>NC_037331.1:42200000-43450000 GCF_002263795.3 Bos taurus
TGTATTGCCCCTCCTCATTTCCTTCTTCCCACTAGGAACCACTAGTTTGTTCTCTATATCTTTGAATCTGCTTCTTTGTTGTTATAATCATTAGTTTGATGCATTTTTTTAGATTCCACATAAAAGTGATGTTATCAGTATTTGTCTTTTTCTGCCTTAGATATTTCACTTACTATAATGATCTCTACCTTCGTTCATGTTGCTGCAAATGGCAAAATTTAATTCTTTTTTATGGCTGAATAGTGTTATATTTGGGGCTTCCCTGGTAAAGAATTTGTGTGCAATGCAGGAGACCTGGGTTGGGAAAATCCCCTGGCGGAGGGCATGGCAACCCATGCCAATATTCTTGCCTGGAGTATTCCCATGGACAGAGGAGCCTGGCGGGCTACAGTCTCTGGTGTCACAAAGAGTTGGACATGACTGAGCAACTAACCACAGCACAGCACACAGTATTACATTTTTTACACACACACGCCACACTACGCCACACCACACCACGTCTTCTTTATCCATTTGTGTGTTGGTGGGTACTTAGGTTGCATCCATATCTTGGCAATTATAAATAATGCTACTGTGTTTTCTATGTCTTTATTTCTAATGGACTATAACTAGTTATCTGTAATTATACTAACAAAATAATTTTGTTGATTGCCCAAAAAAACAAAATATAAGAAATATTTAGTAAATAGCTTATGAAAATATAGAAGTTGGGTCTAGCAGAAACTTTATTTGGTTCTACAAATATTGTTTTGGTAGAATGTTTGTGTCTCTTACAAAGGTCAAAATCCTAAGCTCTCATCGTGAAAGATTGGGACTTTGTGAAGTAATTAGTTCACGAAGATGGACCTCTTATGAATGAAATATGTACCCACATTAAAAAAAAAAACAAAAAAAAAACACTAGAGACCTGGTTTCTCTCTTAGTGGTAAGAGGATACAGGGAGAAGTGGGCCATCTGCAGACCAGGAAGCATACCCTCAGCAGACTCTCAACCCACCAGTTCTTTGATCTTGGACTTCTTGGGTTCCAGAACTGTGAGAAACAGCTATTTGTTGTTTAAGTCACCCAGTCTAATTGTATTCCATTGTAGCAGTAAAAACTGACCCACCTTTTATAGACACGAATAATGGGACCCAGAAATGATTAAAGGATTTGTGCAAGACCACTCAATGGGTAAGTGTTGGAGTGGTAATTAAAACTCAGTTTCCAAATCTCTAATCTAGCATTCTGTCCACTATAGCATTTGTGATTTTATTCAGCAAACATTTCTGGGTCTCATATATTAAGAAGGCACTGCTTTAGAGACTGAAGTGAGGAGAGAGGATAAGACCTCAAATAATTAGGAAATTCCCTGTCCCAGCGAGCTTAGAGTTTAATATATAACTTAAGGCAGATCCACTAGTTACTTTATGGTGTATTAGAATGTACAAGTTGTTTAAGAAAGGGCACCAGGATATGGAAGTTCAAAAAACAAAGAAGACTTCTGGCCAAAAGATCACAAGGAATGCCAAGGCAAGGATAATTTTAAGCTGAAGAATGAATATGAATTAAACCGGTAGTATCAGAGGGAAGGCTTTCTTATCCATAATGTTTCTTTAGTAGAAAACAACAAAGGGAAAGTGGGAGAAATTGACTAGAAAAACAGAGGAAAGGGGCAATTCTGTATGTCCTGGAAGCAAAAGTGATGGGTAGACTTTTCAAGGTGCTGCTTTCAGGATGTATTCATTTGCATTCATATCCTTGTCTAACTCCACTTACAAAGACAACTTCTAGGGACTTCCCTGGTGGTGCAGTGGCTAAGACTCCATGCTTTCAGTACAGGGGACTAGGGTTCAATCTTTGGTCAGGGAGCTAGAGCCCACATGCTGCAACTGAGATTTTGCATGCTGCAACTAAATATCCCATGTACTGCAGCTAAAACCTGGTACAGCCAAATAAATAAGAATAAATAAATAAACATATTTTAAAAGACAACTTCTAGAAAAGAAACGTTAATTGGATAAGAGAGAACAGGGAAAAATTACTACAGGTCTAACCACATTATACAGAATATGAGAGATACATAACTTGAAAAGTGAAATCAGGGTGCTGTTACCGAAGAAGGTATTATAAAGATAAAGCAAAAACATTTCTGTTGTTCAGTCGCTAAGTTGTGTCTAAGTTTTTGTGACCCTGTGGACTATAGCACGCCAGGGTCCTCTGTCCTCCACTATCTCCTGGAGTTTGCTCAAACTTATGTCCACTGAGTCAGTGATACTAACTTGCCATGTCATCCTCTGCTGCTCCCTTCCTCTTTTGTCTTCAGTCTTTCCCAGCATCAGGGTCTTTTCCAATGAGTTGGATCTTTGCGTCAGTTGGTCACAGTATCAGGGCTTCAACTTCAGCATCAATCCTTCCAATGAATATTCAGGGTTGATTTCTTTTAGGATTGACTGGTTTGATCTCCTTGTAGTCCAAAGAACTCTCAAGAGTCTTCTCCAGCACAACTGTTTGAAAGCATCAATTCTTTCAAAAGTACAAACGTGCAAACAAAAATCAAATGCCCACTTCAGGATTTTATGGAGTGTAAAGGAAAAAAATGAGTTATAGAGAAGGAAATGTAAGGTCAATAGAATGTTAGAATAGGCTCATTTGGCTGAAGCACAGGATGAATAAATGACAGAATGAACCAGACTTTGACTTGCCGGTCATCTCCACCTTCTTACCTGACAGTCATCTCCACCTTCTTCTTCATACACACACAGCACTGTCCTAATCAGTGAATTACTCTCCCTAGCTTACAAAATTTTAAGGTGCATATTGATTTGACCTGACAAAAAACAGAAACTCTAAAAACAATAATAATAAAACCAAAAATTATATCTAGGGTAGATAAGCTAGCAGATTATTTTTTATTTTCATTATATATAACATTTCTTAAGAATCAGTATATGGCACTCTATTTTTTAGTTTTCTTTAAAATGTTTACTTATATACCTAAAATCAGATACTCTTAAGATACAGGCTCTATTTTAAGATACAGCTCAGACATTGCCCAATATCCATTGCTTAATCCTTCATTAATTGAAATGTCTAATAAAAAAGATGCCTTTAAAAGTGTATGTATTTTATGTACACATATGTATACAAAACTTTTCTATTCATGCAGTTTATTGATTGGGATCATGTATAATTGCAGATAACCAAAACCATAATAAAGAAATGAGTATTTACTTTTTCTCTTATAACACAATATTCTAAACTATGTAGTTAATGATATTTTAGCTGCTCAGTGAAGCTATTAAAGACCCAGGCTGTTTCTAACTTTTACTACAGTGGCCTTAGCATGTTGGATTTTTCCCTTGTCCAGCTCTCTTTGTGGTTTGTGATCAGAATATCAAGTCTACCAGAGAGCGAAGAGTCCATGTAAGTCCCAAACAGGAATACCCAGTCTAGCCAAAATGAAATGGATGCAAAGGGTCTTGATATCAGATATAAGTTTTAGTTTAATGAATAAAGAAACCCCCTCCTTCTGTGTTAGGTCTCAATGGCCAGGACAGAGATGCTGGAAGTTGCAAGGGCAGCTCAGGAGGTAGGGGACTAGATCCATGGATCCATGTTCTGGGTCTGAAATCCATGTGATAGGCCTGAAACTAAACTGGTTCTAAATAAAAAAGAATAGACAAAATATTGGGTAGGCAACCAGCAGAATTTTTCATAATAAGGATAGTGGGTAAATACCAATAAAATTGCCTTATCTGAAAGATGCTATGATAAATTGTGAAGGATGATAAAGTATTAGTGAAATATGAGGCCAAGAAAGCCCTTCCAAAACAAATGTGACAATTCATTTTAGTTAATGGAAGAAAATTTATATTAATTCTCAGAAACTTCTGCAGATTTTTCCATGGAAAAAAAAGATAGAGCCAGTCCCTGAATGAATAGACAACCATTTTTGTTATTGTTTTCTTAGGTAAGTAAACTTTGAGACAACTTGTTGTTGTTCAGTTGCTCAGTTGTGTCTGACTCTTTGCGACCCTGTAGACTACAGCATACCAGGCTTCCCTGCCCTTCACTATCTCCCAGAGTTTGCTCAAACTCATATCCGTTGAGTTGGTGATGCCATCCAACCGTCTTATTCACTGTTGCCCCCTTCTCCTCCTGCCCTCAATCTTTCCCAGCATCAGTGTCTTTTCCAATGAGTTGGCTCTTCCTATCAGGTGACCAAAGTATTGAAGCTTCAGCATCAGTCCTTCCAATGAATAGTCAGGGTTTATTTCCTTTAGGATTGAGTGGTTTGATATCCTTGCTGTCCAAGGGACTCTCAAGAGTCTTCTCCAGCACCACAGTTCAAAAGCATCAATTCTTCAGCACTCACCCTTCTTTATGTTCCAACTCTCACATCTGTACATTGTTATTGGAAAAACCATAGTTTTGACTATACTGGCCTTTGTTGGGAAAGTGATGTCTCTGCTTTTGAATACGCTGCTAGGTTTGTCATAGCTTTTCTTCCAAGGAGCATGCATCTTTTAATTTCATGACTGCAATTACCATCTGCAGGGATTTTGAAGCCCAAGAAAATAAAGTCTTTCACTGTTTCCCTTGTTTCCCCGTGTATTTGCCATGAAGTAATGGGACCGGAGTCCATGATCTTAGTTTTTTGAATGTTTAGTTTTAAGCCAGCTTTTTCACCATGGTCTTTCACCTTAATCAAGAGGTTCTTTTGTTGTGACTGCTAACGTGGTACTTTTGTAGTAGAAGAACTGGTTTAAATTGATAATGTATTTTCAGAAGCCAAGACTCATCTTGGACTACAAAATGTGAGTTTATCCATGTTATATTAGGCGAATGATTCTAGCCTACTTTAGTGGACAGACTACATCTGTTGTTCTTCAGTTAGCATTTTCCCAGGCTGCCAGAAAGGATCTCATCACTTTACATGCCCCACATATTTGGTTCAGTTCATCATTCAGTCGTGTCCAACTCTTTGCAACCCCATGGACTGCAGCAGGCCAGGCCTCCCTGTCCATCACCAACTCCCAGAGTTTACTCAACTCATGTCCATTGAGTCGGTGATGCCATCCAACCATCTCATCCTCTGTCATTCCCTTTACCTCCCACCCTCAGTCTTTCCCAGCATCAGGGTCTTTTCCAATGCCCCACACATTCCACATGCCCATATTAGACAGAAAGAAAAGAGAAGAGAAGTACAGTTGCTGAAAGACCTCTAGATTCATAACTAGGCAGAAGAGAGATGAGAAGAGTCAAGAATGGTGATTGCTCAACAGCTGTATTGAATTAGCAAGGGTAGACATGTTCTTCTGACTATGAAAGACCAAGGAAGCAAAACAGAATTTCAGATATGTTGTTTTAATTAATTCAGCGTGATGTCAGTAAGTCCAAGACCTACAGAAATTCAGGGCATTTGGAGATATAAACAATAGATAATTGATATTGTGATGGTGGTTTCCAGTTACCTTCATTTCTGATTGCTCCACGGTTTTGATTGAAAAAAATGATTTTGAATTTGGAAAATAATATATGCAAGCATTCTGGATGTAATATTTATGTGCATTTTATAAGCAATATGTTTTCCTGTCATTTGTTTTCTGCTATCATATTGGGTAGAAAAATAAATTGAGACTACTGACTAAAATATATGAGAAACACTGACGAGTAGGAATTTTGATAGTTCAGTTAAAAATACTATTTTGTATGGCATCTTGCTCAGACTGTGCCAGCAGATTAGAGGCAACTGAAACAATAAATTTGAAAACTTCAGAAATGTAGCAATATATAGTTTTCAAGTATATTTACTGTTTGTGTAAAAGGTGTTTGTGTTGCATATATGCACACTCACATAATGTTTTATGTGGTCATGGTGGTGCAAAGAGATTGTTAATGAATTGTAATTTTGAGATTCAAAGGATTTGAAGAGAATGTGATTTTTGTAACTATTATGAAGGTGGTGGCTTAGTCACCAAGTCACATGCAACTCTTGCAACCCCATGAACTGTAGCCCACTAGACTCCTCTGTCCTTGGAGTTTCCCAGTGAAGAATATTGGCATGGGTTGCCATTTCCTTCTATCACAGATGTCCTGTTTCCTCTGTCTTTAATTTTTTGTCTTGGCTAAATTACCCTAATATGTTTGAAAAGATCAGGGTTTTAGAAATTCTTATTTATATTTTATAGATATTTTTATTTATAATTCATTCTTCCAAGTATTAGAAAAATAAAGGCCTTCATTAGATAAATCTTCATAATTTAACATAATTATTTTTAAACATGAAAATAATCTATGATAAATTCACAGTATTGGTTTCCTTACCTAATTCCAAGCTTGTTTGATGTAAGGAAATCCAATCAGTCCATCCTAAAGGAGATCAGTCCTGGATGTTCATTGGAAGGACTGATGTTGAAGCTGAAACTTCAATACTTTGGCCACCTAATGCGAAGAGCTGACTCATTGGAAAAGACCCTAATGCTGGGAAAGATTGAGGGCAGGAGGAGAAGGGGACGACAGAGGATGAGATGGTTGGATGGCATCACGGACACAATGGACATGGGTTTGGGTGGACTCCGGGAGTTGGTGATGGACAGGGAGGCCTGGCATGCTGAGGTTCATGGGGTCACAAAGAGTCGGACACAACTGAGCGACTGGACTGAACTGATACTCAAAATTACTTCTATACTAATAATAAACTCTAAAAATACTTAAAATCTTTCAAACATTATAGTTAAAAAACATCTATTCATATTTTATACAAGAGATGCATTACTTTTATTCAATTTATAAATATAGTAAAACATTAATATTGGTCTAATTCTTTTTTTTTTAACTTTTTATATCACCCTACTTATCCAAATCCAGAGTAACTAACTTTAAATAACTTAAAAATCTTTTCAAAACTTGAAGACATACTGAGTGAAACAAGCCAGTCTCAAAAGGACAAATAACATAGATTTCTCTTGTATAAGTTATGTAGAGTAGTCAAATGTATAAACAGAAAGACTGGGGGAAAGGGAATGTGGGAAGTTAAAAAAGTAAAAAAGTTTTTTAGCCGTGCAATGAGATATACTATGACATTTTGTATATATTCAGTTCAAGAATGATATGTGCCTTTTGCTGTAATACAGACTTCATTCTAAATGAAAAATGAAAGAGTACATGTATAACACTGAGCACTGACTTGGTGGATAATTATTATCTTAGCAAATGTTATCTTTTTTTAGTATGGGTGATAAATGTTTCGGAATGTCAAAAGAGCAATGTGAAATAATGCAAGTTTTAAATGAGTATGTTTATGATAGAATCAAATTACATACTTATTTTCCAATTGTATCATTCTAGGAGGAATTGTTGATAAGGATCTTCGTCACTACCTCAACTTACGATTTCAGAAGGGGTCTGTGGACCATGAACTTCAGCAAATCATTCGTGACAACCTCTACCTCCGCACGGTGCCATGTGAGTAACAGGCGGTGTTATTTTTTACTATAGTAACAGATAAATGTTCAGTTATATATTTATTGTTTAATTTAAAAGAGAAGTTAAATTTCACTGATTTTTTATATGATAGACTTTTGGAGTAGACAATTTATTTGAGATATGGAAGTTATAAGTGCAAAAGCTTATAACTGCAGTTGTGTGATTTATGATGATGTCAGATCCAGAAGAGACTTGTGATTTTCAAGCTATAAAACCTAACTTACTTCTCAAGTTGATATTGAGAAATATTAGTTCTAGTCCATGATGTTGAAGATTTCAGTGTTTTGGGTAGAACTCCACACAGGGAGACAAAGAATGCAAATTCAATTCATTAGTTGAACAAGCTATTTTGTAGCTAGAATCTACACAGTAACTGCCAATATCATCATCAGTTTGCAGCAGAGAGGTCTTACAAGTTAAAAGGAAATAATGCATTGGAAAGTAAAAAATGTTCTGTAACTCTGAGAAAGTGATGACATTGAGTGCTGGGCAGAAATGTCTTGTACATAGCCTACAGAAATTCACAACCATCCCTGATTATGAGGAGGTGCTACTTCAAAAGAGAGGAATTGGTAAAATGATAAACTTCACAAATCAACTTTTTAGTACCTGCTTCAGTTAATTTGATAATCTTCTGTTTACTTTAGGACAACCCAAGGACTTTTCAAGCCAGATAATAGGTTATAAATAGGTATCAAAGTCAGTTTCTTTCAAGGTAGATTCTATGACCTTTGGAAATTTTCTAGTCTCTCTGGAAACTGATCAGTGGGTGTTGTTTATGTTCTTTCTTTGGTTTAGTTTTTGTTATTAAGTTGCTAAGTCTTGTCTGACTCTTTGCAATCCCATGGACTGTAGCCCACCATGCTTCCCTGCCCGTGGGATTTCCCAGGCAAGAATACTGGAGTGATGAGTTGCCACTTCCTTCTCCAGGGCACAGTTTGAATCTGGGTCTACTGTGTTAGTAGGCAGATTCTTTGCCACTCAGTCACCAGGGAAGTCCTCCTTTTGTTTTAGTTTTGTTTTAAACTGTAATAAACTCAAAGATGGGGTCTCTGGAAGGTTGATATTAAAGAAAGAAAAACTTGGCTGGAATAGATGAAACAAATAAACCATATATGTAGTTTCTGGGATTGAACTACTAGAACTACATAGAAGGTATTGATTAAGGATGACTATACTGAAAAAATGGAAACACACAAAGAAGTAAAATGGATAATTCAGCATCCATTTAGCCTACACACATCTTAGGAAGGGTAGACACTTGCCATTGTTAGTACTAAATGCTCATCAAAACAAAAATGCCATGGCACCACTATCAGATATTCCTAGATGCAAATGCTTATCGATTGACATCCTGTCAGTCCAAATGCTACTTCTGTCAGTGGGTATTAGTTAAATGAATAGATTTTTGGACTCTTACTTTAAAACTAGGAGTAGAGAAAAGTGCATTCTTGACCTTGTAAGTTTGACATTAGAGTGATGGGCAGAGGAAGATAGATTAAAGTAAGTGACTGAACTATTTATAAGGAAATGAGTGGATGCATTTTCAAAGCTGTGATGTTGTCAGTACAGACATGTGAATTTATCTTCTGTGACATGAAATAAAGGAGATCTGAAATACAGAATAAAGAATCCAGGTACTTTATTATATTTAAAAGCTGAGGAAGATAGATAAGAGGCTAACATTCAATAATACTTATAGTCCTTGCTAAGGTGATGACATAAATAAGAACTTGTAATTAAATGTGAAGATAATAGAAGTAAGTTTTGCATTAGTTCATTAACTTCCTAAATAAGTCATCTCTCTTTAGAGTACCCAAGAAATACTATGATGGAAAAATAAATATAGGAGTAAAATAACTAGGCTTATATTAGTAAACATAAAGGGGTTTGTGATATGATTTTTATACAAGGTCATAAATTCAATTAGAAATCCTTGAATAGCTCCTATAAAGGAGATGATTAGAAACTTAATGAATCTGAATATTATGATTGAACAATTTAGATTTGTAGCCAGTACTCCTAATATCCAATAATACCATTCACTAACAATGCTCTTAACTTGGCATAAAAGTGAAAAAAAGCATCTAAGACAGATGTGATTCTGATTTATATTATCTATGATTATTTTACACTGATGAACTGGATCTGGACAATCCACCAGCTTCACTCAGTATAACTTTTAATGAAATGTTCAGATATTTACAAAGAGTATGCAGCAAAGATGTGTCAATAGTGTGAAAAATTCAGCTGTTGTTTAGGAATTTATGTGTGGATTCAATATGTCAATTGAATTTGAGTATGGAGTGACATTCATTACATATTCTTTGGGTCAAGTAATTCTCATTGGTTTTCATGTATCCAGAACCATAATAATTAGGAACATATATACTGTGGAGCTTGTCTCTGCCTTTATTCATGTATTCATTAATATGATACCTCTTGTTTAATTTACTAACAGGAATAGGTCATGGAAACAAAATTATTCACTTCAAACTATGTTTGGGTGGTTTAATTTTTTATAAGGCAAAACTCAGTAATTCTGTTTACTACCACCACATTACTCCGCCATCACCAACTATAACAGTAAGAAAGGAGCAAAGTCTTGGAGCTGTATTTCCTAGGTGCCTAGTGAGTAAGAGAGAGTTCTAGGGTCAGGGCTACAGAGACTCCATCCTCTCTATGCACACAAATGTACTTGTCCAAATCTTAGTGCGAACAGTTTAGCTTTTTTACGTCCTTCTGAAGGACATCTGGACCTGGCTACTGGCTGATTTCTGATCCAAACATAGGAGAGAGGTTGTCAATCTAACTCTCTACTGGGCCTTAATTATTGATGCATATAATGTAAAATCTCATCAGTCTGTTCTCTGCCCCATAAACAAGGGTTGACTGCATTTATCATTTTTATTTTGTATTCCCAGAACTTCATCTCTGAACATAATGTCTCAAAATATATGTTTTAAATCTGTGTCTCTAGGCATGGAAGGCAGGACTTGCGGAGATAAGACTATTCAGCATACGGTGAGCCTGAGTGCTTACTTATACTCACAGGCCCACACATACACGAGTACACACACACACACACACACACACACACACACACACACTCATGAGATCAGTTGATCATCTTCTAAATTGAATTATGTAGAAAAGATCCTTAGGAACTGACTGTATATTTTCTGTAGAATAAAAGCCAGTCATTTGATTCTTATCTATTAAAGACCTAACCTTGTACCCAAATGTACTTATATATTTAGTTGCTAACTGTACAATTTTTTTAGGATCTTCCCTGGTGGCTCAGATGGTAAAGAATCTGCCTGCAATGTGGGACACCCAGGTTCAATCCCTGGGTTGGGAAAATCCCCTGGAGAAGGGAATGGCAACCCACTCTAGTATTCTTGCCTGGAGAATCCCATGGACAGAATAGCCTGGTGGGCTACAGTGTATAGGTTGCAAAGAGTCGGACATGATTGAGCCACACACACACACACACACACACACACACACACACACTCATGAGATCAGTTCATCATTCTTTCAAATTGAATTATGTAGAAAAGATCCTTAGGAACTAACTCTATATTTTTTTGTAGAATAAAAGCCAGCCAGCCACCTGATTCATATCTATTAAAGACCTAACTTTGTACCTAAATGTACTTATGTATTTAGTTTTTATTTAATACTTAGGTATTAAGTATTTATGTATTTAGCTAACTGTACAATTTATTGGGGGATGGTAAATGTCTTAAGAGTATACTGGTATCCTAAAGTGAAACTTAAATTTTAGTTTTTAAATAATGAATACTAAAAATGACACTTTCAAACAATTAGATTTCAGGCTATATAGGTTTTAGGTAATAGAACTTCATGAGAAATGAGTAAATAATGATTAAACAAAACTGTTGTGATCTGGAATGTGAAAAATGTATATAAATGTAGATAAAGAACTCTAAAGAGTTTAGAGCATCCATCAAATGGGACTTCTATTCCTTTGATAGTATAGAAAAGACAATTTCAGAAGCACTAAGCTGGCAGCACCCATTAGAGATTAGATGAAATTGTTTAATTGAGTGTTAAGTGTACCTTGTTAAGGTAGCATGCATTGCCCTTATAGACTCAAAAGTATATGAGGAAAATGAGTGGAATCGAAACAAAAAACATTGGAAAATTTTCAAAATGGAGTTTTTTTTAAAACTCCATTTAAAAAATGGAGTTTATTTTAATATTCTACTGAGCATAATGATTGCATATCATTAACGAGTCTAAGCAACCATGATTGAATTGACTATGCTTTTTAAATATGAGAAAAATAATAATTTCCATTTATTGATGAAGTTCTGTTTTTTCTGTCCTTAATAATTATTATATATGTGAATTAATTTTTGAGGAAGGTATGAGCACAGATATAAATGGTGAATACTTTTTCCCTTATATCAGGTGACATGAGGAAAGGACTTCAGTAACCAATTTTAGAAGTTTCAAAATGAAATGGAGGATAGTTAAAATTAAATTTCTCTCCTACTAACATACTTTGTCATTTGTTTTATTGGGAAATAGTTTAAATTTATCTGAAGTCAAAAGAAATATCAGTGTATATAAACCAGGTAAAAGACAGAAATCAATAAAACTAAAACTCTAAAACTCTTCCATAAAAAGGAAATAAAATGAAAATCATAAGTTTGAGATATGTAAGAAATTACTTTTATGGAAGAGCTGATTGAAGTATAACATGCAATGATGTTTCTACATATTTAAGCATTTTAAGTTAGTATAACTAAACTATGTTAAAAAGCATTTTAAAGATTAAAATTGTAAGGCTTTTAATACATTTTTTAAAATTCTCTGTTATATTAAATTATCTTTCATGTAAAAACAAATAGAAGCAGGCTCTTAAATGTTAGGGGTCTCTTGGCCTTTAAGAAGAACATTTACCAGCACAATGAAAGGTACAGCTATGCAGAGTCAATGTCCCTTTGCCCTAATTATAGTCTCATATAAGACTGTGGTCAGAGTTAACTATTGGAGAGAAGCAGGTGACCACATATCTATTAAAAAGTCTAGAATTAGGGCAGAAATTTCATGGGGATACTTCATAGGGAAAAAATTATTTTAATTCTTAAGCAAAAAATAAGTACTTTTAAAGCTTGTGGAAAATATGTGTTCTTATTCAACAAAGCAATATTTGTGTAGGCATGAATGAATATAATTACTCATAATTTGTGTCATGAAGGTATGGTTCTAAGCATATGGTAAGAAGTGAGAGTGGAATCAATCTATGGAATACCATAAAGCTAAAATCATCTTCTAACAACGAAGTGAAATTCTCTGAGTTTAAGGTAATCAAGAACATGATTAAGTACTCAGAATATCCTTAAGCAATATAGGCCTCTGTGCTGAGATGGTAAGTTGAACTGTAGGTAGACATGAGGGCATAGGACCAGAGATAGAAGGTCCAACTGTATTTTAAACCAATATATTGCAACAGCTGTATATTACACATCTGTTTCAAATTTAACTTTATTGTTTCAAATAAGAATCATCAATTTAGAATCTCTGTTCTGATGTTGTTTTTAGGATGTGACTCATGTTCTTTCACAATTATTTCAGAATCAAGTTCCAGATTTTTGTTTGAAAATGAATTTGTATTTGATTTTTTAAAATAGCCTACTTATATTTTGTGCTAAGTGTTGAGAAAAGAGTTATTAGAGAATAAATATGATTATTAGCCCTGTGGGCCAAAAGAGAAGGAAATCTGTAAATAAATGAAACTAAATTTCTTGAGAGATTTATAAACTTCCCCTGGAAATGTAGGTCAAAAGAAAAAAATTCAAAAGCTTCTGAGCAGTAGCAAACGTTCCAAAGTGTCTCGTCATTCAGATGTGTGCTTGACTGGTATATTTATTAAAAATGCGTTGTTGCTTTATAGAAAGTTATATTAGCTTTGCCCTCTCCCTCTTATCCCTGAGAATAGTAAGATCTATTTTCATGTCATATATGTGAAAATATCATGGATTTTCTTTTTTTTTTTTTTTCATTGAGCAAAATGAATGCATTTTCCTGGTCACATAGTAACATTCATTGGTTTGGTTGACAGAATACACTGTAGGAGAGAAATGGCTTCAAAATGTGCTTAAAGTGGAAAGTCAGAGGATATTAAAAGGGATGGTATTGATTTACCCATTTGACACTACAGGGCAGTAGCTTTAGAATAAAGGAACATATCTGGCACAAAAGAAAAGCAATAAACACCAGCAGTGAACAATGTTACTGATCTTCCAAACCACATATAATTCCCTTTGCCCTGACTTGATCACATCTTTTTGTGGTTATGACCCGATCTTTCTTCTTGGCTTTTTCTCTTTTGTTTTGTACTTCTCTTTTCTCTTCATAAGAGGAAGGCTTTCTATAGGAAATCTGGGTTTGTGGACCATGGCAGATAGCATGTATACTCTTAGGCTTCAGTGGTTTCAGCAGCTGCTCAAGGAAAAATTGGAGATAAGTGTGTAAAGCATTTTTCCACCTTCAAAAAAGCCAGTCAGTCATGTAAAATAGCTCACCTTCTGGGGAGCCCAGAATCTGCTCCCTGCAGACTTCAGAGTTGTAGCCCAGCTGGATATAAATCAGGTGTTCACTTCCTTGTATGCCTCTGCACTTTTTGAACAGAAAGAACTAGGACTCTTATCAGGTCAGACCTACCCAAGTTTTCAAAGTTGGCTGATGAATACTTAGGCTGTTGGATGATTATAGTAGCTGAGGGAAACTGATGACAGTGGACACTAATATTATTGCAGGACTTTAAGGTTGTAGGTTGTGGTACAGCACTCAATCTTAATTAACCAAAAGAACAATGAAAATAAAATACTAATTGTGATATCCTTATGTTTAGTACAATAGTCAGTCATTTGCACATCACAGTTTAGAATTGTTAGAGCATGATGAGTAGAAATAGCCCTTTGCTTTACCTATTTGGCAACATAGCACTATGGAAAGAGCATTCATCTAAGAATTGAGAGCCATTGGTTCTAGACTGGGCTCTGCCACTAACAATGGAACCTTGGCATAGGCTTTACCTTTGAGATTAAGGAGAGAGAGAGAGAAAGAAGGGAAGAGAATGAATTCTAATGGTTCTTTCTGCTCTAAAATGCCATGCTTTTCTGATTCTGCTGGCTTACTTTTCTTTATCGTTATTCAAATCAGTTCATCAAATTGGCTTAAATTGTTCTGAGTATGTAATGCCCTCGATATTAAGCAGGTGTAAACAGCTTATGGAAACTAAAGATATATCAAATACAACAGAGACTTCAGGGAAAAATAAAGAGCTGGGTTTAAATTAGGTGCAGTTCTGGATAAAACTAGCCATGCATGTACTTTCAGATTTTTCTTTGAATGTTAAGGATGCCATCATAACTCTGATGTTCCTTGAAATCTGCCTTCATTATTCATGAATTCTGAAATACGGTGTATTCCTAGTAAGTTGTTGGGAAAATAAACATAATGAGAAATGCAAAGCTTTTAAAATCACTTTCTTTGAAATGTCTAATGATTTGACATGTGACATAAAGGCTTTTGAAGCTTTAGGTGTGTTGTTATAAAAACGTAATTGTAATCTTTATGATAATATGTTTAACATGAAATATAATGTCTTCTAATGTTAAACATTAATAAATGTCACTTATGCTGTTGAATGGCCTTTGGTGAATATCCAAATAGATCTAGCTAAAGGGAGATTAAATTAGTGCTCAGTGCAATCTTTACAGAACTATTTAAAAATGTAGGCAAGTCAGTAAGGTTTCTCACACAGAATAATTAAAAGAACACTGATGTAGGGTTGACAGTCAATTTAATTTAAAAATATAGGCGTAAATTCTGCCTCTCTTAGGCAAGTCAGATGTTTAGAATAGGATCAATTCCCAGTTAGTTTTCCAGTATCTATTCCATGCTCTGTTACCTTTTCTACTTAAAGGCTAGCTTTCAGGAATGCTGTTTTTTGTGCATACAAAATTACAGGTATCTGCACCAGTTCTGTTGGAATGAAGACAGAGCTTCATCTGCTGCTCAACACAATGAATTTGTAGGGATATATGATAAGTCTTACCTTGTCCTTCAAAAAAAGATTGAATTGAGGAGCTAACACCGAGCTATGCATATCTGTCCTTTCCCAGTTTGGGTAGGAATTCTAATTCTCTTTTTTCCTCTTTTTTTGATTTTTTTGAAACTAATAAAAAAAAACTCTACTGATCAGTAAAGAAACTGAATATTTGTAGGAAGTCTACGACTTCATGTCTTGGATTCATCTTAGCATTTTCCAGTGGGGGAATGGTTGGTGATTCCCTAACCAGGACCAGCCCCAGGTATGAGACTCCATGAGCATCAACTAGAACAGTTCTTTTACTAAGCACTTCCTATGTGCAAAAAATATTTTTCATACATTATCTTAGAATTTTCTAAGAATCCATATAAAGTAAATGTTAATCCCATGTTTGAAGACAAATGGAGAAACTAAGGCTCCAAGTTTAAGCAATGATTTAGTAAGTCTGGAAGAAGAGGAATTCTGTCTCAGATGTATCTAGCTCCCAACCCACACTCTGAATGAGAGAACTCTCTAGCAAAAGCTCCAGGAAGACATGAGCAATATAAGGGTGCTTCAAAGGGGTTCAGTCATGCTGTTGGAGTAGAAAAATAAGCAAAGAACTCTGCAGATCGACAAACAACCTAGTGAGCATGAATGAAGTTCCACAGGCTGATAGGTTCTCTGATGAGCATGAATGAAATTCTATCAGTAGAAAAGACATTTTTGCCAAATAAATAGAGACAGAAATTCCCACAATTAAAAAAAGTATATATATATATATATGTATGGATAGTTATCAGGAAACTTTTCAAATTAACATCTATTGATTGGCTAGCTTCAGGTTAGTTCTTTTCAACTAGACATTAGTCTCTTCATTGGCCATTTATCAATCAAGTATCAAATTGGTTTTTTAGCACATTATTGCCAGAAATATTGGAATATAAAATATTTATGGGCAGAAAAATTAGTTGATAAGTGTATTATTCCCATAATTAAAACTGTTACCTTGTTATAGAGAGATCAAATATGGATTATCTAAAAACTTCTATTAATTTCTGAAGTTTGCTTCTAAAGCCTTACTTAACTAAGCACTTCTAGACCTTATATCTCCATTTCATACTCTGAAGTCTAATCTAAATGTAAAATTCTAACTATATGGAACTCTATAAGTAGGTATTTATAAAAGTTCCCAGTTTCTCACCTTGGCATTTTACAAAAGCTTTTTTTTTTTTTTTTTTTGCAAACCAGTGTGAGGACAAGGGGTTGAGTGAGGAGAAAAGAATGAATTAACATTTACCAGATATCCACATACAAGGACTTTAATTATGTTGTTAATTTTGCAATCCTTAAAGTAATGTATTGTGGTTCCCATTTTTCAGACAGATCACAGCTACTAAGTGAGTAACAAGGAATCCAAGTGTCTAGGTCTGTCTAACACCAAGAACCATTTATGGGATGTATTATGTTAACTCCTTTGACTCTGATATCCCCTACAGTTCTGAAAAAACCTCAAGAAGCCAAGAATATAAAAGATTGCTTGGTGTATATCTCCATTTTTAATCTGATGTTTCCCATAAAGGCAGAAAAAATGTTGAGAATAGATAGTGCATTATACAAGGTCTTTAAATCACACAATTATTCCCATAGCCATTGTACAGGCGCCCCACTAGTCATTCCTCCAAAGGCTCCAGAAAGACCAAGATCAGTAGCAGATTATTATTCAACATCAGCAATGTTGTTGAATAATAACGCCTTCTCCTGTTCTGGAGATAACCAGAACAGAGACAACATGGTTATTTAGTTTGGCATTCATAACACTTTAATGGGGGAAAATGGCCCTTCTCCTGTTGAAGAGAAGTGCTACATTCCCTTCATAGCAGAACTGTTACCCACTCATTTAGTTGTCACATGCAGCCCAGTGCAGTGACAGCTTCTCAGATCGTGAATCCTCCAATGAGCCAAGCATTGGTACATGGTGACACAACTTGGTACAATTTGTTTGATCCTTTCACCAGGAACACATGAAATTGAGAGATCCACATGTGTTCACCAATCTTCCCTGGTTTCAGGGTAAATGCCCAGATTCTGACTCAAAGGATCCAGGATAATACCCACGATAATATCTGGTGTCAACTGAGCATTGTAAACTATTGAGAAGCCAGTGAGTGGTAAGCCAAGCTTATATTCTGTCCAGCTTTCATTCTCTTTTTATTGCTTTCAGTGTCAAAGACTTTTTTCTAATCCATTAAGCAAAATAATGTATAATGTGTCCTTTAGGGTTCAGCCCAGGAAATAAAGATATGTAAGTTATTTTCAAAAGGAAGAGATTTAGAAATGTAGTTGTTTAGAAAACTGCTGAAAAAATTAGAGAAGAGGGTTGCAGGATAGATCCTCAGGAATAATACTCAAACAATACACTGCCCTACCAGGGTGACTGCTACTTCTGAGGGCTGTGGCTATGATTCATAAATCCAGAATTAAGAAATTTCATGAAGCCAGAATTGATAAATCTCGAAGTTTCACAAAGGCACTATTCAGAAATTGCTACTGTGGCTGCAATCACCACTTAACATTTGAGAATCTGGAAAGTGGACAGTGGAACGCTCCTGCAGAAAACATCATATCTCTAAGACCTTTTGGTATGAAGGAAAATATCACCTTTAAGCATTTTTGTTTTCTGTAATAACCCAACAGGCATACAGTATCAGTGTCTTAAACTTATTATTTTTAAAAGACTACTCTAAATTTTTAAATCCTTTTTGATGAATCTGTAGTTGCTGCTGCTGCTACCAAGTCACTTCAGTCATGTCCGACTCGGCTGCCGTCTATGGGGTCACACAGAGAATCTGTAGTTGAACACTTGCAATTTAAATAATTGCATTCAGAGGTTAGTGAAAAGATTTATAGAACATTTTTATATAGTGTTTTTATTCTCTACTTATATCTAAGCTCCTAAAGATTTGTTAACAGTAAGCTAACTGGCTATTTAAATACCAAGGAAATTCATTTGTTTTTTTAGAAAAACAGGAGACATAAACATTATCAGTATATTCTAGATTTAATCTACTCTACTTATAAAATGAAACACTTTAAATGTGTATCAAAATCATTGTTCATTTTTTATTCGCAATCTTATTATTAAAAATATGAATATGACACTAACAAACTTTAGCTCATAATTATATTTCTCACATGAAAAAGCAATTGACAAAACTTGCTTTCAGAACATAATTTAAACTTAGAGCAAGAAAAGGAATCTTAATTAAAAATGAGAAGTTGAATACATTATTTGAAGCACTACAGAAAATTAATCACAGTTTGAAAAATGTAGAACAATATCAGCATTAAGTGGCATAGCATCTGTGATCACAGGTCAACATTGGCAGCTTTTTGTGAGTTGCACCATCATTTCTTTACTACAAAGCTTATTAAGGAATAATACTGTGACTCTTTTGGTAAAATAAAATGTAAGAAAAATGTTTATAATAGGAAAATATGACTCAGTACAACTGGCAAACCAATTTTTGTATTTGTATTTCAGCCAGTATGTTGACCTAATATTAGTTTTGGAAAAAAATACATCTGGTTCCCAGATATAAATATAAAAATTTAATTTCAATTTCTGTAGGTTGGATGTTATTTTCCTTCTGAATATGGCTCTATTCACAAAAATTATCTTCCAGATTCATTAGTTGTAAAAGTGTGATTGTTAATTCAAAGTGTCATCAACATACCTGATAACCTATTAAAATTAAAGAGAGTAAAAATTTATAAACTTTCATGTATTGTAACTTATTTTAATTCAACTAACATTGAGAGCTGTAATGTATGTATGACCAGCTGGGTACTGGGAATATGAAATGACTAAAACACAGATCAAGAGAAGAAAGCAGGAATAAGAAGAAAGGAAAACCAAAAATCATGGCCAATCCCTGAAGTACTACAGGTTTTCTTGGATTACCTTTTGATAGTACACTTAGTTAATCATTTCTAGTTAGAGACACGCATTTTTGTCCAGAGGATAAATCTCAATCTTCCAGAATCTCTAAACAAAGCCCTTAGGCTGGGAACAAAGGATCAATGGCTTCTTCAGTGTAAGCCTGGTGGATAAGAGAGGCTCAGGTAATGAGAGAGACTTTTGTAATGATCCATCCTTGTCCAGGAAGCCTAAAGCTGATATCAAGCACATGGCCTATCAGTTCCTGACTTTCTCTTCATTATGAAGAAAGGGTGGTGAGGTTCAGCAGGTTAATAAGTAGCCCAAGATCATTGAGCTTATAATTGTGAGAGTAATTTTTCATTGTAAATTAGTACATGGGCTTCCCAATTTTTATTATGATGTGTGTTATCAGTGCTTGATTTCCTTTCGTATTGACCAAAGTGATGATTCTCCAGACTTTCACAGTTAGGGACTAGATTTTGTGCGTGTGTGTATGTGTGTGTACACATATATTTATATATAGTTTGTTTGGGACATACCACACTGCATGTGGTATCTTAGTTCCTTCTGCTGCTGTACTTAGTTGCTGAGTCATGTTTGACTCCTTCTGACCCTTTGTATTGTAGCCCGCCAAGTTCCTCTGTTCATGGGATTTTTCAGGCAAGAATATTAGAGTTGGTTGCCTTTTCCTCGTCCGGAAGATCTTCCTGCCCAAAGGATTGAACCCGCATCTCCTGCATTAAAGGCAGATTCTTTACCCCTGAACCATCGGGGAAGCCTCTTAGTTCCTTGAAGTGAAGTGAAAATCACTCAGTTATGTCTGACTCTGTGACCCTGTGGACTATACAGTCCATGGAATTTTCCAGGCCAGAATGCTGGAGTGGGTAGCCTTTCCCTTCTCCAGGGATCGAACCCAGGTCTCCCACATTGCAGGTGGATTCTTTACCAGCTAAGCCACAAAGGAAGCTCAAGAATATTGGGGTGGGTAGCCTATTCCTAATCTCTGGTTGCTATTTGGACCAGTGCAATCTGGAGTGAAGCTATTAGTATGTAGGCTGGAAACATTGGTATTTCAACAACACTTCATGTGAGGTCCCAGCCAGTCACTCAGTATCACACACACATACTCCCCAAATCCCTTCATATGTGAAGGCAGAAGGAAAAGATTTAGAGTGTAGGCAAACCATCATAGAACGAGATAGGTTTGAAATCTAGGACACAGGCATAAAAGCTCCCACTGCTGAGGGTACATGGAAGGATGAAAGGATGCATTCAGAATCAATTACATGTTATGATTTTTATTTTCAATCTAGGATACTGAGATCAATCTCAAATTCATAGCCTGTAACAGCTTTGAAGGGCATGCCTCTAGGATTTTCTTTTCTTCCAAGCCCCATTGCACTATCATGTCTTCCATCAACCCTGAAAAATAAAATGTTTCATAAATTTCATTCAGCAGCAGCCAAGTAAATCAGAACACTTCCCTTGAGAATCTTGCATTTTTCCTACTAGTATATGAAACATCACAGATAATTACAATCCAAAATATTTCTGTAATAAAAATATGACAGGTGGTTAAACCTTGACTAGCATAATGAAATTGATCTAACAGCCAATTCTTTGGGGTAAAGGTAGTTTTATTTACATGAGAGATGAAAGTAGCAGCAAAACTGCTACTATTAAACAATGTAATTAGTGCTGATGTAATTAATCTAGACATTTAGTCAATGAACTAAAATGTCTTGGGCTTTTTTTCCCACTAGAACAGTTCTCCATTCAGATGCCCATCAATAGTAATACTGGACATAGTTGCAAATGAAAATACACAAAGCACCGAAGCTTTTGTAGTTATAGAACTACAACTGTACAATTATAGAACTACTCTTTTTCTGTTTATTTCTAAACTTGAAATTGATTGTTAATTCACTTTGATCCAGATCAGTTACTCTATGTCATCATCTATCTGCTAGGCCTTTATCTTATTTTTCCTCCTAGCTGTAATCCATTCTTCTCCATATCTTGGCTTGAACTATATACCTTGATGCTGACTGTATATAACCATCTTTGTGAAAATCCTGTGCCATCCCTTGCGTGGTAATTACACAGTAGTCACTTCATTTATAGCCCATAGTACAGTAAAGATTTCATAGCAAATAAAGAATACTTTCAGTAGTCATCACATGAAATATCAACAAGCTGTTAAAATTTTGTCCAAGTCTATTGACCTTCCTCTTGCAGCCCTTCTAGCCAGGCTTACAGAAGATCAATTAAGCATTGGAGAAATGCAAAATAACACGGGACTTTAAATAGTGGGTTTAATTGTAAGATTAAGAGAGATAGAGTAAGCAGGTTTCCAGATATTTTCTACTTTTGTTCAAAATGAATTTTTCATCTCGTAAGGGTTGTTTTCCCTAGTCTTGTGTAGATTTAGCAGACATATTGCCAATTTTGTGCCAGTGGATAAAATCTAGTCCCCCCAAAATAAAAAAAATACCTGAACTCAAGCCAGCATTTTGCTTGGCAGAGCTCTAAGTAATGCTCAGTATCACATGTTAGTTTTGCAGCCTTCTTTGCAGTTAGGTAGAAACCACAGGACTAGTTTGAGACAATATGACTGAGGAAGCTATGAACTGGTCCCCTTCCTGCATCTCTCTTCCCCTGCTGCAGTGAACTTAATGGCTATGTGTTTTAGTTGGTGTATCCATTACCAGAATAGAGACTGTCCTGGACAACATTAATTAATCCAGATTCAAATGTGCACTGTCGAACTTTACATTAAGATTTGGAAATTCATTTGTTTTATCACAGCACATATTAAAATTCTGACTAATACAAACCCAAATATCCTTCATATTAAAGCAAGTACTAGGACACATGTTAACCCCTTGCTCAGTTCTTGAAAATAAGTGAGATAGTCAGTTATAAATTTTGTTTTATCCTTTCCTATGTGTGTATATATCAGAGTGAAAAAATCAGTATAAAAGCATATGCTATTTTATTGTTCATCAGGGCTTCAACCTGGCAGGCTGTTTCTTTTATTAAAAATGATGAAGAAATGAAACTATTTTTAATGAAATTCATATTGCTATTCTATTTTCTATAGTAGAAAAGACTTTAGGATAGGATTAATGGAAAAAGAGAGGAAGGAATAAAAGTTCTGTATTGTTCTGTGAAATTTTTAGTTTGCACTTGACCTTGATCACTTTAATCAGATAAATTTGTGACTTGGGATATTGGTTCATTATGGATGAAATTATGGATGAACAAAGTACCACACTGTCCTTTATTCTGTAGTTAATGATAAACCTTGAAAATAAGATAGTCATTTTTCAATTAGGCTCCATGCAGAGACTAGAAAGCATAGTTCTCAACATGTTCAGAACATAATCAGCATTAAGTTGTCATATTTTGGCTGTATTAATGTTGTTAAATTGATGTAATAGTCATTAGAAGCAGATACTCTTTCCTGGAATCAGTTATTGCCTGAAAGATTTTAGCAATTAAAGCTGTATTCATTAGCATACCTACATCTATACTTTTTTCCAACTCATTATTATGCTTCTCACTTTCCTCTGCCTAGAGTTATGAAGCCATGTAAAGTTATAAAATAAAATTTCAACTGCTTGGCTTGTTAGAAGAAGTGCCACATTATTCATCACCCATACAAGTTGTATGGACCTTCCTTATGAAAATTAATACCCTCCAAGCTTCCACTTTGAGAGTATTCTTTCTGTTTAGTAGTGAATGCTTCAGACGAAAAGGGCTGTCCTTTTATCTCTTGCTCTGGCACATGTTATTCATAATGCTCAGTCTGGACGGACTGACACTTCCGGAGAACATCTCTCCCTTTCCTTACTCGTAGCTACTCACAGGTCACCATGTTCTTAATTTTCTTTGTATCATGGAAGTAGAAAATGGCATAAAGAGGTATTAACTGGGGGACCAAGAAAAAAGAATGTGATGAAATAAAAAATAGTAAAAATCCCAGCTTGGTATGTGACAGCCAGTTTTATGATAGAAGACAGATAGTATAGAGATTTGTGTCCACCTTAACTCTGTTGTTGATTCTATAGCTTTAACTAAATCACTTTAATGGCCTTGGTGTGTTCATAAACAAAGATACTGTAAACTGGATTAGTTAAGCTCTAGGGTACTAAATTAATAGGAATAATTGGTTGGAATGGGCAAGAGGTAGAAGAAACAGAATGATGGGTTTCATAGAGAAGGGGTGGATTGGGCTCCCTTGGGTGATCTTTCAAATAGATGAAATCTGAGTTCAGCAGGTTTTTTTCTGCTGTTGTTTGGTTGTTCGTGTGTTTATTTAAAGAGGGACTGATTTTTAAGTAGATCTGTGATAAATGGGTAAAGTGAGAGAGAGAAAAAATAAGAACTTAGTCTTTATAACTCATTTTTCTTATATACAAAATATAGATCATAATTTTATTTAATGTTTTCATGGTAATGTTGGGATTAATTAGTATTCATGTGAAAGTTATTTGAAAATGAAAAATGTCTTTTAAATGCTAAATAGTGTTGCTTCAGGTTTGGTTTCTTAAAATACCTAACTCTTCATTAATCTTTATAAATGTCCTCCAATGTAAATCACATAATTTATAATCTTGTATGTATAAAGGAGATAATATATATATAATACATAAACATATATAACAATAATATAAATATCATATAATATATAAACGTATATATATTAAGTAATGCTAATCAAGCAAAAAGGGACAATTTTATGGCCTGAGTTATGAAACTTTCCTCAAGTGGTGCATCTGCGTGCATATTATGTCATGTCCAACTCTTTGCAACTCTGTAGCCTGCCAGGCTCCTCTGTTCATGGGATTCTTCAGGCAGGAATACTGGAATGGGCTGCCATTTTTTTCTTCCAGGGATTTTCAGCCTAGGGATTGAATTCACATCTCCTGCATCTCCTGCATTTGCAGGCAGATTGTTTATGGCTGAACCACCTGGAAGGCCCTCAAGTGATGCAGTAACCAGGTGAACTGTTAACTGCCCTCACCGAAGACTTATTGAGCTGCACGGGAAAGCATTACCTGAAAACCTTCTATGGGTTATCTCTACATATGTATGCAGTCTAATTAACAAATATGACCTTGCTGTGTACAGGCATTAACTGTTCTACAAATCAGAATTAATAGTAAATATATATCCAGCAAGCTGTCATAGCCTTTCCTCATTATTTTGCCATGATTCAAAAGATGAATATTTTATTGGGGGTTCCAGGATTATAGGGTTTCCTAGTACTGTGGGCAAAACCACTCTAGTATTCATCAAATGTAGATTTAAAAGTTTAGTCTTAGTTTAAACAAAGTTAAGTGTCTTACTATTGAATCATGGAGTATATATAAATCATATATATTAAAATAAATATTAAATATATAAATATATATATATTTTACTGCCTAAGTTATGAAGATAACCCTCTTTAAGTGGTGAAATTCTACATCTCCTATCCTACAGTTAGCTAACACTCTATTGCTTGATTTAACTTTTTTATTTTTTGGTTCTTTAAAGATATCAATAAAACAACTAAAATACTGGAAATCGATATTATAAATATGTTAAAGGATTATCTATAGATCAAAATGTTCTCAACTTAAGAATTCTGCTAAATAGTATGATTGAGTCTGCTAAATTAAAAGCATTTGATAGATCTAGTAGTTAAACAAATTAATAAATATAGAGAAAGATACTGAGGTAATAATAAAAGCAAGAATACACTATTAAATTTC
Organism: Bos taurus; assembly: GCF_002263795.3. Lineage (NCBI taxonomy): Eukaryota > Metazoa > Chordata > Mammalia > Artiodactyla > Bovidae > Bos > Bos taurus. The sequence continues at coordinate 42,225,246 of NC_037331.1, forward strand.
CAAAGTAATTGAGAGTAATGATTGAGGTAATTGCTACCTTAAAACTCTTTTCTCAGAGTAGTGACTTTTAAGTTTCTAAAGAATAAATATTTGCAAGACTAGAAATATAGTGCATAGAAATGATTATATAAAGGAAGCAATAACTATGCCTCTCTATAAAAAAATAACTTCAGAATTTTAAATTTTAGTAGGGTTTACTTGCTATTTGAAATGTGAAAAGTACATTATTTTAGTGCAGAGAAATAATCATTTTGTGAGTCAGTATCCTAAATGATAGAGCTATTTCTTCTAATACATATTAAATATACTTTTATAGATGATTGCATAAAGCCTAAGTGATACAATAAATATATTTATTTGTTCCTTGTAAAACTTATAAATCTTATGTAAAGCTGTAGCATTAAAGAAAAGTTCTTTAACTTAACAAAGAATGAACGAATGCAAAAAATTATACTCTTTAAATATTGATTTCTGGTATTCGTGTGCCTTAGTATTAAGTATTTTAAACATTGAAATGATCTATAAACACATATGAAGTATAGAAATATCAAGTTATTCATTTAGTAATTTTCAATTAATCCTATTCAGACACTTCAAATATTGAATTAAGCAGTCAAATCTTCATTCAGAAATGTGTATTACCTTTCTAATTGATATAATTTGGACTCTAATCAGCTTTTTGAAATATAAAAATTAAGAGTGAGGTGTTCACTAAAGAATCAAATTGTCCAGGAAATTAATTTCTCTAAAGAATGTATATTTGGGTTTCCAGCCAGAGTAAAAGGGAAGAAAGGTACATGAAGTAAAATTGAAAATGGATACAAGTAAGATGTTCTCTTAGAAAACAGAATAAATTATGGGAGCAAATTATGGCAATCATGGTAGTAAGTGGAATGATTTCCTGGAATAACTGGAAAATAAAAGTGAGCTGGGAGAACAATGATTGGGTAAACAAAGTGGTCTAAAGTGTGCATATTAATATATATTATTTCCCTGTTGTTTCGGTAAGAATGAATGGCTTAAACAACATAAATGTATTACATTTCTTGAGGTCAGAAGTCCAAGATGGCTTTCTCTGTGTGGAAATCATGGTCTTGGCAATGTTGTGCTCCCTTCAAAAGGTGTAGGGAAGATGCCATTACTTCCCCTTTTCCAACTTCTAGAAGCTGCCTTCAGTCTTTGATTCATCTCCCCTTTTCTTCATCTTCAAAGCCAAAAGAATAGCATCGTCAAATCTTTCTCTAGCTCTGATCATCCATACTGTTTTTTACAAGACTCATGGGTTATATATGAGCCAATTCAAATAACACAAGATAAGCTTCCCACTTCAAGAGCTTAGATGTACTCAAATCACAATTGCAAGTCACTTTTGAAAATTAGCTGTCACAGTTATGGATATTGGAGACTGTGTAGGATGTAAATACATGTTTTTGAGGGGTGAGCATTATTTAGGCAAAGTGTTTAAATTGTAGTTGTCACCAAAGTCAGAGTTCATGATCAGAAGCAGAACCCAGAGGAATATACACAGGCAATCACAGTATCTGATTTTTGTTGGCTTTGGATTTGAAAGGGGCTGTTTTAGCTGAAACACAAGGGATTTCCTCAAAGTGGGGTTTCCACTATGGTTTTCTGCAAGTTATCTTCTTCTATCTGCATTCATTCAGTCCCATAAGTAACAATTTTACTGGAAAGACAGTCTCCTTTACCTACTCAATGAACCTTTTCCTGCATTTAACTTAATTCTCCACTTCCTCCTCATCATTGTCATCACTATTCTTTCTATAATGTTAAATATTGATCATTTTTATGATGTCACTATCAAATAGCAGAAGCAACTCCACAACTCCACCTATAAAGACAGAGCTTAGAGAAAATCTGATTAGAAGGTTCATTGATTTATTCACTTAAAAATATTTATTGAGTGCTCACTGTGTTCTGAACTCTAGTCTAGATACTAGTAGTAAAGTAATTAAAGGAAATGAATTTCCTTTAATTCCCTCGTGAATCTTATATTTTGGTAGGACAATAAGCCATCTTGCTTGGGCTTATAAAAAATAAACAAACAAGGGAATAAAGAATTTGGCAACTCGGGATCAGTACTATGAAGAAAATAAGTGAAAATGAGAGGTAATAGGTAGTGTTAAGTGTGTGTGTTGGGGGGAGGTTAATGTGTTCTATTTTAAATATAGTTTTCAGGGAAGGTATCATTTACAGCATAGACTTGAAGAAAAGAAGATAAAATAAAAACCATGATGATGTCTGAAGAAAGGACCATCTAGAGAGAAGGGACAAAAGACCTCAGTAGGACCATGGTTGGTATGATGGAATGAAGAACAGATGTGAGGCCAGATTTGCTGGAATGGAATCACGGAGAGACAAGGGGGTCTCTCCCCTCTTGTAAAGGAAGGTTGATGTAAAGGAAGGTTGATACAAGGAAACAATATAGGATCATATAGACTATCATAAAGACTTTAGCTTTATGTTAAAATGAGATGTGAAGGGAATTGCATGGTTTTGAACACAGGAATAATGTGCTCTTCTGTCCTTTGTTTTAAAGGGATAATTCTGGCTGTGTTTGAGAATAACTGAATAGGAATAGAATTAGAAATAAGGAGACCGGTCAGTTTAGAAGGCTGTAGCAAGCAGAAAGGATCGTTATTTTGATTAAGGGCCAACAGTAGAGATAGTAAGCGGTGATCAGATTTTAGAGAATTTTTAAAGAATATGCTGATGGAATGGATGTTGGGTGGATAAAAATGAGAAGTTAAGGTAATATCCATTGTCTGATCATCTAAACTAATGGAGTCCCAAATGAAAGAAATGCAAAAGACTGCCAAAGGAACAAGTTTGGGGTGGGAAATTGGGAATTTGTTTGGGAGCATGTTAAATTTGAGGTGCCAGACTTTATTTTTTGGGGCTCCAAAATCACTGCAGATGGTGATTGCAGCCATGAAATTAAAAGACACTTACTCCTTGGAAGGAAAGTTATGACCAACCTAGATAGCATATTCAAAAGCAGAGACATTACTTTGCCAACAAAGGTCCATCTAGTCAAGGATATGGTTTTTCCAGTGGTCATGTATGGATGTCAGAGTTGGACTGTGAAGAAAGCTGAGCACCGAAGAATTGATGCTTTTAAACTGTGGTGTTGGAGAAAACTCTTTAGAGTCCCTTGGACTGCAAGGAGATCCAACCAGTCCATTCTAAAGATCAGCCCTGGATGTTCTTTGGAAGGATTGATGCTGAGGCTGAAACTCCAATACTTTGGCCACCTTATGCGAAGAGTTGACTCATTGGAAAAGATTCTGATGCTGGGAGGGATTGAGAGCAGGAGGAGAAGGGGACGACAGAGGATGAGATGGCTGGATGGCATCACCTACTCAATGGACATGAGTTTGAGTAGACTCTGGGAGTTGGTGATGGACAGGGAGGCCTGGCGTGCTGCAATTCACAGGGTTGCAAAGAGTCAGACATGACCGAGTGACTGAACTGAACTGAACTGAATTGGACAAGTGGAGATATCTCCAAGTGGAGATACTGAGTAGGCAATAGGATGTAGCTCTGGAATTCAACTGAGATTCTGGGAAGGAGATATGGATTTTGGAGCCATCAGCATTGAGATAATATGTAAAGCCATGTAAATGAATAAGATTACCTAGTAACTAAGTATGAATAAAAGAGAATCTAGGGCTGGGCTTGATTACCTTAAGCATTAGGTGGGGAGACACAAAGGGAACTAGAAAAGAACACTGAGAAGATAATTAAAGCATTTCAAAGGGAGGAAATGATCATTGTGACAAATATTGATATTTTGTCCAAAAAAAAAAAAATAAGGACTGAGAATCAACTATTAGAGGTTAAGTCTTAAGCCCATCTTATGTGGTAAGGTCATTGTTTTTGTATAGAATGAAAGGTTATTTAGGATAACTTCATTAATGGCTAATTGAGATTATCGGGATGGGGCTTTAGTCACCCCACACTCAACAACCTATCCCTTGCTAATATGCTAGGCTTATAGAAAGAAAAAATACCATTGTAAAATCCCCAAAGAGGACATTCTACTCCAATATTACAAAATATCTTGACACTAAAAGGATTAACATGGAGGAAGTCAACATCTCTACTCCTACATAAGAACATTATGAGAATAGTGTTCTTGTTAAACCTAAATTATCATCTCTATGTAAGAGCATTTATTTACCTCTTGACTACAACCTTCAATCTTATTTCTAATTTTTTCTTTCAAATTGAATTTGGTCTCTAAATATAAAACACTGTCCAATAAAATAGAATGTATGTTCATATATGTACTTTTTTGTTTTACTAATCACAAAAAGAAACATATGCTATTAATTTTAACAATATATCTTATGTAGTTCAAGATATCCTAGAGAGTCATCTCAATATGTAATCGATATAAAAATATTGATATATTCTACATTCTTTTCTTTTGCTTCTGAAATTCAGTATGCATTATAAATTTACAGCTTATCTCAGTTCACACTAGCCACACCACATATGGCTAATGATTGTATTATTGATGGGGAAACTCTGTTCAATAATCCTGTTAAAACAATTTTGTTACCAGGGAAGAGCTCATACAGGTTAACTGCTCTCACTGGCCTTTGTTTTTAATTTTTTGCCCTCTTGTGTTTTGATTTTCCTCTTAGAGAAAGAAAACAGAAAGCAGGTCAGGGGACCAGAATATGTCAAAGTGGCCCTTTCCTTCTAAATAGGTACTTTACATTGTGTTACTTACCATTTTATAGATGTTTATAATAGAAACTTTTATTATAGCTAGAGATTATGGTTGTGAGATTCTAATGCCTCCTGTTGAATGGAGGCCGGGTTTTAGACTTGCCTGTAGGAAGGTGAAATGTGACCCTTAATGAAGTTGGGATTCTGGAAATATTGCCTATACTTGTGAAAGAGAATTAGAAAATTATGCCTACTGGGCCAGAGACTTGTTAAGATATCTTGTCTTTGTCTGAAACTCTTGGTAGTTAAAAAGGAAATGTCTTCCATGAAAAATACACACCAGTTTATACCACGCGAAATTGCAGAGTCTGAATTTATACACCCTACACAATGCACATATACCAAGCCAAGACTGGTTCTGGATAGTTACTTATGAAAGTGAAAGTCACTCAGTCGTGTCCAGCTCTTTGCGAATCCATGGACTATACTGTCCATGGAATTCTCCAGGCCAGAATACTAGAGTGGAATACTAGAATACTGGTATACTAGAATACAGAATACTAGAAGGGAAAGTATACTAGTATATACTAGTATACTAGAATACAGAATACTAGAAGGGAAAGTAGCCTTTCCCTTCTCCAGGGGATTTTCCCAAACCAGGGATCAAACCCAGGTCTCCTTCATTGCAGGCGGATTCTTTACCAGTTGAGCCACCAGGGAAGCCCCTGTAGATACAAACAAATGCAAAAATATTTGTAATCCACTTCTATGATCTGAGGTGCATAGGTTTCCAAAGGAGAAAAACATCTCTTTCAGGGTCAGAAAATAAATTATACCAAGGTAAGTATATCTCTGAAAAAGACACAACAGAAAGAAGTAATAATATTCAAAGAACTTCAGTAATAGGACAATATGAAAGACACTATAAAATCATTATACAAAATATATTGGGAAAATAAATGTGAAATAGAAATCATAATATAAGAATAGAACATGGTAGAATAAGAAAAGGCATATTGTAAGCACATTTCATCTCATTTTTTAGAAGTGAAAACCATAACTGTGGAAATTAAAATGTCAATGAATGTGTTTTAAAAGCCACCAGAAGAATTAGTGAACTAGAAATTTCATCTGAGGAAATCACCAAGAATACAGCATAGAGAGATAAAGAGATGAAAAATATGAACGAGAATTTAAGACACAAGTGGAGTGGAGGGATTAAAAATTCTGTCATAGTCTTTAACTCAATAAGGATTAATTCTAGAGGAAAAACTAGAAAAAATGGAGAACAGGCAGCATTCAAAGAGATAATGCCTATTAAGAGATATATATCGTGTATATATTTTAGCCCAACAAGGCCTGAGTTGGGCTCGTATAAATACACACACATACACACACACATATATACACACCATGCTGCTGCTGCTAAGTCACTTCAGTCGTGTCTGACTCTGTGTGACCCCATAGATGGCAGCCCACCAGGCTTGCCCGTCCCTGGGATTCTCCAGGCAAGAACACTGGAGTGGGTTGCCATTTCCTTCTCCAATGCATGAAAGTGAAAAGTGAAAGGGAAGTCGCTCAGTCGTGAGTTTGTACTAATATACATCATAGAAAAACTTTAAAAGATCCCAGAAAAACACATTCTTCAAGACAACAAGAATTTTTAAATTACAAATAATCAGCAATTTGGCTAACAGCAAGGTTTTCAACAACAATAACAGTGTGCAGTAAAAAGTATATTTCACTATGATGAAAAGTGAACCAAGAGGGAAACTTAAAACAAAGGTGTGATTTATAAAAGTGTGGGACCCCCAGAAATAGTGATGGACTAAGAAACTGTTAAATCTGAATAAGAACTCAATGTAAAATAACAACAACAATAATAATGGCTAATGTGGGAATGTTTCAATGTAAGAATTAAATACTGTGCATTCATAACATCAAAAATGGAGAGCTGTGATTACAGTTAAAATGCACTTGTTTTGATCAGATGAAGAACAGTAATGGTAATTAGCTTTATACTTTCAGATGAGCATGCATGGAGGAATTTTAACAGTAACTATGCTATGCTAAGTCACTTCAGTCATGTCCGACTCTGTGCGACCCCATAGATGGCAGCCCACCAGGCTCCCCCGTCCCTGGGATTCTCCAGGCAAGAACACTGGAGTGGACTGCCATTTCCTTCTCCATGAAAGTGAAAGTGAAGTCGCTCAGTCGTGTCTGACTCTTAGCGACCCCATGGATTGCAGCCTAACAGGATCCTCCGTCCATGGAATTTTCCAAGCAAGAGTACTGGAGTGGGGTGCCACTGCCTTCTCCATAACAGTAACTAAGTGTGGATTATTCATTAAAATAAGTCATATATAAAGTCAGAAAACATATCTCAACAAACATCAGTCAGTCCTTATCATACAAATTGTGTTATCCAGTTCCAATGAATAAAATATTTCCCCAAAATCTATTTTTTGAAATTAAAGAGAACACTTCTCAATGATTAATATTTCCATCAAAAATGATAAAATGAATGTCCTACAATATTTAGAACAAAATAAAATCAATATTTTATATTGAAAATTATCTGATGCAGCTAATATTATTTTTAGAATAAATTGTGTAACTTAGATACATCTCATAGAAAAAAATTAAATTAGAAGAAAGCATAACAGATACATTTAATAGAAGAAAGAAATTAATTACTAATTTTGGTTTAAAAAATGAGATAAAATCAAACCAAAAGATATGATATAGCTAAGAGTAGTAATTAATTAAATAGAAAGAGCAAAACAATTGAGAGGTTCAGCAAAGCCAAAAGTGATTTTTTTTTTTTAATTATTTCAGTAACTTTACCAAAGTTACCTAGTCAGAAACCGTGTCACCTGGCCTGCAAACAGAGCAAGTGTGACTCCAGGCTTTGAACTCTTTACCCAGTAACACTTATTCTAACACACTTTTTTTTTCCATTTTACTAAAGTATAAAATGAAGTTCAGGAAAGTTAAATGACTTACTTATCTTAAAGTGTCTATTTAGTGACAGATGAACACAAGGACTTTTTGTCCTCTAACACATGTAATACCCAAACGTAAGTTGTTTCAGTTGACTGTATCTAATAGGCAGCTTTTCTGATGGCTTCAATATGGGTGATAATGATGGACAACAGCACTGTCTGTACAACAGAGAGTCACTTAGATTTAGTTTAAAACCATCCTTTGCAACTCAAGACTGTTCCCTTGGATGTGGAACTCCCTTTTGTGCTTTGGCTTGTTCATTCTATTTTGTTTATTCAATAATGATTATAACTGACCTTTATTGTTTATTCCATGTCAGGTAATGCACAGCATTTTGTTTGATTCAGCTCATTTAATCCCATGAGATAGGTGTAACCATTTTTCAGACAGGAAACCAAAGAACAGGGAGTTTTCCTAACCTTTCTGGAGTTACACATCACATAACTGGAGGTGTCAGAATTTATATCCATGAAGTCCAGCTCCAAAGTTTGTCCTCTTGATCAATAAGCATCATTGTCTCTCACATGGGCCTGGATAGTCTGAATGTAAATCCCAACACTTGCGTTTATTAGCCGTGTGACCCCAGGCAATTTAGGAAATGTGGTTGCAAAATATTGAGAAAGATGTTGAAGTGCTTTTATTTTTTTCAGTCAGCTTCCTATTTTAGAATAGTTTTAGATTTACAGACAAGTTGAAAGTATACTACAGAGTTACCATATATCCCACATCCAGTTTATCTAATTTTTAACATCTTATATTAATGTAGCAGAGACATTACTTTGCCAACAAAGGTCCATCTAGTCAAGGCTATGGTTTTTCCAGTGGTCATGTATGGATGTGAGAGTTGGACTGTGAAGAAGGCTGAGCGCCGAAGAATTGATGCTTTTGAACTGTGGTGTTGGAGAAGACTCTTGAGAGTCCCTTGGACTGCAAGGAGACCCAGCCAGTCCATCCTAAAGATCAGTCAGTCCTGAATATTCATTGGAAGGACTGATGTTAAAGCTGAAACTCCAATACTTTGGCCTCCTGATGGGAAGAGCTGACTCATTTGAAAAGACCCCGATGCTGGGAAAGATTGAAGGCAGGAGGAGAAGGGGACGACAGAGGATGAGATGGTTGGATGGCATCCCCGACTCAATGGGCATGAGTATGAGTAAACTCCAGGAGTTGGTGATGGACAGGGAGGCCTGGCGTGCTGCAGTCCATGGGGTCCTAAAGAGTCAGACACGACTGAGCGACTGAACTGAACTGAATATTAGTGTGGTACCAATTTAAGCATTGCATTTTCACTGCATTAATAAGAGAGAGGGATTCCTACCCTAAATTATGGGGGTGACCCAATACATGACACTTGACACGGGACAAATGAGATCAACAGGAGTTGATCAGTCACACATATTCAGAGCCTGAAGGAGAAGGACATTGCATGCCATTCAGGGTGACACGGATTTTGCACTTGCATTTTGCCTTGTCAAAATCAATTGACTCTATTTGTGTGGGTAATTTCAAACTCTCTATACTGTTTCATTGATGTATATGTATATTCTTTCACCAAGCAAGCCTTGCGGAGAAGGCAATGGCAACCCACTCCAGTGCTCTTGCCTGTAAAATCCCATGGACGGAGGAGCCTGGTAGGCTGCAGTCCATGGGGTCACGAAGAGTCGGACACTTATTGAGTGACTTCACTTTCACTTTTCACTTTCATGCATTGGAGAAGGAAATGGCAACCCACTCCAGTGTTCTTGCCTGGAGAATCCCAGGGATGGGTGAGCCTGGTGGGCTGCCGTCTATGGGGTCGCACAGAGTCAGACACAACTGAAGCGACTTAGCAGCAGAGCAAGCCTTGAGATTGGCTACTGTGAGTGCTCCAACTTTGTTCAAGTTGAGAGGAACTGACATCTTAGCAATATTGAGTCTTTTAATACATGAACACAGAATATCTCTCCATTTATTTAGCTCTTTGGTTCATCTGTGTTTTGCAGTTTTCTACATATGGATCATGTACAGATTTTGTTAGATTTATACCTATTTTATTTTTGTGCTGTTTTTTTTAAATTGCAAGTTCCTATTGTTCTTTGCTGTTAAAAATGAAAGCAACTGACTAGTGTATACATTGTCCTGTATTCTGCAACTTTGCTACACTTGTTTATTCTAATTTTTTGTCAGTTTTTAAAAATTTCTACATAAACAAATTGGTAACCATGTCATATGTTAATAAGTGCTGTATTATTCCTTTCCAATCTATATAGTTTTTTATTCTTTTTCTTGTTCTGTTATATTAGAGGGATCTTTCAGTACAGTGTGAAATAGAGTGTTGAGAGAGAACATTCTTACTTTGTTACCAGTCTTAGGGGAAGGCGTCCAGTCTCTTACCAAAAAATATGTTAGTTGTGGGTGTTTTGTAGACATTCTTTATCAAGTTAAGGAAACTATTCTCTATTCTTAATTTCATCAGAGTTTTTGTCTTGGATAGATGTTGGATTTTGTTAAATGATGTATCTGTGACAACTAATATAATAATAGATTTTTCTTTAGCCTACTGATATAGTGGATTATGGGCTTCCTTGGTGGCTCAGACAGTAAAGAATTTCCCTGCAATGTGGGAGACCTGGTTTCAATCCCTGGGTTGGGATGATCCCATGGTGAAGGGAATGGCTACCCACTCCAGTATTCTTGCCTGGAGAATTCATGGACAGAGGAGCCTGGCAGGCTATAGTCTATGAGGTTGCAAAGAGTCAGACAGGACTCAGTGACTAACATATAGTGGATTATATTAATTGATTGCCTAATGTTGAATCAACCTTGAATACCTGTAATAAATCCTACTTTTTCATTTTGTATATTGTTGGATGCAGTTTGTTAAAATTTTGGTGACATTTGTATGTGTTCATGAGAGGCATTAATTAGTAATTTTCTTATAATGTCTTTGTCTGGTTTTGGTATTAGAGTATTACTAGCCTCATATAAACAATTGGGATGTTTTCTGAACATGATGTTTTTGTGTTTGGAAGGTTATTAATTATTGATTAATATATTTAACTAATATAGATCTATTTAGATTGTTTCTCCTTCTGTGAATTTTACTAGATTATGTCTTTCAAGGAATTGGTCAGTTTCATCTAAGTTATAAAATTTTCCAGGGTAAAGTTTTTCATATTATTTCTCCACTATCCTTTTATTAATGTCCATGTGATCAGTAGTGAGGTCACCTCCTTCATTTCTGGTATTGGTAATTTATATCTGTTCTTTTTCTTGTTTAATTTGGTTAGAGAGTTATCCATTTTACTAATCTTTTCAAAGAGCCAACTTTTGAGTTCATTGATTTTCTCTATTATTATTCTGTTTCCAATGTCATTGATTTCTGCTCTATTTTTTTCTTCTGTTAGGCTTCATTTTTCTAGTTTCCTTAGATGTAATTTTAGTTTATTAATTTTAGACCTTTTTTTCTTTTCAAATATATACATTTATTACAATAATTTTCCCCTAAGCACTAAGAATCCCACAAAGTTTGATAAGTTCAATTTTCATTTTCATTCAGTTTAAAATATTTTAAAATTTGTCTAGAGAATTCTTCTTTGACATATGTATTATTTAGTGGTGTGTTGTTTACTGTCCAAATATTTAGAGATTTTACAACCATATTTTGCTATCAATTTCAAGTTTAATTTATGGGAGGGAGGTTCCCGAGGGAGGGACATAGGTATACCTATGGCTGATTCATGTTGAGATTTGACAGAAAACAACAAAATTCTGTAAAGCAATTCTCTTTCAATTAACAAATGAATAAATTTTTTAAAAAGTGGAAAGCAAATATAACATTAACACATACATATGGAATCTAGAAAAATAGTATTAATGAGCCTATTTGCAGAGAATGAATGGAGACACAGATATAGAGAATGGGCTTGTGGACACAGTGAGGGAAGGAGAGGGTGGGACAAATAGAGAAAGTAGCATTGACATATATATACTATCATGTGTTTTAAAATAGACAGCTGATGGGAAGTTGCTATGTAACACAGGGAGCCCAGTCTGGCACTCTATGATGACCTAGAAAAGTAGGATGAGGGAATGGGAGGGAGGCTCAAGAAGGAAGGGATATATGTATGATTATGGCTGATTCACATTGTTGTATGGCATAAACCAATGCAACACTGTAAAAAAAAAATAAAAGAACTACAAAAAAAAGTTTAATTTTACTGTAGTCTGAGAACATATTTTGTATGTTTTTTGTAACTTTAAATTTGCTGAAGGGTGTTTTATATAGTCCACAGTTTGATCTATTTTGGATAATATTCTTGCAAGCTTGAGAAGAATGTGTATTCTACTGTTGTTGGATGGAGTATTCTATAAATGTCAATTAGGTCAGATTGATTGATGGTGCTATTTAGGCCAAATATGTCTTTACTGGCCTTATGTCTGCTTGATTACTCAATTATTGGCAAAGGAGTTTTGGAGTGTCTAAGAGTGGATTGCTTATTTCTCCTTTCCCTTATGTTACTTTTTGCTTTATATATTTGCTCTTTGGTTAGGTGCATACATGTTTAGGATTGTGATGTTTTCTTGGAGAATTTACTCCTTTATCATTATTGAATGCTCTATTTATCCCTGATAATCTTTCTTGTTCTGAAGTCAGCTTTGTCTGAATTCATATAGCTACTCCAGTTTTCAATAAATGTTAACTACTTATTAAATTATAAGTGCTTTGAGATGGTGGGCAATGCCCCTGGTTATTTTCCTAAGCCCGTGTAGGGTCTAAGACACAATTGGGCACAGATATGCTTGGTAATAAAACCTTTTTGACTGATTAGCCAGGCTTAGATGTCTGTGAGCTGAGTTTATTATTCATCTTATAAATGAAAAGAGGAATGAGAGTACAATGAAAGTGAAAGTGCTAATTGCTCAGTCGCATCTGCAACCCCACACTGTGATTTCAATAAATATTTTTAAATTCCCAGAAGATATACACTGTATATTTTATTTAAAAAACATACATATGCTTCCCTGGTAGCTCAGCTGGTAAAGAATCTGCCTGAAATGTTAGAGACCTGAAATGTTTGATCCCTGGGTTGGGAAGTTCCCCTGGAGGAGGGCGTGGCAACTCACTCCAGTATTTTTGTCTGGAGAATCTCCATGGACAGAGGAGCCTGGCATGCTGGAGTCCATGGGGTCACAAAGAGTCAACATGACTGAGCAACTCAGCACAGCACACACAAAAAATGAGCTGGTATTTAAACTAGCAAATTTGGGAATAACTACTTAAAAGGGGAAAGCATAACCTTTTAAGTAATATAGGATTTTTAACTGTCCTGCAATTATTAAAATAAATGAAACTGAAAATAATGATATTTTTTACTTCACTAGTTGGAATTAAATTGAATATGTTTTAACAGTGCAGGCTCTATGAATGATATTGTACATCTTTTCATAGGCTAATAGGTGTACATTTTGGGGAGTCTACCAAAAGTTCAAAAAATCGCAATGAATGTTACTCAGCCATAAAAAGGAATGCATATGCGGGTATACCTGTGGTGGATTCATTTCGATATTTGGCAAAACTAATACAATATTGTAAAGTTTAAAAATAAAAAAAATTTTAAAAAAGGAATGCATTTGAGTCAGTTCTAATAAGGTGGATGAACCTATAACCTATTATACAGAGTGAAGTAAATCAGAAAGAGAAAGATAAATATCTAACACTGCAAGGAGATCCAACCAGTCCATTCTGAAGGAGATCAGCCCTGGGTATTCTTTGGAAGGAATGATGCTAAAGCTGAAACTCCAATACTTTGGCCACCTCATGCGAAGAGTTGACTCATTGGAAAAGACTCTGATGCTGGGAGGGATTGGGGGCAGGAGGAGAAGGGGACGACAGAGGATGAGATGGCTGGATGGCGTCACCGACTCAATGGACGTGAGTCTGAGTGAACTTCCGGAATTGGTGATGGACAGGGAGGCCTGGCGTGCTGCGATTCATGGGGTCACAAAGAGTCGGAGACGACTGAGCGACTGAACTGAACTGAACACATATATATGGAATCTAGAAAAATGGTTCTGAGGAATTTATTTACAGGGCAGCAATGGAGAAACAGAGATAGAGAATAGACATATGGACATGGGGAGAGGGTGAAATGTATGGAAAGAGTAACATGGAAACTTACATTACCATATGTAAAATAGATAGCCAATGGGAATTTTCTGTATGGCTCAGGAAACTCAGACGGGCTCTGTATCAACCTAGAGGGGTGGAATGGGGCCGGAGACAGGAAGGAGGTTCAAATGGGAGGGGATATATGTATACCTATGGCTGATTCATGTTGAGGTTTGACAGAAAACAACAAAATTCTGTAAAACAATTATCCTTCAATTTAAAAATTCAGATATTAGAGTAAAAATCACACACAGAAGAGGAAAAATTATTCCAAATGGTCTTTTCCAGTCTTGTTTTAAATTATCCTCCAACTAAGAGCCTTGTTATTTAAACTCTCCTATTTCATAATAGAATGTGAGATTCAATCTAGGAACATACACTGAAGTACATTCTCACTTGTCCTTAGAATGAAAGTGTAATGAATTAAGGGGAAAGTTTTCAAAAATACATGGAAAATTCATATTAAGCTTAAAAAGATGTAAATGCTAGCCTAGTAGTACGTGGCAGGTCAAAGAATCATATTCTTTGAGAAAAGCATGATGCTTCCCAAATTTAAAGGGAGGATCATGTTTCGGAGTTGATGCTCACTGCATTCCTTAGCTACATTGGCAGTCATTACTGCAAATCAAATGCAACAGCATGCTTTGAATGCATGATTATTTTGATATTTAAAAGTAGAGAAAGAAAAAGGTCTGATCCACAGAAATGAAGAGTAGCCAGAGGTGACTTTTGTGATGGGGTGAAATTGAGCAATGCCTTATAATCTGTGAAATCAAGCTATAAGCATACAGCAGGGAAATCACAAAGATATGTGTTCCATTATTCAGGAGCTTGAGTATCCCTTCTTGTTATGCCATTATTTCTGGAACTTTTCTAAAAAGGCCTCATTTGAGACAAAGAGAAAAGAAAGACAATTGAAAAAGAAAGGGAAGAAAAGCATATCCAGTTGAGAAAATTTACTCCCATTATATATTTTATGTTCAGTAGAACAACTGATAAAAAATTCTCTAACAGCAAATTCTCTGGAATCCATCATAGAAAATCTATGTTGTAACTTAGCTGGGGCTTTTTTCAGAGGCCTGTAAATGCTACTCATCAATCCATTTTTCCTTCAGTCTACCTAATGACATTGCGATATTTGTTCATCATGTGTTTTCAATAAAAATAGTTAACACAAGTTGTCAATACAGAAGGAATAATACCCAATGAGAATAAAATAAATGCTTAAATAAAACAATGATTAGAGCCTGAAGGACATTGGGAATTGTATACTGCCTGTCTGAGAATAGAAAATAGAACTATGAAAAACCAAAATGTATGCTTTGAAAATGGAGTAGGAAACATGCTTCTGAACATATCATGTTTTAACATTGCCACAAAATCAAAACACTTCAGAGAATATTGTATCCTGGGTGGATTTATGACAATCTGAACACCTGGCAACCCCATGTCTAATTAGAATTATAACCATTTTGGTATATCAGATTTTGTGCCTGAAACTTCGAAGAAAATTTTCAATATAGGCCAGACTTATTTGAAAGGAAAACCTTATACACATTCACACACACACAAGCACAGAATCACAAGTTCTTTACTTCAGTTGACTTTAGCTTAAGTATCTCCCCAAATAAGCATATACCTCTACTCTGGCAAATGTCAAAACATCAAACAGAGATAAATTTTATGAATTTTACTTATTAAAAATGATAACCAGATATTTTATATCCCCACTGATAGCTGTAGACATGCAATGAAACTATTGACCAAAAGCACTAAAACACAGATATTTACATTTTTGCATAACAAAATATGTAGATGTAGTCAATTACAATTATTCATACACTTCAAATGACTGACTATTGCTTGGATTATATATTTTATACAATGTGTTTTTAATCTGCTGTTGTTGTTTGGTCAGAAAGTCATGTCCAACTCTTTTGCAACCCCATGTACTGTAGCCCACCAGGCTCCTCTGTCCATTGAAATTTCCCAAGCAAGAATACTGGAGTGGGTTGCCATTTCCTTCTCCAGGAGATCTTCACAAACCAGGGATCAAACCTGCATCCCCTGCATTGGCAGACAGATTCTTTATCACTGAGCCACTAGGGAAGCCTATAGTTAATCTATTTATCCATTATTCTATTGAGAGAATAATTACCATGAAATCTAATTCTTCAGTCACTATTTTAAAGTCCTCAGAAATTAAAAGCATTATTGCAATTAGTAAGAAGAGTAAAGTAGGAGGTAATTTATGCTGTAGAAAAAAAGTCTAATATTTCACTCTCACAATTAAAATATATCAGGAAGTGCCATAGTTTTTTTTTCTGATATTTAAGAAACAACTGGTTAATAAAATATCAATACTGATATTGATAAATACTGATATTGATGAATATCAAACAACTGATATTTAAGAACTGAACTAAATCTTTTAGTATTATCACTAAGCATATTTAAGAAAATGTTGGACAGGAAATTCATTAATTTTCTGTGTTAGAGAAGAAAAACTTTCCTGAAAAGATTTTTTTTTGTTCATATGTTTAAGAAGTATATTTTAGAAGGTAATAGGAATTCATGCATTTTTTTATCAGCAGTCAGATATATTTTGCTGATTAACCTTGATTACTCTTTTTTACATTCTTGCTTACAGTCTAAAGATTGTATGCCATTTAGAAGTATAGATTTTTATGTATCATGTTAATGTTAAAATATTCAATTAAATATGAGCAGATTATGTCATAGGCTTGGTTATGAGAGTTATGACCCTTTATCTCTTATTTTTTTAGGTGACATAGGCAAGGCAAACATTTGCTGAACTCAAAAAAGTGGTGCTTAATATTTATTTGGTTCTAACAATGTACAATTAATATATTTCTGCTTTATGATATACAAATATAAAATCCAGTTAGCTTTATCAAAGTAAAATTTTTCTATTTATAAGTAGAAGTAGAAAAACTAGAGTGTTCACAAGCCAGTTAACTTTGCATGTAGTCCTTTTTCCTCTGTATCTTTATTCAGCACATCCTATATGTTCTAAGTACTCATTAATGTTCAATGGAACAACTAATAAAAAATTCTATGACAGCAAATCCTCTAGAATCTATCATAGAAAATCTATCATTGCGACTTACGGTGTATGCTTGGACTTCATTTATTTTCTCATTTATCCTCATAAAACCTCTCATTTTACAGGTAAGGAGCTGAAGCCCAGAAACAGTAAATTATTACCCTAAGTAATTAGCAAAGTCAATCCAAACAGTTTGGCTTCAGTTAACACTTGTCATTGAGCTATACTACCTCTGATGTAAGACCCTAAAGTAGGACTGCCAAACTTAGCAGATAAACTGGATTTCCAGTTAAGGTTGTCAGATAAAACTGTTCAGTCACTAAGTCGTGTTCAACTCTTTTTGCAGCTGTAGCCTGCCAGGCTCCTTTGTCCATGGGATTTTCCAGGCAAGAATACTGGTGGAGGTTACCATTTCTTTCTCCAGGGGATCTTCCTGACCCAGGGATCAAACCTGTGTGTCTTGAATTTCAGGCAAATTCTTTACCACTGAGCCACTAGGGAAGCCTCTGCCAGATAAAATATAAGACCAAATAATGAAATTGGTTGTTTATCTAAAATTCAAATTTAACTGGATGTTCTGTGTTTTATTTGGCAACCCTATTCTAAAAAGACATACAAATAAATTTATATTTCCTATTTTTAATACTTATAAAGAGGTATTACTATACCAGGGAATATTTATATTTTAGTACTTGAATTATTTTCCCTTTATTGCATGGCATTTATTAGATGCTAATATTCATTGCATAGATGAATATATTTTTTATTTCCAATTGTTTGAAGATTTATCTCTACTTTGGAAAGAAACAGTAGGAAAGGAATGGTTAAGAGCAAATATGTAGATTGCTCCCTCCTTTCTCCCTA
Organism: Bos taurus; assembly: GCF_002263795.3. Lineage (NCBI taxonomy): Eukaryota > Metazoa > Chordata > Mammalia > Artiodactyla > Bovidae > Bos > Bos taurus. Next base: position 42,243,032 of record NC_037331.1, read on the forward strand.
GTCTGAGACCTTTTGATCTTGACCATCTGCTAAGTCACTTCAGTCGTGTCCGACTCCTAGCGACCCCATGGACGGCAGCCCACCAGGCTCCCCCGTCCCTGGGATTCTCCAGGCAAGAACACTGGAGTGGGTTGCCATTTCCTTCTCCAGTGCATGAATGTGAAAAGTGAAAGTGAAGTTGCTCAGCCCTGGCTGACTCTTCGCGACCCCGTGGACTGCAGCCTACCAGGCTCCTCCGTCCATGGGATTTTCCAGGCAAGAGTACTGGAGTGGGGTGCCATTGCCTTCTCCGATCTTGACCATACCTCCTTGTAAACACAGACCAATTCACTAGCTGCAAGATAAAAAAAAAAAAGGTCTTGAAGGGGCTGTAATGCAAGAATTTCTTACCTGAGAAATCGGTTTAGCATGATATACCTGGTTTGTCTATATTGCTTATTGTAATCAAACTATCACCTTTCTAGATACAGACACACTAGAAAATAGTCCTTTTCAGTTAAAGTATATATACAATCATTCCTCCATATCCGTGGGCTCTGCATCCACGAATTCAACCCACCATGAATGGTTCCACAAGGAAAAATTTGGGAAGTTCCAAAACCCAAAACTTGAATTTGCTGTACCCCAACAACTGCTGTACCCACCAACTGTTTAACCCACTCTAGTGTTCTTGCCTGGAGAATCCCAGGGACGGGGGAGCCTGGTGGGCTGCCGTCTATGGGGTTGCACAGAGTCAGACACGACTGAAGCGACTTAGCAGCAGCAGCAGCAACAACTGTTTAAATTACATAGAGAAAAGAAGAACTAGGGAAATCACTGAAACTAGAGATTGGGACTAAATATTGTAGAAACTGAATTTCAAATATATATATGTATATATATATATAGTGTGACCTCATTAGACTTTTTGACCTCTGGTTTCTTAAAAGTCATGAAGTATAGATACTATAAATACCTCAATCAATTACATTATAACATTTAAAAGATAGAAAGGGAAAAAAGCTTAATAAGAAGGATATTATGAAGTAAGCAGAAATAAAATAAATTGACCTTGTATTTGTTTTATGCATAGGCTCTCACAGTTGATGAATAAAATACCTTCTTTTGGAATTTATTATAGTTGTTTGAAATAATACAGCAGTACAGCTTCCAAAAAGCTCTAATAGTTCAGCAGTGGTATGCTATGAAAATCAGATAAAAGTAAAAAAGTCTTACATTTCTCTTGTCATAATTATTACAATCTCTACTAAGTCCTGTGTAGAGAGATTTCAGGTAACTAGGCCAGTGTGTTGGATGTATGCTTAAAGGTGATTAAGGGATTTCACCAGCATCTGGGGAAACTGCTGCTACTGCTGCCAAGTCGCTTCAGTCGTGTCCAACTCTGTGCAACCCCAGAGACGGCAGCCCACCAGGCTCCCCCATCCCTGAGATTCTCCAGGCAAGAACTCTGGAGTGGGTTGCTATTTCCTCCTCCAATGCATGAAAGTGGAAAGTGAAAGTGAAGTCGCTCAGTTGTGTCCTACTCTTAGCAACCCCATGGACTGCAGCCTACCAGGCTCCTCCGTCCATGGGATTTTCCAGGCAGGAATACTGGAGTGGGGTGCCATTCTGGGAAAACTACCTTCTATATTTTTCTCTATGGAGGGAAATTGGGAGCTGTGATTCTGCCTACATTTTATAGGAGCACATCAACAACTGAGCACATCTTAGTGCCTTATAGGCATAACTCCATGGGTTAGTGATGTTCAATTAATTGCAGTGTATATTTTATCATATTATTTATATATACTACATATAATTTAATGAAACTAATCTTATTGACATTAATAGAAAGTGCTTATTATATATATATTTAAGTAAATTAATATAAAATATACATGCAAAATAATGTATTAGAAAGCATATTAATTTTAAAGGAACCTGAACAATTGATATAGGAAAGTAGCAGCTTAACTGATTTTTTTACCACTAGTCTATTTTCTTGTTTATTCTAATCATGTAGGATATCCCAATATATCCAATTCTTCTTCTTGATTAACAGAGACAAGTTGTTGCCCCAGAATCAAATAGGCTGAAGATTTAACAGGATGAATGAAATTCTAGTATAAAAAGAGAATGTTTAAAAATAAGAAGTCAGTGAAAAAGATCCTGTTATAGAATGGAAAGTAATAATAACTTCTAAGGAAACTGGCTTTCTTTCTGCTTCCAAACCTATAACTGCTACTTGAGCATCTTCCTATTGTACTTTCTACCCTGAGACCCTTGTTACCAAAAGTGATCAAGAAAGTATTGACTTCAGAAGGGAAATTTTCACACATCATGTCTGTGTATATCATTACATCATCTATAGAAAAGAGTTTGGTAACATATTCATCCTCCTGGACTCAATGCTTCCATTACTGAAAAACTAAAAGTAAATAATGTTAATTATGAAAAAGGCTATTTATATAAAATTTTTCATTGTACCACAAAAGAGGAAGCAACTTAATTAGTTTAGCTAAACACTTAACCATAAGAGGCAAGATTTATAAAATGAAACACAACCATTAAAATCATGGTTATAAAGTAGAATAGTAATGAGAAAAAGTGAAAATGATAAATAAGTTTTGGGGAGTCCCTGGCAGTCTAGTGGTTAGGACTCTAAGCACTCACTGCCAAGAGTTTGGCTTTAATCCCTGGTTAGAGAACTAAGATCTCACAAGCCATGCAGTGCAGCCAAAAAAATAAAAAAATAAATAAATAAATAAAAAGATAAATAAGTTTTAAAACATGACATAAAAGTTTATGTGCTATATAACTTATGTTTAAAATGCTTAAGGAAATACACAGAAAAAGTCTCCAAAAATCAAATCTTATTGTTAAGCTGATAGGGTTTATGTTTAAATCTTTCTTCTGTTTGCCAAAATAGGAACAGATTATATTTTTTATTATAGTACAAAACATTAATTAAAAGAAAAAGGTCTAGATTTATTAGAAGTAAATTAGGAAAATGACTCCAAATGATTTACATGATTAACTATGAATTCCTTTAACTTTATAATTTATTTTTTGAACAATCTATGGATGTTTTTGTTAGAGATAATTTCACTACCTCCTTTGAGTCATTTGAACTAACTCAAATGGCAACTTTAAGATTATAAGAGACTGAAATTACATAGCCAAAGATTTTCAAACTTCATTAGAAACAGACTCCCCCAACCTTCCAATAAAACATATGGAATACAAATATTTACAAAACAAACAAAATCAAGACTCTGGAGGATCACCTCTTTTCACCAGTCTCCATAAACTCATCACCTCTGAGTTATGGAACACATAATGAGCTCTGTGGAACACTATGCAGCAAACAAAACCCAAAAAAACTAACTTAGAAAAATTACATTCTATTCAAAAAAATAAAGAAAAAAAGCCTGAACAACTCTGATCATTTTAAAAGTAGGGACAGATTCAGGAACAGAAACTAGGTCTCCTAGATCATTATCCTGGTCTTCCCTGGTGTCTCATATGGTAAAGAATATGCCTTCAATGTGGAAGATGGGAGTTCGATCCCTGGGTCGGGAAGATCCCCTGGAAAAAGCAGTGGCAACCCACTCCAGTGTTCTTGCCTGGAGAATTCCATGGACAGAGGAGCCTGCTGGGGTCCAAGGGGTCTCAAAGAATCAGACATGACTGAGCAACTAATACTTTCACTCTTTCACTTTCAAATTTTAAGCCATTGTTCTTTCATGTATGCATCTGTTTCCTTGTAGCTAGTGTATGCTTTTCCAAAAAGAAAGAACGCGTTAGGGGAGAATAAAGGAAACGTGGAGTGTCTTGCACTAAGACCAGTTTTTCAGGGTTCATTTTAAATTGTCTGAAAGCAGTTTTGGCTCAAAATGGAGATCTGGTTCTGGTTTGTTACTTCTTGTGCCAGATTCTCCTTTTGATCCATTCACCTCCATGTCATTGCCAAGTTCAGCTTTCCCAGTTAGTATTGTTAGCATTTGAAGCCTCCTGATAGCTAATTAAAAAAAAAAAAAAAAAGTCACTATAAAAATGGTGCTAAGTATTATTTTACTTTTAGATATTGTTTTTATAAAGACCTTTTCAGGTTATTTTTTAGCACATTAAGATAGAGGGCTGTGTACCCTAAAATACAATTCTCAAATTGAAATGTCAGAAAGGTTCATAATGAAAGTATGTTTCAAAGTAAATTCTTTCTGTTTCTTAAGTGAAATGTTGGAGGGAAATTAGGTCATAGGTCTGCCATCTTTTCTTAATGAGCATGGTAGTAAGTACTTTAGGTTTGTGGACCCCATGGTTTCTGTCACAACTACTCTATTCTGGTTCTGCAGTGAGCAGGCAGCTTCAGTCTATGTAAATGAATGAACATGGCTGTGTTTCAGTGAAACTTTACTTAGAAAAATAGATGGAAAAGCCATAACTCAGACTGTACTGTCCCTGAGTTAGACAATAGTAAAATTCCAAAATTTAAATAAGCAAGTGAAGGGCACATTCCATGCAGAAATGTACTTAAAACTTATAAGTGATTGATTGCAAAAGAATTAAAGATTTGTAGGTAACTACAAGACTTAAAACATTTTCCTCCAAATGGATTTTGTACAAATAATCTGTTTTCTCTTTTTCATTATGTTCATAATTAGTGTTTGAGGATCATGACAAAACATAAAGAGAGAGTTTAATATGATAATTAGAATAAAGATCATGTGTCTGTAGTTCCTTATTTATATATATATTTTTTTTTATGCAAGGTGACAATTTTCAAGCTATATATCTTTGCCAATTAGTTAAATTAGTTGAAAATGACCACTGCTTCCCTGATTAGGTTTTATTAATCAATGCCAGTAAATTATCCAGAACCCATTAGATGAAGAAAACTGTTACATTCATAGAATTTTATTTTTTATACAATTTTTCCAATTTCAGTTTACTTTATTTTGGAAAGTAAATTACATTTTCCAGAGCATTACAACACAGCATGTACCTATGTGGGGAAAAAAACGAGAGTGAAAAAAGTAGGTCTTGCATAGTTGGCCTGGTTTAAATTATTCATGAGTGAGCAGGTGGTAAAGATGGTAATGGAATCTCTCTATGATTATTTGCTCCTTTCAGCTATATCTAAGTAAAACAAAACAAAAATCATATGGCATAGCTTAAGGAAAAAATATGAAATTCTTTCCATTTGAGGCAAGGTTTTAACCAAGCATGATAAAAATGACTCAGATCTTGACCTCTGAAAGTCAAGTTTGCTGCTGTTTTTAGACTTTATTTCTTCATAATATCTCGCCATCATTTATTTAAAAATGCATGTTGGTAGTGAGTAATTTTGATTACTTCAAAGGTTCATTTCAAGATAGAAAATTAGGAGTGAGATGAGAAAGATATTTTTTTAATGGAAGTATTTAGAAAATAATTGAGTCTACCAATTGGGAGAAAGCTTAGCTCTAAACATCAAGCTAGAAAGATAGTGTTTTAAAAGGCACAACAGTCACTTTTTCTTATTTCATTTTCAAGCTGAAAGAACTTCAGCTGACATTATGACATGAAAGTCAGTTTTAATGACGATCTATTGAAATGGCAAACTGTTGGCATATTAGAATGGAAAACTGTCCATGTAAACTTCTTAGGTATGCAAGTTAAATTTTCTTTTCTTTCACTGGTCTCTAGTCAGCTATGTAGTTCCAGTGAACCAGTGATACATAAAGGAAGTATTTGGTGGAGTGAAAGATAGAAAAACATTGACCCTTCCTTCTTCCAGAGAGATAATTTCCTTTGCTTAGAAGGTATGAAGTGAGAATGTGAACTTTAGATCAGTGAAAAGAGAACCTAGAGGGGCCACATCTGGCAGGGGTAGGTAGCCCAAGGGTGACATTTCCAAAAGCTAGCAAAGAATGAGAGAAACCAGGTCATTAGTGGTACCATTTAAGCTACTCAATCAACATTGCCTAAAAGCTATGCCCTGCCTCTCGTTTGCAGTGTGAAGTTTCCCAAGAAATACACAAAAGTAAGTGCAGAGAAGTACTTCTTTGGGGAAATTTTAATTAAAGTAAACAAGTCTGTAGAGCTAAGGCCTGAAATAAACATCACAGATCCCTCAGAGGAGCTCCAACACTTAGAAAGAAAGGGCAAGAGAAGAGAACAGGGAATCAGAATTCATATATTGTTGCAGTGCCCTATCCTGGAGTTGTTTTTACTTTGGAAAGCTTTGAAAAGGTTCTGTGTCTCATTAGGTCATGCCAAGTCTTCACTACTCAAAGTAAAAGTTTTAGTTTAAAATGAAGGTTAATGGGGAATAAATATCCCTAAAGTACTTAGATTCCTTACCCAATTAGAACAAAGTTGAAAGAACACAAACTTTGGAGTCTGGTGAACCTGAGTTCAAATTCTAGCTCCAGCACACTTACTAACTCTGTAACATTGCGCAAGTTACTTTGCCTCACTGACCCCCTCAAACATGAAATAGTGATAAGAATAGTTATGATGCAGGAATTTTGATTAGGGTTATGTGAATGCAGCATTTAATTAAATAAAGTACTTAGTACAGGACCTAGCAAAGCTCAAGCTTCATCACCAATATTAACAGTGTGTTATTTTTGTTTTGCACTTCCCTGGATTCCTATAAATATTGTATCCTATGACCACTAGAGAAATAATCTAGTAGCAGTCATTCTTTTTTTTTTTTAATTGAGTGAAATGTTCTTTAAATTGTGTAGTGCTTTGCAATCTTCAAAAGCTTTAATTACATGAAATCATATAATCCCATAATAGCCTGTTTTTTCTTGGTTTTCCTAGTTTGCCCCTGCTTTCTGTCTCTTATGGTAACCAGTAGTTTGTTCTCTGTATCTGTGAGCCTGCTTTTTCTGTTGTTTTATTCATTTGTTTATGGTATTTTTTCAGATTCCACATAAAATCTCTAACAAAAAGCATTTGTCTCTCTTTGTCTGACGTTTCACTTAGCATAATGCCCTCCATATCCATCCGTGTTTCTGCAAATGGCAAAATTTCATTCTTGTTTATGGCTGAGAAATATTCCATTGTGTGTGTGTGTCACATCATCTTATTTATCCATTAATCTGCTGATGGTCACTTAGGTTTCTTCCATGTCTAGGGAATTTAAATAATGCTGCTGTGAACATTAGTGGCTTTGGTTTTGGATGAATACCAGAAGTAGAATTGCTGAGTCGCATGGTATTTCTGTTTTCAGCTTTTTGAGAACCCTCCATACTGTTTTCCACAGTGACTGCACCAATTTGCATTCCTACCAGCAGTGCACAGTGGTCTCCTTTTCTCCATATCCTCACCAACATTTGTTATGTGTGTTCTTTTTGATGATAACCATTCTGGCCAGTATGAGGTGATGTTTCACTGGAGTTTTGATTTGCATTTCCATGATAATTTGCATTTCTCTGTTGAGCATCTTTTCATGTGCCTGTTGGCCATCTAGTAGCATTCATTCTTTACCAAGTAGAAAATGATTATGGTTCCTATAATCTAGGAACAGATTTGAAGAGAGGCAAATACAGTTCTTTTGGCTTTCCTCAGTTCCCATCCTGAGTCTACAATGATGTAAAAATGATGTCATGGTTTCTCCTGAATGAGCACTTAGCTCTTCCAAATTATATCCTATATATTTAATGAACAGACAGTAAACAAATAAGATGTGACTTTTTTACAAATAGGTTCCAGTGTAAGTTAGTAAATGTGTCTGTGCTGCTGCCTATCCCTGACCTTTGCTGCACCTGTGTCAAACCTTTTGAATCCATCATTTCTCTGTCTCTTTTAAGTGGGTAGCTACCTTCTGAGTTACAGCTTGGAGCTTTAGGATGTTAGTATCAAAAGATCAGAGTTGGAAGTGATGTTAATATCTATTTATATTCTTGTTCTTACATATTACTCTGTTTATCACATCAGTAAATATTGATTTTACATGATACCATACATATTTTCTATATAAGCTATGTTGGATTTTGAAATTGCCACACTAGGTTAAAATAATTAATCACATGTATATTTATGTCAGGTAGTTATTAAAATTACACAGTAATTCACTCCATAACTCCAGTACCTCGGAATGACTCTTGTCTCTATTTCCTAATGTCCATATACATGATTGAATCAAAAATCAATTTTATGCAATATATTCAAACAATTCAGAAATAGGCATAACAATTTATAGGGTCAGTAATCCAGGCCTGAAAAGTCAAAGTGAGTTCAGAGATTAAGCAGTCATTGACCGACCACACAGGGACATAATATCAGTGCTGCTAATTTGGTAATGACACTTTACATCAGTGACTCTCTAAGTAAATATTTATACCTCAGATACTTGTCTTCATGCAAGGGATGTTATGATATGGTACTTCAGTGATATACGTAATGTATTAATGTAACTAAGCCCTAAACAGTCATAGACAGGTGGAGTCTCATTTATTTTCCCTTGGATGATAATGGTCCATTGAAGCTATTATCATTTCAGAGGAAGGAAAAATTACAGTGATACATTTTACATTTCTGTGAGCCTTTTTTTAAATTTATCATCATACTTTAAAAAAAATTCTTTTGCCTTCTAAAGAAAAATGGCAATGTAAATTTAACAGCTCACTGAAACCCCTAATGCCCGAAGGATACCATTTTAAATAGCTTGATCCTGAAACCCCTATTCTATAGCCAAAGGTGTTATGTGCTGGAGTGACTTATTCTTCATGACCAATGAGGTGTAGATTGGTTCCCTGAAAGGTCTCTTATCTTTCAACATATTTTATGCAGAGTTAATCATGAATACATGAAGGACATGAAAGCAGTTCTAACAATTCAAAAGATTATTATAAGATTCATAGAAATATTACAGGAAGTTCTGCATGGACACATTGAAAAGATTTACAAAAGAACTCTTGACTAAGTTGTAGAGCCAGGGTAGGTTTATAGGTTAGCAGGAAGCTAGATGTACTCCACAGGCTGTTAGAAGCATTCAATATATGACAAAAGACTTTCCTGGACAAAACAGAAGTAAATGTCATAACTAAATTCTGGAAAGCAAACATTTTTATAAATACTATTTTCAGAGCTGTTTTTTATGATGATCATTAACTCTACATCATGCATAGATGTAGACTGCAATGGAATGTATCATAAACTTTGAGCCAGACTCCCAAACAACCCCATTGCAAGGAGACCAGTTCTGGTTCATCACTACTGCAACTGGCCTCACTCCATTTATTGACCAGTGGAATGGAGAAGCACACCACTTCTCTACACTCTGACACACAGTAGCAGTACATTCGTACAAGCAGGCAGATGCATGTGGTCATGTACTTCCTGATCAGCTGGCTGTAACTGCCCCATACACTCCACTTCCTATTTAAGAAAAGTATGATTATACTACTGAAATCTGATATGATATCTAAAGGGCTTTCCTGGTGGCTCAGCAGTAAAGAATCTGCCTGTAATGCAGGAGATGAGGGTTTGATCCCTGGGTGGGAAAGATCCCCTGGAGGAGGACACAGCAGCCCACTCCAGTATTCTTGCCTGGAGAATCTCATGGACAGAGGAGCCTAGTGAGCTTCAGTCCAGGGGATCACAAGGAGTCGGACATGACTGAAGTGATCAAGCGCACGTGCGCATACACACACATGCATAATATCTAAAAGTAAATTGTTCACAATTTTTATTGCCTTATAATTTGTAAGAAATTACTCATGACACAATTTACAGTTTAACATCAAGATGTTGTGAGTCCCTGAGCCTGAGGATCTTAGCAAGAAGTGAAACATACTTCTGGAAAGTCTTGAAAGGAGACTGCAGCATCAATGAGGCACAAGTTTCCCCTACAGACTGAGGCCTGAATCAAACTCAATTTAGAAGACCAGTTCCACAATTCAAGCACTCCACCATGACTGAGGCATGGCTACTTGCTTCTACACTCTTTTTCTGGCATAGATAGAGGGAAAGAGTAGATGATAACAGGACCCTCGAATGCTACTGAATGAGGTGCTTAGAGTAGGAAGGGCAAACAAAGTTCACAGCAGAGCAGGGCTTCAAAGGCTACAACATCACTGTGAACTGCTGCTTAAACAGCAGCCCATATTCCCCTACCTGGTAAGCATAGCAACAGATTTAATTGGGTAGCTTAGCTGGAGAAGGCAATGGCACCCCACTCCAGTACTCTTGCCTGGAAAATCCCATGGATGGAGGAGCCTGGTGGGCTGCAGTCCATGGGGTCGTGAAGAGTTGGACACAACTGAGCGACTTCACTTTGACTTTTCACTTTCATGCATTGGAGAAGGAAATGGCAACCCACTCCAGTGTTCTTGCCTGGAGAATCCCAGGGACGGGGGAGCCTGGTAGGCTCTGGTCTGTGGGGTCGCACAGAGTCGGACACGACTGAAGTGACTTAGTAGTAGTAGTAGTAGTAGTAGCTGGAGAAGAGATACTAAAAAGAATAGGGGTCTTAGAGGCATTGCCTTAATAAATGACATGCAAGTAGAAGCTACAGCTAAAGTGCTTAATTTTAGCATATAATATGAATAAGACTTTTTGTAATAGGACAACTTCTGAGTCGCCTGCAGAGGTGAAGAGGAAACAGCAGTAGAATTATATTTGAAAACAAAGAGCAAGGTGTGTGTGGAAAGTTACAAACAAATCTGTTAGGAGTGCTGGTTGGCTCTGGAGCCGGGCTAAGTGTGTTTGCATCCTGACTTTCCCATTTACTGGCTGTGTGATCTTGAGTAAGTTATTTAACCTCTTTATGCTCTTCTGTAAAAAGAGGATAATAATTGAAATTACTGCTTATGTTATTTATGAAGATTAAGCGAGTTTATGAAAAACACTTCAAATAGTTCTTGACCTGTTATTGTTAAGGAAGTCTAAGTTCTTATTATTTTAAGGGGATGAGGTTATTACAGATAGCATTTTATGTATCTACTTAGGTTTAGCTAAATATTTAATATTTATCAGGTTGGATTGTTATGATTTTCGTATGAGAAATGTATCTGTATTTGAGGCTAATTAAATCACCAATTTAATTGATTTAATTAAGATGAAGGCAAAAGGAGAAGAGGATGGCAGAAGACGAGATGTTAGATAGCATCACCAACTCAGTGGACAGGAACTTGAGCAAACTTTGGGAGACAGTGAAGGACAGGGAAGCCTGGCGTGCTGCAGTCCACGGAGTCACAAAGAGTCGGACACCACTTAGTAACTGAACAGCAACAAGAACAAATTAAAGATTAAGATCCATCCAAACCTAAAATATTTTAGAAAATATTTGTGGAATTATAAGCTCTCTAAAAATTTGGGGTCTCTAGATTCTTTACCTTAGTAATAGTCAGTCAAATGGCTCATTTGGGCCCATTAGTAAAAGAAGCAGAACACACCCAGCTGGCAAAACCACTCCAGCTCATTTATTCATTTTACCTCTATGTTTTTGACTTTGATAGCTTTTTTTTTTTTTACTTGTTTTGTTCTTAAAAGGATGTCTTAAATCACTCCTTAGCTATGGCCTTAATGTAATAAATAGTAGTCATTGGATCAAAGAAATGGATACTTTCTTCTGAACCTGAAAAATAGAAGTAAAGGTATTATGAACAAAAATAGTATAAAAAGTACTATGAAAAGATATTAGGAAGATTATTGTTTGAATGGCATTAGTTCAGACAGAATTTGCCTTTCTAACCTTGATACTCCCCCAAAATGGACCTTTTAGAATCAGCTTTTGAACTGTGGTGTTGGAGAAGACTCTTGAGAGTCCCTTGGATTGCAAGGAATCCAACCAGTCCATCCAACATCAGTCCTGGGTGTTCATTGGAAGGATTGATGTTGAAGCTGAAACTCCAATACTTTGGCCACCTGATGAGAAGACCTGACTCACTGAAAAAGACTCTGATGCTGGGAGGGATTTGGGGGCAGGGGGAGAAGGGGATGACAGAGGATGAGATGGCTGGATGGCATCACTGACTCAATGGACTTAGGTTTGGGTAGACTTCAGCAGCTGGTGATGGATAGGGAGGCCTGGCGTGCTGCAGTTCACGGGGTCGCAAAGAGTCAGACACAACTGAGCTACTGAACTGAACTGACTGAGTATGAGATATGCAGATGTTCTAATATCCTTCAGGGAATCAAGGAGCATTGACTGATAGGAAACACTTTGAACAGGAAGAATTGGGGAGGGGGATTTCTTTAAATGAGACCAACAAGCATAATGCTAAATATATAATGCAAGAATGGTAAAAATACAACTGTTTGAATGTATAGTTTTAACATATATACCTATGGGAGAAGACTTGGAGAAAAGCTAATAAACCTCATATTAAATAGTAGTGTTACTATCTCTAGAAACTTTTCCTTGAGGTCAAGAACAAGGTCATTGCCCCTCCTGTACCTACCCCTAATTATAGCCTTTGCATCACAGATTTTTAACGTCTTCATCAACTGTTCCACTTTACCTACTAGGACTATGTGTTTCTTACTACAGGAATGACTCTTTTTCATCTTTTTTCTTTAATCCACAGAATTTAGCAGAATGTCCTGCACACAGTAGAGGCAGCCAATAAATACTGAAAAAATTAAGTGAGAATCTCTAGGTAATAGAAAAGCAGTTTCTAAATATTCTAAAGCTAGCATATATTGTTTTTATAGTTTAAGCAAATTGAGTGAATGAAATTTAGCAAAAATTACCTCAAAAATAATTATTGAACCAAGAGGAAAAAAAAGAAAGGAAAAAGGAAAAACAGTACTTTGGGCCAGTATCAAGATCTGTACCACACACATAGTTGATATACTTTGAACAATGAAATATAGTTGTTTTTTTTACAATAGAAATAAATTTTATTTTTTCATATTTAAGACAATTTACCTTCACTAATTATTTTTTTAATTATATGTGGCATTATTTAATATTTAAATTACTTACAAACATAAGCTCAGGGTTTGTTTGAGTTAGTGTAGGCTGTGGCATTACACTTATGTATACCCCTATTGTAAGACTAAATCACTGCAGATGGTGATTGCAGCCATGAAATTAAAAGATGCTTTACTCTTTGGAAGGAAACTTATGACCAACCTAGATAGCATATTTAAAAGCAGAGACATTACTTTGCCAACAAAGGTCCATCTAGTCAAGGATATGGTTTTTCCAGTAGTCATGTATGGATGTGAGAGTTGGACTGTGAAGAAAGCTGAGTGCCGAAGAATTGATGCTTTTGAACTGTGGTGTTGGAGAAGAGTCTTGAAAGTCCCTTGGACTGCAAGGAGATCCAACCTGTCCATCCTAAAGGAGATCAGTCCTGGGTATTCACTGGAAGGACCGATGTTGAAGATGAAACTCCAATAGTTTGGCCACCTCATGCAGAGTTGACTCATTGGAAAAGAACCTAATGCCAGCAAGGATTGGGGGCAGGAGGAGAAGGGGATGACAGAGGATGAGATGGCTGGATGGCATCACCGACTCGATGGACATGGGTTTGGGTAGACTCCGGGAATTGGTGATAGACAGGGAGGCCTGGCATGCTGCGATTCATGGGGTCACAAAGAGTCGGACGTGACTGAGCGACTGAACTGAACTGATTGTAAGACTTTTTTTTTTTTTTTACTAATAAATTTGGAGTGAAGCAGGAACACTCTTGGACTATTTATAAATTATGAAAATGTTAACATACTTCATTATGAAATATTCTCACTCTTAAAGTGATCTATATCTTCAAAGTTACTTGACAGTAAGACAAAAAAAGGGTTCAGTTCATTTTCCTTTCAAATACAGTCTATTGTGTACAGGATTTCTTTTGGGATATTCACTTTCCTATTACAACTATTTTTATAAAATATCTATCACCACTACTTGACCATATGTATAGTAGACTGTACTGTGTAAAGTTCTTAAAAGAAATATCTATGTATAACTATCTCTCTTTTTTGTATTAATTCAGGTTATGTTCAGTATCAAAGTGTGTCCTATCTGTGAGAATAAAATCATTTTATGCTTTAAAAGTTATTCATTTTTTTAAAAAAATGAATCACAACTACCTTACTCTCTAATCTATTAATGTATAGTGAAATACCTCAATAACATTATTCAAGGAATTATGTATTTTACATGCTAATTAGAGCAGTATACATTATAAAAATTTTTCCAGAAATTTATAAATGAATATTTAATGTAAGACCAGGCTAAACTGGGAGAGGAACATTATAAAGCAATTAAAATATTATCAGACCAGGCACATCAGCATCTGGCTGGACATTTGGCATCAGGAGACTAATGAGTGTTCTTCAGTACGAGCCTTCAGGCTCATTTAGTATATGACTTATGTTGTCTTATTTCACCATGGCCTGACCTCCGTACCTATGACCATTTTTTTCAGTGGCACTTCTTAGACATTCATGATATTTTAACAGATAGGAATATTATCTGATATTCTTATCTTCTACCAAAAAAAAAAAAGACAGTAGGATGTCTTTATTTAGAAAAAGAGAAAGAACCAGAAGATACACAGTAAGATGCCAAATAGAGAGGCACTCAGTGCTGAAAAGAGGGTTGGCAGAACTGTCCTGAGCTTACAGTGTCAGGAAACTTGAGGAAAGTTTGAATGTTATATGACAAGTCATCTTGTCTTGGTTTCCCTGTCTGTGATAGAATATATTTTAAGATGACAGAGGAGAATCTTAAACAGAAATGTAAATTTAGTATAAAAACTCAGTATGTCAAATGAAAAATGCATAGCATTTTGATGATGCATTAACCAAAAGAAGGAAGTATCTACCAACATTTTCAAATGGAAATTTTAGGTGTAGTATAGCTTCTCAAGAGTACAAATCATTCTCAAATATTTAGGTCATCATTCCTCTTTTTTACTTAAATACTTCATGGTTGTATTTAAGTAGGTAGATAATGTGGCAAGTTAGAAATAGCCCAATTTCATTTGGTTCTTAGTACATCATCTTTGTATAGTGAACATTGATTGCAAAATCAGCTTTCAGAAAATTAAAATGAACAGTAATCACAACCCTAGGAAACTGTCTGTAGAACTGTTATTTTTAAAGCAGAATCAATATCTTACACCACTAATGATACCAAGCAAAGAAAGTCAGTGTTGTTGCAAATTGATTTTTTTTTTTCTTTATGTAGTTTCCTATTGATCTAAGAATTCACAACTTAAACTGCTGGGGTTGTAGTTTAAATATTACTAAGTCAAGAATTTGGAAGGAAAAAGGAAGTTATAATGTTATTACAAGTTACTTCCCCCATTATTGTTTTACTTTTACACACTCTCAAATCAGTCAGCTCTATTTTTATACACATACAATGTCAGACACAGGATTTCCATCATTATTGCAAAAACTACTCATTTTGAAGTAGCGCTTGATTTACACCTTGAAATGGAGAGGAAGGCAATCATCTTTGTGGGTAAGTTGCTACCACTGTCTTGGGTCATTCATGCACATTCACTATATGTGCATTTAGAGAGATAGCAGATGCCAAATGAGGACATCAGGAAGAAAATTGGGTTTTGTGATAGCTTAGACTTAGGGCAGGTGAGGATGCTTTAGGTTAGAAAAGAAGTTCAGGAAGCATGTTAATAGTATTGGTATTAGAGAAAAGAATGTTTCAGATAATGACTGTCATCCTACTCCAGATGTTCTTCAAACTTGAGAAATTACAAAGGCAGAAATGAGCATCCAGGCTCACAGATGGCTTTTATACTTACAGTACTTGCTGATTAATCATTTTGAAAAAATATTTTTTTTAGTATGTCTAATCCATAGGCATTCTGAAAACATTTTGCCAAACATTATAATAATGGGCTATTGCAGTAGAGTTCAGAGATTCTTGCTAACTCACACCTGTGTACACTGTTGAATTCCTTGTATGACCTCTTACTATAAACATCTGTTCATAAAGTAAAATTTTAAAATATTAAACTTAGAAACTGTGTAAAGCAATTTTGCACTAAAATAGTGCAACTAGTGAAAATTAAAAAAGATTTCAAACCCATCCAAATGTCTGCACGGGGGAAGCGGATGAATTTCCTAGATACCTGAAGGATTTGACAAAAGGAATTTCTTGAGTTTTTTCTTCTTGGTTATATACAAACCATAACTAACTAATAAGTGAGTATCACCGTGTATGAAATATTTGCTGCCTGAGCAAATGTTTACAAAAAGAAAATGAGAACTTTTCTTTAACTGAATGGGGCAGTTATTTGCAGCACAATTACAAGTAGGCTTTGTTTGAATGAGTGAATGAATGAAAACAGTTGGTGTGAGAGCAACAGCGACACATCCAAAGAGTCAGCAAGAAAAGGTGTGCCTTCCAGGGAAAACTAGTTTTAACAAAACATAACTGTTGCTCACATATGGTATGCTAAACACGTGCATCAAAGTCACCTGGAGAATGTCCACAAAATGAAAGGCAATGAACCTACCCTAGAACTATTGTCCCAGAAACTCAGGGGATGTAGGACCAGGAATGCGAACTTGTAACCAGCTCCCCAGGTATTTTTACACCCTTTATTATTTCAGAACTAAAAGGGCATACATTATATTCAAGAGGGAAATAAATTTGGAAGGGTAGTTTGGAGCCAGATTTTAGAAATATAAATGGCCAAGCTAAGAGGTTTAGATTTTATTTAAGGAGGACTGGAGAGCCATTGAATTACCTTAGTAGGAACAAGGACACGCTTTAGAAATATACTTTGGGAAGGTTAACATTGCAGGAACATGAAGCTAGACTATCTTCTGGGCTATTCTGGAAGAGGTGGGGAAGGTTGTGTTATTTATTCTCCATCTGCTCGTTAACTGAGCACTTGGGTCCTTACTTACTATGGGCCACACCTTCTGTGAGCCAGGCTCTTAATATAGAGAGATAAAGAAGATATAAAACTTCCTCTAGGGAATATCGTAGTTGTTTTCACAAACCTAAAGTTAAAATACAGTAAAATTGCTTATATTAGTAAAAATTATAGGGAAAAAAAAAGCAAAAAAACACCTTCCTAATGCCTTGCATAGTGCCTAGCACATAGCAGTTAGTAAATATTTGGAATGAATGAGGCTAATCTTGATAACATTCTTTCTCCAAACTGAGTTGTTTTGTTTTGTTTTTTAATGGGAGGATAGAATAGAAGCATCTCCCATATATGTTGAAGTGTAAAAAGAGGTTATCTCCACCAAGGCAACAAAATGCTGCTAGCAATAAATCATTCTTTTATAGTATGCAAGGGAAAATTGGATAGGTTATTTTTTTCTACTAAACATGCCAGTAGCTGTTCCAAAAAATGTTCTCCATTCCTAATCTTCCTAAAATGAATTTTTAAACAAAACATTAAAAGCACGCTTTACAAATCAGTTACCAGAAAGTATAATAATAGACAATGGCTAACACACAGCGCTGTGTAATGAGGCCATTTCACTGGTCCTCTTATTTTGGCAAACTATTTATGAAGGCAGAAAATTAATCAAAATTAGTGTCACATCCTTAGGCCATGTCCTCTTAAATAAATATTCTATATCTATAATTTCTACATTATGTGCTCTGACAGATCTGAAAGTATAACCCCATATGAAAATCTCACGAGTAAAGCTTTTGCAAAAGCCTCTTGTTATATGTTCTATTTTTTCAATTTGCCAATTTAAAAAAATCAGGTCAACAGCTCAGGTATGAATTTAATATTTTTTTCCAATATTGTTAAAATAATGCCTTATTTTTTTTTAGTACTTCACAATTTGCAACATTCTTTTGTATAATAATCTCATTCAGTCCTCAAAACCACCCTTTGAAGTAAAAAGCACAGATTTTCCCTTCATATTATAAATTAGTAAATTCAGGCTTAAAAAGGTTAATAGTATGTCTATGTTCACTTACCTCTGTGGTGGCAAACGAAGACTAGCTTCCTATATTTTAGTCACTCAGTCATGTCCAACTCTTTGTAACTCCATAGACTATATCCCGCCAGGCTCCTCTGTCCATGAAATTCTCCAGGCAAAAATACTGGAGTAGGTAACCATTCCTTTCTCTAAGGGATCTTCCAGACCCAGGGATCAAACCCGGGTCTCCTGCATTGCAAGCAGATTGTTTACCATCTGAGACACCAAGGAAGCCCATATTGGAGGGGATTTTAGCTAGTATACTGGACTCTGAAAACTGAAAAAAAAATACAGCATTTTGCCTTTCCACTAACATATGGTATATTGATCTGCACCAACATGACTTCAAATTCTATTTTAGTTTTCACAATTTTCACATTACTTGTCCAAAAATATGCAATTGGAAGCTTAATAGACAAGTGTGGTTTGAAGGATGGAGGGGAGAAGTAAGAGGGATTATGTGATTCGGAAGAGCTTTATGTTAAGATAAAGCTTGATTTATATATTGCAAGATGGAAATTTGTCTATACAAAAAAGGAAGGTGTGATGAGCATGTTTATTAACAATGAGAGAGCATAAGAAATAAGAAGTGTGTGAGTATGTGATAAAACAGGCTCAGAAAACTGTGAAAAACAGTAAAGCTGTAGGAGAGATTTTTCACTGAGAAATAGTAGTCTAAAATGTTAGAACTTATCTTTCAGGGGATGGATTCAATTACAAAGGACCTTGTTAAGCTGTGAGAAGGCAGCACCTGCTGAAGGTTTTATAGCAGTGTTGTGACATGGTAGATGAAGTTCAGTAGTAAAGTACATGGAGTGGAAGAAGCCTAGGAGGTCAAAAAAAGCCACGACACTGATACTGGAGAGAAGTGAGGAGGGTCAGCCAAATTCTTGCCATTATCTCAGGAGATTAGAATTTGTGTTTTAGCTAAACAGCTCCAATATAAAAGTCTGAGCAAGATTCATAATCTCTTTGGGCATCAGTTTCATTGCAAAATGAAAGGGTTGCCTTGTATTGACATAAAATAATAAAAGAGCCAATTATTTTACCTAAATAAACAGGTTTATTCAAGAACAGCAAAGGATTGTCATTTGGGACATTCAATCTGTAGTGAGCCACAGGCAAGTTTAGAGCACAAACGGGAGGAATATTTCTTTTATAGAAGAGAAAGGGGGATTGGAAGGAGCCACTATAAACAGAGTCCATGGAAAAAACTGGGGGTTCTGAAGTGTAGTAGCTTTATATTGGCTGGTCTATGGCTTGGGAAGGAGAAATTCTTCCTTTATCCTGCTGAATTGTTAAGTATTAATAGAAACTTCTTCCTGTTGGAATTGGACAAGTATGTTTCTTCCTGTTGGGTCTGCAATTGACATCAAGTGGAGGTGTGAGAGCTCCCTCTTCCAGCCTCCCAAATCAATTTTAAATGAAGTTTCTGTTTATTAATTTGTATGTGTGTGCTCAATTGCTCCGTTGTGTCTGACACTTTGTGACCCCATAGACTGTAGCCCAACAGGTTCATGTGTCCATGGAATTTTCCAGGCAAAAATATTGGAGTGGCTTGCTATTTCCTACTCCAGGTGATCTTCCCCACCCAGAGATAGAACCTGTTGTCTCCTGAGTCTCCTGCATTGACAGGCATACCTACTACATAATATCTAATCTACTTCCTCTCTCAAAAGTTCTATGTGAATATGAAGAATCGTTTTCAAAACTGGAGAAAACAGCTTTTTAACCTATTTATAGAAAAAGCCTGTTAAGTCTCTGAGAAACATGGCTGTCTTACAGTTATGGCACATGACTAATTTATTGGTAGCCTGCCTCTCTCTGTTAGATGTCTTCTGGGATACTTTGAACCTGCAGCTCTTCCTCTTCCTGTGGCTACATTGTTGTGCCATGGCTTACTTTGAGCCCAGCTATGTCAGGAATCACAGTCTTGCTTTAATTTAGCCATTAGGTTCATGACTTATCTAAATGAGCTGTTCTGACTCATCTTAAAGTCTTGGTTTTACAAATATGTTGTTGCTGCTCCTTTTTATCTCCTTCAAGTCATTATTAATTCAGAAGCCCCAAAGCTAGAGGTTTGATTCATTTTTGATAAACCCTATCAAAAAAGTAGCTGCCAGGTTTCCTCAGACTGTGATATCAACTCTCCTGTACCATAGAGCAAATGTGGCCTAAAATAAAATAGAGAAAATTATTGAGTCTCTGAACTCTGATTTCTGCTGAAACTTCTTTAGTCTTTCAAAAATGTTTGGTCTTACAAGTAAACATAGGTAAATTTTGAAAGTACATGCAATTGTGAATTTGTGAATCCACAAAGACACTATTATTTTAATGACAATGTAAGTCCTACCAAAGCCTTTAAATTGAATTCCCTGGCATTCTAAATTCTATAGAAATTGTCATAAACTCTGAATTTTTGAAATCATGAAAAAGGTGTATGTAAAGTGTTTGTTGGGACTTCCCTCGTGGCTCAGTGGTAAAGAATCCACCTGCCAAAGTGGGAGACACAGGTTTGAAGCCCTGCATCAGAAAGATCCCCTGGAGAAGGAAATGGCAACCCACTCCAGCACTCTTGCCTGGGAAATCCCATGGACAGAGGAGCCTGGCAGGCTGTAGTCTGTGGGATTGCAGAGTCAGGCATGACTTAAGAGACTAAACAGCAACAAGGTCTTTGTTATCTGTAAAGAGATATATGTTGTTATTATAATTATGATGCAGTGTTTCTTATTTGAAAATGTGTATATGTTCATTGAAACTTCTACAAATGTGCTTTGGTATGGCATACGTGGGTAGGAGAGACAATTTTGACTTTGATTTTTTTCTTTTTTTTTTTTCCTTTCCTCAAAGATTATACAGAGCCTCTCTTTAAGCTCAGAGTGACTGCGTGTGGTTATTACCTCTGGCTCTCCCTCTTGGCCTTACAAGCAACATGATGTTTTGATTAACTGTACCTCCTCATCCCTGTGAGATACCTTCCAGTATGCTGTGTGTATTGTTGTCATGTCCCATCCACTAGTGAGTCTGTCACTTTGCCTTATGATGTGGCTGCAGTGAATCCTCAGGAACTTTTCTGAACTGTTCTTAGAGGCAGAAAACATGATACTGTTTATTATTTTAACTACAAACTCAATGTGATATCTCTGAATGACTCAATAGGAGATCCCGTTTGCAGAGAGTTTCAGAGGTAATAGATTCTTTCCCAGGGAGTGACAGATATCCATTTTATTTAAAAGTCTTTCTGATCAACTTTGAAAGTCTTCTTGATTGCTTACCAAATCAAGAGCAAGTACCTGAGGCTCATATTCACATCCTTCCTCAAGAAGGGACCAACAAGTCTTTACAGCTTTATCATTTGCTCTTCCTTGTATGTGCCCTTGCTACTCACAAATGGAATTGCTAACCATGGTTCCTGCTATTAAAATGTTCTTTCTGCACCATCTCTTTCTGGAAATTGTCTACTTATATTTCATAGCTAATATCAAATGACACCTCCTCCTAAGAACTCTTGATGTCTGTACCTAAAATAACCAGCATTTATCAGAAGCTTAATATATGTTTTCTATGTATGTGAATGAATGAACCACAAACAGTAGATTCTCCCCTTCCTTCTAAACTCCAAAAATTTGTATAACTTTTAACAAAAAGTTTATATTATAATTATTTTTATGTGTGTTTATTTTCCCACCTCCTAGGCACATTAAAGGGTAAACTCAGTAAAGGCAGAAATAGCATCCTATTCATCATTATATCCCTTCCAGCATATACAGAGCACATAGTAGGTTCTTAGTAAGTAGTCGGTACTTAAATTGGCCTGAAGTTTCTGTCCTAATTGCTAATAACATGGCATGAAGCAGTGGCAAACTGTCAGTGAGATTTTAAATAGTATCTAAAGTATCCCATGCTTGGCTTTAATACGTTTTAGAGTCAGTTAGTTAGTATTAATAACTTGGTCTAGACTTCACACATTTTACATCCAACATAGTCTCCTTGTCATTAGTTCCAATCATTTGTTTTATGGCATACTTTCTCTGCCCCCTGATGATCATAGAAAATTTGAGAGGAAAAATCTGTGCAAAATGTGTACATCATTTATGTACATACTACAGAGCATGTATCATGTTATAGAGGTAATTGTGAATGTTGATTTTTTATCAATACTATGTTTTGACTATTTTAACCTCATTGCTTTTCAAAATCTTAATTTTAAATGGTTATGTAATATCTTCTTCATCCAAGCATGAAAAACTCCTAAAAATCATTCTTCTCCTTTAATAGCTTTTATATGCTAATACCATTCATCAGCTGTCACATTTGCAGTGAGTTTTTCCTAGTTTTCCCTTAGTGTGTGTTGATTTTTATATTATTGACTTGGTAAAAAAATTTTTTTTCTCTCCACAAGTGATCAGTTTTTCCTGTCTTGACTTCTCTTGTTTTGTACATAGAAATATCTTCAACATCTCTGGAGGCTTACATTTGTTTATAGTTTTCATCATTTTATAGTTATATTTTGTATGTCATGTTTAAACTATATAGAATTTATATTGATGCATAAAATATTGATTTTAGTTTTTAGTTTTTTGTCCACATCATTTTATTTGCTTTCTCTAAAACTGTACTAGATAATATACATTTATTGAATGATCTCTGTTTTGCCATATACCTTTTAAATTAATTTATTTTTTAATCAAAGGATAATTGTTTTACAGAATTTTGTTGTTTTCTCTCAAACATCAACATGAATCAGCTGTAGGTGTATATATGTTCCCTCCCTCTAGAACCTCCCTCCCATCACCCTCCCTATCCCACCCCTCTAGACTGATACATGCTGCTGTCTGAGTTCCCTGAGACATACAGCAAATTCCCAATGGCATCTATTTAACATGTGGTAATGGAAGTTACCATGTTACTGTCTCCATACATCTCACCCTTGCCGGTTACTTTTTTAGTCTTTGCATGTGTTAACTTAGTTCAGTTCAGTTCAGTCACTCAGTCGTGTCCAGCTCTTTGCGACACCATGAACCGCAGCACGCCAGGCCTCCCTGTCCATCACCAATTCCCGGAGTCCATCCAAACCCATGTCCATCGAGTCAGTGATGCCATCCAACCATCTCATCACTCTGTTGTCCCCATCTCCTCCTGCCCTCAATCTTTCCCAGCATTAGGGTTTTTCCAATGAGTCAGCTCTTCGCATGAGGTGGCCAAAGTATTGGAATTTCAGCTTCAACATCAGTCCTTCCAATGAATATTCAGAACTGATCTCCTTTAGGAGGGACTGGTTGAATCGATCTCCTTGCAGTCCAAGGGACTCTTGCAGTTCAGCAGCAGCATCAATTCTTTGGCGCTCAGCTTTCTTTATAGTCCAACTCTCACATTCATACATGAAAACTGGAAAAGTCATAGCTTTGACTAGACAGACCTTTGTTGACGAAGTAATGTCTCTGCTCTTTAATATGCTGTCTAGGTCGGTCATAACTTTTCTTCCGAGGAGCAAGCATCTTTTAATTTCATGGCTGCAGTCACCATCTGCAGTGATTTTGCTGCTGCTGCTGCTGCTAAGCGCTTCAGTCATGTCCGACTCTGTGTGACCCCATGAACTGCAGCCCACCAGGCTTCTCCATCCATGGGATTCTCCAGGCAAGAACACTAGAGTGGGTTGCCATTTCCTTCTCAAAATGCATGAAACTGAAAAGTCAAAGTGAAGTCGCTCAGTCGTGTCTGACTCTTAGCAACCCCATGGACTGCAGCCTACCAGGCTCCTCCATCCATGGGATTTTCCGGGCAACAGTACTGGAGTGGGGTGCCACTGCCTTCTCCCAGTGATTTTGGATCCCTCCAAAATAAAGCCTGTCACTGTTTTCATTGTTTCCCCGTCTATTTGCCATGAAGTGATGGGACCAGATGCCATGATCTTAGTTTTTTGAATGTTGAGTTTTAAGCCAACTTTTTCACTCTCTTTCACTTTTATCAAGAGACTCTTTAGTTCTTCACTTTCTGTCATAAGGGTGATGTCATCTGCGTATCTGAGGTTATTGATATTTCTCCTGGCAATCTTCCTTCCAGCTTGTGCTTCATCCAGCCCAGCATTTCTCATGATGTACTCTGCATATAAGTTAAATGATCAGGATGACAATATATAGCCTTGAGGTACTCCTTTCTCAATTTGGAACCTGTTTATTGTTCCATGTCTAGTTCTAACTGTTGCTTCTTGACCTAAATACTGATTTCTCTGGAGGCAGGTAAGGTGGTTTGATATTCCCAACTCTTGTAGGATTTTCCACAATTTGTAGTGATCTACCCAGTCAAAGGCTTTGGCATAATCATTAAAGCAGAAGTTTTTCTAGAATTCTGCTTTTTTGATGATCCAACAGATGTTGGCAATTTGATCTCTGGTTCCTGTAATGTAGTATCATACAAAGTCATAATATAGTTATCAAAGCTATAAAATTAATAGTAATACAATACTATTAAGCAAACTAAAGACTTTATTTGGATTTCACCAATCTTTCCACTAATCTAAATGAATGTCAAATATCTAGAGATAGTGAAGATTGTTTTATGTTAAAAAATAATTGTCTAAATGGGGGAAATAGACTATTTTATTAGGAAAAATACATAAACTTGTGTATATTACAAATACTGTGGACATGAACAGAACAAAAATTAGGAAATCTATTATAGAAAATATGAAAATAATTTAGTGTCATTAACTTTTTAAGAACTAGTAAAGGGGAAAGTGAGTGCATCATTATGCTTTGCATATAGTTCTTATGTCCCCCAAATCTTTTCTAGTCTATGGCATTTCCTCAGTCTTTCTTTTTCTTTTATTACCTTGAGATATTTGAAGAAGACTGATCAGTTACTTTGTAGAGTGTGCCTCAATTTATTTAGTTTGGTGTTTTACCATTATTGGATTGAGATTTGGCAACAACATCATGAAGTGATATCTTGCCCTTCTTAGTGCATCAAATATGAAGGAACATTATGCCAATGTAGCTTATTACTGTGTTGTTAGCTTTGATCACTTGTTAAGGTTATGTTTTCCAGGGCTTCTACTAAAAAGTTCTATTTTTTTCTCTTTGTAATTATTAAGTGTCTTGTGGAGAGACACTTGGTAACTATGAAAGTATCTTATGTAAATATTTCCCACTAATTTTAGTATTTATCAATAATTTCTCCTGCAACAATTATTACTATAGCAATTTGCCTAATAATGATGATTTTCTGTTTCTATTATTTTTTCCACATTTATTAATTAAAATTCTAATGGAAGGAATTGCTCTTTTGTACTATCCTTTAATTTTTTTTAGTTTAATTATTTATTTGTGTTAGTATGGGCCAGCAGATATTAATTTTAGTCAATGGCTTAAAACCCATTACTATTAGTCTGCATTTTTGTATGCTTAAATTTTCCCGGATTTGGCCTTTGGGAACTCCTTCAAGTTAGTCCTCTGTCCTTTCAACTGCTGTCCCATACTTTCTGGCACTGAAAGATATTCCAGGCTCATCTTGTGTTTTCCCTTCCCCAAGTCTGGTATCAGCTACTTTCCCAAGGAATCTGTTTTTTGTTTGTTTGTTTGCTTGTAGACTGGTGTATAGAAATCAAGATGAGAGACAAACTCATTGTTCCAGGGCATCTCTACCTCTATACTCTCTGTGTTTAGAGCTAGGAAACAGATATATGTATAAGCAGGCATGCATATACATACATGTCTATATTTCTACAGCTCTCCATTTGTAAGCATATTAAAAACTGAGTTTCTAATGATACCTCTGATTCTAACCCAACCTAAGTCAATATAGCCTTTCCTCTTACCTAACTTGTAACTGCTTTCTCTGACAATGAGAAACGTACCTTTATTTATACCTGATATGTTTATCTGTCAGTCCTAGTATGAATGTAACAGTTTCAAGATGGCTGAGCTATAAATCGTGGTGTTGTTTTCGACATGTAGTTTGTATGCTTACATAAGTATGCATCAGTAGGAGTGGACTAAAGTGTTAATTTTAGTGTTCCTTTTCAAGTTTTTGCTGGCATCAAAATATTAATATACAATATCAACCTTTCAAATGTATTAATTGAAACTAATTTTTAGTGCCCCAAAGTGCATATATGTTAATTCAACTGATTTCTCATTTATTTGTGGACTTACTTTATACATATTTTCTACGTATTTTAGATTTTCCACAATTATATTTGTTTTGTTGTTCTCCATTCTGACTTTATTGGGATTTTTATTACTAAAAAGTTAATATATGCAAAAGGCTTAAAACATTTCCAAATAGTAAGCATTCAATTAAAATTTTTTATTATTGATCATTTTTCTCTTTTCTAGTTTATTTTTGTCACTATCATTATAAATATGTTTCTCTTTATTTAGTTTTAATTTGTTGCCATTTTCCTCATATGTTTTCTCAAATGCCTAATTCATTTGGTTTATATTTATTATTTTTAATAATTAGCATTCATATAATTCAGACATATGGTATTTCATAGACATAAACTTTGATTCAAGTGAAGGAACCTGTAAGGAAGACTTGATATATATTCATTTTTGGAATCAGTGTGTAAAATAATTATCTCTAGAAAAGGTAGCTTTAATGTAACAGGAAAGTTCAGCGCAGCTGGATGCCTCCTTTATCTTGGACATAGTTGTTGCAATAATGAGCATTTTTTGTAACATTCTAACATGTCTCAGTGACATGTAAAGCCAGACCTGAGAGCGTTTGAGAGAAACTCAAAGCTAATGGGCTCTGCTGTACCAAATGGCCCAACTTCACAGCTCAGAGAGTCAATGACCTTTGTCCCTTGTGGTTATGTTGTTGCTTGAAAACATGCATGTGGTTTGACAAAGGGCATAAAAGAGAACTATTCAATGATTTAGTTGTTCTGTCTCTTCCTATACTAATGCAGTGTCTTAATTTCCCACCCAAAAATATAGTAAGACAGGTATCTTCAGTAATTGTTATATATAGGCATTCCATTCCTGATTTATTACCTGAAGTTTTATCTCCAGATGAGCTTAAAATCTCCATATGCTCCAAATCTGTAGAATTACCATTCATTTCCATTTGTCTTTTGACTTCTACTTAAGCAGAAGTATATAAATACCTGGAGCTAATGTCTTTCCCCCTTCTCAGACTTTCAAGTTCAAAGTTAGACCTTTGATCAGTGATCACTAAATCAAATATACACTTATAAAGAAAAAAAAAAGTCATATTTTATACACAAATTCAACTGAGACATCAAGTTTGCACACTGGCAAAACTTGGTTGAATGAAAAAGACTATTTATAAAATAAATTCTTAAGAACAGTGGTGATTATAACAAAAGTCTTTCATATCCATATACATAATTTGGTATTTAAAAATTCTCTGATATTTATTCTGAAGGAAGTTCAACCCAAATGGTGCCTACCAAATAAGCCAGTAGAGCAGTTTTTAGTAACAGGCAATTATTTACTCATTATGGCAATTTTATAAGTTATCTCTTTAAACTGATACAAATATCTGGGGACCTTCAGTCAACCTAAATAAAGATTCTTGCCAATTAAAATTATGTACTTTGTCATGTATTAAATTATATAAAATCAAATTTGTTTATATACTGGTTAGTCAAGCCTCCATTAATATGCCTTCATAAAAGTGACGTTCAATGAGTGGCAGAGAAATTTTTAGACAGCTGTTAGAAATAGATCATGTTAGTTACAAATAGAAAAACTTTAGCTTTTAAATTTTAAAAACTTAATTGAGAATACGAAAGAAGAGATGAATAGTATTATTGCTTTGAAATAATAGCTTACAAGAACATAACACTACCTTTAGCCCCAGGTGATTTCCCTCCTTGCTTAATTTCTTGCTTTTACTTTCTCTACTTTGTCCTCTAAACAGTTTAGATAAATCTGAGCAGCTAATATAACTGGAAATCCAAATTGGTGAACCATTCTCCATCAATAGAATACAACAGGCTATACGGTTGTATAGGCTAGAACAGAATTCCCCAAGTCTCAGTTGTTTCTGCAGGGTTTTATCCCAAAGCAGGCCTCATTCTGGGACCCAGGTTCAGAGAAGCCCCCCTCTCCCCATATGTAATGTTGCCTCTTGTGGTAGAGAAGGAAGAGGGCAGGGATAATTGTACACTGGCTCAAATGTTTTTCCCTTTAAGTGACACATATGAATTCCACTATTTTAATGACAAGAGCAATCATATTGCTGCACTTAACTTCAAGGAGCACAAGGTAGTGATCTTGCTTAATGCCAGAAGGAAGAAGGGAATTTTAAACCATGTACAGTGGTGATGTCTACTGCATATCATAAACATAGCAATCCTCCCTTTTTTCATAATCAGATGTAGTTATTAAATCAGCAAAAACCTACCATCAGACAAGAATAACCACCAGTCTTCACTGAAAGCCATCCTAGGATGACTGACAATTCCCAGTCTCTTCATAACTTTGTCTCTGTGTTTGGTTTTATCTAATTTCCCTAAGCTGCCTTTTATATTTCTCATTATTTCTATAAATGCCAAAAAGCTATAATCCTGTACTTTATCCTGTAATTTATTAGTGTGAGTTCATCAAAGAAGCATTGAAGAAAAATAGTCACTACAGTACCATTCAAATAAGCTTACTGTCTTTAAGTAACTGTTTTGAAATTTATATGATTTTCAGTGGTGCTAAGTTTATAGAGAGTCTGGAAATATTTATTGGACTTCATTAACCAAATTGAGTTGTTTGCTTCTGCTTTCCATCATTGTTGGAGACTGATTCTTTGGTCTGTAAAAATGGAAATCCTGTAAATTACTATAAACTGTTAAACATTTTTTTCTCTGACACACATTTATTAGTAAGGTTCACTTATTTCCAACTGATGATTAGAATGAATGCTATCCAGGGCTAGGCACTCTGCTGGTGAAAAGACTTAAGTCTGATGTCAAGGAACTCAAGACTATTCAGACATGAAAGCCTTAAGAATTAGATAACCACATTCATTTGATAAATTAAGCTTATTTTACTCTGAGTGTAGAAATTTGTTGTAGAAACTACTCTGGTTTTTAGCCTTTGTGGTAGGCTGAATAATGTTCCCTCAAAGATGCCCCTGTCCTAATCGTCAGAGCATGTTATCATTTTATATAACAAAAAGAGGCTTTGCAAGTGTGATGAAAGATGTCGAGGTGGGTAGTTTTCCTAGACTATTTGGGTGGGGATGATATAATTACCATGGTCTTTAAAAGAGGGACTCAGGAGGAATCAGTGAAATCCCATGTAACAATGGGACTGGAGATTGTAGTGATGTCCTTTGAAGATGAAGAACGGGCCACAAGCCCAAGAATATAGGCAGTCACTAGCAGCTGACTTCACTTTCACTTTTCACTTTCATGCATTGGAGAAGGCAATGGCAACCCACTCCAGTGTTCTTGCCTGGAGAATCCCAGGGACAGGGGAGCCTGGTGGGCTGCCGTCTATGGGGTCGCACAGAGTCGGACACGACTAAAGTGACGCAGCAGCAGCAGCTGAAAACGGTGCTACAAGGGAGTTTCCTGTCCTGGTTCTCAGAAGAAACCAGCTTTGCCAATAGCTTCACTTTAACCAGGAGTAACTGATTTCAAATAATAGCAGAATTATAAGAAAGTCAATTGGTGTTCTTTGAAATTACTGTTTGTAGCAATTTGTTGCAGTGGTAACAGGAAATTAATGCAATCTCTTAATGCCAAGTTGAAAAAAGAATCTATTACAAGAAGGGATTTATGACTTAAAGAAATGTTTACCACCAAAGTGTCTTAAGTTCAAGATTTAAAAATGTTTTCTGTTTATTATCCATTTTTGAGTGTTGACATTTCTTATTTTCTATTGTATTCTAAATTTAATTACATCTAAAATTTTGTCCTTGTTTTAAAATCTCCTTAGTCTTAATTTTCTGCTGTCATTATATTTAACACACATTTTAAGTTTTAGTATTAACTGTTCTATTCCAGTAAATTCTGCATTTATAAAATTATTATTTCATATTTGTTGGGAATATTTTTAAGCATCAGGAAGAGCTTATTAACATTGCTGTTTTTAACATAAGAAAACTATTAACATTTATGAGATTGTAGATCATTTGATAGTATGTGTTCATTTCATTATAGATCAGAGAGACCATCTGGTAATCATGACCTGAACACAGGAGGACAGTACATGCAGTGAACTCTGATTGGGCTTAGGACCTCATTGTTAATTCTAGTAAATTTCTTTCTCTTTGTTTAGGTTTTCTGTTACTATAAATAATGACCGTTATTAGTCTCTCAAGAGCAGATGTTTTCTGAAAAACAAATATTAAATGATAATATCTGATCTATAGACTTCAAAACGGAGCATCAAACCCTATTTTTGGACTAATCATTCAGCAAGAATTTACTGAGTACCTGTGTAAGCACCTTGCCTCTATTTCATTGAGTTGATAATATTTCAAAATCTTGGGAAGTACAAGTATGTTTAGGCATGCCTATAACTCACGAGGACTGTCCCAGATGTTCCTTTGCCAGTCACCTAAACAAGGGTGTGTAAATACTGATTAATGGATGTCCTATGCAAATGATGATTCACCGATGTTTAACTTTTCAAGGAATGAACCTTCAAGTTCTCATGGTATTTCTAGTTCATGAGTTTTTATTAATTAGTGTTTGAATAAACCTAAAAGGAATTTCATGACTGCACATGTCAAATGATTCCATAGATAATATTATAAAAGGGATATTCTTTGTCATACTCTAATTGATGGATTTTTCCTGCTGGTTAGTTGACAAGCCCCATCTACCTTTGATATGTACATTCAAGTAATTTTTCTCCAGAGTTTCAGAAAGCATATAAAATTTCAGGTACTTTGATTAACTAATGTCAGTAGAAGGAACAATTTACTATGTTTTCTTTTGGAAATGTGGAGAGTCTATGCTATGTATTATTAATAGGTGAAAATAAGAATGTCAAGGAAATTCATGAGGAAAAGAAAAAAGGAAAATATAATTCAGAATTAGTTTTAATTAAAAAAAATCTCTGACTGTATAACTTTTGACATACATTTAATACTTAGGATTAGCAAAAATTTGTAACTTAGATAAGCACAAGCCACCAATGTGTTATAGTTAATAGTTATGAACTAACATGAGTCTGGTCCTATGAACTTCCTTATCATTTAAACAATATCAGAAAATTTTCTTTTTGAAAATAGTATCTTGGGTTTCTGGATAAGATTCAAAAAAGTAATGCTCAAAATTCTCCAAGCCAGGCTTCAGCAATACGTGAACCGTGAACTTCCAGTTGTTCAAGCTGGTTTTAGAAAAGGCAGAGGAACCAGAGACCAAATTGTCAACATCTGCTGGATCATGGAAAAAGCAAGAGAGTTCCAGAAAAACATCTATTTCTGCTTTATTGACTATGCCAAAGCCTTTGACTGTGTGGATCACAATACACTGTGGAAAATTCTGAAAGAGATGGGAATACCAGACCACCTGACCTGCCTCTTGAGAAACTTATATGCAGGTCAGGAAGCAACAGTTAGAAGTGGACATGGAACAGACTGGTTCCAAATAGGAAAAGGAGTACGTCAAGGCTATATATTGTCACCCTACTTATTTAATTTATATGCAGAGTACATCACAAGAAATACTGGGCTAGAAGAAGCACAAGCTGGAATCCAGATTGCCAGGAGAGATATCAATAACCTCAGATATGCAGACAACACCACCCTTATGGCAGAAAGTGAAGAGGAACTAAAAATCCTCTTGATGAAGGTGAAAGAGAAGAGTGAAAAAAGTTGGCTTAAAACTCAACATTCAGAAAATGAAGATCATGGAATCTGGTACCATCACTTCATGGGAAATAGATGGGGAAACAGTAGAAACAGTGTCAGACTTTATTTTTTGGGGCTCCAAAATCATTGCAGATGGTGACTGCAGCCACAAAATTAAAAGACACATACTCCTTGGAAGAAAAGTTATGACCAACCTAGATAGCATGTTGAAAAGCAGAGACATTACTTTGCCAACAAAGGTCCATCTAGTCAAGGCTATTGTTTTTCCTGTGGTCATGTATGGATGTGAGAGTTGGACTGTGAAGAAAGATGAGCGCTAAAGAATTGATGCTTTTGAACAGTGGCGTGGGAGAAGACTCTTGAGAGTTCCTTAGACTGCAAGGAGATCCAACTAGTCCATTCTGAAGGAGATCAGCCCTGGGATTTCTTTGGAAGGAATGATGCTCAAGCTGAAACTCCAGTACTTTGGCCACCTCATGTGAAGAGTTGATTCACTGGAAAAGACTCTGATGCTGGGAGGGATTGGGGGCAGGAGGAGAAGGGGACGACAGAGGATGAGATGGCTGGATGGCATCACTGACTCGATGGACGTGAGTCTGAGTGAACTCCGGGAGTTGGTGATGGACAGGGAGGCGTGTTGTGCTGCGATTCATGGGGTCGCAAAGAGTCGAACACAACTGAGCGACTGAACTGAACTGATGGACATATAACTCATTTCCTAGAAACCACTGTTTAAGGTGGTGTCTTTGTTAGTGACCCAATAACAATGAAGTTAGGAGGAGAGTGCTAAGTGCTAGATTTCTCTCACTCTTCCCACACCATGACAACTTCACCAAAAATTATGTCAGAATAGCACTCATGTTGGATACTTTCAGCTTTGCAAGGAAAAAAAAAAAATCGTTTTCTTTCACCAAACAAAAAACATGTATCTTTTCCTATTTAGTTCAATTTACAAAAAGAAATTGTTCCTTTTTCTCTTTTTAAAACATAAGTACCCAGAGAGAACAAGAAGGCAGAGAAGTAGGTGGATGTGTAGTACATCTCTCTCCACAGATACATTGGGATACACCTTCAAACATGAAAGTGCATGTAGAACACCAGCTGAGGATGGACAGGTGTACCTTCCCAGCAGGAAAGAGTATATAGACACACGCAAAACCTGAGTACAGGCCTGAGCCTTGGAGCAGGAGCACTGACGTCAAGACCCTAGACTACCAGAAAACTAACCCTGCCGCTGCTGCTGCTGCTAAATCGCTTCTGTCCGACTCTGTGCGACCCCATAGACGGCAGCCCACCAGGCTCCTCTGTTCATGGGATTCTCCAGACAAGAACACTGGAGTGGGTTGCCATTTCCTCCTCCAATGCATGAAAGTGAAGTCACTCAGTCGTGTCTGACTCTTAGCAACCCCATGGACTGCAGCCTACCAGGCTCCTCCATCCATGGGATTTTCCAGGCAAGAGTACTGGAGTGGGATGCCATTGCCCTCTCCAAAACTAACCCTAGGGAGTATCAAATAATAAGAACTCACACAAAGGAAACCACTTTAATACAAGACCTGGCATCACCCAACCACCAGTAGCACCCTGTGCAGGACATCTCTTCTAAACAACAAATAAAACAAAAATACAAACCCAATCATCAGCAGTGAGGATTACCACCTCACTCAGCCTTGCCCATCAGTAGAAAAGCAAACAAAAACTCAGTACAAATCTCACCCTATATAAAGCTTACACAAACCACTGGACCAACCTTAGGAGGGCAGAAACCAAAGAGAAGAAAGAATTCAATTCAACCTTGAAGCCTGGGGAAAGGAGACATCAAACACAATAAGTTAAAAAAAAAAAATGAAAAGGCAGAGAATTACTACACAAATGAAGGAACAAACTAGAAACACAGAAGTCCAAACAAATGAAGAGGAAATTAGGCAAACTCCCTGGAAAATGTTTCAGAATAATGATAGTAAAGATGATAAAAAAAAAAAACCTTGAAAACAAAATAGAGAAAATGCAAGAATCAATTAACAAGGACCTAGAAGAATTAAACAATAAACATACAGTGAACAACAACACAGTTACTAAAATTAAAAATACTCTAGAAGGAATCAATAGTGGAATATCTGAGGCAGAAGAATGAATCAGTGAACTGGAAGATAAAATGGTGGAAATAACTTATGAAGAGCAGAATAAAGTAAAAAGAATGAAAAGATCTGAGGATAGTCTCAGAGACCTCTGGGACAATATCAAACACACCAACATTTGAATTATAGGGATCCCAGAAGAAGAAGAGAAAAAGAGAGGGTATGAGAAAATTTTTGAAGAGATTATAGTTGTAAATTTCCCCAAGATGGAAAAGGAAATAGTCACTCAAGTCCAAGAGGCACAAAAAGTCCCATACAGGATAAACCTAAGGAGAAACCCACCAAGACACATACTAATCAAACTAACAAAGACTAAATACAAAGAAAGAATATTAAAAGCAGCAAGGGAAAAGCAACAAGTAACATACAAGGGAAACCCCACACACTTAACAATTGATCTTTTAGCAGAAACTCTGCAGGCCAGAAGGGAATGGCAGGAAATATTTAAAGTACTGAAAGGGAAAAATCTACAACCAGGATTACTGTATCTGGCAAGGATCTCATTCAAAATTGATGAAGAAATAAAAAGCTTTTTAGACAAGCAAAAGTTAAGAGAATTCAGTACCTCCAAACCAGCTTTACAACAAATGTTAAAGGGACTTATATAGTCCAAAAATACAAGAGAAGAAAAAGGGTCTATAAGTCAACCCCAAACAATTAAGAAAATGGCAATAGGAACATATACATCAATAATTACTTTAAATGTAAATGAAATAAATGCTCCAACTGAAAGACACAGACTGGCTGAATGGATATAAAAACAAGATCCATACATATGCTGTCTACAAGAGCCCACTTCAAACCTAAAAACATATAGACTGAAAGTGAGAGGATGTAAAAATATATTCCATGCAAATGGGAAGCAAAAGAAAGCTGGAGCAGAAATCCTCATATCAGACAAAATAGACCTTAAAATAAAGAAGATTACAAGAGATAAGGAAGGACATTGGTTAATGATCAGGGGATCAATCCAAGAGGAGACATAACAATTGTAAATATCTATGCACCCAACATAGGAGCACCTTGATACATAAGATGAACACTAACAGACATAAAAGGAGAAATTGACAGTAACACAATAATAGTAGGAGTCTTTAACACCCCACTCACACCAATGGACAGATCATCAAAACAGAAAATTAATAAGGAAACACAAGTCTTAAATGGTACATTAGATGAGGTGGATCTCATTGATATCTTCAGGACATTCCATCCAAATGCAGAAGATTACACCTGCTTCTCAAGTGCACATGGAACAGTCTCCAGGATAGACCACATCTTGGGTCACAAATCAAACCTCAGTAAATTTAAGAAAATTGAAATCATATCAAGCATCTTCTCTGACCACAATGCTATGAGGTTAGATATCAATTACAAGAAAAAAACTGTAAGAAACACAAACACATGGAGATTAAACAACACATTTCTAATAACCAACAGGTTACTGAAGAAATCAACATGGCTCATTATTCAGTTCAGTTGCTCAGTTGTGTCCGACTCTGCGACCCCAGTGACTGCAGCACACCAGGCCTCCTTGTCCATCACCAACTCCTGGAGTTTATTCAAACTCATGTCATCCAACCATCTCATCCTCTGTCATCCCCTTTTCTTCCTGCCCTCAATCTTTCCCAGCATCAGTGTCTTTTCCATTGAGTCAGTTCTTCGCATCAGTTGGCCAAAGTATTGGAGTTTCAGCTTCAACATCAGTCCTTTCAATGAATATTCAGGACTGAATATTATTAGAGAAATACAAATATGCTCATTATTCAGTTCAGTTCAGTTGCTCAGTCATGTCCAACTCTTTGCAACCCTATGAACTGCAGCACACAAGGCCTCCCTGTCCATCACCAACTCCCGAAGTTTACCCAACTCATGTCCATTGAGTCGGTGATGCTATCTAACCATCTTATCCTCTGCCGTCCCCTTCTCCTCCTGCCTTCAATCTTTCCCAACATCAGGGTCTTATCAAATGAGTCAGCTCCTTGCATCCAGTGGCCAAAGTATTGGAGTTTCAGCTTCAGCATCAGTCCTTCCAATGAACACCCAGGACTAATTTCCTTTAGGATGGACTGGTTGGATCTCCTTGCAGTGCAGGGACTCTCAAGAGTCTTCTCCAACACCACAGTTCAAAAGCATCAATTCTTCGGTGCTCAGCTTTCTTTACAGTCCAACTCTCACATCCATACATGACCACTGGAAAAACCATAGCCTTGACTAGATGGACCTTTGTTGGCAAATGTCTCTGCTTTTTAACATGCTATCTAGGTTGGTCATAGCTTTCCTTCCAAGGAGTAAGCATCTTTTAATTTCATGGCTGCAATAACCATCTTCAGTGATTTTGGAGCCCCAAAAAATAAAGTCTGACACTGTGTCCACTGTTTCCCCATATATTTCCCATGAAGTGACGGGACCAGATGCCATGATCTTAGTTTTCTGAATGTTGAGCTTTATGCCAACTTTTTCACTCTCCTCTTTCACTTTCATCAAGAAGCTCTTTAGTCTTCTTCACTTTCTTCCAAAAGAGTGGTGTCATCTGCACATCTGAGGTTATTGATATTTCTCCAGGCAATCTTGATTCCAGCTTGTGCTTCCTCCAGCCCAGCTTTTCTCATGATGTACTCTGCATATAAGTTAAATAAGCAGGGTGACAATATAACAGCCTTGACGAACTCCTTTTCCTATTTGGAACCAGTCTGTTGTTCCATGTCCAGTTCTAACTGTTGCTTCCTGACCTGCATACAGTTTTCTCAAGAGGCAGGTCAGGTGGTCTGGTAGTCCCATCTCTTTCAGAATTTTCCACAGAGAAATGCAAATCAAAACCATAATAAGATATCATCTCACACCAGTCAGAATGGCCATCTTCAAAAATCTACAAGCAATAAATGCTAGAGGGGGTGAGGAGAACAGAGAAAGCTCTTGCACTGTTGATGGGAATGTAAATTGATACAGCCATTATGGAAGACAGTATGGAGATTCCTTAAAAAACTAGGAATAAAACGATCATGTGACCCTTTAATTTCCTAGGATATATACTCCTAGGTATATACCCTGAGGAAATTAAAATTGAAAAAGACACATGTATCCCATTGTTTATTGCAGCACTATTTACTATTTACAATAGCTAGAACATGGAAGCAACCTAGATATTCATCAACAGATGAATGGATAAAGAATTGTGGTACATATATACAATGGAATATTACTCAGCCATAAAAAGGAATGCATTTCAGTCAGTTCTGATGACGTGGATGAACCTAGAACCTATTACACAGAGTGAAGTGAGTCAGAAAGAGAAGGAAAAATATTGTATTCTAACGCACATGTATGGAATCTAGAAAAATGGTACTGAAGAATTTATTTACAGGGCAGCAATGGAGAACAGACATAGAGAATAGACTTTATGGATATGGGGAGAAGGGAGGAGAGGGTAAGATGTATGGAAAGAGTAACATGGAAACTTACATTACCATATGTAAAATAGATAGCCAATCGGAATTTGCTGTATGGCTCAGGAAACTCAAACAGGAGCTCTGTATCAACCTAGAGAGGTGCGAATGGGAGGGAGATGGGAAGGAGGTTCAAAAGCAAGGGGATGTGGGTGTACCTATGGCTGATTCATATTGAGGTTTGACAGAAAAGAACAAAATTCTGTAAAGCAATTATCCTTCAATAAAAAAATAAAAAGGAAAAAAAAGATACCCCCTAAAAGTTAGATTTTTCAAGACACAAAAAACATATATTTTAATTTATAAGAAAAATTATACTATCTTTATTTCAAAAAAAAAAAAACATAAATACTGTAGAGAAAAAGAGGTTGTTTACTTATTTGTTGGTGTTTACTTCCTTTATGTGGAATCACATTCCATAAAAGATTTGGGATCATAAAGAGGCTTTAAGTTTTATTAGTCCAGTATACATGTGAAGATTTTTAACTTTTTTATTTAGGAGCTTCCCTAATAGCTCAGTTGGTAAAGAATCTGCTTGTAATGCAGGAGACCCTAGTTCAATTCCTGGTTTGGGAATATCCACTGGAGAAGAAATGGGTTACCCACTCCAGCATTCTTGGGCTTCCCTTGTGGCTCAGCTGGTAAAGAATCCACCTGCAATGCGGGAGACCTGGACTTGATACTGGGTTGGGAAGATCCCCTGGAGAAGGGAAAGACTACCCACTCCAGTATTCTGGCCTAGAGATTCCATGGACTGTACAGACTCCATGGGTCTCTGTACAGTTGTAAAGAGTTGGACAGATTTTTAACTTTTTTATTTAACACAATTTTATTTCTTTAATATTTGATCAGGAGTGAGCATGAATAGGAAGAACAGTGGGAATCTTGAAGGGGATGAGGAGGACAGGAATTGTACAGGTGGTTAAGGGAATTGAGAAGACTGGAGGTAGGTTAGTCTGCTCACAGTTGTGTTCACAGGTGGCTGTACATTCCTTGTATATTTCTTTATTCACATTTGAATCAAATCAGCAGCAGGTTTAGAAAGAATTCTTTGAATTAAGGAGGAAGATCTGTAGGGCACATACCCTAAACATCTCTCTGCTGCTGCTGCTG
This sequence comes from Bos taurus, assembly GCF_002263795.3. Taxonomy (NCBI): domain Eukaryota; kingdom Metazoa; phylum Chordata; class Mammalia; order Artiodactyla; family Bovidae; genus Bos; species Bos taurus. The sequence goes on from NC_037331.1 coordinate 42,281,373, forward strand.
CTGCTAAGTCGCTTCAGTCATGTCCGACTCTGTGTGACCCCATAGACGGCAGCCCGCCAGGCTCTGCCGTCCCTGGGATTCTCCAGGCAAGAACACTGGAGTGGGTTGCCATTGCCTTCTCCATTGTGTGAAAGTGAAAAGTGAAAGTGAAGTCGCTCAGTCGCATCCGACTCGTAGTGACCCCATGGACTGCAGCCTACCAGGCTCCTCCATCCATGGGATTTTCTAGGCAAGAGTACTGTAGTGGCTTGCCATTGCCTTCTCCGGGAAATATCTCTCTAGTTCCTACTTTATGTTAGCCACCATAATGCATTCTGGGAGTAGGGAAGAAAATCCACAAATAATAAGCAGACCCTGCTTTTGAATTTCCTCAAGTTTCTTAAAGGCTAATGTGAAAAAGTAGTCATAAAGAAAGATAAATTTTAATGATAAGGTTAAGATGATTAATGATTTGAGAGGAAGTCATGGGACTCTTATCAAATGAGGAAGAGAAGTATTGGAGTAGAGATGAGCTGGAAAACATTTATGGAAGTGTAGAAGTTGAACTAGAATGGTGAATATAAGTTGAACTAGAATGGTGAATATCTAAGAACATAAAATGGGATGTTTGGAGAAATGAGTATTTCAGTAGAAAGAAGTGATGTTTTTGTCAGGGCAGTAAAAAACATTGAACATGTAAGTTAACAGCATTCAGTTTAACTGGATCAATGATTCTTAAACATCTTGGTCTTAGGTCACCTTTCCATTCTTTTGCCAACGCCCAGTTTTAATGCAGTATACTTGACATATAACATTGTATACATTTAAGGTGTACAATGTGATGATTTGATATACTTATACTTTGGGAAATGGGTACAATAAGGTTAGTTGATGCATCCATCAGCTTACAAAGTTACCTTTATGTGTGTGTGTGTGTTGAGAGCATTTAAGACCATCTCTCTTAGGAACCTTTGGGAATACAATACAGGATTGTTAATTAGAGTCACCGGGTTGTACATTAGATCCCCAGAACTTGTTCATCCTATAACTTTGTACCCTTTGGCCACCTTTACCGTCTCCCAATCCCCTGGCCCCCTTCCACTGGCAACTACCAGTCTGTTCTCGCTGTCAGTTTATTTTCTTTAGATTCCACATGTAAGTGATATCATACGGTATTTGTCTTTCTCTGTCTAACTTATTTCACTTACCATAATGCCCTCAAGCTTTATCCATGTAGTCACAAATAGCAGGATTTCCTTCTTTTTTATGGTGAAAAAATAGGTGTATATGTGTATATATATATATATATATATATATATCTAACATTTTTACCATCCTTAATAGTTATTCAGAGCTTCACAAATCTTTGGTTTATATCGGTTATGTTCATCTTTGATGTATTATAAATGAAAACATAATTTAAAAATTATTAATGTGCTTAAATTACACTAACAATGTGTTATGTTTTAACATAATTAATATACTCATGAAAATAACAAATATTTTAACTCCTATTTACTATCTGGATTAATAGAAGCAGGATTAATGGATTCTTGTATTTGCTTCTGCATTCAGTCTGTTGAGATATTACACATCATGCACTTTTAAAACACCCCTCTGTACGCTCATGAAAATTAAAAGGCAAATAACATCTTACAATGAAAACAGTTTTGACTGTGGGAACCCTCAGGCACACTTTGAGGCCTGCTGGATTGCAGATATAGGAAATGGAATAGTAAAAGAAAGACTGGAAAATTAAAGACTGATATTGATAATGCTTACCAGAAGAGCATAGAAATTCCATATATGGTTAGAAGTAGGGCCAATTTCCTAAACTTTAAAACCACATTGGATATCCATACTGTACCCTTTCAGATCATGCTGGTAAATATCTGGGAGACAGAAATCTTATTTATCCTTATAATAGATACTGTTTCATCTTTTATAAAGAACTTTTAGGTCATATTAGAGGGTTGAGAAATTTGTGTGATAAATGCTGAACAGCCCTTTGCTTACTCGAAGTGATACCCTCACTGCAATTCTGTCTGACCTAATTTGGAATGTTGTAAGGGGAGCACGACTGAATAACTTAAAAACAAAACTGTGTCCAATCTAGATCTGAAATTTGAAACCTGACCCCTGGCCAAAAAGCCAAATCTCTAATTTTCTTTTAGAATTAGTTTCACTGAGCAAATAACATGTCTGTAAAAACACTCTTTATCATCTAGTTTTCAAAGGGTGTTCTCATGTCCCTGAGGCAAAAATATCAAGCTTTGGACTTGGAATTTAACCACCACTTTGTTCCAAATCATGTAAGGGGAATTTCAGCAAATATGCCAGTAGGGGGAACTGTTATTCAACAAATAATAACAGGACTGGGCTTTTTTCTGGGCAATAGGCACAGACTGTAGAGACTCTCTATGGTGTAAAAATGTGATAACCTAACTGATAAAGGGTCTTGCATTGTTTTTTCTTGATGATTATCTTACTCTACTTTAGTAACTTATATTTCCTCATGGTCAAGGGAAGAAGTTGGCTTCTAGTGTAGTTAAAGATTATGACTCTGGCTGGAGATTAAGGTAGTAGAAAGATCAAATGAAGAATGATAAATCCTTTAGAATAATTGACAGTTTGATTGACTGTGATTACCTCTGCTGGTTTGTAATTACCAGAAATCAGAAAGCTTTGCATTGATTAAAACATTTTAAGGCAGAATTTCTGAAACTATGCATAAGGACCACCTATATCAAAATCTCCAGAAGAGCTTATTAAAAGTGCAGATTCTAAGGGTCTACCCAGCAAACTGAATTAGAATCTGTGAGGGTTAAACAGAATACACATTTTTTAAAAAGGTCTCCTAAATGGGATTTTATGCATGATAAATAACATAGAGAAGCCTTTTTTTGTTTTTTTTTTCTCCAACTCTTTAGGAGCTTGGAATAGAAAGCCCCAAACTAAAAGTGATGAGCTGAAGTAGTTCTTCTCCTTAGTCCTCTTATGATCCTCTGCTTTCCCAGAGAGAATTGGGGAGGGGAGATTGAAGAGAAAGGGACATGGAACTCTGGAAATCAAGAACCCCAAGATTTCACATTCTTGCCAATTTCATAGCCTAAATGTTCTCAAGAATGTCAAAAACTGTCCATCAACCTGTCCAGACCATGTGGCATGCCTGATAGAAATCAGGAAGTTAGGAACAAAGGAAGCCTCTTGCTTTCTGGTGTCACAGTGAGAACTTGAGTGACAGGTTAACACTCTCAAGAATTGAAATGTAAAGCGATACTTAGGTAACATAATATTTTGGTTGCTTCTTGATTTTTGTGTTTTAATTTGCAGTAATACTTTGTGGCATATCAGGTGTAGCTCATCCTACCTATACTTTTTCAGCATGTTCTTGTAGGCTGAATATAAAGAGTTAAGTAAATATGGGCTAATATTTCACCTTCAAAATATTTAAGAAGATTTGCTTAAGAAGAGGAAGGAAATTGAAAGATGGGGAACTTAAAATTAAAGGTAATCATTAACTTGATAAATGTAAAATAAAGGCCATAATGAATATTACTAAGTAGTTCAAACAGAAGCAAGAAAAGAGGAGGGTTTGGTAGAGAAAGGGTAGTTTGTTGAACTAAAACACAGACAGTAAGTAACAGAACATAAAGAAGCCTACTTTTCAATAAATCAGAAGTTCTAAAACCACGCTAAGCATGACTGTCCACTTATGTCAAGGATAAATTTATAAGCTGTAATTTTTTTAAAGCTATCTTCTTTAACTTTCTCTTTAGCAACATCCCTATCCCGAGTTATCCTATCCTCGTTTTTCATCTCTAAATTAAACACTGAAAAATTGGGGGAAATCCTTCTCTAAGAGACAAAATTTTTAACCTTTTAATACTCTTTAAAGTATTCTTTACGCTGATGATGTTGAAAATTAAAATGAATGGGAATATTTCTCCACACTAAAATTTCAGCTAATTGAATCAGTTTTGCTCTTAAGACAACAAATATGATTCTACCTTACCAATATAAGAGAAGAACAGATAATTGTCAATTTCATACTATAAAGATAAGTATTCAACTATATATCATTAAGAAAGCTTTTAAGAAATTAACATTGAAACTAAGGACAATAGATGTTATAATAATTATGACAAACATTTATTGAGCAATCTCCATAGTCAACAAATCATTTTAAGTAATTGATGTATCTACTCATTTAATCCTAAATTATTCTAAGTGATTGATATATGTTAACTTATTTAATCTTAACAACCACACACTATGTTATTATTGTTTACTTTTCCTTTTATAGTTGATAGAGAAGTTAAATCATTTGCTGAAAGTCACACAGTGTGTATGTGTATTTCTACTAATCAGTTTGATTGCAGACTCTATGCTTCGCTATTTTAGTGACCCCATGTCACTAAAATAGTAGTTAAGCAATGCATGGGTTCATAAGGACTTGTCTTTATGCATCTCTCTGAAGGCTAAATGAAAAATTTTAAGCTTAATTCTGAATTTCACAGAAAGTATAAAGCCCTGGACTTGCACAGTACTGAAAGCAACAGAACTTCTTGTAAGAAACGTGATCAATGACTCTAAATATGTTGCCCATTAAGTAGGAAATAAGATCTTATTAATTTAAGCCTCATTGTATAAATAACCATGGAGCCAACATTTACCTTTGTAATACCTACAAAATAATTGGAAATGAATGGATGAATGGCATGAGTAAAATTTCAAGAAGAAATATTTAACTTGTTCATTAAGATGCATTTTATGTTTGAATTTTAAAAGCATGTATTTGCATATAATTAATATGCCTGCTGTAAATGAGTTACATCTATCCTTAGCTTAAGCTCAGTGACACCTCTGCTTAGCAATTCTGGTAGCAATTCCATTGTTAGAATTATTATGTTATAAAACCATGTGTAAGTTAAAATGCTCTATAATTCCACTTTTTCACTAATTCAGATAGACCCTGTCCGTTAATATTTAATATGTATTCCTGAATTGCTAGATTCAATGCTGTTTAATACTTTCTTAATAACTTTCTTGGAATGCTGTTATAACTTAATCATTTGATGCTTTTTATTCCTGTGTTAGATAAACACATGCAATGTTTATGGCAAAACATTGTACCCACACAGCATATTATGATGATTTGATCTGTTAACTCATATATAACCTGTTCCTTTTAAAACATGAGATACTGATAAACAAGTTTCCCCTGGTATGATTTATTGTTCTGTATTAATGAATTTATATTCTTTCATACTGTTCTACCTAATTAAAGATTTGCTATTGCTTTACAGAGTGAACACCTCACTTTTACATTCTGTATGACACCATAATTGACATGACATTACAGATTGGCAATGAAGATGGAAAAATAATGGTTTGGAAAGCTTTACATGCAACTCCTGGTGTGTGATGTTGGCAAGTGGTATACAAAGTAAAATCATTTAGCATATCTCATTTAGGCAGTCTATCAAACAAAAGTTTTTTAAAAAGACAACTATTGTACAAGAATGAAGTATACATCTTTTGAAATGGTTGTGGAATAGAGTTTTAAACGTGTAACCCTCCAGAACTCACATGTTTTTGTAACTCATTGAGGTAATAGATGCTCTATATTGAAGGAAGATAAGCCATTTAGACATCTCTTCATGTTTGAACACTTTGTTTCATAATTATTGGTAAAATGAGTTTTGTGAGACACACAGAATGTGAATTGCTTCTGGTAAAGGCAAAATATGTTCAAACTCAGATCATTCTATAACAAGTTTTTTCTGACAATATATATCTGATACTTAAAATTATTTATCATTATTTGAGACTTAATAAGATTATATGAGTTTTAAGAAAAAAGGCAATCCCAGTATATTAATTATCTCTTTTATACAGGGAAAAAGTACATCTTTAAATGGAAATTTTAAATTTAGTTTCCATTGTTAAATACACTTTTCAAAAAAAAAAAATAAAGTTGATATCTACCATGTCTACAGTTCCCTGTTTCACTTCAGGCCAAAATAATAAAGGAATAAGCCAGAGCTGAATTGGTGTTTGCTCGTCATATGTTTATTGAGCACCTACTATGGGCACAACCTTGTATTAGGCATGTTACATGTATGCTTCATTGTCTCAAATGCCTGTCTCTGGTTCATCTGATTGACTGTGCTGTGGCCAAATTGATTCCGGAAGCCTAAATAAGGTAGAGTGTACACATGAGAAGATAATATGACCAAGGGTGAAATCCTAAGGAATAAATACATTAAAAAAAAGAGAGACTGTTCTATACATCGTGTCTCTTTTGCTGTCTCGTATACAGGGTTATTGTTACCATCTTTCTAAATTCCATATATATGCGTTAGTATACTGTATTGCTGTTTTTCTTTCTGGCTTACTTCACTCTGTATAATAGGCTCCAGTTTCATCCACCTCATTAGAACTGATTCAAATGTATTCTTTTTAATGGCTGAGTAATAGTCCATTGTGTATATGTGCCATAGCTTTCTTATCCATTCATCTGCTGATGCACGATACTGGATGCTTGAGGCTGGTGCACTGGGACGACCCAGAGGGATGGTACGGGGAGGGAGGAGGGAGGAGGGAGGAGGGTTCAGGATGGGGAACACATGTATACCTGTGGCAGATTCATTTCAATATTTGGCAAAACCAATACAATATTGTAAAGTTTAAAAATAAAATTAAATTAAAAAAAAAAAAATCCTACTGGTAAAAAAAAAAGAGAGAGAGAGAGAGAGACTTCCCTGGTGGCTCAGATGGTAAAGAATCTGCCTGCAAAGCAGGAGACCCAGGTTTGATCCCTGGGTCAGGAAGATCCCCCGGAGAAGCGAATGACTACCTACTACAGAATTCTTGCCTGGAAAATTCCAGGGACAGAGGAACCTGGTGGGCTATAGTCCATGGGGTCACAAAGAGTCAGAACAACAGAACACAGAACAACTAACTGGTATTACAAGGACCATTTCTTCCCCATGCCATTTGGACTCTATGGCTTCTGTCCTTCACAGGCTTACCAGTTAATTTGACTCCCACACTATGTGCTCTCCTGGGAGACCACATTGAACCATTACCTGTTTGAACTTTTGCAGCGTGATAGAGACTTAGTGTCTTTCTCCATACTTGAAACTCCTGCAAACCCAGCTGATATGTTCACTCACCTACAGAACTGAATACAAAAATTTCTTTTCTAAATCTTCTCTGCTAAATTTTACTTTTTCATTTCATTTAACCCAGATATTTGAGAGAGGTCCTAGACTCCTTCTTCCTCTCTCTTCCATATCTAATCAGCCACCAAGTAATATTAGTTAAAATATGATAATTGACACTGTTCCAGAACCTGAAACAACAATGTGTTAGTGATCACTAATTTATTTAGAATAAATGATTGACAAGGAAATATTATTCCATTTCTTTTTTTCCCCTGAGTTTCTTCCTTTGCCTTTTTATCACCAGACCCCAAGCCAGGATGTTCTGAAACATCCTGATCCCGATATTAGCAACTCCTCCACATTCTTCCCCACATTGCTGCCACATGATGTTTTTGGAATGGAAACACAATCATGCATCAAATACATGCATCAAATACAAAGTCTAGATTCTTTGGTGTAGCATATAAACTTGAAGGAGTATATGAGCCTGCATCATTCACTTCCAGCCTGCAATTATAGCTTCACCTGTTTTCTTTACAGGTATCTCGTGATGTAGTTAAAGTTCTAAATATAGGTGCCTCTGTTTTTTCCCCACCTTGTCTCCCTATAACTTTATTCTGTGCTTTCTGCTCTCCTTGCTCTGCTTTCTTCATTTCATTTACCTGATGGACTCCTATTTCTCCTGCAAGCTTCAATTTTACACATCTCCTCCTTTGTAAAAATTTTGTGTTATGCTGTGCTTAGTTGCTCAGTCGGGTCCAACTGTGATCCCATGAATTGTAGCTGGCCAGGCTCCTCTGTCCATGGGGATTCTCAAGTCAAGAATACTGGAGTGTGTTGCCATGCCCTCCTTTAGGGGATCTTCCCAACCTAGGAACCAAACCCAGATCTCCCACATTGCATGTGGATTCTTTACCATCTGAAACACCAGGGAAGCTCAAGAGTACTGGAGTGGGTAGCCTACGTTTTCCAGGGGATCTTTCTGACCCAGGAATTGAACCAAGGTCTCCTGCATTGCAGGTGGATTCTTTACCAGCTGAACTACCAGGGAAGCCCTGTTAAACCTTTACTCAGGCCCTTAAGGAGGAGGGCATGGCAACCCACTCCAGTATTCTTGCCTGGAGAATCCCCATGGACAGAGGAACTTGGCAGACTTCAGTCCATGAGGTCGCAAAGAGTCAGACACGACTGAGTGACTAAGCACAGCATGGGCCCTTAAATAGAGTAAATTTACTTTGTTTGCTTTATTATGACAATCATAGAAGTATATTTTTCATGTTTGTGTCCGAAGTCATAAGAAATACATTTGCATTCCTTAAATTTTGGTATTCCTGTCACCTATCATGATATGTAACACATAGTGTTTGTCTTTCAGTCACGTCAGATTCTTTGTGTCCTTTTGGACTGTAGCCCACCAGGCTCCTCTGTCCATGGAATTCTCCAGGCAAGAATACAGGGTGTGTAGCCATTCCCTTCTCCAGAGGATCTTCCCAACCCAAGGATCACACCCAGGTCTCCTGCATTGCAGGCAGATTCTTTACCATCTCAGGGATTAACAAATGCCATTGAATGGATGAATGAATAAATGTGCTCCAAGACAATAGTAGTGGAGTTCTGATTTACATTTACTTGTCTTTATTAAATAATAATTGCTACTATATTGAGCACTTATTTTTTTGTTGAACATTATACATATTTTATTTAGTCCTTAAAATAATCCACAATATATTGTCTTTATGTTATGGATGAGGAAAACTAAGGCTAAAAGAAATTAAGTAACATCTCAAAATCTTATATCTAGTAAATTGCAGGGATTTTAAAAAACATCATCTAAACTCTATAGTTACAATTCTAAATATGTTTGTATGTGAATTATGTATCATGACATCATCTCAGACAGAATCTCCTCTGATGGCTGTATGTAAGATAGCAACCCAACCTCTTGTTATCTGTTCCCATTCCCTGCTTGATTGTTCCTCATTCTTCCTCCTACCATTAACATCTGGCAGTTTCTTATAGATTATTGTCCATAACTCCCCATGATAATATAAGTTCTTGGCATTCGAGGCTTTGAATTGTACCCAACTGTGGCACAGAGTTTACCACATAGTACCCACACAATTGACCATCTGGTGATGTCCACATGTAGATTCTTCTCTTGTGTCATTGGAAGAGGGTTTTGCTATGACCAGTGCATTCTCTTGGCAAAACTCTATTAGCCTTTGCCCTGCTTCATTCTGTACTCCAAGGCCAAATTTTCCTGTTACTCCAGGTGTTTCTTGACTTCCTACTTTTGCATTGAGTCCCCTATAATAAAAAGGGCATCTATTTTGGGGTGTTAGTTTCTAGAAGGTCTTGTAGGTCTTCATAGAACCATTCAACTTCAGCTTCTTCAGCATTACTGGTGGGGCATAGACTTGGATAAATGTGATATTGAATGGTTGCCTTGGAAATGAACAGAGATCATTCTGTCATTTTTCAGATTGCGTCCAATACTGCATTTCAGACTCTTTTGTTGACTATGATGGCTACTCCATTTCTTCTAAGGAATTCTTGCCCACAGTAGTAGATATAATGGTCATCTGAGTTAAATTCACCCATTCCAGTCCATTTTAGTTCACTGATTCCTAAAATGTTGACGTTCACTCTTACCATCTTCTGTTTGACCACTTCCAATTTGCCTTGATTCATTCCAGATTCTTATGCAATATTGCTCTTTACAACATTGGACTTTGCTTCTATCACTAGTCACATCCACAACTGGATGTAGTTTTTGCTTTGGCTCCGTCTCTTCATTCTTTCTGGAGTTATTTCTCCACTGATCTCCAGTAGCATTTTGGGCACCTACTGACCTGGGGAGTACATCTTTCAGTGCCCTATCTTTTTGCCTTTTCATACTGTTCATGGGGTTCTCAAGGCAAAAATACTGAAGTGGTTTGCCATTTCCTTCTCCAGTGGACCACATTTTTTCAGAACTCTCCACCATGACCCGTCCTGGGTGACCCTACACAGCATGGCTCACAGTTTCATTGAGTTAGGCAAGGCTGTGGTCCATGTGATCAGATTGGTTAGTTTTCTGTGATTGTGATTTTCAGTCTGTCTGCTCTCTGATAGAGAAGGATAAGAGGCTTATGGAAGCTTCATGATGGGAGAGACTGACTGAGGGGAAACAGTCTTGTTCGGATGGGTGGGGCCGTGCTCAGTAAATCTTTAATCCAATTTTCTGTTGATGGGTAGAGCTGTGTTCCCTGGCTGCTGTTTACCTGGGGCCAAACTATCGTGGAGGTAATGAAGATAATGGTGACCTCCAAACGATTCCATGCATGTACTCTTACACTCACTGCCCTCAACCCTGCAGCAGGCTACCACACGCCTCTGCTGGAGACTCCTGGATACTCACAGGCAATTCTGGGTCAGTCTCTTGTGGGGTCAACTGCTCCTTTCTCCTGGGTCCTGGTGCACAAAAGGTTCTGTCTATGCCCTCATAAGTCTATTTCCCAGTCCTGTTAAGTTCTGACAGTGCTATGGTGGGTAATGGCGACCTCCTCCAAGAGGACTTATGCCATACCCAAGTCTGCTGCACCCAGAGCCACGGTCCCTGTGACAGTCCACTGCTGACCCATACCTCCACAGGAGACACTCAACACAGTTCTGTCTCAGTCTCTGTGGGGTCCCTGGGTCCCTGGGTCCTGTTTGAGCCCTCTGAGCGCCTCTGGTGGGAAAGGGGTTTGATGCTAAACGCTAATTCGCCCCTCCTACCATCTTGCTGGGGCTTCTCTTTTGCCCTTGGATGTGGAGTATCTCCTCACAGCTGCTCTAGTGCCATGCAGCCACAGCTCCAGCACCTATCATCTTGCTGGGGTTTCTCTGACCTTGGACATGGAGTATCTCCTGATGGCAGCTCCAGTGCTGCTCAGCTGACAAAGATGGAGAAGCTCTATACAGTCAGCAAAAAAAAAAAAAAGACTGGGAGCTGACTGTGGCTCAGATCATGAACCCTTTATTGCCAAATTCAGACTTAAATTGAAGAAAGTAGGAAAAACCACTAGACCATTCAGGTATGACCTAAATCAAATCCATTACGATTATACAGTGGAAGTGACAAATAGATACAAGGGATTAGATCTGATAGACAGAGTGTCTGATGGACCATGGACAGAGGTTCGTGACATTGTACAGGAGACAGGGATCAAGACTATCCCCAAGAAAAAGAAATGCAAAAAAGCAAAATGGCTGTCTGAAGAGGGCTTACAAATAGCTGTGAAAAGAGGAGAAGCAAAAAGCAAAGCAGAAAAGGAATGATATACCCATTTAAATGCAGAGTTCCAAAGAAGAACAAAGAGAGATAAGAAATCCCTCCTTGGTGATCAGTGCAAAGAAATAGAGGAAAACAATAGAATGGGAAAGACTAGAGATTTCTTCAAGAAAATTAGAGATACCAAGGGGACATTTCATGCAAAGATGGGCTCAATAAAGGACAGAAATGGTATGAACCTAACAGAAGGAGAAGAGACTAAGAAGAGGTGGGAAGAATATACAGAAGAACTATCCAAAAAAGATCTTCATGACCCAGATAATCATAATGGTAATATCACTCAACTAGAGCCAGAAATCCTGGATGGTGAAATTAGGTGGGCCTTAGGAAGCATCACTATGAACAAAGCTAGTGGAGGTGATGGAATTCCAGTTGAGCTATTCCAAATCCTAAAAGATGATGCTGTCAAAGTACTGCTCTCCATATGCCAGCAAATTTGGAAAACTCAGCAGTGGCCACAGGACTGGAAAAGGTCAGTTTTCATTCCAATCCCAAAGAAAGGCAATCCCAAAGAATTTTCAAACTACCATGCAATTGCACTCATCTCACACTCTAGTAAAGTAATGCTCAAAATTCTCCAAGCCAGGCTTCAGCAATATGTGAACCATGAACTTCCAGATGTTCAAGCTGGTTTTAAAAAAGGCAGAGGAACCAGAGATCAAATTGCCAACTCTTGCTGGATCACAAAAAAGCAAGAGTTCCAGAAAAACATGCATTTCTGCTTTATTGACTATGCCAAAGCCTTTGACTGTGTGGATCACAACGAACTGTGGAAAGTTCTGAAAGAGAATGGAATACTAGACCACCTGACCTGCCTCTTGAGAAATCTGTATGCAGGTCCAGAAGCAACAATTAGAACAGGACATGGAACAACAGACTGGTTCCAAGTTGGAAAAAGAGTACGTCAGCCTGGATATTGCCACCCTGCTTATTTAACTTATATGCAGAGCACATCATGAGAAACTCTGGGCTGGAGGAAGCACAAGCTGGAATCAGGATTGCTGGAAGAAATATCAATAACCTTAGATGTGCAGATGACACCACACTGATGGCAGAAAATGAAGAAGAACTAAAGAGACTGTTAATGAAAGTGAAAGAGGAGAGTGAAAAAGCTGGCTTAAAGCTCAACTTTCAGAAAACTAAGATCATGGCATCTGGTCCCATCACCTCATGGCAAATAGATGGGGAAATAATGGAAACAGTGACAGACTTTATTTTGGGGAGCTCCAAAAACACTGTAGATTGTGACTTCAGCCATGAAATTAAAAGACGCTTACTCCTTGGAAGAAAATTTATGACCTACCTAGACAGCATATTAAAAAGCCAGAGACATTACTCTGCCAACAAAGGTCCATCTAGTCAAGGCTATGGTTTTTCCAGTGGTCATGTATGGATGAGAGAGTTGGACTATAAAGAAAGAGGAGCATAGAAAAATTGAATCTTGTGAACTGTGATGTTGGAGAAGACTCTTGAGAGTCCCTTGGACTGCACAGAGATCCAACCAGTCAATCCTAAAGGAAGTCAGTCCTGAATTTTCATTGAAAGGACTGATGCTGAAGCTGAAACTCCAATAGTTTGGCCACCTGATGCAAAGAGCTGACTCATTTAAAAAGATGCTGATGCTGGGAAATAATGAAAGCAGGAGGAGAAGGGGACGACAGAGAATGAGATGGTTGGATGGCATCACCAACTCAGTGGACATGAGTTTTATTAAACTCCGGGAGTTGGTGATGGACAGGGAGACCTGGCTGCAGTCCATTATGTCACAAGAAGTTGGACACAACTGAACGACTGAATTGAACCCACACAATAGTCATTTTGTGAATGAATGAAAAGCTAGTCGCCATCCTGTTTGCTGGTAAGTATGAAGTTAAGAAAGTGCATTCTTCTTTAAAAAAAATTTTATAAAAATCGAACTTTACAATACTGTGAATTGGATAGTAAATTGGCGAAAAACTTTTTAAATTTTTAAATAATTATATATTTATAGGAACTTGCAAAAACAGTACAGAGAAATCCTAATCATCCTTTAGGAGAGTAAATTTTTATTTTGCAAAAGGATGTTGAATATGCTGTTCCTATACATAAAAATTCCTTAGGGCACTTAGGGTATAATTTTATTTCTATGCATCTTTTCAGGATAATTTTGAAATGAAATTCTAACAGCGGTTGGACTCTATGGAACTCAATGCCTAATTCAGCAAGGGTACCAAATGAATAGGCTTTCCTTAGTCTTCATTCATACTGCTATAAAATTGCCATTATATTTGCAAAAATAAATTTCACAGTTATTGTATTTGCAGCTGGTGTCTGGCAGTGATCATGATCCTGCCTTCTTTAATATCTATGATTAAATCACCAGAAGAGATTCATAATGTGGACCCTGTGCCTTTTCCCTTATGAGTAGTGTCCTCTGAAATTATTATAGCAGGAATGAGTAGTAACTTCCGTATATAAAGCTTTACAGAGGCGGAAATAAAGTAGAAAGATTTCTCCTTGGCATTTTTTTGCCTGCTCCTCCAGCTATATAATCTCCAGCTATGTAATCTATAAATTATTCTTAAAACAAAGCATGTTTTGAAAATAGCTAAGTATATTTTATATTTACGTAATATTTTATAAATGCCTCATATTTTTACCTGTTCTTTTGATGGTATTCAAGAAAATAAAATTACTTCAAGGTCATGATGTTCTGCTGTAGCTTATAGGAAAGTAGTCTGTCTTTTTACATTGTCAAGTTAATGAAAAATATGGCCCATGTTACCCTTTGTCCTTTAAATGTCACTTGTTGGGTAAAATATTTCTTTGCCATACAGAGATACATTTAAAAATATTTATCCAGTTGTTTTTCCTCTTCTATCTGTCCCAACAATATGTTTGTGCAAGTAGGAGACAATTCAAGAATCAGGAGCTTCTCCTAATGAAAAAAAATACTTATTAAAGAAATCATGTTCCACTGCCTTTAATTTCAGATGTCAGTTTGATTGATCCTGTGTTCCTTTTATGAAATGCAGTATATGTGAAATGCAGAACTATTTTTAGTTATTCCAGAGCACAAAAGACAAATCGAATTATTTCATACAAAGACATTATAGTTTATGTTATTTGACAAACATGGTTGATGTGGAACATGTATTTTGTCCACTTCACTGATAATTTAAAGTAAATTGTTCATACTCTGATAAAAGCCTAATTATTTGATACTCTTTAGTGTTACCTCCTCTGCTCTTCCCCAATAGCATATTGGACACCTTCAGACCTGGAGGACTCATCTTTTGGTGTCATATCTTTTTGGCCTTTTATACAGTTCATGAGCTTGTCATGGGAAATGAAAACAGTGATTTTCTTTTGGCAATTTAGTCGTAGACATTAAAGAAAGCAGGATCATGATCACTGCCGGCCGCCAACTTCAAATACAACAAAAGGGGAAATCCAGAGATCTCTTTTAGGAAAATCAAGGGAGCATGCCACCCAAAGATGGGCACAATAAAGGATAAAAAATGGTAGAGACCTACTAGATGCTGAAGAGATCAAGAAGAGATGTAAAGAATACATGGAAGAACAATATGAAAAAAGATCTTAATGAATCTGATTACTACGATGGTGTGGTTAGTCACCCAGTCAGACATTCTGGAGTGTGAAGTCAAGTGGGCCTTAAGAAGCACTGCTGTTAATAAGGCTAGTGGCTGCAATGAAATTCCAGCAGAACTATTCAGATGCCTAAATGAGGATGCCATCAAGGTTTTGCATTCATTATGTCAGTAAATCTGGAAGACCCAGCAGTGGCCAAGGACTGGAAAAGGTCAATCCTCATCCCAGTTCCCAAGAAGGGTAGTACCAAAGAATGCACTAACCATCAGGCAATTGCACTCATTTCCCATGCTAGTAAGGTCATGCTTAAAATCTTTCATGCTAGGCTTCAGCATCATAGGAACCAAGAACTTCCAGATGTCTAAGATGGGTTTTGAAAAGGAAGAGGAGCTAGAGATCAAATTGCCTACATTTGCTGGATTATCGAGAAAACAAGGGGATTTCAGAAAAACATCTATCTCTGTTTCATTGACTACTTTAAAACCTTTGGCTGTGTGGAACTGTGGAAAGCTCTTAGAGAAATGGGAATACCAGACCATCTTACCTGTCTCCCGAGAAACCTGTATGCGGGTCAAGAAGCAACAGTTAGAACGCTGTATGTAACAACTGATTGGCTCAAGATTGAGAAAAGAGTATGACAGGGTGGTCTGCAGTCACCCTGTTTGTTTAACCTATATGCTGAGCACATCATGAGAAATTCTGGGCTGGATGAGTTACAAGCCAGAATCAAGACAGGCAGGAGAAACAACAACCTCAGATAGGTTGATACCACTATCACTGGTATCAGTGGTATCAGATGATACCACTCTAACAGCAGAAAGTGAAGAGGAACTAAAGAGCTTATCCATGAGGGTGAAGGAGAAGAGTGAAAGAGCCGACTTGCAACTAAATGTTAAAAAAAAAACTAAGATCATGGCATCTGGCCCCATTATAGCATGGCAAATGGAGAAAAGGTGGAAGTAGTGACAGATTTCCTCCTCTTCAACTCTAAAATCACTGCAGATGGTGACTGCAGCCACAAAATCAGAAGATGGTTGCTTCTTGGCAGGAAAGCAATGACAAACAGAGACAGTGTGTTGAAAAGCAGAGACATTACTTTGCTGACAAAGGTCCATATCATCAAGACTATGATCTTCCCAGTAGTCATGTACGGTTGTGAGAGCTAAACCATAAAGATGGCAGAACACCAAAGAATTGATGCCTTCGAACTGTGGTGCTGGAGAAGACTCCTGAAAGTCCCTTGAACAGCAAGGAGATCAAACCAGTCAATCTTAAGGAAGATCAACCCTGAATATTCACTGTGGGGACTGATGCTTAAGCTGAAGCTCCAGTATTTTGGTCATCTGATGTACACAGACAACTCATTGAAAAAGTCCCTGATGCTGGGAAAGATCAAGAGCAAGAGGAGAAGAGGGCGTCAGAGGATGAGATGGCTGGGTGGCATCACTGGTACAATGCACATGAACTTTGGCATACTCTGGGAGATGGTGAGGGACAGGGAGGCCTGGCATGATGCAGTCCATGGGATCGCAAAGAGTCGGACACGACTAGACAACTGAGCAACAACAAAAGTGTTATCTCACTAGGTTAGCCTTGTGCTTTGTAGTTGAATGTATAGTAATAAACACAGAGGAGCCATTTTTTAAAATGTGTGAATGGTTGAAATGTCATTTTATTCATGTATTAACAATGTTTATTGAATATTTGTGCATGCTAAAAGCTGGGATTCTATTAGTGATAAATCCTCTACCCCTAAGAAATTTGCAGTCCCTTTGAAGGGATAAACAAGTAAATCATCAACTAACCATAACTACTGAGGCTTCATGAGCAGTTTGATTACCTTTAATTAGCGTGAGCTCAATCTATAGGCAGAACACCCAAGCCTTCTAGATTTCCTTTGAAGGAATATACTTCCTGAAAGTGATATTTCTCCAGCTTTTCCAGGCATTAAAGTCACTTTGAGCACACAGGTTCCAGGCTCTTCCCATGAAGACTCTGATCAGTAGGTCTGGGAGTGCTGGGCTATGGAATCTGTATGTATAAATGGCCCCAGTGATACTGATCTGGAAAGTTTAAGATATAGACTGGATATCAAGTATAAGTTATGCAAGATGAGTAAGTTTAAGAGATCTGCTGTACAAAATAACACCTATACTTAGCAATAAGGTGTTGTGAGTTTCAATATCTGTTAATAAGATGAATCTCATGTTAAGTATTCTTATCACAAAACAAAACAAAGGGACACAGTAAACTCTGGGAGTTTTGGGGTATGTCTGTTACTTTGATTGTAGGTATGTGCCCAGAAAAATGCATCTATTTTCTTTAAAATTCAGATTAACCACATCTCTTCCTGGAAACCTTTGCCAAACTCTCACTGCACCCAATGGAGTTGATTGCTGCCTCCTTAACATTACACTGTGACTTATGTGATGCCATTATTCACAGAATATAGTAACTAACTCCTGTGTCTTCATTTTTGCCTTGTCTCTTAAACCATATATGGTCTATGACAGCTCCTAGCAACTGTATAGTCCTTGGAATATAATACACACATAATTTAATGTTTATTGAAATATACAAAAGTTCTAATCTTACAGTTTAAAAAAATTCACTGGGAGTTTTTAAAAAACCTATGATGATTCACTATAAAAGACAATCTTAGGATTCATTTTTAAAATTAAAAACAATGTTTTACAATTTAAAATTTAGTTACAGTTAGTTACTCATCCTATTTGTGACTTTCTAATTTTAATATTTACTAGCTATCTTTTACTGAACATAAACTCACCCCCAATAGCAGAGAATTTTCTAGAAATCTAGTATTTATTCTATAGTCTCACCTATGAGAGATATTTAGAGCTTGCAGCAGTCATGTTAGAGAAAGTCTGTTTCAGGTGCTATAACATAATTTTTAAAGTAAACAAAATTGCTAAGGAAAGTGAAAGCAAGCTGAGAAAAGTGAAGTCAATTATTACAAATTTGGGGGAGGGTTATTTATTTTGAAAGAGGGTTTACAAGGCAACTTATTAAAACATAGACCACAGATTTTATAAATTCTTCAAGATTATTTGTAATAATAAAAATGGTTATATATTTCAAGAGAAATGAATCCAAGACAGATTCTAAAATGTGTACCATGTTAAATTAAAATGCTATTTTTTTCCTAATCACGAATTTAAGTCAATATTTTACTTGGCTCAAGAATGGAACTTTTTCATTAAGAATAGACCTACCATATGATCCAGCTATTCTACTTCCGGGTATTTTTTGAGAAATAAAAACACTAGTTCAAAATGTATATCCACAGCCATGTACACTGCAGCATTATTTACAATAGTTGACATAGGGAAGCAACCTACGTGCCCATGGACAGATGAATGGATGAAGATCTGGTATTTATATGAAATGGAATATTACTCAGCCATGAAAAAGATGAAATCTTACAACTCATAACAACATAGAAAGACCTTGAGCATATTATGCTAAGGGACATAAGGGACATCTGAGAATGATGATCATATGTGGAATTTTAAAAAAACACACAACAAAACAAAACAAAAACAAACATGTAGATGTGGAGAAAAGATTGGTGTTACCAGAAAGGAGGAGAAGTGGGGAGAGGGCAAAATGGGTAAAGGAAGTTAATTTCATGGTGATGAATGGGAACTAGACTTTTGATGATGAGCACTCTGTATGTATACAAAGCTGAATTATAATGTATGTATGAAATTTATATAATAAGACAATGTTACTTAAAAAAATAGAATTTTTCCCTGAGGACCTGGAGACATTTTATAAACTATATTTAGCTGTTTTGTTTAGAAGAGTTTTGCAAATGCAAAGAGCTATAAAATATATGAAGGATAAACATAAACATTTCCCAAAATAATCAGTACTTTTTTCTCAGGTTAGAAAGTTAGAATATTACACTGATAAAATACTTAGAACCTTGCAGTAGTTCATTTGCTTGAGAGAAAAGCACCAGTTTTTACTACTTTGAAATGTTTTCCTATGAGATCAGAGGAAAAAAAAAAAAAAAAATATATATATATATATATATAACTATTTGATTAGTGGTTGTGGAAAAAAATTTTAAATGCCCATTACTTCATAGAATCAAATTACCTATAAATAAACATACCTTTAAATGTTACTCATTTGCTGTAATCAAATGGTATTTATTGTCTTATTTCTTTAAGCAAGGAATTCTACATTTACATTAATACCTAAGGGTTTTAATTTTATAATGACCCCAGGTGAAAAATTAAGGGAACATTTCCACTTGATTGACTCTAAGATTTGACTTAGTTGTAATTTACATCCTTTTTAAAATCTGTTATAAAATACAAAATATACTCCCTGTGGCTCTCA
The DNA here is from genome assembly GCF_002263795.3 of Bos taurus. NCBI lineage: Eukaryota > Metazoa > Chordata > Mammalia > Artiodactyla > Bovidae > Bos > Bos taurus. Next base: position 42,300,801 of record NC_037331.1, read on the forward strand.
ATGGATGTGTGTGAATATGTATGCAATGATGGAGGTGAGGGGAGGTCGGAAGCTGATGGTTATAAGACAATGTAAAGTTTTTGAGATCTAGCATTTATAGCATTAGCATATTTTACAGAGTCTCATAATTAGCACATCTACCTTTATAAGATTCATTATTTCAACTAACAACAAGAAAATGAATTTTCTTTTTTGTGTAGGCACTTTCTTACTGTATAAAATTGAAATTGAAAAAATAAATAATACCCTTGATCAGGGAAAAATCCTGAAAAAGAAGCACAAATACTCTGAGAGATTTACTGAGATGGTAACCTCAGTTTAAAGCTCATGCTCATATTCATGTTGTTTCAGATGGACTTCTCCAGGCCATTTCTTCTTCAATCAGTTATTTTGTTCACTCATAGCATTAGACTCTTCAAAAGTACTCCATATACTGGGTCTTTATATGTTACAAACTCATACTTACACACCCTTGGAAAGTTGCTTTTGCTATTAAAATCCAGTTATTTATTTATTTTGAAATTAAGAAGTAAAACTGTCTCTATTCATAAAATACATGAATCTTACATACAGAAAATCTAAAGGAATTCACTTTAAAAAAATTACAAAATATGCAAGGTCAGCAAGATCATAGGAAACAAGAGCACTATACAACATCAATTATATTTCTATACATTTGCAACAAACAATCCAAAATTGAAATTAAGAAAATTGTTCCATTCAAATTTGGAGGAAAAACACTTTTGCTCTTGTAAAGTTGGTTTGTATATATTCTAGGACTAGAGTTTTACATAAGGAAGTGCTAGGATAAAATTGTGTGTGCATGCTCACTCGTGTCTGACTCTTTGTGGTCCACAGACTGTAGCTTGCCAGGGTCCTCTGTCCATGGAATTTTCAAGACAAGAATACTGGAGCAGGTTGCCATTTCCTTCTCCAAGAGATCTTTCCCCACCCAAGGATCAAGCACACATCTCTTGTGTCTCCTGCATTGTCAGGTGGATTCTTTACCAGTTTAGCCACTAGGGAAGCCAGACTATAATTAACCTGCAGCAAATAATCCCTAGGACCCTTTGGGTCTCTAAATTCAAGGTTTACTAGACAGATTTATAGAGGGTTCTCTTTCTGAGTCTAGGGGAAGAATCATTCTTTCTGTTTTTTTCTCTGCAAAATAATAGATTTCTACATATAATTTCAAGCAGAAATTGGATATATAACATGTTCTTAATAAATATGTGTTTATTGACTAATGTATTAATAAATTGATAATACTTACTAATAAATGTGTTAATTGACTCCAGAAATATGTAGTTAAGTGCCAAAGTTCACACAACATTGGGTGATGAAATTACTTCTTTGAATTTGATAGTTGTATATACTACTTTCAGTATCAGTTTGTTTTCTTCATTGATTTGGTTTCAAGCAAACACCAATGTGACTTATGTTAAGCAAATGAAATTATTTAATCTACCCCTGAATATTATCTGTAATTAGTTTCACACCATATATCCATTCTTCTAATCTTAAGATATAAGCACAGTCTTTTTATGTCAAAACCAGAAAACTGAAAGCTGACACGTTGATTTAATTTAAAGGGGGAAAAAAAAAAACCTCTAAGACTCTGCATGGTCAATAAGGTTCCCAGACTTTATCATCCAACTGTTTTTAATTACTGTCAGTGGTAACAACAGTAGAGAAAATTTCATAATTTCAGGGATGTAAAAGCTGGTATACTTCCTGTTTCAGAGACTGTGCTGTCTTATTTCTGTAAAGCAAACCTAATTTTATAATTCTCCTCCTTAACAGATAGTGATGGCTCCTCCTACCCCTGCCCATTAATTGATGGTAATTCTGGTGTTTACAGTATGGTCCATGAGGCCTTAAAGAATTTCCACTTCACTTTTTACCTCTCAACCAATAGGCCTGTTGCTTCTTCCAAACCCAATTTTCCAAATATACCGACTTTCTGTCTTTGAAAATGTTGCCTTTACCTGGAATTTTCCCTCTTCTCTTTGTTTAGCAAATTTTTATTTATCTTTTTTTTTCACCTAGCTCAAATATTTTATTCCCTTTAAAGCTTCTTTACATGCCTCAGTAAGAGCCAGTTTATCTCTCCTCTTGTCACTTTGTATAATGAATGTATTCAGTGTTTTAGGTGGTTAAATATTCCTTGACTTAGTTGTTTATTTATTTGTATCTTGTTTCATTTTAATTTAGAATTTTGAGAGAGCCTTCGTCTCTCTCTGGAAATATTGTGGCATATCAGACATTATTTATCTCTCTGCTTGAAAAATGTATTTGTAAACTTACTATGAAAAAGAGATAGACCTAACTGTTGAATTAGATAATTCTGAATCCTGAAAAAATGGAAGTCATGTACATCAGTATTCTTAGATTCTCTGGGCTTTCGGTAGGCCAAGAGAAAAATGGAATCAAACTTTATTTTCTTCATTGTCAAATCCTAATCTTGAAATTTAATATATAAATGTCAGTAATGTTTGACTATAAAAATGATAAAACTAAACTTTTAGCAACAATACTGCCCTTGATAGTAATAAGCTTAGAAAAATTGTTAGGGGAAAACTGAGAATCCTAAAGGGCTGACTAGTTATCTCATTTCAATGCAAGCTAGGGAAAATGTGAGACACAATAGTATTGTCTAAGAAAAAGTTAACGTGCACACCCCAGGATAATAATTCCTACCAAGTACTGAGAGAACATGATGTGGCCCAGTGCGTCCTTGTGTGCCTCCCCAGCCCACACCCGAGGAAAGGATCATTTAGCATAAAGAACCAGGTCAAAGATAACAAGGGAACCCCTTTCACCTAAGAAAACTAAGACCCTAAGACATTTAAAGAGGGCTCTTAGACTTCTGTCTTCTCTTTGGAGCACTGCTGGTCAGAGATTTTCCCTGTCTCATGAGCTTGCTGGGCCTTCAACAGCTGCCTTCCTCTTTCAGGTCATCCATCTTTATTTTCAATGTTTTCATTCCTTAGCTTCAGCGATAATGGTTTCTTGAACATATGCACTCATTTCTTCAATTAATGCTTGTGATTAAACTTGGCTGGACTCTCTTGCTAAACCTCTCCCCTAACAGTAACACTCAGCCCTGCCTAGATTTTTCTCTCACCACCATATGGTCCACGGCACAGAAATTATTGCCATTACTTTCTTATTTTTTTTAAATTTTATTTTATTTTTAAACTTTACATAATTGTATTAGTTTTGCCAAATATCAAAATGAATCCATCACAGGTATACATGTGCTCCCCATCCTGAACCCTCCTCCCTCCTCCCTCCCCATACCATCCCTCTGGGTCTTCCCAGTGCACTAGCCCCAAGCATCCAGTATTGTGCATTGAACCTGGACTGGCATCTCGTTTCATACATGATATTTTACATGTTTCAATGCCATTCTCCCAAATCTTCCCACCCTCTCCCTCTCTACTTTCAATATATATCATAGCTAAGTGTATATACATATGCATTATAGCTAATTATACTCAGAAAAATATTTTCCTCTTTGTGTGCATTATTTTGTATATTTTTTCATCTATTTTCTACCTTCTTTCCTTCCTTTATTACCATCCTTTTCTTTCTCCTGTAAAAAATAGACTTGCCCCCTATAAACAAGAAACTCTATTAGATATTAAAGATACGACATTAGGTAAGACACAGTTTTCTGCTCTTTAAGGCATCTTGTTTTATGGGGATGTACTCAAAGAAATTATGCAAGGCCTAGAGAATCCCCTAACAAAGGGTTTGATACTAGTTTTATTATGTAACCTGTTCCTTCCATGCCAGAATAATTGCATTCACTTTACTCTTCACTGATTTGCCAGAATTAAAATCAACAGTCTGAATCACCTGTCCCTTAAATTAGAAGAGATTTATTACTTATAATTCATAGGATACTCGTTCCAACCAGAAGCCCATCTATCAGTAAAGACAGCATTCCAGATGCTTCTGCTCTCTATGATCAGCCGGGCATCTAAATTATAATAACATCCTGGAAAGGACATTTCAAGCAGAGGAAACAGCATGTATGAAGGCATAGAGGTGAGCAATAATAAATTATTGAGCATTTAGTAACTGCCAGGCAATGCTCTAAGCACTGAACATACATTATCCAGTTAATCATCTTAACCACCTTGTAAGACAGGCACAGAGAAGCTAAATGATCTATATAACTTCATACAGCTAGTGAATGACATGGTCACACTTTAAACTAAGCACTTGACCGCTGCTTTATATTATTCCTGACTTCGAGAGTTTGATTTGAGAATTAAGATAGAGAGAATTCTGGACAGCTTCCATTTTGCGGGGGGAACAGGGCTTGGGTAACATGGTATTATTAGTGAAGATAAGAAATAGGAGGAATGAGCTTGGCAGAAGGGTAAATGTAATCTTATATGTAGATATTCAACTGGAAATGACCAGTGGACTCAGAGGAAAGTTTGAGACTAAGTTTGTAGGAGCTCTCAGCGTATGTAAAACAATGCATTGTGGAGGGTTACAAAAAAGACTATGCAGAAAACAAAGATAATATCTGTGGGAATGAACCTGAAGGAAGATTCCCATCTGACAGGTGAATGAAGGAATAGAATCACATAAAGAAAATAAGCAGATTGAAAAGTAAGAAAAAAACAAGGAATCTTTGCACCATAGAAGTAAAGACCTTCTTGGGGTACATTCTTTCTCCTGAAACTTCTGTGATCAATGATTGTCAGGAATTGTTATACCATGAATACAGCATTGACCTCAAGCTACAGAGAAACATATTAACTTTTGTATTTATGGTCTCATAGCAGTGTCAGAGGGCACAGAACTTACATTTAATTATATCCTCCCTTGTAATAAAAAGAAAAATGTTTTCACCCATTCTTTGAGTCCCCTGGTATTATTGATTGCTTTTGTAGAATTTTAAGATTCTTAACCTAATTTTATGCTCTGTATTTTCTCAAGTTTACCTACCACATCTTTATTCATCCAAAATCCACAGCTTCTAGCATCTTTTACTATTCTGGCAAAATCATGTTACTCCATACATAGACTTCATTTCTCTTGTATGTATAGAGTCAGGTAATGATTATTGTCTTTGGCAAACCTTAGTAGAGATTCAGCCTCTGGCTTAATTCTGGTGAAGAGATACTTCCATACTTTTTCTGAATCATCTGTTCCATTTATTAAAAACTCAAAATGAAGTGGGTTCTAGAAATATATTTAAAAAGAAAACAAGAATGGCATTTATAAATCACACAGGATATATTTCTGCACAGCCCTCAAGGGTATCAAAATTTCAAAGCTTAAACACAATTACTTGATGCCACTTAACAAATTTGTAAGTTTAGAAATTTATCCATGTTAATCATCTTAATTTTTGTAATAGATTCCCCTATTTCCAACTCCTGGCTTCCACTATTAAATGCCTTATTAGGTCAATGGGTATGAGTGACTAATAGCTAGACTTTATTGGGCAACTCTGATAAAGAAGGGGATACTTACATATCTTTAAACATTAGTCTTAAATATCTCACTCTGCTCAGCCAGCTTCACAATTTACTCAGAGATAATTACTGCATAATTTCCTATGTCCATTTACACACACAAACACATACACATGCCTGCTTTTTGCCTTTGGTAATCACATACAGAGAAGCAGCAAAATAAATCTGCCACTGGCATTTTAAAGATATGGCATCCAATTCTTAGAAGACATAACATGAAAACTATATAGCCTTAGTGTTACTTTCTCCTCCACTGCTTTGTATGATTAATCTGTACCAGCACTGTGTTTCACTGACTGTGTCAGATGTACCACTAATTACTGCAGTTTAAAATTTAGGAACACCCTGCTTGCATGGGCCCTGGGTAAGAGGGCCTAGCAATGTGTTCATATTATTATATTTTATAAGATTTGCAAAAGGTATTTTAACCACAATCTGTTAAGACTGTAGTCTCTTTCTTCTAAGTTCCCTTCTTGTCTCACTTTCCCTCAGGTGAGCTAGCAGTGGAGTGACCAGGGGAATTTGGGGAATTGAGCTAACCAGCAGTTAAGTTGGGGAAGCTGTGTATCAGGACACAGATCTTCTCTAGGACCCAGTCTCCAACATGTTTAAATCTTTTATGTATCTTCTCCAACATCTTTTCTGTACTCTTTCCCTGAGTTTAGCTTGTCTTGGGTTCTAGTGTTCATTTCTGCTTGCTGCCTTCAGTTCATTTCAGTTCAGTTGCTCAGGCCTGTCAGATTCTTTTGCAACCACATGGACTGCAGCACGCCAGGCCTCCCTGTCCATCACCAACTCCCAGAGTTTACTCAAACTCACATCCATTGAGTCAGTGATGCCATCCAACCATCTCATCCTCTGTTGTCCACTTCTCCTCCAGCCTTCAATATTTCCCAGCATCAGGGTCTTTTCAAATGAGTCAGCTCTTTGCATCAGGTGGCCAGAGTATTGGAGTTTCAGCTTCAGCATCAGTCCTTCCAATGAATAGTAAGGACTAATTTCCTTTAGGATTGACTGGTTGGATCTCCTTGCAGTCCAAGGGACTCTCCAGAGTCCTCTCCAACATCATAGTTCAAAAGCATCAATTCTTCTGTGCTCAGCTTTCTTTATAGTCTAACTCTCACATCCATACATGAATATTGGAAAAACCATAGCCTTGACTAAACAGACCTTTGTTGGCAAAGTAATGTCTCTGCCTTTTAATATGCTGTCTAGGTTGGTCATACTTTTCTTCCAAGGAACAAGCATCTTTTAATTTCATGGGTGCAGTCATCATCTGCAGTGATTTTGGAGCCCCAAAATAAAGTCTGCCACTGTTTCCCCATCAATTTGCCATGAAGTGATGGGACCAGATGTCATGATCTTAGTTTTCTGAATGTTGAGCTTTAAGGCAACTTTTTCACTCTCCTCTTTCACTTTCATCAAGAAGCTCTAGTTCTTCACTTTCTGCCATAAGGGTGGTATCATCTGCATATCTAAGGTTATTGATGTTTCTCCTGGCAATCTCGATTCCAGCTTCTGCTTCATCCAGCCCAGTGTTTCTCATAATGTACTCTGCATATAAGTTAAACAGTCTAGAAACAATAAATGCTGGAGAGGGTGTGGAGAAGAGGGAACACTCTTACACTGTTGGTGGGAATGCAAACTAGTACAGCCATTATGGAGAACAGTATGGAGATTCCTTAAAAACCTGGAAATAGAATTGCCATATGACCCAGCAATCCCACTACTGGGCATACACACCGCGGAAACCAGAATTGAAAGAGACACGTGTACCCCAATGTTCATCGCAGCACTGTTTACAATAGCCAGGACACGGAAGCAACCTAGATGTCCATTGGCAAACGAATGGATAAGAAAGCTGTGGTAAATATATACGATGCAATATTACCAAAAAGAAAGCATTTGAATTAGTTCTAATGAGGTAGATGAAACTGGAGCCTATTATACAGAGTGAAGTAAGTCAGGAAGAAAAACACCAATACAGTATACTAACACATATATATGGAATTTAGAAAGATGGCAACAATGACCCTATATGCGAGACAGCAAAAGAAACACAGATGTAAAGAACAGTCTTTTGGACCCATGGGAGAAGGTGACGGTGGGATGATTTGAGAGAATAGAATTGAAACATGTATATTATCATATGTGAAATTGATCGCCAGCCCAGGTTTGATACATGAGGCAGGGTGCTCAGGGCTGGTGCACTGGGTTGACCCTGAGGGATGGAATGGGGAGGGAGGTGGGAGGGGGGTTCAGGATGGGGAACACATGTACACCCATGGCTGACTCAAATCAATATATGGCAAAAACCACTACAATATTGTAGAGTAATTAGCCTCCAACTAAAATAAGTAAATTAATTTTTAAAAATTAAAAAAAAAAAATAAGCAGGTTGACACTATACAGCCTTGATGTACTCCTTTTCCTATTTGGAACCAGTCTGTTGTTCCATGTCCAGTTCTAACTGTTGCTTCCTGACCTGAATACAGATTTCTCAAGAGGCAGGTCAGGTGGTCAAGTATTCCCATCTCTTTCAGAATTTTCCACAGTTTCTGGTGATCCACACAGTCAAAGGCTTTGGCATAGTCAATAAAGCAGAAATAGATATTTTTCTGGAACTCTCTTACTTTTTCAATGATCGAGTGGATGTTGGCAATTTGATCTCCGGTTCCTCTGCCTTTTCTAAAACCAGCTTGAACATCTGGAAGCTCACAGTTCACGTTTTGTTGAAGCCTGACATGGAGAATTTTGAGCATTACTTTACTAGCTTGTGAGATGAGTTCAAGTGTGTGGTAGTTTGAGCATTCTTTGACATTGCCTTTCTTTGGGATTGGAATGAAAACTGACCTTTTCCAGTCCTGTGGCCACTGCTGAGTTTTCCAACTTTGCTGGCATATTGAATACAGCACTTTCACAGCATCATCTTTTCGGATTTGAAATAGCTCAGCTGGAATTCCATCACCTCCACTAGCTTTGTTCATAGTAGTGTGAACAACATTCTGAACAACATTGTGAACAACATTGAACAGTATGAAAAGGCTGGTTGCCTTAGAAGAACATTTAACAAGGATCCTATTTAGATAGTGTCTTTAGTGTCATTAATTATTTTTTAACTGAAGGATGTGTTCTTTTGGGGAAAACTTACATATTTCACACAAGCAACACACTAAAGCTTTCTCCATGTGCGATTTGCAATAGTTTTACATTTTCAAGTTTACATAGTTTACATTCTCAAGGATTGAATAACACTAGTATCTGAAAGAGTTCTACTCATATGAATGGCTTTTGCTGTATTTGATAACCATAAACTTGACACTCGGAGTATGAACCAAGATAAGTGAAATGTTTGATTAGAGTCAAATTAATTCCCCTCAAAGTTGTTCCACATTATTTGCTTATACTGACACACTATTAATTGGTGCCATGGTCCATTATGACAGCAAACAATTTTATTGTAAGATGATTGTGTTTTAAAATCTTAATGATATAGTAGCATGAGGTGAACATTGCCATACAGTGCATTGGAAATGTTGCTTCATTCGCCAAGGATCTGAGTGTATATATTCTTTTTTTTTTAATGATATGATTAGTCCCAGCCCAAGTGAGGATAATTTATTGAGTATTGAAACTCTAGGAAATTTATTGAAACTCTAGGAAAGCTAAGCATCATTTTAGAGCAAGTAGTATAGATTTTGCATTTCTATTTGGGGGAAATGAAAATTTAGAGAAGAAAACAAATAACAACTATAAAGGTGTCTGAAAGGAATGAAAAAGTAAATATTATTTTAATATTTTCCATCAGTTCACCTTGGTTTTACACTTCCTATAAAGTTTCCAAAATATATACACATGTATGTGAAAATTAGGTTAGATTATTTCATTGAAATTTAGTTTTCCTTATGGCTGAAATGTAAAAGAAATTATTTCATTGGATCAGTCTTGTTTCCATCTGTTTCTTATATACCAATAAAATGGAAAACTAGCAAAATATAACACAGAAGTACATATCCTCTGGCAATAACATATTTTTCTGTCAAAGAATTGCTTGTTTCCTGAAAGAATAAAATTTGACTGTGAGAAGATTTCTTTTTCCTAAAACAACTTACTTTTTTGTTTGACAAGAACTGATCATTTAATTTCCTGTATTGTCAATATGAGTGTTCTTACATAAATAAAAGCATATTTCACTTGAGTATGGCTATGTCCATATGAAACAAAACAAAACTGGTGAATTCATGCAATATTCTAATCTTCTCTGGTGTCACTATACACCAAAATAACCAAAGTGCTTTCTTGAATATTTCTAACAGATTATTTTGTCCTTCTACTTCCAGGGAAGAAACATCGTTTTCATTATTGTTTTTTTAACAGTGATAAGATAATAATATTGGGGGCATCTATTTCTAAACTTGTTAGTAGATATCATCAGTACCATGGAGATAAACAGTGTATTAAAAAAATATTCCATCACATATGTGTCATTTACTACAGTTAATATGTTGACCCCCTATAATTTTTTTGGTTTACAAATAAAAAAGTTATTAGGAATAAAATTGTCAAACTGAATTATGTGTTCCATTGACCAAAATTTTTCAAATAATATATAACATATAGGATGACTTTGTCTTTTAAATCAGAAACAGAATAAGAATTAAAATTTATTTCATGCTCCTTGGATTTATGGATACTATAATGTGCAGAGTACATCATGAGAAACGTTGGGCTGGAGGAAGCACAAGGTGGAATCAAGATTGCCAGGAGAAGTATCAATATCCTCAGATATGCAAATGACACCACCCTTATGGCAGAAAGTGAACAACTAAAGAGTCTCTTGATGAAAGTGAAAGAGGAGAGTGAAAAAGTTAGCTTAAAGCTCAACATTCAGAAAACAAAGATCATGGCATCCGGTCCCATCACTTCATGGCAAATAGAAGGGGAAACAGTGGAAACAGTGGCTGACTTTATTTTTCTCCAAAATCACTGCAGATGCTGACTGAAACCATGAAATTAAAAGATGCTTACTTGGAAGAACTTGGGATTCACAGGACTTGAAGACAAATCATCCTGACTACATAGTTATCTGTCCATCCAAAAAGTATTTATTGAATTTCTGCTTTGTATCTGTCCATATTTGTATGCCAAGGATATAGTGGTAGACAAGAGACAAAGTTTATTCTCATAGAGCTCAAATTCTGTGGAAAATGGTATAATAAAAGTAAAATCTGACTCCTTGTAACCCTATGGACTATACAGTCCATGGACTTCTCCAGGTCAGACTACTAGAGTGGGTAGCCTTTCTCTTCTCCAGAGGATCTTCCCAACCCAGGGATAGAAGCCAGGTCTCCCACATTACAAGTGGATTCTTTACCAGCTGAGCCACTAGATATGCCCAAAAATACTGGAGTGGGTAGCCTATCCCTTCTCCAATGGATCTTTCTGAACCAAGAATCAAACTGGGTTCTTCTCCATTGCAGATGTATTCTTTACCAGCTGGGCTACCAAGGAATCCCAAAATAAAACATGTAATCTAATTAATGTTTTATAAAGGAAAATAAAGTTGGACAAATAGATGAAAAATTGGTGGAATTAAGTTGTAATCTTAGATAAGGTAGTCAAAAAGATCTTTGAAGAAATGACATTTAAGCAAGTGTCTGAATGAAGGGAGGGAGAGTCAAACTATTTGGAGTGGATGAATGTTCTAGGCAGAGGGAAGAGCAAGTGTGAAGGACATATAAAGAGAGAGCTTGCTTGATGTGTTCAAGGAATAGAAAAAAAGGGATCAGAGAAGCTGGAGTTGAGTGAGGGTTGGGAAGAAACATGAATTAGGTCAGAGAGAAAGACCTTTTAGCGAGGAACTGTGGATTTGTATCTAGAGGTGATAGGAACACATCAAAGGGCAAGTTTTGATCAGAAGAATGAGAAGATATGTGTTTTTACAAGATGCTTGTCAGGCAAGAGGAGTATGCACTGGAGATTGGGCATGAGTGACAGTAGGAAGGCCAGAAAGGGAACACTTGTGGGGGTTCCATTTAGCCATAGCAGTGGTCTGGACTTGAGTGCTTGCAATGGAACTTGGTGGAAATAGGGATTAAGTCAAGAGTTTCAGTAAATTAGGTACATAGACTAACAGAAGAAGAAAAGGATTAATCAAAATTATCTGAGAAAGAATTTTGGCCTCTTACACTATGACCAACCTAGACAGCATATTAAAAAGCAGACACATTATTTTGCTGACAAAGGTCCATCTAGTCAAAGCTATGGTATTTCTGGTAATCAGGTATGGATGTGAGAGTTGGACTATAAAGAAAGTTGAGCACCGAAGAATTGATGCTTTTGAACTGTGATGTTGGAGAAGACTCTTAGAGTCCTTGGACTGCAAGGAGCTCCAACCAGTCTATCCTAAAGGAAATCAGTCTTAAATATTCATTGGAAGGATTGATGCTGAACCTGAAACTCCAATACTTTGGCCACCCAACATGAAGAACTGACTCATTTAAAAAGACCCTGATGCGGGGAAAGATTGAAGGTGGGAGGAGAAGGGGACAACAGTGTATGAGATGGTTGGATGACATCACTGACTTGAAGGCCATGAGTTTGAGCAAACTCTGGGAGTTTGTGATGGACAGGGAGGCCAGGCGTGCTGCAGTCCATGGGGTGCAAAGAGTGGGACATGATTGAGCAACTGAACTGAACTGAACACTTTGGGAAATGGAACTCAGAATACAACCATTTTTAGAAGGTCCTCTTGAGTGCAATGGAATTTTTAAATTTAACTCTACTTTCATTGAAGGATTGAATGATGAAAGAAACCTAATTTCTGAGCTATTGGTAAATGAAAAATTAATAAACACATTTTTCTTGTAATTCTCAAAACTTTTGCTCTTTGGTAATTGTAAACCATCTCATGACAATGGATTGAAGCACTTATAATAATGAAAGAAAGTGAAATTTGCTCAGTCGTGTCCAACTCTTGTGACCCCATGTACTATACAGTCCATGGAATTCTGCAGGCCAGAATACTGGAGTGGGTAGCCTTTCCCTTCTCCAGGGGATCTTCCTAACCCAGGGATTGAACCTAATTCTGCTGCCTTGCAGGCAGATTCTTTACCAGTTGAGCCACAAGGGAAGGCCACTGAAAATAATGAGTAACAGTAATTCTCAACAAAGACTGAGTGATAGCATAAATGGGGAGACAGTTTAAAACTCTAAGGCTCAACTCCCCCCCACATCATTAAATTAAGATCTCTAGAATTGTGACTCTGAGAACCAGTATTTTTTCAATGCACCCTAGTGATTCTAATGTTTAGTCAGGGTTCAGAGCCTCTTCTTTACATACATTATATTATTGAAAACATGCAACAATTCTATGAGGAAATTTTCTGACTTTGACTGCTTAGTAGATTAGGAAACTGAGACATAAATACTAAATACCAGCTGGCTATTATGCAAGGAGGATTTTTTTTTTCTTTTCAAACATTTTTGTTATGTGATGTTTGATGTATTCAAAATAATATATAGTACATGTAAGTTATTAAGCATAATTTGAAAGAAGCAGTGAACCCATAATCTATTTAAATAATTAGAAAATTACCAATACCGTGAGAAATTGTGTACTTTCCAATGTCACCTTCCTACTCTCCCAGCCCAAACTAATTTTCTCCATTTGGGAGCATTTTAACTTTGAGATGTATAAATCAGAAATGAAAATTTACAGAATGTATACATGTTTTTAATAAGAATTATACATTTGATGAGAAATTTAAGAATAAATACATTTATTTATGTCATAAGAAATATCATTTTTTATTGGTTCTTTGAACATCATCATCAAAAAATACTAAGCAAGGTTATTTTTATATGCAAAATTCTGGGAAATCAAAACAGTCTACCTATATACCTATTCATTTTCTGATATCTTGTTTTGCCCTTCCTTCCAGTTTTTGGTGTAGAATGATTTTTGAAATGTCATTTTTCAAGGTAGGATTTGACTATCTAAGAACTTAACTCAGATGCATTCCTCATAACGACTATATTTGTTCCTCTATCACTTCAAGTATGGGATTCTGTGTTTGGGGACAACTGCTTGGCCATTTTCCAAAGAGTATAAAGAAGAATAATTTTATAAATTTAAGCATGTATAATCAACCCTCTTCCTAAATACTCTTCTGTATAACACATTATCAAGCTGCAATTCTCATTGACATTTTAAAAAATACATTTCTTGGTGTCCATTTGTCCTGATGTCATATATGTGAAAATTTTGATAAGTCTTGTTCATGCTGTGGGAAAATGTTTTGTTTTTTATTTTTAATGTAATATATCTTTTTGTTGGGTAAGCATCACTATAGATATGAGTAGAAAACAGGCTGTCTGGAGCAGTCAACTCTCTAAAATAAACAACCCTAATTTGGTTGCAATCCCCATGGTGTAAATGCTCCCCCTACTATCAAATTTAAGCTACCAGTGTGTCATCAGTGAAGGCAGATTGGGAACGAAATGTAAAATAACACACCATTAGGTAGTGTTACCAACATATATATGCAGTAGACTTAAATATCCTCAAGAGTATAAATAAGAGTGAAAAGTGAAAATTTCTCAGTTGTTTTTGAGTTGTTTCTTATCTGTGACCCCATGGACTATATAGTCCATGAAATTCTCTAGGCCAGAACACTGGGGTGGGCAGCCATTCCCTTCTCCAGGGGACCTTCCCAACCCAGGGATCTAACCCAGGTCTCCCACGTTGCAGGTGGATTCTTTACCAGCTGAGCCACCAGGGAAGCCCCAAGTAAAATACAGTAACCATAGGAAGTGATTTAAACATTTATCTTTTTTAATATAATGTGTTTGATTTAATTTATATTAATTAATTTTTAATAATAACTGTGTTTGACAGTAGCTCCCAAAATTCCTGAAGTTTTAAATGTTGACTCTATTAAACTGGTATGAGCTGGCTCCAGTAAACCCCTGTCTGTGACTATTTGACTCTGAAGGCTCCAGGGAGAGAGGAAAAAGCTTCAAGAAACAGTGGCCACCATGTCAAAAGTGGAAGAATCAAGTCTGAAATTCTAGACTTTCAGGGAGATAAGTAGATTCCTGACTCTTAAAATTGGGTATCAGAGCACACATTTCCCTGATATAAGTTATAAAGGATGATTTTTTTTTCTGTTAGAAGAGTTAGTTGTACAAAAAATTATAGAAATGAAATATGTTTAAGTAAGTTGAACTTAACAATTCTGAAGTATGACACTGCCAGTCAAATGTATTGGAAGTGTATTGTGAGTGCTTTGGTTCAGTTGTATTATGAATTAAGTAGTATTTGGTCAACTGATCTAGAAACTCAACTACCATTTGTAAAATATGGTCCTCTGAGCAAATATTCTGGGTTCTTCTAACTTAGAGATGGATATTTAAAACAAAACCACTTAGTAAATTGATCATTTTTGATAATTATCATCCATTGCCCTTTCTATTTTTTATCATAGTCAGTAGAAATGACACCAAAGAGATGATAAACATCTTTGAAAATACAGCTTGTCATACCAAAATGAAGATCAATATTCTCTAATTGGTAAAAGCCAAGTATAGTTTGGCTGGATGCACAGATATGTCACGTATGGCATAAAGCACATTTATAAATATTTTTCCCATTCAGTAAATTAGTTTTTTAAATAAACTTCCAAAGATTTAAATTGTAAGATACTTTTAAAAAGAAAGTTTCAGTTAAAACTGGACAGACTGTTGTGTTGTTGTTGTTTTTAATGTTAACCTCACTGTGAATCTTTGTTGTATATTTTATATTGATCTAACAAGTTTTGAGGATAAGACAAGTGCTGTAAACTCTAGATGGAATAACTACATGGAAGCCTATAGATAGTTCCAAGTATACCAGGTGCTAGAAGTATATTTATATAGAAAGTGAAATAGATTCTGAAGCATAATAGAGGTAACAGAGGTGTGCTCACATATATGTGGTAATTGTTGTCCTTCTTCAGTCTATTCACTGAGGGAGAATAGGCTTCAAAATTAACTTGATGTGTCATATAGATTGACAAGTGATTTTATTCTAAACTTTATTTTGAGAAGTTAGTTCTTATTGAAGCCTAACAATCTGAGTTAAAGGAATCTTTTTTTTTTTTTTTTTTAGTTTAAAGCATAGGATCATTGAAAAATCTTTCAAATGCTAAGTACTTATGTAGTTTGATATGTTTACTCATAATTCATTATTCATTAGTATTTTAAAAAGGTTACAAAGTTACTTCATTTATTTAATTCAAGTGAAATAATTTCAATGCCTTTCTTTAAAAAAAAATGCAATTAGCCTTTACATAGTAATATAGACATTTCTACATTGCTGCTTCTGCTAATGAAACCAAGTGAATAGAGTTGACCATACTCCCTCAGCCTTTGGAATATGAAGCTCTTTCATGCAGTGATACTCTGAGTGGAAACGTAAGCCCTTGCAATCTGCATTCACCTTGCATCTAAATTGCCAATATGCATTTCCTAGAAGTGATAAACAATCAGCTGAATCACAAGATATGGGCCTTGGAGTTAATTTATATCACTGCTGTCTTCTGCACTGAGTAAAGCCACTTCTCTTTTGTTAAGACTCTACATAAATGTTTAAAAAATAAAAAAAAAAAAACACTATGGTTAATAGAAATCCTATTTTGAGTTTTTCATTACTACAGTCTTGAAAAGTTAGATTAAAAAAATTCTTAGAAAAACCAAATACAATTCAGGATGCTTTCTAGTCACATAGATCTCTGTTTCAAATTTTTGGAGATTTTTTGTTGCTTAAGTTAAAAATCATTCAATAATATTGTGAGTAGTGAAAGCTGTATTGATTTATATAGTAATGCAGAGTTAAAGTCTAATATGTGACCTTTGTCCATCATGTTTTTCTCTGTTACCTCTCATGCTGGACATTTGAGTTTAGAATATTTTCTAAAATATGCCAGTGGGTTTATTTGCATTTTATATTTTCTTAGTTTACATGTTGAAATGCTTATCATCGTTCATTAATCTGATTTTTAATCTTAAATTTAAACTGATTTCTTGGAGATTTTGTGAAAATTTATATTTGTATGATGACTTATGAGTGGAATGAGTTTTTTATGAATTATGTTGCCATCAACCATCTTTATAAATTTAGACATAAGTTTTACAAATAGAGTTTTTGTACAGAAACACCAAGAATCTGATTATTTTCCACTTGAGAATGCTGTTGTTCAATTCTAGGTCCAATTTCTATTTTCCTGAGTTAAGGATAAAAGTTTTGTTTTGCTTTTTTAATTGTCTAGTACTCTTTGTTTTTTCCTACAATTTGGTTGGAAATTTGATTGAAAACTATAGGTCTTTTGTTTCAGTAATTATTTCACATATAAGTTTTTTCATTTATTGGCCATGTAGCCTCATAAAGTCACTTAACCTTCTTGAGACTCCATTGTCCATAAAGTAAAGGTGATACTCCAAAAATACTACCTGTGAAAAGTGATTTGAAATTCTAAAGTGCTCTACAAATATTCGTTACATTTTCTTGGGTAAGTTCAATTGATATAGCAGTAATTATATTGCAGAGATGAAGGAAGGAACAAGACAGGGATGAGGACAGAAGGGTATGTCTGAACAAAGAGCCATATAGGACCAGTTGATTAGTCTCTTTTCACAGATAATGGTCACCTGCTCTGATATAGTGATTCACAAAGCATTTTATTTTTCCAGATTAATTAATTAAATATATTTATGCATATCAGTATGTGTGTGTGTGTGTATATATATATATATATATATATATATATATATCAGTGGATCTCAAACTTTAGCATTATAGAATCATCAGAAAGCCTCCTTAAAACATCAGTTGCTGGGCCTCACTCCCAGAATTTCTGATTTAGTATGTCAAATGGGGCCAAGAAATTACATTTCTAGAAAGTTCTTGGGTGAGCTTAAAGCTTCTCGTTTAGGAACCACATTGACAATGACTGGTCTAGACTGAATGAGAAGGATGTTAGAAAATTCCAGTTGTTTATTTCTTAAAAACTTGGCTAGTGTTTACTTTGCTGACAAGAGACTTTATTTTGGACTAGATGACCAGATGGAGACTACTGATTGGGTTCCAAAAATATGAGTCACCATGTAATTTACCTTCAGAAACATATAATTTAGAGTTCAAAGGGAATTTAGAGTTAATCTTCATCATTTCCCAAATGAGAAAATGAAAGCCAAGAGGAAATAAGTGACAAACAATTACTAAAAAAATTACATAATTATAAAAGGCACACAGAAAGTTCTTGATAAAATGGGGCTAGAGTCATCCAGTGCTCTCATCCAGTGCTAATTCTACCCCCAGTGTTGCCTGTAGACAATATACTCTGGTCTAAGCAAGCAATGAAATAGAGGGAACTGAACCAAAGTGGTTTATTCTCACCTAGATATTTGTGGGGAGGTGGAAATAGCATATTGTGGGGACTTCTCATGACTTGTCAGTCAGTCATATTGCCCCTAAGAAATTAAGATGCTTCTTACATCCATCAATTTTTCTTTCCTATTATGCAGTTAATACTCATTAAACTTGTCAAGAATCAATTAATTTCTCATTAATGTAACCCAGGTTAACGAATATGAAGTCTGTTTATCTTTAGATTGTTCTGGATTTCCACTTAACAATATTTAAAATATTTGTCCCCCTAACTGGATCCTCACCTGCCTAATTGCTTCATTTCAGTTTTTTCTCATTAATATGTAAATCAACTTGCTCTGTTTTTAAGGTGGAGTAAAAGACACCTGCAGGGAATGTACAATGGTATGTTGCAGAATTGCTGTGTTAGTTTGTTGATGCAAATACATGGTCTGCAGCTTCTTTATATTCACATCTCAAGAGAAGCTGCCATATGAGATTTTAGGCAATTGCAGGTTTGCTCTTCTACAGCCATGGATTGGTATGTTACCCTTAAACAGAATCAATCAACTGTAGTCAAAGCATTTGGTAGAGGATCAGCAGGCACTGTCTGTCCTTGAGCCAAATGCCAAAGAGCTGAAATGTGTTTTGGTTAAGGTTTTATGTGCTGGACTTAGAACTAGCTCCTTTTCCTAGAGCAGGCAGTGATTTATACCAAGCAGATGGTAAAGAATGCTGATTTAATTCAATTTTAATCCACAACGAAGAAGAATAAAAGTACCTGGTTTAAAAAATATGTTGTGGTAAATTAAAATTTAAAACCATGCATACATTTGTGTTCCTAGAAAGACATAAATTTATTTTATACAAACAATGCACACATATCCGATTCCTTGGAATAAGTATTGCCTGCTGCTGCCGCTAAGTCACTTCAGTCGTGTCCGACTCTGTGCGACCCCATAGACCGCAGCCCACCAGGCTCCCCGTCCCTGGGATTCTCCATGCAAGAACACTGGAGTGGGTTGCCATTTCCTTCTCCAATGCATGAAAGTGAAAAGTGAAAGTGAAGTCGCTCAGTCATGTCTGATTCTTGGTGACCCCATGGACTGCAGCCTACCAGGCTCCTCCATCCATGGGATTTTCCAGGCAAGAGTACTGGAGTGGGTTGCCATTGCCTTCTAAGCTGACTGTCATATATGAGTGCTGGTTCTAATACTGGCCCATGCTCTCTGTAAAGTGTCCTTGATGTCTCACTTAGAGTTTATATGAGATAGCTGGTTGGACATGTTCTCATTTATAGCCTCAGCATAATATAAAGAGCCTCTGGTAATTGGACCAGTTATCCTGGAGTACCTTTAACCCAGCTCTCTGACCAAATTAGTTTAGCTGCTTTGAAGAGCAGTATTCCAATAGAGATAGCATCCATGTTGATTTTTTTCATTTTAAACAGATTTCTTCAGTCAAAATTCTGAGGCCTTGGTAAAGTATAATGAAAAGACATCTGTGACCTATAATAATAATATATGCTAGCACCCAAAAAAGCAGCTCTGATTCTGCTATAAAGATACGTATATCATACCAGATATGCAAAATTAACTGCCCTTAACTCTCTGGGACTTCAATATCCTGATCAATATATGTTCCCAGCATACCTTTTAATGTCCCCATTCTGCATGACTGTTGTCATGGGTCCTGTGTCTTCCCCGTATGCAGAAGGCAGTGGGAGGCAAGATAACTTATCAGGGTCAGATGATTCAACATTCATGGCAAAATGATCCCCAGTAGGCAACCAGTAGAACTGCCAGAGATTAGGCCTCTTTAAGTTCTTCTGTTTTATTTTAACACAGCATCTGGTAGGCAGTGAAATCATCACTTTGTATGTCTCAGCCAGCATACCCCAAAAGGGAACAAGACTTACTTCTTGAAATTATAGGAATGTACCATTTGGATGCTGAGGCATGAAGTAATTGCATGTGGTTCCCAGGCAGACCTTCTATATCTACCTCCCCTGATAGCTCACTTGGTTAAGAATCTGTCTTCAATGTAGGAGACCCCAGTTCGATTCCTAGGTCGGGAAGATCTCCTGGAGAAGGGATAGGCTACCCATTCCAGTATCCTTGGATTTCCCTATGGCTTAGCTGGTAAAGAATCCACCTGCAATGTGGGAGACCTGGGTTCAATCCCTGGGTTGGAAAGATCCCTTGGAGAAGGGAAAGGCTACCCACTCCAGTATTCTGGCCTGGAGAATTCTATGGACTGTATGGGGTCACAAAGAAATGGACACAACTGAGTGACCTTCACTTTCACTTTTTCCCAGGCAGGTCTTCTGTATCTACCAATGAAATTGTATATCAACTGCCCTAAATAAACTACTATTGTTATTTTTAATAAATTGCTACATTCTACATGCAGGAAACTGGGCTAAGCATTGAAGAACATATTATGGGTATAAAGTCATCTATGGTATCCCATACTTCAAAGACCTTAAATTTATTTGAGTGAATCAAGGACTAGCTACATAATTTATAGTGCAAATTGATAATATGAGACCCCTCTTTCAAAAATAATAAGAAATTCAAGACAGAAGCATCAGAGCCTGAAACCAAGTAGGGGACCCTTCTGCGTGTCAAAGCCCTGTGCAACTGCACAAGTCACATACAACCCCATGAAACTGGCCTTAAATAAAACAAAAATGAACATATATTGAGTGTTTCTTTGTGACAGATGGAGTGGGCTAAACTCTTTATTTCAAATTACCTCACTTAATCCTCACAGTGACTTTGTAGGATGATTATTTACCCCTGTTACTTGAAGTTTACTAAAAAAGAAAGTGAAGCTCAAAAATGTTAAAGAGTTGGTTATATAACTAATAGGATTTAACTTGAGATCAGATTCTAATCAAGCCCTTATTTAAAGAATTAAATAAAACATGTAACACTGTGACTCACCCTATGAGGCATTAAATGCTAAATGTCTGAATCATGTATAAAGTAAGTATTTTAATCAATGAATTGTTTTTAAGCAAGCCAGTTCATGGAAGCTATGATGTTGCACAGCCTCTGAAAAATTCAATTATTGTGGTGTAAATAGAATCAATCAATATATCAGTCAACGGTGGGGATCAGGGAAATCACTAATACTTTTGAGAGTGTGTGGGAAAAATCTAATTCAGAATTTTAAAGATTTTGAGTTTTGGTTTTATTGTCACGGTTTCTAACAGCTCGGCTAACGGTCCTCTTAGGTTGCCCTTCATACAAGGTGATGTGGGGTCAAAGCAAACATGATTAATGACAGTGTCCTTGACTGCAAGCTTCACCTTTGCCCTTTAAGTGCTCCCTCAAGTGCTATTATATTCCTCTCCTCCCTCACAGCTGAGGTTCAGTTTGCTAGGATGTGTAATATCATTAATGTCTTAAGGAAAAAACCACCTACAGATATTTTATTTCTTTGCTGATTTGCTTTGTGAGCATATAGTGGCTTATACGCATAAAATTTATTTCCTAAATAATATACTTGGATGCATTTGAATCATGTCAATTGTAGATGTATACTTAGTAAGCATTCCATTACCACACTTGTCAAATATCTAACAGATAAGTACTGTATTTGATTAGAATACATTATGCAACAAACCACTCCCCTGAAGTTAGAGAATCTTAAAGCAGGGCCTGAAAAACATATATTATATGTAGTTTCCTAGAGCAAAATAAGACATTAGAAATAAACTGAGAAATCTGAATAATGTGTTGAGTTTAGCTATAAAAACAATATTAATAATCATATTCAGCTGCAGTTGTCACAAACATGTTCTTTAGAACATGTGAATTAATGTGAATTCTTTAGAATAGGGTGAATTAAGATCCAATCCAATATGATTTTCTTGTATTTGTTTCATTTCTTTTAATTTTCAATAATCTTTTTTTGCACTAGCATTTTGACTTGCTGAAAAAGATCATGTCATTTGTTATATAGAATGTCCCACCTTCTGAATTTGTTTTATCACTTTCTTGTGTCTTAGCTTTCTTTTTACTATAACCTTAATTAAATTCAAGTTAAATATTTGTCAACTTAAAGGAAAAAAAAATGTAAGCAGTAAAATGCTAGAGAGACCTTTTCTGGAATTATAAATCTGTTTATCAAATCATCTCAGGGCTTTACATCTTTAACACATAATGTTAACTATTGTTTTATGGACAAAACAACAACTTAAAGCAGTGTTAGGATGTTGACCCAGCCATAGTCATTGTACAATTAATTAATGTATTAATTGCAACAAACACCAATTATAGATACTGATATTATGCTTTGTTAAAAAAAAGTCTAATTAAAAATAGGCAGAAAATCTATTTAGATATTTTTCCAAAGAAGACATACAGATAACTAACAGGTATACAAAAAGTTGCTCAGTATCACTAATCATCAGGGAAATGAAAATCAAAAAAAAAAAAAGAAAATCAAACAGCTCTTACCAAAAAGGCAAGAAAATAAAAGTTGTTGGTGAGGATGTGGAGAAAAGGGAAAACTTGTGCCCTGTTGATAAATTGATGAAGCCACTGTGGAAAATATTACAGAGATTTCCAAAAAAAAAAAAATAGAAAAAAGAGCTACTGTGTGATCAAGCAGTTCCACTTCTGGGTGTTTATGTGAAGAAAACAAAACATTAACTAGAAAAGATACATGCACCACTATATTCATTTCAGGGTTATTTACAATAACCAAACAATGGCTGACCTAAGTGTCTGTCAGTGGATGAATGGATAAAGAAATTATCCACTGGAGAGATTGGAGAGTTTCCTTTAAGTATTCTTTAATGAAATAGACATGTTGCATGATTGTGAGAATATAGCTTGTATGTGTATGAATTTTTAAAAGTATTTGATTCATCAGAAAAGTACTTCGTGGTTTTGAAACTTATCTCAGTTTTGTCACCTAATATATATTACATTTGTACCTTACTAGTTAGGGAGATTTGTACAAAAATGATAAATTTTACTTCCTTGACACAGAATAATTTTGGAACTTACTTTTCCTCTCCTCATCAATGTGCTCATTTTCCTCTCCTCATCAAACTGATTATTGTTTTTCTCCTCAACCCACCTATTCCCATCTGGCAAACACACCATTAATGATGCCCTTCACCTCTCAGGTCTTCACCATTTTTTTCCCCTGGAAGAAAAATAAGTCATTTTTAATATTAGCTACATTTTCTTTAGTATGTGATTGCCTTAACTTTTGCTCAAATTGCATCAACATACGACTTTTTAAAGAATATTTGTTTACCTGCTATTTCTTACTTTTTGGAGAGTGTCTTTGTCATACAGTGCCTTCTACTATCCATGCCTCATGGAAAAGCTTGCATTTATTCATATGTACATATTCTCTTCTGTCAAGAGATTTGTGAGGAGAGAATTACTGTGTTCAAGAGCAGCTGGATGTCTCCTGGGGTACTTATATCCTTTTTAAAATTAAAAATTCATTCATAGCCATTAAAAATACTTTACCAGGTAAAGAGGAAATTATGTTATCTGAAAAGCACAGTGATGATGAGAGTATATTTTTTTGCTCCCTGTTTATTAGATAAGAGAAGCTGCAGGTACATAGAACAAATTGGACCTAAGAGCTTCTTTATCATACAAAAAAGTGTGTCTGTGTGTATGTGTGTGTGTGTGTGTGTGTGTGTGTGTATGTGTGTGTGTGTGTAAAATCTGTGTGTGTGGTTATGGTTCAACTCCCAAAGGTGTCTATCAGGGAAGATGTAATATTGAGTATTTTGCCAGTTATTTCTACTATGGACCTTGGAATAAAATGCCATAAGACCACAATCTTTAACATTAGCATAACCTCTTTAAAAATCATATCCATTAGTCTGTTTTTAACACATTAGAAGCATTATAAGAATTTACTGCTCAGAGAGAAGTCATATAATAGTGGTCCAGAGTGCTACTTTTCTTTGATAATGAATACCTTAAATTCCTCAGTTCCCTAAGTTGTCTAGGTCATGAAAATGAAGCATCTCCATTTGTTGACATAACTGGCTCTGGTTATCTTGCTTTTCTGGCAAGGCCACATTTTCATTTGATAGGCTAAATAGGTATAGGGTGTCCCCAACTTGTAAATGAGTTAGTGGTACAAAGGCTTGTATGTAAGCTGGTTATTTAGAATTCGAAATACATCTTTTCACAGAATCCATTGTATGAATGATAGATAAATTTACAGTCACATCCAGCTAATTGTGTTTTACTTTATTCATCATTATTATTTTGCTTATAAGACAGTTTTATTGTAGAAATTTGGGAAAATGTTTAAGAGTTAAAGTAAAAAGTCTGCATAATATTTTGTCCAGTCTTTTGTCTCATTTATATGAATACATTTTATAAAATTGAAATCCTTCCATATGTTTTTTAAAACTTGCTTATTCATCTTATACTTAAAAAATATTGCTGCTGTATTGGGGGGATTGTTGCCTTCGAATTTCTTATAACACAGTGATAAAATATATTGTTGTTTAGTCACTAAGTCATGTCCTATTCTTTTGCGACCTCATGGACTGTAGCCCACCAGGCTCCTCTGTCCATGGGATATAAAAACATAGTTTAAAAAAGCCAGTAAGGTGTATTGTAAAACAAAGAGCACTAAATCACTTCCCTCTAAAATGCCTACATCTCCAGAAATATCCTGTCTCCGTTTTTTGCTATACTCTCACATATTTATTTTATTTATATATAAATAATATACCTATACTACAATTTCTTTTTACATTGTTTTGAATTAGTAGATTCACATGGGACAAAATATAAGTAGTATATTCGTTGTATATTCTTTCTGCTACTGCCCTTGTATATTATCCAGAAGATTTATAAGAAAGCATACATCGAAGGAAAACTTAAAACTTTAAACTAGTTTTACATTGAAATTAATTTGTCTGGGTATAGAATTCTAGGTTGAAAATTCATTTCCTTGGGAATTTTAAAATGATTCTTCCATTACCTTTGAACTTTTAGTATATCTGATAAATTCTTTGCCGTTTTTCTTCTAAAGTTTTGTGTAAGATTTGTTTCCTACTTGAAAGCTTTTAGAATCTTTTCTTTATCCTTGGTGATCTAAAAATCTCATGAAGATGTGCTTTATTTATATCTTCTTACTTATTCTTTAGCTGGGCAGCCAGCCACTGAAGTCTAGAAATCCGTATTTTTCAGTTAAGGATTTTATATTTGAATTTATGTATACTACATATATTTAAATATACATGTATACATAATAAACATAGTGTATATATATAAATATATAATCTACTATGTATATATGCATATGTGTATATATATATATATATACATATATATACATACACACATATACATACACACATACACACACATATATGCTGTGCTGTGCTTATTCACTGTCCTGACTGTGACCCCATGAACTGTCCCTTGCCAGGCTCCTCTGTCCATGGGGATTCTCCAGGCAGGAATACTGGAGTGGGTCCCATGCCATATATATATATATATATATATATATATATATATATATATATATATATATATATATATATATATATATATAATGTTCTTTTTAGAAATCCTGTTAGTCAGTGGTTGGTCTCTCATGTTGGTTTTCTATTTTATTATTAGTTTTATCTTCTATTTTTGATTCTGTCTTTTTTTTTCTCATCCAAAGAAATTTTCTCAGTCTTACCCTCTAACTTTTGTCTGAATACTCTGTCAACCATCCTATTTTTAATTTCCAAATGCTGTTTCTTTTTCTCTGAATGCTCTTTAAATAGTATACGTTCTTGTTTAGTGAATGCATTATCATTTGTTACCTCACTTTGGTCGTGAACTACTTTCTGTTTATCAATAAATGCTTTCTTCTGTTCTGCAAACACGACATATTGACCAGAAACTGTGTGTGCAGAAAAATAAACCTTAGACTTTATTGAAGGGCAGTGTGTTGGACAGCTGGATTTTTCAATGGAAATTTCCAAATGGCAATAACTTTGTGTCTTTTTTCTTGGTTACTTCAGCTTCTGTAGAAAAGAACATTTCAATTGCTGTCTGCTAGTTGATATCCTGGAGATGGGCCAAAAAGAAAAATGGAGATAGAAAGTTTTGTTATTCAGTATCCCATTCTAGTATTCCTGCCTGGATAATCCCATGGACAGAGGAGCCTGGTGGGCTATGGTCCATAGGGTCAAAAGAGTCAGACACGACTGAAGCAACTTTGCACATAGCATGCATGTGAGTTTTAGTTTAATTCATTTTTTTCAAATCCAACCCCATACTTTTTGGATTCATTCTGCATGGATCTCCCTGGTTCGTAACCTCTCTAAAGAATATATCTCAAAATTTCTTCTTGGTATTAGGAATGGTAGTTGCCTGGAGGGTGATGGATACTTGGAAAATTCTGATACAGACTTTTAAACAATCTGATTCTGTCATGCCTCACCCCCATATTCCTTGGGACCAGTTGTTTCCAACAATTTTAGGGCCTGGGGCCAATTTACATCCTTCTTGATGGTAACACTCCTACAGATTCTTAAGTTTGACTTTTCTCTGTTTTGTCAAGTGATTTACCATTCCTCTGTCTGCTTTCTCTCCTGATACATCATATTCATATTTAATGTGCCATGGGATTTTTTTCAGTTTCTTGTGCTGTAGTTTTTTTGCTGACTTTTGGAAGAGTGCAGCAGACACATCTATAGTCTTTGAAGTCCCAGTTAACGTAAGGTGGGTATTCTACCAAAACAAAAACAAAAACAAAAACTCGATTATTCTTGATCTATTTAAATATCTGTTAACAAATCCCTCAAAAAAAAAAAAAAAAGAATCTCGGTATGCATGGTTACTCTTGTCTCACTCCTGCTATAAATGGGAACATCACTACTTAATAAGACTTTGGTTTATGGTTTGAAACTGAAATTCTTTATCATGTGAAGAAAGTATGTTTAATTACTGATTTACTGAGGTTTAAGAAATGCATGAGATTTTATCAAATGCAATTTCAGAGTGTCTCATAATTTTTTAATTTATTGATGAGATGCTTTATATGAATATATTTCTTAATAATAAGCAATCTCATGTTCTTGGGATATAGTTTACTTTGCAATCATGTATTATATCTTAAATAAATTGCTGTGTTTTATTTACTAATAATTTATTTATATTTTTTCATTTGTATTTATAAATGAGGTTCATTAAATTTGTCAGCAGCTTTCTCTTTTGCAATCTCTAGGTTTTGCAACTATGTTTTTTAGCATATAGCACTCCAGGAATCTCCAGGGGAAAACAGTGTGTCTTTTTTAGTTTTGGCTTTCTTTGGGAGGAAGGGAAATGAATGTATTCATAAGTATGCTTTGAGAAAATGCAGCTAAAGAAAAAAATCTGCTTTTCAAAAGAAGAAAAGGAGGAGAGATTGTGTGTTTGTGTGTGTGTGTGTGTGTAGGAGAGTGGTTGACATTGAACAAGGTCAGGAACTAATTTTAATACTTCTATTTTTTAGCCATTTACTGGTATATGTTACAGTATTTATAATGATTTCTAATCCTAATTCTCTTTAATTGTTATGGTTTTTAAAAACTGAAAAGATGATTGCAAAGCTCTCTAGACTTTATTTGTAATTATTTTTCTGCCAAATTCAAATACAAATGGTAAGTTCTCTAGATATTATAAACTAGGGACAACCCTACTCCTTTAAATGTGTATATATTATACCCTTGTTTTCTACACTGTAATATTCAGGAAGGTATGAAATCAGCTTGAACTTTGTTTCACTTTAATTTTTTTTTTGGAGGGGGGAGGTGTGTAAATTTGTATCCTATAAACTTCTAATTATTCTTGAAGAAATATTTGCTAGTATCATCATATATTTTGCATGATATATGAAAAATCCTTTATGTCAGATATTATGGTCCTTTTGGCAAATACTTAAGTTTTTAAGTTTGATGATTTTACTTTCACCTCTGTGTGACGCTTAACAAACGGCTGTACATACAGTGCTCTGGAACCAGAATGAGTTGGAAGCCTTGCTCTTCCAATTACTGTGTGAGTTCAGGCATGTTACATACCCTCTCTGTCCCTCGATTTCCTCATTTATTAAATGGGTGTAGTAATATAATAATTAATAGATTTATATGAGATTCAAATGAGTTAATTAGAAGAGTGCCTAGTTTGTGGTAGACATTCAGTAAGTTTTAGTTATTTTATTGGTTCATTCCTATTCCTAAGAATTACTAATTCACTTTGAATTTTACTGTTTCTCATAATTTAAATATAGTTTACATTTGAATTGAACATTTCCTTTCCATTGCTGTTTCTAACATCAGCCATTGAAATTTCTGTAATATATAATCTGTTTGCAATCCTCTCTGAAGATTAAAATTCTGTTATTGAATTTTAGTTATTTTCAGTTTTTCTTATATCACTGCATTCATTTCTCAGTCTGCTTTCTTCTAGCTGTGGACTCTCTCATTTTCATCCTACCATGTTTTCCCCTCCATGGAAATCATGTTTAAATGCATTTTAAGGCCAAAGCATTTACAAATCTGTTTCTTTAGGCTGAAGTACATTATATACTATAAGTATACTACAAGTGTAGCAGCACTTGTGCTGCTTCCTCTATGTTTTGAGGACTATGTTCTTCTCTTATGTTGCAGGCACTTGTTGTAATAAAACTGGAAAAAATATTCTCTACTTGTGTTAAAATTTAATTTTTTAATAGTCTATTTGGTTTGTGTTACTTTATACATGTTTGAAACCACAAACATACCCCACTCATCTTCCTTATTGATTCTTTCTAGAATAACCAAATATCAGGAAACACCTCTTATGTTTCTAATCATAAATATTTCACAATATCAATTTTAGTTTCAACCATTTATTTCTCCTCAGTGACACTTCCTTTTCAGGTACTCTTGACTAAGCGTCTTCACTGAAAATTCCTTCTTCTTACATTGTTGCTTGCTGCTGCTGCTGCTGCTAAGTCGCTGCTGCTGCTAAGACTCTGTGCGACCCCATAGACGGCAGCCAACCAGGCTCCCCTATCCCTGGGGTTCTCCAGGCAAGAACACTGGAGTGGGTTGCTTGCTAGGAGTCCTTAATTTTGTTATCATAAACCTTAGAGGAAAATCTTTTTTGACTAATTTTTAGAAGTTCACATCTTCTCTCTTTTGCTAAAATTATATACTTCCACTTAAAGAAGAGATTAAAACAATACTTCTGCCCTCTATACTTTGAGTTTCCTACAAAGGAATTTTGTTTTTCTTAAGACTGGAGAGAGATTCTAGATAATATACTCAAGTATATTATGTAGTGAAGCATCTGACTCTTGACTGCACTGGACCCTGATTAATGACAATCTTTAACATTTTTGTTGATTAAAGGTGTATTTTTTTTTTTTAACATTTCAGTAACAGTTTCATGTTCCTGGGATACCTAAGATTAAAGAAATCCCCTCTCCTTGAAGGCACAGGAGAGATAATTTTGCTTATATCTTTTTCTTTAACTTCCTGCTTTTCATTGCCCCTTCTCTTGTCATTTTCAATGAAATTTAAACTCCCATTAAAAATTTGAAAAGTACTAAGGGAAAAGATGAACTATAAGTGTCTATCTTCTAAGGACAAAAGGCAATGAATGTTAAGGAAATAAGATGTGTTTAGTATCCTATTTTATGACAACCAAAAATTATATGAGAGCAAAATGAAAATGAAATAAGGTATTTTTTATGAAAATTGGTTAAAATTTTACATGTGAATTCCAACCTGTTATTAAAATTTTCTGAGCCAGACAGAGAACTGAATGCAGACAAGGAACAGCACTCAATGACAGTGACATTCCCTGACAGAGCAATTCTTTGCATATCAGCAGGGCTAATTATATTCAATCTGACAGCAGTAGTTTAACCCATTCACTAGAGAAATGTGCTTCTTCTAAGATCAACGATCTAAGCATTCATTTGGATGCCAGTCTAGTTTGGGAATACATATTTAACATGTGAAATTAATTTCCAATGGCTAATGTATGGATGATATTTTATCTCTTATCAATGCTGCTAAGTGGTGTGTGTGTGTGTGTGAGTGAGTGAGTGTGTAAGTGAAAGTATGAGGTATCTTCATTTGAGGTATCTTCATATGTACAAAACCACATTAAACAATTTAAGACAATTTATATATTCTCCCAGGCACCTTGAAAAATTTATTGCAAGGGTAAACCCAAAAGGTACTAAGCCCCAGTAAGGAAGGCATATTCTATTAAAAACTCATATTTTTAGTTGATAGTATCATAAGACAAAAAGCCAAGTCAAGATTATTGAGGAAAATTACATTGTGTAACAAAATATCGATTGGATGTTTAACATGATTAGATCAAAATCTTAGTGTTTATGCTTTATAGCTCCTCCTGTCAAATGAACACTACTCGTTCCTGCACCTGCTCCTACATGAACCCTCATCTTCAGGGATCGAACATCTAGTTCAGGATTTGTGAAAGGTAGGAGTTCTGCAAATTCTGCTCTACCTTTGAAGTGGCACAAATTTAAAAAGCACATACAGGGTGCATTTTCCTTTAGAGGTGAAAGTGAGCAGACAGAAATGCTTGACCTGAGCATTTTCTTCGAGATGTGCTTGGTGAAATGCTTTACACAAAATAACTCTTCAGCCTATGTCAACTCAAAGAATGACCCATCTTATAGCCAGCAAGTTCATATTTACTTATGAGCAAAGCTCACAGCTTAATCAGGCAACTAGAAAGAGTTGTTTACAGAACTGAGAGGACAAAAGACAGAGGGGCTTTCCCTCCATTGTACCTCTAGCTTCTCCTTCCCATTTATTCTTCCTCCTTTGCACCTATACTGCTGCTGCTGCTAAGTAGCTTCAGTCGTGTCCGACTCTGTGCGGCCCCATAGACGGCAGCCCACCAGGCTCCGCCGTCCCTGGGATTCTCTAGGCAAGAACACTGGAGTGGGTTGCCATTTCCTTCTCCAATGCATGAAAGTGAAAAGTGAAAGTGAAGTCGCTCAGTCGTGTCTGACCCTCAGCGACCCCATGGACTGCAGCTCACCAGGCTCCTCCATCCATGGGATTTTCCAGGCAAGAGTACTGGAGTGGGGTGCCATCGCCTTCTCCGTACACCTATACAATGGTCAACAAAAATCATATGGAGCAAAAGTAAATAGAAAGCACTGCTTCATATATTGAGTTATTTGTAATTAAATTCTTTATTGTCACCTCCAGTGGTAAAGAATCTGCCTGCCAGTGCCGGAGACTCAGGAACCACAGGTACGATCCTCGGGTCAGGAAGGTCCCCTGGAGGAGGAAATGGCAACTCACTCCAGTCTTCTTGCTGGGAAATCTCATGAACAGAGGAGCCTACAGGCTACAATCCACTGGGTCAAAAGAGTCAGACACAACTAAGCACACATGCACACACACATACAGCCACTTCAAAACACGTATATATGGATCCACATAAAAATCTGTCCTACATGTTTGATTGAGCTGTGATTTCAGACACTCCAGATTTCAAGTACTTTATAATCATTTTGTTCATTTTAACATTGTTCTTACTGATTGAAAAAGTTGATAGTGATTTAAAATTAGGTCTTATCCAATTTTGCCTATCTTCTGCTTTAGCATATTAAAATAACTCTTATTCTAAACACCTTTTAGTAAACTTTTGTAACCTTTGTGGAAGCTTTATAGCATAAAGTGGGAAGTATGGGTAGTATTTTAGCAAAATAGTCCTATTAGTCCTAGATGGTAATAGACCATAGCAAGATTGACACCTTTTTCTGGATAAAGCGATTGTGTAAACAGTGGGCATTATTAATTTCCTTAATGTTTATATCAGGGTCAGTTAAGAACATCAAATTAACTCTGTGCCTGAGGTAGCATGATTTGTGACTGGTAAGCACAGAAGGTTCATGAATGAAATGAGAAGATAAAGATATTTTAGCCTGTAGCTATGGAGATGATACAGCTGAGACTCCTCTTTCATAAATATAGGTCACCCAAATAGGAAGTGACTAAGAAAAATTTCCTGGATAAACTTTGCTGGTCTATTCAGGCATAGGAAAAGCGAGGGACTAATGGGAAATTCATAACTAGAAACATCTTGGACGAACACTTGGAAAATTTTTGCCAAACTTTTGGAAGGGAAATTTTTCTGTGTACATTTTCGTCTTTTGTTACAGAAGTTTTCAGAGAAGAGAATAATTCTCTTACAGAGCTAAGAGAATCTAAAATCCAGTGGTAGCATTTTAAAGAGGCAAGAGCATATTAACAAAAAACTTTTACCAGGAAAGTCATCATTAATTTCAGGACTGTTAACTGTACATTTGGATAGAAAAAATAAAACTAACTTATACCCATATATTGTTTAGTATAAATAACAATAATACATGTGGCACAGGAGAAATCAAAGTAAAATTTCAGATGCCTAATGGTGATATTTCTGTAATTCTTTGTTCCTTTCTATGTGAATACTTTGTTAATTGTGAATTTGGCTTATTGAAATTTATACTGTGCATTAACAAATGGACCATACAGACAAAGCTTACTTTCAGTTCAATATTTATGCTAATAATAAAAAATAGCCCTGCATTCTAAAAATAAACACAGATCAACATTACCAAAAAATGACAAGTTATATTTCAAAAGTAGGTGAGTGGGGAATTCAGTTCAGTCCAGTCACTCAGTCATGTCTGAATTTTTGTGAACCCGTGGACTGCAGCATGCCAGGCCTCCTTGTCCATCACTAACTCCTGGAGTCTGCTCAATTCCTGTCCATCGAGTTGATGATGTCATCCAACCATCTCATCCTCTGTCATCCCCCTCTCCACCTGCCTTCAGTTGTTCCCAGCATCAGGGGCCTTTCCAGTGAGTCAGTTCTTCATATTAGGGGGCCAAAGTATTGGAGCTTAATCTTCATTATCAGTCCTTCCAATGAATACTCAGGACTGATTTCCTTGGATTGACTGGTTTGATCTCCTTGATGTCCAAAGGGCTCTCAAGAGTCTTCTCCAACACCACAGTTCCGAAAGCATCAATTCTTCCATTCTTTATGGTCCAACTCTCACATCCATACATGACTACTGGAAAAACCATAGCTTTGACTAGAAAAATCTTTCTTGGCAAAGTAATGTCTCTGCTTTTTAATATACTGTCTAGGTTGGTCATAGCTTTTCTTCCAAGGAGCAAGCATCTTTTAATTTCATAGCTGCAGTCACCATCTGTAGTGATTTTTGGAGCCCAAGAAAATAAAGTCTGTCATTATTTCCATTGATTCCCCATCTATTTGTCATGAAGTAATGGGACCAGATGCCAATTGTCTTTTTAATGTTGCGTTTTAAACCAGCATATTCACTCTCCTCTTTTACTTTTATCAAGAGGCTCTTCAGTTCTTCTTCACTTTCTGCCATAGGATGGTGGCATCTGAACATCTGAGGTTATTGATATTTCTCCTGGCAATCTTGATTCCTACTTGTGCCTCATCCAGCCCAGCATTTCACATGATACACTCTGCAAAAAAGTTAAATGAGCAGGGTGACTATATACAGCCTTGAGGTACTCCTTTCCCTATTTGGAACCTGTCCCTTGTTCCATGTCCGGTTCTAACTGTTGCTTCTTGACCTGAATGCAGATTTCTCAGGAGGCAGATCAGGCAGTCAGGTATTCCCATCTCTTAAAGAATTTTCTACAGTTTGTTGTGATCCACACAAAGGCTTTAGCGAAGTCAATGAAGCAGAAGTAGATGTTTTTCTGGAATTCTCTTTCTTTTTCTATTATCCAGCGGATGTTGGTAAATTGATCTCTGGTTCCTCTGCCTTTTCTAAACCCATCTTCAACATCTGGAAGTTCACAGTTCACGTACTGTTGAAGCCTGCCTTGGAATATTTTGACCATTACTTTGCTAGCATGTGAAATGAGTGCAAATGTGTGGTAGTTTGAGCATTCTTTGGCATTGCCTTTCTTTGGGATTGGAATGAAAACTGACCTTTTCCAGGCCTGTGGCCACTGCTGAGTTTTCCAAATTTGCTGGCATATGAATGCAGTACTTTTACAGCATCATCTTTTAGGATTTGAAATAGCTCAGCTGGAATTCCATCACATCCACTAGCTTTGTTCATAGTGATGCTTCCTAAGGCCCACTTGATTTCACATTCTGGGATGTCTGATTCTAGATCAGTGATCACACCATCATGGTTATCTGGGTCATGAAGATCTTTTTTGTGTAGTTTTGTGTATTCTTGCCACCTCATCTTAATATCTTATGCTTTTGTTAGGTTCTGACTGTTTCTGTCCTTTATTGTGCCCATCTTTGCCTGAAATGCTTCCTTGGTATCTTTAATTTTCTTGTGTGAGGAATAGATGAGTAATATTGAAGAATAGAAAGGAAGAAAGTGAAGTCGCTCAGTCGTGTCCAACTCTTTGTGACCCCATGGGTACCAGGCTCCTTCGTCCATGGGATTTTCTAGGCAAGAGTACTGGAATGGGTTGCCATTTCCTTCTCCAGGGAATCTTCCTGACCCAGGATCGAACCCAGGTCTCCCTCATTGTAGAAAGATGCTTTTACCATCTGAGCCACCAGGGAAGTCCAATATTGAAGAATAATACTCCTCAATTATTAAGGCAAATTTATAGTGTTGGCCACAATAATTCCATTCATTTACATGGTATTTTACAGTTTTCAATGATCACTTTATCATATATTATCATATTTTATCCTTTGAACAATCTTGTGAAGATAGGATAAGAATCATCATTTTAAAAATACAAAACAATAAATGTAGCCAGAGATCCTGATATGAGATAGTTTGTGAATGGTATGTTGATGGTTAGAAGATAGATGCTTGAGTATTAATTCATTAGGCAACAACTGTTCTGGAAAACAGTAAATGGTAGTTGTGTCTATCTGTGTGTGTAATAGTAGGATATAAATCATGTATAAAAATTGAAATAGAGACATACAATGAGCAGTGCATTTAGAAGAAGTTCTTGAATATAAAAGAAAGTTCAAGGGAAAAAAGCCCAGAATAAGCAGTATGTAAAATTCTACGGAATCACTTTTCCATTTAGGGAGAAAATGATCAAGAACAGTAAATCAAAGACTGAAATTAATAAATAATGAAGAAGAAGATGCACTTTCCAACTGCAAAGGCAAAACAGTCCTTGCTGCTGCTAAGTCACTTCAGTCGTGTCCGACTCTGTGCGACCCCATAGACGGCAGCCCACCAGGCTCCCCCATCCCTGGGATTCTCCAGGCAAGAACACTGGAGTGGGTTGCCATTTCCTTCTCCAATGCATGAAAGTGAAAGTGAAGTCGCTCAGTCGTGTCCGACTCTTAGCAACCCCATGGACTGCAGCCTACTTGGCTCCTCCATCCATGGGATTTTCCAGGCAAGAGTACTGGAATGGGGTGCCATAAACAGTCCTTAGACCAGCCCAAGAGAAGCCTCTCTGCACTGAACCAGAAATCCCAGTACCCACATGGAGCCCACGCCCTCTCTTCTCCTCATACTCCAAAATTCCTAACCAAGTAGTCCCAAGCCCATTTGAAGATATTCTCAAGCTTCTTCCCTGGGTTCCGTTTCTCTGGTGTAGTTACTTGCAGATGAGAGAATGTGTGGGAAGATACTCTGTGAATCGAGGTGTTTGTATTTATGTGTATAGGCAGCTGTCTAAGGTGGACAGATTTGGGGATGGGAAAATGGCACACAACACTAAGAGGCCCAGAATGGTTTAAAGATGTATTTATGAAGGTAGTAATATTAACACAGTACTTGAACAATCAGTCAGCTCCTTTTAACATTTAGGTGTTTCATCTTCATCATGTTATGTGGATCTCCAAATGTAGCCTTACATCTGTGTCCCAAAATGTTTGAGGCACACCTCTTGAAAGAGAATCAATAATATAACAAGCAGGATTAAATGAAATTGAAGATATATATATATATATATATAAATGAAATCTAAATATATAATATTTATATAACCTTGAGTATTAAAATAAATTCAAGTCCTCTTCAGGTCCAAATACATTGTTTATTTAAACTTACAGATTCAATTGTGATTGTTTAAAGAGATATTTATTTTTAGGAATCATGTAAACAAAGAAATGACAGGAAAGTAAAGCTAGGCAAATAGGTTTGTGATTTCAAATAAGAAAGTAAAGTGAATGTCGAAAACTCTGGACAGTTTCTGATCTCTGGAGATAGTCTTGATTGAACTCTTGAACAGATTCTTTGAAGCACTTAAAAAATAAAGCAGTACCAATAATGAGTAGCTATGTTCTCAGGACAAAAAAATAGGAAAAATAAAATTAATTTTCCTTTATTTCAGGATTTACTGGAATGGTTCATTTAACATCAATTCAGGAAGGTGCTTAGGAGAATTTCTCATGATATTCTATCATGAATAAATGAAAAAAATATACAGGATCATGGTAAAGATAAGAGGATTTGTATCTGCTTGAACAAACCAATTAGTGAGCTCATTAATAGTGGGCCATTGAACTCAGAGATTTAGTCTGATGTACATTTTTATTGACAGCATATAAGAAAATATAGACTCAGTGTACCAAGTTTATGACTGACTCCAAAATAGGAATATTTAGCCGATTAGTTATATGATTGAAGCCTAACAAGACAGGAATCTGAAATCTAAATATGAAATTGAACCCAGTAACAAAGTGAGTGAATGGGTCTGAGGGATACAGGCCTATTAAAATTAGTGCTGCTTGTGTGTAATTTAATTTTGTCTTTGAACTTTGTCAAATAATTATGATGGTCAACTATTTTACTAGCCTTCAGTATGCTTCCAGTCTAGATTCACTTGGGGATATTTATTTTTCTAAAGAAGGAGAGACAGGTTTGTGTACTGATTCCTGAGGTGGAGATGATGAAATGGAAGACAAAGAAACCTCTTCTCTAGCTGACTTACAGGACTAGACCTTACTTACCAGAAAGAGGCTGGGGGAAGCAGGTAGAAGAGTCTTATTTTAAGGAATATAACTTTACAGTTGATTTTTTTTAATTTTTTTGATCATAAAACTGGTATAAGCTTTAGTTATACATATACACACATTCTTTTTATATTCGTCTCCAGTATGGTTTATCACAGGGTATTGAATATTGTTCCCTGTACTAAATGGTAGGGTCTTGTTACGCATCTGTTCTATATGTAATAGTTTGTGTCTGTGTGTGTGTGCTAAGTCGCTTCAGTCGTGTCCAGCTCTTTGCAGCCCTATGGACTGTAGCACACCAGGATCCTCTGTCTATGGGATTCTCCAGGCAAGAATACTGGAGTGGGTTGCCATGCCCTCCTGCGGGGGATTTTCCTGATCCCTGGATCGAACCTGCATCTTTTAGGTCTCCTGCATTGGCAGGTGAGTTCTTTAACACTGGCACCACCTAGGAAGCCCAATTTGCACCTACTAACCCCGAATTCCTAGTCCACCCCTCTCCCAGCTTCCCTCCCATTTTGTCAACCACAAGTCTGTTCTCTATGTCTTTGAGTCTGTTTATGTTTCATAGATAAAGTCATTTGTATGATATTTTAGATCCATATATAAGTGATCTCATATGATATCTGCATTGTCTTTCTGACTTATTTCACTTAGCATGATAATCTCTAGTTGCATCCATGTTGCTACAAATGGCATTATTTCTTTTTTTTTTTATGGCTGAGCCACTTTGCTGTACAAAAGAAATTAACATAGCACTGAAAAACACTATACTTCAATAAAATTAAATTTAAAATTTGATATAAGCTAATTAGAAACAGTATTCCAAACAGTAAAATGCAAAGAATAAAGTGAAAAAATGTCATAAAATACCGTTACAGAGAGAAAGTCCCTTGGACAACAAGAAGATTAAACCAGTCAATCTTAAGGGAAATCAACCCTGAATACTTGTTGGAGTGATGCTGAAGCTGAAGGTCCAATATTCTGGTCATCTGATGCAAACAGCTGACTCAGTCCCTGATGCTGGGAAAGAATGAGGGCAGAAGGAGAAGAGGGTGTCAGAGGATGAGATGGCTGGAAGGAATCACCAATGAAAGGGACATGAGCCTGGGCAAACTTTGGTAGATGGTGAGGGACAGGGAGGCCTGGCATGCTGCAATCCATGGGGTAGCAAAGCGGTGGACACGACTGGGTGACTGAACAACAGCAACAATCCATTCATAATGTTTGACGATCAGCATTCTGGACATCACCTCATGTATGTTATATGAATGTGATCATTTTCTGCCTGCTGTTCAGAAACCTAGGCCATTTGGACAAAAGTCCTTGTGAAACTAAAGACCACTTTCACTTTGGGTCCTAGATTCTAAAGTTTATAAAAGCCCCTAGAACACAGTGGCACGTTCCAGCTGAGTCCATGGAGCAGTACACCAGGAAACAGCATTTTTCTGGAGGGCAGTAGTGTCAGAGGAATGCTTTTCCCAAATGACTTGCAGGAAGCAATCTGAAAACCAGTGCTATACCAAAGAGGTGGCAGATAGCACCAGTTAGTATGGCGGACACACTTTGTATATAACTCTATATTAGGGGTAAAGTCTTAATGTGTGTTTATTAGGGGAGCAGTGTTTGGATATTAAATATTAAAGTTAATAATATTTGTATCCAGGGACTAAGTGGAACCTGGCATATTCTGACTTACTAATAAGAGCTTGTCCTGTCCTCTAACTCTAATGAGGAGCTTTCCCTGGTAAATTAGGCTGGACCATGTGTGAACTGCATAAATTTTCTTAGACTGAAGATGGGCCTAAGAAAAATGAATGGGGCTAATTAGTTTCCCCTCCATCCATGTTGGTTCCCACTGGCCTTTTGGTGGGGAAAAAAAAGTTCTGAAAGGGCCAGAAGAAGAGGGGGATATGAAAAAGGTGTATGAGGAGCAGGAAGATGCCAAAGGGCTTTTCTTACCACACTAGTCATGTGAGTCAAGTTTCTAGAAAGAAAAGCAAACCAGAGGAGGAAATTCAAGGTCAATATGCCTCAAGAACAGTGGATTTAACCTCTCCTTTTAAACACTACCGTCTCCTGCCCCTAGTAACAGTTCACTGAGGCACCTGGTCTAAACCACATTAGAGTGAACACCTATGAGAGGTGGGAAGGCATAGAAAGAGAAGAGCAAATCCTGGGCTTTCTTAAGTTTAAATTGTAGCTAACAGTGAAGGTCAATGGTGTCATCTTCACTCTATTCCTTTATTTTCACTTTCTTTAATATGACATTATAATCTAGGTACTAAGTAAATGCTGAAAGTGTTAGTCACTCAGTTGTGTCTGATTCTCTGCGACCCCATGGACTGTAGCTTGCCAGGCTCCTCTGTCCATGGAATTTTCTAGCAAGAATAGTAGAGGTAGATCCTTCTCCAAAGGATCTTCCCAACCCAGAAATCGTAGCCGGGTCTCCCACATTGCAGGCAGATTCTTTACCATCTGAGCCACTAAGGAAGTCCAAGTAAACTGAGTACAGTTCTAGCTTCTCTAAATCCCACAACTCTTTGAGAATTATTTTTCCCATTTTCCTGATAAGGAAATGGAGACTTAGAGATTTAAGTAACTTGCTTATTCACACAATGCTAAGAGTCAGAATTAGCATATGAACTCAAGAAGACGACTCTGGTGTTCCCTGTGCCTTCTCTCTCCTCTCAGCCTCCCACCAGTTTTATTTAAGCTCCACTTAAATATAGTAGTTGCAGTAGTTGGGAATTTGTACTCGCTGTATCTAAATTGACACTTTAGAGGAGATAGAATAAAATGGCTTTGTATTTCTATTTAAATTCTTAAGAATTTCTGACTTTAAGAAAAGATACTAAAAGAAACTGATTGCTTTTAGGAATTCAGTTGTTCACAGAAAATATTATAGTCACATTGACTTATTAATTCTATATATGTATATATATACATATATGTATTCTAAGATGTTTTTTTCAATTTAGAAAGTAAAATCTAATTTTTTGTTATATATAAAATGTGTATATACATATAAATCTTTAAGGCTAAAATATAATTATGCACATTGTCATTATGGCATGCTGAAGTCCATGGGGTCACAAAGTCAGACATGACTGACTGAACAACAAAAATACATTATTTATGTGTGTATATAAGTGTCTGTCCATATATATAATCTTAAATATTGTCAGAGGCTTGAATTTTAACTGAAAGTACCTTAAAATGAAGGCAGAATTCAAATTCTTTGACATGTGTACACATCAAGTCTTTAAAATCTTTAAATTATTGAAGTTTGAAAATAATTGAAATAATTTAATTTGTTCATTAGGTTCCACTTTCAGACTTTTGTATTCATTCAAACCCACATTCATTTTCCAAAGTTTAAAAATGTTCACTGGCAAACTCAGGTACAGCTGGTGTCTTGTCTTTGCTTTTAGAGCATAATTGATCATTCAAACTGTTACTTTCCATAATTATGGAAACAAATAGCAGCCAAATTAAAGCTTAGAAGAGGTGTTTTTTTCACCATTTTCTCCCACTTTAGATTTTTAATGGGATTTTAAGTTCCTATAAATCTGACCCTTTAGAAAAGTGGGTAGAAGTTTTCCTTTATCTGAACCCTAGTTTTCTTGCTCATGTAAAATTTCAAAATAGATAGAATGACCCACTCTCCCTACATGTTATGGATATTGATTGTTTTCTTTAAAAAATGGAAGGTTAATGCTTCTGCTGAGTCCGCAGAACACATTTTGCTGAGAAGTGAAACTCATTTTCAGTAGCCTAGAGTCGGAAGCAAAATTCCCGCCAAAATATTTGTTAGGCTTTTACAAGTAAAATCAAGGTATAGTTCAAATTGAACCAAGTGTGTAGATTCTCACAGATTAAATGAACATTTTCTTGATTTACCCAAGCAATGTGGTGAATACTCATTTCCTGTATTCAGTTGAAAAGCCTTAATTTTGAACCTTAGGATATAAGTAGCGTGGTTTCAAAAAATATATATAATGTTGTCTGGTAAATTGGTATTCCATATTGCAAATATTGATGATATATGAACCCATTTATCTTTTGTTTGTACCAAATAATATCCTTTATGAAATTCAAAAGCATGAAATGGGTTCTCTTAATGGTTAACTTTTGCTATCCTTGCATATGTTAATAGTAAGAAACATAAGAGGGATAATGATGTTTGAGAATAGTTAAACACTTAATTTTCGTAATTGAACTTGCTTCATTCAACAGATTTTTCTGCTAGACACAACTTCCTTGAGTCATTTTTTTAATCCCAAAAGAATAACTTATGCATTGCTGACAAATTGAAGTTGTAAAAGATCATGTGCATAACTGTCCCTAGAAAAAATGAGTTGCTCTCGACTCATCTCCCTCTCACTTACAGGCTATTACATTGTCTTCTCAGCTATTAGCCTCCTGTTTTTCTACTGTATCCAAACCAGAAGTGACTGAAGCAAAATTTGGGCTAGTTCATCTTAAAAAAAAAAAAAAAAAACTCTGTCTATGAAAAGGAGAACCTAACCAAACTTATTAAATTTGTGGCATATTTGCAAATATGATCATAGGCAACAGTGTTAATAGTCTCATATAAAAAGAAATAGAAGATGTTGAATGGCAGGAAACTCGTCTTAACTGAGAATCTACTATGTAACAGACATAAAAATCTATGCATTATTCCACTTTTCACTCCAAAATGATCCTGTGATACAAAAATCCCACTTGACTATTTCATATAGGAGCAACCAAACATTTTGTTGTTGTATTCAGTCTCCAAATCATGTCTGACTCTTTGCCACCTCATCTATTCCAGCACACCAATCCTTCACCAATCCCTGTCCTTCACCATCTCCTGGAGTTTGCCCAAGTTTATGTCCATTTAATCAATGATGCTATCCCATCATCTCATCCTCTGTCACCCTCTTCTCCTGCTTTCAATCTTTCCCAGCATCAGGGTCTTTTCCAATAAGTCAGTTCTTCAAATCAGGTAGCAAAAGTATTGAAGCTTCAGTTTCACCATCAGTCTTTCTGATGAGTATTCAGGGTTGATTTCCTGTAAGATTGACTGGCTTGTCCTCCTTGCCTTCCAAGAGACTCGCAATAGTTTTCTCCAGCACCACAGTTCGAAAGTATCAGTTCTTCGGCATTCTGCCTTCTTTATGGTCCAGCTCTCACATCCATACATGACTATTGGAAATACCATATCCTTGACTATACAGACCTTTGTAAACAAAGTGATGTCTTTGTTTTTTAGCACACTGTCCATACATACAGAAATTAAGTAATTTGCTCAAGACCAAACAGCTGGTCTGCTCCAGGGCAATTTGACTCCTAACTTTCTATACTTCTCTACAGCCTTTCCTTACCATGAAGATGGATCTTAAACTTTTTCGAATAATCAGGATCAAAAATGAAGCTTAGAGTCATAGTTTTCCTCTGGTTTTAGCAAATTTATACTTACACTTGTCATCCTTTATACGTCAATCTTAACCATGACGAACTGGAGTTGGTTCCTCCTACTAGAACAAAGCTGGCTTTTGATAGTGATACTGATTTAGATGTTTAGGTATGTTTCTTGTTTTAATCATAATTAGTCTGATTTTCTGCTATTTGTGATAAAGATAGAGTTGAGTTAAACTGTGAGGAAGGTAGGCACTATGGGCTTAATAACTGGGTAAATGAAAGTAGAACACTCCTTTTATATCCCCAAGGAACAGATTCCCTTCATGCTTCCCAGGGGATAAGTATGGGGATGTTTTCACAGCTTAGTGTGTTATAGCACTGGGTACAGTCAATAGGAAAGAATGTTTTTATTTTATATCTTGTGTTCATACACTGTAGAGTTTTGGGTTGCTATTGTTTGCTTTTGTTTTTCTATTAATAACACTATTTGTTATCATTTTTAAAAAATTATTTATTTTTTACTGAATATATTGCTTTACAATATTGTGTTAGTTTCTGCCATATGTCCCCTCCCTTTTGACCTCCCTCTCACCTCCCAACCCATCCCACCCCTCTAGGTTGCACTGAGCACAAGATTTGAGCTCCTAACACTAATTTCTTAATCCAGTGTTTTTCAGAGTATGATCCAAGGACCACCTGTATCAGAATGCTGCTGGTTTAATTAGTATAGCATCAATATTATTATATGTAAACATTAACATGATCTATCTAAGACAGTTATTAATATTTAAGGTTTCATCATTGAAATATGTTAATTTTCATTTGGAAGTAATTCCCTCCATTGAATTTCCAGATAATTTTAAAAAATAAACCATTCCATTAATATACTGACCCTCCCAAAACCTATTTTTCCTCTCTTTCCTTTTTCACTCCCTTTCTCTTTTCCTTTTCTGTCCCTTCCTGCCTCCCCTTCTTATTCTTTCTTCCTCATTCCTGTCTTCCTCCTTTTCTCCTTTTTATTCCCTGAAAGCTCCTATTAATTCAGTCCATAGGTTCATGTTATACATTCAATAGAAATGACAGTGAGCATTCTAACTAGAGTGTAAGAGTTGTTGTTGCTTTTAATTTGAGATTTTTACTTTTCAATTTAAGTACGGGCTTTGTGTTAGTTCATTTATTCAACAAGCAGTATTGTTTGCTTTGTTCCTATGACTGTGATAGAAGTTGAAAGAGTTCTACAGAAAAGCTCTAGATAACAATATGATAATCCAGAGGGAAAAAGTAATTAACCTGGCCTTCAAGGACTGAGAAAGACTTTACTAAAGAATCTGCATATCAACCAAGTATAACGTCTGTTTTACAAACTCAACATTCAATACTTCCTACTTTTATGATATGTAAAGTGATTGCATTGTAATCAATCAAAGAATATCTGTATACATGTATTTATGATCTTTTGTAACTTTACACATTTCATATCCTCAAAATTTTAAATC
Organism: Bos taurus; assembly: GCF_002263795.3. Lineage (NCBI taxonomy): Eukaryota > Metazoa > Chordata > Mammalia > Artiodactyla > Bovidae > Bos > Bos taurus. The sequence continues at coordinate 42,344,569 of NC_037331.1, forward strand.
TCTCCTTACCTGTTATAAAACAGGGATCCCCATTGGTCATACCTGTAATTTATCTTATAAAATACATTGTTGCTGCTGCTGCTGCTGCTGCTAAGTCACTTCAGTCGTGTCTGACTCTGTGCGACCCCATAGATGGCAGCCCACCAGGCTCCTCCATCCATGGGATTTTCCAGGCAAGAATACTGGAGTGGGTTGCCATTGCCTTCTCCAAAATACATTGTTAATGTCTTAATATTTACAGATAGACTTTAGTATGAGAAGAAAGAAAAGAAAAGAAGAGAAGCAAAAGGCAAAGGAGAAAAGGAAAGATACCCATTTGAATGCAAAAGAATAGCAAGGAGAGATAAGAAAGCCTTCCTCAGTGATCAATGCAAAGAAATAGAGGAAAACAATAGAATGGGAAAGACTAGAGATCTCTTCAAGAAAATTAGAGATACCAAACGAACTTTTCATGCAAAGATAGGCACAATAAAGGACAGAAATGGTAGGGACCTAATAGAAGCAGAAAATATTAAAAAGAGGTGGTAAGAATACACAGAACTATTTTTAAAATGTCTTCATGACCCAGATAATCATGATGGTGTGATCACTCACCTAAGCCAGACATTCTGGAATGCAAAGTCAAGTGGACCTTAGGAAGCATCATTATGAACAAAGCTAGTGGAGGTGATAGAATTCCAGTTGAGCTATTTCAAATCCTAAAAGATGACGCTGTGAAAGTGCTACACTCAATTTGCCAGCAAATTTGGAAAACTCATCAGTGGCCATAGGACTGGAAAAGGTCAGTTTTCATTCCAATCCCAAAGAAAGGCAATGCCAAAGAATGCTCAAACTACTGCAAAATTGCACTCATCTCACACGCTAGCAAAGTAATGCTCAAAATTCTTCAAGCTAGTCTTTAACAGTACATGAACCATGAAATTCCAGGTGTTAAAGCTGAATTTTGAAAAGGCAGAGGAACCAGAAATCAAATTGCCAATATCCATTGGATCATTGAAAAAGCAAGAGAGTTCAAAAAAAAAAATCTACTTCTGCTTTATTGACTATGCCAAAGCCTTTGACTGTGTGGATCACAATAAACTGTGGAACATTTTTTAAGAGATGGGAATACCAGATGACCTGACCTGCCTCCTGAGAAATCTATATGCAGGTCAAGAAGCAACAGTTAGAACTGGACAGGGAACAACAGACTCCTTCCACCTTGGGAAAGGAGTACGTCAAGGCTGTATATTGTCACCCTGTTTATTTAACTTATGTACAGGGTACATCATGAGCAATGCTGGACTGGATGAAACACAAGCTGGAATCAAGGTTGCCAGGAGAGATATCAATATCCTCAGATATGCAGATGACACCACACTCATGGCAGAAAGCAAAGAAGAACTAAAGAGCCTCTTGATGAAAGTGAAAGAGGAGAGTGAAAAAGTTGGCTTAAAGCTCAACATTCAGAAAATGAAGATCATGGCATCTGGTCCTGTCACTTCATGGCAGATAGTTGGGGAAACAGTGGAAGCAGTGACAGACTTTATTTGGGGGGAGCTCCAAAATCACTGCAGATGGTCAATGCAGCCATGAAATTAAGAGACACTTTCTCCTTGGAAGAAAAGTTATGACCAACCTAGGCAGCATATTAAAAAGCAGAGACATTACTTTGCCAAAAAAGGTCTATCTAGTCAAAGCTGTAGTCATATATGGGACCATAAAGAAAGCTGAGCATTGAAGAATTGATGCTTTTGGATTATGGTGTTAGAGACAACTCTTGAGAGTCCCTTAGACTGCAAGGAGATCCAACCTCCATCCTGGAGGAAATCAGTCCTGAATATTCATTGGAAGGACTGATGCTGAAGCTGAAACTCCAATACTTTGGCCACCTGATGCAAAGAACTGACTCACTGGAAAAGACCCAGATGCCGGGAAAGATGGAAGGCGGGAGGAGAAGGGGACGCCAGAGGATGAGATGCTTGGATGGCACCACTGATTCAATGGACATGAGTTAGAGTAAACTCTAGGGAGTTGGTGATGGATAGGGAGGCCTGGCGTGCTGCAGTCCGTAGGGTTACAAAGAGTAGGACATGACTGAGTGGCTGAACTGAACTGAGACTTTAGTAACTCACTGTTTTTTTTAAAAGTTTAAGTGTATTAAATATGTATATCTAAAATTTGACTAAAATTTTAAAATCTTTGTTGTATTTCTTCTTCTAGGGTATAGATGGTTTCCATGGAGCAAATTTGGGAAGGTTTTTTAAATAGAATGATATTATTAGATTTCATAAACAAATTTTTTTTTCTTTCTTTCACTAAATTCATCTAACAGTTTAATCTCCTGAAAATACTGTGGTTGAATTTTCAATGAGGCATCCCAGCTGCTGAATATATTTCTATCTTGTTCTTGATAGAAACTCTAAATTAGTGAGTGATACAGACATATCATCACATCATGAGTAGATGTTTCTCTTCTCTTTATCAGTAAATTTGCTAATCTTGCCTGAAATGCTTTTATTAGCCATTATCCAATGGATGACCCTAAAACCTCACACACTTATGCTCATGTCATAATGTTGAAATGTGTTTCATTTCAGTCCTAGATTGTGATATGCTAGAGTCAGACTGAGTCCTCCTCTTGTGGCTACTGTCAGCAGTGAGGGACTGTGGAAGTTAGACATGATCAGAGATTCTGCACTGACAAGCATAAGCTTTCACTGTCCTTATTATCCCATTCTTATCATGGCTTCTTCTCTGTGCATATTATGCACAGGGAGCAACACTGTCAGAGGCAAGTTGCCTCGAAAGTACCTGGCTTGTTTAAGGTACTCCAAATATTTCAGAGTTACTTAAGAAAAGAGACTGCAGAGGAGAAGGAGAGTCCCAGTTTCAGTGCAGTTCTGAGTGCTGTGCTAAGGAATGTGTGCATGCGTGCCAAGTCGCTTCAGTCATTTCTGACTCTTTGTGACCCTATGGACTGTAATTCGTCAGGTTCCTCTATCTGTGGGATTCTCTAGGCAAGAATACTGGAGTGGTTGCCATGCCCTCTTCCAGGGGATCTTTCCGACCACAGGATCAAACCTGCATTCCTATGTCTTCTGCATTGCAGGCAGATTCTTTACCGCTGAGCTACCAGGGAAGCTCAAGAAATGTGTACTTAATTTTATAGTTCAAAACAAAAGAAAAGAACAGAAACATCCCAAAACTTTCTATGAAGGAACTTCTAAACTACAAGAGTGATAAGACTGTAGTTTGGAAAGCAACATAGCTTTTTCTTTAAGAGTTCATTAAAATCATCTGGACCTACATTACAGTAAAAACTTTCTATCAGCCATCCCTCCTTCCTTCACTATTTCCAAGGAATATGTTTATATTACCTTTTCAGTTCTTAATTTAGTATCCTGCTCCTTCTGAATTTTTGATACCTGCTCTACAGCTTCCTATCTAAAATAATTGTCATTTTCTCACGCATTGCTTTGCTGCTCACTGGAAACCCCCCAAATTCCAAGGCAGTAGTATATGTCTGATATTTACTGAAAGCTCTGAAAACTGAATATAAAACTCAGAAAACAACTTTGGATTGAATATTACACATCGCTGTTTCAAAAACCCACCAGTCTTGCCTCCAGAGTAGTTTTCTCTAGGCTCTGTCTCTCAATTTCCTTGAGACTGGCTGTGGATTCAAGTTAATGTCATTATCTTTTCAAGTTATCATTTGCTAACAGTGAATGCCTTTAATCTCTTAAGCAGAGTTATTGAACTCTCTACCCATTATTCCTTCCCCAAATTACAGCTAAGTGTTCTTTACACATCCAAAATTGCATTAAAAGACTTAAATAAGCAAATCCCATCCATTTAGAGTCTCCAAACTGTCAGAGCACAACTTGAACAAATTTACTACACATATAGGGAAATGTAATATTTGACAGAAATAGCTTTGCAGATTAGTTTGAAAAGAATGTAGTCTTTAGTAAATAGTGTTAAGGCAAATGACTGTACATATGGGAACAAAATAAAATCTTTCTTCTTTATGCCATATGCAATCATCAATTCCTGGTGACTCAAATTCTTAAGAGAGACAGACAAATAGTGTTAATTCTTAGAATAATATATAGAAGGTTATGTTTATGATACTGGTGTATGGAAACATTGCACAAACAAGATACAAAAAAGATAACCATAAAAGAATATATTTACAAAACCAAATATATAAAATTTAAAAATTATTTTTCATAGAATTAAAAAGTATTATTAGAAAACTGGAGAAGATAGTCACCACATATAGTAGCTGGCAAAATAATACTAATAATATAAAATGTAATAATAATAATGTAAAACCTGCAAGTAATAACAAACCACAAAAGTATAAGAAAAAAAGCAAACAACCTAATTGCAATATAGGTAAAATAAATGAATGAGCCTTTAACTGAAGGAAATCTATTCTTTGTATCTTTGAGCTTGCTTTTTAAAAAATTGTTGTTGTTTTTAATTCCACATGTAAGTGAGATCATATAGTATTTGTATTTGTTAATTATTTATAGTAGTTCGGCTGTAATCTGTTACAGGTAACAAAAGACCCAACCAAATAAAATTTATATAATATGAAAAAATAAAAAAAGGAAAACACAGCTAGGAAATGAGTATATGAAAGGATGCTAAGTTTCATTGGTAATAAGAGGAATGCAAAGTAAGACTTCAATAATGTGAACATTTTACCCTAATTATATTGGTAAGATTTTTTAAAATATGCCAATATAAAGTGTTTGTAAAGATTCCAAGCAATTAGAATTCAAACACTACTGGTTAAAGCATACATTGGTTGGAACACTTTGAAAATATTTTCTTACTTTTGTACAAAATGCACAGATAGCAAGTCACAGAGAAGTTTGTACATCTGTACCAACAGGCAGGTACAAGAGCATTTATAGTTACATTTTTTACAATAGCAAAGGACTAGAAAGAAACAAGAAGATGGACTCTAACTATAGATATCAACCTGAATGAGTCTCAGACACTGTATTTAATGAAAAATAAATTAATAAATAAACAGTAATAGAAGACTTCATACTGTGTGATACAATTTTTATAAAACTCTCAGAAATGAATAGAATTTTAAAATATTTATGTGCATGTATACATAGGTGAAATATACATATACATAGCTGAACACAATGTAGAAAAAAGCAAGGAGTATAGAATTAAGTCTTGGGACTAATCATGGAGGAATACATAGGCAATTGCAATTGTACTGGGAATAACTCTTTTTTCAAACTGAATGGTAGCTTCACCTTGTTGATTTCACTGTTATGTTTAATAACTACACTTATGTTATATATGTTATAGTCTGAGAGAATTATTCCTTCTCTGTGTTCCCAAAGAACACTTCTCACAGCAATCCAGAAGGGGAAGGGAGGCAATGTGACATTAATATTGTCCCAGTCTTAAATCCTTCAGCCCCTGAGCGTAGATCTTGTTCCTTATGTTTATTTAAGATTTGTTTCTTAAATAGACTAATGTTGAAAAACGTAAATGTAGCTAGAAAATCCTATTGCTAAACCATTTCTAAATAAAGAAAATTTAACCATAGTATTGTATCATTGTAATTCATGATTTTGCTGAATTGTTTTCTTGCCTTCTACAAGACAAACTAGCAGATTATAAATCTACTTTGTTCATGTACTTAGCCATTATTATAAAGTGATAAACATTAAAATATCATTTTTAAATTTTATATTAAGCAATAATATGTCTGTGTCCTAAGAAAGAATAAAAAAGATTTCCACCCATATTATATTCATTTTGTGTTTAAAAATAAAGCAAAATGGCTGTTATTTTCTCTTAAAAATAGCCTTACTTAGGAAAAATTAATTGAAGTTCAGTTTATTCAAGATGTTTGTTCCTAGACTTGCTCCTGATTGGCTTGAAACTTTCATTGTTTCACAATGAACAGATTGAAATATTGTTTGGTCAATGCTTTGGGTCGTATTTTGGGAATATAGTAGAGGATGGCACACTTGCTTTACACAAGACAGAGGAAGGTGTTCACACAAAGGAGAGCATGGTTTTCAGTATATAATTTACGAAACACAGTTATTAAGAGTTAGGTCAGGGGAGGCGCTCTGATGATACTATGTGATTATCCAGAAAAATGCTCAAAACTATGAAAGAATGAGAATGAACCTCTAGTTCACATTGAAAGATGCATTTAGAGCTATGAATGTGCATCATTGAAAGGATTAGGAGAGATTGCTTTCTTACCACAACAGATTTGGCCAGATGTTGACTGTTAGATTTAGCAAAATTCTTGGAGAAAAGTCAGATGTAAATCTGTGTCTTCCTCCTTAGTTTTAATAATTCCATCATCATCTAAAGTCTCTTTTTAGTGAAGTGTATCTCTGCTATATTAACCAGGAACTTATGCTTTTCTTCTGAAACAAAGATACATTACACTGTAGTAGAGGTTAAAAAGCAAGGATTCTGAACTGAACCTTCCATTTGACTTTTTACTCCATGCATTACTGCCTGTGTGATCTTGGGCAAGGTATTTGTCCTCTCTAAGCCTCATTTTATCATCTGTAAAACAGCACATAGAACACAGTTAAACAATGTTAGTTACGATATTCAGCCTGCACTTACAGCAGCATTGCTATCTCATCTGAAATTTTACTGGATCTCTAAACAAAATAACAATTTCCTATGTAGTTAGAGAATAGGAAGCAATTAAATGTTTTATTGATTGTGATTCAGCAACTATTTGTTGAGTATCTACTATGTCATGAATAAAATCTGATAATCTGTAAGGTTTCTTATGGTCCAAGCATAATTCAATATGAAGTTTCTAGTGCTGAATTTTCATACAGAAATTATTGTGTTTTCTTATATAAAGGAATTTACTTAGGGATAATTTCATCCATGCTTTGGGAAAGTAAAAAAATAAATAAATAAAATCTATAGGCCACACCCATATTTATTCTCTGAGTCATCATTAAGTAGTCTATCAACCTTAAGTATCAGAAAGCTCAACTTTATAGTGGTTTCCTTCTATTTTATTGATTGATAGAACTAGTGCTTTGACAATGTTTTAAGGAAATCTCTTTACTTTTTCTTTATCTCTTGCACAATGGCACTTATGTTTGAGGTCTAGACCTGCATTCTACCCTAATCATTTCTTGACCAACCACTGTGCTCCTGCTCTACTTCCCAAATCCAAACTGAACTTATGTGCTTCTGCAGTCTCGATGTGTTTATTTCCACATGTATTCACTTGCCTGAATTGTACCAGGGTTTACCTGTACATTTGTGAATTCTTAGATTGTATATTTCAAACTATTTGTTGGTTTTTTGTTGTTTTTTTTTAATTGCTATCCGGCATCTCAATGCACCTTTTCTACTACATTTCATCCTATGAACCCAAGTATTGTGGCAGTTATCAATTTTGCAATTAGTAACAAGCCTCTAAAAAGCTGAGTCCATGTCCTATTCTTGTTTATGTTTTCGGAATTTATCATCTCTTGCATGTACCAAAGTGTGGAAGTGCTAATCACTCAGTCGTGTTCGACTCTTTGCAACACCATGGACTATAGCCTTCCAGTCTCCGAGGTCCATGGAATTCTCCAGGCAAGAATACTGAGTGGATTGCAATTTCCTCCTCCAGGGAATTATCCCAACCATGGGATCAAATCCAGGTTTCCTGCATTGCAGGCAGATTCTTTACCTCTGAGCCACCAGGGAAGCCCACAATAGTGTTTGTCACTCAGGCATGTCCAACTCTTTGCAACCCCATGGACTATAGCCTGCCATACTCCTCTGTCCATGAAATTCTCCAGGCAAGAATACTGGAGTGGGTTGCCATTCCCTTCTCCAGGACATCTTCCCAACCCAGGGATTAAATCTGGGTCTCCTGCATTGTGGATAGATTCTTTACCATCTGAGTCACCAGGGAAATTGCATGTAGGAGGAGCACAATAAATATTAATGAAACTAAATTAGAATAGTATTTGAAGATCCTTAAAAATTAAATAAATAGAAAAATTACACATAAGACATATTTTCTGACCATTCAATTGATGATTAATTGATTATTAAGTGATGCAACAGATATTTAGTGAACATCTATTATTTGTCAAGCATTGTGTTGCTTGTAAGACAGTTGAGTCCTTATTTTCATGGAGTTTGCATTTGAATGTAAACAAATAGACATATAAGGTAATTCCAGAAGATGATAAGGTGATAAGAATTCATAGGGCTGGGATAAAAGGATGACGACATTATGGCAGTAGAAAACTTTAAGGAAGAGGTATCCTACCTAAGTCGTTAGTGTTGAAAAATAGTGAGGATAAGCAACAACAGATTTGAAATCAGAGAAAATAGCTGAGGAAACATTATGAAGTGCACTAAGCTTGGGGTTGAACAAATAGAAAAATGTCAGTATTGCTGGATTTTAGAGTTCTAAGAGAGAAAGGCCAAAGAACTGAGAAAAACAGATAACTAAGAAAACTCTTGTCCATATCAGAGTTTGGATTTTTATGTTAAGTGCATTTTAGATTTTAAAGAAACTGTTCTAATTTAAGTCTTTGAAAGGTATATTTGGTTGCTGTATAGAGAAGGGACTATAGGAAGTTAAGGATGTAGGTAGGGAAAGATAAGAAATGAAGCTAGTTTAGGATTGGAACATTGTAGGAGGACAAACGTAGATGGATATGTGACATAGCTGAACAGGTGATGAATCAGAAATGGAGGGTGAAAGAAAGGAATCACGACCATTTGAGGCTTAAACAACTAGGTAGCTGGTAATAGCATTAACCAAAATGGAAAACACTAAAAGAAACTAGTCTGCAGACAGCAAATCAAAACTTTTGTTTTTGAAATATTAAACTTGTCTGTTAGCCATTCAAAGATGTCTAGTAGCCAGTGCTCAGGTGGAGAGGTCAGGCCTTTAGACATTCATTTGCAAGTTATCATCTTATAGATGCCAGTTAAAGGCAAAGGGATGGATGAAATCACATGGATAATAATAAACTTTATAGTGTTTGGTGCTTTGAAATCCTGGAACCTGTGCTCACTTTACTGGTAATTTATCACATTATTTATTAATTCAATAAGACTTACTGAATGTTACCATAGGCCAAATACTGGTAATGTAACAGTGAACAGGACAAAGTACTCTGCCTTCAAAGAGCTTAGATAATCTTGAGGAAGACAGTAAGTAAACAAATAACCATAAATGTATAGTTTAACTATGGTTTAAATCTATAGTTTAACTATAGTTAAACTATAAAAAAAATAATGCTTATGTGCAAAAGAAAATTGAGAAGAAGGGCTAGAGAATGACAGGGGTGCTATGATAGGATGATCATTAAAGGCTTTTCTGAAGAGGTGGCATTTCTGATGTAGGCAGATATAGATCACAAACATTTCTAATGTTATGCTTATCAATACAAGATCCTCCAACACTACTAGGCAAAAGATAATGTTCATACCTCAGATCATTCCTAAAAAGTTGGCATTACCTGGATTTATTGGCTTATTTTGTCTTAATATGAGGTCAATTCAGTGGTAGATTTTGAGAATGGCTAAAATAGTAACAAGTATTTTTGACACATATTTGAATTAAAGTCTGCCTGTAAAATAATACTTTATTAACTAATTTGTCCTTATGAATTTTTCACTATACCACTATTACTTCCATTTTAGCTCACATAATACTTATTTATGTGCATTTATAAGCTCTCTTCTTTGATTATAGTCTTAATGAATGGAGAATTCATCCATGTTTGAATCATATCTGCACCCCTAAGACATCTAGAATAGCGTCTAGCATATGATAGCTACTTAACGAATGGACAAGCTGTATAAAGTATGAAAGTCTGTAAGTAGCCAATTATATATATATTTCATTTTTTATTCTGTTGAGTAGAGATACTTATAGTTACCATTGTTTAAATATTATTTGGAGTTTTAAAACTAATTTTTAATCTCTGTATTCTTTCACTGTAAAAATATCAACGATCAATAACAAAGACATATTTCAAGAAAAGGTTCTATGAGGAATTCTTGAGGGTTTGGGGTTTAAATGTATAAGGCTCACCTGGAGAATTTCTTCAAGCATTCCAAGGTCCTCTTCTCCCTTACCAAAAATAAATGAATAACATTGTTGATATATGTATCTGGAAAAGAGCTATGCCTCATTCCATTGTTGTCTAGTCTCTCAGTCGTGTCCAACTCTTTGGGACCCTATGGACTACAGAGTTCCAGGCTTCCCTGTCCTTCAGTATGTCCCAGAGTTTACTGAAACTCACATCCATTTAGTTGATGATGCCATCCAACATCTCATCCTCTGTTTCCTCTTCTCCTGCCTTCAATCTTTCCCATCATCAGGGTCCTTTCCAATGACACGGCTCTTTGCATCAGGGGGCCTAAGTATTGACGCTTCAACTTCAACATCAGTCCTTCCAAAGAATATTCAGGGTTGATTTCCTTTAGAATTGACTGGTTTGATCTCCTTGCTGTCCAAGGGACTCTCAAGAGTCTTCTCCAGCACCACAGTTCAAAAGCATCAGTTCTGCACTCAGCCTTCTTTATGTTCCAAATCTCACATCCATATATGACTACTGGAAAAACCATAGCATTGACTAGACAGACCTTTTTTGGCAAAATAATGTCTTTGCTTTTTAATATGATGCCTATATTGGTCATAGCTTTTCTTCCAAGGAGCAAGTGTCTTTTAATTTCATCCCTGCAATCACCATCTGCAGTGATTTAGGAGCCCCCCCAAAATAAAGTCTGTCACTGTTTCCATTGTTTCTCCATCTATTCGTCATGAAGTGATGGGACCAGATGCCGTGATCTTAATTTTCTGAATGTTGAATTTTAAGCCAGCATATACACTGTCCTCTTCCACCTTCATTGAGAAGCTCTTTAGTTCCTCTTCACTTTCTGCCATGAGGATCGTATCATCTGCATATCTGAGGTTACTGATATTTCTCCCAGGAATCTTGATTCCAGCTTGTGCTTCAATCCAGATTGGCACTTTGCATGATGTACTTTGCATATAAGTTAAATAAGCAGGATGACAATATATAGCCTTGATATACTCCTTCCCCAGTTTGGAACCAGTTGTTTGTTCAATCTCCGGTACTAACTGTTGCTTCTTGTCCTGCATGCAGGTTTCTCAGTAGGCAGGTAAGGTGGTCTGGTATTCCCATCTCTTTAAGATTTTTCCACATTTTGTTGTGATCCACACAGATAAAGGCTTTAGCATAGTCAATGAAACAGAAGTAGATGTTTTTTTCTGGAATTTCCTTGCTTTTTCTGTGATCCAATGGATGTTAATTTGATCTCTGGTTTCTCTACCTGTTCTTAATCCAGCTTGTATATCTGGAAGTTCTTGGTTTTCATACTGTTGAAGCCTAGCTTAAAGGGTTTTGAGCATTACCTTGCTAGCATGTGAAATGTGTGCAGTGTGCGGTAGTTTGGACATTCTTTGGCATTGCCTTTGTTTTTAGTTGGAATGAAAACTGACCTTTTCCAATCTTGTGGCCACTGCTGAGTTTTCCAAATTTATTGGCATATCCTGAGTCATTTTTCATGGTAGAAATATTCCCTTTCATTCAAGTGTTTAGGGTCTGAAGAAAAAATGTTGAGAGACTCTATCATACATTAAGCCTAAATAGCTAATTTATTTTTGCAAAGTTATTTTTAGTTCCAGGTGGCAGTTTAATAAACAGTAGTACTATGTTAAATAAGCTGAGTGAATTTTGGAAAACTGTCAGTACCAAAGAATATCTTGGAGACCCATAACTGGTCAAGTGCTTTCCTTTTACTGCTTTCTTTTGGTAATATCAATGTTATCTTCACAAGATAAAGCATTTCTGTAACAATAAAAGTTACCTGTTACAGTTAATAGCTGATAAATTGGGAGCCAACACAGTGCAGCCAACTGTGAGTGACTGAAGACAACTGCAATGTTTGCTTTCTATATTTCTCAAAAAGACTTGCTGGATGCCTACACATCTGACATGATTAGGACAATGATTAAAAATTGCTATATGTTAAGCCTAAGAGATGAGGTGGAAGTAGAACTAAGTTTTGTCTATTTTGAAAAAGTAGTATTTTCTGACAGCTTGTCTCCATTTTTTAAGTGTTTTTTATCTTTTCAAATTGCATGGTAAATAGGACACTTGTTTTTTGTTCAAACTTTTTTTTCCTTTTCGCGGTCTGATTGACATTACTTTCCCATGTTCACTCGGGCATAGCATCGCAAGTGTGAACACAAAGTGGTACCTTGTCAAAATGGCATTTTGTATTAAAGATCGTTTTTTTCTGGTACTTCAAAAACCTAATGAGAACCAGTGCTGAATGCTAAGTAAGAATTGTTGTTAATGATTCAATGATATTTCATATAGCTCATAACACTAAGAACTTTACCTGAAATTTTACTCACAGAAGTATCTTTGTTAAGTTTTTTGTTTTCCCATATTTCTTTCTATGTTTCATTTTCCACACTGCCCTTCTATTCACCTCCAAATTAAGTCACCTTCCCGTCTGATCTGATTCATTCTTACCTATCAGCTAAAATGTTTTATCACATGAGTCTTTTCCTGTAAGGATATAGCATCCATTATAATATGAGATCAAATTGCCAACATCCGTTGGATCATAAAAAAAGCAAGATAATTCCAGAAAAACATCTACTTCTGCTTCATTAACTACGCTAAAGCCTTTGACTGTGTGGAAAACAAAAAAACTGGAAAATTCTTAAAGAAATGTGAATACCGATCACCTTACCTTCTTCCTAAGAAAACCGTATGCAGGTCAAGAAACAACAGTTAGAACCGGACGTGGAAAAATGACTGGTTCCAAATTGGAGAAGGAAAATGTCCAGGCTGTATATTGTCATCCCACTTATTTAACTTACATGCAGTGTACATCATGTGAAATGCCAGGCTGGATGAAGAACAAACTGGGATCAAGATTCCCAGGAGAAATATCAATACCCTCAGATATGCAGATGACACCACCCTCATGGCAGAAAGTGAAGAGGAACTAAAGAGCCTCTTGATGAAGGTGAAAGAGAAGAGTGAAAAAGCTGGCTTAAAATTCAAAAAACTAAGATCACGGCATCTAGTCCCATCACTTCATACCAATAGATGGGGGAACAATGGAATGAGTGACAGACTATATTTTCTTGGACTCCCAAATCACTGAAGACAATGACTGCAGCCATGAAATAAAAAGATGCTTGCTCCTTGGAAGAAAAGCTGTTACAAACCTAGACATCATATTAAAAAGCAGAGACATTTCTTTGCTGACAAAGGTCCGTCTAATCAAAACTATGGTTTTTCCAATAGTCGTGTATGAATGTGAGAGCTGGACTATAAGGAAAGCTGAGCGCAGAAGAATTGATGCTTTTGAACTGTGGTGCTGAAGAAAACTCTTGAGAGTCCATTGGACAGGAAGGACATCAAACCAGTCAATTCTAAAGGAAATCAGTCCTGAATATTCATTGGAAGGACTAATGTTGAAGCTGAAGCTCCAACACTTTGGCCACCTGATGTAAAGAGCCGACTCCTTAGAAAAGATCCATGATGCTGGGAAAGATTGAAGGCAGGAGGAGAAGGGCATGACAGAGGATGAAATGGTTGGATGGCATCACCAACTCAATGGACATGAGTTTGAGCAAGCTCTGAGAGATGGTGAAGGACAGGGAAGCCTGGCGTGCTATGGTCTATGAGGTCACAAAGAGTCAAACACAACTGAGCGACTGAACAACAAACTAATACCGGAAATTAAAACCAAGGACTAGGTCAGCAATAGGCTCTGAGTAAAATATTCACACTCTGTACTTCACAACAGGTTGAATAAAGATTTGCTTTTTCTATTTATATCCCTTGATTTTTTCACATTGAAAAAAAGTGAAAGTGTTAGTCACTCAGTTGTGTCCAAATCTTTGTGACCTGTGGATTGTAGCCCACCAGGCTCTTCCGTCCATGGAATTCTCCAGCCAAGAATACTGGAGTGGGTAACCCCCTTCTCCTGGGGATCTTCCTTACCCATGGATTGAACCAGAATTTCCTGCATCGTAGGTAGATTCTTTACTTTCTGAGACACCAGGGAAGCTCATATTCCACATTAGTATGATAATAGTATGATAGCCATAGTGATTTCCCATATGGGTAAATTAATATCGATAGGCCATATGTTTTATTTTGAATCCTTTAAAAGTTATACTGTTACCTTCTTTCATGGCATTTACATCCTTGGGGAATTGTTTAACTGTACGTTACACGGATTTAAAAACTAAAATAAGTTCATGTCATCCTAAACCTTTACTAAACCTAAACTCTAAGAGGAAAGTATTTATTGCTTTGTTATGTGTTGAGCTGACCTTCTCCCCCTCACAATTTATTAAAATGATAGACTACTATTGGTTCTTTCTCTAAAATGGAGATAAGTCTTACCAGAGGGAGAGAGGTTCAGATCCTGACCCCGAATAACCAGAATAATTTTAGAAGATGATTCATTAATTAGATTTATAAACTTCAGATACTGAATATTGCTTTCTTGATGTGTTTGAAGAAGAGTGTCATTTGAATTTCCCAGGGACAATCTTGGTTGTAATCTCTTCTGATAGTAAATGGAAGGTGATGCTATTGAAATAGCTTTCTGCTAGACTTTGTAGTTAAAACCCTGCATATCCAGGGGAATTGCTGCTTCTTGCAAGTGAAGATATTTATTGATAGATACCCTGACAGTCTACCAAGCTCCTTTCTCTAAAGCAGTGGAAAGTGCAACGCAGAGTTTTCTAGACCTTTTTTTTTCTTAGCCAAGGGATAGGTTTCCAATTTCTTTATCAACTGGAGTGTTCTTTCCTAAAGATGGAATCCAGTTTCCTGCTTTGCTCATCATAGATACCACATGTATGTAGTCTACTGTGAAATGGATTATAGATGGATTGTTATTTTTCATACTGATTTTTATTGAGATGTAATTCATGTACCATGAAATCTCCTCCTTTAAAGTGTACAATTGTTTGGGTTTTACAATATTTACAATGTTGTACAACAGTCACCAGTTTCTAATTCCATAAATTATCATCACCCTCAAATAAATCCTGAACCCATTAGAAGTCATTCTTCATCCCATCCACTACTCTCTCCTGGAAACTACTAACCAGTTTCTTTTTATCTATGGATTTGCCTATTCTAGGCTTCCCTGGTGTCTTGGTGGTAAAGAATCCGCCTGTAATGCAGGAATCACAGGAGACGTGGGTTCGATCCCTGGGTCAGGAAGATCCCCTGGAGAAGGAAATGGCAACCCACTCCAGTATTCTTGCCTGGGAAAACCCACGTACAGAGGAGCCTGGTAGGCTACAGTCCATGGGTTCACAAAGAGTTGGACACAACTGAGGAACTAACACTAATAGACCCTAGACATTTCAAATAAGTGATATCATATAGCATGTGGCTTTTTGTGACCTCTTCTTTCATTTAGCATTTGCAGGATTCATCCTTGTTACAGAACATATCAGTACTTCATTGTCTTTTATAGTTGAATTATATTTCATTGTGTTGAAATAACTCATTTTGTATATACATTTGTCAGTTGATGGTTATTTGGGTTGATTCCATCTTTTTGGCTGTTAAGAGTACTGCTGCTACTGCTAAATCACTTCAGTCGTGTCCGACTCTGTGCGACCCCATAGACAGCAGCCCATCAGGCTCCCCCATCCCTGGGATTCTCCAGGCAAGAACACTGGAGTGGGTTGCCATTTCCTTCTCCAATGCATGAAAGTGAAAAGTCAAAGTGAAGTCGTTCAGTCATGTCCGACTCTTCTCGACCCCATGGACTGCAGCCAACCAGGCTCCTCCATCCATGGGATTTTCCAGGCAAGAGTACTGGACTGGGGTGCCATTGCCTGTGGATATTTGTTGCCTAGTCTCTCGAATATATACCTGTGGCTGAATATACACACTGTTCCTGTATACTAATTTTATGTAGAAAACCAAAGTATCTTTCACATTTATATAATCATTGTAAGAGTATAATTACCCCATCATTTCATTTGAGAATCAATATCTTCTTTTTTTTTTAATTTTATTTTATTTTTAAACTTTTCAATATTGCTGGTTTTGCCAAATATCGAAGTGAATCCGCCACAGGTATACATGTGTATACCATCCTGAACCCTCCTCCCTCCTCTCTCCCCATACCATCCCTCTGGATCGTCCCAGTGCACCAGCCCCAAGCATCTAGTATCGTGCATCAAACCTGGACTGGCGACTCGTTTCATACATGATAGTATACATGTTTCAATGTCGTTCTCCCAAATCTTCCCACCCTCTCCCTCTCCCACAGAGTCCATAAGACTGTTCTATACATCAATGTCTCTTTTGCTGTCTTGTATACAGGGTTATTGTTACCATCTTTCTAAATTCCATATATATGTGTTAGTATACTCTATTGGTGTTTTTCTTTCTGGCTTACTTCACTCTGTATAATAGGCTTCAGTTTCATCCATCTCATTAGAACTGATTCAAATGAATTCTTTTTAATGGCTGAGTAATACTCCATTGTGTATATGTACCACAGCTTTCTTATCCATTCATCTGCTGATGGGCATCTAGGTTGCTTCCATGCCCTGGCTATTATAAACAGTGCTGCGATGAACATTGGGGTACACGTGTCTCTTTCCCTTCTAGTTTCCTCAATGTGTATGCCCAGCAGTGGGATTGCTGGATCATAAGGCAGTTCTATTTGCAGTTTTTTAAGGAATCTCGACACTGTTCTCCATAGTGACTGTACTAGTTTGCATTCCCACCAGCAGTGTAAGAGGGTTCCCTTTTCTCCACACCCTCTCCAGCATTTATTGCTTGTAGACTTTTGGATCGCAGCCATTCTGACTGGCGTGAAATGGTACCTCATAGTGGTTTTGATTTGCATTTCTCTGATAATGAGTGATGTTGAGCATCTTCTCATGTGTTTGTTAGCCATCTGTATGTCTTCTTTGGAGAAATTATGTCTTCTTTAGTCACCCTTTAAAATTTGTGGATAGGCACCTAAAAACTTATTTCCAATCTGTTTGCCTGTAAATTCAGAAAACGGTGTGAAATTAGAGCATTGTGTGGTCGTATGTGTGTCCATGTATGGATTTCCTTTCGGTCCTATCACTTCATGTGTTTACTGTTATTTTATTTTTATGTGGTTGTGGTCAGTATTAGACCAAAAAGAAAATAAAGAAAAGTCTTAGTGTAAGGGAATAAAACTGCCTGAAACCATATTAGACCATTTTTATGCTTATATATTTTAATCAGAAAATAGATTACAAAAGCAAGAATGAGAAGGGTAGACTCAAGATAATCTTTTCTTAATTATAGTACATAAAAATTCATGTTTTCAAAACATATAATGACATAGACAAATGCATACAGTATAATAGTTTGTATAATAGAAACCACACTCAATAAAAAGCAAATTATGTAACAGTATTTTCCCAATTTTATACAAAAAATATACAGACAGCATAAATACTTCAAAATGCTAAAAGTGGTTATCTTTAGTAGCTTTGCTAAGTCACTTCAGTCGTGTCCGACTCTGTGCGAACCCCATAGACGGCAGCCCACCAGGCTCCCCCGTCCCTGGGATTCTCCAGGCAAGAGTACTGGAGTGGGTTGCCATTGCGTTCTCCAATGCATGAAAGTGAAAAGTGAAAGCGAAATCACTCAGTCGTGTCCAACTCTTAGTGACTCCATGGACTGCAGCCCACCAGGCTCCTCCGTCCATGGGATTTTCCAGGCAAGAGTACTGGAGTGGGGTGTCATTGCCTCCTCCATTAGTAGCTTTACATTTTCCTATATTCTTTACTTAGTTTTGTATATTTTATACAGTTGTTATGAACTATAGACACAAGTAGGAAAAAAACCCCATAATTTAACAATTGTTCCTTTTATGCTTGTTATCAAGATAGTCAATCATTTCAACAAAACCCGTATCATTTTCAAAAAGTATCAGCGAACTCTAGCATTCAGATGCATTGATAAGATCTCACTTAGGATCATTCTGGATATTAATGACATAAAATAGGAACATTTGTGTTGGAAAGGATGGAATACTATATTCTAGACCTACAGCTTCAGATTGCTGAAACATATCAACTAGTCTTCTTCAGTAGACTTTTGTTTGTCACAACTTGGAGAACTTAGAGTCACAGATGGCTTCTAGTGGGTAGAGACCAGGGATGCAGCACAATATCCTAAAATGATTAGAGCAGCCTCCTACAGGAAAGAGCTATTGAATCCAAAAGTTACTAAGGTTGAAAATTCATATTTTAAACAAGCAATCATGTCATAAATTTAGATTTACTTGAAAGCTTTTTTTAGACTCAGAATTTAGAAATGTAGTTTTAAACCTGAAGTTGATACCTATGTGTAGGATGAATCCATATTATAAATTTTTCATTTAAGTAAATACATGATACTAAGATTGGGGTTGGTGTTATTTCAAGTTTCTACTATACAAACTGAAATTGATAGTTTGACACTTAATATTGTTTAATGAAATTTTTATTCTACAATAAATTACCTTTAGGAAATAAGATTTCTATACTTCAGTTTCTTACTGATACTCTGTATAGTGTTTTTTTCATAAAATGATGACATAAGTCTAATTTATCACACATATCCTAGAAGTTTTATATGGAAATCATGTACACAGAGCTATCCTGATATATTGTTTAAAGAAAAACATGGCTTTATCTCCAAAGTTTTGTTGTGTTAAAAGATGATGTATTTTTGTGGAAATTTAACTTGTTATATTTATTGCCATAAACAATGGTTACATTGACTGATTTCTATAATTTTGTATTTTTTTTCTATATCATTTAATAGAGCTGTCTTTGTCCTATTTATCTTTTTTTATTGGAGGATAATTTTTTTTTATAATGTTGTGTTGGTTTCTGCTATACAACATCATGTATAAGCTATAAGTATACATATATCCCCCGCCCTTAAGCTCCCTCCCACCCCACCTCCAAATCCCTCCCCCTAGGTTGTCACAGAGCACTGAGCTGGGCTCCCTGTGTTACCCAGCAGCTTCCCACTTTCTGTTTTATACATGGTAGTGTACATATGTCAGTGCTACTCTCTCAATTTTTCCCACTCTACTCTTCCCCCACTGTGTCCGTAAGTCCATTATCCATCTCTGTGTCTCTATTCCTGCCTGTAGATTGGACCATCAGTACCATTTTTCTAGATTCTATATGTGTGCATTAATGTACTATATTTGATTTTCTCTTTCTGACTTATTTCACTGTTATAACAGGCTATAGGTTCATCCATGTCACTACACTGACTCAGATTCATTCCTTGTTATGGCTGAGTAATATTCCATTGTATATATGTGCCACAGCTTCTTTATCCATTCATCTGTCAATGAACATCTAGGTTGCTTCCGTGTCTTGGCTATTGTAAATAGTGCTGCAGTGAACATCGGAGTACATATGTCTTTTTGAATTATGGCTTTCTCAGGGTATATGCCCAGTAGTGGGGTTGCTGGGTCATATGGTAGTTTTATTCCTAGTTTTTTAAGGAATATCCATACTGTTCTCCATAGTGGCTGTATCAATTTACATTCTCACAAACAGTGCAAGAGGCTTCCCTTTTCTCCACATCCTCCACATTTATTTTTTGAAGATTTTTTTGATAATGGCCATTCTAACCAGTGTGAGGTAATACCTAATTGTAGTTTTGGCTTGCATTTCTCTAATAATGAATCATATTGAGCATCTTTTCATGTGTTTATCGGCCCTGTGTATGTCTTCTTTGGAGAACTGACTACTAACAAAGCATATAAAAATCATTTTTAGAAACCATGTAGGCATTACTGAGAACAGCTAAAATTTATTTACCATAGGGAATTACAGTGACTGAATACACACCATGAAAGTCTGTTGTGACAATAACTAGAACATTTAAACTCATTGAACACAATCTCAAGAAAGAAATCATTCTTGTTTGACAACGTTTCTGCAAAGAATGGATGCCTTAATTCTTCAGCCTCATCTCAGGCAGTAGTTCCCTTCACTTCCTACGGTCCCACACACCTCTCCTCTCAGGTTGGGGAAGAGACAGTCTCCCCAAAATAAAACCAAACAAGATCTTTCCCACAACAAGTTCTTTGCTCATGATGTTTCCTCCTTGCATGGTCAGAGCCTACTCACTCCTGTTTAATAAAGAACTCCCAACTCTGTCTACCTCTCTGTTTATGCAGACTCTCCTCTGTTATTCTCCTTCTCCACATTCTTTCTCCTTCATAATGCTTTAACTTTTGTGACTGTTTATTACTTGTTTGTCTGGGAAATTGTTTTTCTCTGACACACTGACACTGAGAAAGAGAGCTGTGTCTATTCTCACTAAGTTCACACAGTACACAGAGGAGTTGTGGCACAGGGATTATTGGTTGAATGTCTGAGTGGTATTGGAAAAAGGAATTAGAGCTATTTTTAAGCACCTATTATGTGCCATGTGCTCAGCTCTGTGCCAGTGGTTCAATGGTTGGAGAGACAAGTCAATCTCTTCCTCTATGAGACTTAGAGTATAGTGGAAGAGATGAGAGGGACCCTGATATAGGTGAGGTACAGGGTTCTAAAGAAATACACAGCTAGAGCTACTTGGGTGGTCAGATGACTCTGGTAAAACTAATTCCTTTCTTTAATCTGAAGGATAAATAGAAGTTTTCCAAATGAAGAAAGAAATGTTTCGGGCAGAGGGAACTCTCCCAGATGCCCTTTGAGCCAAGGTGCACAGAATTTCCATCCAGTCCTACGGTGTACACAAGAAATATAGACTCACATTCTGGGAATGTCTTAAATGTTTAGTGTTGTGTAATTTAACTGTAGCCATCATGGTAGTGATACTCAGTTAAAATCTGGGTCAGTCTGCAACTTAGGAAAGAAGTCTGCATTGGGGGATGTGGGTTTAGTGAGTTGCCAGGGTACAGACACGGGAATTGAAGGCATGCATAAGGATGAAATCCCCCAAAGACAGGTAAAGACTGAGAGAAAATAAGGGCAAACAGTGGAAGAAGTACCAGCAACCACTGAGGCAAAGGAGAACCAAGAGACGGCAGTTTTGCTAAAGCTTACGTATCAGAGAGTTTCCAGGGCAAGTAAACCATGAGCCATGCCAGGAACTGAGGGTTAGAGACTACATGCTTGGGAGACATCACTCATGATAGGGGTTGATCTGACACTTACAAAATTATGTGACTGTTAAGAAAGCAACTTTATTTTAGTGGTGGAGACACAATTTCAGCTATAATGGTTAGATGAAGGACTAAGCAATATGGAACTAGAAGCAAGGAGTGAGAGAAACTGAGGGGAGAAGTCAGCAGCCAAATGGGGCCAGAAAAGAGTATTTTTATAATGGAGGAGAAATTTTGCCTTTTGGCTTAGAGACAGAGGCAGAGAAAGTATATTTTTTGGCCTGGAAAGAGAAATGATGAAGAAAGAGAGTTGGAAGTATGGGGAGAGGGGGGTCGGAATGGAGAGCATCATGAAGGAAGCAAGGTCTCAAAGGACATGGGTTAAGTGCTTTATAGATTTCATAATGTCTTTATGTAGGTTAATTTGTTAAATGCTTACAATAATGGTTTAATATAGGTCTTATTATTCTTTCTGTACAAATGTTAAAAATGAGATTCAGAATGTTTTAGTAATTTGCCCAAGGGCAAACAGCTAATAAATGTTAAAACTGAGATTTGAAATCTTGTCTGTTTCTAAATTTCATGTTCTTTTCCCACCTAGTGAAGCTGACAAGTTAACCATTCCTCAAACCTCTGCTCTTAGTGCTGGTAATATACACTTACATATTAGAGAACACTGAAGACAAGAGGAGAAACTGTCTTGGCCTATTTTAAGATACAGTATCTTATTCTTTGCTCCCAAGCTAGATATCAACAACTGGAAACATCTCTCTAAATAGATTGAATCATACTCTGAAATCTGTTCTACTGTGATCCGCAGGTTCGTAGATTCGGT
The DNA here is from genome assembly GCF_002263795.3 of Bos taurus. Taxonomy (NCBI): domain Eukaryota; kingdom Metazoa; phylum Chordata; class Mammalia; order Artiodactyla; family Bovidae; genus Bos; species Bos taurus. The sequence continues at coordinate 42,366,584 of NC_037331.1, forward strand.
ATCACCTGTGAGCTTCTTAGAAATCCACATTCTCAGGCCCACCCAGACTTGCTGACTAAGAGTCTCTGAGGATGGGGTCTAGAAATTCATGTTTTAACAGTCCCACCTGGTGACTCTGATTTGTGCTAAAGTTTGAGAAGCTGTGTGTGGCTTGATCATGCTTAACTTACAGCATAAATGTATTTATTTGAAAGCACTTATTTAAAAAAGCAATTAAATACTTAAAGATTTAGTTAAGTGAAATCCAAACAAAGCTCAGATGTGTAGGACCATCAGTACTATCAGAATATTATATGTTGAAAGCTACCTAATTTATATTAGACAATTCCTATGTGGTAAGCATTAGTGAACCAAGCATGAAATTAATGTATGCTTAAAATGTTATAAACACTTAAAGTTTAGAAAAATCTAAATAGAGTGACTGAAGCCAACAGAATCACAACTTAAAGTCACTAGTTAAACTTTTGAGAACCCAGCAGTTTATTCTGGCATATAAAAATATAGCAGCAATAAAAGAAAAGTGTCCCTCTGTTCAGAGTTAATGACAACTTTGGTAATTATGGTGTAAACTGGTTAAAGCACTGTAGAATTTCTAAGAGCAGACTAGAGTTTCTGGAGTATTTTTATCTATTCTATTTTCTTTGTCAGTGAACAGATAATAGGTTTGAGGATTTTTGTTGACTATAAAATGTATTATATAACATTCAGTCCTTAACTATTTGGTCATTTTAAGAAAAACGAGTATCTATAAAATATGGTTATTATATTTAGCATTACCAAGAGTGTAAAGGGAACACAATTCAACTAGAGTTAAATGCACGAAAATAGCTGAGCCAACAAGCATGTTTTCAACAAGTCATATTAGACACGTACTTCCAGTAATTCTAATTTCTTACTTTAATCATTATGAGTATCAGGAAATCATATCATACTGTGCCCCATATGCCTATCATTTTACTAGTCTCCACCTCTGCTTCTTTTATGCTTCTATTTTCATCCCTCTTTTCCATCCTGTACTTCCATTCCACCCCTTTCTCATCCTCTATTCTTTCTTACTGCTTTTTCATCCCTTACCTTCTTTCCAATTCTATACAAAAAGAATCTCAGGTAATTTTCAGTGGTATATACCCAACACAAGTGGTAGTGGTAATATGTTTGGGACAATTAGATGTTAGAAAGCAACATAGTGTTTACACTAAATATTATGTCACAAATTATAATTTGTTTCTCATATGTAAGTGCTCTTATTAAAATATTGTCTAATTTACTTGCTGCTGCTGCTAAGTCGCTTCAGTCGTGTCCGACTCTGTGCAACCCAATAGACAGCAGCCCACCATGCTGCCCCGTCCCTGGGATTCTCCAGGCAAGAACACTGGAGTGGGTTGCCATTTCCTTCTCCAATGCATGAAAGTGAAAAGTGAAAGTAAAGTCGCTCAGTCGTGTCTGACTCTTAGCGGCCACATGGATTGCAGCCTACCAGGCTCCTCTGTCCATGGGATTTTCCAGGCAAAACTAAAATCAGTTTAGTCTGAGTCTGTAAACCTAATCATTTTTTATCTGATTCTACTTGAATTCTGACTCTTTTTGCTTTCTTGTATCATTTTATCTCATCTTTCTGTACTAAAACTTGAAAAAGATAATTATTCAATAGATATTGGGGTGCTAGTGCACTGTTAAAAAAAAAAAAAAACTCTATATTTGTACATTTAAATAAAGATGGCCAACCTTTGAGATAAGAAGTTTCTAATAGATTTCAATAAAAATGGATGCTATTCGGATGCATGTGGAGAGTCAATCTGCAATATCAAGGAAACCTCAATTCAATTATTTAGCAGATAAGTTATTTCAAAAAACCTACATTTATGCAGATAAAAGCCTGGAATTCTGAAAAGTTGCTTTTTCAGTGGATGTTATTGAGATGTTAGGTTCTTATCCCAGTTGTGTTTCCATAAGACACTCTATTAATGAAAAACACCAAAGGAACACATTATAGATTTCAGAGAACATAGTCTGGTCATTCTTGTAAAAAAAATTCATTGAGGGAGTGACATAAACTTAAGACATTCTCAAATCATAAAATTTTGTTGGAATTTCTTTTGTGATCTGAATTTATTGATGATATTTAAGTTAAATGCATGTTTTAATTTAGAATATTAGCCAATATGCTACTAAAGCTTAAAAAATACTTAATTTTTTAAAACAGATATATATCTTTTTTCAGTGTTTTCTTTTACTAGAATGTTAAAAGTGCTGTATCTCATCAATTCATTTTTAATAGAAATTATATGATGAATGCCATGAACAATAATAAAGTGGACCTTAAATATCTCCACGTAAGCTTGCTATTGCAATCATCATAGTGACCAATTATCTGGGGTCCATTTTTCCATAATAAAAATGGAAAAGTTCTGAATATCTCTAAAGAAATATACATAACTGACATAAGAAAATCTATAAGAAGCACATCAACAGTGAAAATTGATGAAATTAAACTGAGCATTAATATTGAGCATGTATACCATGACAAGAAGTGAGATTAGGGTGTGCTTAATTGAAGATTCTACTTCTTTGAAGAAAAAATATTTTTGAACTAGAAGCAATGTGAAAAAATCATGGAGTAAGAAATGAGCAAGATGTGTTTTATTAGCATTTGGAAGGATAGGGCAGAGCAAAGGGTTCTTTGTAGACAATTTTAAGTTCCAAGTGTGAGGCCCACATCCTAACTTTGCTGTTTGGGCTGATCACTTAATTAATTTTGTCTCAGCTATAAAACAGAAATAAAAACAATGCCTTTCTTATGTAATTGTTGAAAGAATTAAGTGAACTTGTGCTTGGGATATCTGTGATAAATTCTACTTCTCTCAGCAAGAATATTAGTAATTATTATATGCATGAGTTAATAATTACTGATCTCTGTGTAAACATGAGGAAAGGAGAACTGGCTATAATTTCTGAGGAAAACACTTATAATTGTAATGCCTATAATGAGCTGGAAATGCTAAGTTCATGGGACTCTGTATGAGGAGTTGAACATCTTAAATGCTTCAAAATAAAAGATTTTGGAGACATAGGGAGGGCAAGGAGCACATTATCATTTATGTACCTAAGCTTAGCACGAAAGGGCTTCCCTGGTGGCTCAGAGTAAAGAATCCACCTGCAACTTGGAGAACTGGGTTCAATCCCTGGGTTGGGAGGATCCCCTAGAGTTTTGTCATTCAGTTATGTCAAACTCTTTTCCACCTCATCGACAAGCACACCAGGCTTCTCTGTCCATCATCAACTCCTGAAGTGTGCTGAGACCCCTGTCCATCGAGTAGGTGATGACATCCCACCATCTCATCTTCTGTGGTCCCCCTCTCCTCCTCCTTCAATCTTTCCCAGCATCGGGGTCCTTTTCATTGAATCAGTTCTTCGTATCAGGTGGCCAAAGTATTAGAGTTTCAGCTTCAGCATCAATTCTTCCAATGACTATTCAGGACTGATTTCCTTTAGGATGGACTGGTTTGACCTCCTTCCTGACCAAGGGACTCTCAAGAGTCTTCTCCAACAGCACAGTTAAAAGCATCAATTCTTTGGTGCTCAGCTTTCTTTATGGTTCAACCATCACATCCATACCTGAATACTACAAAAACCATAGCTTTGACTAGATGGACCTTTGTTGGCAAAGTAATGTCTCTGTGTTTTAATATGCTGTCTAGGTTGGCACAGCTTTTCTTTCAAGGAGCAAGCATCTTTTAATTTCATGGCTGCAGTCACCATCTGCAGTGATTTTGGAGCCCAAGAAAATCAAGTCTGTCATTGGTTCCACTGTTTCCCCATCAATTTGCCATGAAGTGATGGGGCCAGATGCCATGATCTTAGTTTTCTAAATATTGAGTTTTAAGCCAATATTTTCATTCTCCTCTTTCACTTTTATCAAGAGGCTCTTTAGTTCTTCCTTGCTTTCTGCCATAAGGGTTGTGTCATCTGCATATCTGAGATTATTATATTTCTCCCAGGAATCTTGATTCCAGCTTGTGCTTCATCCAGGCTGGCATTTCACATGATGTACTCTGCATATAAGTTAAATAAACAGGGTGAGAGTATACAGCCTCGATGTACTCCTTTCCCAAATTGGAGCCAGTCCGTTGTTCCATTTTCACTTCTAACTGTTGCTTCTTGACCTGCCTACAGATTTCTCAGGAAGCAGGTCAGGTGGTCTGGTATCCCCATCTCTTAAAGAATTTTCCGCTATTTGTTGTGATCAAAACAGTCAAAGGCTTTGGTGTAGTCAATAAAGCAGAAATAAATGTTCTTCTGAAATGCTCTTGCTTTTTCTCTGATCCAGAAGATGTTGGTAATTTGATCCTCTGCCTTTTCTAAATCCAGCTTCAACATCTGGAAGTTCTCATTTCACATACTGTTGAAGCCTCGCTTGGAGAATTTTAAGCATTACTTTGCTAGTATGTGAGATGAGTGCAATTGTGCAGTAGTTTGAACATTCTTTGGCATTTCCCATCTTTGGGATTGGAATAAAAACTGAATTTTTCCTGTCCTGTGACCACTGCTGAGTTTTCCAAATTTGCTGGCATATGGAGTGCAGCACTTTCACAGCATCATCTATTAGGATTTGGAATAGCTCAACTGGAATTCCATCACCTCCACTAGCTTTGTCTGTGGTAATGCTTCATAAGGCCCACTTGACTTAGCATTCCGGGATGTCTGACTCTAAATGAGTGGTCACACCATCGTGGTTATCTGGGTCATGAAGATCTTTTTTGTATAGTTCTCTGTGTATTCTTGCCACCTCTTCTTAATATCTTCTGCTTCTCTTAGGTCCATACTGTTTCTGTCTTTTATTTTGGCCATCTTTGCATGAAGTCTTCCCTTGATATATCTAATTTTCTTGACAAGATCTCTAGTCTATTCTATTCTTTTTTTGGTCTATTTCTTTGCCCTGATGACCGAGGAATGCTTTCTTATGTCTCCTTTCTATTGTTTGGAACTTTGCATTCAGATGGGTATATCTTTCCTTTTGCCTTTGCCTTTTAGGGCATGGCAACCCATTCCAGTATTCTTGCCTGGAGAATCCCCATGGACAGAGGAGCCTGGCAGGCTACAGTCCATGGCATGTCACAAAGAGTCAGACATGAGTTACCACGGAAAGTCTAGAAAATGCCAGGATTCGTCACTTCAGTATCTTTTTTAGTATGAACCTCTTCATTTGGTCATTTAAATGGAAATAATTAAGTTGAGAAGCAAATATTATGGCTCCAAAGAAAGGAAAGTTATCACTAACATATGAAAGGTAGTATATTGACATAGCCTTATGGTTGTGTAAATTATTTATTATTATTTTTAATTTTTATTTATCTGCTTCTTTATCAATGTAAGTGAAAGTATTAGTCTCTCAGCTGTGTCCAGCTCTTTGTAACCCCCATGGACTATAGCCCACCAGACTCCTCTCTCTGTGGGAGTCTCCAGCAAGAATATTGGAGTGGGTTGCCATTCTCTTCTGCAGGACATCTTCCCAACCCAGGAATTGAACCCTGGTCCCCTGCATTGCAGGCAGATTCTGAGGAATCAGAGCTATCAAGGAAGCCCTCTTTACAATAAGCATTAAAAGTAATGTAGAAATTAAAAATAAAACCTCATATTGTCATAAATAACATAAACGTCTTTAGGTGGCTCAGAGGTTAAAGTGTCTGCCTGCAATGTGGGAGACCTGGGTTTGATCCCTGGGTCAGGAAGATCCCCTGGAGAAGGAAATGGCAACCCACTCCAGTATTCTTGCCTGGAGAATCCCATGGATGGAGGAGCCTGGTGGGCTACAGTCCACAGGGTCGCAAAGAGTCGGACATGACTGAGCGACTTCACTTCACTTCATTGTCATAAAAATTATTTAATGTCATTACAGAGATAAAAACAACATTGAAATAAATATTTGACAATTTCTGATAGTGTGACATAATTTTACAGGCTTTCTGGCATATGCAGAAAACACTGGACTAATAGTTTAAAAATCCATTCCAACTTTCCCACTATCATTTTTCATGACTGGACAAATTCCTTCACTTCTGTAAGCCTTGTTTTTTATCTTCTAAGAAGGAAATGAGGATGGAAGTGATCAAATGGAGTTCACTTCCATTATATTGGAAAATTATCCTGCTTCTAAACATCATATCAATTACGGTGTTGTAAGAATTAGTTACCAACACACTTATTAAAAACATGGGCTTCTGCTGATATGGTGGCTACAGAATGGAAGAAAATTCTGTCAATATCCATTGCTTTTTCTCTTGCCACATTGTGATGATTTCTTACTAGAAAACTATGAAGCCAAAATAAAGAGAAAATAAAATCTGTGGGCACTGCTGCATTGTGGAATAAAACTATTATATAGCCAGGTAGAAAATAAAGAAGATGAACAAGAACCAACAGTTTTCTAAGAAAACACAATTATACTTTCTTCTCTATGGCTCAGACTAATAAACATCTGTTCTGGTTATAGGAAATCATTTCTGTAAATAAGATAGAATTACAAATATTCTTATGAAATATTTAAGGAGATAAAGAGACATTTTATATTAATTGCTATTTTGAATTGCATGGAACATTTGACAAAATGTTACCTTCAAAGTATGTGATTACCTTGATACCTTCTCATCCCGGTAATGAAAAAGCTCTCATAAACATGAGAGTGAGGAAGAATCTTATTCCACCTTTACCAGATGATCTTTGCAAACCAAGAGAATCTTTTCCAATGCCCACTTCCAAAATGCCAGAAGCACTTCTCTTGTGGTCATAAAGCAAACTTATAGGGAAGACTCTGAATCAAGGGAAATATAAGTATATGCTATCCCCTCTCTTCTTGTATATAGTGTGCTTGATTTTAACACAGGATCCTTAATCTCAGGAAGCAGTTCACATGAATTTTACTCCAGCCTAGTCATTAACAAAAATGCCACATTACTTTATTTTTTCCAGTTAGAATAAATTGGACTGGATCCCCTGTGTGCCTGGATAATGAGAAATTAACTTTTAATTATTTTAACAGGGGTATTATCCTCCTTAATGAATCAGTATAACTCACCTGCTATGCAGGAGATACAGGAGAAGCAGGTGTGATCCCTGGAGAAGGAAATGGCAACCCACTCGAGTATTCTTGCCTGGGAAATCTAATGGAAAGAGGAGCCTGGTCAGCTACAGTCCATGAGGTCACAAAAGTCAGACATGACTTGGCAACTAAACGATTCCTCCTTCAGTTCAGTTCGGTTCAGTCACTCAGTCATGTCCAAATCTTTGCAACCCCATGAATAGCAGCACACCAGGCCTCCCTGTCCATCACCAACTCCCGGAGTTTACTTAAACTCATGTCCATTGAGTCAGTGATGCCATCCAGCCATCTCATCCTCTGTCATCCCCTTTTCCTCCTGCCCCCAATCCCTCCCAAATCAGGGTTTTTTCCAGTGAGTCAACACTTCGCATGAAGTGGCCAAAGTATTGGAGTTTCAGCTTTAGCATCAGTCCTTCCAAAGAAATCCCAGGGCTGATCTCCTTCAGAATGGAATGGTTGGATCTCCTTGCAGTCCAAGGGACTCTCAAGAATCTTCTCCAACACCACAGTTCAAAAGCATCAATTCTTCTGCGCTCAGCCTTCTTCACAGTCCAACTCTCACATCCATACATGACCACAGGAAAAACCATAGCCTTGACTAGATGGACCTTTGTTGGCAAAGTAATGTCTCTGCTTTCAATATGCTATCTAGGTTGGTCATAACTTTCCTTCCAAGGAGTAAGCGTCTTTTAATTTCATGGCTGCAATCTCCATCTGCAGTGATTTTGGCGCCCAGAAAAATAAAGTCTGACACTGTTTCGACTGTTTCCCCATCTATTTCCCATGACGTGATGGGACCAGATGCCATGATCTTCGTTTTCTGAATGTTGAGCTTTAAGCCAACTTTTTCACTCTCCACTTTCACTTTCATCAAGAGGGTTTTTAGTTCCTCTTCACTTTCTGCCATAAGGGTGGTGTCATCTGCATATCTGAGGTTATTGATATCTCTCCCGGCAATCTTGATTCCAGCTTGTGCTTCTTCCAGCCCAGCGTTTCTCATGATGTACTCTGCATAGAAGTTAAATAAGCAGGGTGATAATATACAGCCTTGACGTACTCCTTTTCCTATTTGGAACCAGTCTGTTGTTCCATGTCCAGTTCTAACTGTTGCTTCCTGACCTGCATATAGGTTTCTCAAGAGGCAGGTCAGGTGGTCTGGTATTCCCATCTCTTTCAGAATCTCCCACAGTTTATTGTGATATACAGTCAAAGTCTTTGGCATAGTCAACAAAGCAGAAATAGATGTTTTTCTGGAACTCTCTTGCTTTTTCAATGATCCAGGAGATGTTGGCAATTTGATCTCTGGTTCCTCTGCCTTTTCTAAAACCAGCTTGAACATCAGGAAGTTCACAGTTCACGGATTGCTGAAGCCAGGCTTGGAGAATTTTGAGCATTACTTTACTAGTATGTGAGATGAGTGTAATTGTGCAGTAGTTTGAGCATTCTTTGGCTTTGCCTTTCTTTGGGATTAGTGTTACACAAATGTATTTTTGTTTTCTGATACAGGGTTCTTTTGAATGTGAAAAATGTGCTAGTATCTCTCCTCCAAGATTCCTGCCCTCACTTTCTGCTCCCAGACTTCTCCACTACTCTGCTACCTATTGCCCATTTCAGAGACAGTCTACAAAGAAATGAGCCTTGCCACCCTCAAGTCTTACCTTCCCTGTAGAAAGAGCCCTTCCTCAAACCCTACTGTCTCTGTTTTGAGAAGACGATTTCACATTTCCCTCCTGTCACTTACATTTTTCTATTTTAAAACCCATGCTAGCCTCCTCTTTTTGATTGGGAGGAATTATATGCTAAACCTTGTTGGTTTTTCTTTTTATGCTCTTCCTTATATGTTTATGGCTTGGGAGTGTTCTTCAACCTCCTTTGCTTTTCACAGGTGAGAGATTTATAGGCTTAGGGAAACATTCTGGTTTTTCTATGGGAGAATAATATTTTCCTTTTGATTCAAGGCCTTGGATACTAATTTGCAAAATCTTTTTTTTTTCTTCTTTCTCACAGGAGTCAACCAATCCATTTTCACATAGAGTATGCTATATCAGTTTACAGATTAATCTTTATTATAGAATTGTGTACTTGTTTTTTATTCATAAATTAAAATTTAATGGAAACATTACAACAAGATACCATCCCCACCCACTAGGATGGCTATACAGTAAAAAAATAACAGACAATAACAAGCGTTGGTGAAGAATTTAAAGAAATTGGAACCCTGTCAAACAATGCTGAAAAGTATTGAAATTACATAGCCTTTTAGGAAAACTATCTAATGCTTCCTCAAAAAGTTGAGCATAAATTCATTTATATAATTAAGAAAGTCACTTTTAGGTAAACACTTTAGAGAAATAAAAATGTATGTTCACATAAAACTTGTATATGGTTGGTCAAAATAGCCTAAAAGCAGAAACAAAATGGGTTGCCATTTCCTACTCCAGAGGATCTTCCTAACCCAGGGATCAAACACAGGTCTCCTGAATTCCTTGAATTGGCAGGCAGATTCTATACCACTGTGCCACCTGGGAAACCCAAATGTCCATTACCTGATGATAAATATAACGTGGTATATCCAGCAATGAAATTGTACTTGACATTGAAAAGGAATGAAGAATTGACACATGCTACAACATAAATGAACCTTGAAAACATTTTGCTAAATGAAAGAAGTCGTAAACAAAAGTTGGCATATTGTTAAGTTTCCATTTATATGAAATTTCTAGAATAAGCATATCTATAGAGAGGGAAATTTGATTGATGGTTGCTTAGGGATAAGGAAGATAGGACTACTGGAGAGAGAAGGCTAAGAAGTGTGGGGTTTCTTTGGGGAGTGATAAGAAACATCTGGAATTATATAGTGGTGATATTGCCCAAACTTGTAAATATATAAAAAATCAGTGCACTCTATACTTTAAAAGAATATACTTTATGGTATGTTAACTATAATCTCAGTTTGTTAAAAGCATGGAGAAGCAGAGGTGAAGAATCATCCCCCCACCATCCAGGAGTTGTAAAATTTAATATTTATATTTCTTCAAAATATAGGGCATTATTTCTTTTACAGTGAATGAAAAGATGTTTGGCTATGAACTAAAGGAAAAAAACCTTCATTACCATTCTAACTATTACATACTACATAATCAAAGATAACAGAATTGTTCTTAATAGCTAGATCTGATTATTTTTTTCTCAAAAACATTCACGTCTGAGTATTTATAGGGAAGAACTGGCACACTCAAATTCAGATATTCAGATCAGATCAGATCAGTCACTCAGTCGTGTCCAACTCTTCACGAGCCCATGAATCGCAGCACACCAGGCCTCCCTGTCCATCACCAACTCCCGGAGTTCACTCAGACTCACGTCCATCGAGTCAGTGATGCCATCCAGCCATCTCATCCTCTGTCGTCCCCTTCTCCTCCTGCCCCCAATCCCTCCCAGCATCAGAGTCTTTTCCAATGAGTCAACTCTTCGCATGAGGTGGCCAAAGTACTGGAGTTTCAGCTTTAGTATCAGTCCTTCCAAAGAAATCCCAGGGCTGATCTCCTTCAGAATGGAATGGTTGGATCTCCTTGCAGTCCAAGGGACTCTCAAGAGTCTTCTCCAACACCACAATTCAAAAGCATCAATTCTTCGGCGCTCAGCCTTCTTCACAGTCCAACTCTCACATCCATACATGACCACAGGAAAAACCATAGCCTTGACTAGACGGACCTTTGTTGGCAAAGTAATGTCTCTGCTTTTGAATATGCTATCTAGGTTGGTCATAACTTTCCTTCCAAGGAGTAAGCGTCTTTTAATTTCATGGCTGCAATCTCCATCTGCAGTGATTTTGGCTCCCAGAAAAATAAAGTCTGACACTGTTTCGACTGTTTCCCCATCTATTTCCCATGAAGTGATGGGACCAGATGCCATGATCTTCGTTTTCTGAATGTTGAGCTTTAAGCCAACTTTTTCACTCTCCTCTTTCACTTTCATCAGGTGGCTTTTTAGTTCCTCTTCACTTTCTGCCATAAGGGTGGTGTCATCTGCAGATCTGAGGTTATTGACATTTCTCTTGGCAATCTTGATTCCAGCTTGTGTTTCTTCCAGTCCAGCGTTTCTCATGATGTACTCTGCATATAAGTTAAATAAACAGGGTGACAATATACAGCCTTGACGTACTCCTATTCCTATTTGGAACCAGTCTGTTGTTCCATATCCAGTTCTAACTGTTGCTTCCTGACCTGCATACAGATTTCTCAAGAGGCAGATCAGGTGGTCTGGTATTCCCATCTCTTTCAGAATTTTCCACAGTTTATTGTGATCCACACAGTCAAAGGCTTTGGCATAGTCAATAAAGCAGAAATAGATGTTAGGCAAGGCTTAATGCAATGAGAAGGGAAATGGCAGAACCCTGGGGTGCTCCCATGGTGCTTCTACCAGTTCCCACCTCTGGACCTGAAAGAGATCAGTTATCAGTATCCAGACACAGAGAGCACTTTCTAAAGAAGAAACTTTGCCAGACAGATACTGAGGCTTTCGCCGGGGGACACATTCTAGCCCATGTTGAAATCATAAGGAAAAAGCTGAGACTAAATATTTCCTAAATACTCCAACTTTATAGTTCTCTTTTATCTCGTGAAGGCATGCTGGTGCTCCCCATTGGTCAAACCCATTGGAAGTCAAAGATTATAAATATCATTTATATAGATCAGACTTTTAAGATAACAAAGTGAAGAATGGTAGAGGGTGGTCTCCAAGGGCAAACAAACTACTTTATTTCCAACTGTCTTTGCAATTACCATGAACTGAATTATATTTATACATTTTATAACTTCTAGTAAACTAAAAGGTGCTTGAAAAGAGAGATTGGATTTTATACGTTTATTTATTTCCAAAACTGCTTTTTAAAAATATATGACATATATATCAAGTATTAAGTGAATGTTAGTAGAATATAAAATGGAAAAAAAAAACACAGTATTTTTTTTTCTATTTTAGTAGTCCAAAATCACAATTAAATATAATTTACTAATTTATAATATCCCTCTACCTAAGGGATATACAAGGAAAGATGATTGGCTTTTTTCATTTCTGAAAATACTTTGGGCAACTTTAGTTAGAATTTGTCATATTTCTAGTCCAGGTTTATTTTATTTAAAAAATAGAAAGAGAAAGAAAGAAAATCTGACTCTGAAAAAGCATTTTCAAAGGTCACTCACCACTCATTCATGTTGAGACACTGGTTCACTCATTCTGTAGGTAATGACAGCCTAAAAATGTCACCAATTCAAGTGCAGCTAAATGGACGCTTCCTTTTAAAGTTTTGTTGTAAAAAATAACCACAAGTGTGGCTCAATTTTACAGGAAAATTATAATGCTCTTTTAAAGTATGTGACTCCCTGGATCACATTTTGGCAATTAAAACAATTTATCCTGTTATAAAATGAAGATATGAAATGTATATTATATAACTTTTCAGAAGAAAAAGCAAATAATTTTTAGAAGAGGTGTTTGTTTTTAAAATAGTAATTGAAATAGTTGGGGAAGGAGAAAATAAGAAAATATACCTCGGGAGTGGGGGGGTGCAGATTAATAACCGATTTCACTTTCCTGTAAAACCAAGTCTAGGTACATTTCATATTCAGAGTAACTAGCAGTATGGAAAACGTAACCCACTCTTGGCAACAGGAATTTAGAAGAATGGAAAACACTAGCCGTTGGATGGAGCCCAATATGGCATTAAGTCTAATAATGAAATGTGGCTTGTCTGATAATTTATGGACTTATACTGGTGTTATTGCTGCTATTAAAGGGGTGTTTTCCAGGCTTCAGTTCTTGCTTTGGATTTGGGGGGAAAATTCAAAAGAACTTAGTGAGACATGGGAGACTAATGGGGGTTCTGGGAATTCCCTGGTGGTCTAGTGATTAGGACTCTAAGCGTTCTGGAATTCCATCACCTCCACTAGCTTTGTTCGTAGTGATGCTTTCTAAGGCCCACTTGCCTTCACATTCCAGGATGTCTGGCTTTAGGTGAGTAATCACACCATCGTGATTATCTTGGTCATGAAGATCTTTTTTGTACAATTCTTCTGTGTATTCTTGCCACCTCTTCTTAATATCTTCTGTTTCTGTTAGGTCCATACCATTTCTGTCCTTTATTGAGCCCATCTTGGCATGAAATGTTCCCTTGGTATCACTAATTTTCTTGAAGAAACTCTAGTCTTTCCCATTCGGTTATTTTCCTCTGTTTCTTTGCATTTCATGGGAAATAGATGGGAAAACAGTGGAAACAGTGTCAGACTTTATTTTGGGGGTTCCAAAATCACTGCATATGGTGATTGCAGCCATGAAATTAAAAGACACTTACTCCTTGTAAGGAAAGTTATGACCAACCTAGACAGCATATTAAAATGCAGAGACATTACTTTGCCAACAAAGACTCATCTACTCAAGGCTATGGTTTTTCCAGTAGTCATGTATGGATGTAAGAGTTGGACTGTGAAGAAAGCTGAGTGTGGAAGAATTGATGCTTTTGAACTGTGGTATTGGAGAAGACTCTTGAGAGTCCCTTGGACAACAAGGAGATCCAACCAGTCCATTCTAAAGGAGATCAGTCCTGGGTGTTCACTGGAAGGACTGATGCTAAAGCTAAAACTCCAGTACTTTGGCCACCTCATGCGAAGTTTTGACTCATTGGAAAAGACCCTGATGCTGGGAGGGATTGGGGGCAGTAGGAAAAGGGGACAACAGAGGATAAGATGGCTGGATGGCATCACCGACTCAATGCACATGAGTTTAAGTGAACTCTGGAAGTTTGTGATGGACAGGGAGGCCTGGTGTGCTGAGATTCATGGGGTCGCGAAGAGTCAGACGCAACTGAGCGGCTGAACTGAACTGAAAGTCTTTGACTGTGTGGATCACAGAAAACTGTGAAAAATTCTTAAAGAATTGGGAGTACCAGACCACCTTACCTGCCTCCTGAGAAATCTATATGCAGGTCAAGAAGCAACAGTTTGAACTGGATATGGAATATACTGGTTCCAAATTGGGAAAGGGATACATCAAGGCAGTGTATTTTCACCATGCTCATTTAACGTATATGCAGAGTACATCATGTGAAATCTAGACTGGATATAGCACAAGCTGGAATGAAAATTGCTGGAAGAAATATCATAGCCGCAAATATGCAAATGACACCACCTTTATGGCAGAAAGTGAAGAAGAACTAAAGAGCCTCTTGAGGAAAGTGAAAGAGGAGTTTAAAAAAGTTGGCTTAAAACTCAACATTCAGAAAACTAAGATCATGGCATCCAGTCCCATCACTTCATGGCAAATAGATGGGGAAACTGTGGAACCAATGACAGACTTGATTTTCTTGGGCTCCAAAATCACTGCAGATGGTGATTGCAGCCATGAAATTAATATGCTTGCTCCTTGGAAGAAAATTTATGACCAACCTAGACAGCATATTAAAAAGCAGAGACATTACTTTGCCAACAAAGGTCCGCCTAGTCAAAGCCTTGGTTTCTCCAGTAGTAATGTATGGATGTGAGATTTTGACACTAAAGAAAGCTGAGGGCTGAAATATTGATGCTTTTGAACTATGGTGTTGGAGAAGACTCTTGAGAGTCCCTTGGACTGCAAAGAGATCAAAGCTGTCAATCCTAAAGGAAATCAGTTCAGAATATTCATTGGAAGGACTGATGCTGAAGCTGAAGCTTCAGTACTTTTGCCACTTGATGTTAAGAACTGATTCATTGGAAAGGACCCTGATGCTGTGAAAGATTGAAGGCAGGAGAAAAAGGGGATGACAGAGCATGAGATGGTTGGATGTCATCACCGTCTCTATGGAAATGAGTTTGAGCAAGCTCCGGGATTTGGTGATGGACAGGGAAGCCTGGCGTGCTGCTGTCCATGGGATTGCTAAGAGTAGGACATGACTGAGTGACTGATCTGAATGGACGTTGGCAATTTGATTTCTGGTTCCTCTGCCTTTTCTCAATCCAGCTTCAACATCTGGAAGTTCTCTGTTCACGTACTGTTGAAGACTCCCTTGGAGAAAATTGAGCATACTTTGCTAGTATGTGCTGCTGCTGCTGCTAAGTCGCTTCAGTCGTGTCCGACTCTGTGCGACCCCATAGACGGCAGCCCACCAGGCTCCCCCGTCCCTGGGATTCTCCAGGCAAGAGCACTGGAGTGGGTTGCCATTTCCTTCTGCAAGGCATGAAAGTGAAAAGTGAAAGTGAAGTTGCTCAGTCGTGTCCAACTCTTAGCAACCCCATGGACTGCAGCCTACCAGGCTCCTCTGCCCATGGGATTTTCCAGGCAAGAGTACTGGAGTGGGATGCCATTGCCTTCTCCATGCTAGTATGTGAGATGAGTGCAATTGTGTGGTAGTTTGAGCATGCTTTAGCATTACCCTTCTTTTGGATTGGAATAAAAACTGAATTTTTCCTGTCCTGTGACCACTGCTGAGTTTTCCAAATTTGCTAGCATATGGAGTGCAACACTTTCACAGCATCTTTTTTTAGGATTTAAAATAACTCAATTGGAATTCCATCACCTCCACTAGCTTTGTTGGTATTCCAGGATATCAGGCTCTAGGTGCGTGATCACACTATCATGGTTATCTGGGTCATGAACATCTTTTTTGTATAGTTCTTCTGTGTATTCTTGCCACCTCTTCTTAATATCTTCTGCTCTGTTAGGTCCATACTGTTTCTTTCATTTATGTTGGCCATCTTTGCATAAAATGTTCCCTTGGTATCTGTAATTTTCTTGAAGATATCTCTAGTCTTTCCCAGTCTGTTGTTTTCCTCTATTTCTTTGCATTGATCACTGAAGAAGGCTTTCTTATCTCTCCTTGCTATTCTTTGGAACTCTCCATTCAGATGGATATATCTTTCCTTTACTCCTTTACCTTTCGCTTGTCTTCTCTCAGCTATTTTAAATGCCTCTTTAGACAATCATTTTGCCTTTTTTGCTTTTCTTCTTTTTGAGGGTGATTTTGATCCCCGCCTCTTTTACAGTGTTACAAACCTCTGTCCATAGTTCTTCAAGCATTCTATCAGATCTAATCCTTTGGATCTATTTGTCACGTCCACTGTATCATAAAGAATTATATTTAGGTCATACATGAATGGTCTAGGTGTTTTCCTGCTTTCTTCAATAACTGTGAATTTTGCAATAAGGATTTCATATATGAGCCACAGTCAGCTCCTGGTCTTGTTTTGGTGACTGTATAGAACTTTTCCATCTTCTGTTGCAAAGAATATAATCAATGTGATTTAAGTATTGACTATCTGATGATGTCCATATGTACAGTCGTCTCATGTGTTGTTGGAAGATGGTATTTGCTATGATCAGTGCAAAACTCTGGCAAAGATTTTGCCTGCACTCTCTTGGCAAAACTCTGTTAGCCTTTGCCATGCTTCATTTTGTACTCCAAAGCTAAACTTGCCTGTCACTCCTGATATCTCTTGATTTCCTGCTTTTGCATTCCAGTCCCCTATGAAAAAAAGGAGATCTTTTGTTGGTGTTAGTTCTAGAAGGTCTTGCAGGTCTTCAAGACCTACAAGTTCAACTTCAGCTTCTTGGGCCTTAGTGGTTGGGGCATAGACTTGGATTACTGTGATACTGAATGGTTTTGCCTTGGAAATGAACAGAGATCATTCTGTCATTTTGGGGATTGCATCCAAGTACTGCATTTCAGACTCTTGTTGACCATGAGGGCTACTCCATTTCATCTAAGGGATTCTTGCCCACAGTAGTAGATGTAATGGTCATCTGAACTAAATTCACCCATTCCAATTTTAGTTAATTGATTCCTAAAATGTCAGTGTTCACTCTTGCCGTCTCCAGTTTGACCACTTCCAATTTACCTTGATTCATGGACCTAACTTCCAGTTTCCTATGCAATATTGTTCATTACAGCATAGGACTTTACTTCCATCATCAGTCACATCCACAACTGAGCATTTTTTTTCCCTTTGGCTCCGTCTCTTCATTCTTTCTGGAGTTATTTCTCCACTCTTCTCCAGTAGCATATTGGGCACCTACTGACCTGGTGAATTCATCTTTCAGTGTCATATCTTTTTGCCTTTTCGTATTGTTCATGGGGTTCTCAGGGGAAGAATACTGAAGTGGTTTGCCATTCCCTTCTCCAATGGACCACATTTTGTCAGAACTCTCCACCATGACCCACCCCTCTTAGGTGGCCCTACAGGGCATGGCCCATAGTTTCATTGAGTTAGACAAGGCTGTGATCCAAGTCATCAGTTTTTTTAGTTTTCTGTAATTGTGGTTTCCAATGCAGGAGATGGGGGTTCAGTCCCTGAGTTGGGAAGATCCCCTGGAGAAAGAAATGGCTACCCACTCCAGTATTCTTGCCTGGGAAATCCCATGGACACAGGAACCTGGCAAGCTATAGTCTATGGGGTTGCAAAAGATTTAAACACAATTTAGTGACTAAACAACAAAGATAAAAACCAAACTGGCTAATAACAAAACCAATGCTTTATAGATAGTAAATCTTCAGTGTATGTTAACTAACATCACTTCAGTTCAGTTCAGTCGCTCAGTCGTGTCCAACTCTTTGCGACCCCATGAATCGCAGCACACCAGGCCTCCCTGTCCATCACCAATTCCCGGAGTTCACTCAGACTCACGTCCATCGAGTCAGTGATGCCATCCAGCCATCTCATCCTCTGTTGTCAACTTCTCCTCCTGCCCCTAATTCCTCCCAGCATCAGAGTCTTTTCCAATGAGTCAGCTTTTCGCACGAGGTGGCCAAAGTACTGGAGTTTCAGCTTCAGCACCATTCCCTCCAAAGAAATCCCAGGGCTGATCTTCAGAATGGACTGGTTGGATCTCCTTGCAGTCCAAGGGACTCTCAAGAGTCTTCTCCAACACCACAGTTCAAAAGCATCAATTCTTTGGCGCTCAGCCCTCTTTACAGTCCAACTCTCACATCCATACATGACCACAGGGTAAACCATAGCCTTGGCCAGACGGACCTTTGTTGGCAAAGTAATGTCTCTGCTTTTGAATATGCTATCTAGGTTGGTCATAACTTTCCTTCCAAGGAGTAAGCATCTTTTAATTTCATGGCTGCAATCTCCATCTGCAGTGATTTTGGAGCCCAAAAAGTAAAGCCTGACACTGCTTCCACTGTTTCCCCATCTATTTCCCATGAAGTAATGGGACCGGATGCCATGACCTTTGTTTTCTGAATGTTGAGCTTTAAGCCAACTTTTTCAGTCTCCACTTTCACTTTCATCAAGAGGGTTTTTAGTTCCTCTTCACTTTCTGCCATAAGGTGTCATCTGCATATCTGAGGTTATTGATATCTCTCCCGGCAATCTTGATTCCAGCTTGTGCTTCTTCCAGCCCAGCGTTTCTCATGATGTACTCTGCATAGAAGTTAAATAAGCAGGGTGATAATATACAGCCTTGACGTACTCCTTTTCCTATTTGGAACCAGTCTGTTGTTCCATGTCCAGTTCTAACTGTTGCTTCCTGACCTGCATATAGGTTTCTCAAGAGGCAGGTCAGGTGGTCTGGTATTCCCATCTCTTTCAGAATTTTCCACAGTTTATTGTGATCCACACAGTCAAAGGCTTCAGCATAGTCAATACAAGCATTATTTTCAGAAAGGGTAAATGATGATCTAGCAAGGTTGAAGAGAAGAACCTTCAGATTAGTACATAAGATTGAATTATCTAAAGAATGAAAAGACAGTAGGTTTATGTTGAACATCCTAAATCATTTTTATCTTCTGTTGATTACAATTTTATATATAATTGAATTTTCGTTACTGTATATTTCTTTACATAGTCACATTGAGAGATGTGCACACTCAACTGACCACTTAATTTTATCTTTATTTAAATGTGTTTATCGATAGTCAAGTGCCTATACTATACATGATAGTACACTGTTGAATTTAGTTCCTTTACTTAAGATGGACATTGAAAAATGAAAAGACTAATCTGAGAATCTTCCATTAGAATTCAGGCTTTACTAAAGTATCATTTACAATGCATTTTAAATTTCTGTGTGTGTGTGTGTATTGATGAATATAAGACACAAGAGAAGATGACAATAACAAAGAAATTATAAAGCAGTACTGATGACTACTTGGAGTGAGTGCTGGTTGGATTTGACTCCTAATTTACCACTGGAAAGTTTTCCAAATTTTAAGATAGACTAAAAGCTTAAGAAACCCACTCCAGTGTTCTTGCTTGGAGAATCCCAGGGACGGGGGAGCCTGGTGGGCTGCCGGCTATGGGGTCGCACAGAGTCGGAAACAACTGAAGCAACTTAGCAGCAGCAGCAGCAGCAGAAGTTTAAGAAGCAATGTATTATATTTTTCTTTTGATATATTACAGTCCAATTCTTCTCCTTCCCTCCTTTTTATCCACTGTATAACTCCTCTGTAACCTAAAAAACATTTTTTTACTTTGCTATTAAGATAATTCACTTGTAAAGTTTTGTGTATTTCAAACTAATTTCTCAAAATTGGCAACCCAAAGTTTTCAGTCCCAATTCAATTATCCTACTCATGTGACACCAGTTTCATTCTACAATTTCAGTGGTAATTTAAGTGCTATGGGCTTGTTTATTTTTAATAAGGCCCTTATGTTGACCCTTTTAAATTGCCTATACTATTTAAGTCTTAAATTGAAAATTCTGATTAACAAGATACTTTTTGTGAGTTCACCTGCTTTCCCCGGTCCCTAAAAAAGGAATGAAGTTGCCTTGGTATTATATAGTTTTCATGGATCTGCAATAGTAAGTTATTTGAACAGCTAAATAAATAAATAAATAATACTTTATATTGACTTGAGTAATACCCACACTTTATAGTAGTTGAAAGTAACTCTATTTGGAAAATAGTTCAGATAATATCAAAGCACTTCTAATTTTCTAGGTGCTTGCACAGTAGACTCATAACTTACTTGACTCAAGAGTTAAAGGAAAACTTAGCATTTGCATTCCTCAACATAAGATCTCAGATTTTAATTGCTTTTGTTCTTGTTCACTGAACACTTCACGCATATTTTCTTGTTAAAAAACAGGCAGTAGGAGGGGAACAACTTTTTAGTAGTGTATACCTACCCTTATATTGCCATTGTATTTTCCTACTGGAAAGAAGTTAATTATATATGTTGAGCATATGTCTGTGAAACTTTGGAACATGTCTTTTAAAACTGTTAAACAAAACTGTGGAAGATAGATGATAAAAAACAAGGAAGGCAGGAAAAACAAAATACCACCCACACAAACAAAATCCAGTTTTAGAAGAGCAACAACAAAAAACAATTTGAAAATACATGACTTAATAATAAAATTGCTGTCCTATACAGTCCTTGAAAGAACCAAAGGTGAGCTAAATTATTCTTTTCATAATATAATCAAATGTCTCCCACTTAAAAAATAAAAAAAATTGAAATATACCAATAGAAAATACTACTGTCTTATTGCTCTAGACATTTAGAAACCTTTGAATAACATTACAAAAATGGTTAAAATATGTTCTTTCTTCATCTTTTTATTTCACTGAGACTATTTCTTTACTATCATAAATGGAAACTTAAACTTGTTGTAACCTGAAAAAA
Organism: Bos taurus; assembly: GCF_002263795.3. Lineage (NCBI taxonomy): Eukaryota > Metazoa > Chordata > Mammalia > Artiodactyla > Bovidae > Bos > Bos taurus. The sequence goes on from NC_037331.1 coordinate 42,387,284, forward strand.
CTTAGTGTTTCCGTTGAAGCAAAACCACGGAAATTAATATTTTTAATACAAATAATAAATGCTGGAGAGGGTGTGGAGAAAAGGGAACCCTCTTACACTGTTGGTGGGAATGCAAACTAGTACAGCCACTATGGAGAACAGTGTGGAGATCCCTTAAAAAACTGGAAATAGAACTGCCTTATGATCCAGCAATCCCACTGCTGGGCATACACACTGAGGAAACCAGAAGGGAAAGAGACACGTGTACCCCAATGTTCATCGCAGCACTGTTTATAATAGCCAGGACATGGAAGCAACCTAGATGTCCATCAGCAGATGAATGGATAAGAAAGCAGTGGTACATATACACAATGGAGTATTACTCAGCCATTAAAAAGAAAACATTTGAATCAGTTCTAATGAGGTGGATGAAACTGGAGCCTATTATACAGAGTGAAGTAAGCCAGAAAGAAAAGCACCAATACAGTATACTAACGCATATATATGGAATTTAGAAAGATGGTAACAATAACCCTGTGTACGAGATAGCAAAAGAGACACTGATGTATAGAACAGTCTTATGGACTCTATGGGAGAGGGAGAGGGTGGGAAGATTTGGGAGAATGGCATTGAAACATGTAAAATATCATGGATGAAATGAGATGCCAGTCCAGGTTCGATGCACGATACTGGATGCTTGGGGCTGGTGCACTGGGAGGAAGGACCCAGAGGGATGGTATGGGGAGGGAGAAGGGAGGAGGGTTCAGGATGGGGAACACATGTATTCATTTTGATATTTGGCAAAACTAATACAATTATGTAAAGTTTAAAAATAAAATAAAATTAAAAAATAAATCTTTGTTATGCAGTCATGATATAATCAAATACAAAAGCAACTTTTCAATAAATGGTCAGTTCTTTAAAAAAAAAAAACTTACCCATTAGAAATGCTCCTAAAGTATAAAAAATGAGTATCAATAGATATGGCAAATTTAATGTATATATTGTAGGTGTCAAACTGTGATTTTATTTTCATCTTCATTTGAACTATTCTTTACTCCAAATTTAAATACAGTAAAAACATGAACTACAGAATTTCCCTTGCTTTCTTTTTTCTTTAGAAAAAAATCTAATCAGAATCTATCATTGTCAGATTAGCATATGAAAATGTTTAAACATTTAAAAAATAGACTAGTACATCTTTATTCTAATTGAATTGAATAGCATGTCAGATTCCCAAATAGACAGAAAAACTGATATTAATTCTAGATAGTAAAAAAAAAAGACTATTGTATTATAAGTAGTTCTATACATTTAATTAAAAACATACTATTTTATATGAAAGTTTCAAATATTTGTTTTAAAAATATTAAATTTTGGCAGGTATTTTAAGTTGGACTAAAATGGGTCGTAAATACAATATGCTTGTTTCTGCAATTTGTTTTTCCATTGTGCATTTAACACATATGTTTTCATTTGCTCTGTTTCTTGGATAGCACTTCATTCTCAGTTCCCTTACTATGCTTTGTTTTTCTTTATCATTCTTATTAAGTTGTTATAATTACATGGAAGTGCATGTTTCTTTTATTATTGTCATTATTGTCTGTTTCTCCCACCATAATGTACTCCATGGAAACTATAATTGTTTCCCTTCGTGCTCTATCTTCATTGCCTAAAACAGTGGTACGTAGCAGGCATATATGACTATATGTTGAATGATTGAATGGAAACTACTCATAAACACATCACATGGTATTCTCCTAATTTTATAACTAAGGAAAGATTCAGAGTGGTTATGTAGCTTGACCAAGACCTTACAAATGGAGAATATATCTCATAGGAAAAATTTCTTTCCTGGGAATTCCCTGGTGGTCCAGTGGTTAGGAATCTCTGCTTCTACTGCAGGAGACACAGGTTAAATCCCAGGTCAGGGAACGAAGATTCCACAAGCCTTATGGCCTGACCAAAAAAAAAAAAACTTTCTTATTCCTAATCAAGTGCTATTCTAATACTATCTTTATTTATAGCATTCAATCTTCTTTTTTTCCAATTAGTACTGTATTCACATTTGAAAAAGAAAATTGAAAATAGCAAGCTATCCCTCTATAGGGAATAAAGAAAACTCATGTAGTATCTCAATACAATATTTAACAAATTGTATTAATTTATTTTATAAAAATAATCATGAAATATCATAGTAGGTCATTATACTATTATTTTAGTATATGAACTATTATTATTATTTTACCTTAGTAAAAGAACTACTATTCTCTTAAATAGGAACCACAAAAATCTTGTACAATTTCCTGTTCCCCAAAGACTGGAATATATTGACTGGTATTCACACCTTGATCTCATATTTTATTATTATTTAAAATAAGTTTATTATTTTAATTAACTAGTCAAAGGAGTATGTATTAATAATTAGTAATTATTATCTTACCTTGGGATCATGCTCGCTTTTGTCTACTATTTCATTTATGCTTTTAATATATTTTAAAAAATTTTTTTTAATTAAGCAAATTTTTCTTTTGACTACATCCCACAGATTGTGCGATCTTAGTTCCCTGACCAAGGATTGAATCTGGTCCCTCAGCAGTGAAAGTGAGGAATCCTCACCATTGGACTGCCAGGGAATTCCCTAATATTTAGATAATACTAAATTTAATGTTAGCAATGACCACTCTAAATATTATATACACTTATATCATGGTATATATAAGTGTACAATGCCATCTTAAGATGACTTTGCTTCCAACTGTCCTTGAATTATGTAATTCTCTCACCCCAACGTCACCACTTCCTCATATTATGGACATCTGTTCCAAGCTGCATTGTGTCCCTCCAAAATTCATATGCTGAAGGCCTAATCCCCAACACCTCAGAAAGTGACTGTATTTGGAGATGGTCCCATTAACTAGGTGATTAAGTTCAAAAGAGGCTATAGGGGTGGACCCTAATCCAAACTGGTGTCCTGACTGGTGTCAGGACGCATAGAGAGACATCACAGGTGCTTGTGTGCAGAGGCATGACCATGCAGGAACACAGCAGGAGAGAGCCCAGACATCTACAAGCCAAAGAAAGAGGCGTGAAATAGATGCTTCCCTTATATGCCTCAAAAGAAAGCAAACCTGCAGACACCTTGATCTGAACGTTAAACCTTCATTAACTGTGAGGAAAAAAAATTCTATTGTTTAAGCCACCTGCTACAGCTGCTAAGTCATGTCCGACTCTGTGCGACCCTATAGACGGCAGCCCACCAGGCTCCTCCATCCCTGGGATTCTCTAGGCAAGAATACTGGAGTGGGTTGCCATTTCCTTCTCCAATAAGCCACCTAGTCTGTGGCATTTTGTTATGGCAGCCCTCCTAACAGACTAATATAGAACTTCTCCATCTTTGGCTGCAAAGAATATAATCAATCTGATTTCGGTGTTGGCCATCTGGTGATGTCCATGTGTAGAATCTTCTCTTGTGTTGTTGGAAGAGGTGTTTGCTATGACCAGTGCGTTCTCTTGGCAAAATTCTATGAGCCTTTGCCCTGCTTCATTCTGTACTCCAAGGCCAAATTTGCCTGTTATTCCAGGTGTTTCCTGACTTCCTACTTTTGCATTCCAGTCCCCTATAAGGAAAAGGACATCTTTTGGGGGTGTTAGTTCTAAAAGTTCTTGTAGGTCTTCATAGAAGCGTTCAACTTCAGCTTCTTCAGCATTACTGGTCGGGGCATAAACTTAGATTACCGTGATATTGAATGGTTTGCCTTGGAAATGAACAGAGATAATTCTGTCGTTTTTGATATATTACTTTACAATCCTTCTCCAGTTGTTTACCATTTTATTATAAAGCTCCTGTTTTTACTCTAAAATCTGAAAGTATGTAATCTGTGACATTTATGGCTTACATGTCTATATGACAATTCTTATTACTAGAAAGCTTAATGAAATTTTCTATGTATAATACATGCCCATTTAGATGATAAAGATCTTTCATGTATTCGTTAATGGGGAACAGGAGCTAGATAGTATAGGATGTTCTTGATATCTTCACGATAGATGTATAAATGCTAGATGATTCAGGTATGAAAAGAAAGTAAAGAAATGTTGCGTATGACTCAAACCAATTTATACACACGTATACTGTCTCTCGGAGAGGGCAACGGCACCCTACTCCAGTACTCTTGCCTGGAAAATCCCACGGACGGAGGAGCCTGGTAGGCTGCAGTCCATGGGGTCGCGAAGAGTCGGACACGACTGAGCGACTTCACTTTCACATTTCACTTTCATGCATTGGAGAAGGAAATGGCAACCCACTCCAGTGTTCTTGCCTGGAGAATCCCAGAGATGGGTGAGCCTGGTGGGCTGCCGTCTATGGGGTCGCACAGAGTCAGACACGACTGAAGCAACTTAGCAGCAGCAGCAGCATACTGTCTCTCTCTCTGTGTCTCTCTCTCACACACAAACACACAAATCTTTAAAAAATTATTTTTAGCTCTCATTTTCAAAACATGATTTACGATACATAACAAAAATGCAAAAGTTACTTTGTTTAAAATGAGTATATAAGAGAAATGGGATATGGGACATATTTCTAGATAAATCTTTTAAAAATAGTTAAGATATAAATTTGATACCTTTAGGACATTGCCAAGTACTGAGGATAGGTTGTAAATTTGACTCTGAACTTCTTAACCACAAAAGCAATGAAAAAGACAAATTCTGTTACAGGAGTCACAATCTCCAAAAGATAAAAACAAGAGCTGTTTTCTGATTCTCCAACCTATGAGAAATTTCTCCCGTGGGTCCACCTGAAGGAAACACTAGCTGATGTAGGAAATCATTTTATATATCCCTACAATAAAGGCGGCCAACAGTTTGTGAAATATAAAATCAGTTCTGAAGTTCAAAGCAATATGATCTGGATACACATGTCTGTGGCAGCCTGGCTTGATCTAAAGATGATTTTTCTCTAAATTTATATTATGAATACTTCAGATGTATGGTAAAACTGAAGAAATAGAATAGTGATTTACAACTCTACTTTGGACAGTTGTAAACATTTTACCATCAATGCCTTATCTATCAGACTATATTCATCTATAGATTTGGATAAAGACAACAAATTTTAATGTTTTGAAAGTAAATGCCTGATAGTATATTGCTTCACACATAATAAAATATAGTTTCTCAGCCTGAGGTTTTACTTAACAGATCTTTCAGGAAGGTACAAATGGGAATAATAACCACAAAAGAGTACACTTTAAAGAAAGGTGAGCAAAGAATTCAAAGTCATACACTAGTAATTAGCAAGGATGAAGCTATTCTAGCTCATCTAACAAGGGCAAATCCAAATTCTCTATCAACTAAGCAAGCAATATGGAGATTCATGTACACATGCACACACGTATCAGAGTGTTTTCTCTTTCTCTCTTTACTACAAGAATGATTTGTATAATAAGGGAAAAATGAAGTTGAGATTGGGAAAATAAGTGATGTTAGGCCATTTTATTAAATTCACCAACCCTTTTAACTCTTCTACTCATATGAATAGTATACATAACATTTATTTTGACCAGGTCTTAGCCATTCCCTTTAAATGGCCTGTTCAGCAGTTCACACGTAGAAATAAGATCATTAAAAGTTAGCAACCCCTCAGTTCAGTTCAGTCACTCAGTCGTGTCCAACTCTTTGTGACCCCGTGAACCGCAGCACATCAGGCCTCCCTGTCCATCACCAGCTCCCGAAGTTTACCCAAACTCATCTCCATTGAGTCAGTGATGCCATCCAACCATCTCATCCTCTGTCATCCCCTTCTCCTCCTGCCCTCAATCTTTCCCAGCATCAGGGTCTTTTCCAATGAGTCAGCTCTTCGCATCAGGTGGCCAAAGTATTGGAGTTTCAGCTTCAACATCAGTCCTTCCAATGAACACCCAGCACTGATCTCCTTTAGGATGGACTAGTTGGATCTCCTTGCAGTCCAAGGGACTCTCAAGAGTCTTCTCCAACACCACAGTTCAAAAGCATCAATTCTTTGGTGCTCAGCTTTCTTTATAGTCAAACTCTCACATTCATACATGACTACTGGAAAAACTGAACTTTAAATGAAAACAAAATATAAAAGGCCAAGAATGAGACAGACATTCACATATAAGAAGTCTTTCCTTAGTGGATTTCTGTTAACAGAAATCAGTCCCTTAAAAAGATAAAATTTCAAGTAGAAGCCTATGTTCTTTACTATGTGTAAGGTACTTAGAGCACTGGAAAAGACAAGACTTACAAATACATTTCCAGAGACAAATCTTCACAAGGAGCTGGCTACTATTTCTTCCCTATTTCCCTGCCAACATCACTGACAGTTCAGAAAACTTAAAACAATGCAGATGTGTGTAAATACCAAGATGACATGAGATTTAGCACATTGCTTATTTCTTAATACAGTGACAAAAAAAAATGGAAGTAATCACTCAATTATAGTGTTGACCTCTCAGTGTGTGGATTCTATCTTCTAGATCAAGTTGAATTTCAAGAAGAAAATATAATTTTTGGATTTTTTTAAAGTACTTACAAGCTAAATGTATAATATTTTATATAAGAAGCTCATAGTTCATATATGTCAAGGCATCAGAATTTATATGCCTGAATAAATAAATGAATAAACAAAGAGATATGACATAAAACACATTATATATTCAAGTTGCTATCATTCTTAATTGACAGTAATTCTAAGAATTCATCTAGTCTTCATATTATGTGAGCTTTAACTACCCTATAATTTTCCCCCAGGATGGGAATATGAAAATATACAGTCATAATTATTGTCAGAGGTAAAAATTGTTATACACAGAGTTTAATGGTATTTCTGAAACCAAAGTTAAGATGGGGAATAGATTACAGGATTCTGAAGAGAACGTAAGAAATATAACTTTGTGGTAAGGTTTATCGGGCTTCCTGGTGGCTCAGGTTGATGGTTTATCAGGGCAACAAATGACTCACCCTTCTCTCCTTTCTGAATGGCTTTCCATTTTGCGGGCTAGCCTATGTTTTATACATTATTTTTAAATTTTACTTATTAAAATTAATGTGTAAAAATGGATTTTTATAGTGTACAGTTTGACTTTTATCACATATATAGGTTCATATGCTGCTGCTGCTAAGTCACTTCAGTCATGTCCGACTCTGTGCGACCCCATAGACGGCAGCCCACCAGGCTCCCCTGTCCCAAGAACACTGGAGTGGGTTGCCATTTCCTTCTCCAACGCATGAAAGTGAAAATTGAAAGTGAAGTCACTCAGTTGTGTCCGACTCTTAACGACCCCATGGACTGCAGCCCACCAGGCTCCTCCATGCATGGGATTTTCCAGGCAAGAGGACTGGAGTGGGGTGCCATTGCCTTCTCTATAGGTTCATATAACCACATGATACAGAGCTCACCCCTCAAAATCTCTTGTGCTGTCTTTTGTGATCATAACTACCACTTTCCATGATCCTCAACAACCACTGATCTAAGCTCATTATAGTTTTGATTGCATCTCTCTAATAATTAGTAATTTTAAGCATTTTTTCATATGCTCTTTGGCCATCTGTATCTCTTCTTTTGAGAAATGTCTATTTACTATGTCTTAAAATCAAGTAGTATGATACTTACAAGTTTATTCTGCCTTTGCAAATTTACTTGCTCTGTAATTCTTTTACTTTGTCATATAAATTTTAGAATCAACTTGTCTGTGGCTACAAAAATCTCTGCAGGGATTTTAATTGGAATTACAGTACATCTATTGATAAATTTGGAAAGAATTGGTATTTACTACTTTGCTCTTTGAATATGTCTTTCCACTTATTTGAGTTTTATTCAGCAATAAATCCTGGTACATGTCTTATTCAGTTTATGCCTGAACATCTTTTTTTAAAGAACTATTATAATAATTTTTAAAAACATTATTTCCAATTGTTTATTGCTAGAATCTAGGAATATGAGTTTTGTGTTAACCTTTGAGTTAGTTTTTTGTGTCATGTAACAAATTACAACAAACTTAGTGGCTTAAAACTATAAAAATTCATTATTTCACAGTTTCTCTAAGTCAGGGGTCTAGAAATGACTTACCTGGGTCCTCTGCAAAGATTTACTGGAGAAGAATCTGCTTCCACTCTCCTTCAGATTTTTGGCAAAATTCATCTCCTTATGGTTATAGGATGCATGGTTGTAGGACTCAAAAAATCATTTAGATTTTGGGCAAAATTCACTTCCTTGCATTATTCTAGGACATATAACATCTCGATTCTTGAAAGGCAGCAAAGAACACAGAGACTCTAGAAACACTCTTCCAGCAAGAGAATCTTATGTAACATTATAATTACAGGAATGACAACACATCACTTGTGGCATATTTTGTTGGTTAGAAGCAATTCATGGGTACTACCCACATTCAATGAGAAGAGATTGCACAAAGGTATGAACACCAGGAGATGAGTATCATGAGACTGCTTTTAAAATAGTCTTTTATCCTATAATTTCACTAATATTTTTGTGTTGTATATTTTTTTAGTAAACTCTTAATATTTTTGTGAAGACAATCATATTGTTTGAAAATAGGGAAGTGTTTTTTTTCCTTTCTGACCTTTATGTCTTTTATTTCATTTTCTTGTATTATTACATCAGCTAAGTCTTTAAGTATGCTGAAGAATATAAGTAGTGAGAGAAGACTTACTATCTTTCATCATTCAGTATGACATTAGCTGTAAGTATTGTGTAGATGGTCTTTATAAGTTTAGGAAGTCACCTAATATTCCTAGTTTGTGGAAAGTTTTAATCTTGGATTGATATATAATTTTATTAAGTGCTTTTTGGTTCATGAATTATATCACATATTAGACTTAATATTTACTGATTTCCAAATACTGAACTAGCCTTGCATTCTCAAAACAAATCTTATCTGTTTGTGGTATTATTCTATGTGTCACTGATTCTATTTGATATTATATTGTTATATATTATATTATATAACACTTTTACGTCAGTGTTTATGAGGGATATTGGACTTGGCTTTCCCAAACTATGTCTGACTTTTCTATAATGTTATGCTGGCCTCACAAAATGTGATGGGGAATATTCTTTCATATTCTATTTTCTGGAAGGGATAGAGTATATTGGTGTTATTTATTCTTTGAATGTTTGAGAGAATTTACCAATGAACCCATCTGGGACTGCTGCTGTTTAGTATTCACAGTTCTCAAAAAGTCAGTCTGTCTAGGTTTTATAGCTACAGTTGTTGTGAGATACAGGGGGAATGTGGGCTTCCCAGGTGGCACAGTGGTAAAGAATGCTTGCCAAAGCAGGAGACATGGGAGACCCAGGTTTGATCCCTGGATCAGGAAGATCCCTTAAAGTAGGAAATGGCAACCCACTCCAATATTCTTGCCTGGAAAATTCCACAGAGTTGTCTGGCAGGCTACAGTGCAAAAAGTAGGACATGATTGAGCACAGCACAGAGTGGATATGCCTGTGTGTCTTAGGAAGAATCAGAGCTTCTACTGTTTTTATTGATGATTTCTTATATGTGTGTTCAGTTCCCAGCTAGGGAGGTACAGTCATTCTCCTGGAAATCACAAATGGTTAAAGTTGCTTAACTGTTACACATTTTCTTTACCGTGTTTGTTGTTAAGCACATCCAAACAATGGACTTATCAGCCTATTTTCAACTATATTAAGAGGTGTGATACTCCTTTTAGATTTGTTAACTTAGTGTTCTTTTATTGTCATCATGTGATGCTTACCCAACAATTTCTGGTAGAGTAGAGTGAGAGCAATTACTACTTTGAAGGCATCAAGTGTACTAGTTTTGTTCTGAAATAAATTCCAGTCTATCCATTAATTAATTAATTAATTTAATTGTTCCTATACAACACAAGAATCTAGTATTCACATGCTACTGTGTTGGGCTGGTTTTAACTTTGCATGTGTTATTTTAAATGATGCCTGCAAAATACACAAAGCAGACATCCATATCAAGTTTCTATGTCTGAAGAGCCCAGGCTAAGAAACTTTAATCACCAAAGCAGAAGTTGTAAAAGTTCAGATAATAAGTGTATTAGACTTTGTAGGCTACATATGTTTCTATCACGTATCCATTATTATTTTTTTAACAATCTGTTTTAGTTTCTAATTGCCACTATAACAAATCACCACAAAAATAATGGCTTAAAAAATACAAACTTATTATCTTACAGTTCTATAGGTTAGAGGTCTAAAATGGGTTTCATTGGATTAAAATCAAGTTGTCAGCAGGGCTGCATTTGATTCTACAGCCTCTATGGGAAGAATTGTTTCCTCACCTTTTCAGGTTCTAGAGACTACCCACATTTCTTAGCTCATGGTGCCTCCTCCATCTTCAAAGCCAGAAATGTATCATCATCTTGACCCTACTTCTGTTCTCTCATCTCCAACTAACCACAGACAGGAAAGGTTCTACACTTTTAACAACCTGTGGAAATAGATCAGGCTATCTCAAATAATTCAGTATAGTGTCTCTTTTTTAAGGTTGTTAATTTAATCACATCTGCAAATGTAAAAGTCGGACACGACTGAGCGACTTCACTTTCACCTTTCACTTTCATGCATTGGAGAAGGAAATGGCAACCCACTCCAGTATTCTTGCCTGGAGAATCCCAGGGACGGGGGAGCCTGATGGGCTGCCGTCTATGGGGTCGCACAGAGTCAGACACTACTGAAGTGACATAGCAGCAGCAGCAGCAGCAAATGTAAAAATAATCTATGAACAGGTTCAGGGATTAGGATTTGTGTATCTTTTGAGTAGCAGAATTTATTCTATCACACAACCCTTTAAATATAAAACAATTATTCTTAGCTCAGAGACCATACAAAAGCAGGCCACAGGCCAGATGCAACTGTGTAACTAGTTATATGGAGGGACATTTTTAATTCTCCACTTACTTTTTGTTTTTGCATGTTAGGTAGATGAAGCTACAAAAAAAAAAAAAACCCTTATTTAATAAATATTAAGGAAAAAACTTTTTTTTTTACTCTCAGTAGTTTGGGAAATGAATCAGCAACCTTTATAAAGAGTTAAGAACGTGATTGTTTTTAATTCACAAATGTTATATTTACATGTGTTATAAAAATTTGTGAGTTGCTAGGTAGCAGGTAAAATTAAAAAACCATTTTATTATATATATATATATTTTTTAATTTTATTTTATTTTTAAACTTTACATAATTGTATTAGTTTTGCCAAATATCAAAATGAATCCACCACAGGTATACATGTGTTCCCCCTCCTGAACCCTCCTCCCTCCTCCCTCCCCATACCATCCCTCTGGGTCGTCCCAGTGCACTAGCCCCAAGCATCCAGTATCGTGCATTGAACCTGGACTGGAAACTCGTTTCATACATGATATTTTACATGTTTCAATGCCATTCTCCCAAATCTTCCCACCCTCTCCCTCTCCCATAGAGTCCATAAGACTGTTCTATACATCAGTGTCTCTTTTGCTATCTCGTACACAGGGTTATTGTTACCATCTTTCTAAATTCCATATATATGCATTAGTATACTGTATTGGTGTTTTTCCTTCTGGCTTACTTCACTCTGTATAATAGGCTCCAGTTTCATCCACCTCATTAGAACTGATTCAAATGTTTTCATTTTAATGGCTGAGTAATACTCCATTGTGTATATGTACCACAGCTCTCTTATCCATTCATCTGCTGATGGACATCTAGGTTGCTTCCATGTCCTGGCTATTATAAACAGTGCTGCGATGAACATTGGGGTACACGTGTCTCTTTCCCTTCTGGTTTCCTCAGTGTGTATGCCCAGCAGTGGGATTGCTGGATCATAAGGCAGTTCTATTTCCAGTTTTTTAAGGAATCTCCACACTGTTCTCCATAGTGGCTGTACTAGTTTGCATTCCCACCAACAGTGTAAGAGGATTCCCTTTTCTCCACACCCTCTCCAGCATTTATTATTTGTAGACTTTTGGATCGCAGCCATCCTGACTGGTGTGAAATGGTACCTCATAGTGGTTTTGATTTGCATTTCTCTGATAATGAGTGATGTTGAGCATCTTTTCATGTGTTTGTTAGCCCTCTGTATGTCTTCTTTGGAGAAATGTCTATTTTAATGAATCAATCATCCAGTTTAAGAGATTATTCATTATATGTTATAATATTTTATTACTCTCTAGTTATATAAACATCCCAACTGAGCCTTCAAAATGTTATAAAATTAAAACACAAAAGGTGTTTTTTGCTACTTTTTCCTAGTAAGAAGCAACATATTCATTATTTCTGAATTCAATTCTTTATATCTCATATGCAATTAACATAATAGAATAAATTAAATGCATTAATAATTTAAAATTACAAAGGATTTACTCAGCAACCTATAGAAGTTGAAGACTTAAGCAAATTATTTTTTGAAATTTTCAGTTAGCCAATATTTGATACTAATTTGTAAAATAATTAAACTAAATCCTCTAGAATTGTGGTTTCAAGCCCATTAATTGATAACATGAATAAATCCTAAAAAATGAAGTACAGAAAGATTTACTGCATCTATTACAAAAATAAATAAAACAATACTAATATAAAGTTTATTTAAAAGTTTCCATTTATACTTTTAACATATAATTTGAAATGTATCTTAGAAAAATCAATGAATAGGATGGGGAGCACGTGTACACACGTGGCGGATTCATGTTGATGTATGGCAAAACCAATACAATATTGTAAAGTAATTAGCCTCCAATTAAAATAAATAAATTTAAATTTTTTTATAAAGAACAAAAAAAAGCTCTTAACTGTCAATTATTATTACAGCATATCTTTAATTTATTAAGAAAGTTTTATTTACTTTTTACTGGCTATATTTAACATGTTGTTGTGAGTTTAATGCATAAAAACAAAAAGACAGTTCTTTACATTTTGGGAGAGTAATAAATAGTTTATTTTTAATAAGAAAAATCTAGCACTAAAATTTCAGTCATGATCATGTTATCATTATCTGGAACGATAAAGAGAATAACAGCTCCTAATTCAATTTTTCCATTCTAGTTCAACTTTGATGTTTTCAAAACTAACCATTTAGAGTTAAATGTTTCTTAAAAACAAATAGTTCCTTTATCGTCACTAATATTACCACTGCTCTCATGCATAAATGAAATTCTGTTAACACAAGAGGACTTCGTTTATAATAATGGAACAACTCACCTGGTAAAATCTGGCCTGATAATAGCTAGACCAGTCTTCATAAATTTTAAAGTTTGGCATATCAACTATTTATAATCAAAATTTTAATCTAATTAATAGATTTTGATTGTAGATGTTTTAGAACAGTGAAATTTGGTATTTGATCTCCAGGACAGAACATGATCAATAATTTAATCTCCCTTCTTGAATATTTTTTAAATTCACCTTTCTCAAAAATACTGCCAATACTTTAAAAGAATTTGAGATTTCTAAACACAAACACTTTTTAAGTTTTAAGTGAGAAGAAATTTTCTATAACTTCTCAGAAATACAGCACATCCATTGTATTACCAGCTTTTCAAAAAAAAGTTATCTTTTGTGTCACCTAAAGAAGTTTCTACATATCTTTCAGCAATTCTTATATATCTAGGAAAACTATAGGTAAACCTACCTAATTTATTTTCTAGTAATATACTTAACCTGAGAAATTTCAAGTAAAGAAAGCCTTAAATTTCACAGGAAAAAAAAAAAAAGAAAATCTCAGGCAATTTTTTACTTTTTAGATTGAAAACACATTCTGACACTGTGATAGACATTGATTAAGTCAAATACCTTCAAGTCAAGCTCACTTTATTATTCTGGAAGTTGGTATTTATTCTCATAATTTTTCTGCTTTTAAAAAATTATCAATATATTTTTGAGTCTTTGGGGACTCAATAAAGAACATTCTTTTTTTTCTACCTGTAATCTGAAACAATTGAATAAAGAAACATATTAGGCAAAAGGGAAACCGAAATATCATCCTCTTTACTGATGAGGCTAATATGCAAGAATGTGGGTCACATCTGTAGGGAAGCAGCTTCTTAACGCTGAGTACCTTAAGTAGACTCACCTGCAACAGAGTCATGTCGACTGTGAATGGTTCACTTCCAAAGGACAAGAGGAAAGGCATGATTACACATACACAGTTTCTTTTTTTCAGATTCCCAATCCAATTGTCACTTTCCTTCAGAAAACATGTTATGCTAATGGGCGTCCCTCCATATCAGAGTTAACTTTAGGAATAGAGATAAAGCATTCCATCTAACATTGCAATTTGTAGACTAATATTGAACCAGATCATCTATCAAATACTGAGATGTCTGCCCACTGTCTAGTCATGGAAGTGTATAGTTTGCATGAACTGTGTATATCCTGAAGAGTGTGAAACTTTAACTAGAGTCAGCAAGATGACCACAGCCAGTTTTAATTGTAAATGTATAGTCTAAAATGCCTCCTGCCCTACTCCATACCACTTACACGGTTACATTTTTGTATTTTCACCACAAATATTGTTATATTTAATCTCTTTAAGGTATTCAGAGTTGAGAAATATTACTTTTTAGAGCATTAAAAAATGATGAGCCCCAGTTAATTAACTAGTCATTTACTGTATATGCTACTAACAGAAATAAAGTTCATAGACTGAGAAAAAACTGCCAGCATGTTGCTAATTAAAAGTTAAGGTCACACAGCTTTATCACATCATGGCTCGCTGTCTTTCTGGGTGAGTAATCTCTGCCATGACAGGGCTACCTCTGTCTAAATGGAAGCGGGATGCTCCCACACTTCCACCACCAACAGCAAAGGACTATGTGGTCCACCTGCATATTTGAATTAATTTCATTGACTTACCAAGTAAATCTTTAATTTCCATTAGGTGGATTTCTTTTGTGTATCCCTCATGCTACGCTTTTTTTCCTACTTCGGTGAATTTTCACATTTTGTCCCTTTGTTTGGTTTATCTTATCCTCATTATCTTTAATAATTCTATGCCATAAAAATCAACTCAAGATTGGTCCTTCTCCTTGAAAATGTCCACCCCTGCTCCAGCTTGGTACCCATGAACTGTCTATTCTCAGAAGTTAAAACACTTGTTTAAACTACAAATTTTGTTCAAACACTTAGGTCAGTTTCCTATTATTTTGAAGAGGATGTTCATTATAACTCTCCTAAGTAAACCGTAAACAGGTAAAGACTCAGGATTGTATACCTCTTTTTTAATTCCCTAGAAAGTATACTACTATAGGCAGTTGTTTAAGGAATACTGAAATCAATTAGTGTAATCTCCAGCAAGTTGCTTCTTAGTCTCAATTTCCTCATGTGTAAAACTGAGACTGTGGTAAACATGATGTGTTCAAAGCACTTACCATGATTACTGCACCATAATATTCAGTAATATTAGCTACTACTATTACCATTATTTGTTGCTGTATGTTCATAGTTAGGATGATTTTTTTAAATCTATACTCTATTTCCTAGAGAAACATATCAGACTGTACTAAAAATAATGGAAGGCAATACTTATCTATATGTATTTGTTTATCTAAATAATGAATTTAATATCCTCCCTTTATGAGAATCAATTAGTAATTATTAGAAAGAATTATAAATGCAGTGAGAAATGCAGTATAAGTATGATATAGTAGTTCCTGAGTTTAGCACGTACATGGGCATAATTTATATAATTTCAGTTCAATCTGTAATGTGAAATTGGTAACAGGACATGACACAACTGAAGCTTGATGCAAGATTGCCCTTTCTTATTCCACGTCTCAGCCATCACAATTTTAATACTAAATGGTTTGTCATTTTTTATTAACTAGACTTTCTTCTCAATGAAAAACTTAAGGAAAAGTCTAGAGTTTTATAAATATCTGCAAATGTTATGTAAATTTTTGGTCACACCGAAAGTAGTAATTTTCTTTTTTTCACTTGAATTGAATTTACTTTTAAGTATCTGAGTCACATACATAAATATAAGCCATAAATATTATTCAATACATGCTTCAGCATTTCCTTTTTCTCTTTTCCTGATGTTTCATTAGTGACATTTTTCAAATCAAATTTAACTAATCCTTGGTTCAGTTTCCGAACAGGAAATTGGTTCAGTGAGCAGGGATCTAAATGACAAAAGAACTGCTCACTTAGAGGATGCTTTAAAATACTTTGTCATTGGAAAAAAAAAAATGCAAGCCTCCTGATTTTTCTGACCTTAATGCTATGTTTTTTTCAGTTTGGATCTAACCGTGAATGAAAAACTTTGAAACGCCATATAATCCATCAATATTATATTTGCTAGAACCTGAGTTTCATACAACATCAAAGTTTGTGTTTTTTTTTGGCTTTGATATTTTTTCCTCCCTGAATTATGTCAGCCCTGGTTATATTGCATTTAATACTCTTTTCCTGCCTTGCTGTTATTAGCAGTTAACACTTTATGTGGACCATATCTAGAGTTCCTGACATCAGTAACTCAGCTCTTTTTGACTGATAAATATGTTCTTGTTTTTGTCCTTGTATGTTAGTGCTATTTTAAGGCAGAAAGAGACCATACTTTAAAACTGCACATGTAAATCGAAGATGATCTGTTCTGTGTAGCCACATATATAAGTGATAAGCATATATATGTGTAAAAAAACTAAATATTAAAAGTAAAAATAACTAGAAAAATGGTTTACCAAAAACCAAGCTATGTTGAAACGATTCAAAGGCACCTAGGATCATGGCAGTCAGGAAAGGTCCTTTTATTTATAGACAAGACAATCTCACTACTCTGCTAAATTGCTTTGATGGCTTCCATTTGCATTTATAACAAAATACAGACTCTTAAAAGTTGCATGTAACAACCTAAATGACATAGCTGTTACCCTCAAGGAGATTATGGTCAAGTTTGGAACACAGGTGTTACAAATATTCATAAGTATGCAGTTATACATTGTATTAAGTTGGATAAAGAAGAATAAAAAGGGAATATGAGAGAGATTGACTTCAGCAACTGAAATTAGATTGGTGAGTCAAGGATAATCTCTCTTAGGAAGTGATAGTTAAGATCTGAGATGTGGAAGAGTCCAGAAAAGAGCATTGCAGAGAAGGGGAAAGTTTGTGAAAGAGCCTGAGAAAAGAAAGAACTTGAATTGGAGAAGCAGAAAGCTCTTGAAGATGGATGATCCAAAATGAACCCTATAATGTAGTAAGATGATATGTGCAATTTTATTAGTCATGTCATTTTTTGTTCCTCAGCATTTCCTCTATGCATTTCACAGTGTTTGGTGTATATTAGGTCACTAGTAAACATTTAATGATAAAGCACATAAGCAAGTTTAATGGTAACAATAACTAAAAGACAGAAGGGTAATTGTAGTATCTACTGCTTACGACTGTGAGTCATAAATAAGATCACTAATAGAAGGGGCTGATCTCAGAGCCTGGCACATAGAAAATGCTTGATAATTCTACCTTAAAAAAAATGAAGTTCCTATTTTTCTCTTGATTTGTTCTAAAAAACTATTACATGAAATGTTGGATGACAAACTTTACAACTTTTAGTGAAATAACCCCTATGTAATATCACAACATTCTTACTAATCACTTGAATTGAGTGTGTATCAATTGTATCAATGTGTTTTCCTCTCTGGTTCCTACATGGTTGACAGAGGTAAATGTCTTTCCTTTCTCATCCATACTTCTGGTTGTTGCTAAACAGTGAATCATCAATAATTGTTAGGGGGAAAGTGATGGCCTCAAAGCTTGTATCTCCCTTTGAGTATCAAAATGTGCATTATTTTCAGTAGCAAAAGCCAAGTTACAAATCTAGTTTTAAATACAGTTTTGTCTCAACTCAATTTTCTTGTCTCTGCTCTGGAAAACCAAACCTAGCAATTCTTATATGTGGACATAGAGTCCATACCTTCTGATTAGGAGCTCTGTACTTCAAACCAGGCAATTTGCTATTTCCTTGTTTCTAAATAAAACTATGAAGATTCCTGTTGCTGTGAGAAAGTCTATTTTGGAATTATTATTCTTCCTACTTAAATTTCCTGTCAAATTGGAAACAAAGTACTCAGAAAGATACATTCATTTTTCTTAGTTATTAGTATAATGACCCAAATATGATCATATTATCAATTGCTTAGATTCCTCAAAAGTAAAACATTGAATCCCATAGATAAAATCAAAATATGCTCCATGGTTGTTGTGAAATTATATTCTTATAGGTCATTGTATATTTTAAAATATAAAATTTTTGTACATTTTATATTTTAACATCCTTAAATACAGCTCTTAAGTTTAATGCCATTAGCTAGATCATACCATTCATGGGAAGGTAAGTTCAGTTTTCTCTGTTGCTTCAGTTTAAACTTGAAAACCAATAAACATCTTGTAAATGACTGTTCTTGATTGCAAACACTGAGCAAGGAAATATGGGTGGGTCAGTGTGAACTCTTTATTCTTACTAAGAAAATGACATAAAGTCCAATTGCATAGAACTCAATAGAATCATTTTCATGTATTATCTATGGATAAATGTTATATTATCACTTATATGTGTAAATATGAATACAAAATTCAGTGTTAAAGATAAGATAAAAAGTGAAGATATACTAGACAAAGCAATTCTTTCATTTTTGTCCAGGGACGTGATGGTAAATCATTCTATCTCTGGGAATGAGTGCTGCTGCTGCTACTGCTGCTAAGTCACTTCAGTCGTGTCCTACTCTGTGTGACCCCAGAGACGGCAGCCCACCAGGCTCCCCTGTCCCTGGGATTCTCCAGGCAAGAACACTGGAGTGGGTTGCCATTTCCTTCTCCAATGCATGAAAGTGAAAAGTGAAAGGGAAGTCGCTCAGTAGTGTCCCACTCTTCGCGACCCCATGGACTGCAGCCTACCAGGCTCCTCCGTCCATGGCAAGAGTACTGGAGTGGGGTGCCATTGCCTTCTCCAGGGAATGAGTGCTAGTGACCAGTAATATCCATAGTCTCCATTTCTTCTTGGGCACAGAGATATCAGTTCTGAATAATGGATTATGAGCTGAAATAATGGCCATATTCAGACCTGTCCCATTAAACTTTCACCTGAATAGAAAGAATAACAAGGGCTCATAGGAGGGGGGACCCCAAGATGGTAGTCTTGGATCCCTGAATGACTAGTCAGATTACAATCCCTTCTCCCCTCCCTAAACTCACTCCTCATGCAAACCCACATTAAACTGTGAGTGACACATAAGCTGTTGTTGCCTAATTCCACTGCTATTTTGGGGTTGTTTGTGATAAAAGATTACTCTGACCAATCCAATGCCCATTTTTTTCTAGATCATACTGTTGCTGAGTTTAATCAGAATCCATGAATAATAGAGCTTCTAGATCCATGGATTCTGGATGAACTAAATAGTGGTAGGACCTTCAAAATATTTTATTATAGAAAGATTAATCATTCCATAGAGCTGCTAGGAGAAAGTTTAAATGGAACTGCATACAAAGTGTTGACATTCATATTTCTGTGTAATGGAAGATCTATTTTCAAGTATTCTAAATATTAGAGTAAAATAAACTCCTTCTTTCCACAAGGAATACTGCTTTCCAAATTATCCTGATGTTTTGTAGCATGTGTTTTTCACAGATTGTAATACTCAGAAAATGTTCTATGGAAAAAGGTGATCCCACAGGGAGCTAGCAATTGACAGAAGCTCAAACCCAAAATACTTGGGTAGGAAAGGCAGAGAGCAGCAGCACCACACAGCTTCAATCAGCAACCCGAAGCATATGGGATCAAAGCATTTCCTAGAATTTAAGACTTGCTACTTTCAGACTAAATTTTAAGGAAGAGCAGGAGCAATGACTGGTACCCTGATGTGAGAAGCAAACATCCTTCCTCAGATTAGACCTCATGGGAAAACAGTGATGTAGCACACACAGAAGAGAATACAAACTGGGGCAAACCTCTCTCCTAAGCCTCACACCTTACAGGGTTTTCACTTCCAGTGAAGTATCTCTTCACTGCTATATACAGTGATGTAGACAATAATCTTTAATAAGTGAAACTTTAGTCATTTTCATTAAATTGTTTTGATGTTCACATTGTGTTCTGATTGAGGACTCTCCCCTGCTTCTAGGATTAGAGTTCATATCTAGTGCTCAAAGGCCATGTCCAGCAATGCTTCTGTGTTATACTGCTTGTTTCTGCCAGAGTGTGCCGTGTAGTCCTTGCACTGCTTGCACAGACTCTTGCACAGCTTCCTTGCACAGCTCTTATCAAAAACCACGTCTAAACCCATTTGTTGTCCACTGCCTGTTTCCTCAGCGCTATTGTATATGAAGCACATAATCCGCAAAACGTGCACCAGGTATAAAAGGGGCACCAGCAAAGACAGATGAGGATCTGCCTTGATCAATTAAAGAGTACATTTTAAAAGTCACTGCTGTCATTGAAAGTGAAAGTCACTCAGTCATGTCCAACTCTTTGCAACCCCATGGACTGTATAGTCCATGGAATTCTCCAGGCAAGAATACTGGAGTGGGTAGCCTTTCCCTTCTTCAGGGAATCTTCCTAACCCAAGGATCAAACTCAGGTCTCCTACATTGCAGGCAGATTCTTTACCAGCTGAGCCACAACTGCTATTAATAACCCTCAACAATGTTGTAGACCCCATAAAGGGAACCTAAGCTGGGCACTGTAGTAGTCATCCAGGAAACATGGAAATTCCAGTTGGAAAAGCATCGTCTCTGTCTCTTCTTTCTTGATCATCTTCCAAACTAGTAACTATAAGGGGAGAAAAGATGTTTGACAAAGGCCTTCAGCATTCATCTGCCAGACTGTAATATAAATTTGCAACCCAATAGTTTTGCTCATACTGCACATTAGATTTGCCTGTTTGGAGTAAGAATGAGTAAAGTGAGCTCACTATGGACATTGTACAGCCTTCTGACTGCCCATTTTACTGGGCACAATTCAGAAAGAGAATTATTCTTTCATAACTTGGTCCCTGCATGTCAAAAAAAGGCATTGGTCTTTTCAAATGGGATATGACCAAATTATTGTGGTCTGTTATTCAGTATTCACTATGAGGCCTAAAGTTCATAAGACCAATTTCAAAGAGAAGAATAAAGAAAAGAAACAAAATGAAAAAAGAATAACAAGGAGCAGCAAGGGCATTCAGCCCAACAGGTCCATTTTTGTTTGCACCATCCCAAAAAGCCAAATGTTCATGAATGACCAGTGAATTTGTTTACCAAAAAAAATAAATAAATAAATCAACCTATTTTGTTTTCTGCTTGGCTTAATTTTGTGGTTGTTAACATGACAAGAATAATTCACGTTTTTTTTCCATTTGAAACAATTCATAAACTGAATCAACTAGTCATTGTAGTGTTCTGATTGATACAAAATTGGATGATTGAAATCTCTTCAGAGTAATTTCCTCCATAAGGTTAATCAGTGATCACAGAAATGCATATAGCAGTTTCTACTATTTATTGGTTTATTGCCAACACAGATTGAAGGCTGTGATTTTTATATTAAGCAATTATCATAGGTAAAGAATGAAGCTATGCCCTGGCCATTTGGATAAAACATACATGACAGGTAACAAGGATGTAACCATAATACATTTGAACCTTATAAACATTTTCCTGTGTGTTGATAATAAATACTCACTAGTTTATACTCATCAGTGAATAACATATCTGAAGCTTTCTATTTCTTTTATTATGAGGCAAATACTACTGAAATAAGTTTCAGAGATGCTTTTAAAAATTCATTCACACAAATAGCAAAACACAAGAAATCATAGAAATAAAATGCTCCATTCTCTGTTTTTATACCTGAGATTAGAGCATCATAGTTGCTGAAGCCAAATTCTGAATTCCTATTGATCCACTCTGGAATTTAGAATTTCTAGACCTTCTTCACAGTATGTTAAAAGAAAAAAAAATAGTTATTAGGTTGGTCATTGTCCAAGATAGGTTGTGTTTGTATTGTTCTGTGATACAGATGAAACTTGACTTTGACTCAGTATGCTCCTAAACCCTAGTTATATGCATAGACAACATAAGGCATCCTTTTATTTTCAGTACTTTCTGTGTTATCAAAAAGAGTTGTACTTCTGGAAAGCATTTTTTACATGAAACACAAAATGATCATTAAAGGAAATGCATACAAATGTATGATATTTATAATTTCCTAAGTATGTAAAACCAAATTATCTTAAAATTCAAGATTCGAATATTCCTTTAGGGGGAACTGGACTAAGTAAAGTCTTCTTAAAATGAAATCATTAAAATCTAGGCTGAACAAACCGTGTTCTTCCCTGGTAAATCAGTAACAAGTGGAAACATTTTTATTTTTCTCAAAGACATTTGAACTACTTCCAAAATTTGTGTTATCAGTCTCAAAAATTTCCATTGACAATTTTATGACCACAAAATATTTGAATGGTAAATTATGGAGGGGAGAAGGGCAGTTTCCATGGTAATTTCTTGTCCAGCAGCAGCAGCAAGTATCTCTTGCTCTTTTATTTCAGTAAGAGTTCCATTGCTGAGCTCCTGAGAATAAATGGAATTCTCAGAATATAACTCCCAACAAGCTCAGCTGAGCCATCACCCCAGTATTAAGCAAGTAATGTTGCCAGTAGAATTAGCAGAGTCTACGAATCCTCACTCCCTTCAGTTCTTAGCCAGTTGTAATTTCAAGTTTTGATCATTACCAAGGGGACCTGTCAGTATAAGAAAGGTTATAAACTGTGTATTTCACAAGCTATAAGCAGAAAGCCACCCACATTTCAGAATATTATATTATCCAATGCCTTGTGTTTTTTAGTTGTAAGTAGCTTCTAGTTTAATGATAGGGCACAGCTGTTGTAATAAATTCACCTTTCAAAAAACCTTAATTTAAAACTGCAGAGAGAAGATAAAATACACTGGTTCATCCCAAAAGATGTTTATTGATTTTATTAATGGATATGAGCATATACTTACTGAAGTAAATATATATATATATATATGTTATATACCATTACCAACTAAACAACTGCAGATCGTCCTTGACTTAGAAATGGAGTTGTCTTAGTAAACACATCATAAGCTGAAAAATTGAAAATCAAAAGTGCGCTTAATACACTTAGAATTCCCTGTAGCTCAGTTGGTAAAGAATCTGCCTGCAGTGCAGGAGACCTGGGTTGGGAAGACCTCTTGGAGAAGGAAATGGCAACCCACTCCAGTATTCTCACCTGGAAAATCCCATGGACAGTGGAGCCTGGCAGGGCTCCATGGGGTTTCAAGAGTCAGACACAACTGGGCAACTAAACCACCACCAAGCATCATTGTTGATCCTAGTCTACATTAAACATGCTCAAAACACTTACATCAGTTGAGCAAAAACATCTAACACAAAGTCCATTTTATAATAAAGTACTGAATATCACACATAGGCTTTTTTTTTAATACTGTCTTGAATGTGAAAAAACAGAATGGTTGTTTGGGTACAGGATGGTTTGTAGTGTATTGGTTGTTTACTCTTGTGATCTCATGACTAACTGGGAGCTGTTGGCTCACTGCTGCTTCCAGCATCTCTAGCGTATACACTGCATGTTACTAGCCAAAGACAAGATAAAAATTCGGAGTTTAAAGTATGTTTCTACTGAATGTGTATCACTTTTGCATCATTATAAAAAAGTCAAAAATTGGAAGTCAAATCATCGAAAGTCAGGGAGGGACCATTGTCTATTATTTTTAATTTTTGGTCTTATGGGCTCATTTTACTGACTTAGTATGAATCATAATTTTAGCATTTGTTTTGAGAAATTTGTTTTTGTGATATTCAAATATTATATTACAAAAATAGCTACCTTTCCTTTATTACTAACAAATATAGAATTTTTATCCAACATATTTTCTATATGTATTGAAATGATCACATTTTTTCTCTTTTACCCTATCATTATGATCAAATTATGTTAATAGATTTCAAAATATTGGAAATATTCTATCAGTCAGGATATCCTAGATTATGTTGTAGTAACAAAATTCCTTCTATCTCCATGATTTGAAACAGGATTTCTCACACCTACCGCTATATACAGTTTGATTTAGGTGCTTCTTCATTGTCGGGTGTCATTCTGTGCCAGGTAGATGTTTATCAGCGTCACTGGCCTCTACCCACTATATGCTGTTAATACACACACCATGTAAGTTGTGGCAACTAAAAGTTGCCAGACATTGCCAAATGTCCTTTGGTGGCTGGATAAGGGATGGGGGAGTGATTGCTCCCAGTTGAAAACCATTGCTTTGAAACAGTGCATGTCCATCAAAAATCAGGTAGACACTCTTCTTTATTTTCCTCTCTGGGATGCCAGTGGATTGA
Source organism: Bos taurus (assembly GCF_002263795.3). Lineage (NCBI taxonomy): Eukaryota > Metazoa > Chordata > Mammalia > Artiodactyla > Bovidae > Bos > Bos taurus. The sequence continues at coordinate 42,411,637 of NC_037331.1, forward strand.
GCTGCTACCATCTGGATCTTTGTTGGACATAATGGCAGAGGGAGAAAGAGAGGATATACAAATTGTATACCAGCTCTTAAAGCTGCCTAAAAGTGATGCATGATGCTTCCGTGTATTTCGCCAAAGGAAAACAGATAGGTGCACCTAAAACCAAAGAGGACTGGGAATTGTCCCATGTGCCTGAGAGACAAGGAGCCAATTATATTGCTGATCTGACAGACTAACATCACAATATGATTCTAGGATCTGTTTTGAGAAGCAAATTCTAACTCAGGCATATTTTCTAAGAAAGTGTAAACAGCACACTGCATGTCTAAAATCATCTCACTCCTGTTTTATAGTTCAATATATGCTCATATCCTATAGAACTATACAGTGGTTACATTGGATTAGTGTATTTTTATTGTTCTTTCAATCTATAAAAATTATTTCCTTTTTTTTCAGTTAACCTTTTCTGTTTGTGCAATCCACAGTAAAATATCAATATTTGTGGATTTGGTTATTTTTTTTTCTGGTTTTAATATTTATTTATTTGGTTGCAGCATGTGAACTCTTAGCTGTAGCCTGTGGGCTCTATTTCCCTGACTAGGGATTGAACCTGGGCCCCCTACACTGCGATCAGGTGGAGTCTTAGCCACTGGACCCCAGGGAAGTCCCCACACTATCTTTTTTTTTTAATTTATTTATTTTAATTGGAGGCTAATTAATTTACAATATCGTGTTGGTTTTGCCATACATCGACATGAATCCGACATGGGTGTACATGTGTTCCCCATCCTGAGCTCCCCTCCCACCTCCCTCCCCATCCCATCTCTCTGGGTCATCCCAGTGCACCAGCCCTGAGCACCCTACCTCATGCAGCAAACCTGGACTGGCGATCTGTTTCACATATAATAATATACATGTTTCAATGCTATTCTCTCAAATCATCCGACCCTTGCCTTCTCCCGCAGAGTCCAAAAGACTGTTCTATACATCTGTGTCTCTTTTGCTGTCTTGCATACAGGGTTATCATTACCATCTTTCTAAATTCCATATATATGTGTTAGTATACTGTATTGGTGTTTTTCTTTCTGGCTTACTTCACTCTGTATAATAGGTTTGGTTATTTAAGCAATGCATAATAAGAAATGTAAAAAGTAAACAATCCATCAAAAACTTAAAGAAAACCTCAATCTGTACTTAATGTAATGACTTCATACTTGAGTACATAAAGTTCAAACTGACGATTTGAGGGCACAAAATATTTTCTTCCCAATCTCTTTAACCACAATCCTCTTCCCACAGTTGTTTCTAGTCTGAGCTCCTTGTTTCTTCTGTTCTCTAATGAAATTCTGTCATTGTGTCATTATAGTTCAGCTCACCTACTATTAAAAAGTGTAGCGGTTGATAATTATATAAGGTGGTGTTCATGTAAAGTGGTGGAAGTAAAATATACACATTGTAATTCATTTTCAAGTATTTTAAATCTAGAAACTATGTGATAGACAATGTTTCCAATGTGATCATGATGTAAAAGTTTCAGATCAGATCAGATCAGATCAGTCATTCAGTCATGTCGGACTCTTTGCGACCCCATGAATCGCAGCACGCCAGGCCTCCCTGTCCATCACCAACTCCCAGAGTTCACTCAGACTCATGCCCATCGAGTCAGTGATGCCATCCAGCCATCTCATCCTCTGTTGTCCCCTTCTCCTCCTGCCCCCAATCCCTCCCAGCATCAGAGTTTTTTCCAGTGAGTCAACTCTTCTCATGAGGTGGCCAAAGTACTGGAGTTTCAGCTTTAGCATCATTCCTTCCAAAGAAATCCCAGGGCTGATCTCCCTCAGAATGGACTGGTTGGATCTCCTTGCAGTCCAAAGGACTCTCAAGAGTCTTCTCCAACACCACAGTTCAAAAGCATCAATTCTTCGGTGCTCAGCCTTCTTCACAGTCCAACTCTCACATCCATACATGACCACTGGAAAAACCATAGCCTTGCCTAGATGGATCTTTGTTGGCAAAGTAATGTCTCTGCTTTTGAATATGCTATCTAAGTTGGTCATAAGTTTCCTTCCAAGGAGTAAGCGTCCTTTAATTTCATGGCTGCAGTCACCATCTGCCATGATTTTGGAGCCCAGAAAAATAAAGTCTGACACTGGGCCATTCTAGTAATTCTCTGTATAATCCCAAGGATGTAATGCTATCACAATCTTATAAATAAGTCAGTCACCCAAAATTACTCAGCAAAAAATAAAGTCATCATTCAAACTTAACCCACATGTGTTCAGTGTTCCCATATGTCTTCTCTAATGTTTGTAATGTTGGTGATGGACAGGGAAGCCTGGCGGGCTGCAGTCCATGGGGTCACAAAGACACGACTGAGTGACTGAACTGAACTGAACTGAATGTTTCTTATAATTATTATAAGAAGTCTAGGCTTATTCCTAATGATTTATTTTAGCCTAGTTTGGGGTTAGTATCTTTTTAAACTGTTCTAATTAAAAAATTCTGATTCACTTTGTTAGTTCGCAATATGTTTTCTGTGGAAAATTTATAAAATCCAGAAATATACAATGTTTAATATAATTCAGCAGAAATCCGTCCATGAAGAGATAATCATTGTGAAAATTTGATGTGCAATATTTTATTTTAAAGAATTATATAGGGGATAATTTCTCATAGTCTAAAATATAATTTTCATAATTATGTAATTTTTCATTTTAGGGATGTTGCATAGTAATTTAATAGCTCCCTATCTTTTTTAACATATCCAGATTGTTTCTAAAGGTTAGCTATTACAAGCAATGCTGTAGTGATACACATATATACATGTTTATGTCCAATCTTACTATTCTTAAGATAAATTTCCAGAAGAGAGGATGTATAATCTAAGGCTTTTCATCTCTAAGGCCAAAATATCTTACAGAAAAGTTTCCTAAATTATACTTTTAGCAATAGTGCCTGGTTCTCAGCAATTTCTATAAGTGGCAATTTCTATACAAGACGAAGCAAGTCAAAGGCTAACAGAGTTTTACCAAGAGAATGCACTGGTCATAGCAAACACCCTCTTCCAACAACACAAGAGAAGACTCTACACATGGACATTACCAGATGGTTGATACCAAAATCAGATTGATTATATTCTTTGCAGTCAAAGATGGAGAAGCTGTATACAGTCAGCAAAAACAAGACTGGAAAGATGACTGTGGCTCAGGTCATGAACTCTTTATTGTCAAATTCAGACTTAAATTGAAGAAAGTAGGGGAAACCGCTAGACCATTCAAATATGACCTAAATCAAATCCCATACGGTTATACAGTGGAAGTGACATATAGATTCAAGATATTAGATCTGATAGACAGAGTACCTGAAGAATTATGGACAGAGGTTCATGATACTGTACCAGAGGCAGTGATCAAGACCATCCCCAAGAAAAAGAAATGCAAGACAAAATGGTTGTCTAAGGAGCCCTTAAAATAGCTGAGAGAAGAAGTGAAAGACAAAGGAGAACAGGAAAGATATAGCCATTTGAATGCAGAGTTCCAAAGAATAGCAAGGAGAGATAAGAAAGCCTTCCTCAGTGATCAACGCAAAGAAATAGAGGAAAACAATAGATTGGGAAAGACTAGAGATCTCTTTGAGAAAATTAGAGATACCAAGGGAAAATTTCATGCAAAGATAGGTACAATAAAGGACAGAAATGGTATGGACCTAACAGAAGCAGAAGATATTAAAAAGAGGTGGCAAGAATACACAGAAGAACTATACAAAAAAAATCTTTCTGACCCAGATAAACACAATGGTGTGATCACTCACCTAGAGCCAGACATCCTGGAATGTGAAGTCAAGTGGGCCTTAGAAAGCATCACTATGAACAAAGCTAATGGAGGTGATGGAATTCCAGTTTAGCTATTTCAGATCCTAAAAGATGATGCTGTCAAAGTGCTGCACTCAACACGCCCACAAATTTGGAAAACTCAGCAGTGGTCACAGGAATGGAAAAGATCAGTTTTCATTCCAATCCCAAAGAAAGGCAAAGCCAAAGAATGTTCAAACAACCACACAGTTGCACTTATCTCACACGCTAGCAAAGTATTACTCAAAATTCGCCAAGCAAGGCTTCAACAGTACATGAACTGTGAACTTCCAGATGTTGAAGCTGGATTTAGAAAAGGCAGAGGAACCAGAGATCAAATTGCCAACATCCATTGGATCATAAAAAAATCGAGAGAGTTCCAGGAAAACATCTACTTCTGCTTTATTGACTATGCAAAGCCTTTGACTGTGTGAATCACAAAAAGCTGTGGAAAATTCTTAAAGAGATGAGATTACCAGACCACCTGACCTGCTTCCTGAGAAATCTGTATGCAGGTCAAGAAGCAACAGTTAGAACTGGATATGGAACAACAGACTGGTTCCACATCAAGAAAGGAGTACATCAAGTCTGTATATTGTCACCCTGTTTATTTAACTTATATACAGTATATAAATTGAATAAGTCATGACAAATGCTGGACTGGATGAAGCACAAGCTGAAATTGAGATTTTAGGGAGAAATATCAGTAACCTCAGATATGCAGATGACACCACCCTTATGGCCGAAAGCAAAGAACTAAAGAGCCTCTTGATGAAAGTGAAAGAGGAGAGTGAAAAAGTTGACTTAAAACTCAACATTCAGAAAACTAAGATCATGGCATCTGGTCCCATCACTTCTTGGCAAATAGGTGGGGAAACAGTGGAAACAGTGGCAGACTTTATTTTGGGGGCTCCAGAATCATTGGAGATGATGACTGTAGCCATGAAATTAAAAGATACTTGCTTCTTACAAGAAAAGTTATGACCAACCCAGACAGCATATTAAACAGCAGAGACATTAGTTAGCCAACAAAGGTCCCTCTAATCAAAACTATGGCGTTTCCAATAGTCATGTATGGATGTGAGAGTTGGACTATAAAGAAAGCTGAGCACCAAAGAATTGATGCTTGAACTGTTGTTGGAGAAGATTCTTGAGAGTCCCTTGGACTGCAAGGAGATCCAGCCAGTCCATCCTAAAGGGAAGCAGTCCTGAATATTCATTGGAAGGACTGATGCTGAAGCTGAAGCTCCAGTACATTGGCCCCCTGATGCGAAGAACTAACTCATCTGAAAAGACCTTGATGCTGGGAAAGATTGATTGAGGGAGGAGAAGGGGATGACAGAGGATGAGATGCTTGGATGGCATCACCGACTCGATGGACATGAGTTTGAGCAAGTTCTGGCAGTTGGTGATGGACAGGGAAGCCTGGCATGCTGCAGTCTATGGGGTCGCAAAGAGTCGGACACTACTGAGCAACTGAACTGAACTGATAAGAAAAATAAATAACATCCCCCACAGTTTTGAAAATTGAAAAACAGAAAGTATTATCACTTTATCGCTTTAATTTTTAGTAAATATAAACTATTTTTATCCATTAGTATCCCTTTTTGTATGAGTTACCTTTACTTATCCTTTGCCTGTTTTCATATCGTGAAGGAGTTCTCTATAGAGGCCTATGCCATAGCATTGTGTTATCTTCAGACCTGTTATTTTCTCTCATCACACCATTTTTGCCTACAGCAAAAAGTTAATTAGTATTTATAGAATCATTGCTTTTTATGAGATTAATTCATCTAATCTCCTACTTTTATAGACTGCTAGGACATGATGTTTGGCTAGGACTTGAGTTTGAAACCAAGTTCAAATATCAAGTTAGCTAAAGGACCTTGGGTGAGTCACTTTATTCCTTACAGTTTAATTTATTTTTCTGTAAAATGTGCAAAATAATTTTTACCTTATGACATTGGTGTACATAGTACCAATATACTAAATACTCAGTGTAAACTTTGTTATTGCTCATACTGTTGTTGGTCTTGTTATTGTTAAGAATGATGACACTGAGTTTTAAGAGAGCAATGTGATCTGTTAACTAATTTTCATCAGGGATCTTCTTGTACTTTTGTGAATCTTTTGTGCTTTATTCCTTTATTTTTTACAGCCAGCACCTAACTTCAAAAGAAGAATTCTAGTAAAATAAAATTTTTAAAGGAGTGAGGCTTCATATAATACCTCAGACTTTACTAAGTAAGGCAGCCATTTTTGACTGTGTGTATAGTTGACTGGTATATAACTGTAACATCTTACAATCTAGCAGAGTTTCTGATTTTAACTGTAACATCTTACAACCTAACAGAGTTTCTGATTGCCCAGAGGCTCAGGGGCACATGTGGAAACATCAGTTTGACAAGCTTGCTGCTGCTGCTGCTAAGTTGCTTCAGTCACGTCCAACTCTGTGTGACCCCATAGACGGCAGCCCACCAGCCTCCCCCGTCCTTGGGATTCTCCAGGCAAGAATACTGGAGTGGGTTGCCATTTCCTTCTCCAGTGCATGAAAGTGAAAAGTGAAAGTGAAGTTACTCAGTCAAGCTCAGTGATACCAAAACAAACACATGAACAAATAGAAAAGCAAACAAAACTCAGAATTCTAAGATTTAAGATGACTAGGACTTTGTTATTAACCAAAATTGAAAGGCTTCTTACTTCCCTGAGATGAAGAAAGAATAAACCAAATATATATTTGTGAGACTTACATAGCTCAAATTAATGTTCCTCCTAACCATTGTATCCTAGTTTTTTTTAAAAACTTAGGGAGAGAATAGTGGCCAGATAGGAGACTTTAGTCCTTTAGGAGCTCACAGTATATGAAAGTAGATTTTTAAGTGAAAGCACACAAATGAATAAAAATATAAAAGTAAACTGTTACTGGTACTAAGAAGTAAATCGATGAAGGGCTGAGACAGAGGACTTGTAGAGAACCATCCATAGGTAGAAGTTTGGAAGGAATTGAGGGAAGGCCAGTGAGATCTCCCATAGGGCCACAGAAGCAGATAAACCAAATCTTACGTGGCCTCTGAGAAAGAAGAGCTGGATTTTACCTCAACTGCAACAGGGCAGTTGTGAAGGGTTTTAATCAGGGCATGACATCATATAGGGATACTTCAAGGGACATCATGACTATATTCAAGTAGCAAGATGAAAGAAGACTTAAGCAGAGTTATTAGCTGGAGGCCTTCCCAAGGGAAAAGGGATTCCCTTAGTAGAAAAGTGTGAAGTTTAGCACTTTCTTAGTCCTGAATTATAAAAATTTGAACTGGATTATACATCTATACTTTGGCCACCTCATGCGAAGAGTTGACTCATTGGAAAAGACTCGGATGCTGGGAGGGATTGGGGCAGGAGGAGAAGGGGATGACAGAGGATGAGATGGCTGGATGGCATCACTGACTCAATGGACGTGAGTCTGAGTGAACTCTGGGAGTTGGTGTTGGACAGGGAGGCCTGGCGTGCTGCGATTCATGGGGTCCCAAAGAGTCAGACATGACTGAGTGACTTAACTGAACTGATACATCTATGAGTCATATACACTAGATGAAATTAATCTTTTTTTTTTTCGTGATAGGTAAAGATATGTGTTGATAAGGAAAATGAAAAAATGAAGAGACTGGGAGAATATAGAGAAAGAGCAGTCAAGGGCAAAATGAAGGGAACTCATGAAATTCTATATAGCTGGAAAATCCTAAAGTTAAAATAAAAATATGCAGAATTAAAAATAAAACAAATAAAATGAAAATTATCAAAAAAGTAATCTGAAATCTCTAGGAAAGTTGAAAGTGAATTTTGGTTGTTCTCAAATCAAAAGATGAAAAGCTAGGAATCTAGAATAGATAAGGTTATAGGAATACATAAGTGATAATCCACAGAGGATAAATTCTTCTTCAGTACCAGAAAAATTGACTGTGCCACATATACATTTTTATTACTCTTTTGCCTCTAAATTAGGGGAGGGAAAGAAATGTACAGGTTCCTCTTTTAGTAAAGAATGGGGATCTGATTCCATGAACTGTAAGTACACTTGACTTCATGGAGCACCACTCTCAAGGGGACCACTCCAGTGTCAAGCTTATCCGGGGTCCTTCAGAGTATACTGTGCCCCAGCATGACAGGTAGGAGAATAGGATTCAGTATTCTTGAATTAAGAGAAGATAAAGAGGCTGAGCGGGGGCTTCCCAGGTGGCACAGTGGTAAAGAATCTGCCTGCCAAGGTAGGAGACAGTCTGGAAGATCCCCTGGTGTAGGAAATAGCAACCCACTCCAGTATTCTTGCCTGGAAAATTCCATGGACAGAGGAGCCTGGCAGGCTATAGTCCATAGGGCTGCAAAGAGTTGGACACAACTGAGCACACACACAAAGAAGCAGAGAATGAAGGAAATGGTCACTGATTTGGTTCTAACTATTTTTTAAAGGACTTAGGGGAAAAAATGAGTTGGAATTTGAGATTTGTTTCTAATTTATTTTTAATGTTTGAATTTTAATTATAGAAATTTTAAAGTAAAGAGAAAGTAAATGGAATAGTGTGTGTGTGTGTGGTGCGACACCATGGATTGTAGTCTGCTGGGCTCTTCTATCCATGGGATTCTCCAGGCAAGAATACTGGAGTGGATTGCCATACCCTTCTCCAAAGGATCTTCCTGACCCAGGGATTGAACCTGTGTCTCTTGCATCTCCTGCATTGGCAGGTGGGTTCTTTACCACTAGTGCTACCTGAGAAGCCCATATAGCCATCACCTATTTCTATTAATTGTCAACATTCTTCCACTCTTATTATCTACACCTCTACCCACTTTCCATACCATATTGATTGCTATTGCTTCTTGCAATTTGAGAGTTTTTAATGTGTTTTTATATTTTATGCAATGTTAATTCTTAATAAGGGGATATTATTATTATAATTAGGAGATAATATCCAACATTTTTATGGCTAATATTAACTTGATAGGTTTGGTAGTAATTGAGGCAAGCAGAAAAAGTCCTTTTTATCTTGCTTGTGTTTTGTTCTGGTTAAACTTGGTGATTAAATGGTTTGTATCTCTAGGAAGTGTCCTGGAATAGGAGGGTTTAAAGATCAGGCTTCTAGCCCTATGCTCTTCAACTAACTGTCCTTGTGACCTTAACTGCTCTGGACTCAGTTTTCTCATTTGTGACTTGAGACCACTGAATGAACCTCCAAAGTGGGTTCTTACTCCCAAGTAGTTTATACATATTTTTCTTTATGAAGCAATGGCCTTCATACTCCTAATTATCCATCTGGAGCATAATTCACAGTTTCCATTCTTTGTTCCATCCAAGGCAATTCAATTCAACAAATACTTATGTAGGATTATGTGCCAGGCACAGTTCTTGGTACTAAAGATAGAGAAGTGAGCAAAACTGACTCAAATCCCTGCCTTACCAAGCTTACATTCTAATGAGGTGTCACAGAATTTTAAAAAAATAATTAAAATACATAATAGTAAGCAATATGTTAGATACTGATAAGTGCTAAAAAAATAAAAGGCAGAAAGAAAAGGGTGAAGTATATATGGGGGGAGGAGCGGGGAGAAGTAAGGGTGCAAGTTGAGATGGGATGAAATTTAGGCAGGATGGTCAAAAAGGGTCTCAGTTTAGAAGTTAAATTTGGAATTAAGATCTGAAAAGAATGAGGAAGCTAGCCATGTGGCTATCTAGGAGAAGAGCTTTCCAGGCAGAGGGGACATTAATCACAAAAGTCCCATGTCAGAGTCTGCCTGCTGGTTTTGGGGTTTTGTGTGGGGTTTTTTTTTTTTCCCTTAATTTTTATTTTTGGCTGTGCTGGATCTTCGTTGCTATGCACAGGCTTTCTTAGTTGCAGAGGGAAGTAGCTACTCTGTAGTTGCCCTGCAAGTGCTTCTCATTCTCATGAGAATGAGATTCTCATTCTCTCAGGCTCTAGGGCCCAGGCTCAGAAGTTGTGGTCCTTGGGTCCTGAGCCATGTGGAATCTTTCTGGAGGAGGGATTGAATCTGTGTGTCCTCTGCACTGCCAAGCAGATTCATTACCACTGGACCACCAATGAAGTCCCTGCTGTTTTAAGAGGGCTGTAAAGAGGTGAGTGTGGCCAGAACTCAGTGCACAGCTGAGAGGGAAGGCATTGGGAGTGGCCTGCAAGTTGTCGATTGCCTCATAAATCATATTATGACATTGGATTTTACTCTGAATCAGATGGAACATCTTTGAGGTTAAAACTCACTGAAAGGATCTGATTTCTGTTTTAACAAGGTCAGAAGTCTGGCTAAGAAGAGACCAGAAATGAGGAGACCAGTTAAGCTACTGCCATAATCTAGATTAGAAATGAGAGTAGCCTATTGGTAGTGAGGGTAGTGAAAAAAGTTAGATTCTGACTCTATTTTGAAGGTAGGGCTGACAAGATTTGCTGACAGATTTGCTCTGGGGAATGAAAGACAGAGAGGAGGCAAGGGCAATACCAAAGGTTTTTTTTTTTGTTTGTTTTTTGTTTTTTCCAGGGTACCTGAAAGCATTGAGCTGCGTTTAACCAAGAGAGAAGAGGCTGGTGGGGTGTTTGCAGGTGTAATAGCACATAACTACCACCTCTGATACATATGTAATCCATAAATGTCCAGCAGACCCTTCTCTGTCTCTCTGCACCTGCCTCACTATTTCTCTGCTTTGCCATTTCTCTCTCTCACATTTGCAATTGTGAATGTATCTGGGATATAAAATATCAGGCAGGGAATTATGTCTAGGCACATTCTGCAAATAACGAAAAAGAAACTTTCCTTGTCCTTGCCTTCTAATATCACATCATATTGTATGACTTTTCAGATTTTCTCTTAAACTGCGTAAAGTTTCAAAGTTAGAATGAATCATAAAGAATATCTTGTCTACTTTTTCACTTTATAGATATGGACACTTAGCTCAAATAAGCTAGGTAATTCACCTATGGGACAGGAAAGAGGAGAAATAGCATGGCTTTCTCAAAAGCAAGGAATAAAAATATGACCATGAGAGGAGCAATTATGTGAGTAAATGACATAGTTTTAAATCCCAAAAAAGAAAACAAATGACAGAGTACAAACAAAAATGTTATATACTTGCCCAGAGAGGAAAAGTGAGTGGTATCAAAGTCGATAATTTTGACTTGATGGCAAAATAGACAATCCATTGTGTAAAACTATTGTTAAGAGCTTTTCAACTCAATAGTTAAAAAGAAAAAAAAAAACAAAACAACACTAATCTGTGATTTCTTCTTGTTAAAACCTTTTAGGACTATTCCAAATTTATAGAAATTAAAATAGAACACACAACTTTTGGCTTTCTACCACAAATAGAAATGGTTTCTAAAAAAAAGTACCCATTTTCTATTTTGTGTGCAAATTCAGACTTGCATAAACCTAATCAACTTTTAAATAAACTAACTTGGAGCAGAACAAAAATAAAAGCATTCCTCTTAGGTAGATTTTTATCTCATTTTAAAATATTTTAATTAATGTCATTTTGTTTGACTTTCTAAAATTTAATGATAACTTCAAAAAGTATGTTGTAACAAAACTCAAGGGTGATAACTTTATTATCTCCTTGGTTAGTTTTAATTTTTATGTGCATTTTACGTTAATAAACATATAGATACAAATGTAAGTAAAGGGTTATGTAAATATTTCCCCCTTAAAATGTACATATATGCATGAACAAAAAGCCTGTTCATCTTAAGCCAGAAACCATGCATGCCTAGCTAGAACCTGCAGAGTGATGCAGAAAATAGTTCTTAGCTATTGCATTATTTAATGGTTAAAAAAAAAGTACAGAAGAAAATCTTGGTTTATACTTAGCCTTTCTGAGTTTTACATATCTTATCATATTTGCTTATAATGAGGAAATGAGATAATGCTTTTGAGAGCTCAGTGATACACTATGACAACCCTATTATGTTAGTATGACCATTCAGAAAACAGCATCAAACTTATCTTTTCCCTGATGAGAAAAGACTATATCCTTGAGTCGATCAAAGAAGGAAAGAAGTGTTTCTGTGTTCTTTAAATAAAATCTGTGTCTCTATGCTTGACATTTTAAAGAAGTAGGCCACATCCTGTGTGCTAGAATAGAAATATGTTGAGTTTTTCTACAGTTCCTAAAATTAAATGCTATTTCACTACTGTAGTTATTTTCCTGTTTATTAATGCACACGGGTATTTATTGGTACAGCACTCCATTCTAAGCCTGAGTCCTGGACTCAGCACTTGTCGAGGTGGGTGCCTGAGAAACGAAACTTTTTTAACTTGAGAGCCAGCAATTGACATTGTGGATTCACCCATTTTAATTTGGTTACATTTTATTGAATTCCAATGGGGAAAATCCAAGGGGGCAAAGCTCCAAAGCTCATATACAGTGGAACTTTCTTCCAAAACCACTGGAAACCAATTTAAAAAGTAGTTTCCAAAATAGCCCTGTAAATCATGGGACAGTTATAATAATGCTCTTTCACATTTTGCAAACACACATACAGTTTCAGAGGAACACATCGAACCATCTCCACGTCAAATCAACATCCTTCAAAAACAAAGCCAACATGGCTTTATGTCATGAATCATTCTGGAAAACATAATTTTTTCTGCTGATGGCCACATTAGGACACCCTTTAGATTTTATTTTAGCATTAAATTTTGTTTTGTTATTAAAAGATACTTCAATCTTCATTCAGGTATGTGTCTAAGTTTTTGTATAGTCATTATAATTGATCACCTTTCAAGTATCCTTGTACATGACCAGATAGCCACTTGTTTTCTAAGACCTATTTGTTCTTCCTAAGGAATTTATGATGACTGTTCTTCACTCCTCCTACCCTAGCTGTCCTATTGGAAATGCTCACCTGATGGCTAATACTCTTCCTAAGTTTGATGAACTTTAGCTTTGACTCAATTTGTGCTATTTTTAAATTCATTACATTTGAATTCTGTTTCTTAAGTTGACAATCTAAAATTTAAAGACCTTACAAATTTTTGGAAAATCTGAATCATTCTTTGATTTCTTTTTTCTGTTGCTTTCATTATTTATGAAGTTTTCTAAAACTTAGAACAATGTGAAATTTTTAAAAAATCATTTAGGAAGAAAGTTCAAGGTGTTACTCTAGCTTAATTCTTTATTAGAAAGAAAAGCAGTGACTGAAGAATGATATTTACATTTTATTCTTAAAGATCAAGCCAAAAATTCTGCAGTCTCCAAAACAGTTCCTTTCAGCTGTCTGTCCTGGTGCCTACCAAGCTAATAGAATATTCTTCCCATTGTTAATATTCTTTGCTTTAATATGGTCCTAAAGCATTGTTTCTTCTATTAATATTGTTTCTTATTTCTTAATGTTTCTTAAAAAGATTATTTCTTATTTCAACTTTTTATGGCATTTTTATTTACTATTTTGTCTATCCTCAGATATGAGTATGTTGTTCTGAAGATAACAATTAAAATTTTAGGATTCTTTCCTCCCCTTTATCATAATTGTAAAAAAGGGAGTTGTTCCTCAATTTGGAACTCATTTTCCTCTAAGTAGCAGTAATGTGTTCAGCATCCTTATTATTTTTCTTTTATTTAATAGGTGGGGAGAAATTTCTGCACATTTATATAATCAATACTTCAAGCATTTGTGCAATTTTTCTTATATAAGAATACTCTTCACATTTAACCCTCTGCTATATTCTTACTTCTGTTTCTCATGATTTTAAGAAAGGAATAAGATGTAGTAAATTGTCTCAGCAATCAGAAATCATTCCTCAAACAACCTATCCAAATATCATCTGTGAGGCGTTCTACACAAATGACAACTCGTCTGCTTACTCATGGAGCTGTGTAGACTATGCCTGCGATTTTCCTACAAGTTTTCAGGCATATTGCCTTTATCTCGGAGAAATTCAAGCAGTTATGGCACTTTAAGGTGAGGAATAAGGAATACGGGGCCATGGGATAGTTTTGTTCTTCCTTTCTGATCAGGTTTCCCTCACGGCCCTTCGCTGAGACAGTACTAACAAATACTGCTATTGTACCTGCTGGCTAACCAGAGGAAACATCACACATCTCACAAAACGTCTTTTGAGGTATCCATTCAAAACGGATGCAAGAATCACCAACATATGGAAAGAAATAAGATGGTCAAGACTGGGAGTTTTGGGAGTTCCTGGTGGTCCAGTGGCTAAGATCCCAATGCAGGAGATCTGGGTTTGATCCATAGTCAGGGAACTAGATACCAGATGCTGCAACTGACAGTCGCATGCCCCAACTAAAGGTCCTGGGTACCACGACTAAGACCTGGCACAGCCAAATAAATAAATAAGTATTTTAAAAGATTGGGAACTAGGGTTTTGTTTTCCCTCATTTGCTGATATTATTGACAGTTATATTTGATATTTAAGGAGGTAGACTAGTGATCTTCATAGTTGTCCAAAAGAGAAAATTAGCACATAATTGAAACATATGGTACTGATACTTACTTGAAAAGCATTTGCATAGATATTTCACCCTCTCATTTTGTTATGTTTTTAAATTAAACCAGCATATAAATTCAAGTTCATGCACACATATGCACATAGAGTGATATGCTGGAGACAGACACGTTGGCCTGAAAGAGCCATTTGTGTACATTTCTTCTCAACTCCAGCTCAGGGACTTTAAGTTGATAGCTTGAAATTGGCTATGGTGGCCTATTTACTCCACAGAAGTTGGCAAATGCTACAAATTAGTTTGTTTTGAGGTCTTTGTAGAGCCAATTGTTAAACATTAAACAGCATATCACTGCCATAACTGGGCATGCTTTCCTCAAATTTCCATGACCGTTTCAGGATTCTTCACATTTATCTAAAATATCATTGCAGAGTCATTCAATGACTGTTTAATCCCTATATAGATTTTTTCCCAGTTTCTGTCCCTTGGGTGGCAACATGCACCCACAGTACATAAAGAAGTACCTCTGGCTTTGTTTTGAAAGACTTTGTTAATCCCTTGTCTATCTTTTTGCCTCTTTGACCTTGAGAAAGTCACGTAAACTCATTGAGCCAAAAATTCTTCCTCTTTAAAATGGGGATAATATACTACCACAGAGAGTAAGTGAGCTGAGGTAGGTAAAACATGCAGCACATGTTTTACCTACAGGAAAACACAGAGACAGGCTGAGTCAGTGGGAGCCAACCCCACTTCGTGTCGATGTTGGAGGGTCTTCAAGATATGTTTTACTTCTTAATGGCCTGAAACCAAAAATCTATGAGTTGAATGAGGTCTTGGGGAAAGACCTGATAGAGAGGTCTTTTCATAGAGAAAATCATTGACATTAAGCAAGTTACCTAAGGTCAGGTCTCCTGAGCCCTAATAGAGTTCACTTGAATTCTCTACTCTCCCACAGTACCATCTCCTGGCCTCTGGGTAGGTCCTGTAACTATTTCTTCTCTCAGTTTCCTCTCTTCTATCCTTCTCTTCTTTCTTTACTTTTCTCCATATTTTTTCAATTCAGTTTAATTTCATTTTGGTTTTATTGTTGTTCTAATGCCTTGGGGAAAGTAGATTACTTGACTGAAATTTAGACCCTCTGCGAAAGCACGTTTTACTTGAACAGTGAAACCATGCATGCTGAAAGACACTAAAGGCAAATGTCAGATGAACAGAAGAGATGTGAGCAGATCAGATGACCATGGAAGATGACCCATGGAAAAAAGGAGCTATTTAGTAGGTGACTTAGGAACAGAAAAAAGGAAAATCCTATTTCCTGAGAGTCTGTTATATTCCAGATGCTATGCTAGCAATTCTGTGATTTGATTCACTTTTAGATATTGTATTCCCTATTTTACAGAATGAAAAAAATAATACTTAGGGATATTAAGCTATCTTGCCCAAAGTCACACAATCAGTTTAAGGTGGCGTTATAATTCAAAACCAAGGTGCCCATCCAATGCCCTTTTTTCCAAAATTAATTTGAAAAGTTGCACGCCCCAACTATACTCATTCAACTATATGCTCCCACTGTATTCATTTTTCATGATTTGAAACTGGGCTTTGTAAGAAATATACCCTGTTGAGTTCTATCTATTTAGATAAACATGGTTTAGAATCTGTGGGAATTAGTTTCTATTTCCAAGGAATGTCTTCATTTTAAGAGATTATGCAAACCATCCAAGTACTAAGACCACAAGTATCCTTACTTCAAGTAATACATACAAATGTACACAGTGTATTCTCCTGAATTTTGGTTTTGCTATGAGATAAAAATCAAAACCAGAAAATACTCTGAAAGCAATAGAGAAAGTGCCACTGAGTGATTTAAAGATCAGATGAAGGAAAGTTGGAAGCCACTGATGACAAATTGCACCTACTTTACAGTATTGTCCAGGCTCAATCCAGGCAAAGTTGGTCTCATAGAGCAGGTAACTCATATACACCCCCATTCAAGCCCATCTGGAAGAGTTCATATGGTAAAGTAGATGAAAGGTTTTAGAAAACCATGAGCTTCTGAAGAAAATAAAAGATCACAATGCAGCCTAGTTTTCAGAAGTCACCAGTGGGATGACTCATTATGAGATCAGAAATGAGATTCATAAAGGACAGCTGTCAACAATGGAATTTATTTATGCCTCCTTGGTACAGAAAGCACTTCACTTATACTTGTGCTTTGGTCTCCTCAGTAATATGAAGCATATTTTTATATGCATTGCTGCTGCTGGTGCTGCTAAGTCGCTTCAGTAGTGTCTGACTCTGTACGACCCCATAGACAGCAGCCCACCAGCCTCCAGCGTCCCTGGGATTCTCCAGGCAAGAACACTGGAGCGGGTTGCCATTTCCTTCTCCAATGCATGAAAGTGAAAAGTCAAAGTGAAGTCGTTCAGTCATGTCCGACTCTTCTCGACCCCATGGACTGCAGCCAACCAGGTTCCTCTGCCCATGGGATTTTCCAGGCAAGAGTACTGGAGTGGGTTGCCATTGCCTTCTCCGATATGCATTGCTAATATGTGATAAATTACCCTTAAAGGACTTAGAAGTCATCTAAGGAGGGCCATCCATGTGCTTGATCTGGTCCTGAGAATGGCTTATGGAGAGGAAAGATTCGTGAAGGGAAAAACATGTTATGTTCATTTTTACTTTATATACTGAGAGGCATTTAAGTGTAAGTGTCTGTTTTGATTGAGACCTATTGGAACATGATGGTATGTTTTACATCAGGGAAATAGGCTCAGAATATATAATGTCATGAGCTGAAAACCAATAAAAAATACTGTAACAATAATAAAGGAAGCTGTTATTTATTGTGTAATTATTTGGAGCAGTGCCTGGTACATGGTGAATATCGGAGATGGTGATGAGTAGGAAGATGATGATTGTGATGGTGATGGCAGTGATGGTAGTGTTTATGATGTGACGGTGTTGATGATGTTGGTGATGAAAATGGTAATGGAAACAGTGTGCTAGGTATTATGCTTAACACTTTATTGCATTATTTCATTAGATGCTTGAGAATTCTATGCAACAGATAGAATTGTTTTACAAATGAGTAACTTATCTAGTACCACACAGCTGGGAAATAGTGAAATCAGGGTCTCTAAAGTCCTGTGTCTTTGTCACCATTCTCTATATTTAAAGGCCATTCTTAAAGCACCTGATTTGGCTGGACAGTGAGGGCTAAAGAAGAACTCAAAGCAGAAATTTTCTGCTTCTTGCTTTTCTTCTCTCAGAATGGGATAATGAAACTTTAACCGTTGCCTGTGATAATTATGCATGCATGCACATACATATAACTGTCTTCAAGTAGAATAGGATACTTTTTACAGTGACTGAAAATGCATTAATTTGGCATAAACAGTCAAAAAGAGATAAGTTGTTTTGATGAAAATTACCATGCAGCCTATGAAGCAAGGAGAAAAAGTTCCCAGAGATTTTGCTCTGCAAACATTAACTATACCTGCCAACCCAAAGTAGTCTACATGCACACCCAATAAACAACAGGGTAATACATCAATCATTTAGTCCACAGTCACACAAACCTTAAAAAGTAGGATCCTTTCCTATGAAAATCCTCTTGATGTTATGTTTGCCTATAGTTTGCAAATGTGATAATCATAAGTCTTGTCTAGAATTTTTGCCACTGTCAGAGATCTATTTATTTGATTTTGAAGCATAATACCATATATACATTAAACATGCACTTAATTGATAAGTACATTGCACACTTAAAAGAAATTTAGTTTCCTAGTAAACATATCTCTAATGTAAGGAAATGTTCCATGTAGATATAGGAAATATTTATTTAGAAAAAAGAGTAGTTTTTACACAGAGCAGGCATAATTGGTTTTTAAGAAAAAAATAGTACTTAGTTTATTGCTAAAATAAAAGTGCTGCTTGTAAAAAGTTGTGTAATTTCTATTCTCTACCTGCTAGGAAGCCATCACAAATGTCTCAAGAGATTGTATTTTTCAGATCTAATAATAAAGCCATATGTGTAGTTCATGATTAGTTAAGTACTAGTTGGTGCAGCTTTCTAATTTTGTCAAATAGACTGTAGTTCTGTAAACTAGAATGAAAGCTACTTAAACCACATTTAATAATACACAGAATCAATGGTGCTTTTTCACCCCTAAAATCTCGGGATAAGAGGGAAAACTCATATGGGGATACATAGAAAATTGGCTTCTCGTTTGCTAATAACAACAATAATGATAATAAAAATGATAATTAACATTTACTGAGTTTTAATTCCAGGCATTATCTTAAATATTTAAGAGGGATTCTCACTTAAGCTGCAAGATGAAACTATGAGATAGGTCAGGAAGAGGAAGCACAGAGAGGCTAAATGACTTGCCTTTGGTTACACAGCTTAGAGTGGCAGAGAAATCCAGAGCAAGTCCAACTCCTTCAGCCAATATACAAAAGAACAGAAGCCAAAACAGTAACGCTATCTAAGATATAACCAACTGCCATCTTTTGAGTTCCAGGTGCTCAGGGAGTAAAATACAAGATGATATTAACCATGTAACACAGACTGCTGCTGCTGCCGCTGCTGCTGCTAAGTCACTTCAGTCGTGTCCGACTCTGTGCAACCCTATAGATGGCAGCCCACCAGGCTCCCCCGTCCCTGGGATTCTCCAGGCAAGAATACTGGAGTGGGTTGCCATTTCCTTCTCCGATGCATGAAAGTGAAACTGAAAGTGAAATCGATCAGTCCTGTCTGACTCTTCGCGACCATGGACTGCAGCCCACCAGGCTCCTCCATCCATGCAATTTTCCAGGCAAAAGTATTGGAGTGGGGTGCCATTGCCTTCTCCGCAGACTAACTTGGATCCTAATCTAGAAACTGTCATTTGTTAGTTTTGTGGTCTTGGTGAGATGTAAGTCTCCAGACCACTTTCGTTAATGGTTAAGTGATGATAATAGTACCTCATGGAGTTATTGTGAGAACTTTAAAAGCTAAATCCCATGGAACTAACCTGAAAGTTGTGTATTAGTATGATTATTCCTGGTGCTGCTGTATATAAGACCTTAAGTGTTAACCATACTAAAGAAGGGGTGGATTCTTAACCATGTTGTTAGCAGTGAGTACTTGAAGGAGAGATAAAGTGGAGATGGACAAAGGAAAGAGAGTTCACTCTAGGAAGGGGAACCAAAGCTGTAGATGTGAGAAAATTCCTGATGTCAGGAGAAATGATAAATAAATCAGTTGACAGGACAAAGGATTTAACAGAAGATAAAATAGGAATGGTATTGCATAGTCTATTGAATATAATGTTACATTTCAAAGTACAAAATAAATGCACTCCTCATATTTGATTCTGATACTGTTCTCATCCTTTATGTAAAAAAATATCTTATTTAAGTGTGGAAATCTTTCTTTTGGGTTAGTAATAATCCTGAGCATATTAACTCTCCGTGTAACTATCCTTATATGTCTTATCTCCTGGGATGTTTGTTAAAAATAGAGATTCCTGGCCTTCTCTAAATTGAGAGTAGAATCCAGAAATCTATGTATTTACTATCACTGGCAGGTAATTCTTACAATTATAAAGTTTTGGAAATGCTACTATAATCCACCCCTAGCACTGCTGTCAAAATGATCTTTGCAAAACAAATAATTTGCATCTCAGTTAAAGCAGCGATACTTGGGCAGAACATCCAAGATTGTGCACTGCCTGTTCATACCTACCTTTGAAATCGCTCTCCCCCACCCATCCTGGAATTTAGCCATACCCTGCTGTACCCTATCTCTGTTTATTCATGCATTTTGTGTCTCTTGGCTTGATATCCTCCTGTCTTTGCTTTCTTACCTAGAAAACTGACACATTTTTAAAGGCTCAGTTTGAATGTCACCCATCCTGTCGTAACCATCATGCATCCTGCTAAGGAGAATTTTGCCCCCTTTCCTGACCTAATGGAGATTACACTTTGCAAAAACATCGGTTGTACTTCAGTAGTATATATGTTCAGTTTCTGACAGGGCCTAGACTCTTATTTATCTTGTAGCTCTTCAGTGCTTAGAATAGGGCTTAGCATGAAGGAAATGCTCAATAAACCCTGGTGGGATAACTAAAGGTATGAGTAAAGGTATATTCCACACTCTGTCATTACTTCAGTTTGTTCCTTGAATAATGGATGACATTTTATAAAGATGGCTGGGGTTAGTGCTGTAACATTTTTGCTAATTTACTTTCTTCTCCCTGGCTTTGGCCTGCCATTGATAAGCTTTAATAACCCTTTTAAAATCAATATCTTTTGGTTTTAATACTAAAAATTTGCAGTCTAGATTCCATATTCATCACATGTCTACGTTAGCATAGCATGGAGCTTTAAAGTTGCCATACATTAAAGTTTGGGTTAAAGGCTAAGGATTATCTGACATGGTCTTCCCCGGTGGCTCAGTGGTGAAAGAATCTGCCTGCAATACAGGAGCCTCAGGAGATGCACATTCAATCTCTGGGTTGAGAAGATCCCTGGAGGAGGCCATGACAACCCACTTCAGTATTCTGGCCTGGAGAAGCCCATGGACAGAGGAGCCTGGAGGGCTATCATCCATAGAGTCCCAAAGAGTTAGGCCTAACTGAAGCGATTTAGCACTCACACAAGCATTATCTGACATAACATGTCTTTCCCACTTTCTCTCTCATTGCCTACCTTTTGCACATCCAGGGAAAATGATGTGACACCACAGCCAAAAGAAGAAAGACCAGGAGACAAGGTGGAGGGGGAAAAAATGGATAAATGCAAAATGAAGATATCTAGTATAAGAGGGAACAATAAAGGTGAAACAGCACCTAGTTTGGTTATAAGAGACTAAAATGAAATGCTCTGTTTTTACCCTACAAAAATGTAGGTCTTCCTAAATTTGCCTAAGCCTGCTTACTTCTCTGAGAGTTTTTTTTTTTTTTTTTTTGGTCCAATGTTTTGGTGTCAATTTTGGTAACACACAGTGAAGCTAAATTTTCAGTCAGCATATAATTTATTTTAAAAGCCTAAATAGGATCTTTTCCGTGCAAGATAAAGCTTTTAAGATACAAAACAGACAAGAACAGTGGATACCTGTTCCTCATTTCATATCTATTGCTGATTGGTGTTTATGGAGGGGACAGGGTGTATTTCAGTCCCAGCAGTAAATGCAGCCCTCCCCTGACATCACTCTGGAGAGAATGAGAGGCTGTTTGTGTAAGGGTTCAAAATGTTATCTTTTGAGGCAGGGATAATGTTATTCTATGTCAGCTCTTCCCTTGTTTTCTTTTTTTGCTGAGGCATCAGTATCACCATGCTTTTGAAATTCAGGATGGGGAACATGTGTATACCTGTGGCGGATTCATTTTGATATTTGGCAAAACTAATACAATTATGTAAAATTTAAAAATAAAATAAAATTAGAAAAAAAAAAAAAAGAATCTATTCATGGAACATCAAAGGCCAAATAAGAGATTCTTCTTCTGATACTTGTTCTCATCAGACTTGTTGATTCTCCTTCTAATTACTTGTCTTTAGTTTTAGAAAGTACTTTTTATCTAGAGTTCTCAAAATAGATTATTTAGAGATTATCTCATTTTTATTTTCAGTGTTTCTAAGAGCAGGATGCATAGTAGAGATGGGAGAGATATTCTCCATTGGATATCAGAAACTTTGAAATAGGAAGCTAGGTGGTAGCAAATGTACTCTTCAGGGTCTAGGTCTGTAGATCATAAAAGTATTTTCAACACAGTACAAGGGTAGCACAAGCTTTTCCAGTTGTTTCTCTATTTGTGCCCTGAGCTACTGCTATATCTACCTGGACATCCTCCTGTCAGGCCTGCTTGATTGGCAGGGAGGGAGATGCTACATTTATTACATTTATTTTCTATGTTCAGGCAAAAACATTGAAATAGAGAAGGAAAAAGTTATTTGCCTAAGAGCAGAAATTACTCATTATTGAATCTAGATTCTCCAATAGGAAACTATTGATTTCTGTCTGCTCTAGTTTTGTCACTTATTTTTTACTTTCACATTATTATTATTGTTATATTTTGTCTTTTATGATGGTCCTTTGAGATAAGCTAAAGTAGATGTCAAAGAATAAAGCCAATTAGAAAGAGTGTGTAAATAGTAAAATGACTGATTCTTTGACCCTCCTAAGAAAAAGAGTCATGTTTACAAGTTTAAAAGAATTGTTCAGCTGGATGATTCTAAAAGTATGCAGCCTTGTTATTAACACTGAAAAGTTTAATTACATTTCATTATACTATACTAGCTCCTCTTAATTGCTAAAAAGGGACTGTGAAAGCAAAAACAAAAATGCCTAATCTCTGGAAGCTAGATTTTCCTCTCTGCTTTGTAATGTAAATGTGCCTGTGTGTATATTAAAATTCACACACTCCATCCATCTCTCTGGCTTTTAAAGGAGGGGTCACCTGACTTCACCTACAGCGAGCCGCTCCCCTCCCTTTCTCAGAGAAAACCCAAAAGTGAGAGACAGGCGCCTACGGAACACAGGTTCTCCTGCTGAGAGATGTAAATGACCCCTACAGCACGGGAATCCAATGAGGTTGCTGGTGGGGGCTGGGGAAAGAGAAACCGAGGGAGAGAGCGTAAGCTCGAGAGGGGAGAGGGAGAGAGCCAGGGAGAGGAGGAGAGAGAGAGGGGGAGAGAGAGAAGTGCTGCATGCTTCATCTTTGAGAGGAGGGGAAAACAAAAGACCTCAGCGGCAGTTTTGTGTTACTGTGTCTGGCTTAAAGAAGAAAATTCTAGACATCCAGGCTGACAGAATCAAAGCACAGCTGAGACTCCTTCTATCAAGAGAATTCTGTGATCTGAGAATGGGTTGGATCAGTACAGGTGGTCTGAGAAGACACTGATGAGGACCATGGAAAGGTGGGAGAGGACGTGCGGCTTCCCTGCTTCCTCTGAACAGAGCTCTAGGTTAGTAAGCTGAATCTGCCCCAGGTCTGCTTAGATATCTGTATGTGAGTATGTGTCTGTTTTCTATTTATAACCTCAGACCCTTCTGCTCCCCAAGCCCTGGGTAGACAGTGCCATGTTCCACCAGATGTGAACCTAAACTTGATTTGACTCTCACTTCATTTACCAAATGCCTCTCGTGTGCTTGCCGAGCTTTTGTTTAATACAGCCAGTGGAGAGCCATCATGATGTCTCTTTCCTTGTGAGTCAGAATCTGTGTTTCAGCCCTAGACTGTCAGGTGGCTGTTTGGAGAATAGTTAGCATTTTGCTCCTGAAAGCTGCAAATGCATAGTGTAGGTTATTGTGAGATGTAAACAGCAAATATATGCTGACTTGGCATTTCTCATAATGTCAGAATAATTCAGAGATATCTGACTGCATTTGCCTTATCTCAATTTCCCACAAAATTGAGTTCAAATATAATAAGTTTGAAATGGCACCCTACCAACAAAGGCACACGCCAGGTATTCTTCCCACAGAGTGTGTTTTACCTCTCATTGGAGTCAAAGCTTAAAAATCAATTTGGTGGGGGGGGGGGGGGGGCTGGCTTTGAGGAAACAATACAATATGCTGTAATTAAAATAGGTGCAAAGCCATTTCAAAGTGGGTACAGATGTGTGTAAAACAAACACATAATTTCTTCCGTTCCTTGTCGTACAGATAGAGTGTCTTTTGTTCCAGCATGTGTATTTTCTTGTGTTTTTACAAAGAAAGCATTGCCTGTGCTTTCTGTGATAGCAGACTTGTATGCCAGTTTGTCATTGTGCACTGGTCAAGAATCCGCTCTATTCTGAAGTAAACTGTCCAGAGGTATTAGTCAAGAAGCTGGAGGAGGGTGGGTAGTGGAGAGAGCTGGTTTCTTTCTCTCTCTTTTTTTTTTTTTTTGACGATTAGATCAGAAGTGTCTAATTCACATGATTTTAAGAGGACATGGGGGAAGGCATTTAGTTTTGAATAGGATGCAGATCTGTGCCATGCAGTTACCAAAGAATTTATCAAGAAGATGCTCAGAACAGAGGGAATCTGATTTGTAATGGACTCTTTGAGAAAATGTTCCATGAGGGTGACTGGCTGGGTCGCTTTTGACCAAATTAAGATGCGCTCTGGCAGTGCACTAGCAGCTGTGAGCTGACATTTTCTTGTGAACCTAGTGAAAAATGGCTCCATATCTCTCCTCCCGTCCTGAGGAGATGGTCTCTCTGAGTTGTCGAGCCTTTCCCCAGCGTGATTCGTTCTTATGGCTGTTTTCTGATAGGAACGGACTGGCTTATGGTTCCTTTTAGTCACCTGCCTTTTTAAATCTCGGTGTGAATGGGGAGTGGGTGGTCACGGTTTTACTTCAAGTCCAAACTACCCAGCAAGGCCAGCAGAAAATGCCTTTCCAGGTTTCCATTTTTAAAAGGGAGTAGATTTTATTTCTTTGGACACAATATACACTTTTTGTTGTTGTCAAGAGGGCTAGTCAACAATTTCACTAAGAAAAGACGCACACAAGGTGTGACACTTTGCATCTGGACTCTCCGCCCGGGAGGTGACAGGTAAAGACACAGGGCTACTTGTCTATCACCCATCTCTGGAAAGATAAAGGTGCCCTTTGCTTTCTAACCATTTCCCTGTTTTTGAATTGGGATCAGTTATGCAAGGAGAAAGCTCGTGCCCTAGAGTTAGAACGCAGGGAGGAAGTGTATTACAGCCCTGTACTCCACACGCGCTTCTCAAGGGACCCTGGTTCTGATCAGGGAGTAGAGGTGGAGGTGCCAGGCAGCACTCCGCCCGTTCATTTAGGATTTGGTCTGTGGACGCTCCAGTCCGCAGAGGCAGAAGGGCCTTTAGCTGAGAGCTGTGTGTTTGACGGGCGGGCTGGTAAAGAGCATGTGTTGTTTGGGAGTGTGTGAAATTGGTTGTTCTCTAATATATAGCATTCTAAGATGCTTCTGTGAGTAGGTTCGTGAGGAAGGGGTTGGGCTCTTCATGCTTTACGCAAGAAGTACAGCACTGTCCACCAGAGAGGACAACAGGAGAATGGAAAATTGTGTAATACTGTGTGCACTGTGCAGAAAGAATAATTATTTAAATTGTATGATAGTTCCCTAATTCCAAAAATTTGCAAGAATTACAGGCTTCCTGAAAAATGCAATGGAGTCATTTCTACATTATGACAAGTTAGACTTCTCGTACAATAATTTTAACAGCATTATGGGAATAGCTTCATAAGTACTTTAGATACTAAACCACTTGCTCCACTGAAGAGTGTCCCTCTTAGGGTTTGCCTCTTGGACACTTCCATAGGATAGGAGTCACAGCACAGTTTTGTTTTTTGTTTTTAATACAGGTAGACAATTTGACTGTGGTACGTAGTATACTTTGGGGAAATTGATGCAATTATAGTTGAACAATGAACATAACAAAGATAGTACAATGGAAACATGAATTTCAGTATTCATGGGAGGATTAGCAAGGTCACTCTTATATATTGTTAATGATTACAGGTGAGGGGGGTGGTTTACCCTGAGAAATTTCAAATGTCTAGTATAAAAGAATCATGTTTGTAAAACTAATGGCATAGCTCACCAGCTGTTATAGAAGCTGAATGGTACTGATGTTTAAAGCAGATAATACGTACATACAGAAGAATCACAAACCTAAGGAACTTCCCACCTATGTAATTTTGTTTTTTAAAAAAGGCAAAATAACTATAAAATAGAAGCAGTTCATGAACAGCATCCATTAAGGGAAAGAAAATCTAGGACCAGCATGAGATTTTTGCAGTGAGATGTGTGTGATGCCCCAGTGACTCTCAGCATACCAGTGAATTCTTAATGTGATCTAAAAAAGAAAAATCCACATGTTGAAGTAAGTTTCAGCATGTCTGTATTTTTATACCTTCATGTTTAGAAAATAGTAAATTTCCTAAGATTGAAATTAGTCATCATGTCGTACCTGTGGCATAGAAAGGTAAAGTTGAGGTGAAACACTGAAATTTCAGACAAAGCTATTTTTATGAAATATTTTGGAACACAAAGCTTCTAACTTTCTGACAGTATCTTAAGGAGTAATGGCCTGCTTTCTAATGTCTATTTCTCTATTTCTTTTAGAACTGTACTACCCTAAATTCCATTTCCAGTTTTTGAAAGACTTGGTGGGTGACAACATGATATTAAATAAGTAAATGTACAAAAAGAGCCTCTGAATTTAAAATATTCTAATTTTATGTCTAATTTTAGGTACGTTTCTCCTCCAAGTCTGTCATATCTTCAGCTTTTACTCTAAGTCACACACTTTGTGGCAATCTCATTTCTAAAGATTTCAGTTTTTACTCTGAAGATAGATTTTTCATATAAGTGGAAAAAATAAAAGCATATTTCTATTTGACTCCATTAGGTGGTACCTTAAAAAAGGTTAGAATCTACTTATGATCTGAATTATCAGTTCAGATGATTCATAGATACCAGAAGTTAAAGCAACTACTGTATATTTCAAGACTATCAAAACTTATAAAATATACTAAATATACAATATGGTGGCTAATTCTTTGCCTAGTTTTTATCTCAAGGGTGGCTTTCTGTCCTATAAGCATATTTTTCCAAAAGCAGTGCATTACTCTGTTTTCTCCCATAGATTCCCTATCCATTTTCCCAGTTCACACAAGGAATATATCTAATTTAATGAAGGCAATAATGATTTTAAAGATCTAATCAAGGCGTTTGAAAATTTACTGTTTACTTTATGAGAGAACATAGTCAAAATAGCCTTTTCTTTTCCTCATCAGTGAAGCAAATCAAACTTTGGAATCTTTAAGGAAACTAACAATGACATGTATTATGAAATAGGAACCTCATTTGCCAGGCAGTCAGCCAATGGAGATGCAAGCTTAATTGATTACTTTAATTGAAGCACTGCGGATCAGGAAGTTCCCATATTAATAGGATCCCAGCTGAGATTCCAGAGTCAGCCACTCAACTTGTTCATCTTTCTCTTCTCCCTAGGGCTGGCACTGGGAGAATAATACATTTAATGAAAACAGATCACCTTGGCTATAAGATCATCTCTAATACAGACCAGTGTTTGCAAGCATTTCAAGTATGTTTAATATTCTGTTAGCTTGAAATTTCTGTGATGTTTTCGAGCCGATAACAGATTCCAGATGACTTTGGAAGTCACTCAAAGTTTTGCTGGAGTGAGAGGTCTTGACAATTACTGCCCACAGACACACAAATCCAGCCCCATAGGAAAGACAGGGATGAGAGCCTTCTCCGGCCCACAGAGTACTGAGCCTTCTGAGTCCTTTCGTTCAAAGACAGAGAAAGCTCAAATGCCAACCTAAGGAATTGCTGGCCAAATGTTTAAGGATTCTCAGTCTTGAATTCATACCACTTTTTAAGAAGAGTTTTCCTTTAGTTCTTGGAAAGCTTCACATTTCCTCCTACCTCAGGGCCTTAGCACATGGTGTTTCTTCTGCCAGAATACACTTCTGAGCTATTTTCTCTCTCTGACATTTAATTGGCTATCTTTATTAAATGTGCTCAGGGCTCATTATTTTTCTTTATTATACAAAGAAGTTTTTTAAAACTATTAGTTGTATATTAAATCATTATTTGATTAATGCCTCTTTCTACCAGGAGTCAGGACCTCCTAAAGTCGGGTCTAAATTCATTTTGCTCACAGTAAAATTCCTCAGGTATTGTTAACCCACATGTATGTGTGCACTAAACATTTGTTAAATGAATGAATAAATGAATATTAAAGACACCAATACTAGTGTACAGACACAGTGTGGCTTTGGTTCGACAACGAACAAGTCCCTTAATTGTGTTACCTAGTTTGGATGCCTGACAGGTGAACCGAACCATAGTATTCCCAGTCTCCCTCTGTCAGGCTTTTCTATCCGAGAAAGAACATTTGAGTACTATTACGAAATTTCAAAATGAACCTCACCTACCACAGGGTGTTCGTAGGGCCAGTCTTAGTCAAAATTGTGGTTTGTTGTCTTCTGTGTTACTCCTTCTAAAGTATCTTTTTTCCCCAAATTTACTGATAGCATCCTTTGCTTCCAGGACCTTCCAGGTCTCATTTGACAGTGGCTATACCTTGCTAACTAAGCTGCTAATTAGCTTGTGAGCTGTGAAAATTTTCCTGTGGTATGAACTCTTCTAGCAGTGTTTGCCTTTTAAACAAAGTTGTCATGAACTGATTAGTGCTCTGCTTATTAATATGAGGGATTGTAAAACAGAGTATAGTATGAAGCTTGCCTTTGGGGAGCTTCTTTTCAGCTTTGGAACTAGGAAGACAAGAAACAATTGGTGACTCCTTGAAGAGTCTGTAATCAGTAACCGTATTTTGTTGTACAGATATTAGTAAAACTGAAGCATATAGAAAAGGATCTGTAAAAGTGGAACTTCAAGAGGACCTCTAATGATAGGTAATACCCAAATTATCAGGGAGGTAGGATAAGAAAATTGTAACATTTTAGGAAAAACTGGAATAAAAATGTTTAAAGGTATTTAGCACAAGGTGTGTTAACGTCCTTGTAGACGATACTGCTCATGTTTGTTTTCCTGATCAAAGGCAAAAATACCTTCTATTCAAGAATTCATCAAGCTTTCATGCACTGAAGCCGTAATCTTGAGATCCTGAGCATTGGGACTTATATACTGAATTTACTTCCCATTACACCTTGAAGTACTCTTTCTATCTAGGCATTTAAAAGTAATCTCAAAGAAGTTTTGTGTCAGAGGTACTTTTAAAGATTCCTTTAGCAATATTGATTACTTTAATTGAGGTTTATTGAAAGTGCTCAGTATAGCTCCCTTGTGGTTCATGTTCTATAAATACATCATCATCTTATTGATATATAGTAGAGATTTCATTTCATTGCAGTCAGCCTAACACCTTGTAGAAACCTTACATTTACACCAAAATGTAAAGAGGAAGCATTCTTTTCCTCTGGTTTTCCACAGAACTGAAACCATAGAACTGAGTAAGAATCACTTTCGAGTGTGTTTTTAGTAGTGTAAGTCTGTTTCATTTGAAGGGTCTCTCTGGAAAATCCTGAAAAAGAATGAACATGCTAAGAATCCAGAAAACATCAAGGTGCATACACCAAAAAAATTAGAGAATTAATATTATGTGATTTTTGAAATAGGACAATTTTGAAATAGTCTAAAACTAGTTTTCTTATGAATTTTTTTGATATAAACAGTTTCCACTTTACTGGTTGGATTTAGTTTAGGTCCAGGAATGGCTAAATCCTATGAGACAGCACTCTGTTTAGTTTTTGGGCTTTCCTTGTTTAGATAGAGATGTTGAATTTTTTTAGTGTGATTCAGGATATACATCTGTTTAAACAATGGGGTGCTTTCAGTGACCCCTTCTTAGCCAGTGCTATAACATGCTTCATGAGTAAGCCTTCACGTGTGGTCCTTCAGGTACCTTCAGTGATGTGAACGAGAGAGAGAATATAAATCCTTCTTTTGAGATATCATAGATTGCCCCCTCCACATATCCATATGTGTTACTCTTTCAGTAGTCTTAAGTTAAAAAGTTCAAAGTTCAAAAAAGTTCAAAAGTTCAAAAAAATGAAATCTTTCCCTTCTCTTTTATTTCCAAAGAGAAAACATAAAAAAGAAGCTGGGATTGGCTAGTAGGTATATGAAGTTCTATTTTGTGTGGATCCCCGGGTTATGATATTTCATTCCTATTATATATACAAGTCTTCATATGGTGCTGCATATGATAACTTATTTCCTAATATATAGTTGCTACTCTGGGAATCATGTCTTTCCTTTATTATTGGTGTATTAGACTTTAAGAACAGTGATAACTAGCTCCATTATCTAATTTAGGTGATAAAGAGATGGTATTAGACTATTACTATATCTATTACTATTTCATATCCCCCAAACCTGAAAGAACACATTTAACCATGACTTATGAATGGCAGGCCTTTGATGAAGTTATCAGTTGTTCATTTTCCACATTTCTTTCTTTCCAGTCCACAGAATTCTTTATATATGCATTTGCTTGAATTAAAGTCTGCCGTAGAATCCTGACTTTTTCTCAAACTGGTCTTAACAAATGTTGGCGCCAAACTTATCAAACCATATCACATTACTTTATGCCCATGCGATCTTTTTTTCCCCACTGTTAGGAGTGTTCTTTTACAAATAAACACTGATTATGGACCCAGATTTATAATACGTTCCCTGATGTCTTCTCCCCTGTCCCCTTCTCCCCGTGGGAAAACTTTATCAGTCCTTATAATCACACACACACACGCATGCACCTACACTCTACTTTTCTGTTAACGTTTCTGTTTCTCTCATCAGCATATACTCTCTGAAAACAGTTGGATATTTGATTATCTTCCTATTCCATTGCATAGTAGAAGATGTAACATGTGATTAATGTATATTTTAGTTATGATTTAAAGAAGCTGATTCTCTTGTCCACATCACAGAAGGAGTATAATGTGTGTTTATGAGATTAATTGGTTTAAAGTCTTCATTTGTTTTAATCATGTGTCTTTTTAGTCAGTTTTACTAAAGCTGAAGATAAATGCTAATCATACTAAAAATCACTACATTGTTTTTCTAAGAAATTATGAAAATTAATAGTCAAATGTGAACAATGAGAGGTAGAATTAAAGGAAATTGTTCTAAATAGTTTGATCTGTGAAAAATTAACTCTGGATAACATCCATGAATCATGTTAGTCTTGTTTTTCCAAATCATGTTTGTCCAAAATAATGTAGAGAACTCTCCCTCAGTGCTCCCTTATACCCATCTACTACTGCAATGAAGACAAGTAAATGGCAACCCATTCTAGTATTCTTGCTTGTGAAATCCATGGACAGAGGAGCCTGGTGGGCTACAGTCCATGGGGTTGCAAGAGACTGATACAACTTAGCAACTAAACCACCACCGTTGCAATGAGGAGGCAAAGAAGAGATATCATACCTTTGCATAGAGCTTTGCTGTTCTGAATGTGGTCCATAGGGCAGCTACCTCAGCATCACCTGGGGGTTTGTTAGAAGGAAGAATCTTGGACTTCATTCACCCCAACCTATAGAATTAGAATGCACACATTTGAACAAGACCATAACTGCTTTAATTCTGCATTAATGTTTGAGAACCAGCCTACAGCTGATCTAGTAATTTGGGGACAGGTTGTGAATATGGAAGGTCATTTCTTTTCTCAAGCTTTGTAATGGAAGCAACTGTCCCTCCAAGTCACCCATCCGTCTGTGTCCTAGAAAGAGGAGGAAATGAACCTTATGAGAAGCTAATATCTTTCTTCTTCTTTTTCCCAAACCAACTTCTATTATGTACATTGGGAAAGCAATGAAGTGTAGCAGGAGACACTAGAATTGAATCTGGTCCCTGGCATATGTTTGCTGTATGAAGTTGGACAATTTCCTTAAACTTTTTAACCTTATTTCCCTCTTCTGTAAAGTGGAAATTATAATACTTATTGGTAAGATTGTTTTGACATTAGAGATAGACATGAGGAATTATTTCCTATAGCATACTTGCCTCATATTAAGCAATAAATAAATAGAAACTATGGTTGATGTTGCCTTGCCTCACTTTCCTCATGGATCCTTCTTGACAGCAGAAATGTAATTTCTTCTAATGCCATCTAAGTGTTTGTCTCAGGTGTCTTTTGGAAGTGGACACTGAGAATTCTACCTGGTTTGCCTTCCTGCTACTTGATTTCAAACAAACAAGCTAAAGAACTTCATGTGCTTCTCTCACATATACACTTACATATTGGAATAAAATGCCCCTGGAGATACAAAGCAAAAAAGGAAACTCATATTCTTAATATCAATTCCTTCTTCTAATAAAGGGAATGTTGGTTACATCCCAATAATATTGTCAAGGAAGGTTAGTGTCAGAATTTACTAGGGAAAGTAGGCATTTCATTAGCTAAGATAGAGAAGGAATTTAGCATGAGAGCAGAAGAATTAAAATCTATTTGCAGGCCTCTAATTCTGAGAACTGCCACTACATGATAATTCTGTTTTTAATCTGGGTGGAAAGTTTAATATTGGAGCTTCTATACCATTATTACAGTCCATTACATTATAAGTTAACAGTGTTGTCTTAAGAATATTATATAATGAAAAAAAGTGCAGGTTATAAAAAGCAAATTTTCACAGAGAAATTGCACAAAGAAATCTTTTATTTTCTGAAAGACTTAACTTGAAAAAAAATTTAAAAATTTATCTGAGAAAATGTGTGATAAAAACTCCACACATAAACTTATACATTAAGATAATTAGCCATTGTCAATCTGCACATTATTTTATCATAGCAATATGAAAGAAAATAGGGTTTTTTTTTTGTTAAATTAGCAATTTTGGTCACAACTTTATGTTAGCATCATTGTTTCTTACAACTAGTGAGATTATCGCAATGTGGTATTCAAGTTTTCACATTAAAGTGAACATTGTCATGTTAAATTTTAACAGTCACAACTGGAGAGAAAAACAAGGGACCCTGGTTAACTTTATTAACTTTTGGTTACACAAACCTTAAAGATCTGACACAATGCATGTACCAACCATGCCTGAAGAAGTTTATCTCGTTGTAACTTCATTAACTTCAGCTAGTTTTCTTGGTTTTAAATAAACTTTATACAGTCATTTTAGTGCTGTATGTCTTTACCTAGAAATGAATGCATGATTAAAAACTAAATCAAGCCATTTAGCTTTATATTTCTATAAATACAAAGATAATTTATATAGATAAATTTTAGAAGATCAAATTTAAAGTAAAGATAAAAGATATAACCAAGAAAATGACTGAGTCAAGTCTTGACAGAAGTGAGAGAGCTACCCATGAGGAAGTTGTTGTTTAGTCCCTAAGTTGTGTCTGATTCTTTTGTGACCCGATGGACTATAGACTGCCAGGCTGCTCTGGTCATGGGATTTCCCAGGCAAGAATACTGGAGTAGGTGCCATTTCCTTCTCCAGGGGATTTTCTGACCCAGGGATCAAACCCACATCTGCTTCATTGGCAGGCAAGTTCTTTACCACTAGGCAACCTAGAAAGATATAGGTTGGAACATAGGTTTGAGGGCTTCTTATTTATGCAAGAGGATCAGTGAAGTAGGCAGTTGGATGTAGAGTCCTGGAATTCAGGAATGAGGTCCCTGATGAAGTGTACATTGGGTTTAACTGCTCATTTGTGGAGCAAATGGAATCTAATGGAATCATTCAAGGACTGAGTACGAAATGAAGGAACATTTTCCTTATTGAGCACTGGTTTACATTTAATAGTTGGGGAGATAAAGGGGAATCAGCAAATGAAACCAAGAAGTCACAGAAAGACAGAAAAAAAGACAGAATTGTGTCCTTTAAGCCAAGAGAAGCATTTCAGAGCATGATCAGCTGTGTCAGATGCTGCTAATTTGTTATGGGAAATGAAGACTTTCTGATGTCCACTGGTTTTGGTAACACGAAGAGTTCAAGAGAAGATAAATGGAGATAGAAAATGCAGGTGATTAAGTTTGTTTTGTTCTTTACTATAAAAAGAAGATAAGAGACAGGACAGTTGCTAGAGGAAAAAGAGGGCTATAGGCCGGATTTTTTTAAGCTAAACAAAAAAATTTTAGCTTGTTCGAATTAAAAATAATGATTCAATAGAGAGGAGGAAACTGACACATATATACATGTACAGAGAGAGAATTTCAGTGTCTTTAAGTAGATGTTAGGTAGGGGATGAGATCCACAGTATAAAAGGAGAGGTTAGTCTTTTCAAGAGTACAGACTATTCATTCATATTAGTAGGAACAAATAGCACTTAAGGACAAAGAAGTATTTAGGTGGGAATCTGCTGGTGAGAGCTTCTGAATGTTGGTGGGAAGATCTGCTGGTGAGAATTTCTGAATGTTCTCTTCTGATTTTAGCAACTTCTCAGTGAAGAAAAAAAACAAGATTATGGTGGAGGAGGTATCAGAGATTTTGAGGAAAAAATCAGAAGTCTGAAAGTCTAGAGTAGGAAAGGACTGGTCTAGATGGCAACCCACTCCAGTATTCTTGCCTGGAAAATCCCATGGACAGAGGAGCCTGGTAGGCTGCAGTCCATGGGGTCACGAAGAGTCGGACGCGACTGAGTGACTTTATTTTCACTTTTCACTTTCATGTATTGGAGAAGGAAATGGAAACCCACTCCAGTGTTCTTGCCTGGAGAATCCCAGGGACGGGGGAGCCTGGTGGGCTGCCGTCTGTGTGGTTGCACAGAGTTGGACATGACTGAAGCGACTTAGTAGTAGTAGAGAAACATAAAGTGATAGATGGGTAGCATTAAGGTCCACTTGAAATTAATGGTCAGTTTTCCACAGACACATTGCACAATATAGGTAAGATGTGGAGAAGACAGAAAATTGGATTTAATTAGGGTTGTGTGTATGATGAAGCAGGAGGAGCAAGGGAGTCAAGGTGGGTTGCATTAAAAGGACTATGCTGATAAATGAGAGAATTTAAGCTGGGTAGAGAATGAAGTGGGATGAGGACTGTGAAATCTGAGTGGGATCAGAAGATGGAAGATTTCGGTAGGCTTGAAGGGTTTTGAGTTGGTATTGGAGATGTGAGGAATCCCACTGTTGTCTGTTTAGAAGTATCTGATGTCACATTCTTCCATAATACTCTCAGGGGCAATGATGTTCCATTAAAGGTGTCTTTTTAAAAAATATTACCCTCATTTTGTGCAAACATGTCTGCCAATTGCATATATTACTACCCATTTTCACTAATTGGTCAATTCTCTAAACAACTGGCAAAAAGCAAGTACTGATGTTGCAGCTGCTGCTATGTTTCAAATTGACGCAGGAGAGAAAAAACAACCAAAAATATTATATGAGATAATGATAGAATGAATACTTGTTTACAGTGTGTAATTATGAATCCATATCATTGATACTGCAAGACTGATACTTGAGTTTACTTTTGTATTGATAGAAGCCCTGCAGTCTTTACAATAATTATTGTGGGAAATGATTTATGCATATGTAAAAGGACCCCATACTTGCATTCCCACTTGGTTGGTGGAGCTCTGATCCTTCTGCCAGTCTTTTCCTGCAGGGATACTTGGGCTCTGTTTGTTATACTCTCCTTTGGCTAGGAAGCACATCCAGCTGACAGATTTTTTTGGAGAAGTATTGTTCTCATGCCTGAAGCTACGTGTAAGTAACCACAGGCTCATGGGTCCATATTCTTCCTATAGAACCCTGGGGCATATTCAGTTAGATCACAGTTATTACAATTCTCAGACTTTTAAGATTGTGACATGGAATATCATGGTGCTTATGATAATAAACAAAGTAAAAAGAATATTATGAGAAATGTAGCCCTTTATTTTTGTAACAGTGGCCTGTCTCTCTGCAAGCAGACCAATTGGAATTGAGTTAAAATTTTAATATAGGCTGCTTAGTCAGATATCTTGATTTGTCATCCATGTCGAATTGTGACTGTATAGTGGAACAAGCCAGGATCTTGTGATGTTCACAGTGCAAGATTTTGGTTATAACTGGAAGCAACATTATTTTAACGATATGTAATTCCTGGGTCTTTGCTAATGTCAAACTTGTTTGCTAAGCTGAAATGTAGTCCTAGAAGGGAATACATACATTTGAATGACCAAAGAAAGATTGGCCATTGAATAAAAAACACTTCAAATTTTACATCAAACTATAGACCTTTGTATATGGTACTTATATTCATTGCAAAACCAAGTATTAAAAGTTCCACAAAATGTATCATCAACTGATACCTGAAATTATTTTTTCAAATCAGCAGATTAATTTCTTTACACTGTTTGTGGATCAGACCTTCAAAGATGTGTAGAAACACAAGTCTTTTGTCATGAAGATATGCAGATGCCCTAAAATTGTGATTTTTGTTTTCACATATCCTGGGTACTTTTTGTATCTTCAATGAAATATACATAACCATAGCCTATAGACTCTGAAACATGCTTAAAAGTGAGATCAAACAAACATTTTCATAGATTAAACTTTTCCGTTAGAAATATAGTATATGTGAACCTATGCTTTTATATAAAGGAACAGTTGAAATGCCCTAATATATGTTTTTACAAAAACCACATGACACCAAATAATTTTCCAAAGCTGTCATGGTAGTTACCTGGGAATAATATATTTTAGCATTGGAGTAGATTAAGGTTTTGTACATAATCAGTACCATATGTGTTTAATCAGTACCAAGGCCAGAACTAGAATCTATGACTCCTAACTTCTTGTTTATTTTTTTTCCATATTTAGACCAAAATTTGGTTTTTATTTTTTATTTATTTATTTTTTTAAATTTTATTTTATTTTTAAACTTTACATAATTGTATTAGTTTTGCCAAATATCAAAATGAATCCGCCACAGATATACACGTGCTCCCCATCCTGAACCCTCCTCCCTCCTCCCTCCCCACACCATCTCTCTGGGTCGTCCCAGTGCACCAGCCCCAGGCATCCAGTATCGTGCATCGAACCTAGACTGGCATCTTGTTTCATACATGATATTTTACATGTTTCAATGCCATTCTCCCAAATCTTCCCACCCTCTCCCTCTCCCATAGAGTCCATAAGACTGTTCTATACATCAGTGTCTCTTTTGCTGTCTCGTACACAGGGTTATTGTTACCATCTTTACACATGAAAAGATGCTCAACATCACTCATTATCAGAGAAATGCAAATCAAAACCACTATGAGGTACCATTTCACACCAGTCAGAATGGCTGCGATCCAAAAGTCTACAAATAATAAATGCTGGAGAGGGTGTGGAGAAAAGGGAACCCTCTTACACTGTTGGTGGGAATGCAAACTAGTACAGCCACTATGGAGAACAGTGTGGAGATTCCTTAAAAAACTGGAAATAGAACTGCCTTATGATCCAGCAATCCCACTGCTGGGCATACACACTGAGGAAACCAGAAGGGAAAGAGACACGTGTACCCCAATGTTCATCACAGCACTGTTTATAACAGCCAGGACACAGAAGCAACCTAGATGTCCATCAGCAGATGAATGGATAAGAGAGCTGTGGTACATATACACAATGGAGTATTACTCAGCCAATAAAAAGAGTACATTTGAATCAGTTCTAATGAGATGGATGAAACTGGAACCTACTATACAGAGTGAAGTAAGCCAGAAGGAAAAACACCAATACAGTATACTAACTTCTTGTTTAGTGTGCTTCTCCCAACACAATTACAGAAAGTTATTCTTGAGCTCAGCATCATTTAGTGTCTCCTTTCTCTGATAGAATCATATCCTCTTAGAAAAGTGTATATTTAACCTTCAGTCTTCAAATGCTCTGCTAACTTAAATAAGAGGATTTTTAATATAAATGATATTGCCTTTGTCTCCAAAGGTTGAATTTCAGCACATGTAAAAGCATATTAGGTGTCGCAAAATACATTTTTCATAAAAGAGACCATCAATCAAGGTGCAAAAAAAGCATGTTAGAGCAATGAGGGGCATTACAGAAAGTAACTTGGTAATTCCAGTATAACTGGATGGATGTTGTCACTTCAGGTGAGCTTATGTGAAATATCAGGGTATTTACCTTCATTCTGTGGTTTCTTTAAATTTGTTTTTCAAAAAGGAAGATGAATGTAGTGATGGAAGCTAACACAGGGAACAGAATTGATTAGTTTTAAAGCTGTTTTAATCTGTTTATTGATGGACTTAGATTTATATTTAAACATTAGATCGAATTTTCCAATTAATTTCACAAAGGAGATGCTTTTTATAATGATTGCCCAAGTGTGCTCCCTGTTTTGTGTCAAGAATATCTAATATAGTAATACCAACAAGTGATGCCCTTAAAACCAATGCTCACTGCTAAATATCACACCATTTTAGAGCTTTGACAAGTCCTGAAGAGTGTGAGGTGTATTACTCGAAATCATTTTAATTTAACATAGAAGTGATCAGCAGGTCCATGTAGTTCACAGTGGACATTTGAAATATCATTTGTTTTCTTTGGGTTTACTATCAATAACTACTTGATTATTAATTTTCAGTTTTCTTTTCATATTTACCTGCCTATTTGCCATTCTGTGTGCTCTTCATTTCTTCCTAAATATCTAAGTTTCTGCCAAATACCAACTCTGTTTGACTGAAGAGCTTCCTTTACTGCTTCTTGTGGCATAGGTTTAGACACTATGGGTGACGGTTTCCTTTCATTTTTGTATGTTTAGGAATGTTTGTATTTCACCTTGAATCTTGAGGAATATTTTTCCTAGGTAGAAAATTGTCATTGGACAGGTACTTGTTTTTCTTTCCACAACCTTTCATTTTTAGCCTCCCTTTTTTTTCTGATGAGAAATTAACTATAATTTTTAACATCATTCTCTTATGTATAATGTGTCATTTTTCTTTGGCTTCTTTTAAGATTTTCTCATAAGGATTTCAGAAATTTGAGTAATTTGATTTTTTTAAAAAAACAATTTTATGTATTTTTGGCTGTTCTGCATCTTTATTGCTGTGTGGGTTTTTCTCTAGTTGCAGAGAGTGGGGGCATCTCTCTAGTTGTTGATGCGGGCGTCTGAATGCCATGGCTTCTCATGTGGAGTGCAGGCTGTAGAGCACAGGCTCAGCAGTTGTGGTGCACAGGCTTAGTTGCTCCTTGGCATGTGGGACCTTCCCAGATCAGGGATCCAACCTGTGTCTCCTCCATTGGCAGGATTCTTTACACTGAGCCACCAGGGGAGCCCTGATAGATTTGAATTCTTTAAAAAATGTTTTTGCAGTTTTCTGAGCTACTTGAATCTATAAATTTGTATCTCTTATCAAATTTGAGAAACTTTAGTCCATTATTTTATTATTTTAAAATATTTTTTCTGTCCCATTCTTTCTTCTCCTCCTATTAATCTAATGATACGTATGTCATATCTTTTAATATTATCTCATAGGTCATAAAAGCTCAGTTTATTTAATACCTTTGTCTTGTGACTTCAAATTGAATACTTTCTGCAAAATGCAGCCAGTGAATTTTTTCAGATATGGAATTTTTCACTTCTAGAATTAATTTTTTTGTTTCCACTCTGCTGAGATTTATCATCTGTTTACTTATTATTATTGTTTTTACTTCTGCCTTTGAACATAATTATAATATCCACTTTAATTGTCAGTTCCATCATATGTGCTATCTTGTGGTGACTTTCATTGATTTCCTTTATTGTTGAGTGTGGATGACTTTTTTTTTACCTTTCATTTATTTGTTCTATCCTGGATATTGCTCTACATTCTGAAAAGTACATTGTCATGCTTTTCTGAAAAGTGTTTATTTTTTGTTTTAACAGGTGGTTAATCCTGCTGAAATTCCAAAATGTGATACATGTTCAAAAACAGATATATTCAAACTCTTATCTACAGTGGATGACAGCTGAAATTTCTGTTTAGTCTTTTCAGCTTTGATCAGGCTTCTTGGACTCCACCCAGACATAGATAGTTCAGAAATTAGCCAGATATTTGGGCAAAATTTGAAGCTTCCTTCTGTGACTCTGTCCTTCCGTGACTCTTTCCAGATGAGAAAGATAAAAAGAGACCTTGACAGGTGGGATCTAGCTTGAAACTAATAGGTAGGACTTTGTGTTGCTAGGAATTAGCCAAGTACTAACAATGGGCTGGAGTATTCTACTATAGAACATGCAATAAAACAAAACTCAGAACACAAACACCAAGCAGGGAATTCTGTTACTATGATGCATCAAGACAAAAATAAGATCACACTATAGTCATGTCTAAAAACAGACAAAACAGGAAAATTATCCAATCCACAAAAAGACTAAACTTGCCCTCTGTGGCAAATATAATTGATTGCCACTTTTTTAACAGTCTCTAGATAAATACTAAGAATTTCCTCCACTTTCTAACACTTTCTAAGAATCTCGAGCAAAAATCTGCTTTCTTGAACTGTTCGCAAGAGAATATAAAATAAGCCCCAATTCTAGAATATATAAGATTCCCCATGGTTTCCCTTGAGGTGTGTTCTCATTTCTGAGCCAATAAACCCAGCTTTGTTCACCTGGTCATCTTGGTTGAAGGGAAATGACTCAGAATGTTCCCCTTTACTTCCCAGTGTCTATAGTAACCCCTAAATCTGACCTCTGATTTTTATAGCCATAACACAAAAGAAATGGCCAACTTCTGGCCGATGCTGTGTGTGTCTGCCCTGAGGCAAAACACAGTAAAAATCTTCGGAAAATCATCAGTATTATTCTCTTTTTTTATTTTCTGACTACTTTTGGTTTCTTCCCAGTGCCTTCACAAAGTCGTTTATTATAGTTTGTCCAGAGTTTATAGTTGTAATCTCCACCAAGCTGTCCTAATATGAATTACTTCTCCTTTATCAAAAGTAGAAATTTGTTTTTGTTGTTGTTGGAAAATATCACTTTGTGTCAGTAATCTGTTACTACATTGAACACTCTTTTGTGATATTACAACTTAGTAGTCCCCATCACACTGCACTGAAGTGAGTAGGCATTGAGTTACTAAACTAATAAACTAATCTAAATCCTGAAATTTGGGAGGGCCATATAGATTATTTAGTAAGAGACTTGCTGAATTTTCACATTCCTATGTTGGATAGTAATCAAAAGACTTGTCCAACCATACAAGTCCAAGAGTTTGTCCTTTTCAAGATCTAATTTTAGAAATAATATAAAATTATCACGCATCACATCATTATAATAAATGTATTGATTGATCTGCAAATATGTTACTAGAAAGTAACATGGAAAAGATTTGTAGTCTGTGCTTTTGAGAAGATAATTTGTCAATGAAACAACAATACCTTGAAATAAACTTGATGTGAACATTAATTTTCTTAAAAATTTTCTGAAGCCTTATTCTTTTTTTTTTTAAATTGTCTTTTTTTTTTTCTTCAATTGGAGGCTAATTACTTTACAATATTATAGTGGTTTTTGCCATACATTAACATGAATGAGCCGTGGGTGTACATGTGTTCCCCATCCTGAACCCCTCTCCCACCTCCCTCCACATCCCATCCCTCAGGGTCATCCCAGTGCACCAGCCCTGAGCACCCTGTCTCATGCATTGAACCTGGACTGGTGATCTGTTTCACATATGATAATATATATCTTTCAATGCTATTCTCTCAAATCATCCCACTCTCACCTTCTCTCACAGAGTCCAAAACACTGTTCTATACGTCTGTGTCTTTTTTGCTGTCTTGCATATATGATCATCATTACCATCTTTCTAAATTCCATATATATGTGTTAGTATACAGTATTGGTGTTTTCCTTTCTGACTTACTTCACTCTGTATAATAGGCTCCAGTTTCATCCACCTCATTAGAATTGATTCAGATGTATTCTTTTTAATGGCTGAGTAATACTCCATTGTGTATATGTACCACAGCTTTCTTATCCATTCATCTGCTGATGGACATCTAGGTTGCTTCCATGTTCTGGCTGTTAAAAACAGTGCTGTGATGAACATTGGGGTACACATGTCTCTTTCACTTCTGGTTTCCTTGGTGTATATGCCCATCAGTGGGATTGCTGGATCATATGGCCATTCTATTTCCAGTTTTTTAAGAGATCTCCACACTGTTCTCCATAGTGGCTGTACTAGTTTGCATTCCCACCAACAGTGTAAGAGGGTTCCCTTTTCTCCACACCTTCTCCAGCATTTATTGTTTGTAGACTTTTGGATAGCAGCCATTCTGACTGGCGTGAGATGGTACCTCATTGTGGTTTTGATTTGCATTTCTCTGATAATGAGTGATGTTGAGCATCTTTTCATGTGTTTGTTAGCCCTCTGTATGTCTTCTTTGGAGAAATGTCTGTTTAGTTCTTTGGCCCATTTTTTGATTGGGTCGTTTATTTTTCTGGAATTGAGCTGCAGGAGTTGCTTGTATATTTTTGAGATTAATTCTTTGTCAGTTGAGAAGCCTTATTCTTAACTGTTATGTATCAGTCATTGTCTTATTTCTTACGGGAATCAAGTACATTCTTTAACTCTATCATTTAAAGTCCATTGTGTTTCTCCATTGGAATAGATTTGTCCGAGTTCTGTCTAAAGAGACAAATCTTTTAACATTATTTACTTTTAGAATCTTAGTATAATTTGTGAGTAACATGCATCGTTATTCATATAGACAAGGCAAGGATTTAGAAATACTTCTGTGTCACTGGCCATTGGATTATATTGATGCGTGGTTAAAGTCAAAGGATTTACTATTTTTTATAATATGTGTCATATGTCAGTGCTAAAATTTTTATAACTTCTTTTTGAAAGTGTGAATATTGCCTTTGTGTGTGTGCCGTGTGTGCTCAGTCACTCATGGCTGACTATTTAGAGCCTAGCCTACTAGGCTCCTCTGTCCATGGAATTTTCCTGGCAAGAATACTGGAGAGGGTTGCAATTTCCTACTCCAGGGGATCTTCCCAGTCCAGGGATTGAACCCTTGTCTCTTGCATCTCCTGAACTGGCAGGCAGATTCTTTACCTCTGTGCCACCTGGGAAACCTGAATATTGCCTTTGGTAAGGGCCCAAATTTAGTACTACCCCTGCCCTGCAGCGTCAAACCCTCATCTCCAGTACTCACAGTCCTCTTAGCCTGCTGTATATTTTTTTCAAAGGACACATTCTATTCTACTATACTATATATTTAGAATGTATTTACTATACACACAGACACACATATACTCTGTTATGTTTATGTGTATTGTCTGATTCTTTCTTCCAGAATGTAGGGTTCACAAGGTCAGGGATATCTGCTTGTCGTGTTCATTAGTTATCTTGTGAGACTAGGACAGTATTTGGCATGTAAAAGTTTATATATATATATATATATATATATATATATATCTGAAAGGAAATAGTTTATATAAACCACAGTTTCCTGGGTTATTAATAAAACTCCTTTACATCTTTATTTGGAAGAGGTAGTAGGAAGTGTCCCATTCCTCTTCCTCTCTCTTTTCCATTTAAAATATCTGCTATAGTCATCTACATAAAGCACAGCTCAGATCTTTTTTAATCTTCAAAATTGTTAACATCTCCCCAGTGTCTATAAAGTGAAATCCAAATTCCCTAGCTGGCATTTGAGGTCCTCTATAGTCTATCCTGCTTCTGCCAACTTTATCAACCAACGCTCCCCTTCTGTTTCAGCTCTTCTAATGTGATCTTTGGGCTTGCTTTCTCATCACCTTGTTTAAATGTCTGTGCTGCGGCCTACCCTGATTATCTCATTTAAAACAGGATCCACATTCCCTAGCCTCCTTACTCAGCCTTATTTTTCTGCATTACACTTATCACCTTCCAATGCACTGTATAATTTACCTACTCATCATATTTGTTTTCTATTTCCATCCTAGAATATAAACTCCTTGAGAATAACGATTTGTGCCTATTGTGTCCTCTGTAATAACATCAGTTTTTAGAATAGTCCCCAGTCTCCACAACTAGGTTATCTTTTTCCTTCACTTAGATTTACCTTCCCTGAAATCCATGTTTCTAATTGTAGTCTACCAAGGCCTTCCTTAAATGCCAATTCTTCTGAAAATCCTCACTTCTCCTGAGCTCAGGTGGAGATAACCACTTGTCCTCTGATCACTGGTAGCATTTAATCAGAAACCACTTTTATATCATTAAAAATATTTTATTGCTTGTATTTTTTTTATGTGTGGGTCTTATCTCTTCTACAACTGTTCCTTAGAAACAGGTTTCATCACTAATTCATCTGTACAAACTCAGTAGTACCTACTTCTGTGTACATCGTAAATGCATGACAAATATGGGTTGGGTAAATAGCCACA
The DNA here is from genome assembly GCF_002263795.3 of Bos taurus. NCBI lineage: Eukaryota > Metazoa > Chordata > Mammalia > Artiodactyla > Bovidae > Bos > Bos taurus. Next base: position 42,455,744 of record NC_037331.1, read on the forward strand.
TGCATTTCCTACTACATCACTTTCTACCCAAGTATAAAAATAGTATATTTTGAATTATGCCAAACCCCAGTGAAAAGGAATTTTGATTTTGAGCTTGATTATTTGTGGGGAAATAGAATTATGTCTTAAACTCAATGGACTGGAAATATCCAATAAGAAAAAATGTATTTGATATATTTGATTTCCTATTCAGAGCCTAGAATAAGTTCTATCATCGGCATTTTCACTTCACAGTAATTTCCTTCTTTCAAAGCATTTGTGTTTTGCCAAATTAGTTTACTCACGAACAAATTCCTGTCAAGTAACCTGGAATAGTTCATAATAGAATTAAGAAAAATATAATTAAAGACACAAAGAACATGGGGTCAATATCAAGCAACATATATTTGGATTTACTATCATTTGAGTGCTTTTCTCTTCCATACAATGTCTTGGCATTAATCAGTTACTTTGTGTTAAATACAATTGGGAGGAATGCTAAGACAGGGCTGTAAGGTTATAGTACTGAGAGCAAACTTCAGGAGGGTATTTTCTTTCTTTTTTTTTTTAATTCTCAAAATCCAGACAAAAGCCTCTATCACTGGATTATATTGATTTCAAAGCTGTCTCTTAGTCATTTGCCTTACATCTGCTGTCAGTTAATTTAAAAAATTTTTTTCTCCCTTTTATTTTGTATTAAAATTCCCTATTTTAAAAGTCAACATCCCTCACCCCTCACTACGGCCTTAAGGAGGGATGATTTTCATACTTGTTTTTAGGGGAATATTCCCTCCTCCCTTCACTCCCCGCCTCTTGCCCTGATCCCAGCCCCTCCTCCTCCTCTTAGTCTCCTTCTTCCAAAGTAGGAGGTGGAGGAAAAGGAGGAGACAGAGGAGTCAGCAGAGGAGGAGGAGGAGGAAAATCTTCCTAAACCCTTGAGGCAAAAGTATTCTCAAAGTAATCAAAACTGGGGCTTACTCCTGGAAAACAACTAGTATATCCTATTTCAGTAAGCTAGTTAAAAGCTGATGTTAAAAGGAATTATAACTCTGATGGAATTATGCTCAAAGTCTTAAATGAATGTGTCTCAGAGAAATGATTGATATTGAGCGCATATAGCACCATGAAATTCTCAAGTGTGCCAGTTGAGTAGCCATATGGTGGTATGCAGTAAAATGTACTTCCCAAACTTTTTATGTAAAAACTTATATCTTGGCTTACAACAGGAGACTATTCCCTTCCCACCTGTTCCCATGTTGTTGAAAGCCTTTGGCAGGGAATCAGACCCTGTGCTAACTTCCAGTGACACATATTCATACTTGCTTCCTTCAGCTCTGTGCTCAGCCTAATTCAGCCAGCACAGATGCAGCTATGCTTAGAGCAGACCAGACCTACTGGTGGGATCAAAGTTGGTATGATGGGAAGATACTTTGTCAGGTAGAGCAGTACCTAGGATTGCAGATTCCTTGAGCACCAGTATTAGGGTACAAAACTAGATATCCCTAACGGTTCTTTGAGATTTTTTTTTCTCTGATTCAGTTCTCTATCCCTACTATTGCCTTGTTAATATACTCAGTGTCTAAGGATTTTTGTCACCTCATCTGATTGCTATAATGTCGGGCATAGAATGATATTCAGTATGTACTTATTAGGTATAAGAATAAACATGAATAAATGATTCAAAACTCATTAATTTTCCAAATGACCCCTTATTCTACCATTTTAGATCTGTCAATATCTCATAGTAAAATGATAATATTTTCAGATTTTGCCCATGCCTTAGGGAATCACTATATGAATTCTTATTCCTGAATCCTTTTAAAGAGAAGTCAGTAGTACTAGGTCAGGATTAGACAGGTAGCTTTTTTTTTTTTTTTTTTTTGCTTATCATTTTGCAGGTGGTACAAGCCATGTACAAGCTGTTTTAGGAAAACATTTTAAGAAAACTGTTCAATTTGAGCACAGTGAACATTATCATCAGCCTGGTGCTGGCATGGCTGGCTGTGAGGCTTATGTGCACTTGGTATATTTCCTCTAATCTATCATTTGGACTCCCTTTTTTACATTTGGAATGCCTAAGAAATTGATTAGTGGTCTTTAAACCATAATGGCCAACAATGGCAAAATAAAACACAAGAATATATGGGTCTTATTTTGTTTTTATTGTAATCAGGAAAAATTCATTGTCCCCTGCCAGATTACAGTTTATCCAATTGCATCTTCTCTTTCATTTCTTAGTGGAAGTGAAGAGAATTGGAGGTGGGTCAGGGAGGGACAGAGAATTAATGCGCATTGTATAAAATCAGGAAATCCTTCTACTAAATAAAAATCAAATATCTATCTAGAATATTAAAATCTGTACTTTGGAACAACATGCTTTAAAAAACAAATTGAGGTGCTAGTGGTGTAAAAGAAAATCCAAATGCAAATGAGGAAAAGACAGCCATAAAATGTAGGTTGGTTGGCTGCAGTTCTGCCCATGAAGCACTAGCTGGCATTAGTGTGAAATTTAAATTCAGTTCTGTGCTAGTGATTGCCTCTTTGGAACTCATTAAACATTCTTTGGCACCAAATTTTAGACTGAGTAAAGCCATAGAGCGTGATCCAGGCAGAAATTAACCTCAGGGTCTATATGCTCCTGTAACTGAGCCACTGAGAAATTGATATTCTGTCCTGGAAGAAGATTCTCATAAAGGGTGGAGCTTGGGGGAGGGAGCTTCTGAGTTTGAGTCTCACAGCTGGACATGAAGCCAATAGCACGATGTGACTTGGCCTCATTAGAAACACTCCTCTTTGAGGTTGTATGCTAATCTTTGGGGCTTCGTCATTTCAGTTTCTGCTTGAGAGATGGCTCTCCAAAAACTTTAAGTGACAATGACAGTGTACAAAATTGCTTTTTGAGAACGATTAAATAAAGTCAGGAGGCATATAATATTTTTAGCAGTGGGTAAAAGGGATCATTTAACTATGACAGAGAGAAACTCATAGTCTTTAAAGTTGTTTTGACAGATCTGATTGCTATGTGACAGTTTTGGGATGACAGTTGGTTTCTACAGGCTAGCTGAGCCCAGATGGTATGTGGAGGAATTGCCGATTTAATAGACGTGAACTTAGGAGCTATAGGGAATTACTTTTGAAAAGAAAGCATCCAGTATTTTCTTTCTGTTCAACAGGTCACTGTAGAAGATGCACATTGAAAACTATGTTAAACTATAGCACTACGGACTAATAAAGTAGGACAGGAGAGTAAAACTATTTAAAAAAAGAAGCCTAGAGTATCAACTTTAAGGGTATCAGGGTAATGTTGTTAGTCACTTTTTGAACTGAGGAAGTTAGAAAGTGGTCATTAATAAAGAAACTGAGATAGATAGTATGAGATATCATCAATTAAATGGATATCTTGTTCTTATTACCTTTGTTCTGATTATGATTAACTACCAATTCTGAGCATTGATTCATTAATCCAAGTATACAAAATACTGAATGAGACACATTACCAAATCTTTTGGAAAGATAGTTTCTTTAAATCAAGATCTGCTATATTTTAATTAATGAGAAACGTACACCTTAACAACTGTGATATGTAGAGGATGTGTCAAGTATCCAATAGTTCTGGTACAGAACAGGGAAAGTGGAGAATTGGGAACAGAAGACTGGCCTCATCTGGAAAGCCCACAGTTAGTCCTCTCCTCTCACCTTGCATCACTGGATCTTTTCACTAGCATTCTGGGTATTGCATAGGCTTTTCTATCAAACAGGGGGAGGTTCAAATCTGAGCTCCAGAACTGAGCAGTCATGGGGATTTTGGAGTGGCCTGTACTCTACTTGAGCCTCTTTGTATTTATATCCAAAAGGAGACTGAAATAACAAACTGTTCAGGCTGTTATGCAGCATGCCTGAGGAAAAAAAAAAAAAAAGCATAAGGGTAAAGCTCTGGAATCTGAGAGTCTGGGTTTAAATCCTGGCTCAACTGCAAACCAGTCAGTTGACCTTGTGCCTCTTTCTCCCCTGGGTAAAGTGCAGACAATGTCATTATCTTACTCCTGAGTAGAAGTGATGATTAAATATGTTCAGTTCAGTTCAGTCACTCAGTCATGTCAGACTCTTTGCAACCCCATGGTATGCAGCATGCCAGGCTTCCCTGTCCATCCCCAACTCCCGGAGTCCACCCAAACCCAGGTCCATTGAGTTGGTGATGCCATCCAACCATCTCATCCTCTGTCGTCCCCTTCTCCTCCTGCCTTCAATCTTTCCCAGCATGAGGATCTTTTCAAATGAATCAGCTCTTCGCATCAGGTAGCCAAAGTACTGGAGTTTCAGCTTCAACATCAGTCCTTCCAATGAATATTCAGGACTGATTTCCTTTAGGATGGACTGGTTGGATCTCCTTCCAGTCCAAGAGATCTTCATGAACCAGATAATCATGATGGTGTGATTACTCACCTAGGGCCAGACATCTTGGAATGTAAAGTCAAATGGGCCGTAGGAAGCATCACTATGAACAAAGCTAGTGAAGGTGATGAAATTCCAGTTAAGCTATTTCAAATCCTAAAAGATGATGCTGTGAAAGTGCTGCACTCAATATGCCAGCAAATTTGGAAAACTCATCAGTGGCCACAGGACTGGAAAAGGTCAGTTTTCATTCCAATCACCAAGAAAGGCAATGCCAAAGAATGCTCAAACTACCACAAAACTGCACTCATATCACATGCTAGCAAAGTAATGCTCAAAATTATCCAAGCCAGGCTTCAACAATACCTGAACCGTGAACTTCCAGATGTTCAAACTGGTATTAGAAAAGGCAGAGGAACCAGAGATCAAATTGGCAACATCCACTGGATCATCAAAAAAGCAAGAGAGTTCCAGAAAAACATCTGTTTCTGCTTTATTGTGGATCACAATAAACTGTGAAACATTAAATATGTTTAGTGCAGTTCAGTTCAGTTACTCAGTCATGTCTGACTCTTTGAAACCCCATGAATTATAGCAGGCCAGGCCTCCCTGTCCATTATCAACCCCCAGAGTTCACTCAAACTCACATCCATTGAGTTGATGATGCCATCCAGCCATCTCATCCTCTGTCGTCCCCTTCTCCTCCTGTCCCCAATCCCTCCCAGCATCAGAGTCTTTTCCAGTGAGTCAACTCTTCACATGAGGTGCCAAAGTACTGGAGTTTCAACTTTAGCATCATTCCTTCCAAAGAACATCCAGGGCTGATCTCCTTTAGAATGGACTGGTTGGATCTCCTTGCAGTCCAAGGGACACTCAAGAGGCTTCTCCAACACCACAGTTCAAAAGCATCAATTCTTCGGTGCTCAGCCTTCTTCGCAGTCCAACTCTCACATCCATACATGACTACTGGAAAAACCATAGCCTTGACTAGACGGACCTTTGTTGGCAAAGTAACGTCTCTGCTTTTCAATATGTTATCTAGGTTGGTCATAACTTTCCTTCCAAGGAGTAAGCATCTTTTAATTTCATGGCTGCAATCACCATCTGCCATGATTTTGGAGCTCAAAAAAATAAAGTCTGACACTGTTTCCACTGTTTCCCCATCTGTTTCCCATGAAGTGATGGGACCATGCCAGGGTCCAGCCCCGGCTGATCCAGGGTATTTGAAGGAGAGACAGCATCGGCGACCTATTTATTTAAATATTCGTCAAAGGTATAAAGAGTAATAGAATGAGGATAGCTCAGTGAGGAAATTCAGTGGAGAAAAGAGACTGAATAATTCAGCCAGAAGGTGAGAGAAAGAACGACATGGGGAGACCAAGTTTCAGTGAACAAGGCCCGCACTTTATTTTCCAAAGTAGTTTTTATACCTTAAGTTATGCATAGAGGATAATGAGGGAAGGAGAAGAGTCATGCAGTAAGCCAGGCTTTCTTCCTGAAAACTTATCATATGCAAAAGTTTAGGTGATTTGCATCATCTTCTGGCCCGGAGGCCTGTTAACATTTTAAGACCCTTTCTTCAGAAAACTTATTTTTCTCTAAAGGTGATTAGTCAGGCGCCACCCTCCAAAAGCATTAAGGTTGCATTCCTACAGGGCAAAGGTGTGGTGGGCTATAACAAGAAAAAGAATTAACTCAAGGGTCCAAGATTACAAACATTAAAGCTACTACTTACACCAATTATATTAATCAATACACTGCCAGGGACACAACAGATAAGGGATATGGAGACTTAGCAGCAAATATTGGCCCAAAAAGTGAAAAACCCTTCACCAATACAATTTCTAATCAATCTTTTAACTACTCAAAGGAATCTGTGTTTAGACAGTTTAGAACATCTCCTGCCTCTCACAGTTGGGAGGCTCTGAACAATCACATGTGGCCTGAAAAACCTATTCAGACAGGCTAGAGGATTTCCAAAGGAATTTATAGGTTGAAACACTGTTCACACCCAGGAATTATTAACTGGAGCTATAAGCTAACTCTTTTTTCAGAGAGAGGTAGTGGGGGACAGCCCCCTGTAAAGTCAGAGGTGTAGGTGAAAGCACAAAGCAGAAAGTAGGCAGACTCTGGTTTTGGGGGTAGATGCTCGAGAATTTCCAGGGGGACTCCTGAGGCTCGATCCCGCCTTTGCATATGCCGAGCCTCCTTCCTCATGACCTTTGCCATGGGCGGAGTTCCTCATGCTGGCTCCTGGCAGTGATGGACTTCCAGTTGAGCTATTCCAGATCCTGAAAGATGATGCTGTGAAAGTGCTGCACTCAATATGCAATATGCACTCAATATGCAATATGCCAGCTCCCGGCAGGACCAGATGCCGTGATCTTCATTTTCTGAATGTTGAGCTTTAAGCCAACTTTTTCACTCTCCACTTTCAATTTCATCAAGTGGCTTTTTAGTTCCTCTTCACTTTCTGCCATAAGGGTGGTGGTCATCTGCGTATCTGAGGTTATTGATATTTCTCCTGGAAATCTTGATTCCAGCTTGTGTTTCTTCCAGCCCAGCATTTCTCATGATGTACTCTGCATACAAGTTAAACAAGCAGGGTGAGAATATACAGCCTTGACGTACTCCTTTTCCTATTTGGAACCAGTCTGTTGTTCCATGTCCAGTTCTAACTGTTGCTTCCTGACCTGCATACACGTTTCTCAAGAGGCAGGTCAGGTGGTCTGGTATTCCCATCTCTTTCAGAATTTTCCACAGTTTATTGTGATCCACACAGTCAAAGGCTTCAATAAAGCAGAAATAGATGTTTTTCTGGAACTCTTACTTTTTCGATAATCCAGCGGATGTTGGCAATTTGATCTCTGGTTCCTCTGCCTTTTCTAAAACCAACTTGAACATCTGGAAGTTCACGGTTCATGTATTGCTGAAGCCTGGCTTGGAGAATTTTGAGCATTACTTTACTATCGTGTGAGATGAGTGCAGTTGTGTGGTAGTTTGAGCATATATGTTAAATACCACAGTGGCCCTGTTACATGGTAAGCTATTTTAGTTCTAATTATCGGTATGAAAAGGGTCTGGGAAGAATGGTTAACAGCTTCTAATTTTGCAGTAAGCAGAAGCTACGATTCTTTTTTAATAGTGCGAGACTTTTCTTATGATTTTATTTCTTTATTTTTCACTGTGCTGGGTGTTTGTTGCTGCATGGGCTTTTCTCTAGCTGCGACAAGTAGAGGTTGCTCTCTAGTTGTACTGTATGGACTCATTGCGATAGCTTCTCTTGTTTCAGAGCACCAACTCTAGAATGCACAGACTTCAGTAGATGTGGCACGAGGGCTCAAAGGTTGTGGCTTATAGGCTCAGTAGTTATGCCTCACAGGCTTTGTTGCTCTGTGGCATGTGGGATCTTCCAAGAACAGGGACTGAACCCATGTCTCATGCATTGACTGGTGGATTCTTTAACACTGAGCCGCCAGGGAAGCCCAGAAGGTACTATTATTACAGTTGTTTTAACTGTTAGTCTCTATCAAGAAGGACTAGGCCTATATCACTAAATTATTTTAATGTTTTAAAACCCTTTCACATCTAAATTTTAAAAAGTACAGGCACAGGCATTCTCTCCTTGCAGAATGCATGCTAATACAAAATAAATTTTATCCATTAAGCATAAATTCATAATGAAAGGTTTTCTTTTTGCTTCATTAAATTAGACTCATGCAAAATTCCCAGTAGTCATAATTTCATACAAATAAAAATTAAGAAAAATACAAGATTAACTATTATAGGTGGAACCAGGAGGTAATAAAGAAACTAATACCATGCTTTAATATTTAGACTTCTTAATTCATATTCTGGAAGATGAATCCACCAGATTAACAAGAGGGTTTGCAGATGACACTAAATTCGGGATACCTGGCAAGTACCAATAGAAACAAAATACTTCAAGTGAATTACTGTGAAGTAAGAATAAAAAGAGGAGATAATACTATAGTATCCAAGTAAAACTAAAATAAAAATATTGAATAAGAATGTGATTGCTATTCACATAAGAGAAATATTGGTAGTGACTAACAATATTCTCCCTTTAAAAAATGGTCATGGAAGATAATTTGACTCATTTATAAAGAAATTCCATAGCAGATATGGGATATCAGTAGATTTTATAGTGTTGAAAACACAGCTTGATTATTGTTTGTTCCCAATCATGTTAAAATATCCACATAAGGAAAAAACATAAGAACATTAAGCTTTGATATTTCCTTCTTTCTATGTACAATAATTTTCTAATATTCCAAGTTAAGGAATGACCATTATCTTGAAACTGAAAAAAAAAATAACATAGCACACAAAAAGTAGATACATATGAAAGATTAGTATAATCAATAAGGAACGTGAGGGCTTCAGAGTTGCAGAAACTTTTCAGACGGAAGGACAAAAAAACAATTGAATGACCTGGAAATTCTTCCCTGAAATAGTTCATAGAAATGGAACTGTTCAGTGTGGAGATTAAAAATGGGAAGGCAGATATCTCTCCCATTGTGTTTTAGAGGCTGTTTGTCTTTTGAAAATTGAAATCAATTATTCACCTATGTTTTAAACATCTTTGGTGGAAGGCCATACCCATACTATATGTGCCAGAAATATTCATTCAAGTATTCATTCATTTGTTTATTCACAACACATGTATTAGTGCTAACTATGTGACAAGGTATTGTGTTAGCATTTATCACTGTGTAGAAACACAAAGATAAATAATACACAGACCAATCTTCAAGAAAGTTACAAACTAGGTAGAGAGAGAGAGATGCAAAAAGAAAAAGAAAAAAAAATAAACAAAAAGATTATATTTTATATTATAACAGGAGTTGTAGAAGTGCAAGATACCCTGTAGGCACAGAAAAAAGAATAACCTTTTCTGAGAGTACCAGAGAAGGCATCCAAAGAAGGTACCATTTGCTTCAAATCTTGAAGGATGACAAAAATTCTTATTCCAAGGTTTTGCATTTGTATTGTAGAATCCATTCTATCATTTAGCCAGATCATTTTGTGTTTGTGCAGTGCATTACAGATTGCACAGCACCTTCAGATGCTTTATCACAATAAAGTACATTTTAAAATATGTTAATGTCCCTTTTTGTATTTTGGTTTCAAAATACAAATTGATTTTGTATTTCTTTGATTGGTTTTAGCTCATTGATTTTATCTTTCTTTACAGTTACTAGCTCTAATATTTTAGACATACATCTCTACAGTATTCTAGTAAAGGGGATGTTCTAGGCACTATTACTGTAAAACAAGTCATCCCAAATCACAATGATTTAAAATAACAGTAGTCACTTTATTATTTCTCATGATTTCTGTGGATTAGGACTTTGACCCACAGTTGCAGTAGTTGGGCAGTTGCAGCCACGTAGTAACTGGAGCTAGAATAGCAGAGGGTTGGAGCAGTGGGAAGCTGGTTCGGCATCTCAGTATCTCTGTGTAGTGTTGGGGCTTCTCCATGTGGTTAAGCCATACAGGCTAGTTTGGGCTTCCTCATAGCATGGCCACCTGAGGATAATTAAGTTATTTACATGCTGACTCAGGGTCCCATGCCCATGAAGTTGAATTGCTTTTCCCAGCCTTTCCTTGGAAGTAACATTGCATCACTTGTCACAATCTGTTGGTTACAAACAAGCTACAGACTTAAAGGAAAGGGTATTAAATGTATCCTCTTGATGAATGAGAGGCAAGATTCTAGAGCAACATCTGAAATGGGAGATTTTCTTTTGGACATCTGGAAAATGCAGTCTTTACATTTTTATTCAAGCTTTGAGTAAACAAATCATTCTTCTTTAAGGGAGATGGCATGGGATCTTATCAAAAAGCAATTCAGGCCAAGGGATATTACTGAATTTTAGTGAATGTTTATGAAATTGATTTTTTTTAAATTTCAGTATCTGACACACTCTAATGAAACTGAAATCAAAACATGATAGGATAGATAAGAGGGATTTAATTTGGTAGTGAGAAAGGACTTTCTGACAAAGCAAGCCATTGAACCTTGCAAAAGGTTATGATGGAAAACAAGAATCAATTTCTTTGAGGGTTTAAAAATCAATGGTAAAGGAATTCCTTGAGGCTGCTTCTGTTAGCATGGTCCCAGCTGGAGGAGAGAAATGGGTTCAGTGACATTTTTAGACCTCTTTCAGTACCGTAATTCCTACATATTCATTGACAAATAAGAGAGAGACTATCTGGGTAACCTTAGAAAGGATTTTGGTCAACGGAAGGGATTGTTTTATTTATTTATTAATAACTTATTCGTTTAAGCTCTCTGTCCCACAAAAAGCATTTCAGTTTCTTATGTTTATATTTCTCATTAATGCAGTTACTGCAGATTGTTTTCTAGTCCTAATCATCATCCTTTGATCAGTAATTAGAAAGAAATACCTTGTGATAAGGTAAATTTTAAGTTTCTTGCTTGGCATGGCTGGCAAGATAGCTAACAAATTATAGGTAATATTTTTGTGTGAACGAGTGTTGGTGTCAATATGTATATATCACATAGAAAGGTTGAGTGGTGCCAAGTATTCTGCTTTGTTTGAGTTAATTCTGATTCTAAATGACTGTAATGTATAATTAGTATACCTATTTTAGAGATAATGAGGGTGAGATACACAGATATTAAGTAACTTTTCTGAGGTCAAGAAACAAAGCTAAGATTCAAACCCAGTTCTGCTAACACTGAAAGTGAAAGTTGCTCAGTTGTGTCCAATTCTTTGCGACCCCATAGGATTCTCTAGGCCAGAATCCACTGAAGCCTTGCTAATTAACTAGGTACTGTATTTTTTCTTTAATTATTGAATGGCAATGAAATGCCACTTTTCTAAATTTAGACAGTATTTACAAGTTAGATCAATCTTCCCTGGTGGCTCAGGTGGCAAAGAACCTGCCTGCAATGCAGGAGACCAGGGTTTGATCCCTGGGTTGGGAAGAGCCCCTGAAGAAAGAAATGGCAACCCAGTCCAGTATTTTTGCTTGGAGAATTCCATGGACAGAGGAGCCTGGCAGACTACAGTCTGTGGAATCATAGAGAATCAGACACAACTGAGCGACTAACATACACACACACGCACACACACACACACACACACACACAGAAAAAACAAATTAGATCACAGTCTGGAATTTTTAAATCAAGGTTCCTCAATATCATTAACCTTTAGGCCAAGTGCTCTTTTATCTGGTCTATAAAACCATTTATGATCTGGACCACTCCCTTTTCTTAACATATTCTTTTATATAAGAGGTCTCTGCTCTAGCCAAAATGGGGAGCTCCTATAGCCTTGTGAATACTGCTGCTTTTACCTGAAATTGTCACCCTACTTGCATCAGAATCTTCTGATTTTTCTAATCAATTCAGAAGCTTCCTCTTCCATAAAACAGCTTAGATTATTTGAATTCTTAGAACTCTTATGAACTCTTACTTTCTCAATGAAAGTATTACAACTTGTGAAAAATGACTTATAAAAAAATGTCTTGTTATAATTACTATTTATATTTGTAGATTCACACACAGTCAAGTTAGAAATTCCTGCATGGAAATGGCTACATTCCTTGCTTTTTTCTATCTTCAAATCCTGGCCCAGTATGCCACAGACTGTATTTTTTTCAGTGTTGGTTAAGTAACCCAACAGCCTTTTAACTACTGAATTGAGTAGTTGATGTCCTGTCTGAATTGAGCAGCAACATTGCCTTTATTTCTGTTTTCAAGCCCTGAGTTGGAGAACAATGTTCTCCTCAGGTTTCAAACATTGTGATAGTTAAGAGTTAGCTAACATATTTTTTTAAATTTTATTTTATTTTAAACTTTACATAATTGTATTAGTTTTGCCAAATATCATATTTTGAAGGTTCTTCAATAAAAATTAATTGCTGGAGTTGAAAGTGGAGGAAACAAGGTAGCTGCAATGGCAACCCACTCAAGTACTCTTGCCTTGGAAAATCCCATGGACGGAGGAGCCTGGTGGAGAGAACCATATTTTTCTTCGCTGTACTTTTTACTTTTGTATGCTCATTTTATTAAATAAAATCATAGTTAAGTATACTTTGTTTAAAAATTAAGCAAAAAGAATCTAGCCTGATTTACTTAATTGATGGGTGTCAGTGATGCTGAAATTCTGGGCCAAATTTCTGAGCATAATTTCTTAGAAGCCAGCTGGTTTTATTCTTTCTAGAGCTGGTCAGTCATCTCACATGCATATGCTGTTGTTTACATGAGGCAACCAAGCAGAGTAAAGGGTCTGTGCTGATTTATAAGTACCATCATTTTTGTATATGATGGAAAAAAATATATATATACATACATTCATTAGTACTACTTAGGAAACAAGATTAAGATATCATCCATTTAGAATATTATTTATTTATAAAGAAGAAGGAAATATTGCCATTTGCAGCAACATAGATGAAACTAGAGAATATTATACTAAGTGAAGTAAGTCAGACAGAGACAAATATTATATGATATCACTTATATATTGGCCACCTCATGCGAAGAGTTGACTCATTGGAAAAGACTGATGCTGGGAGGGATTGGGGGCAAGAGGAGAAGGGGACGACAGAGGATGAGATGGCTGGATGGCATCACTGACTCGATGGACATGAGTCTGAGTGAACTCTGGGAGTTGGTGATAGACAGGGAGGCCTGGCATGCTGCGATTCATGGGGTCGCAAAGAGTCGGACACGACTGAGCGACTGATCTGATCTGATCTGATCACTTATATATGGAATTTTAAAAATAATACAAATGAATCTATATACAAAACCAAAATATACTCATAGACATAGAAAACAAACATGATTACCAAAGGGGAAAGGGAGGAGGAGAGGGATAAATCAAAAGTATGAGATTAATAGATATACAACACTATATATAAAATAGATTAGCAGCAAGAATTTACTGTGTAACACAGGAAATGACATTCAGTATCTTATAATAACCTATAATGGACCATAACCTGAAAAAGTGTATGCATAGATTCAGGTATATCTGAATCACTTTGCTGTACCCCTGAAACTAACACACATTGTGAATCAACCATATATCAACAAAAAATAAATAATAATAAAATATACATTTATTGATATCCTACTTTGTCTAAAATTTTATCTAAAGTTAAAAAAGATACATATGGTAGAAAGAAAAACACAAATTACAATTAAATGGTAAAGCTGAAGTGAGGCAATAACAATGATAAGGTTTTATATATTTATATATATACACACACACATACATTCCAGAATATATATATACACATACATTCCAGAATATATCTCTCTATATATACATTCCAGAATAAAGCCAGTCATTTATGTACATGTTATATTGTCATATCTTCTTACCAAGAGTGGGCTGCAATTACTTTAATTACGAGCATGAAGAGGGAAACATGTTCACGTTTATAGTTACTTTTGCTGAGTGGTAGGTGCCTAGTAAATAAAAACAAAGAAGTTACTGAGGAGGTGGGCACATACTTAAAGCACTAAGAAATCGTTTTCCTGGATCTTCCAAAAGAGAACACTGTTTAAGCCCTAGGAATGATTCTTAGGAAATAATTATAAACCAACGCAAGGTGCTTTAAACCAGAAAAATTTAAAGAATAGAGTTCATACTGTGTATGACAGATTACTGATTTTGCTTTTGTGCCTGCTGTGCCAGTGTCTCCTGCATAAGCAATTTGTGACCTCGCTGTTGATCTGCCTGATTTTACAGCTCTGTCCTTCTCTGGGAATCCCCCAAAATTTCTCATTTCATTGGTGAGATCATGTACACCTGGCTTTGTTATTGCTTTCACAATGTCATTTAAAACATCCCCCAGCTTGCCTCATTATTCTCTATAAATTCATTTCATGTCACTGACTACCTACCTCCAATCCCAAACACCATGCATCTCTGTATTTAAGTTCAGTGATTTTTAGCCTGTGGAGAGATTGTCAAGTATTTAAGGACTGGATGCTGCCACTGTTTAGTCACTAAGTCATGTCCAACTCTTTGAGACCCCATGACTGTAGCCTACAGGCTCCTTGAATCATGGGATTTCCCAGGCAAGAATATTGGAGTAGATTGTCATTTCCTTCTCCAGGGGATCTTCCCGGCCCAGAGAACAAACTCGCATCTCCTGCCTTGGCAGTCAACTTCTTTACCACTGAACTACCTGGGAAGTCCCTTCAGGGACTGGAGAGATGGCTAAAAGAAAGCCTCCCAACCCCCAACTAAAGCACTGAAGCTCCACTTTTTTCTGATATATCTATTATGGTCCCATCTATAATTTCAGTGGAAAGAAATTCACCTGATTAAAAAAATAATAATACTTGAAAAAGATCAGTCTTCTCTGAAGTCTCTTTGAGGTCTAGGTGCTGTTTAATTAGGTGAGCTAAGCTGAATGTCTCTTTTTGTATGTTGTCCAATATGTTTTCTGTTGCCTAGATTTTCTAGATTTGTGCCATCTAACGTGCAAGTTTTTTAAAATCTGTAAGTAGTCCTGTGCACATGCAGTAGATCTTTTAATGGGACAATTTTATTTTTGTATTTTTATAAATTCCTCATCTCTTATTTATTCACTTTGGCTGTAGTAGCATAGATTTTTCTCATTTTTTTCCTTTTTTTCCTGGAAGTACATGGTATTTCATCTAAGAGCCAATGATTTTTATGACGGGTGAATCGTTCTTCAGTATCACATTTACATATCTATTTTGTCGCCAATAAGTAAATCACTGGTCCAGTTCAGTTCATCAGTTGCTCAGTCGTGTCCAACTCTTTGCGACCCCATGAATCGCAGCATGCCAGGCCTCCCTGTCTATCACCAACTCCCGGAGCTCACTCAAACTCACATCCATCGAGTCAGTGATGCCATACAGCCATCTCATCCTCTGTCGTCCCCTTCTCCTTCTGCCCCCACTCCCTCCCAACATCAGAGTCTTTTCCAATGAGTCAACTCTTCGCATCAGGTGGCCAAAGTACTGGAGTTTCAGCTTTAGCATCATTCCTTCCAAAGAAATCCCAGAGCTGATCTCCTTCAGAATGGACTGGTTGGATCTCCTTGCAGTCCAAGGGACTCTGAAGAGTCTTCTCCAACACCACAGTTCAAAAGCATCAATTCTTCGGCGCTCAGCCTTCTTCACAGTCCAACTCTCACATCCATACATGACCACAGGAAAAACGATATCCTTGACAAGCCGGACCTTTGTTGGCAAAGTAATGTCTCTGCTTTTGAATAGCTATCTAGGTTGGACATAACTTTGCTTCCAAGGAGTAAGCGTCTTTTAATTTCATGGCTGCAGTCACCATCTGCAGTGATTTTGGAGCCCCCAAAAATAAAGTCTGACACTGTTTCGACTGTTTCCCCATCTATTTCCCATGAAGTGATGGGACCAGATACCATGATCTTCATTTTCTGAATGTTGAGCTTAGAGCCAACTTTTTCACTCTCCTCTTTCACTTTCATCAAGAGGCTTTTTAGTTCCTCTTCACTTTCTGCCATAAGGATGGTGTCATCTGCATATCTGAGGTTATTTATATTTCTCCTGGCATTCTTGATTCCAGCTTGTTTCTTCCAGTCCAGCGTTTCTCATGATGTACTCTGCATATAAGTTAATAAGCAGGGTGAGAATATACAGCCTTGATGTACTCCTTTTCCTATTTGGAACCAGTCTGTTGTTCCATGTACAGTTCTAACTGTTGCTTCCTGACCTGCATACACGTTTCTCAAGAGGCAGGTCAGGTGGTCTGGTATTCCCATCTCTTTCAGAATTTTCCACAGTTTATTGTGATCCACACAGTCAAAGGCTTTGGCATAGTCAATCAAGCAGAAATAGATGTTTTTCTGGAACTCTCTTGCTTTTTCCATGATCTAATGGATGTTGGCAATTTGATCTCTGGTTCCTCTGCTTTTCTAAAACCAGCTTGAACATCAGGAAGTTCACAGTTCACGTATTGCTGAAGCCTGGCTTGGAGAATTTTGAGCATTACTTTACTAGCATGTGAGATGAGTGCAATTGTGCAGTAGTTTGAGCATTCTTTGGCATTGCCTTTCTTTGGGATTGGAATGAAAACAGACCTTTTCCAGTCCTGTGGCCACTGCTGAGTTTTCCAAATTTGCTGGCATATTGAGTGCAGCACTTTCACAGCATCATCTTTCAGGATTTGAAATAGCTGAACTGGAATTCCATCACCTCCACTAGCTTTGTTTGTAGTGATGCTTTTTAAGGCCCACTTGACTTCACATTCCAGGATGTGTGGCTCTAGGTCAGTGATCACACCATCGTGATTATCTGGGACATGAAGATCTTTTTGTACAGTTCTTCTGTGTCTTCTTGCCACCTCTTCTTGATATCTTCTGCTTCTGTTAGGTCCATACCATTTCTGTCCTTTATCAAGCCCATCTTTGCATGAAATGTTTCCTTGGTATCTTTAATTTTCTTGAAGAGACCTCTAGTCTTTCCCATTCTGTTGTTTTCCTCTATTTCTTTGCATTGATCTCTGAGGAAGACTTTCTTATCTCTTCTTGCTATTCTTTGGAACTCTGCATTCAGATGCTTATATCTTTCCTTTTCTCCTTTACTTTTCACTTCTCTTGTTTTCACAGCTATTTGTAAGGCCTCCTCAGACAGCCATTTTGCTTTTTTGCATTTCTTTTCCATGGGGATGGTCTTGATCCCTGTCTCCTGTACAATGTCACGAACCTCATTCCATAGTTCATCAGGCACTCTATCAGATCTAGGCCCTTAAATCTATTTCTCACTTCTACTGTATAATCATAAGGGATTTGATTTAGGTCATACCTGAATGGTCTAGTGGTTTTCCCTTCTTTCTTCAATTTAAGTCTGAATTTGGTAATAAGGAGTTCATGATCTGAGCCATAGTCAGCTCCTGGTCTTGTTTTTGCTGACTGTATAGAGCTTCTCCATCTTTGGCTGCAAAGAATATAATCAATCTGATTTCGGTGTTGACCATCTGGTGATATCCATGTGTAGAGTGTTGTTGGAAGAGGGTGTTTGCTATGACCAGTGCATTTTCTTGGCAAAACTCTATTAGTCTTTGCTTCATTCTGTATTCCAAGGCCAAATTTGCCTGTTACTCCAGGTGTTTCTTGACTTCTTACTTTTGTATTCCAGTCCCCTATAATGAAAAGGACATCTTTTTTGGGTGTTAAGTTCTAAAAGGTCTTGTAGGTCTTCATAGAACCATTCAACTTCAGCTTCTTCAGCGTTACTGGTTGGGGCATAGACTTGGATTACCGTGATATTGAATAGTTTGCCTTGGAAATGAACAGAGATCATTCTGTCGTTTTTGAGATTGCATCCAAGTACTGCATTTCGGACTCTTCTGTTGACCATTATGGCCACTCCATTTCTTCTGAGGGATTCCTGCCCACAGTAGTAGATATAATGGTCATGCCAGCTCTGAGTCTGGCCATAAATTTGAGCTTTTTGCTATTACTCAAGCTCAATCAGAGCAACAAGAAAAGTTTCAGCAAATGATAAAATTTCCCACAATTATGGTATGGATTTATATAGATAACACCAGGCTATGGCAATTTAGGTTTAAATTCTCCTCTGTGTTGGAAACAATTAGATCATACTAAGGGCAGACACTCTGAAACCATACTCACAGAAAACTAGTCAATCTAATCACACCAAGACCACAGCCTTGTCTAACTCAATGAAACTAAGCCATGCCCCTGGGGCCACTCAAGATGGGCGGGTTACGGTGGAGAGATCTGACAGAATGTGGTCCACTGGAGAAGGGAATGGCAAACCACTTCAGTATTCTTGCCTTGAGAACCCCATGAACAGCATGAAAAGGCAAAATGATACTGAAAGAGGAACTCCCCAGGTCAGTAGGTGCCCAATATGCTACTGGAGATCAGTGGAGAAATAACTCCAGAAAGAATGAAGGGATGGAGCCAAAGCAAATCACTGGTCCAACTGGTATTAAAATTCTATTGTATTACTGATGAAGTTAAAGACAACTGTCTACTTGAACTGCTGCTGCTGCTGCTGCTAAGTCGCTTCAGTCGTGTCCGACTCCGTGCTACCCCATAGACGGCAGCCCACCAGGCTCCCCTGTCCCTGGGATTCTCCAGGCAAGAACACTGGAGTGGGTTGCCATTTCATTCTCCAAAGTATGAAAGTGAAAAGTGAAAGTGAAGTAGCTCAGTCATATCCGACTCTTAGCAACCCCATGGACTGCAGCCCACCAGGCTCCTCTGCCCATGGGATTCTCCAGGCAAGAGTACTGGAGTGGACTGCCATTGCCTTCTCCGCTACTTGAACTACCATGAGCATTTCTTTTTAGATTTCACTGGGAATGAAACTTGCACTATTTTTTTTTAAGTTATCATAATATCCTTAATCATACTAATACCATAAAATGTATCTTTTAAAATTTTATATTATCCTGCAGTTTTGAGGTAGAAAGACTAATGATTTGTTAATAAATTAAGCACACAGATATTCTTGATAATGGGAAAATGGGCATATATACTATAACATGACTTGTTGAACAAGTCAGATGTTTTTATCTAAAAAGATAGAAATTGCCCTAATTGGAAAAATACCTATGGAATTAAAACTAGTTGCATATGTCTCACCAGAAAACAATAAAATATTGCATCAAATAGTATAAAAGCCAATTTTAAGGATGTAATTTTTAATTTAACTGAGCAAATTCTTAAAAGCATAGTTCACTTTTGCTTTACTATTATAGTCTCAATCTTTTGGGGAAAAAAAAAAAAACAAACAAACAGCAACATGACCTTTCCCAGGTAGCACATTGCATGTTAATAGGGAAAATTGTTTCATGTCTCTGTGACTGAAATAATAGTAATAATGTTGTTTAAATTATGTTATAGATGAGTCATGCACACAGTGTATGGTTCCTAAAAACCTGAAATGTATTTCAAATAACACTGAATCACCGTGGTACCTTTTTTTTTTTTTTTTTCCCTTGAGCAAACTCTGGGAGATAGTGAAGGACAGACAGGGAAGCCTGGTATGCTACAGTTCATGGGGTCACAAAGAATCATACACAACTTAGCAAGTCAACAATTGAGAAAATAATGCCTCTGTTTCTCGGAAATGTCAATCTCTGTAGTATATCTGTAAGGGAATGCATTGTAGTCATGTGGGAAAAGCATGGGCAGTGGGTCAAACTAGGCAGAACTTGAATAGATTTTCTATTATCACTGTTTTTTCATTATCACTTAGTTCCAAGTACTTTGGTCTCCGAACCCATTTACACTATTAAAAATTATTGAGGACCCCAAATAAACTTTTCTAGATGTGAGTTATATCTTATCAATATTTATTTTATTTGAAACTAAAACTAAATTATTTTACAAATATTTCTTATTTTAAAAAGTATAATCTGTTCCTTTATAACAAAAATATTTTAATGAAAGATAACTATATTTTCCAAAACAAAATCATGTAAAAATTATATTCTTTAACATTTTTGCAAAGCTCTTATATTTCTGGCTGAATAGGAGACAGCTGGATTCTCATATCTGTTTCTGCATTCAATCTGTTGTGATACAGTGTGTTAATTGAAGAATATGAAGAAAATCTGTCCTGACACAGATATGTAGTTGGAAAAGGAAGAAGTATTTTAGTATCTTTTTAGATAATTGTGAATATTCTTTAATGATGCTTTACCAAAATCTGTTAAGTGGTAGTTCTTTAAAGTTTTGTTGCAATGTAGAATTGGAAACCGTATCAATGAGTTTTTAATACTTAAATTTAATTCTATTGGTATAACTTGTACTTTGACTACTTTATGCATACATTGCTCATTGTTTCATTGAGTTATACAGATATTTCAAATGTTGACACTTTTCATTGTGAAAAGACACCTCATTAATTTCACCATCAATCTAATTAGAAAATACTTTTTGTATTGACAAGCTGTCAAATTGACAGTGGTTGATTGAAGTTTCCCCAAATACTAATTTTAGCTCAAAAG
Organism: Bos taurus; assembly: GCF_002263795.3. Classification (NCBI taxonomy): domain Eukaryota; kingdom Metazoa; phylum Chordata; class Mammalia; order Artiodactyla; family Bovidae; genus Bos; species Bos taurus. The sequence goes on from NC_037331.1 coordinate 42,476,125, forward strand.
TTCAAATTTTATCACTGAAAACAATCATTGTCAGTTGTTTTCTTTGAATTAACAGGCTTATTTTGTTTATGTTCAGGAAAATGTCTGCCAGATCCCAAGTCTGAGTAACAGTAGTTTGTCAGTCATTCTTTCAGGTAAAAATAATACTCCATAAAAAAGTAGTTAGTTCAGCTTGCACTCACACAATTGCATGGGCATTTTTTTTTTAAGATAACTATAATACTTTGGTATGAGATAGAAGGGAGATATGTGTATTTCTCATTTTTTCACACAAAATATTAAAAGACATGCTCAAGAATTGTGATTAAATAAAATTTTTAATGTTAAGTCAAGGACATTCTTAAAAGGCAGCATTTTCCCCCCAGTGCCTGGTGAGTGAGTGAGTGAAGTAGCTCAATCGTGTCTGACTCTTTGCGACATCATGGACTGTAGCCTACCAGGCTCCTCAGTCCATGGAATTTTCCAGGCGAGAGTACTGGAGTGGGTTGCCATTTCCTTCTCCATGTAATCTTCCCAACCCAGGGATCGAACCTGGGTCTCCTGCATTGCAGGCAGACGCTTTATCGTCTGAATCACCAGGGAAGGTGCCTGGTGGTAAATAATATAATGACTAACATCTAGCAAACAGAACTATAAGAGAATCAATTTCTTCTGTTTTAGTCATAAAAATTAGAATATAATGCATTAGTACAGACTTGTGCCACTGCCTTGATTTGTGACAAGACAGAAGCAGTGATACCCACCACTGCTTTTGTACCAGAATGCAAATGTCAACATAGAGCAAAAGAGTGATAATGTATTAGTTCAGTTCAGTTCAGTCGCTCAGTCGTGTCCAACTCTTTGCTACCCCATGAATCGCAGCACGCCAGGCCTCCCTGTCCATCACAAACTTCCGGAGTTCACTCAGACTCACATCCATCGAGTCGGTGATGCCATCCAGCCATCTCATCCTCTGTCGTCCCCTTTTCATCCTGCCCCCAACCCCTCCCAGCATCAGAGTCTTTTCCAATGAGTTAACTCTTCGCATGAGGTGCCAAAATACTGGAGTTTCAGCTTTAGCATCATTCCTTCCAAAGAAATCCCAGGGCTGATCTTCAGAATTGACTGGTTGGATCTCCTTGCAGTCCAAGGGACTCTCAAGAGTCTTCTCCAACACCACAGTTCAAAAGCATCACTTCTTTGGCGTTCAGCTTTCTTTATAGTCCAACTCTCACATCCATACGTGACTACTGGAAAAACCATATCTTTGACTAAATGGATCTCTGTTGGTAAAGTAATGTGTCTGCTTTTTAATATGTCTAGGTTGGTCACAGCTTTTCTTCCAAGGAGTAAGCATCTTTTAATTTCATGGCTGCAGTCACCATCTGCAGTGATTTTGGATCCCCCAAAAATAGTCTCACTGTTTCCATTATTTCCCCATCTATTTGCCATGAAGTGAAGGGACCAGATGCCATGATCTTAGTTTTCTGAATGTTGAGCTTTAAGCCAACTTTTCACTCTCCTCTTTCACTTTCATCAAGAGGATCTTTAGTTCTTCACTTTCTGCCATGAGTGTGGTATCATCTGCATATCTGAGGTTACTGATGATATTTCTCCCAGCAATCTTGATTCCAGCTTGTGCTTCATCTAGCCCAGCATTTCACATGATGTACTCTGCATATAAGTTAAATAAGCAGGGTAACAGTATACAGCCTTGACGTACTCCTTTCCCGATTTGGAACCAGTCTGTTGTTACATGTCCAGTTCTAACTGTTACTTCTTGACCTGCATACAGATTTCTCAGGATGCAGATCAAGTAGTCTGGTATTCCCATCTCTTGCAGAATTTTCCACAGTTTGATGTGATCCACACAGTCAAAGCTTTGGCGTACTCAGTAAAGCAAAAGTGATGTTTTTCTGGAACTCTTCTTGCTTTTTCAATGATCCAGCAGATGTTGGCAATTTGATCTCTAGTTCCTCTTCCTTTTCTGAATCCAACTTGAACATCTGGAAGTTCACAGTTTACATACTATTGAAGCCTGGCTTGGAGAATTTTGAGCATTCCTTTGCTAGCTTGTGAGATGAGTGCAATTGTGCGATAGTTTGAACATTCTTTGGCATTGCCTTTCTTTAGCATTGCAATGATACTTTTTAGCTATTTAGCTGTTGGTACCTTTGACATTGGGGCTTCCCTGGTGGCTCAGTGGTAAAGAATCCGCGTGCGAATACAGGAGATTCAGATTCTATTCTTGGGTCTAGAACTTCCCTTGGAAAGGAATGGTAACCCACTGCAGTATTCTTGCCTGGGAAATTCCACAGACAGAGGAGCCTGGAGGGCTACAGTCCATGGGGTCATGAAAGAGTCAGACATGACTTAGTGACTAAAAAACATTTGATATTCCTTAGGTATATAAGATGCTTTTTGTCCTTGTACTGATTTGTGCCATTAAATCTTGAGTGTTTTGACCCAAAATTGTGTTTTTAAAAAATAAGACATGATCAATAATCATTGTTATGTTTATAAAGAGCTTATCTTTTCCCTGCCATTTCACACACACATTTGGTCCACATTCTCCTACAAATCGTTGTCTGTACATACTATAAACTCAAATTTCAAATATGAAGCTAAGTGAAACAGTGTTTTAAAAAAGGCTACTTCTTTCATTCATTTCAGATAAATTAAAAAAGGAAAAAAATCAGAGCTCATTTAAATATCTGAATTTGCTTAGTTCAACCAACACAAAGGGAAATCATCAGTGACCCACATGTTTTACTATGATTTGTTTTATGAGAGTGAGTCATCCAAAATTGCAGCCCTCTCTGTTAAGTAATTATGAAGCATTATTTGTAAGATGTACTAAGAAAGCCAATGCAATCTAATAATTCATGTAATGATTGAATGGCTTTTAAAAAGTGCATCAAGAAACATATTGCATGGAATATTTGAAAAAGGGTAGTTGAACCAACACAAAATAAAATGCACAGGTTATTTAGAGCCTGTTGAATATTTTGCATAAAGAAATTAAAATTGCAATGTATTTATAAATTTATTTCTCCTAAGGGTTCAGTTGTTGCTATTGTTGTTTCCTTGTTTTGTTCAGTCACTAATTCATATCTGACTCTTTGTGACCCCATGGACTGCACCACTTCAGGCTTCCCTGTCCTCCTATCTCCCAGAATTTGCTGAAATTCATGTCCACTGTGTCAGTGATGCTATCTAACCGTCTTATCCTCTGCTGGCCCCTCTCCTTTCACCTTCAATCTTTTCCACCATCAGAATCTTTTCTAAAACAGTCTACTCTTTGCATAGGATGTTTCCTTGAAACACACAATTAAAAACTTCAGGGGACCTTCTACGACTCTCACTTTTATTAAAGTCCCTTATCAAGATTGCCCATATATGATGCTGTGAAATCATGTAGTGGTTTGTATTTCTCTGACAAAGGTAAAACAAAGAAATACAAGTTATTTTTATATACCTTACAATTTTTCTAGCACATTTAAAATATTGTAAAAAAAAAAATCATAGAACTGCTGGGCAATTTGCACCCAGATCAAAGGATATGAATTTCTTGGCCAGTCAAAATAGACAGAAGTTTGGGGCATAAAATGTATTAAAGATTTGTATAGCTTTTACAAAGAACCGTTTGAGGAAATTTACCTCCTACTTATGCAAAAAGTAAATTATGCACAGAGAGGTTAAGTCATGTATCAGTTAAATTTTGCTATATAGCCATCAAAAAAAACCTCACTTGCATACAACAAAAAAAGAACTTATTTTCTCACACATGTAGGGTTCAAATGAATTAGATTGGGCTTGGTTCAGGAGTCTTGCTAGTATCTGCTGGAATCCCTCATGTATCTACTAGCTGACCATTGCCTCTATCCTAGGCTGGGCTTGGTTGGTGTATCTTAGCTGTGACAGCTCTGTTTATACATGTTTCTCAGCTTTTCCGTGGAACCAACATTCTAATCTAGGCATATCCTTCTCATGTCAATGGCAAAGGTGCTTAAAGGACAACAGAAACATACAGGGTTCCTTAAGATTAGGTTGGCAACTAATCTCTTGCAAATCAGAATGACTTCGATTCATTCTGTTGGAAAAAGCAAGTTACATAGGGTGATCAAGGTACTTCATCTTTATAGGAAGAACTCAAAAATTTGCTTGACAGAGAAGTGAATAAAGAGAGAATGAATAGTCAGGACCATAAATGCATTTAATATGTCACGTCATTTTGCCTTAGGTCCTGCAAATAGTGACTAGCTGAGGTAGGTCAGGAGCATAAGCTTCTTTAGGCATCTGCTTTCTTCGTGATTCCTGAGACAAGTTTTAGTGTTTCCTCCTGACTTGCTCTGGTCAGAGGCTTTTCTGATGGTATTTGAATGTCTGCATTTACATTTTAGTTTCTCCCTATTATAAGAATAAAGCAAAATAGATTCAGACGATGGTATCAACTTCCATTTGCCTCCCTGCAGCTGGGTGATCACATGCTGCTGTACTTGATGCTGTACTGAGAGAATCAGAGACAAATGATAATCTGTCAAGTATATTTTGTCATCTTTATCTTATTGCCTCTGATTGCTCTGCCCAAATTCTCATTCATGAGCAATAGATGGGATCATCTATTGTTATTCTTAGATGATATGAAGAAAATAGGCCCAGTCTACTTACGTTGTTATGTTTACAATTTATTGTGCATTTAACATTTACTGGGGCAGTGTATGAATTTAGAACACAAAGAATATTGTTCTTTGCTATTTTGTTGTTTCTTAGTCAATTACCATTTGAGGATACATAATTACTACATTTGGAACATTGTATTAAATAAAATATGTCATTTCCTCCCATTTTAAGTGTGTTCTGTATTTGCACTTTAGTACAGTGAAGAGGCAACTTATATTAGTGGTAAGAAATAGGTCTTATTGATACATATACTTAGACTGTACTGCTAAAAGCATGACAAATGATCAGTTGTCTTGATCGTGGTTTGATATTATAACATAAATATTTTGTGCTTCTGTCTCCTAGCAGCAAGTATATCATAAGGCAAAATCCTTACTATAATGCAATAAATATTTTGTGCTTCTGCCTCCTAGCAGCAAGTATATCATAAGGCAAAATCCTTACTATAATGCAAATATTCTATGGGTTTTTTCTAACGCTACTTCTTTTTTTTTTCTTGAAAAACTGATTAATTTCATGGAACTTGTTCAACCAGAGAGTAACGTGGAAATCAGAAAGACACATAATTTTACTAGAATGATTCTATTACTGTATTTTCACTGGTAAATGCATTTAGAGGCTCAAGCAGAGCATGTGTGGTTGTGTTTGCACACAGTTGTAAATCTTTTCAATTATATACATCTCTGTCAACATATACTGGAAAATCAAACTGCCCCAGAAGTCTCCCTCTCCTTCCTTGCGTCCCCAAGGGAAAGGACAAGATACCCTTGTGGAGTCATTTGGTTAGTACATTTGGTGAGTACTGCCCCATGTTCTGGTGTGTTCTTGGTTCTTTTGTGTGTGTGGTTATTTGTTGTCATTGTGAGAGTGGCTTCTGCACATGTTATATAATTGATCAAAATTACTGAAGGCTTTCATACATGGGTTAGTGGGTTTCATCATCCTTATATACAATGTGTACCATTTCCTCCATCCCCATTTTTTCCCCAGAATGTCTTTAAAAAAACAAACAAGCAAATAAATTTTAATTTCATTATGCCATTGCCTGCATAGCCCTTTTAGCTCAGCTCCTTCTCTACCAGTTACATTCAAAGATAAAGTCCACTCCCTAGAATGAAACAGCTCCACCCATACTTTGCAAAGCTGATTCCATGTGAGTCCCTAACAAAAATACCTCTCCTTTAGCATTAATTTATGGCAGGCTGATTTGTAATTTTCTTATAAAAGTGTTATTATTTATTACATAAAATTATTTGTATAAGATTAAAGAATACAGATTAATCATAAAACTGGAAATAATAAGATAAATATCACTTATAAGTCCACCCTCAGCTATAATCATTGTTAACAATTTGGAGTGGTTTTTGTTTTCTTTTTGGTCATATTTTCATTCTTTATTTTTTCATTGTATTTTTCTCCAAAATTTTATTATAAAAGTTGCATACCTCTTGAAAAGCTGTAGGAACTTTACAGTGAACATCTATTTACCTAGAGTCCACCATTAATGTTTTACCATATGTACTTTTTCACAAACTAAAACTTACCACTCATGTATGCATTCATCAATCATCTTCTATTTGATGCATTTCAAAGTAAATTGCTGACATTGGTACACATAATTGCAGAGCAGTTATGGGTTAGTTAGAAGTTTTAAGTGAGATGAGAAGACCCATCAGAAAATGGACACATCTATCTGACACTGTAGGCTTTCCTAAATAGTAATAATGTTTCCATAAATACACTTAAGGTGTCAGACTACGTGTCCTCATTTTTAGTTTGGAAATCAGTCCCTGTAGGACATATCTGGGGCATATGGACACATCAGAGTTTTCAACACCTAGGTGATGTAATGTGGGCCATTCTACCTGAACCAAGCTAAATCCTAGTGAAATAAACAAAAGGGGTCTCTTTTCTCATTGACCCATCTACCCTTAATTGGTGACAACTTAAGTGGCAGCAAGAAAAAAATGAATGAGGTGCTCTTCCTACGAGATATAAATATGGAACACTTTTAAGATTTTACTTACTTTGAAAAAAATTTTTTTGACCTGTTTGCTTTATTACTTGCTTCTAAACTTATCTTTTTCAATATAGCAATAAAAAATATCTCTTCTGCCTTCACCTTTTCACTTCAAGGATGTATTCTTGACCTGGTGTGTATGGATCTGTGGATCCCCTGAAAATTTTCTGTATGAATATATGTATATGCAAGAAAGTCCATGGTTTTTATCATATTCCAAAGGTATCTAATCCATAAGACTGGGAGAACAACTTGCTTAAATCCTGTAACCGTGTAAAAGGCACAATTAGGTATGCAGAGGATCAAATAAGATAGAACCTGTGTTTAGAGATATACTATATTTTCCTAGACATTTTTTAAGGAGCAAAAATTGGATGTTGGTAATAGTAAAGAATTATAATAAGGACACGAGATATCTGCATTTGATTATTTCTGGAGTACATTCTTTAATATGAAAGCTAGAAAATGTATGACCTCCAGAGCCTCTGTTAATGCCAGTTTGAGAGGAAGTACTTTCACTGAAAATATTATTTCAATTGGATCCGCTTATTCCTTTAACTAGCTAGTATATATTAGGGATTTGGGTATTATAATGTTGTTCTGTCACAGCTCAATTTTTTGCCACCATTTCATTCCTTCCTTCAATGTCTGATAATGAATGTAACACTTTATTTGTTTTCACTGCTTACTTTCCTATTCAAAATTATTCTCAGGCTGCATTCCAGAGTGGAGAAACCAAATAGAGATAAGCTTTTGATGATCAACAAAGTAGACACAGATGGTGTAGGATATAGCAGTAGTTTTAGAAGCAATTTACACAATTCTAATTCTTTTACTGTTTCTAATGTCATGTTTACCTGAACTAATTCTTCCTCTTATTATTCATTCTCTATAAATACACTCCTATTTTATTTGTAAGTGCTCCAAAAATATGCCACATAAAAAGATTACAACAGCACTTCTGATTCACTAAAAGGAAGTAATTCGTTATGAATTGGGAGGTTGAGTTTAAAGAGAAAATGGATTGTAGAACATTGTAAAAACCTTTTTTAAGGAAGTCTTTTTCTTATAGAGAGAAATTGGCTGTCTTGTGAAAATTTAAGGAGATTTTAAAGAAAAGCTATTTTGCTGAAGGAGCTGAGGTGTAAATAGAGATTTTGAGTTTTTTTTTTTTTTCTTTGGAGGGCATTTGTAAAATTTTGGCTATTCAGAACTTTTGGTGGAATACATTTTTCTACCTAGACAGTATATGTGTTAGTTGCTTAGTCGTGTCTAACTCTTTGAGACCCCATGGGTCATAGCCCCCAAGGCTCCTCTGTCCATGGAATTCTCCAGGCAAGAATACCGGAGTGGGTTGCCATTTCCTTCTCCAGGGGATCTTCCTGGCCCAGGGATAGAACCAATGTCTCTTAAACAGGGAGGAAACCGAAGAGGAAGTTAACAAACTTAAGGACTTACTATTTTATATATAAGTTCTGCCATTCAACATTTATATGTAACTTCTGCATCTCAACAGTATTTAATATGTCTTTACATTTTTCTATGTTTTTGTATGGATACCACTACATAAAGAATATATGACACTATGTAATTATGTTTATTTTAATGTAAAGGTTTAAAAATCATCTCTATTGTGGAAGTCGTGTGATCACATTCATACCATCATTTGTTACTAAACTTACCATGCCCTGTGGTAAACATCTTTACTATCTCAATGATTTATAAAGTTCTCTATATTAAAAATGTCCTTCTTAAATTGTGTAGCTCTTAACAGTACAATCAATTATAGATATACCATTAATGAATAATCAGTAAAGTCCTCTGTAAAGCCTCCTGGTTCATTATTATTCCAGTTATGCCTTTGTTTTGTTTTGCTTTAGTATTAGTGGATTGAAAGAAAGGTATTATGGGCCCTGTTAACACCTCACATTTATAGAATGAGTTCTTGCTGAACATTGATGGCTAGAAGGTTACTATTAACTTGCTTTGAGTCATTGGGGGAAGTCAAATTGGGGAAAATCTTGTTTATCATGTTTCATATATTATGTATGGGGTTAAAAATCCAAGATCTATATTTAAAAATTAAATTGAATGCACAGATACTTCTCTCAAATAGAAAACTATAGATTAATTAGATAGTTTTAAATTGTTTTTAATAATAAAAAAATTTTTACCCTAAACTTCTGTGCTTATTTTTAAATTTGACTTGGGTTTAGTTTATTTAAATGATATTAATGCAATGATCAAATAAAACATTGTGATGCCTACTTGTCTGGGTATCACCCAAGAGGCTTCGTGGTGTGCCATTACATGAATGAATTTACTATGGTCCCATATCTGTTCCTCAGCCTTAAAAGTTCTAAAGTTTACTTTTGTCAATTCTAAAGTTTACTTTTGTCAGAAGCCACTCATAACAGGTTGGTTTCTTGACATATAAATTAAGCTGTTTACTAATTTCCCCCAGGTAGGTCATTATAATATAGATCAGAATTCCTAGGTTGGTAAGAGCAGCACATTTTCCTATTAAGTATCTGCACATATATTTTCCTATAAAGTATCATTCATAGTCAGAAGATTACCAGGTCAGCATGCATTCAGAAATAGCAGGAGTCCTGTAACAGAGATGCTTACTAGTATCAGACAAAGATAGTTTGAAATCTCCATCTAGAATTATCGTTAGGTAGAGATCTTTACCGTATGCAAACTCCTTGAGGGTGGGGGCCAATGTGGATCTTGTTCACTGCTACATCTTCAGCACATAGTATGGCATCTAGAATATAGCATGTAATAAAAAAATGTCACCGAATGAATGGATGGGATGATAATACTGTGTGTTAGCCAAGACACCTTGTCTTAATGTTTGAATGGGCTATGCCAACAAGTACTTTTTGTTATTCTTTTAATACTGATCCAATTCCATCCTTATTTACCTTTTGTTCCATAGAAAGATGAATATCTTTTGTTTGATTTTCCTATTGCTTAAGAATGAATCTAACCCTTTAAAGAAAATTGTTAAATCCCTAATACATTAGTTATATGGTAGTTTGTCATTTACCTTAACTTCTCAAATTCTTGGGAGTAATTCTCTCTCTCTCTCTCTTTTTTTTTTTTTTTTGCCTTTTTCTTAATTTGTAGTCCAGTGGCTTGGACAGTGGCATTACATGAGTTTGATTTTGAATTCAGACTTTCCTGTTATGAATAATTTTGAACAAGCTGCTTCATCTCTTTGAGCTTAATTTTCAGTTCAGATCAGTCACTCAGTCATGTAAGACTCTTTGCAACTTCATGGGCTGCAGTACGTCAGGCTTCCCTGTCCATCACAAACTCCCGGAGCTTACTCAAATTCATGTCCATCAAGTCGGTGATGCCGTCTAACTACCTCATCCTCTGTCATGCCCTTCTTCTATCGCTTTTAATCTTTCCTAGCATCAGGGTCTTTTCCAGTGAGTCATTCTTTGCATCAGGTGGCCAAAGGATTGGAGTTTCAGCTTCAGCATCAGTTCTGCCACTGAATATTCAGGACTGATTTCCTTTAAGACTGACTGGTTTGAACTCCTTGCAGTCCAAGGGACTCTCAAGAGTCTTCTCCTACACCATAGTTCAAAAGCATCAATTCTTCAGCATTCTGCTTTCTTTATAGTCTAACTCTCACATCCATACATAACTACTGGAAAAACCAAAGCTTTGACTAGATGGACCTTTGTTGGCAAAATAATGCCTCTGCTTTTGAATATGCTATCTAGGTTGGTCATAGCTTTTCTTCCAAGGAGCAAGCGTCTTTTAATTTCATGGCTGCAGTCACCATCTGCAGTGATTTTGGAGCCCAAAATAATAAAATGTCACTGTTTCCACTATTTCCCCATCTCTTTGCCATGAAGTGATGGGACCAGATGCCATGATCTTTGTTTTCTGAATGTTGAGCTTTAAGCCAACTTTTTCACTCTCCTCTTTCACTTTCATCAAGTGGCTCTTTAGTTCTTCTTTACTTTCTGCCATGAGTGTGGTGTCATCGGCATATCTGAGGTTATTGATATTTCTCCCAGCAATCTTGATTCCAGCTTGTGCTTCATCCAGCCCAGCATATCGCATAATGTACTCTGCGAAATAAATAAGTTAAATAAGCAGGGTGACATTGTGATGTACTCCTTTATAAAATATGATTAACATAGTTCTGGTACAAGTCAAATAGTATGGCATGTACTGAGTGACAGAGTATCTAACACACTGTAAAGACTCAATAAATTATACATCAGTATTGTTATAGATATTGTCTAGTATCCTCGCAAATGGCCAATATTGATATGACTGCAAGCTCTGCATTTATAATATGCTTTCTCTTTGTACTTCAAAAGAAGTACAAAAGTAAGTGGAAGCCTAGGAACTAGTTGTATCCTCGGGAAAAGTACTGGAAGCAATGCCTCAGAGAGAAAGAGTAAGGTAAAGTTTTTCAGATATAAAAAAGGATCGGGGAAATTGGACAACCAATTTTGATGTTTTTAACTTAAACTACAGTGGCACCAAAATGAAGTATTTCATTGTTCTGTCTCAGCTATGTGAATGGAATTTGAATTCCATAGGTTAGGAACCATTGTATTTCTTGTATACAGCTAGTTTGTGGGGGTCACATATTGTGGAAACTCAAAAAATGTTTTTTAATTAAAAAATGAACACCTGTGGGAAAAATTTTGAAATGAGACTGTTTATATAATGTTAATTCTGCAATCTTAAAGATCATTTTTTGTCTTCCTAACATTTGCTTTGTATTTAATATTTAAATTGTTTAATCCATCAACTGCTGTGCCAGAACCTTGCATTCTCAATGTAGATTATTCTCAAATGATCTGTGCATACACACTGAAGTTTGAGGAGTGAGCAAGGAAGCCGTGTGCGGCTGCGTCTAATTGCAGTTTCACTCAGCTGTCACCTTCTTAGCCTTCTCCTAACCACCCTATCTAGAAATAGCTTCACTTCATCACTGTCACAGACCTACACCTATCTTTATGTCACTCTATTTTTCTTACCTTTTATCACAACCTAGTATTATAATTTATACTTATTTTTTACTCTTAGTCACTAGATGATAAGCTGTGTAGGGGAAAGGGCTTTGCTTTGTTCTCAGCTATATACCTGGAGCATAGAATAGTCGCTGGCCCATGTTAGGCCCTCAATAAATATATGCAGAATAAAGAAATGAATGGACTCAAAGCTAACACATGTATAGACTGTACTGAAGACAAAGCCACTGAGTATCACTGTTTCACAGCAAGCATAGTTTGATCTCTAATTTTATTGAAGAGATCTCTAGTCTTTCCCATTCTACTGGTTTCCTCTATTTCTTTGCATTGATCACTTAGGAAGTTTTCTTATTTCTCCTTGCTATTGTTTGGAACTCTGCATTCAGATGGGTGTATCGTTCCTTTTCTCCTTTGCCTTTCACTTCTCTTCTCTTCTCAGATATTTCTTAGGCATCACCAGACAACCATTTTGGCTTTTTGCAATTCTTTTCCTTCGGGAGAGTTTTGATGACTGCCTCCTGTACACTGTTATGAATCTCTATCTATAGTTCTTCACTCACTCTGTCCATCAGATCTAATCCCTTGAATTTCTTTGTCACTTCCACTGTATAGTCATAAGGGATTTGATTTAAGTCATACCAGAATGGCCTAAGATGTGCATAATAAAGGACAGAAATAGTATGGACCTAACAGAAGCTGAAGACGTTAAAAGAGGTGGCAAGAATACATAGAACTATACAAAAAAAGATCTTAATGACCCAGATTACCACAATGCTGTGATCATTCACCTAGAGCCAGACAAACATCCTGGACTACAAAGTGAAGTGAGCCTCAGGAAGCTTCATTATTGAACAAAGCTAGTGCATGTGATGGAATTCCAAATTAATTATTTCAAATCCTAAAAGATGATGGAGGTGATGGAATTCCAGTTGAGCTATTTCAAATCCTGAAAGATGATGCTGTGAAAGTGCTGCACTCAATATGCCAGCAAATTTGGAAAACTTAGCAGTGGCCACAGGACTGGAAAAGGTCAGTTTTCATTCCAATCTCAAAGAAAGGCAATGCCAAAGAATGTTCAAACTACTGCATAATTGCACTCATTGCAATGCTAGTGATAATGCTCAAAATTCTCCAAGCTAGTCTTCAACAGTATGTGAACCTAGAACTTCCAGATGTTGAAGCTGGATTTCGAAAAGGCAGAGGAACCAGAGATCAAATTGTCAACATCTGTTGGATCATAGAAAAAGCTATAGACTTCCAGAAAAACATCTAGTTTTGCTTCATTGACTATGCCAAATCCTTTGACTATGTGTATCACAACAAACTGGAAAATTTTTAAAGAGATTGAAATACCAGAGTACCGTAGCGGCCTCCTGAGAAACCTGTGTGCATGTCAATAAGCAACAGTTAGAACTGAACATGGAACAACAGACTGGTTCCAAATAGGGAAAGTAGTTCGTCAAGGCTGTATATTGTCACCCTGCTATTTAATTTATGCAGAATATATCATGTGAAATGCTGGGCTGGATGAAGCACAAGCTGGAATCAAGAGTGCTAGGAGAAATATCAATAACCTCTGATATGCACATGCTACCATCCTTATGACAGAAAGCAAAGAACTAAAGCCTTTTGATGAAAGTGAAAGAAGAGAGTGAAGAAGTTGGCTTTAAATTCAACATTCAAAAAACTAAGATCATGGCTTCTGGTCCCATCAATTCATGGCAAATAGACAGGGAATCAGTGGAAGCAGCAACAAACTTTACTTTCTTGGGCTCGTAAATCACTGCACATGGTGATGCAGTCATGAAATTAAGAGGATTGCTCCTTGGAAGAAACCTAGCCAACTGTATTAAAAAGCAGTGACATTTCTTTGCCAGCAGAGGTCCATATAGTCAAAGCTATGGTTTTTCAAGTAGTCATGTATAGTTGTTAGAGTTGGACCATAAGGAAGGTTGAGCGCTGAAGAATTGATGCTTTTGAACTGTGGTGTCGGGGAAGACTCTTGAGAGTCCCCTGGATAGCAAGGAGATTCAACTAGTCCATCCTAAAAGAAATCACTGTAGTGCTTTGTGTTAAATAATCACTGTATTTGCATCAGTAATCTTATCATTCTGCTCAGTGTTTCTTCAAAGCCTAAAGTGGAAGTTGTATTTTAAATATTAAAACAAATCTTCAATGAACTATTACTTAAATACTATCATGTTGATTGAGGTTAAGAATCTCTTTAAAGAGGCATTTCCTATTACTTTTGGTGGCAGAAAGTCTTTAATTTTCAACAGGTTAAATATATGAACATAAAAGCAATTAAGTCTCAAGAGTTCACCTACTTCCAGGTAAATTGTACTAAGATATTCTCAACAGTGAAGAGGCCATTTTTTTTTTTTTTTCCCTAACAAATCTCCAAGACAGTGATTCTGAAATCTGTTCAGGAGTCCATTCACTGTATTTTCTGATTTATGTTACTGAGTATATTTCTTTTTATTATTTCATCCTTATTGAAGCTTAAGATAAATGCATTTCCTCACCCCTCCCACATTCTCCCAATGACTAAAAAAGGCTAATTTGCTTCTCAGCCCTCTTCCTTCAAGCAAATCAATTTTCTTTTGATTAAACTCTATTAGCGAATAGCCACCTTAGCACCATGGCTAAATGCAGGACTCTCTTCTAAACAAGGCATCAGAGAAAAACTAGATACACAGAGGAAGTCTAATCATGAACCTAACAGAGAATATTAACAAAACCTAAATTTAAAACTCTAGAGCTTTAGTCTTTGAGGGACAGTATTCAGTCCTGAATATTCATTGGAAGGACTGATGCTGAAGCTGAAACTCCAGTACTTTGGCCACTTGATGTAAAGAGCGGACTGACTATAAAAGACCCTGATCCTGGGAAAGATTGAAGGTAGGAGGAAAAGCTCATGCCAGAGGACCAAGATGGGTAGATAGCATCACTGACTCAATGGGCATGAGTTTGAGTAAACTGTGGGAGTTGGTGATGGACAGGGAGGCCTGGCACGCTGCAGTCCATGGGGTCGCAAAGAGTTGGACATGACTGAGCAACTGAACTGAAGTTACATTTTCAGTCAGCTTACAATTTATAGCAATATTATACAACTGTAAGTAAGTTGAAATTTACATTTAAGCTGAACTAGCATATTATACTGCGTTAGTTTTAAGAACTGCATTCTAGATTGCCTCATTGCTTGGGAGAAATGTTTTCCTGTGTATTTCTAAATGTAGAATTCATCTTATATGTTAAGATGTCTCTTTAATGATGCCAGTGTCAACAGTTATTTTGTCCATACCCCACCCTTCTCTTTTTTCTCTAACTTCAGCTTAAGAACGTGGTACTGAATTGTTTACTAATTTGGCTTATATTTTTATTGCACCTCATTTTATTTATAAAATATAGGTGCTATAGGAAAGATTTATGAATCTAACTACTTCCAACTTTTTAGGTCAATCCAGATGGAGACAGATACATTTCTGTGTAGCATTTATGGATAAAATATATACTCAGAAATCTTAAACCTATTTCAAACCTATTGATAACATTTAGTTTTGCAAACACTGAAATGACAACTGAAAATATGAAATGGTACTATAAACTATCTAGTCCTGTTTTTATTTCTGTGAAATATAGATTGTTGTAAAATCATTCCAAAGGTCCAAGATATATTGCACAATCAGAATCCACCCAATTCATGGGTTATATCTTGGTTAGATGACCATATTATGCCTGTATACTGATTAAGTAATTAGCTAGTATTAGTAGTTAAATATCATGTTGATTCCAACAATCAACTAATATGAACCAAAAATCAATTTATCTGAGGGAATATTTTTTCACCTTTAAATAAAGATGATTATTATTAAGTTAGGTCCTTATCCAAATTATCTTTTAACAATAATATTAACTTCCATTTAACTTCAAAAAAAACAAAAAGCTATATTCGAAGATATATGAAGACAATGACAGAATCCTCCATAAAGGGAATTGGAGTCTAACAGGCTATCCAAAAAGATCTACACGTGATTGCCTACAAGGCTGAGCTTCCAAGATTAGGGAGTGTCACATTTAACGTTTATCTCCAGCATTCAGCCTAGTATATGGCACAATTTAGAGCCCAATAGATGGTTGTAGAGTAAAGGTTATGTGCTGTGACAGCCATTATATTAAAAAAAAAAAAAAAGCAGTGGGAGTTCTAGAAAAGGAGCAGTGTATTAACCTGATTTGTTCAAAAGCTGAGGTCAAAATAGTGGTGACTTTTTAGTACTCAGAAGCCCAAACTCAAGCATGAGCCATTTTTAGGTCTTTTAGTTTATCTTTGGATTCACATATCAATTACTATAGTAACTTGGACCCTAAGAGTCACAAACATTAATAGTCTAAAAATTAGTAAGTTGTTAACCAGCCCCCATACTTTTCAGGAAGTTTTGTAATCCCCCTTTGGCCCAATAAAGATGTCCTATTAACCGCTTTTTATTCATAAATTCTGATTTTTTTTCTTTTTATATTTCAGGAAACTTTGTTGAGTATGATATTATTTGGTGATTATAACATTCCTCCCTGGGCTTCACTGGTGGCTCATCAGTAAAGAATTCACCTGCAATGCAGGAGATGTCTGTAAGAGACACTGGTTTAATCCCTGGGTTAGGAAGATCCCCTGAAGAAGGAAATGGTAAACTACTCCAATATTCTTGCCTGGAAAATCCCATGTACAGAGGAACCTGGCAGGCTACAGTTTATGGGATCGCAAAAGAGTAAAAAATGACTTAGCGACTAAACAGCAACAACACTCCTCCCCAGTGGGCTCAAGATTCTGTAGTATCACTCACTGAATCTTCTGACATCCTTCTGAAATAAGATGACATAAATGGCAAGGTCTGTTAGCCACAATTTACACAGATGCAGAAGTTGAAATTCAAAGTTAAGTGACCTGTCCTGGTCCGGCCAGGAGTGTGTTGGCATATCTCAATGTAAACGCCGGAGTGCTGGAATTGCCCTACCAGACACATTATGTTCTAGGAAAATGTTTCAGCACCTCAAAGAGGCTTCCCTGATTAGGCTACCTTTCTTCTTCCTCCTCCTGAACAGGAGCAATAGAACAAAAGACCAGAAGGAATCCAAAACTAAATGAGGGCTCCCATATTTTATACAGGTTTTCATATTGTTGGGTTCTTTAAAACGCTCCATCAGTTTCCTGACTCTACTTGTTTCTAATGTAACTGGGCCCTGCATTTGTAATCTTCCACTCTTCAATTTCCTGTCATCTAAAATTATACCAATCATAGGTGATCACTATCCTCATGGTCTTTGATCTGCTTCTCATCTAAAATCCATCATTTACTAAAGCTCTTGCTTTTTTCAGTCTTCAGTCTGTGCAGTATATGAAGGTGGCAATTATGCCTCTTTTTTTGAACCCTCACTTAGTGGCCTGGAGAGGAAGAGTGATGCCCTTGAGCAATGTCACGAGTCCATACCCTTCTTCCCGCATGCCACTGTGCTATGCCCCCACACGACCACCCTTTATTCTTTGATATACTTTCGCTTTTCTTTCTGTGTATCTCATCACACCTGTGTTTTCCTTCTTTGTCTTCTCTTTCACCACACAATAAAATATAGACTCCTTAAAGTTATCTCCTTGCCCTTCTTCACTTTGTTCTGATTTGCTTCACTTGGCCACCTTATCTCCCTCTGTTGCTCCTTGCCCCCATGACTTCAGTCCCATTTTACCTGATCTATAACCCACACTTTGAATTAAGCTTTTACCTGCTCAGAAAACTTTAGGAACTTTCTGTCACTTACTAGAAGGAGTCAACACTTCCTGGTTTGACACTCCTGACTCTAATCAATACCTCCATGGCCTACAGCCATCTCTCATATTATCCTCCCACCTCCTGGGCAAGCTTTGTCATTGTCTATTTCCTAACTCACTCTTCATCTTCTTGCTCTCCTGCGTTTACTGGTTCTTTATGCCCTTCTTAACTGCCCTGTACCCCATCTCCACATACCCAATTTATCCAATTTTCTAGAAACATCTTCAGTTCAGTTGTTCACTCGTGTCTGACTCTTTGTGACCCCATGAATCGCAGCACAACACGCCTCCCTGTCCATCACCAACTCCCGGAGTTCACTCAAACTCATGTCTGTCGAGTCGGTGATGCCATCCAGCCATCTCATCCTCTGTCGTCCCCTTCTCCTCCTGCCCCCAATCCCTCCCAGCATCAGAGTCTTTTCCAATGAGTCAGCTCTTCACATGAGGTAGCCAGAGTACTGGAGTTTCAGCTTTAGCATCATTCCTTCCAAAGAAATCCAAGGGCTGATCTCCTTTAGAATGGACTGGTTGGATCTCCTTGCAGTCCAAGGGACTCTCAAGAGTCTTCTCCAACACCACAGTTCAAAAGCATCAATTCTTCAGTGCTCAGCCTTCTTCACAGTCCAACTCTCACATCCATACATAACCACTGGAAAAATCATAGCCTTGACAAGCCAGACCTTTGTTGGCAAAGTAATGTCTCTGCTTTTGAATATGCTATCTAGGTTGGTCATAACTTTTCTTCCAAGGAGTAAGTGTCTTTTAATTTTATGGCTGCAGTCACCATCTGCAGTGATTTTGGAGCCCCCAAAAATAAAGTCTGACACTGTTTTCACTGTTTCCCTATCTATTTCCCATGTAGTGATGGGACCAGATGCCATGATGTTCGTTTTCTGAATGTTGAGCTTTAAGCCAACTTTTTCACTCCCCTCTTGCACTTTCATCAAGAGGCTTTTTAGTTCCTTTTCACTTTCTGCCATAAGGGTGGTGTCATCTGCATATCTGAGGTTATTGATATTTCTCCCGGCAATCTTGATTCCAGCTTGTGCTTCTTCCAGTCCAGCGTTTCTCATGATGTCCTCTGCATAGAAGTTAAATAAGCAGGGTGACAATATACAGCCTTGACGTACTCCTTTTCCTATTTGGAACCAGTCTGTTGTTCCATGTCCAGTTCTAACTGTTGCTTCCTGACCTGCATACAGATTTCTCAAGAGGCAGGTCAGGTGGTCTGGTATTCCCATCTCTTGAAGAATGTTCCACAGTTATTGTGATCCACACAGTCAAAGGTTTGGCATAATCAATAAAGCAGAAATAGATGTTTTTCTGGAACTCTCTTGCTTTTTCAATGATCCAGCAGATATTGGCAATTTGATCTCTGGTTCCTCTGCCTTTTCTAAAACCAGCTTGAACATCTGGAAGTTCACAGTTCACGTATTGCTGAAGCCTGGCTTGGAGAATTTTGAGCATTAATTTACTAGCGTGTGAGATGATGCAATTGTGCGGTAGTTTGAGCATTCTTTGGCATTGCCTTTCTTTGGGATTGGAATGAAAACTGACCTTTTCCAGTCCTATGTCATCTTACCTTCATGATATTGTCATTGCTTCTCCCACCATGAAGCAGCCCCTTGTCAAGGTTTCAGGATGTGTGGTCAGAAACCTACCTGTGTCAGAATTGCTTTTGATTCTTAAATATACACATCCCCAGGCCTCAACCCAGCCTACTATATTTAATTATCTAAAGATGAGGACCAGAAATCTACATGTTTACCAAGCTTTCCCATTAATCTTACACACATCAAGTTTATAGAACTACAACTGTATGTTCTAAATTCTCCAGTTGCACTTAAGTATTCTTTTATTTAGGTACATTCAGTTGTTCCCTTTCATCATTATTATTTGCCTGTGTACTTTTTGTGAGTGCATTCTGAGAGTAGGTATATAACTTTAACATCAAAATAAATGCTGCTGCATCAAAAATGCTCCTAGAATTTATTACATCTTTGATAAATATTGGTTAATTAAAAGAAGATGAGTGAAAACATTTCATTCACTAGTACCAAAACAGCATTAGAATTTGTCTAACTCATATATATATATACAGATGAAAATAACAACTTGATTTTTCCTCAAAATAATACAAAAATGTGAGGTGGATTGAAATAATATTAGGAAATCACTTAAAAGACTAACTATGCATTTCTAAGTGTGTCTTATTCATCAACCACTGCAAGGCTTAATGAAAGACCAGAGAGTCAGGAGGCCTGGGTTTAAAGTTTCTTTTTGACACTTTACTGAGTGCTCTTCCATAATTCTTTCGACATTCCTAGGTCTTTCTTTCCTTCCCTTTACTATACGGAGGTTCAACTAGATAAGCCAATTAAGTAGTTCTATGATTGCATTATTCTATGATTAAGCTATGTGGTTTAAGTAGGCCTACAATTTCTGATTTTAGGCTACTTCTGATTAGTCTTATTAAATAAAAGAACTTGCATTTAACTTTCCCCAGAGAGTTTCACAAAACAGAGTTTAAAACTATCTGACAAATTGAGAAACAAATGTAGTTAAATATCCTTAATATCATTTGTTTTAACTCAAATCACTTAGCAAAGGCTGTTTTAAGTATGTGTTAAATATAGCCCATTTCTTATTGCCTATGTCATTAGCCGATCCATTAAATTGACATTGAGACTGGTATTTTGCCATTGTAATATTGTTCTCTGCCTGCAAATTAAGCTAGAATTCTGGGCTCTTCTGATGCTGGGATCTGAGACACATATATTTCTATGATTTCAGTTTAACCTCAGTGAACATGAAAATGGTGTCTTTCATAGAAGTTCTTTATTTTGGACCTTTTAAACACAGAAAGGCAACTATTGATATGGTCTTAAAAATTATTTTAAAAATTGTTCTCATTTTTATATACTAGGTCCACTTTACTTTAAAACATGTTTCTATACAGAAATATGACAAACAACATTGGACTATCCCCTTTTGATATTGTCATTCTAGTTATATCATTTTTCCACAGTTCAAGTTTTAGTTTCACTGATGGATAATTAGATATGAGAGTAAAATTACATTGTTCTATTTCTATATCATTACCATATTCATCACACATTTGCTAAATTAAACAGTATATTCAAATGAGCTAATGAATTATAGGTTTTAAGAGCAGAATGATCCATATTTGTTGAAGAAAATTCTGCTCAATCTTCATTGGAAAAATTAAAGAATTGTACCTTATTATACATAAATATTTCTTTAGGCCAAGATTTATTTTAGAAAATAAGTTTATGTAAAGAATTTATTACCTAAAGGTAATGATAGATTATATAGTATATTTTATTAAATATAAATAATCCAACTGTGTTGTTTTTTTAATGACATCTATTTGACCTAAATTTCTTGATTTGATTTCAGAATAGCATTATTTCAGTCTAGCTCATATTTTTCCCTTGTTTTGAATACAATGAAAATCATTATTTTCATCTTCTTTATATGTGTTTATGAATTAGACTTGGACATTCTGATATGCATAGAGTGCTAAGGAAGCTTATCTAAGTCTTTAGTTTTAAAGACTTTAAAGTGTTTAGTTTGTTTAGTTTCAATATAATCAGTTTCTTAATAAAAAGCTATTATGTTACTGTCTTCCTTACAGCACCTTCTCTGTAAATTCTTTACAGATTTCTTATAATTCAACAAGCTGGGAAAATGTGGAATGAATGGGAATATATTTCATTACAAAGTAGATAAAAACTGGAAGATTTCAAGACTTTCATTTCAAATCCTACATCAAGCTGGAACCTACCTCTGTGATAGGGGATATCTATCTTTTCCTTTCTAAAAATTAAAGTACAACAGGGCCCAAACATTGGAAAGTATGCTCTTAACAAGGTAACTTTAAGGTACAGGCATACTAGTAATTTTTAAAAAAAAAGATTTACAAGTATCAGTCACCTAGAGAAGAAAATGGCAACCCATTCCAGTATTCTTGCCTGAAAATTCCATGGACAGAAGAGCCTGGTAGGCTATAGTCCATGAGGTCGCAAAAGAGTCAGACAGGACTGAGCACACAGACATACAAATATCAGTAGGATTATTGGAGATTAATTCTTATGGTACTTTAGTCACTCTCTGATAGCTAGATATTGAGGGACATAATTTCTTTTTTAACCATGGATATACAATTTTGTGCATCACTGCTTAGGTGACCTGAAAGAGATTATATAAAAACTCAAATGTATTATCAGAGAGGAGTCATCAATGGAGAGGATCTGGTGCAGTATGGATAAAAGTAAAAATGTAAACAGAACATACAGATTCTATGTTCTCCTCCTTTGTTAATATAACACTGGTTTAGGCAATAATATAATTGCTGAGTAACAGGTAATGTCAAATGTTAGTTTTTTAAACATTAAGTCCAGATCTTTCTTCCAATGCATTTTAGTTCCTCTGGAAAAGTGGTTATGTCCTGCATCTCCATTTCAGATTTTCAGCCAGTAGTATAATGATTCTCTTCACATGCTGTCTTGCATTTAATCATAAAATTTTCCCAGAAGGAGCAGTTTAATGATCGAGTAATCACAGCTGCTATTTTCTGTCCTTTTTTGTAACCACAGGTTAGATCCAGGGGATGTCCTTTTGATGTTCCTTACCTCTGAGAAAACAACAGTTGATTATTTGGTTTTCTGATGAGGAAAGAGATGCTCTTTTAAAGCTTATGCTTTAGAAATTAAGCTCCTTGCACTTTAAATGAAACAATTTTTCCAGGGTATAGGAAATTCAAAAACATCTTTTCCCATGAGAGTTGTGCATTTGTGAGCTACATTGTATGTGGAGTCCTATTAAACTGGACCATTTGGAAAGATCTCCATTATTTAAAGGGACAATCTTATTTTGATATATAACTAATATTGTGTGAATTATAAATTATGTATCTAAATAATTTATATAAAATATAAACAATAAAAACTTATACAATACAATTGCTCATTCAAAGCATTGATTCTGGAATTGACTGTCCAGATTTAAATCAGTTTCCAGCATTTCAGTTCAGTCGTTCAGTCGTGTCCAACTCTTTGTGACCCCATGGACTGAAGCACACCAGGCCTCCCTGTCCCTCACCAACTCCCGGAGTTTACTCAAACTCACGTCCATTGAGTTGGTGATGCCATCCAACCATCTAATCCTCTGTCGTTCCCTTCTCCCGCCTTCAGTCTTTCCCAGGATCAGGGACTGGAATTTTCCAATGAGTCAGCTCTTTGCATCAGGTGGACAAAGTATTGGAGTTTCAGCTTTAGCATCAGTCCTTCCAATGAACACTCAGAACTGATCTCCTTTAGGATGGACTGGTTGGATCTCCTTGCAGTCCAAGGGACTCTCAAGAGTCTTCTCCAACACCACAGTTCAAAAGCATCAATTCCTCAGTGCTCACCTTTCTTTATAGACCAACTCTCACATCCATACATGACTACTGAAAAAAACATAGCCTTAACTGGACGGACCTTTGTTGGCAAAGTACTGTCTCTGCTTTTTAATATGCTGTCGATGTCGGTCATAATTTTCCTGCCAAGGAGTAACCGTCTTTTAATTTCATGGCTGCAATCACCATCTGCAGTGATTTTGGAGCCCCCCAAAATAAAGTCAGCCACTGTTTCCACTGTTTCTGCATCTATTTGCCATGAAGTGATGGGGCCGGATGCCATGATCTTAGTTTTCTGAATGTTGAGCTTTAAGCCAACTTTTTCACTCTCCTCTTTCTCTTTCATCAAGAGGCTCTTTAGTTCTTCTTCACTTTCTGCCATAAGGGTAGTATCATCTGCATATCTGAGGTTATTGATATTTCTTCTGGCAATCTTGATTCCTGCTTCTGCTTCATTCAGCCCAGTATTTCTCATGATGTTCTCTGCATATAAGTTAAGTAAGCAGGGTGACAATATACAGCCTTGATGTACTCCTTTCCTGATTTGGAACCAGTCTGTTGTTCCAGCATTTACTAACTGTGTATAAGAGTAAGTTCCTTTATTGCTTCACCCAGTCTCATTGTGCTCAATAAACATTTAAGGAGTAGATTGACAAGTGAATGAATGTCTTGGCCCTTGATATCCTAGGCAGGGTGGACCCAGAAAAATGAGGGACATAAAATAGGAAAGTAAGAATGAAGCAACGTTTCTCAAAAGTTTCCAACACTGGACTCCTGGAAATGAGGACTCGTGTCCCTGGCATATGTGATTAAGGAAATCCTCAATTCTGTACCCACCAACAGACAACCATATTGATTTACAACAGTGTAAGCTTAAATTCAGGTGTCTCCAATGGTAAAGAATCCGCCTGCCAATGCAAGAGATGTGTGTTTGATCCCTGGGTCAGGAAGATCCCCTGGAGAAGGAAATGGCAGTCCAACTCCAGTATTCTTGCCTAGAAAATTTCTTGGACACAGGAGCCTGCCAGGCTGCAGTCCATGGAGTGCCTTGCAAGGAGTTGGACCCGACTGAGCAACTGAGCACTCAGAGGAGTAAGTTAATTAACCTTTCTGTAACTCATTCATAAAATGAGGACAATAATAGTTCCAATCTCATAGCTTTTCTGTGAGGATTAAAGAAGCAATATACACAATGTGTGCGTGACTGGTTCATAGGAAGCACCCAATCAGTGTTATTGCTATTTATATTTCAATAGGAAAACTAAGGGCTTCCCAGCTGGATCAGTGGTAAATAATCCACCTGCCAATGCAAGTGATGCAGATTTAATCGCTGGGTCAGGAAGATAGCCTGGAGAAGGAAATGGCAACCCACTTTAGTATTTTTGCCTGGAAAATCCCATAAATAGAAGAGCCTGGCAGTCTAAAATCCATGGGGGTCACAAAGACTTCGACACGACTGAACACAGACAGACCCAGGAAAAGTAAAGTTATACTTATCAACTGTCACCAAAATGGACAATAACTTTATTCCCTTAAGAAAGGCATGATCTATTTATGACTTATGTGCAGTTAGATATATTTTTACATTTTACATAAGAAAAAACTTACCTTCATTTTAGTTAATTTCATCTAACCACACTACTGAAATGATGTATGATTTGTGGAAACATGGAAATGAAACCACTTGAAGCATTTTGTAAAGGTTATGAGTTTTTGTTTAGTAACAGATGACTGAGTAGGTTTAACTAAATGTTTATAATAATGAAGGTTATAACTGATAAGTTATATAAAGTGAAAGTATAGTACAAACATTAATTTGGAGTTACCACTTTTATTGTTTATTTGAAGACAAAAGTCACTAACATCTACCACCTAGAATAGATAGTCCAAATTAGATTATGTTCACAAGAGAGGTGTCTTTGGAGATTATGTTCCCTATAATGGAACTGCTGCTGCTGCTGCTGCTGCTGCTAAGTCGCTTCAGTTGTGTCCAATTCTGTGCGACCCCAGAGATGGCAGCCCACCAGGCTCCCCTGTCCCTGGGATTCTCCAGGCAAGAACACTGGAGTGGGTTGCCATTTCCTTCTCCAATGCATGAAAGTGAAAAGTGAAAGTGAAGTCGCTCAGTTGTGTCCGACTCTTTGCGACCCCATGGACCGCAGCCTATCAGGCTCCTCTGTCCATGGGATTTTCCAGGCAAGAGTACTGGAGTCGGGTGCCATCACCTTCTAAGTATTTCAGGCAGGCTCCTCACTTGTCAAACAGCTGCTTTGGTGAGACAAGTTTAATGCAAAGAAAGAGCTACTGTTGTCAGCAGCAAGGTTCTAAGCCCTTGTCACAACCTTTGTCTTTGAAAGTAAAACAAGAAATGTAGCACCTTGATTATTTTCTCCCTCCGAGAGCCTGTAGGAACCTCAGTAAACTGTAGTAATTCCATTTAAATGATTTTAACTTACTGTTTTCTATTCCTCACTCCTTTTCTATAATAAATATAGACTGATGACAATTTGGCTTTTATAAACCTTTGGAGAACATGGTCATATGAAGCCTACCAACAAAATGTTTATTTGAAGGTCAGTTACAATTATTTTCCTTTTCTCTACTTTTTCTTCCAAACTTTATGAAAGTAATTTGAGAGGGTTGAGTTTATTATACAAGAAAAAATATTTGTGTATTATTCTATTTAGACATGCATTCACTGCAAGATTTCAAGTATTTAACATATTAGAATATATTAGAACTCATTAAACCACTGTGTCAGACTCTTATACACAATTTCACTTTTAGTTTTAACATTTTTTAAATTAATTAATTCACATAATAGGTGCAGGGAAATTGGCTCTGAGAATGTTGGGAAAATGGAAACAGAGATATTTTTAGGTAAATTTAGACATTCATTCTGTGAATTCACCACAGAAATAAGAACGTGGTTTATCTGATGCTTTGGCTTCCCAGTATATGAACACATCCCTCATTAAATTGTCAGTCTGCACTTTTCCAAATTGTGATGGAAACTCAGAATATAAAAGGACAATCCCATATCAAAGTTTGAATTTTCCAGACCTGGTGAGACCCCACCATTCTTGGACAGTGTGACTAGTAGCTCTGTGCCTCCACTGAGCAATCTAGAGGCCAAAGTACTGAGATAGGCTTCATATGCTCCTGTTTGGTGTGGCTAAATTGAAAACATACCTCACCCCACACTGGGCATACACGGTAGAATTTCTTTCAGCCAGTCCATAATCAAGCTGAAACAGTGTTAATAGTTTTTGTCATTTTAGGAATAGGCTTGATTCCTGAAGAGGAATCAGGTTCCCCTTGTTCTTCTTTCCATTAACTAATTCTCTAATAGGGATTAAACTGATGATAAATGAGCAAGTCATTCTACTCTTTTCAAATGAGATAAAGAAACTGTGGGGAAAAAAACTGTGTAGAATGACTCAAATGAACATTTATACAGGATTTATTATTACAGTGTTATCCTGGGCTCACCCATGGAGAATTAACCAGGCAATAATAAAAATCCATAATTAAAACTGAGTTTCACTCTATTTACAAACATTATGACTATCGATAGCACTAGATCATTCTAACAGCCCAACTTTGTGCTGAGAAAAGTTATGTAACTTCTGTTAGCCTTTGTTTCCTGATTTATACCCTGAGAGTACTAATACTTTAAAGGAATATTGTAAGAACTGAACTAACGAATAGCTGTAAAATTGGGTTTGACATATATGCGTGCATGCATGCATGCTGAGTCACTTCACTTGTGTCTGACTGTTTGCAACCCCGTGGACTGTAGCCAACCAGGCTCCTCTGTCCGTGTGATTCTCCAGGCAAGAATACTAGAGTGGGTTGTCATGCCCTCCTCCAGGGGAATCTTCCTGACCCGGGGATCAAACCCATGTCTCTCATGTCTTCTGCACTGGCAGGTGGGTTCTTTACCACTTCTGTACCCTTGGAAGCCCAAGACATACATACTATGCTCTAAATGAAAATTAGTCTTTATTATTCATGTTTGAAATAGGCACTAGTATTTGTATTTTGATCTCCTCGCTGTCCAGGGAGACCTGGCAGGCTGCAGTCCATGGGGTCTCAAAGAGTAAGACACAACTTAGTGACTGAACAATAATTCGTATTTTACAGAAAAGGAAGAGTATATTAGCACTCAGATAAGTTTACCCACTAGACTAAGGTCATGCACAGCTAAAATGTGGACAGCTTCAGTAAGCACATGATTTGTATCAAAGTGATTTTGAAAAGATTATGGAAATTTATAATAAGTTCACCATAATAAGGTCCTGAAGCTGGTTTGCTAATCTTACCTGACTCAAATGTACTTAGTCCGTTGATATGTATGGTAATTTTCTTCTCCCAGATCTTGAACTCCTACTCAGTTGTGTATTTTTCCCATTTCTAATTTTAAATTTTGTAACATTTTACAATTTCAGAGTGTGTGTGTGTGTGTGTGTCTGTTGTGATATGTCATCAGAGGCCTTTTTGGCCTGTAAGTTCTAAATAAGATAGGTTTACACTCCTATTCCTTGTCCCATGGAAAACCCAAAACCCTTCTCAGGCTTTCTCTAAACTCCCAGTGGGTTGTTCATTTTCATGGTCACCTGTCTTTAATTACCTCTTTCTATAACTGTTTTCTTTTCTGCCTGTGTCCTGGCTATGTTATTTATTAAAATAAGGAAATCAGCCTCTTTTTAAAGTATGCACCATGTGCAGAGTTCAATAAAAATAAATGTGTTTAGCAATGTGAATGTTGCTCACTTTAAGATGCAGAAAACAACAACTTAAAATTGGATCCTGTGCATCCCTAGTTTTTTATTTCATCTCTCTTAAAAGCCATTCTATCTTGGTCTCTTTTTTCTTTTTTTTTGTTTCCCACCATCCACTAAATTCTCATTAATTTCCAATTTAGGAACAGTTCTGCTGCCTTCTATTGCTTTCTGTTCTAATAACACATGTTCTCTGACTCTCATATTTTGCTGCAAGCACATTGTCAAGATATCTTCCTAATCTTAGATAACACTCTTATCAGGGATTAACACATTAACATATACACACTATAATGGCAAAACATCTTAACTCTTCTTGGAACTAGGAGGGATGGAATTAAATAAATTAAGAAAGTGAAACAAGCCAAATTCACATTTGAAAGATGCTTCTGAGGAAAATGGGCTACAAATCAGAGCTCAGAAATTCTTTGAGAACATCTTTAACTCCTCATCTGTTACCTAACGTGCACAGGGGCACAGCTATTAGAATCACAGGAACAATTTCTTTTTTATCTCAGAAGCAAGGGATAGCTGAATATGCAAATCCCTTGTCTCAGATTAATTGATTTATCAGGTAAAGGGCAATTTGATTTTGTGTAGAAGTGGTGAGTCTCTATGTTCTAATTTGAATAAAAATTTTATTTCAAGATGTTCTACTTCTGAAAGCTCTGTGACAGGTTTAACAATTCTAAATATTATGGCTTCAATAGTCCTTTCTTTTGTGTAGGACTTAAATTTTGTGTTTATTTCCAAATTTTGGCTACACTTGTTGGCCATACTTATGCCCTGGAAAAATGGCAATTATTTCAGATTTTTAAAGTCATCTTACTATCGAAGACAATATGTTGTTTTTATCTAAGCATTGACTATGAAAATGAAGTAATTTTTGCTATTAGTACTATTATTTCATTTTACTTTAGTCTTTTGCCGGGTCACTGTAGTGCTTTGTGTTAAATAATCACTGTATTTGCATCATTAATCTTATCATTCTGCTCAGTGTTTCTTTAAAGCTTAAACTGGAAGTTATATTTTAAATATTAAAACAAATCTTCAGTGAGCTACTACTTAAATACTATCATGTTGATTGAGGTTAAGAATCTCTTTAAAGAGGCATTTCTTATTGCTTTTGGTGGCAGAAAGTCTTTAATTTTGAACAGGTTAAATATATGATCATAAAACCAATAAAGTCTCAAGAATTCACCTACTTCCAGGTAAATTGTACTAAGATATTCTCAACAGTGAAGAGGCCATTTTTTTTTTTTTCCTAACAAATCTCCAAGACAGTGATTCTGAAATCTGTTCAGGAGTCCATTCACTGTATTTTCTGATTTATATTACTGAGTATATTTCTTCTTATTTCATCCTTATTGAAGCTTAAGATAAATGCATTTCCTCACCCCTCCCCCATTCCCCCAATGACTAACGAAAAAGGCTAATTTGCTTCTCAACCCTCTTCCTTCAAGCAAATCCATTTTCTTCTGATTAAACTCTGTTAGTGAATAGCCACCCTAGCACCATTGCTAAATACAGGACTCTCTTCTAAACAAGGCATCAGAGAAAAACTAAACACACAGAGGAGGTCTAATCATGAACCTAACAGAGAATATTAACAAAACCTAAATTTAAAACTCTAGAGCTTTAGTCTTGGAGGGACAGTATGATTCCCTAGAAATAGAAAAGCTGACATTTGAAGCAATTTAATCAAAGCTCTTGCTATTCCCTCTTGGGTTCATAATGTGAGGCTGTTTTAAATCATTATGACCTCCATGCCTAAGCATCTTTGGAAAATTCGAAGCTACATGTTTAGCACCTGAAAGCCTTTGTATTTCCCTTCTAGGATGATGGAAATAAATTCCATATAGGCTTCGTATTTTAGATATTTAGCTGATTTTACCTGGTTTGGACTATTTGCTGACAGTGCATGGTTCTTGAATAACAGGAATAACATACAAGAAATGTGCCCTGCTACTTGGCACACAGGAAATGAGGACGCTCACTGTGCCTGCCTCCAGGAGTTAGCTCAATAAATTTGAATTGCTCATTAGCGTTCCAATGCCTCATTGTTGCCTATATGTGAACAGCTTAAGTGAATAGGAATCAGATGGAGGGTGGGGGAGGACACACAGAGATTTCACATAATTCCTGTTGCCAGAGAAACCATTTTCTTGCTGTCTGGGCATGTACCAAATAGCTTAGATCAACTGGAGGCTCAGCACAACCCTTGCTGTGACTTTACTAAAGAAAACAAACAGAAGGGGGGAAATGCTTACGAAGAAAAGCAGAATCGAGTATTACAATGTTCTTTTAATTAGATGGTTTTGTAGACTGGCCTTTGAAACACCTTGTCCCCTCAGTAATAACTGATTCATCTGACTATACATGTGTTTCTGTGCTTCATGTTGATTTATATTTCTTTTTCTGCCTGTGTTTAGAAACCATGTTTTTATATATGTTTACATATATTATACATATGCATATTTACACAAGAGTATTATTTATCTTTTCTCCTCTCTTCCCACCTCCCCCACATACGCCCCACATCATGCAGCTGAGCTCCGTTTAACACATGGGAAACTTTTCTCAGGGGATAAAAAGAATATGGCAGTAACATAGTTTGCTCATCAAAGCTGAAAGAAATGACATAAATTGAGGAAATACATGAGAGTGCACTCCATGAATTCTATGTTCATTGATTTAACACTTGGATCTTTTTGATGAAGGATGTTTTTTAAGCATAAAGATGAGAAAATCATTTAGGAATAAATGATGTAAAATATTGTAAACACACAGCTTCTCTTACATTTTCCCACATAAGTATGTGCTGACTCTACTTCTGATTCTATGCAGGAAAAACAAGTAGTAGTGGTAGTAGTAACAAAATTTATTGATTTATTCATTTATTTATTTATGACTACTCTGAAAAGAGCTGTTTCACATGCTGGGAGACTTTTATTTTGTCCTATTTTGTTTTCTTTGTTTCTTTTTATTGTTTTTATTTTAATTTATTTAAAGATTTTGGTAATGATTTGTTTTTCCTTCGTATCCTTTTGGAATAGAGATAATTGGTAGATGTATTTGGCACATAGAGACTTTATAAAACTGAGTGTTCATTCATGAATTCCTTGATATATCTCACCTCATGTAGAGGTAACCTCTATTTGTGCTGCCTCTGCTAGTACAGTTTTAATCATAATGTTTATGCCATTTATGTCACATGTTTTTCTTTAGTTTCTGCTCCACTAGTTCCATCAAATACACTAAGATTATAACTGTGTCCCATCTATATTCACAAATCTCACACCAAGCATAGAGCCCATATGTAACAAATACAGAAGAAATGTTTACCGAAAAAGTGAATCAATGAATGACACAGAATGTTACCTCATAGGAATTACTAATATGCACAAGATAACATTATAAATTGGGAGTAAACTGGGAGATGAAATTCAAGGTTTCAAATCACCATGCCACAGTAACTGCTGAACATATTTCACATTTTTAGATATTCTAAGAAAAAATGGCAATATTGGAAAAAATATATTAAATAAAAATCACAGGTTTTCAAATATAAGCTTATGTTGCCCAAATTGCAAAAAATTTTTTGGAAAAAAGAATCCAAATACAATATTTATTTTAGTTTTTTCTAATTTTAGTCTCATGTTTTTCTTTTCCTCTGCATACTTCAGTCTTTAATTGTGTCAATGCTAAAAATCTCCCTATGCCTTCATAATTACCTCACGCTAATTTCACCTGCCCTGGGTATATGGCCCAATTCTCATTCTAGTTTAACGACTCATCCTCTTTAGGCCAGCACACGTAGAAAATTGTTGATCAGCTTTAAAGCACTCATACTAAAAATATTTAGATTTTATTTTGCTTTGCCATTTATTTATTTTGTTTTCCATTTATCTTACAGAAGGTGCAATAGTTTAATTTCAATCTTTATTGGTTTCCACATTTTTTTTCGACTTTCTTTCAGTTCTTTAAATCTGTCTTATTAACTTTGACAATCAATTCATCAGATGAAAGCATAAACTATTAAAGATCCCTGTGAAATAATCTCCATCATTTCTGAATGTAGATCTTGACAGTCAACATGATTTCTGAATTTGGCTTTACCAGCAAAAAAAAAAAATCTATTCCCTTTTACTCTTTTGTTGCATGTCTTGATGAAAATTCTAATTCCTGTTAAGCTCTTGATTCAAATTTTTATAAACTGAAGGACAGTGATTCTCCTCCTCAGTTAACATAGCTGATGAAAAGGGAAAGATATTGCAGCCTTAGCCTGCACTGGGAATCAACACCTTCTTGTGTTATATCTTTTCATTATAAATGCAGTTGACAGAGGTGTCTGTTATGAGCTATTTGTTATACAATCTTTATAAATAGCTCTCATCATGTATAAGACAAGTCTAAATTTGTTTGGATATAGCTTCTGAAGACACCCTGCTGTGGCTTCCTCCAATTGTCGGGCTTGCATTCAGTGAAGGAGACAGACACTTGGAGCAACTTTAGCTAGTCATCTTCCTGTCAGCTTGAATGATGGGCATCACATTCAATTTAAATGATCCAGTCTAAGTGGAGACATGGTTCACAGATAACCCTATACAACTCAGCAATATTTAGCCATTTTCTGTACTATCTAAGATAAATCTTGTCTTGGTTTCTCTTGGGGAGATCTTGCTTAGCTTCTTCAGTTGACACTGCTACCATTTCTGTTTCTTTTTTATTTTTTTTATTCTAATTTGACTTGCAGCCCAGGGGAAGAAGGTTTTAAGACCCAAACATTCAATTGCCCCTTCTCTCTAAAGACTGGTGTGTATAAGAAAGATAGAAAGCTTAGGACTCTTCAAGTCCTTAGTCCCATATTTCTATTCAAATGAAAGTTTAAAAATGCATTTCAGAGTCGAATCTAAATGGTGTTTGGATTATCCACCATTTTGGATTATACACACCACTGCTCTCCATTACTGCAGGGAATTAAGAGCTTTCTGATATGACAAAACATTCCCTTAAATGCTGACCCTCTCATCTATCAAACAAGAACTTTCACAAGAACTTTAATATGTGAAACTGACTGATTTAAATTCCACCTTCCTTCTTTACTCAGTCTCTGGAGGAGATATTCAAAAGCAACAACATCCTACAAAACACTTAGGGGGAGGAAAAGAAGATAAGCTAGGGACCTGGGTAGTGAAGACTCCCTATCAGTCCTTGATAGTGGAAAAATTTTAACTCATAATTTCCAAGGGTCCTGTCAGAAAATATGGCCTTAGGGTAAAAATGAACACAATGAAAACAATCTGGTAAATATATAGAAGTGACAAAATTATAGGGCAGAAACAGACTATAGAGATTCTACCCTCTATTTTTACAAATGAAGAAACTAAAATGATCCTTCCCAGATAATAACCTCTCTCCTCTTTATGACCTCTATATCTTGTTCGTATTTTTAATGTTGCTTTAGTACTACAGTTATCTGCAGTTGTAGACTGAAAAAGAATACACAACCTAAAATTTAAGAGTTACATTTTATTCTATGGACATTCTTAGGTCTTCAAGCCCAGAAGATAGCCTCTCAAATAACTCTGAGAGACTGCACTGAAGAGGTGAGGTGGGGAGCTAGGATTATATAAGAGTTTTTGTGAGAAAGATCAGGCAATTTAAACATCAGAAGATTATTGTTAACAAAAGAAAACCAGTTGCCTCAAGTTAAGGAAATTAGCACTTTTCCATGTGTGGGAAGATGCAAGAACCTGGGCTCACTGAAATAATTTCATTGATATACACCTCTGCTCTCTGAGGCCAGCATTCTGTGCTTTCTCATCCTGAGTTTCCTCAGGTTGCACCGCTGGAGGTGCCTGTAGGGGCTGCTTGCTGGATGGCTTGGTAATGGACAGTCCGATTATCTCCATTCTGTGTTTTCTCACAGTTACCATCAGGGTAGCTGTGACAAAATGGCTTGATGGCTGCAACATCCTTTGTTTAATGATATGGTAAACAGAATGTTAGTTCTCACTGTCTTCTGTAACTATCTGTTTGCCTATGATGCCTCGTTCAGACTGAGACCAGATAGGGGCTCACCCTGATTACTGTTAGCATTAACAAAGTTTTGTCACAAAATAGACAACAGATATTTCCTAGTTGAAACTAACTGAGTTGCATACATAACTTTAAATGAAAGTTTAGTGTTTATATGTCCTGTGAACTTAATATGATGTGATCATGCCTCTGGTCCTTTGTATACTGTAAGGTCCTGTGTTTGATATTATTATCATCACACATTAGATTACACAGAGAATTCATAAAGAATTATCTAGAATTTTAGTTGCTGAATTAATTATATTCTCAGATCAGAATTTACCTATCAAGCATTTATTCCAGCAATATTCTATAATTTATGATAATTTCCCTCTGTTGCATCTTTGTTTTTTTTATTCTTGCTTCCAACTCCCATCTTCCTTTGATTACTATGATTTCATCAATATGATGTTATAATCCCTCTTGCAATGCCCTCCTCAGGAGTTTGGCCGACATTACTATAGCTAATCATAGACAGATAAAACTTCACATTCACTCATTTGCTTCCTCCTTGTTACATTTTAATTCATTTCTCTAAGAATGGGCCAAGAGTCAAATATATGATATATTAATATGTTAATATAGCTTGATTTGTTATCATTACCGACTCCCCATTCCCAAACACAGGATTCTGTGCACACCTGTGCTAGGAACTGGAGACCCCCAGGGTACTTGTACTCAAAGAGAATTATGTGGGGCAGGCCTGAAAGTTAAAATCAGCTAGAATTCTGATTTTGACAGTTATCTAGCTGTGTGAATTTAGGCTAGTTACTAACTTCTCTGAGTTTCACTTCTCACCTTTGTAAAATGTGCGTGACTTATATCCTATGAAGATTAAATAATAAAATGTATGCTTAGTGTGTACAAGTATATACTTATCAGCAAAACGGACCATTCTAATAGCATTGGTTATTTAATATGCAGCCACTGTCCTTTGTCTGGGGATGAATTCACTTTCCTGGATAGGTTAATAATTTAGAAATTTCTGTCTGAAGGCTTGATGACTTATAGCTTTGTGACCCAAAAGAAGAGTCACAAGAATGCTATGTTCGTCTGACTGGATATAGGATTGACATTAGGGAAAACCCGTCGTTCAGGGTCAATATTAGGAGGTAATGAGTGAGCACGGCATTTAATCTGTAATCCAAGATACTAAGACTAGAGGCAAAAAGTCAATACCAAAAGGTCATGTGTAAATGCCAGGATCCAAGCACAGAAGATGCCAGGAAATATAGTTGGAAACAACTGTTAAAGATGAGGAATTAGGAGAAATAGTTAAGGTATAAACACATACAAATTCTGCTTGATAACCATCTTTTTTTCTGGGCCTATTTTTAGCTCAGCACCTAAGAAAACATAAAACCCATTGAGAAGTGGAAAAATAAATGTAATTTGTCCTATGTGTTTGAGCTTGTTAGGGTGCTCAGTATAGTTGGAAAAAAATGTGAACTGAAGTATTGGTCATAGATAAGAGGAAAGTTTGATGGAGGCTCTAATGTGGAAACAACTGATATAGGCCCAGTGACATCTGAGAAGACATCCCAGGGATTTGACGTCTTACTAAGTATTGAAGGTCGTGTATGAGCTTAGAAAAGAAGAAATAAAGACCATTCTAGCAGAGGCATGATACCTTGCAGAGGCACAAAAGACAGCAAAATGGCAAAATGATTCATCTACCTGAAGCAAGGGCTGTGTGTGGGTGCATGTGTGAGTGCTTTGCAAGTGTGGTAAAGGAGGCCTGGGGATAAATGAGATTGAACTGGCCAGTAGAGCCCCTCTCATGAGAGGCTTTGTGCATTCATGGTTAAAATGTGAGATTTTAGTCTGAAAGCAGTGGGGCACTTTGGGAAAGTTTTAAGCAGGGAAGAGACACAATCAGATTTATGTTTTCTGAAGATCAGCATTTTGGCAGTCTGGAGAGTGGACCAGAAGAGGGAGAGTTAAGAGTCTTTTGCAAAAGTACAAATGAGGTGTGATAAGGACTTAATTCGTCTGCTGACAGCAGAGATAGGGAGAAGGAGACAGGAGAAATATTTATAACAGGGAAGAGTATGACCCAATAGCTTTATGACAAGTAAACTATGGAACTGAAAAAGTAAAAGGACTACATTGTAATAGAAATACTTTAACAGATATTAGCAAGTCGGAGTGTATGTACCTGTTTGGAGACATTGACACCTGAATTTTTATTCTGCTCTGGTAATTGCTGTTTATGAGGCTTAATGTTTATTCATGAAATGAAATGAAATTAACAAGACCTATCCTAGGTATGATGTGAAGGTGAGCTAAGATATGAAAATGAATCACCACTTAGCAGGCACTCAATAAACAGTAGTTATTTTTATTATTATTAAATATGCACTTAATAGAGGGCTCCTATTTAGAGGCACTTCATGAAACTTTGTTTTTTCTAAACATATTTTCTCATGTCCCTAGTGAGTTATATGACATCTAGGATAAAATGAATGAACATGTGTAAAACACTTGAAAGAACGCCTGCCATACAATAAGCATTGTGTGCTTTTTAATTTAAATAACTAAGTAAGTGTCTAGTATCTTACTGTGTAGTTAGTTTACTCTGACATGTTAGAAAGTCAGAAAAAGCTCTGAATTTTTCTAGAAAGATACTGACTCCAAATTAGAATTTTATTGGCAGCTAAAACCTATTGTACAGTTTAATAGGAAATGAACCGTAAAGTATATATAGATCATAATTTCTTTTCATTGAGTTCTTTCTGAGTTTTAGAAGGTTTCCAGTCTATTCAAAGACAGCCATAAATATCTATACATTTGAATGAACAAATTTTTAGTTGATGGCACAGATTGAAGATAGAATTTATGAGTTAAATAAGAAAATTATCAACTCTCAGCCCTGTCAGTCCCCATTATTGGAAAATCTGCATAGAACCTATTTAATTCTTTCAAACTATGCTTCAGTTCACACATGTCAATATAGTATTTTATCTTGATGAATCTTCAAAGAGTAAATCTGTATTAATCGTATAAGAGAAAATATTCTAAATGTTATGCTTTATAAAGATAAAGGATACTTTTACTTAAATTTTACTTTTATATAGTTTTTCTTACCATATTGTTATTTTAAAAGTATCTCATATCAGAGTGCCTTAAGATCCAAGGTTAATACTAAGGTGCTTATGGAAGTAAAATCAAAGTAGAGATTGCTTTCAGGATGTAGTCATTAAATCTAGGTATGTAAAACCAAGATTATCTCATTAAAGCAATAATAAACACAAAAAGATATTAGGGGCAGATGGAAATTCAAATAGGAGACTCTATAATGGGATATAAGAATGCAAATCACCCAGAGAAGAGTTTTTGCACATTTAAATGTAGTTGCTTGTGTCATAAAAAGACATACACATAAAATACAATCTGTTAAACTATTTATATTTGAATCATAAGAATTTCTAAATAGAGGAACAACAATGTTTATTTGAGAATCAATGCCTACAGGTATTATTGCTTCATTTAAAATGAGTATTAAGTGTAAAGTTTCAAGTACTGTCTGGTGTGACAGCATATTTTAGAGTCTCAGGTTATAGTTACACTAAAAGTCATATACAGGCAAATTCAATAAGTATAATTTCAAATATACCTTTCTAGCTTATTTTGGGTAATACTTCGATATGCAATCATCCTCCTTTCATTTTTGTCCTTCCCTTATGCTACGTGGTCCTTTTTACTTTGCTAGTTTACTTTTATCCTTTAATTTTCATATCTTATTTGCCACCAGTCCTTAAACATTTGCCTTCCTATTCTTCAAATTTCCTTTGCAGGGCAAATGGATCTTTGAAGAGATAAACCCAGCTGCAGTTTCTTTGACCATTTCATGAGATATATTCCAGAGTGAGAAGTGAGAATTCAATGCAGAGGAGGCTAAAATCATTCCCATTGTCCTCCAGGGTCCACTGTCCTCTAGGGTACCACTGTATCACGGCCTGGTCAGGCCCAGCTCATGGCCCTGTTGACCGTGAGTCTGTTTGCTCACGAAAGTGTCCCTCTTTACTGTTGTTGTTATTTCCCCCTTTTAAAATGCCCTTCCACCTTTAAGGAAAAACAAAACAAACCAAAATTAAAAAAACAATGCTATGTATTGTTTTAGGGCTGACTCTAGCTCCACTTCCTTCTCCAGGTTGTCTCCTAGCATCCACATGTGCCTCTTACATTGATCTCATACTTAATAGAAGAATTCAGTCCATGGAATTCTCTAGGCTGGAATACTGGAGTGGACAGCCTTTCCCTTCTCCAGGGGATCTTACAAATCTGGGGATCAAACCCAGGTCTCCCACATTGCAGGTGGATTCTTTACCAGCTGAGCCACAAGGGAAGCCTTCATGATGGACAGTGTTACCTAAATGTTATGTGCCCATTTTTGCTTCCTCAAGTTAATATAAATTCTTTAAGGACAGGAATTATGCAGTACAAATATTAATACAAATATATGCATTTGTAATATAGATATAGATTGCTCAGTTGTTTCTGACTCTGTGTGACTCCACGGATTGTAACCCACCAGCCTCCTCTGTCCATAGGAGTCTCCAGGCAAAAACACTGCAGTAAGTAGCCATTCCCACCTCCAGGGGATCTTCATTGCAGGCAAATTCTTCACATCTGAGCCACTGGGGAACTCCATGGCTCAATCAATCGGTAAAGAATCTGCCTTCAATGCAGGAGACCCAAGTTCAATCACTGGGCTGGGAAGATCCCCTGGTGGAGGAAATGGTAACCAACTCCAGTATTCTTGCCTGGAGAATCCCATGGACAGAGGAGCCTGGCAGGCTATAGTCCGTAGGGTTGCAAAGAGTTGGACATGACTGGAGTGACTTAGCACCATAGATAGAGATGATTTTTAATCTCTTTAAAATATTGAGATATAATTGAAAAAACATTATTAGTGGCAGGTGTACAGCAAAGTAATATTTGTATATTTTAATATTATAAAATGATCACTAAAATAAGTCTATATAAGTCCATCACTATATATAATTTTTAAAAAATGTTTTTTTTTCTTGTGATGAGGATTTTTAAAATTTACTCAGCAACCTTCAAAAATGTAATGTACTATTTTTAGCTATAGTCATCTTGCTGTACACTACATCCCATGACATTTATTTTATAACTAGAAGTTTGTACCTTTTAACTCCCTTCACTGATGTTGCCATTTCCCCACCCTCCTACCTCTGACAACCACTAACCTGTCCTTTGTATCTATGAGTTTGTTTGTTTGTTTGTTTGTTTTTATTTTAAATTTTTAAAAGAAAATCCATCCTGAACCCTCCTCCCTCCTCCCTCCCCATACCATCCCTCTGGGTCGTCCCAGTGCACCAGTCCCAACCATCCAGCATCGTGCATTGAACCTGGACTGCTTTATGTTTTGTTTTTATGTGAGATCATATGTTATTTGTCTTTCTCTGTTTGACTTATTTCAATTAGTGTAATGCCCTCAAAGTCCATCCATATTGTTGCAAATGGCAATATAATTCTTAGTTTCTTAAAATAACTTGAATTGCTGGGCTTAAAATTTAAAGTAGGGACTTTATATCCATTTCTCAACATCACATAGTCATACAATGATAGGTTTTAACCAAAACTCAGTCATTAATGATTGTTATCCATTTGAGAATAACAGGTATTACTACACTTGTCGATATTTACCAAAGAGAATAGCAGTAGGAGACTGTCCTTCGTTAAAAACCAGAAGCGCCATTTAAGGCATCATTATGAGCATTTACTTGAGAAAACTGAATTTTCAGGCACTTTACACTGCCTGGAAATATTTTGTTAAAATGTTAATTCAAGCAGCTATGTTTTCGTAGGGAAACACATGATCTTGTTTCGATTTTCTTCCTTATTCTCCCAGAAAATATTGGCCAAACAGCATTCACTCATACACCAGTTTTGCAAACAAATGAGGGACAACTTCTTCACAGTCTCAATAGAAGAGTTTATTATAATCAATTGAAAAGTCCTTACAAACTGTTCACGGGGAGAAAACCAGGGGTTGTCAGATTTAGGTTTATCTATGTGTTAGAAGCTGTGGTGCACTGTTTCCCCTTCAAAAAAAAAGACAAAGGTCCAATTTGAAGTCTGCCAAGTCCTGTGGTGTAAATTATGACCAGGGTGGCTGATTTCAAACCACCAGTGGTTTTAATACTGTTGGAGAAGGAAAATTTTCCCACTCTATTCCTCTGGACTAGTAATAAAATGGACACAAATTAACAGGAGAAAAAATGTAATTCATGTTCATGGAGGGCTTATAGAAACAGGCTCTAAGAAGTAGAACAAAGCAGGGAGCTTTTATACTTTTTAGACAAAGAAACAGTATATTTGTGAGGAATTGACAGAACAAAGAAACTTAGATTTGGGGTGCTCAATGAGTAAAGAGTCTAAACCAATTTTGGACTTAAGTAGTAAAATAAAGAAATACCAATGTTTGTTTATACAG
Organism: Bos taurus; assembly: GCF_002263795.3. Taxonomy (NCBI): domain Eukaryota; kingdom Metazoa; phylum Chordata; class Mammalia; order Artiodactyla; family Bovidae; genus Bos; species Bos taurus. The sequence continues at coordinate 42,516,393 of NC_037331.1, forward strand.
GCTTCTCTGTGGGCTTCTTAACCTGACCTGAATTCCCTGTCTCTGGCGATAGGGTTGTCCTTCTAGCTCCAGATGCTGGAAGTGCACCTTTCACCTGAGATATTTATTAATTTCCTGCTTTCAGGGAGACAGAAAGAAGGGTCAGAATATCCTTTTTGCTTTGGCCATGTATTGGGCTTCCCTGATAGTTCAGCTGGTAAAGAATCCGCCTGCAATTCAGGAGACCCAGGTTCAATCCCTGGTTTGGGAAGATCCCTACCCACTCCAGTATTCTGGCCTGGAGAATTCCATGGACTGTATAATCCATGGGGTCACAAAGAGTTGGAAACGGCTAAGTGACTTTCACTTTGGCCATATCTTAAGTAAATTTAATTCAAAATAATCAATATGTGATTAAGGTGCATTTGGGGGTGGTCTCAACAATAGCCAGTTCACAAGAATTCTGGATATTCAACAATTGGCTCAAAAAAAAAAAAAAAATCAAGCCCCTTTAGCATACTGCTGCTGCTAAGTTGAGTCAGTCGTGTCCGACTCTGTGCGACCCCATAGACAGCAGCCCACCAGGCTCCTCTGTCCCTGGGATTCTCCAGGCAAGAACACTGGAGTGGGTTGCCATTTCCATCTCCAATGCATGAAAGTGAAAAGTGAAAGTGAAGTCACTCAGTCGTGTCCGACTCTTAGCGACCCCATGGACTGTAGCCTACCAGGCTCCTCCATCCTTGGGATTCTCCAGGCAAGAGTACTGGAGTGGGGTGCCATTGCCTTCTCCATTTAGTATACTAGTAGACTTATAATTAGGGAAATGGCAACCCACTCCAGTGTTCTTGCCTGGAGAATCCCAGGGACGGGGGAGCCTGGTGGGCTGACATCTATGGGGTCGCACAGAGTTGGACACGGCTGAAGTGACTTAGCAGCAGCAGCAGACTTATAATTAATGAATTGGTTTAAAAACTTTACTGAGATCTTTCTTATAAAGCAGGAATATTTTATTCTTTGCTCTATCCTTTAATATTAAGTTATATTAAAACAACCTGGACCAAAAAGAGTGTTGAACATGCAGAAAGTAAAAACCAGTTTTTGTGTGTACAACTCTCTCACCACTGGTCTCATCTCATCCTTTCTTAATCTAATTGTCTTTATCTCTTCCTTGAGAATAATATCTTTTCATCTTTGTAGCCCAATGCTTAGCACATGCATGATCTCAAAAATGTTTGTTAAGTGAATAATTTTGTGAACTATTTGTGACATTAAAAAAATTTTATTATAATTCTATGAAATTATTACTGAAACTATGGACATAGAATTTAAAAACACTTATTTTTAAATGATTCCATAGTTTCCCATCTTTATTCCTATATCTTCTAGTTAGATGAATTTGGATGAGTTGCCTAACTCATCTCATTTTCTTCATCAATAAAACTGGAAGTCAGTAAACCTAAAATAGTCTCAGCCTTAGTAATTGGGGTCTGTCTGATAAATTTTGTGCTTTTTAACTGCAACACATACATTTTTTTCATATATGAATGCATGTGGAATCGTAATAGCTTTGCATATCAGTGAACAGGAGTGTTTTACAATTATGATTAGTTGTACATTAACCAGTGAGACAAGAAATTTGGTAAGTTTATAAACAATATGATTTATTAATTAACTGATTTTGCTTCTCTAGTTTCAAGCTGTTCATTGAAGAAAACTATATATGCACAGTATGTATGGTTGTTGTTTTTATTCTCTAAGTCATGTCTGACTCTTTTGCAACCCCATGGACTGTACCTGCCAGGCTCCTGTGTGCATGAGATTTCCCAGACAAGAGTACTGGAGTGTGTTACCATTTCCTTAGTGTCTTGTAAAGCACACACTTCTTTTTGAGTAAAAGACCATATAAACTCATGGCAAGTAAAATAGGTTTCAGACCACAAAACACAAGTTATATATTACCCCCCAAAATGTCATCTTAAATGCACAGCTTTATGCATTTGTTTTACTGTGTTCCTCACTTTTGAGGTGTTTGATTTCTGATTAGTACCTAAGAGAAGAGACTTTTTGAACATTGGTTCATGGACAACCCACTGTTGCATCTAGAACAGCCATATCATCTTCACAGTCAGAGTTACAGAGATGAGAAACCACATTTGTACCTCTTCAATGCAAATGATTTAGCCTCTTTAGGTGGCAGATGAGAAATCTGAGAGCTTTACACATCTAATTCCAAAATGTTTGCAGCAAGACCTGCACCATTAATCTCTTTCTTTAACCCTTTTCTGTGTGTTACAGTCTGTTTCTACACCAGAAACAAGGTGGAATTCAATCCAGCCAAGAGGTGATGTACTAAATAGCATCATAGTGAAAACAGAAACAATGTCTTCCGGATAAGTTAAGCTATAGAATCTTTTGTGGCAATAAACTGAACAGTATGCATATTCATTGAAAGAAGTATTTTTCAGGCAGTAACTGAGTGTTTTCTATGGCTGTGGAATTTTTTTTAAACTTTGTTTATACTGACTTCTATGCTGTCCCTCGCTTCTGGTTTTTTCCCTACCTCTAGCTATGTCAAAAAAAAAAAGTCTTTTTGTTCAAGCCTCTCAATCTTCTTTCTCATCCCTCTTTATTTACATTTCAAGTTCTGAGATTCTCCAGACTTTGATCCTCACATATTACCCTTTAAGATTTGTCTATATCCATTTTCTACATAATTCCTATAAGCCCCATGATTCCCAAGGTCCCTTATAAACTAGTGACTTGAAAGCTGCCTCCAGCCCCAGGTTTATTATCCAGCTGCACGGTAGACATTGTCACCACTGTGTCCGAAATTAAACCTGGCCGTTTCACCAACTCCTTCAGCAGTTTTATAATCCACCTTGTCATCCAAGAAATAATTCTAGAATTTATCACAGTTGCTTCCTTTCCACCCCCAAATCCAGTCATCCAATGTCAAAGGTTTGGGAAAGTACAATCCTATCTTGTCTGGAAAGAAGAGAGAATTGGGTCTTTATTATCAGCCTTAATGATCACAGCAGATGTTAATATTTTTATTGTTTTTATGTACCAAGTGACTTATGTGTTCAGGATTGTTCTAATTATTTTCCATTTATTTCACACCTTAATCTCCATAACAAACTAGTTCAGTTCAGTTCAGTCGCTCAGTTGTGTCCGACTCTTTGCGACCCCATAAATCGCAGCACGCCAGGCCTCCCTGTCTATCACCAACTCCCGGAGTTCACCCAGACTCACGTCCATCAAGTCAGTGATGCCATCCAGCCTTCTCATCCTCCGTCGTCCCCTTCTCCTCTTGTCCCTAATCCCTCCCAGCATCAGAGTCTTTTCCAATGAGTCAACTCTTTGGATGAGTGGCCAAAGAACTGGAGTTTCAGCTTTAGCATCATTCCTTCCAAAGAAATCCCAGGGCTGATCTCCTTCAGAATGGGCTGGTTGGATCTCCTTGCAGTCCAAGGGACTCTCAAGAGTCTTCTCCAACACCAGGTCCAAAAGCATCAATTCTTCAGTGCTGCACCTTCTTCGAGGTCCAACTCTCACATTCATACATGACCACAGGAAAAACCATAGCCTTGACTAGATGGACCTTTGTTGGCAAAGTAATGTCTCTGCTTTTGAATATGCTATCTAGGTTGGTCACAACTTTCCTTCCAAGGAGTAAGCGTCTTTTAATTTCATGGCTACAATTACCATCTGCAGTGATTTTGGAGCCCCCAAAAATAAAGTCTGACACTATTTCCACTGTTTCCCCATCTATGTCCCATGATGTGATAGGACCAGATGCCATGATCTTCATTTTCTGAATGTTGAGCTTTAAGCCAACTTTTTCACTCTCCACTTTCACTTTGATCAAGAGGCTTTTGATTTCCTCTTCACTTTCTGCCATGAGGGTGGTGTCATCTGCATATCTGAGGTTATTGATATTTCTCCCGGCAATCTTGACTCCAGCTTGTGTTTCTTCCAGTCCAGCGTTTCTCATGATGTACTCTGCATATAAGTTATATAAGCAGGGTAATAATATACAGCCTTGACGTACTCCTTTTCCTATTTGGAACCAGTCTGTTGTCCCATGTCCAGTTCTAACTGTTGCTTCCTGACCTGCATACAGATTTCTCCAGAGGCAGGTCAGGTGGTCTGGTCTTCCCATGTCTTTCAGAATTTTCCACACTTTATTGTGATCCACACAGTCAAAGGCTTTGGCATAGTCAATAAAGCAGAAATAGATGTTTTTCTGAAACTCTCTTGCTTTTTCCATGATCCAGCGGATGTTGGCAATTTGATCTCTGGTTCCTCTGCCTTTTCTAAAACCAGCTTGAACATCAGGAAGTTCACAGTTCACGTATTGCTGAAGCCTGGCTTGGAGAATTTTGAGCATTACTTTACTAGCATGTGAGATGAGTGCAATTGTGCGGTAGTTTGAGCATTCTTTGGCATTGCCTTTCTTTGGGATTGGAATGAAAACTGACCTTTTCTAGTCCTGTGGCCACTGCTGAGTTTTCCACATTTGCTGGCATATTGAGTGCAGCACTTTCCCAGCATCATCTTTCAGGATTTGGAATAGCTCCACTGGAATTCCATCACCTCCACTAGCGTTGTTTGTAGTGATGCTTTATAAGGCCCACTTGACTTCACATTCCAGGATGTGTGGCTCTAGGTCAGTGATCACACCATCGTGATTATCTGGGTCATGAAGATCTTTTTTGTACAGTTCTTCTGTGTATTCTTGCCACCTCTTTTTAAGTAAGACGGTAGGTGTTGCAAGAGAGCATCAGAGGGCAGACATACTAAAACCATACTCACAGGAAACTAGTCAGTTTAATCACACTAGGACCACAGCCTTGTCTAACTCAGTGAAACTAAGCCATGCCCCTGGGGCCACTCAAGATGGGCGGGTCATGGTGGAGAGGTCTGACAGAATGTGGTCCACTGGAGAAGGGAATGGCAAACCACTTCAGTATTCTTGCCTTGAGAACCCCATGAATAGTATGAAAAGGCAAAATGATAGGATACTGAAAAAGGAACTCCCCAGGTCAGTAGGTGCCCAATATGCTACTGGAGATCAGTGGAGAAATAACTCCAGAAAGAATGAAGGGATGGAGCCAAAGCAAAAACTATACCCAGCTGTGGATGTGACTTGTGATAGAAGCAAGGTCCAATGCTATAAAGAGCAATATTGCATAGCAACCTGGAATGTTAGGTCCATGAATCAAGGCAAATTGGAAGTGGTCAAACAAGAGATGACAAGAGTGAATGTCGACATTCTAGGAATCAGTGTACTCAAATGGACTGGAATAGGTGAATTTAACTCAGATGACCATTATATCTACTACTGCGGGCAGGAATCCCTCACAAGAAATGGAGTAGCCATCATGGTCAACAAAAGAGTCCAAAATGCAGTACTTGGATGCAATCTCAAAAATGACAGAATGATCTCTGTTCATTTCCAAGGCAAACCATTCAATATCACAGTAATCCAAGGCTATGCCCCAAACAGTAATGCTGAAGAAGCTGAAGTTGAACGGTTCTATGGAGACCTACAAGACCTTTTAGAACTAACACCCAAAAAGGATGTCCTTTTCATTATAGGGGACTGGAATGCAAAAGGAGGAAATTAAGAAACACCTGGAGTAACAGGCAAATTTGGCCTTGGAATATGGAATGAAGCAGGGCAAAGACTAATAGAGTTTTGCCAAGAAAATGCACTGGTCAGAGCAAACACCCTCTTCCAACAACACAAGAGAAGACTCTCTACATGGACATCACCAGATGGTCAACACCGAAATCAGATTGATTATATTCTTTGCAGCCAAAGATGGAGAAGCTCTATACAGTCAACAAAAACAAGACCAGGAGCTGACTGTGGCTCAGACCATGAGCTCCTTATTGCCAAATTCAGACTTAAATTGATGGAAGTAGGGAAAACCACTAGACCATTCAGGTATGACCTAAATCAAATCCCTTATGATTATACAGTGGAAGTGAGAAATAGATTTAAGGGCCTAGATCTGATAGATAGAGTGCCTGATGAACTATGGACTGAGGTTCGTGACATTGTACAGGAGACAGGGATCAAGACCATCCCCATGGAAAAGAAATGCAAAAAAGCAAAATGGCTGTCTGAGGAGGCCTTACAAATAGCTGCGAGAAGAAGAGAAGTGAAAAACAAAGGAGAAAAGGAAAGATATAAGCATCTGAATGCAGAGTTCCAAAGAATAGCAAGAAGAGATAAAAAAGCTTTCCTCAGCGATCAATGCAAAGAAATAGAGGAAAACAACAGAATGGGAAAGACTAGAGATCTCTTCAAGAAAATTAGAGATATCAAGGGAACATTTCATGCAAAGATGGGCTCAATAAAGGACAGAAATGGTATGGACCTAACAGAAGCAGAAGATATTAAGAAGAGGTGGCAAGAATACACAGAAGAACTGTACAACAAACTAGTTAGAAGGGTGCTATTATTATCCTTATTTCATGGTTAAGGAATCTAAGACATTACTCTTTTTAGTAACAATGAATAAGATAAAAATAACTTTTGAATAAGTAAACAATGAAATATTAAGAATTCCTATTCTTGCTATGAAGTTTTACTATATGTTAATACATTATTGCTTTTGATAGGTCAAAAGTCATAAGACTGTTTCTTATAAGAAACAGCATAAATAATTTTTAAAGGAAAATCAATCTTGCATTTTTACCTTGTTTTCCTCTTGCTTTTCTTTTCAATATATTTGGGTGATTTTTACAATATTTTTTCAAGTGTTAATCAAATTTTGGCAAATGAATAATTTATTTCCCCTCAGAACACTCGTGAATACTATCAATGTTTTTGGAATACCGAATGACAGATGTAATTCTGATATCCAGTAGGGTACTTCAGACTTAATTGCACTCAAGCACCATCCTTTGTGTTCTGATGGCTCCCCTACATTTATTCTCTTCTCAAGGGGAATTCCCTCCTTCCATTAACTTTGCTTTGAATTATGAACATTCATCAGCAGAATAGTCATGGGAAGTTTAAAACAGACATGATACTTGATGGTATTAGTTGCTCATGCAAACTTTAGGGAAATTCCAAAAGCTAGTGTCTTATCAGCCATTTTAAGTGACAACATTTGATATAGGTCAAGGATAAGCTTATAGATGATTATGAGGAAATATTTATTTGGAAATGTTTGGAGGTGTAAAAATATATAGCTATTTTTAAATTTGTATTTTTTAACAGATTATATGAGGCTCGGGTCAATTCATAAAAAGTAAGGTTTATGAAGGAAGGAAAGAGGGCAGCAAAGAAGGGAAAAAGGAAGGAGGGCAGGAAGGGAGAGGGAGACAGGAAAATCCGTTTTGATCTTCATTAACTGTCACTATGATTAAAGCATAAGTATCACTTTATCTTTGACCTCAGACATAGTGCCCACATCCTTTAAGATCACAAACACGAAATAAACATCCCTTGGCTTCCAAAGGGCAAAGGAAAAAGAATCGTCAAAAACATGAAGACCTGTTGTCTTTCAATTACTCCAACTTACCTATTTTATTTTATTTTTTATTGAAGAATAATTGCTTTATAGAATTTTGTTGTTTTCTGTCAAACCTCAACACAAATCAGCCTTGCTGCTGCTAAGTCACTTCAGTCGTGTCCGACTCTGTGCGACCCCATAGACAGCAGCCCACCAGGCTCCCCCATCTCTGGGATTCTCCAGGCAAGAACACTGAAGTGGGTTGCCATTTCCTTCTCCAATTAATGAAAGTGAAAAGTCAAAGTGAAGTCGCTTAGTCGTGTCCGACTCTTCGTGACCCCATGGACTGCAGCCTACCAGGCTCCTCCGTCCATAGGATTTTCCAGACAAGACTACTGGAGTGGGGTGCCATTGCCTTCGTGTACATATATTCCCTCCCTTTTGAAACCCCCTTCCATCTTCCTCCCCATCCCACCCCTCTTGGTTGATTCAGAGCCCCTGTTTGTGTTTCCTGAACCATACAGCAAATTTACATTGGCTATCTATTTTACATATGGTAAGGTAAGTTTCCATGTTACTCTTTCCATACGTCTCCCCCACCCCTTCCCTCTCCCCATGTCTGTAAGTCTTTTCTCTATGTTTGTTTCTCTACTGCATCCCTGTAAATAAGTTCTTCAGTACCATTCTTCTAGATTCCGTATATATGTGTTAGAATATGATATTTATCTTTCTCTTTCTGACTCATTTCACTCTGTACAATAGGTTCTAGGTTCATCCACCTCACCAGAACTGACTCAAATGCATTCCTTTTTATGGCTGAGTAATTGTGTGTATGTGTTTATGTTGTGTATGTGTATGCATTGTGTATATGTACCACAACTTCTTATCTATTCATCTATCGATGGACATCTAGATTGCTTCCATATTCTAGCTATTGTAAGTAGTGCTGCAATGAACAATGGGATACATGTATCTTTTTCAACCCTGGTTTCCTCAGGGTATATGCCTGGAGTGGGATTGCTGAGTCATGTGGTGGTTTTATTCCTAGTTTTTTAAGGAATCTCCATACCGTCTGCCGTAGTGGCTGTATCTATTTACATTCCCACCAACAGTGCAAGAGCATTCCCTTTTCACCACATGCTTTCTAGCATTTATTGTTTGTAGACTTTTTGATGATGGCCATTCTGACTGGTGTGAGGTGATATCTCATTGTGAGCAATTTTGAGCATCTTTTCATGCATTTGTTAGCCATCTGTATGTCTTCTTTGGAAAAATGTATGTTTAGGTCATTTTCCCACTTTTTGATTGGGTTGTTTGTTTTTCTGTTATTGAGTTGTATGAGCTGCTTTTATATTTTGGAAATTAATCCTTTGTCAGTTGTTTCATTTGCTATTATTTCCTCCCATTCTGAGCCTTGTCTTTTCACGTTGCTTATAGTTTCCTTTGCTGTGCAAAAACTTTTAAATTTAATCAGGTCCCACTTGTTTACTTTAGTTTTTATTTCCATTACTCTAGGAGGTGGGTCAAAGAGGATCTTGCTTTGATTTATGTCATCAAGTGTTCTGCCTATGTTTTCCTCTAAGAGTTTTATAGTTTCTGGTCTTACATTTAGGTTTTTAATCCATTTTGAGATTATCTTTGTGTATGGTGTTAGGAATTGTTCTAATTTCATTCTTTTACATGTAGCTGTCCAGTTTTCCCAGCACCATTTATTGAAGAGGCTGTCTTTGCACCATTGTATATTCCTGCCTCCTTTGTCAAAAATAAGGTAGCCATAGGTACATGGGTTTATTTCTGGGCTTTCTATCTTGTTCCATTGGTCTGTATTTCTGTTTTTGTGCCAGTGCCATACTGTCTTGATGACTGTAGCTTTGTAGTATAATTGAAGTCAGGAAGCTTGATTCCTCCAGCTCCATTCTTTGTGGTCTTTTGTGTTTCCATGTGAAATTGTTTGTTATAGTTCTGTGAAAAATGCCATTGGTAATTTGATAGGGATTGCATTAACTCTCGGAAAAGGCAATGGCACCCCACTCCAGTACTCTTGCCTGGATAATCCCATGGATGGAGGAGCCTGGTAGGCTGCAGTCCATGGTGTCGCTAAGAGTCGGGCACAACTGAGCAACTTCACTTTCACTTTTCACTTTCATGCATTGGAGAAAGAAATGGCAACTGCCGGGGTCCAGCCCTGGCTGATCCAGGGAGTTCGAAGCAGGGACGGCGTCAGCGAGGATCAGGATACAATAGCTTCAATTAGATATTAATTAGAAATGTAAAGAGTAATAGAATGAGGATAGCTCAGCAGGAAAATTCAGTGGAGAAAAGAGGCTGAGTAGCTTGGTTTACGCAGGAGACCAATAAAACTTCAAGACAAGAAGCTTGCACCACTTATGTAGGCCCAGGCATCCTTCCGCTCTCCCGAAGGAGAGGAGACACTGAGGCCTCCCCAGTCGGATCTTAGAAGCCCAGGCAAAATTAGTAAGCTTGGTGGGTTCCGCGCTCCAGATGGAGACTCAGCCAGAGTGTAGGAGAGAGAGCGACACGTGGAGACCAGTATTTTGAGAAACTGATCCCAATTCTTTATTTTCCATGGTCTACTTTTATACACTGAGATGTTATGCAAAAGTCACGTGGGGTCAGCAGTCCTGACTTTTATCAAAGTCAAGTGCTTCATACAGATGTATACAGAGGTCTTAGGGGTGTTACATCATCTTCTGGCCAGGGGCCTGCTGACAGTTTATGACCCTCTCCTTGTGACAGTGGTCAGTCAACCAGGAAACTTATTTCTCCAGGGGTGATTATTCTTAAAACAGACACCACCCAAATAAAGTTACATTCCTATAGAGTTAGGGTGTAGTGAGTTTTAGTTAAGGAAAGAATTTACTTAGCCTAAGGTCTAACGTGATTAATATCAAAGGTTAATACTTATTTCTTCTATATATTCATTAATGTGTATAAGGGCAGGGGATGTGGAGACTTAGCAACAAACATTGGCTCAACAAATGAAAAACCCTTCACCAATACAATTTCTAATCAGCCCACTATACTTATACTAATGGTTTTCTAACTTTTCTAAAGAACCTGTTTTTAGAAGGTTTAAAGCATCTCGTGCCTCTCACGGTTGGGAGGCTGTGAGCAATCACATGTGGCCGGACAAGCCTGTCAGGCAGGCTAGAGAACCTTCAGAGGAGTTTGTAGGTTAAAACACTCATGTCACGCCCAGGAGTTTTTATTAACTGGAGCTCTAAGTTAACTCCTTCTCCGAAAGAGGTTGTGGAGGACAGCCCCCCGTAAAGTCAGAGGTGTAGGTGAGAGCACAAAGTAGTAAAGTAGGCAGGCTCTGGTTATGGGGGTAGATGCTCGAGGATTTCCAGGGGGACTCCTGAGGCTCGATCCTGCCTTTGCATATGTCCAGCCGCCTTCCTCATGACCTTTGCCACGGGCAGAGTGCCTCACGCTGGCCCCCAACAGGCAACCCACTCCAGTGTTCTTGCCTGGAGAATCCCAGGGACGGGGGAACCTGGTGTGCTGCCGTCTATGGGGTTGCACAGAGTCGGAAATGACTGAAGCGACTTAGCAGCAGCAGCAGCAGCATTAAATCTGTAGATTGAATTTGGTAGTATAGTCGTTTTCACAATATTGATTCCTCCTACCCAGGAACATGGAATATCTTTCCATCTGTTTATGTCATCCTTGATTTCTTTCATTAGTGTCTTATAATTTTCTGTTTACAGTTCTTTCATCTCCTTAGGTAAGCTTATTCCTAGATATTTAATTCTTTTTGTTGCAATGGTGAATGGGATTGATTCCTTAATTGCTCTTTCTGCTTTTTTGTTGTTAGTACATAGAAATGCAAGTGATTTCTGTGTATTGATTTTGTATCCTGCAACTTTGTCAGATTCATTGACTAGCTCTAGTAATTTTCTGATACTATCTTTAGTTCTGTGTACAGTATCATGTCATCTGCAAACAGTGAGAGCTTTACTTCTTCTTTTCCAATCTGGATTCCTTTTATTTCTTTTTCTTCTCTGATTGCTGTAGCTGGGACTTCCAGAACTATGTTGAATAGTAGTGGTGAAAGTGGACACCTTTGTCTTCTTCCTGATCTTAGGGGGAACGCTTTCAGTTTTTCATCACTGAGACTAATGTTTGCTGTAGGCTATCATATGTGGCCTTTACTATGTTGAGGTATGTTGCTTCTATGCCCCATTTTTTGAAGAGTTTTAAAATCATAAATGGGTGCTGAATTCTGTCAAAGGCTTTTTCTGCATCTGTAGAATAAAAAAATCCCTCTGATATTTCCCAAAGAGGTCACTCTAGACCAAATGCATTTAGTGCAATAATGCATCGCTTAAAATCTTGTATTCAATTAAAATGCATAGTACTGATCAAATCAACCAAATGTTGTACAATGGACTTGTAAATTATGGCCCCAGAAATATAGTGTTGTGAAAAATAGATTTATTCTCTAGTACTGTATTCTAATTTATAATTAATGTTCAGTCTTTCTTATCATAAACTCTTTATAATGGAAAAACTGAAGAAATGGAAATACTTGGATTTCCATCAGTCTATATTTTGGCATAATATAAGCAAAATATATACTTTATGGAGGATTGTTTTTGAACCTTTAAAATTTTTTTCCATTCATTTCTGTCAACATTCATACCCATTTGAGAGTGGTTGTGAGAGAAGATGCAGTCTACACAAAGGTGTCATAGGAATATACAGAAACAAGTCAGGCAAAGAGGTGGAAATGTCAAATATGATATGACTTTAGGGTGAATGCAACTGCATTCGTAATCAACTTCTACTATTTAATTTATTCTATCATTATACATTTTTATCCTAATGATTAGAAACCTTTGTTTGATTAAACAGAACATGACCAACAAATACTAGTGTGTGAATTGTATTTTTCATATTATAAGAGCAGAACTGACAGGAAGAAACAAAGTTTTGAGTCATGTTTTAGGTTAAGACACTGTCCCATGAACTGCCTCTGAAACGAAAATACCCTTGAAGGTTCAAATCATCAGAACACTAACAACAAATGTGTATACATCCTATGAAGATTTTTGACACAAAGGAATACTTATTATTATTTGGGGACTAATGAAAACAAAATGAAAAGCTAAAAAAAGGCTTTCCAAAAATTGATTTTTATTAAAATGTTAATAAAACAGACTTAGTAGACTGACCCTCTCAAATACGAGGAATTTCCCCAAGATTTTCAGAGTTGGATGATAAAGAACTTAGTTTCAGACAGAAAGAAGATAAACAAGATAACTCTAAATTCATTTTAATTCACTCATATCTGAATTGATTAACAGGCATCATTTATGAACCATTTCCTACACTGACCATGTTCTATGACTTTCTATAAACATCCAAGGCATGTTTTATAACAATTCAGATGGGCAAACACAGACTTGAGAGTGAAATCATTTATCAGCTAGAGAATTCTATAAAGAAAGCTGAGCGCCGAAGAATTGATGCTTTTGAACTGTGGTGTTGGAGAAGACTCTTGAGAGTCCCTTGGACTGCAAGGAGATCCAACCAGTCCATTCTAAAGATCAGTCCTGTGTGTTCTTTCAAAGGACTAGTGCTAAAGCTGAAACTCCAATACTTTGGCAACCTGATGTGAAGTGCTGACTCATTGGAAAAGACCCTGATGCTGAGAAAGATTGAGGGCAGGAGGAGAAGGAGACGACAGAGGATGATATGATTGGATGGCATCACCAACTCAATGGACAGGGGTTTGGGTGGACTCCGGGAGTTGGTGATGGACAGGGAGGCCTGGTGTGCTGCAATTCATGGGATTGCAGAGTCAGACATGACTGAGCGACTGAACTGAATTGAAGAGAATTCTTAGGTCTTTATGTTAAGTGGGAAATGTGATATAAATATGATAGAAAGATCATAGTCAAGTTTAATCTGACTTGAAACTCATCTGTTAGCCTTATCAGTTAACAAAACAAAAAGATCCTTCGTCTAGCTCCCTGAGTCATACATATTCTTTATTGCTTGTCTTATATTCTCTATAAGAGAAGACAATGTATAGCACAGTATATAAAAGAAATAATTTTAGGTCCAAGTGATTTTCTTCATAATTTCTTTTTAACTAAATTAACTCCTTGTTTAAAGAGAAATCGATAATTTTGTTTTATAATGTCTCTTCTCAAACAAAGGCTTGTATCCTTTGATTTTCATGTGGCCCAATTTTCTGAATTTTAAGTATTACAATGTAACAATTATATGGCTATTTTAGGAAGGTTTTCATATTTCTTGGAACTCTAATTTTTTTGTCTCATTGTAGAATATTCTTTTACATTCAAACATAAGACAAGTAATTTAACAAATAGATGCTTAATGTTATGTATTTTTATAGAAACATTATAAGACATTGACTTCATGTTCTATGAGGAACCTTGACACACACTGGTGGAATGAAGTACCAAAGTATAAAGTAAGACTCCAGATACATGGATGAATGAAATAAAAAATATCAAAGATTTTATTATGTCTATACATTTTGGACAAATTCATTTGCTTTCACTGATGTAGTTTAGTAGAAACATGAAAATAATCTCCTATGACTTAACTATAATGCAAATTTTTTTATAATATATGCATTATATATTTTGTATAACATATAAGTGGATGATAAATACTCTGAAGGATTAAAGACATTTGATAATCATTGAAAATATTTTTATATTAAGCTGATTAAGGCAGGCTAATTGGGAGTTCATAATAGTTCCTGTCTTAACTTCCTAAAGAAATGAACTGTACACAGAAATGAAGTGAAATCCTTTATCAGTCTTGTGAGGAGTAGACAGGTAGAGATTTTTTTCTACAGCTGGATAAAAATAATTATAGGATATCTTACAGTCTCAAAAAGTTCATTCATCATTTAAGGATGAGAGGACAGGAGAAGGGCAATGTAGACACAGTAAAGAAGAGAGAAGTAGTACATTAAAAGCATACAATTGCAAATCTCGCAAAAATTTTCGTTATAAGAAATGTCAGGATATTTCAGAAAATTTTTCTCTTATTTTGATAGCAAGGTTAAAAAATACATTTCCTCTATGAGATAAGGATGGGGATTTATTTATAATTATGGCAGTCTTTTCTTTTTCTTTTTGACATTTTTATTATATGTAAGCCATTGTGCTAAGTGTAATAGATGCAGTGTCTTTGAGTTTTGGAGAAGGACATGGCAACCCACTCCGGTACTCTTGCCTGGAAAATCCCATGGACGAGGGGCCTGGTAGGCTACAGTCCATGGGCTCATGAGGAGTCGGGCATGACTGAGCAACTTCACTTTTACTTTTCACTTTCATGCATTGGAGAAGAAAATGAAAACCCACTCCAGTGTTCTTGCTTGGAGAATCCCAGAGATGGAGGATCCTGGTGGGCTGCCATCTATGGGGTTGCACAAAGTCGGACACAACTGAGCTACTTAGTAGGAGCAGCGGTAGCAGCAGCATTTGAGTTTTGGATAAATGACAGTAGAATCCCAACTTTAAAGATGAGAGAATTGAGGCTTCTCGAATTTAATTATTTGGCCAAGAGGAAAACGAGTTGTAAATAGCATGCATGAGTGCTAAGTCACTTCAGTAATGTCTAACTCTTTGCGACCATACGACTGTAGCCCATCAGGCTCCTCTGTCCATGGGATTCTCCAAGCAAGAATAAGCATAGCCAGAATCAAATTCTGGTACTCAGTCTCAAAAGTCTAAAATACTAAAAACTATTCTATACCACTTCCTACCAAAATGAGAACACAGACAGAAGGACAAACTGAAGTGAAAATGCACTCAGTCAGTCAATTCAGTGCTCAGTTGTACCCAACTCTTTGCAACCCCATGGACTGCAGAATGCCAGGCTTCCCTGTCCATCACAAGCTCCCGGGGCCTACTCAAATTAATGTCCATCATGTGGTGATGCCATCAAACCATCTCATCCTCTGTCTTCCCCTTCTCCTCCCACCTTCAATCTTTCCCAGCATCAGGGTATTTTCCAATGAGTCAGTGGCCAAAGTATTGGAATTTCAGCTGTATCATCAGTCCTTCCAATGAATATTCAGGACTGATTTCCTTTAGGATGGACTGGTTGGATCTCCTTGCAGTCCAAGGGACTCTCAAGAGTCTTCTCCAACACCACAACTCAAAAGCATCAATTTGTTGGCATTCAGCTTTCTTTATAGTCCAACTCTCACATCCATACATGACTACTGGAAAAACCAAAGCTTTGATTAGATAGACTTTTGTTGGCAAAGTAATGTCTCTGCTTTTTAATATGCTGTCTAGGTTGGTCACAGCTTTATTCCAATGAGCAAACATCTTTTAATTTCATGGCTGCAATCACCATCTGCATTGATTTTGGAGCCCAAGAAAATAAAAGCTGTCACTGTTTCCATCATTTCCCCGTATATTTGCCATGAGTGATGGGACTGGATGCCATTATCTTAGTTTTCAGAATGTTGAATTTTAAGTCAACTTTTTCATTCTCTTCTTTCACTTTCCTCAAGAGGCTCTTTAGTTCTTCCTCATTTTCTACCATAAGGGTGATGGCATCTGTGTATCTGAGGTTATTGATGTTTCTCCCGGCAATCTTGATTCCAGCTTGTGCTTCATCCAGCCTGGCATTTCACATGATGTACTGTGCATGTAAGTTAAATAAGTAGGGTGACAATATGCAGCCTTGATGTACTCCTTTCCCGCTTTGGAATCAGTCTGTTGTTTCCTGTCCAGTTTTATCTTTTGCTTCTTGACCTGCATACATATTTCTCAGGAGGAAGGTAAGGTGGTCTGGTATTCCCATCCCTTGAAGAATTTTCCACAGTTTGTTGTGATCCATATAGTCAAAGGCTTTGGCATAGTCAATAAAGCAGAAGTATTTTTTTGAAATTCTCTTGCTTTTTTGATGATTCAGTGGATGTTGGCAGTTTGATCTCTGATTCCTCTGCCTTTTCTCAATCCAGCTTGAACGTCTGAAAGTTCACAGGTCAGTTAGTGAAAATATACTAATTCTCGAAAAGTAGAGGCTTTAACACAAATAAATACTTATATTTCCTTGGATATAGTAAAGGACAGACTTATCTGTTCAGCAATGTAAAGGGCAAACATCTAAAGCTCTCCTGAATGTAAAGAAAAAATGTTCAATGAGATTAAACATTAAATGTAAAAAATGTTTTAAAAAAATCAAAATGTCAAGGGAGATGATGGTAGAAATGAAAGATAGATCAAATTTATAAATAAAAGTTTAATCTTGAAATATGATATTACAAATATATATGATCCACATGGTATACATTGTAGTTGTGGAAATTGTTTGAAAAATGTCAAATGATGAAAGCAAAAAAGGACTAGGCTGATTGCAACGCTGTCAAGATAAAAGCTAGTTGTGGCTTTTGTTTCTAGAGCTGAATTGTTCTCCTGGGTGTAATGTTTGTTAGTCTCCTTGGTTCATCACAATCTCAACTACGTGAAAATGAATCTAAAAGAAGAATAAAATAGTTGGAATATCAAATCACTCAACAAATAAAACCTTTTTGGCTTTTAAAGTGAGCAGTACAAGTATTAACTCTTAACAAAAAAATTCTATTGATCAGTCTAACTCAAAGCCTTTTATTTTTTCAACAATGTACATTGTAACAAGAAGTAGTTGGAATAAGAGAAACTTTTTTTTTCCATTTTGCTAAAATGTGTATGATAATGATTAAGCCTTAGCAAATGTGATGCAAGATTCATGTCCTTTAACCTGTATAAACTAACTTATCTCTCCTTTACCTGAGGATGAAGAAAAAAGCAATTATAAACATACTTATTGATTAACCCAAATATATAACTCTATATCTGTAAAACAATAGTGATTTAGGATTAAGCTGCTCCTTATTTATAGTGTAGCCAAGGATATTAAATTTTCTCACAGGGTTAGGCTACATTTAATCATTTCCCAACTAGGTAAGATGAGCATCATTAATTCTGTTGAGTTTAAATTTGCTTTTAAGAAGTTATCTTGCTTAGAGAATTAACTTGCAAAAATTAAATGATTATGTGGCACCAGAAAGAAAAGAAATACCCATGCAGTATACACTGAGAAGACTGAAATGTATTTTAAAAGCTAGGACAGGAGGAAGCTAGAAATTTTGCTCCTGACAACATCGTAATGGTACAGTAGGAGGGCAGCAGTCTTAAGCCAACAGGGCCTTTGAAATACCTTGTTGTTGTTGTTGTTTTTGTTGCTGCTGTTGTTTCGTTGCTGAGTCATGTCCGACTTTTTGCCACCCCAGTGACTGCAGCACACCAGGCTTCCCTGTCTTTCTCTATCACCCAGAGTTTGCTCAAATTCACGTTCATTGAGTTGTCAGCGCTATCTAACCGTCTCATCCTCTGCCAACCCCTTCTGCTGCCTTCATTTCCCAGCATCAGGGTCTTTCCCAGTGAATTCATATCGGAAAATGAATTCCTGATTCATTGTCAGGTGGCCAAAGTATTGGAGCGTTAGCTTCAGCATCAATCATTCCCTACTTCTTGATTTTAAAAACACTTTTTTTTCCAATAAAAGGTGGTGGGTTTTTAATACGATAGGGGGATTTTCCCCTATTAAATTATCTACATCTTAAGAGAATTTTTGCCCCAAGTTAAGATTTCACTAACTATTTTAATATTTCACTTAAAATGTAACTCTACTTAGATCTGGTAACCCTTCCATAAAAATATGACCAGTGGTGAAATGTCTAGAAACTCTGAAGTATGAGTACTAATGAAAGAACTAGAATAGTTAGCCTGGAGAAAAGATTTAGGGGGTTCATGGAGGCTACCTTTGAATGTTTGAAAGAGGGAATAAATATTCTCTGTTGGACATCAGATACAGAACAAGGAAGAAGATCTCAGTTTACTGTGGTTGTGTGCTGGAAGCACTGTGTATGTGTTTGTGCCTGCTCAGCAGTAGGAAAGGGCGTAGGAAGAGAAGTCTAGAATTACTTGCATATGTTCTTTGTATATATTTATGAACAGCTTTAGAGACTATTATGCAACCTAGGCTTCCTAGTGATAATTATTACCCCCCAAATACCATTTATTGAACACCTACTGTGTTCTAGGTACTATACTAGATGATTTATACAGACCTGACTTAATTTTAACAACAGATAGATATCTCCTTTATGCATATAAAGTGGTTTGACATTTACTAGCTATACCACAAAGCCACAGAGTTAGTAAATGGAAAATCCAGATTTAAATTCAGGTGTGACTAACTCATTTTTTACACTGGTATGTTACATCCATTTTTAGAGAAGTAGTTTTCTGTTAAAATGTCCACTTAAGAGATTATGCTATTTTAAGTAAATTGTAGGCACCCATAGTTGAGTTTAGGAACTTGGAGAACTCATATCCTGTGTATGTATCCATGTGTATGTGTGTGCTGCTGACTCAATTTCTCTGGTTGATCATTTGAGAAAGGTTTTAGACTATGTTCCTTAATTAGAAGAAAAGGAAATCCTTAACTCTGGAATTATTTTATTGAGAGATAAAAGGACTTGAGAAAGTTATCACTGAAGGATTCTACCAGGTTTAGCATAAAAGGTTTAAAGCATGTGGATGATTTTCCTTTCCACGATTATATGTGAGGGTGTTTTTTTTGGGGGGGGGGGGTGTGTGTGTGTGTGTATGTATAGCGTGGCTTAAAGAGACTTCATATATTTGCTAACCAAAACTAAGAATGATTTTGGGGGGAAACTTGGTGCATGAAAACAGGGAGAAAAACAGTTTTATGGTAGGTATTTTGGGTTTGCTATTTTAGTTACTCCTTGTGACATTGCTACATAGCTATGTTGGTGTATGGGAAACTAAGACGCTAAGGTGCTGTCATTGGTCACACAGCCAGTATTTTGTAGAACAAGAATCTGACCTTAGATCTGTCTGGATCCAAAACTTTATACAATGCGCCTGACCCTTTCCTTTCAATAAACACTTGTCCATGGAAAAATGACAACTTCGATCCCAGCCAGGGGAATCATGGCAGCAGGACACTTTTCTAAGGATATATTAGGTTCAAGAGGTATCACACAACCAATTTCATCAACCAATTTCATCACGGAGCCACCAGTGCATAGGGCAGTACCCAAGTCCCTGAAAAGATGGATGAGCATGTGATAATGAGTGGAATCAGTTTGGGCTATAAACTGGAGAATCACTTTAAGGATGAGTGACATCATCTCATTTAGTGATTGTTGTAGTGTTGTAGCCTCCCAGGCAGGTGATTATTTGGGAAAACAAGCTCAAAGATTACCCAAAAACAGAATGGGTAGATCTAATTTACTCAAAGGGGAGTAATACTGTGCTACTTTTTTGCCTAAGCCTCAGAAAGTTTGTATTTGTGGAGAAGCAAGTAGTGGGGCATTGGGAACATTTCTAGACTGAAAAAAAATTTTTTTCTCTGTGATGTCAATAGAAAGAAAACTAATGTTCTAGTCACTTTCCTCCAGCTCTGGAACTTTGCAATTTTGAGTGACCCATGGTGCAGAGACATGGTAATAAATGCATAATTTAACATAGGAGTACTGTATGCCAGCATAATGCAAGTTCCAAGGAACATTTTTTGTTTAAAGAGACTAGTGAAAAAAATACACTTTATAATGAACAAACTGCCACTAAGTATTTATTGAGCACCTGCTTTGTCCAGTTTAAGCTGCTGCTGCTGCTGCTGCTGCTAAGTCGCTTCAGTCGTGTCCAACTCTGTGCAACCCCACAGACGGCAGCCCACCAGGCTCCCCCATCCCTGGGATTCTCCAGGCAAGAACACTGGAGTGGGTTGCCATTTCCTTCTCCAATGCATGAAGGTGAAGAGTGAAAGTGAAGTCGCTCAGTCGTATCTGACTCCTAGCGACCCCATGGACTGCAGCCTACCGGGCTCCTCCATGGGATTTTCCAGGCAAGAGTACTGGAGTGGGGTGCCATTGCCTTCTCCTGAGTTTAAGACTATTAATGTAAAAATTGCAAAGATCCTTTGTTCTAATACAATGAAAGAAACTGTTGATGTTCTAATACAATGAAAGAAACAATTTAAAAGAAAGCTTCTAAATTGTAAGCAGTCTTCATTAATCTTATCCACTCCAGTATGACTAGTTAGCATAACCATGGAGTCGTGGTTGATTATTTACACAATATATCCATACACTTCATACATGTGCTAATTCAGTGATTCCGACATGCATTTCTTTGTCCCAGGTTTATTTGTACACAAAGGATAAATTGGTAAGACACAATGCAACAGTTGAATACATTATGTTTCCAGGGCTTTTGAAAAATAGTTTTGTAGTTTTAAGAAACATTATATGTAAATAAAAAAAAAAAATGATGACCAGGTTATCATCTACCCAGATTTCTCCTTGTGCAGCCCTTAATACTGAACCAAATCCTAAAACCTTAATAAACTGAGATGAGAACAGGTAAATTGAATAAACAGAATGTTTCTGTCCAGACCACTATCCTCTGCCTTACTGGTGTCCATTTTAATAAATACTATGAAGTATCTCCGAGGTACCCTGAGGCTGCTCCTCAAAGCTTCACATACCTCTAGATAGAGGTAAGCTACAGAGAGCGGGGCTGAAATTTTTTCTCCTTTTTGCAGAGTAAATGATGTATACTCTCATTTTTTATGACCTGCAGTCTATACAAATATACCTGTTTACCTAGCATTAGAATTTTCATTTACAAAATGATTAAATATGGATATTTTTCTTCAAAATTTTTCAGGATGATATCCATCTATTTAAAGATGTGCTTACTGATTATTTTTAATATATGTATTTGGCTATAGCACATAAAATGCTTTATCAAATACTGCTGAATTTGTTTTTAATTCAACTCCATTTCTCTTTAGTTTTCCACTTAGAGCCTTTTTTTTCAAGGAAAGGAAGCTAAACTTTTTTCAATTCCTAGAACATGACTTCTCTACAAGCTTTTCATACAATCTGGCACACCAGTCTGTTCCCTGCTGATTCTTAGCTTTCATTCTCTTCAAAAATCTCTACCAAAGCTCACCTATTTCAGGAAGCCTGCCTTAATCCATGTAAACTAAGCAATCACTTTGTTATTTTATGTTTCTTCTGTAATGTGTTCAAGCTCATTCATGCATTAGTTCTCTCACAAATATTTATGAGGTATCTACTATGTGCCAAGCCCTTTAATAAACACTCAGAATATAATAGAGAATTCACAGAGCCTGCAACTAGTAGGGGTTATTAAGAAATCAAGAGACAGTAATAAAGTGAAATAAATAGCAGCTAGAGGGGGCTAATAGAAGCATAAAAGCAAAGTCATAGAAGTAAAGTTTTGTTTTGTTTTGTTTTGTTTTGATTGCACTGGGTCTCTGTTGCTGCCAATAGGCTTTCTCTGGTTATGGGCGCCCGGGCTTCTCATTGAAGTGGCTTCTCTTGTTGCAGTATTCAGGCTCTAGGCACACAGGCTTCCATAGTTTTGTTGCACAGACTCTAGAGCGCAGGCTGAGTAGTTGTGGTGCATGGGCTTAGCTGCCACACAGCCTGTGGGATCTTCAGTTCAGTTCAGTTCAGTTGCTCAGTCGTGTCCGACTCTTTGCGACCCCATGAATTGCAGCACGCGAGGCCTCCCTGTCCATCACCAACTCCTGGAGTTCACTCAAACTCATGTCCATCTAGTCAGTGATGCCATCCAGCCATCTCATCCTCTGTCGTCCCCTTCTCCTGCCCCCAACCCCTCCCAGCATCAGAGTCTTTTCCAATGAGTCAACTCTTCGCAGGATCTTACCTGACCAGAAATTGAACCATGTCCCCTGCCCTGGAGATAGATTCTTAACCAATGGACTACCATGGAAGTCCAGAGGTAAGGATTTAAGAATCATTTAAAATGATTTGAAGGCAAGATATGAATTAATGAATTACAAAGGATTTTATAAAGAAAAGGGAGGGACTTTATAACAAGCTGTGCAAGCCATGTGACCTGTTGTGCTCTGTTAATTTGGACAAAGTTAGTATAGCTTTGTGGAGAAGGAAATGGCAACCCACTCCAGTATTCTTGCCTGGAAAATTCTTTGGACAGAGGAGCCCAGTAGGCTACAGTCCCATGGCGTCACAAGAGTCAGCCACGACTGAGCAAGCACAGCACAGGGTAGCTTTGTGCTCATTATCATTTTACAGTTAGGTGAATCCACAGAATTTGAGGTCGAGGAGGAATTTGGAGACTGTGTTCTATTCTAAATATTTATATGGTGAATCTTCCACTTAAAATGATTAAAAATGAAAGTGTTAGTCATTCAGTCAGTTAGACTCTTTGTGACCCCATGGACTGTAGCGCACCAGGCTCCTCTGTCCATGGGATTTTCCAGGCAAGAATACTGGATTGGGTTTTGTTCAGTTCAGTTGCTTAGTCATGTCCGAGTCTTTGCTACCCCATGGACTGCAGCACACCATGTTTCCCTGTCCATCACCAACTCACGGAGCTTGTTCAAACGCATGTCCATAGTACTAATGAAACTACTAATGAAAAGTACTACAAATGAAACTACTAATGACAGTACGCACACACACACACACACACACACACGCACACACTCACACACATAATTGTAGAAAGGAAAATCATCCACATGCTTTGAACTTTTTATGCTAAACCTGGTAGAATCCTTCCATAGTAAATTTCTAAAGTCCTTCTATTGTCAATAAAATAATCCCAGAGTTAAGGATTTCCTTTTCTTCTAATTAAGGAACATAGTCTAAATGAAAGAACTAGAAGAGTTCTTTCTACTACTCCTCCACAAACCACAATCACAGAAAACTAGCCAATCTGATCACATGGACCACAGCCCTGTCTAACTCAATGAAACTAAGCCATGCCATGTAGGGCCACCCAAGATGGATGGGTCATGGTGGAGAGTTCTTACAAAATGTGGTCCACTGGAGAAGGGAATGGCAAACCACTTCAGTATTCTTACCTTGAAAACCCCATGAACAGTATGAAAAGGCAAAAAGATAGGACGCAAAGAGATGAACTCCCCAGGTCAGTAGGTTCCCAAGTGGAGAAATAACTCCAGAAAAAAGAGGGATGGAGCCAAAGCAAAAACACCCAGTTGTGGATGTGACTGGTGATGGAAGTAAAGTCGGATGTTGTAAAGAGCAATATTGCATAGGAACCTGGAATGTTAGGTCCATGAATCAAGGCAAATTGGAAATTTTCAAACCGGAGATGGCAAGAGTGAACATCGACATTCTAGGAATCAGCGAACTAAAATGGACTGGAATGGGTGAATTTAACTCAGATGACCATCATATCTACTACTGTGGGCAGAAAACCCTTATAAGAAATGGAGTAGCCATCATAGTCAACAAGAGAGTCCAAAATATAGTACTTGGATGCAATCTCAAAAACAACAGAATGATCTCTGTTTCCAAGGCAAACCATTCAATATCACGGTAATCCAAGTCTATGCCCTAAACAGTAACACTGAAGAAGCTGAAATTGAACGGTTCTGTGAAGACCTATAAAACCTTTTCGAACTAACACACACAAAAAAAGATGTCCTTTTTATTTTAGGGGACTGGAATGCAAAAGTAGGAAATTAAGAAACACCTGGAGAAACAGGCAAATTTGGCCTTGGAGTACAGAATGAAGCAGGGCAAAGGCTCATAGAGTTTTGCCAAGAGAACACTCTGACAAGCACCCTCTTCCAACAACACAAGACTCTATACATGGACATCACCAGATGGCCAACACTGAAATCAGATTGATTATATTCTTTGCAGCCAAAGATGGAGAAGCTCTATACAGTCAAAAAAAAAAAAAAAAAAGACTGGGAGCTGACTGTGGCTCAGATCATGAATTCCTTATTGCCAAATTCAGACTTAAATTGAAGAAAGTAGGGAAAACCACTAGACCATTCAGGTATGACCTAAATCAAATCCCTTATGATTATACAGTGGAAGTGAGAAATAGATTTAAGGCATAGATCTGATAGGCAGAGTGCCTCATGAACTATGGACGGAGGTTCATGACATTGTACAGGAGACAGGGATCAAGACCATCCCCAGGAAAAAGAAATGCAAAAAAGTAAAATGGCTGTCGGAGGAGGCCTTACAAATAGCTGTGATAAGAAGAGAAGTGAAAAGCAAAGAAGAAAAGGAAAGATATAAGCATCTGAATGCAGAGTTCCAAAGAGTAGCAAGGAGCGATAAGAAAGCCTTCCTCAGTGATCATTGCAAAGAAATAGAAGAAAATAATAGAATGGGAAATACTAGAGATCTCTTCAAGAAAATTAGACATATCAAGAGAACATTTCATGCAAAGATGGGCTCAACAAAGGACAGAAATTGTATGGACCTAACAGAAACAAAAGATATTAAGAGGTGACAAGAATACACAAAAGAACTGTACAAAAAAAGATCTTCACGACTCAGATAATCACGATGGTGTAATTACTCACCCAGAGGCAGATATCCTGGAATGTGAAGTCAACTGGGCCTTAGGAAGCATCACTACAAACAAAGCTAGTGAGGTGATGGAATTCCAGTTGAGCTATTTCAAATCCTAAAAGATGATGCTGTGAAAGTGCTGCACTCAATGTGCCAGCAAATTTGGAAAACTCAGCAGGGGCCATGGAACTGGAAAAGATCACTTTACATTCCAATCCCCAAGAAAGACAATGCCAAAGAATGCTCAAACTACTGCACAATTGCACTCACACGCTAGCAAAGTAATGCTCAAAATTCTCCAGCCAGGCTTCAGCAATACTTGAACCATAAATTTCTAAATGTTCAAGCTGGTTTTAGAAAAGGCAGAGGAAGTAGAGATCAAATTGCCAACATCTGTTGGATCATTGAAAAAAGCAAGACAGTTTCAGAAAAACATCTATTTCTGCTTTGTTGACTATGCCAAAGCCTTTGACTGTGTGGATCACAGTAAAGTGTGGAAAATTCTGAAGGAGATGAGAATACCAGGCTACCTGACCTGCCTCTTGAGAAATCTGTATGCAGGTCAGGAATCAACAATTAGAACTGGACATGAAACAACAGACTGGTTCCAAACAGGAAAAGGAGTACATCAAGGCTGTATATTGTCACCCTGCTTGTTTAACTTATATGCAGAGTACGTCATGAGAAATGCTGGGCTGGATGAAGCACAAGCTGGAATCAAGATTGCCGGGAGAAACATCAATAACCTCAGATATGCAGATGACACCACCCTTATGGCAGAAATTGAAGAACTAAAGAGCCTCTTGATGAAAGTGAAAGAGGAGAGTGAAAAAGTTGGCTTAAAGCTCATCATTCAGAAAACTAAGATCATGGCATCAGGTCCCATCACTTCATGGCAAATAGTTGGATAAACAGTGGAAACAATAGCTGACTATATTTTTGGGGGGCTCCAAAATCACTGCAGATGGTAACTGCAGCCATTAAATTAAAAGATGCTTACTCCTTGAAAGGAAAGTTATGACCAACGTGGACAGCATATTAAACAGCAGAGACATTACTTTGCCAACAAAGATCCATCTAATCAAGGCTATGGTTTTTCCAGTGGTCGTGTATGGATGTCAGAGTTGGACTGTAAAGAAAGCTGAGTGCCAAAGAATTGATGCTTTTGAACTGTGGTGTTGGAGAAGACTCTTGAGAGTCCCTTGGACGGCAAGGAGATCCAACCAATCTATCCTAAAGGAGATCAGTCCTGGGTATTCATAGGAAGGACTTATGCTGAAACTCCAATACTTTGGCCACCTGATGCAAAGTGCTGACTCATTGGAAAAGACCCTGATGCTGGGAAAGATCGCGGGTAGGAGGAGAAGGGGACGACATAGGATGAGATGGTTGGATGGCATCACTGACTCAGTGGATATGAGTTTGGGTAATCTCCGGGAGTTGGTAATGGATGGGAAGGCATGGCATGCTGCAATCCATTGTGTTGCAAAGAGTCGGACATGAATGAGCCACTGAACTGAATGAAACCCTTCCCAGCCCACTCATCCACAACTACTGGAGTGGATAGCTGTTCCCTTCTCCAAGGAAATCTTCCAATTCAGGGATCAAACCTGGGTCTCCCACATTGCGGGCAGATTCCCTATTATCTGAGCCACCACGGAAGCCCTGAAAGTGATTATTCAAGGACTGTTTCCTACTAAATTGCATTTAACCAGTCATTACAGGTTTCATCCTCTCCTCCACTTTACTGCGGCACCAGTAGGGATATTTTCTGAAGTCAATGAAATAACAGGACTTTGATAAACAGAGTTTAAACTTAAAGCATTGATACAGAACAAAGCATAACTAATTCCTAATTTTGGTTTAATTTCTGTATTCTCTCTTATATATCGAGATAAAATACAGTTGACCCAATATTATAATAAAAAGACTCTCTATCACTAAGATGTAATTAGAAATGTTTAAAGAGACAGAAATATATTTGGTGGTTAATAGTACATTCCCAACCTGGTTCTACTAACCTCTAAATATTATAAATAGTCTTTCTTATAGTGGAAGTTGTAGAGGGACAGTGATCAGAAAGAAATGGAAATTTTCTGAAAATATTAGGCTCCTCTGTTATAAAACATACCTGATATCATGGAAACCATATATGTTGACCTTGTGATTTATATGCCAGCATCATGCATCTTTCACATTTGCAGTTATGGGCTGTATGGTTAACATATTTATTAAATGTGACTAGAAATTAAGTGCATGCTTTAATGTGTATTATTAACATTGTATGGAAGGTTAACAACAAAAGGATAAGAAATTTAATATTAGAAGAGTTAGTACATTCAAGTTATTTTAATTTTGTAATATTTTTCTTAGAAAATTTTAAAAGTCTAAAACCAAATGAAAGATCATGAAAGTGGAAAAGCTCTTATTTAATAACTCTTTCAGAAAGTTATTTCATATCTCAATACATTGCTTGCATGTGAAATCTATATTCCAAATGCATGTCTCTTAAATTATTAGATAATGTCTATAACCAAGAAAAATTCAGTAAAACTTATACATGATGTTCATAACAGATATAAGAGCTGAACACCAGTAACAAATACAACAAGTAAATGAACATAAAAATCATGGTTATCTTATTATGTTGTCATTGTTTAGTCACTAAGTTGTGTTCAACTCTTTTGCAATCCCTTGGACTGTAGCCCACCAGGCTTCTCCATCCGTGGGATTTCCCAGGCAAGAATACTGGAGTGGGTTGCCATTTCCTTCTCCTGGGGATCTTACTGACCCAGGGATTGAACCTTCATCTCCTGCATTGACAGGTGGATTCTTTAGCACAGAGCCACCAGGGAACCTTATCTTATTATGATGGAATGCTTTTTAGAAATGAAAAGGAAAAATTACAGATACATGTTAACAACATGGATAAATTTTTAAAACTAATGCTCCGCAAAAAAGTCAGACCCAAAAGAGTACATGTTTTATAACTCCATTTGTAAAGATCTTAGAACAGACAAAACTAATCTGTCGTGACAAAGCAAATTCGTAGTTGCCTGAGGGTTATGTGTAGAAAATGGAGAGATGAAGAAGTTTGTGAGCAAAGGAACATGGAATGTGTAGTGTGATAGAAATGTTCTAAATCTTGATTAGAATGGTGGTTATGTAGATGTATACATTTGAAAAATCTCATCAAACTTTTATTCTATTTAAATTACACCTTGGTTTAAATTTTTTTTAATATGTTATTAGTGTTTTTCTGGTAACATCAGCTTATAGCATTTGCAATAATTATTACGATGGCCTTTCAGAAAAAAAATTTTTTTTTCTAAAAGTAATATTCAGTTTTTATAATATTGTAGGATTTGGGGGATTATTAGATTATACCCTGGCTATAAATTATTAGCTAGAGTGGTCAGATTCTAAAATAGATAATTTTTGAAGATATACTAAATTGTAATATGTAAGTTTCTTTAAATTTTCTCTCATTTAATCCTCTGTTTCAACTTCAATCCCTATTTCCATGAAGAATGGTTGTCATTGTTCTATACTGCGAAAGACCAAAGTCAAAGAATATTGGCTTAATTCCAGACATTTCTAGATAAAAAATTCTGACTGATAGTGTCAAAGCAACTTTGACCTCTTAACTTCTTTTTAAAGAGAATGCCAGAAAAGAATTCTAATTTTCCTAGACGCTTTCCATAAGCTTTTATTGGCAAACCCTAAGCATATTATAAGGGTAGGAAGTCATCAAAACTAGCTCTTAACATCATTATTTCTTCCTTTATATTTCATCTGTCTTTGAGACACATTTTCCGGTTGCACTTTACAGTTCTTAAAATTAAGAAGCAGAAGGTCTTGTAAATCTTGTGCTAGGGTTTATGTCTATTCACCCTTTTCCTTAGAAATAGACATGTTGGGGATATGAAATGTTGCTTTACTTCTCACTTCAAAGGAACCTATGCTTCTTCTTCATGTTCTTTTGCACTTCTCACTAATAAAAGTATCCATGCTTTCCGTTGTATGTTATTACACTTCTGTTTTGTGAACCACAAAGATTAAATGAATTGAAATTATCCTTTCAGTAGACATAAAAGGTCAAGAATTTATGGACTCCTTCTAACACATTTTTTTTTGTTTTAAAAACCTTGCAATATATTTCAGAAATATCTAGGACCATTATTTTTGGTCTGTCTATAAATGAAAACATATTGTTAAATCTGTCATAGTTAAATAAGCTGAAATATAATATTTAATAACTTGAGTTTACTTTTTATAGAAAGAAAATTATTTGTTGATTTTCTTTATAATGAAACCAGACAGACACACTCACCCGAAGGCTAAATGAGATCAGTAATGTAGTTTTAAATGATACCTTGACCTTCTGGCCAAAGGCTAAAAAATAGTTGATACCTCATACTATTACACTGGATAATTTTTATAACTGCCTCAAAGCTTTTACAAAATGAGACAGGATATGAATCAATCCATAAGAGGCTGAATAAATATGAGACTTTCCAAGCTACACACTCTTCAGTGTGCTAACTTGCAATGCACACTTTGCTTTTATTTGTGAATCCTATACTTAATATGTGAATATAAATCTTTTCTGCACTTGAGGTGTTCACAGTTTTTTCCTTCAGTTGCTCCCAGGTGTATTAATAGTAGAAACCTTTAAATTAAATTGCTTATTATTGTGTTCACATAGATTTATTAGATAGCATCTCTGTGCTACACACTGGATAAGGTACTGGGAAATAAAACATGTGTGAGCTCCGTCTCCACTGAGCTCAGAGTCTGTTTCTCCTGTTGGTTCCATTTGCCACATGTTTAAAAATTATGCCTAGCATTTCTAATTTTCAGGAATTAACACTTTCATTAGAAAGTTACCAATATTCTAACGATATTGCACTCATAGTTTAAGTCGTAATTTATCTCCATATGACTATATTTAGCTCCTTAACAAGGGAGTTTAGGGACCCAAATAGCTGGCATAACAAAAAAATCAAAGCAGTGGTGAGTTACGTGGTAGATTCAACTCCTAATAGTGTATTCAGAACAACAGTAGAAGCTCTAAGTTAGATGGGACCTCAGAAGTCATCTCTGTTTATAAGTGAGATGTAAACCTGGCTAGGCTCAGGCACACATATTAAGTCACTATTTCCCCAGTCTCACCTACAAGGCTTCCGAGTCACAGTTGGTGGTAGAGGTTCAGTATTTAGTTTTTTAACTAAGCACCTGGATGATATGGCTAGACTGAGTACCAGCATTTGGAAACCACTGATTCTGCCCAGTCTCCAGGATAATATATAAATTACATCGGCACTCACACTGAGCAGTCACCTTCAGGCCCTGTTTGAATGCTGCTACCGGCAGAGAACTTAGTACCTCTGAAAGGGGAACATTTTCTTTTAACCACCTCTCATTATGAGAAAGGGTTTCTTTTAACTGGGTTGATATGTGCTTGTAGTCTTGTGTCTTCTGTCTCCTGGAGTTACACAGAATGAAGCTAACTTCTCTTTTTTTTTTATTATAGCCCTCCATAAGCTATAATTTGTAGATAACTAAATCTTCTCTTCTTCAGAAACACAATATTTTGACTATTCAGTAGCCTTAGATCACATTATGATGGATAAAGAGACAAAAATCCTACTGGCCTTCCATGTGTAAGATTCTTCATTCATCCCTGTTTTTCTTTCTTCTTCTCATTTGAGAAGCTAACAGCTATAGCTTGGGATGGGGAGAAGCCTGTGATGAAGAAATATGTAAATATACAACTTACCTCTATCTTACTATTACACGTGTGGCTTCTTATGCTAAATATCAATGAGGAAGGACTGATTGGGAGGGAGGCACAGTGAAAAGTGTGAAGGAAAGAAGAGGTTCACACTTCGGTGGATCAGAAAGTGTCAGATGACATTTGAAATTCTTAGATAAGTCATTGGTATGATACCTTTCAGTCAGCTATGCACCAAAGCAAGAAGAATGCCTTGTAAAGCTGTTCAGTTAAATCTCAGGAGAGAGAGAGAGAATGAAGGAAGAGAGCACACTGGGCAAAGAGTCTAACTCCATCCTGTTGCTTTTTTTAATCCATTCATGTCTATTTGAAAATCACACTTGATCTTCAATGTATTGTGACATACTTGGAAAGAATTCTAAAGAAAATAAGCAAAAATGCTTGTACCTTGTAATATGAAAGGGAAAAGAACCACAGAATGGCATGTTAGGTAAAAGCTTGCCATTGACAAAAATAGTAGAAACCCATCAGCTTCTTTTTCCTTGAGGAATCTTGAACGTGAGTACTGATCTTTCGGTGGCAGAGCATCATCTGTGCTCCAGAGGAGCCAGGAGAGGGGCGATGGTGGCATGCTTGCCCACAGAACCTTCCTACACAGGGCTTCTCTCTCATCCTGCCTCTCTAAGTCTCCTTTGTCTCTACCAGTTAAAATTATATCATTAAAAAAAAAAAAAACGTTTAAAATACATGCTGTATGTATACCATGGCTTTATTCAAAATGAACCATGTGTGCTTTCTTTGGTTGTTAAACTGAAAAACTGGGAGTGAATTAAAAAAGAAATATCTTGTTCTTCTCTGGCTACTGCCAAAATGCCCTCTAGAGGATTTCACTCATGTGGGGGCTATTAAAAAAAAGGACAATGACAAATTGAAGGGAGTGCAGAGAAGCCAAAGTGATAAAATGTTTAGAAAACAAGGTTTGTCAGAAAAGGTGAACCTAACTAGATACGTTCAGTCTGAAGGAAAAGAAAGAAAACTAATGGACAGTTGAGAATGATCTAAAATACAAAGCAAGATATACCCTGGGACAGAAATCAACTATTCTCATTAACAAAAAGGACAGGTCTTGGAGTGACAGGTTTGAACTTGGCCAGGGATAACTGATGTAAGGCTCAACATTAGAAAAAGCCTTATTTTTTTTCAAGTCTTAAAACCTTATACATGAGAAAAGAAGGTATTAAAATCAGGTGTCAGGAGACATCATTGTGAAAATTTCTTTGACAAAAACATTTAAAGCTGAGATGGAATATCTATGCAGCAGGTTTAACGCTTTATATATGGAATCAGTTCTGCTATATGTAGTCTCTTAAATATAGTATGAGAAAAAATGTGAATATAAATTATAAGTGTATTGGTACCACAGGCTCTTCTGTATGTTTAAAATATAATACTGTAGTAATGTTTTTTGTTCATTGATTACCTGCATTCAATGCATAACTTGTCATGGGTTTGAAATTGCTTTGTCCAGCCAGGTAGAATTTCTCAATGATTCTTCATTTTTATGTAACAAAGATACTGAGTATTAGTTATGCAGAACATATCACATATCAGCTATATCTTCAAAGTTTCTGCAAAAAAAAGACAATTTTTCCTTGAAAGCAACTGAAAAGCTGACTCTTTTTCATATATCTCTATTTTATTTTCATTTGATCTCTTGACTTTCTGTTTCATAATACAAAATTCACCTCTGTTTCATAATACAAAAGTTAATACAAATTAGAAATCTTAAGGTAACTTGATTTTTATTGTTTCCAAAGTAATTTGAATTTTACCTTGTCACTAATAAAGGTATTGTATTCATAAGTTTTTTTTTTTTTTTTTTTTAATAGACCTAGACAATTTACCACTCCAGTATTCTTGCTTGGGAAATCCCATGGACGGAGGAGCCTGGTAGGCTACAGTCCATGGGGTCACTAAGAGTTGGACATGATTGAGCAACTTCACTTTCATTTTTCACTTTCATGCATTGGAGAAGGAAATGGCAACCCACTCCAGTGTTCTTGCCTGGAGATTCCCAGGGACAGAGGAGCATGGTGGGCTTCCGTCTATGGGGTCGCACAGAGTCGGACACAACTGATGCAACTTAGCAGCAGCAGCAGCAGACAATTTAAGTGAAACTTAAACCAGTGACTCCAAAAGAGGCTTTATTTAGGGTATATAATTGGTTCTCTGTAGAGATCAAAGAGTCTGCTTCCCATCTAATCTTCCAAAGGCAATTCCTTGTAACCCAAAGCACTCCCTGTTTTATATTTTGGAGGTGAGTACAAATGAGTGTTAATTGAGGGATCATGGGCTGTGATACCTAACTTCACACAGCAAGCCTGGAAGTCATTAATCATCTTCCTAATACCTTCCTAAAAAGATTGTAAGAGTTTAGGTGCTTTATAAAACAAAATGCAAGGTCCATTATAAAACAAAATGCAAGGTCCAGTTCTTGGGATGAAATGTATTTGCAGGATATCAGTTGATAATGAGTGAATTACAAGTTCCCTTTTATCTTTGTTTTTCTAATTTTTTGTTATTTAAAATTTTGAGGATGACATAATGGATACATATTATTCTACCACTGCAGTGGGTTTAGCTAGCCCAGAAAGAGGATCTGACATGAAGACTATGAAAAACAAACTCTTACATGATTAGGGGACTCAGAGCTATGAACTCTGCACCTTCTATTATATCATTAGGAGAAGTACTATTATTAAGAATAAGAATTATTTTATTTAAATTATTTGTAAGTTTAAAAGATCTTATATATGATTCTCCCAAAACAAGAGCCAGGCAATAACAGTCTTTGTTGGTTGTTGTGTTAGTTATAAAGCTACAGTGTACTATTTTCAACCACAGAGAATGAACTATTAGCCTCAATAAGGACACTGCAGAGCAATAGGCTCATGTTTCAAATGAGTGATCTGGTAGATAGGGTTGGGGTATGGATTTCTAATAGTCAGAAGACTGAGAATATCTGTAGTACTTGTAATGTAGGGCAAAGTAAACATGAAGACATGAGAAACACTTTATTATTTGTAGAATAGTCCTACCTTGCAGATTTTAGCACATAGAATCAATGCGAAGTTCATTAAAACAGCATTAGGAAACCAAGGTGGCTGGACAATGATCTAAAGTTGTGTCTCTCTTCTAATTCCATTCTCCCAAAAGTCCTTGTGAAATTTCTCAAAGCTCGCCACTGACCCCCTAATCAATAATCTAATGACTTCTCCTCTGCCACTTCTTAATTGTTCATTCTCAACCCTTGGTATCTTTCCTCAAAAGGCATCTTCCCTCATCCTCCATGGCACTCAATTCATAGAATGGACATCTGATTTTTATGCTCTTAAACTCTGCTCTTCCTCTGTTCTATTAGCCCTTTCCACTGGGCATCTTCTTGTAGCACTATTATAATAGCCTCCAAATAAGTCCTCTTGATTATATAGACTTTACTATAAACCAGACTATCAAGAGTCACTTCAGTGGCCTCCTATAAGGGTCAGGACTCAGATTTTAAGTCCTCCAACTTTGTCATTAATGCTTTTTTTCATGAATTGTTCCTTAGCCAAACTGACCAGTACTTCCTATCCATATTTCCTTCCACATACTTACTCCAAAATTTATTACAAGTTAATTCTTTCAGATTTTACCAATATCCTCTCAGTAATTTATTATTTTTATTTCTTAAACACTTTACTATTTTCTCATAATTTTCAGAAACAAAAGATTTAAAGTGGTGGTTTCCACACAATGAAGCAAAAGAGTTTTAAAATTAAAAAAAATTTTTTTTAATCTTCCTCCTTTTTGTAATATCATGTGGAAAGTAAAACCCTTTTAAGTGTTCATCAAATTTTAAAACTCTAAGTCTTTCCTGAGAAACATTAAGCATTTCAGATGAACATATCTAAAACTATAAAACAGTTTTATATATCTTGACTCCAAAATTTGATTCCATAAATCGTGATATTTATTCACTAGGAGATAGAAACTATTACTGGCATTTTGCAATGTGCATGCTTTCTACCTGCATTTTAGAATTAATGCTGTGTCAGGAATCAAATGCTCTCTCTTGTGTCAAAGTAGGAGAAATTTTTATGATTACAAGTTTTTAAAAACTTTTACTTGGTCGTTACTTGGTCTTTGCTCTGTAGACATTCCTTTGAACATCTTTACCACTGGAGTAAGATGTTAGTGTAATTATTCTATCTTATGAAGGTTGTGATCCTGAAGTTTCCTAATTAATACTCAAGCTTATACAAGGAGCACATTTATGAAAAGATCTCCTTTCCTTCTTTTCCCAACTCCACTCTTTTTGCTATTTTTCCTAGGGTACTGTCCCTGGCTATCTTCTCCTCACTGTCTCAAGTCTAAGTAACTAACTTATTCATGTTTGTGACACCCCTGCCACACATGCACTATTATCTTCCAGTCAGACCTTTCTTTTTCTTTTTGTTTTTTTTTTTTTTTGGTGGATGAGTTCAGTTCACTTCAGTCACTCAGTCATGTCGACTCCTTGCGACCCCATGGACTGCAGCACGCCAGGCTTCCTTGTCACCCAACTCCCAGAGTTTACTCAAACTCATGTCCATCCAACCATCTCATCCTTTGTTGTTCCCTTCTCCTCCTACCTTCAATCTTTCTCAGCATCAGGATCTTTTCCAATGAGTCAGTTCTTCGCATCAGGTGGTCAAAGTATTGGAGTTTCAGCATCCATCCTTCCAATGACTAGTCAGGGTTGATTTCCTTTAGGATTGACTGGTTTGATCTCCTTGCTGTCCAAGGGACTCTCAAGAATCTTCTCCAATACCACAGTTCAAAGGCATCAATTCTTCTGCACTCAGCTTTCCCAGAAAAAAGAAATGCAAAAATGCAAAATGTTTGTCTGAGGAGGCCTTACAAATAGCTGTGAAAAGAAGAGAAGCTAAAGGCAAAGGAGAAAAGGAAAGATACACCCATTTGAATGCAGAGTCCCAAAGAATAGCAAGGAGTGATAAGAAAGCCTTCCTCAGTGAACAGTGCCAAGAAATAGAGGAAAATAGTAGAATGGGAAAGACTAGAGATCTCTTCAAGAAAATTAGAGATACCAAGGGAACATTTCATGCAAAGATGGGCTCGATAAAGGACAGAAATGGTATGGACCTAACAGAAGCAGAAGATATTATGAAGAGGTGGCAAGAATACACAGAAGAACTATACAAAAAAGATCTTTGTGACCCAGATAACCACGATGGTGTGATCACTCACCTACAGCTAGACATCCTGGAATGCAAAGTCAAGTAGGCCTTAGGAAGCATCACTACAAACAAAACTAATAGAGGTGATGGAATTCCAGTTGATCTATTTCAAATAGTAAAAGATGATGCTGTGAAAGTGCTTCACTCATACCAACAAATTTGGAAAACTCAGCAGTGGCCATACGACTAGAAAAGGTCAGTTTTCAATCCAATCCCAAAGAAAGGCAATGCCAAAGAATGTTCAAATTACTGCACAATTTTTGTGCATAGGACCCACATATATAAATATATGGCAACATATATGGCAGACTGATTCTGCAAATAGTGATGACTTTGAAGTTAGGAAGATGTCAGTTCAGTCCTTTTATTTCTCACCTGAATGAACAAGTTCGTGACTCTCTCTGATCCTCATTTTCTTTGTATTTAAAATGAGGATGTTGATCTTCCTAAAGATGGTTTCCTTAAGTATTAAATAATATAACTTGTGCAAAACGGCAAACAGAATCTGATGGGTAACAGATAATTAGCAAGCAACAGTAATTGCCGTTAGTAACTTTATCCTTTATGACTTGTAACAGACCTAGAGTATGGAGAGAGAAACATTTAAGTTTATTTAAAATGTACCAAAGAAAAATATTGACTTTGTGTGTATGTATAGGCATCTGCCAGAGAAGGCGACAGCATCCCACTCCAGTACTCTTGCCTGGAAAATCCCATGGATGGAGGAGCCTGGTAGGCTGCAGTACATGGGATCGCTAGGAGTTGGACATGACTGAGCGACTTCCCTTTCACTTTTCACTTTCATGCATTGGAGAAGGAAATGGCAACCCACTCCAGTGTTCTTGCCTGGAGAATCCTAGGGAGCCTAGTGGGCTGCCATCTATGGGGTCGCACAGAGTTGGACATGACTGAAGCGACTTAGCAGCAGCAGCAGCAGCATAGACATCTGCAAACCATTTGATTCTAGCCCAGTTGATGAGTGTAAATCTAGGGGTTGTTGTCTAGTAGGTCTCAAGGAAACAGGGCCAGTGTTACCCCACTGTGAGGAACCTGGGAAATGTAGCAATGGAGAACGTGTTTCTGGTTGCCATAATGATGGGAGAATGCATGCTACTAGCATTTAATGGGTATCGTGTTATGGGGGCTGGCGTTTTAAATGTCCTGCAATGAGCAAGATAACCCCACCAACAAAGAATTTGCCAGTAGAACCCCCCCCCCCCACCCATGAGATAATTCCATGCAGCCCTTCTTCCTCAGCTCAGCCATGGCTTGTCAGTGTGAGGGCCCTGAGAATTAAGAATCACTTTTATGACCACCTTCCCAGAATAGGCCAGCATCAAGATCCACTGAGCTTAGTACTTATCCTAGCCCTCTCAGGCCTTCTTTAGACCCAAGATGTATTAGCTAAGTATCTAAAAGACTATATGGGAGAAGGTGATAAGCTTGTTCATCTAAGGGGCACACAGAGGAAATAAATTCCTACTGGGTTAAGAGGGATTTAGATCAGCTCTACAAAGAATAACTTGATTATAAGTGTTGTCAAAACTCAGACATAGGTTACAAATGAAAGTGTTTAAATCTTCTTTGGAGGATGTTAAGAACAGGATTACCCCTCTTATTAGAAATGTTGTGGATATAATCCTGTCTAGAAGTAGAAAGTGGTCTCAAATGGCCCCTTCTGGTACTGATATATGAACACTAAGAGGCTAGTTAGCATTTTGGAAAATATATCCTCTCTCACTTGCTGCTGCTGCTGCTGCTAAGTCGCTTCAGTCGTGTCTGACTCTGTGCGACCCCATAGATGGCAGCCCACCAGGCTCCCCTGTCCCTGGGATTCTCCAGGCAAGAACACTGGAGTGGGTTGCTATTATCCCTTAATTGCACCCACCTCCCACTTTTACAAGCCCCTGACCTAAGAGAGCCCATGTTTCTCTCGAGGGTACCACATTTATTTTGTTCATCCCCTAAAGAATCTTAGTGTTCAATTAGTGGGAAAAGAATATAATGATAACTCATTATACTCCATTGCAATACATGCTGTATGTACACAAATAATATTGTAGAAGATTGTGTAAATCCACGTTAATGGCTCATAGGCTATTTCTGTCCATCTGCAGACTCTGGGGGAACTGTAAGCACTTCATTAGTTTTTCAGGTTGTATGGAGCAGTCATCCAGAGAGGTCTGTAATAACTTATGACTCGAAAAAAACAATCAAATACACATCTCCATTTATTTTTGTTTTATGTCTTTATTTGTGTAGAATAGAAAGATAGATGAAGGGAAAATAGGTCCCACTATTTGCTTTTTATCTGATTTTCTTAATGTCCAGTTACCAATTTGACTGATTTTTTTCATTGGTTTAACTAAACTGCCCATACTAGCTTTGAAGAGTTGCTTGCTTGGTTGATTGCTTCTGGAATCAGCAACATGTAGAGAGAACTGACCAGGGTCTAGTTTTCCTATGGATTCATTAAAATGAAAGCACTTTATCTCTGAACACAGTTTCCCTTCATTGGTCTTGCTTCCTAAGGTTTTAATGATTCTGTTGCATTGCTTCAAACGGCTGCATGTGCTCCCATCTGTCTTTTGCAAGTTTAAATTGAAGGATAGGAATTCTGTTTAGACACAGAAAATGGTTGTGTCTTTGAAAGGATCTCTCTTTAATACAAATCTTGCCAATAGTGTGTATATCACTTTTGGGCTAGTGCTATGCTCATTTAAGATTGTTGCTTCTTTTATATAGAGTATTTACTTAACATGCAGTTGTAACCTTTTTATAAATGACTGAATCATTGATTATTTGTCTAACAAATATTTACTAAAAACAGGGTGTGTAACAGGCTTTGAGCTAGATACTGGGAGTTGACAGATGAAAAGTATTTGGTTTCTGACTCCTCAGAAATCAGTTTAGTGGGGCAGATTGGTATATAAACAGTTGGTATTGGTATACAAACACTATTTGTTTATATACAAATAGTATATAAACAGTAAAATGTAGTGAGTGTTATAGTATAGATATGTAGAAGGGTCTGTAAGAATACAGAAGTACGGTATATGACTCCTGGAAGGGAGGGATGTGGGGAGAGAAGTAAAAAGTCAAGAGGGAAGGAGGCTCAATGGAAGTGACATCTGAACTTAAATTTGAAGAGTAAAATTTCATAGAATTCCATGACTGAGGGTAAGGTAAGGGTAATGTAGATACATGTTATTCCTCATTGTTAGTCTAACCATGCCTTGTTTACAGTAGTTAAGCTGAAATATATGCATGAAATGGAATTGTTTGTTTTTTTTTTAATGTAAATTGCTTTAGCTTGAAAACCTAGCAGTTATGTCATTAGTTTATAGAGGTTGCTGTTTTACAGTATTTATTTTGATGGGAAGGATAGAGATCATTTTAAAAGTGGAATAAAGCCTCCTCCTTTTATTTCTTACAATATTCTCTATATTTGGGGATGACAGAGTCCATAAATATTGTAAGGTGATAGCTCAAATGTTACAGCCATTTCAGTTTTTATTCCTATAGTCATTTTGATAACATGATTAAAATCCATGCAGTTAGTTCATGTAAAAATTATGATTATTTAAATGTCCTATAATTAAGTAGGACTTTATATTGATGAGCACTTTGGCATCATATCACTCGCATCAATAGAAAAAAACTTAAACTTCCACTCCAGGCGGTGTTAGTGGTAAAGAATCTGCTTGCCAATGCAGGTTCAATCTCTGGATTGAGAAGATCTCCAAGAGAAGGGCATGGCGACCCACTCCAGTATTCTTGCCTAAAGAATATCATGGACAGAGGAGACTGGCAGGCTACAGTACTTGGAGTCGCAAAGAGTTGGACATGACTGAAGCGACTTAGTACACATGCGCATGCAATCATGGTCTAGGTGCTGAGAAAGATACTGATTACCTTAGGTATGTATATATGGTATTAATATATGCATATATTAATGCATATATATATATACACACACATATATACATATATGAAATAACATCTTAAATGAGCATAGCCCTAACTAACCTAACCTAATCCTGATGCTCATATCCCTCTCTTCATGGAATTTATAAACTACATGATCATTATTAAGTATAGACATCTGAAGAAATTGCCAGAAGGGAAAGGCAATAAAAAGTAGATGCTACATGAATTGGGCAGCCATGTAATTTGCTATCCAAAACCATGGTGTTTTAGAAAAGGAGGGGACTGTATTAATAATTATACACAAAAGGTATTAACCAAGGCCATCTTGGGCATACCTCATCATTTTAAAAATGAGTATAGTCTCCCTATAAATGCATGACACAAATAAGTAAAACTCTGGGGGAAAAAAGGGAGAGATCACTATGAGTACAGACTGGGCAAAATGTTGATTAGTTAAACAATAAGGAAGCCTTTTCATGCATGAGTGGTATCATAAGCAAAAACATGGTCTGTGCTGTCTCCTCTATTAGTTGGGTTCCAGTTTTCCAATACCTGTACTTGAATATGTTGCCTCGTTCTGTCCCTTTTTTGGAAGATCCACATCTTTCCCAGGTGTGCTAGTGGGCAAGACAGTGGCTCTGTCTTTGATGTTTGTGACATGCTGTAGTAGATCAGCCCTTCCTTCTAACATACCCCTAGTTCCCAAACTCTGTTTCAGAGTCCTAGTTCATCTGTTTGACTGTGAGGGACAACAGACAGCATTAATTTTAAGCAACTCATAACATCTCTAGATACCATACTTCTCATTTGTAAAATCATAGGATTGAAGAAGATGGTGTCATAAATGCCAACATGTTCTCATTTTCTAAGAGAAGGATCCCCAGTAAATCCATAATAACTGCAATGGACATATTTCCTATCTCAAAACAGAAAAAAAGACAGATGTAGTTGCAAGTGGTAAGCATCAAATGCGAGTTATTTCATACAGTGTCTTAGACATAGTAAATGGTTGATGAAACAAGCCAAAAGGGTGGTGAAACAGCATATCTGAGGTTATTGATATTTCTCCCAGCAATCTTGATTCCAGCTTGTGCTTCATCCAGCCCAGCACTGGAAAACTGGACAACTACATGTAAAACAATGAAATTAGAACATTCTCTAACACCATGCACAAAAACAAACTCAAAATGGAATGAAGAGCTAAATGTAAGACTGAACACTAAAATTCTTAGGGGAAAATAGGCAGAACACTCTCTGACTTAAATTGCACAAGATCTTTTTTGACCCACTTATTATAATGAAAATAAAAATGAAAATAAGCAAGTGGGACCTAATTATACCAACATTTTTACACAGCAAAGGAAACCATAAACAAAATGAAAAGACAACCCACAGAATGGGAGAAAATACTTGCGAAAGAAGTGACCCACAAGTAATTAATCTCCAAAATATACAAACAGCTCAAGCACTTCTATGTCAAAACACAAATAACCCAATCAAAAATTGGCAGAAGATCTTAGACATTTCTCCAAAGATTTGCAGATGGCCAATAAACACATGAA
This sequence comes from Bos taurus, assembly GCF_002263795.3. Taxonomy (NCBI): domain Eukaryota; kingdom Metazoa; phylum Chordata; class Mammalia; order Artiodactyla; family Bovidae; genus Bos; species Bos taurus. Next base: position 42,557,807 of record NC_037331.1, read on the forward strand.
AAGATGTGCAACATCACTGATCAATAAAGAAATGCAAATCAAAACTGCAGTGAGGTATCACTTCATACTCCTCAGAATGGCCATCATTAAAAAATCTATAAACAATAAATGCTGGAGAGGATGTGGAGAAAAGGGAATCCTCCTACACAGTTGGAGTGATTGTAAACTGGAACAGCCACTGTGGAGAACAGTATTGAGATTTCTTAACAAAATAAAAATAAAGCTACCATATGATCCTGCAATCCCACTCCTGGGCACATATCCAGAGAAAACTGTAGTCAGATAAGATATAGGCACGATAATGTTCATTGCAGCATTATTTACAACAGCTAAGACATGGAAGCAACCTAAATTTCCATCAGCAGAGGAAGAGGTGGTATGTATATACAATGAAATATTACTCAGCCATAAAAAGAATGGTAAAATGCCATTTGCAACAACATAGATGGATCCAGAGATTATAACACTAAGAGTAAGCCAGACAGAGAAATACAAATAATCATATCACTTATATGTAGAATCTAAAAAACAAACAAACAAACAGTAAACTTATTTATAAAATAGAAACAGACTCACAGACTTCAATAATAAACTCATGGTTACCAAAGGGAAAAGGTACAGGGGATGGATAAATTAGGAGTTTGGGATTAACATACACATTACTATATATAAAACAGATAATCAACAAGCATATGCTGTCTAGCACAGGTAACTCTACTCAATATTCTGTAGTAGTCTATATGGGGGAGGAATCTGAAAAATAATGGATACATGTGTATAACTGATTCATTTTCCTGTACACCTGAAATCAACAGAACATTGTGCTCCAATATAAAATGAAAATTAACTTAAAGATGAAACATGGCATACACTCATGTGTGAAGAGACATAATACAGCCAAATCAGCTGATAAATGATAGCACACAGAGATAACAAAATGATACAACTTTAGTAGTTATTACTATACCACATTTATGGTTTATTTATGGCTTTGAGTGCCAAAGAATTGATGGTTTTGAACTGTGGTGTTGGAGAAAACTCTTGAGAGAGTCCCTTGGACTGCAAGGAGATCAAACTAGTCGATCCCAAAAGAAATCAGTCCTGAATGTACATTGGAAGGACTGATGCTGAAGCTGAAACTCCAATACTTTGGCCACCTTGATGCGAAGAACTGACTCATTGGAAAAGACCCTGATGCTGGGAAAGATTGAGGGAAGGAGGAGAAGGGGACGACAGAGGATGAGATGATTGCATGGCATCACTGACTGGATGGACATGAGTTTGAGCAAGCTCCAGGAGTTGGTGATGGACAGGGAAGCCTGGCGTGCTGCAGTTCATGGGATCACAAAGAGTCAGACACGACTGAGCAATTGAACTGATCATCAAAGCGGGCTTTTAATAATGGGCTTTTAAAAATGTCTCCCTGGAGTTAACCTTGTATTTTTCTATTGATATGCTACTTTTAAAGAAAGGATGAAAATGTGAGAGGAGAATGAAGAAGTGAAAGAGTAATGGGAAGCTAAAGAAAACATTGAGAAAATTTCTCTAAACTGAATTTTGTAACCTCTAATCTGAGGAAATTATATTAAAACATCTAAAATAAAAGTCCATTACTCCTTTTGGTCTTCTACTTTGAGTACTACATGGAGTATATAATTTTGAAGCAAGAAACTATTTTCTTTAGTAAGAAATCCCTAAATATGTTTGCCAACTATGAAATACATATTTATTATTAGGATGGTTGTTATTATCCTAAAAAGACTAACACAGCGTTAAAACACATTGACTCTAGTATTTGTGTAATACTCATGGTTTTCACAAAATCATATTTCTCTAAGGATACTAGGAATGATTAAGGATAATACATATCCACCTTGTGAAAAAACAAAAACACCTGTTTTTTAAAAATGTATCAGTAAATACTTTCTATGTGCTAAATTGTGACACTAGATTGGAATGAAACAATCTCTGTGGTTTTTATTTTAAATCTTGCTTTTTAAGCATTTAGAAATAATGAATACAGATACATACTTTAAAAAATAAAAGATGGTCTTAGAGAATAATTGATTTTGTAAGTTGGCTTTTCCAATACAAAAGTTTTTGAAATAAAAAGAATAATTCCTGATAATACAGAATAACAAGCACTCAAAAATATGAGGTGTTATTATTGTTCAGTTGCTAAGCCATGTTTGTCTTTGCAGCCCCATGACTGCCGCATGCCAGGCTTAGGAAAGGCCTGAATCACCAATAAAAAGTAGTATGAAAATCTAGACATTCTTATTTGTTCAAGTCTTGAGCATTAGGACTTTTTCCCCCCTCTTATTCTCCTTTTGTATCATTCTGCCATAGCAGAAGCAGCATATTATGAATTCATTTAGCTTTATGTTTGTTTAAATGTGTTTCTATAATGGCATTATAACTTTTGGACCATACAATCATTTCAAAGAGAAATTACCTCAGTTTTCATAATGGGATTTTGTGATAATATTACTTTTCTTTTCTAATTTTTTATTCAATTGCATATACTTATTACTGAATATGTGGCCTTGATATTGACATTGACCTTGTCCATAGCTTGCAGGTCACTAGTGACTTAGAATTAGTGAAAACAATATCCTTAGAACTTCTAACTGGTGTTCTGAAATACACCATATTCTTGATTCATAAGGAACAAATGTGATTTTTAATATTGTTTATAGTTTTAAGAAGGAACTAGGCCAATTTGTATATAATATTAGTTGATTTTTTGGATTATCCTATAATTCTGTCCACAGGTACACCATTGACATATTCTGCATCTCTAATTAAACTTCCTTTCCTTTTGGAAAACAAGAATGAAGGTGGTTGTAAACACAGAGTTATTTATAATATATTGAGGTCATGATTTATTGCACGTCATGTATATCTAATGCCTTACAATTTATAAATGGATTTCACATATATTACCTCATCTCGGACAAGGCAATGTAGGAATTCTTAGATAAGATTCAGATTCAATTTCATGTATTTTTGTTGTTATTGTTCACTTGCCAAGTTGTGTTTGACTCTCCACAACCCCATGAACGGCAGCATGCCAGGCTTCCCTGGCGTTCACCATCTCCCAGAGTTTGCCTAAGTTCATGTCCACTGAACATATTAACATCATGTATATACACATATGCCTATACACATATGCATGGGTACGTGTGTGTGTGTGTTTGTGTATATAACATTGAAGCAAAGCTTACTCTTTCTTGTTGATGCTTTTAAATTCTACATCTTGATGGAATAAGCAAGTATTACAGTTTAGGCCCATAACTTCTCTTCTCTTTCTCCTTAATTTATTTTTCCTCCCTTCTGCCTGCCTGCAGTAGCTTGAACTTTCTATCAGTCATTCACTTTCTTACTTTCTTATTCCTTTTTCACTGACTAGAAAATTACATTTTGTCAAGAAAACCCCCAGAGCTCTAACTTTTGCATGGGCATGAAAATACCACTAGCTCTTTACATGGTCTGGAAATTGAATCAATTTGATAAATTTTGCTTGAGGAAACTGACTACAAAAATAATGGATGTGTCTTTGCTTCATTTGGGTAATCTCCAGCAAGACAGAATTTAACTACTAAGATGTTTGTATTTACAAACAGCCATCTAATCTTTGATACATTTTGACCCAGATTTGTGTACTGCCGAAAATAAACACAAGAGATAAAGATAAGGATCTGTCAGTGTAATCTAATGTAAAAGAGCAAGCATTGTCCATTTATTTTTCCCATCATTCAAATTTTTAACATGATTGCTTTCTTTTCTTAGGAGCTATTTGTATTTCAGGGACATGCTAAATTATTTACTTTTTCCTTCCAAGTCTTTTCATATATATATATATATATATATATATATATATATATATATATATATTTGAAATATAGTTCAGAATAGGCCATTTCAGTTCCTTCAGTCTTAAATTTATAGTGATTATACTGTTGTTCAGTCACTAGGTCATGTCCAACTCTTTGTGACCCCCAAGGACTTCAGCATGCCAGGCTTCCCCATCCTTCCCTGTCTCCCAGAATTTGCTCAAATTCATGTCCTTTGAGTCATCCATGAACATGAGCCATCCAACCATCTCATCCTCTGTCACCAGCTTCTCCTTTTGCCCTCAATCTTTCCCAGCTTCAGGATATTTTCTAGTAAAAAGATTCTTTTCAGATCTTTGTATTAGGTAGCCAAAGTATTGGAGATTCGGCTTCAGCATGAGTCCTTCCAATAAATATTCAGGGTTGATTTCCTTTAGAATTGACTGGCTTGATATCCTTGCAGTTCAAGGGACTCTCAAGAGTCTGCTCCAGTACCACAATTCAAAAGCATCAATTATTTGACACTCAGCCTTCTTTATGGTCCAACTGTCACATCCATACACAACTACTGGAAAAAATACAGCTTTGACTATACAGACCTTTGTTGGCAAAGTGATGTCTCTGCTTTTTAAATATGCTGTTTAGGTAGTCATAGCTTTCCTTCCAAGGAGCAAGCATCTGTAATTTCATGGCTGTAGTCACCATCCGCAGTGATTTTGGAGCCCAAGAAAATAAAATCTGTAACTGCTTCCATGTTTTCCCCTTCTATTTGCCATGAAGTGTTGGTACCGGATGCCATTATCTTAGCTTTTTGAATGTTGAGTTTTAAGCCAGCTTTTCACTCTCCTCTTTCACCCTCATCAAGAGGCTCTTTAGTTCACTTTCTGCCATTAGGTTGGTATCATCTGCATATCTGAGACTTTTGATATTTCTTCCAGCAATCTTGACTTTAGTTTGTGATTTATCCAGTCCAGCGTTTTGCATGATGTACTCTGCATATAGGCTAATTAAACAGTGACACTATACAGCCTTCTCATACTCCTTTCCCAATTTTGAAGCAGTTTTAACTGTTGCTGATAACTATACTAGACAAACTCTAATAACTGTTTATGATCTTTTTTAAAAAAATGTGTTCCCTTGGCTTTTAGCATCAAATGGTTCAGCATAATCTCTTTCATGATTTTGTCGATTTCTAGTTCTATTTGTATATTTAATAACTTAGTTAAGGAAATGTGTTTATGTTTTCAGGATGTTGAATATAAAATTCTGAGTACAATCTAACCCAGTGGTAAACTGTCATTGATGAGGTGGTAGATAGAAGGAATCCTAGCTGTTTCAAGTACAGAAAGATCTGAACTTCCATTTTATCCAGTTTCTTAACTTCCCTAGCATGTTTTCTCATCTAGAAAATGAGAGGAGTGCTTCCCAGAGTTATTGCAATGATCTGATTATATACATAGATCAAAAGGCTTTCCAAAGTGTATTCATAAAAGGCAATTGCTACTGCAAGACTCGTAAGTTTTTATATGTGTGAAGCAAACAAAAATAAAGTCCTCGAAATTTGGTATCATAGAAAGAAGGAATTCATTTTACCAGCTCGAACTTAATTTCATTTTTTTTTTTTTTACAGGAATTAAGTTTGCTTCTTTTTGTGTGATGTCTGGTTTTTCTCAGTACACACTCATTCCCAGTTCACCAAGTCACTGTGCAGGCTGAGGTGCTGTGCTATGGACCACCACAATTAATATCATGAGCCTGGAGCCAGGCTGCAGGATAGAAGTCATTCTTCTATTGCTTTCTAGGTGTGTGACCTCAGACAACTTATTCAACTCTGTGCCACAGTTGCTTCATTTGTGTGCTAGAATAATAATAAAGCCTCCCTTTTAAGTTTGTTATATAGATAAAGAGTTAGTATGTGCAGAGTACTTAAAGCCTGACACATAACAAGTGCTATGTGTTTCTAGTATTATAATTAGTACAGAAAAGCAAAGATAAACACACCTCAGCCTTCTTATTACTATTATTTCTAACCTCTTTTCATCATCCTAGAGTCATAAATTGCAAAGGTGAAGCAAGAGGATTTATGATTCACATTGATTTTTTTAAAAAATGATGAGAAAGACAAAGTATTAAAAGTATAAAATACATGTATTTACTATGATTTTAGCTATCAAATTCATGTTATTTTTGCATATTAATTTGGGGAAATCTGGGGTATAACACTTAGCACCTCACAGGTAATAAACATGCTATAAATATTTGCTTTTGCTATTGATTATTTGAAATCCCTTCCATCTGTTCTCTTCTGATTTAGGATTAGTCTACTTGATACCAAACTGATCTATTAACTAAACATTCTGCTGTACAACCATGTATAATAAAACTGCTTTATTGTTTGAATGAATTTTTTCATTTATTTCCAGTTGAATTGGTACTACACTAAAAAAGCCAGTCTCCTTATTAACTTTTAAGTTATGAATTTTCATTGATATATGAAAGGTACACAGTACAGCAAACAACATTGACTGCCCAATATTGGCAGTGTTTTACATGATGGTTATTGGCTATTTTAATTTAAATCAGGTCATTTCCTAGGGTCTGCCATGCACTGTATTTGCACTTCATTTAGAGTACTCTTATGAATAGTGTTAACCACCTCATATCCAATAGGGGCTAAACACAGCTTTTGAAGTAGTGGTAAGGATTTACAATTCTGGTGGGAAATGAAAATAGGAATTTTAAAATGACCGTGATGGTTAATTTTTTGTGGCAACTTGACTGAGCCATGGGGTGCCCAGATATTGAGTCAAACATTATTCTGGGTGTGTCTGTGAGAGTGTTTGTATATAAGTTTAACATTTGAATTGGTAAACTGAGTAAAGCAGATTGTCTTCCGTAAGGTAGGTGACCCTCCTCCAATCAGTTGAAGATATGAAAAGAATAAAAGTTGTTAACTCTTTGTTGAGTGAGAGGGAACTCCATCCCGCTTGATTGTCTTAATTTCTTAGTAAGAAATTCTGAACCATGAAATTCTTTGGAATGCAGTCTTAAACTTAGCTGAAAAACAGTTTGAATTTAGTCACTCAGCACTTAAAAACAATTAGAATTATGAATCATTTTTTGGAATCTTTTCATAAGTAGAGAAGCTGCTTTTTATGCATAGCTTCAATTTAGCTGCCCAATTAATGTCATCACATAGAAATATAGAGGTAAAGCATAATATCTTAATTTTTACATTTCCTGGAGGTACTTCTAAATATGTACTTCATGACTTGGTTTTAAATAATCACAGACTTGGCGAAGAAAAGAAGATGACTCTTTCTATATACTGGCTCTAAACAGGGCATTTAAATCTGAAAACAAGCATCAGATGGTTTTAGCTCTGGGAATACCAGACCACCTGACCTGCCTCTTGAGAAATCTGTATGCAGGTCAGGAAGCAACAGTTAGTTCCACATAGGAAAAGGAGTACGTCAAGGCTGTATATTGTCACCCTGCTTATTTAACTTCTATGCAGAGGACATCATGAAAAACGCTGGACTGGAAGAAGCACAAGCTGGAATCAAGAAATGGAGAAATATCAATAACCTCAGATATGCAGATGACACCACCCTTATGGCAGAAAGTGAAGAGGAACTAAAAAGCCTCTTGATGAAAGTGAAAGTGGAGAGTGAAAAAGTTGGCTTCAAGCTCAACATTCAGAAAACGAAGATCATGGCATCCGGTCCCATCACTTCATGGGAAATAGATGGAGAAACAGTGGAAACTGTCAGACTTTATTTTTCTGGGCTCCAAAATCACTGCAGATGGTGACTGCAGCCATGAAATTAAAGGACGCTTACTCCTTGGAAGGAAACTTATGACCAACCTAGATAGCATATTGAAAAGCAGAGACATTATTTTGCCAACAAAGGTCCATCTAGTCAAGGCTCTGGTTTTTCCAGTGGTCATGTATGGATGTGAGAGTTGGACTGTGAAGAAGGCTGAGCGCCGAAGAATCGATGCTTTTGAACTGTGGTGTTGGAGAAGACTCTTGAGAGTCCCTTGGACTGCAAGGAGATCCAACCAGTCCATTCTGAAGGAGATCAGCCCTGGGATTTTTTTGGAAGGAATGATGCTAAAGCTGAAACTCCAGTACTTTGGCCACCTCATGCAAAGAGTTGACTCATTGGAAAAGATTCTGATGCTGGGAGGGATTGGGGGCAGGAGGAGAAGGGGACGACAGAGGATGAGATGGCTGGATGGCATCACTGACTTGATGGACGTGAGTCTGGGTGAACTCCGGGAGTTGGTGATGGACAGGGAGGCCTGGCGTGCTGCGATTCATGGGGTGGCAAAGAGTCGGACATGACTGAGCAATTGAACTGAACTGAACTGACACTTCCGGTGGAATTTTTTATTCAGTGCCAAATGATTATAGTTAACTTTCATTTCCTTGTGGATGTATTATCAAGTTTAAGGATACTTCTGTGTCATGTACCCACTGACTGGCTCCAAAACAGACAAAACTCAAATCAGCCAGTTTTGCTGCAGATAACAGTTTTGGTTAAATGAGAGGTTTAAACTGCTTTTTGAAAGTGAAATCTGGGGTACATCCATGGATTTCAGTCATATGTGCTATCTCTGCATTCCCCTGCCATAGACAATTTGAGTTGATTGCAATTGTTTTACACACTTTACATTGAAAACTTTTTCCTTGTTGCCCTGAGACACTAACTGCTTGGGGAGGAAAAAAAGTATAACAAAGTTATTGATTGTTTTTAGAGAAAGAAAAGCATAATTAAATATTGTTGTGCAAGCCTGTAGAAGAAGCAAAGCATATACAGGAAATGTGCTGTGCAGTTTGTCTGAAAATGGAAATTTGAGGGTCAATATGATAAGGAAATTTAGAAGTTATTATAACAAAGTAAATTGATCTAATGCATTAGGATAATATTGGTGATTAGACTTGATAATCTTCCACTAAAAAAGCTCTGTAATTTAGATTTTCCCTGTAGTGTTTTGAATGGCATCAGGATCAATTGATCAACATTAAAATTTATTAGAAAGTGATGATGTCATGGAGTTCAAAATAAAGTCCATTCAGCTTGGCTTTCTCTCCATCCATTCTGTGCCATTTGAAATCAGTTCAGTTCAGTTGCTCAGTCATGTCCGACTCTTTGCAACCCCATGGACTGCAGCATACCAGGCTTCCCTGTCCATCACCAACTCCTGCAGCTTGCTCAAATTCATGTCCATCAATTGGTGATGCCATCCACCCATCTCATCATCTCTTGTCTGTCCCCTTCTCCTCCTGCCTTCAATATTGCCCAACATCAGGGTCTTTTCTAATGAGTCAGAAATGAGTCTTCTCATCAGGTGGCCAAATTATTCGAGTTTCAGCCTCAGCATCAGTCCTTCCAATGAATATTCAGGATTGATTTCCTATAGGATTGACTGGTTGGATCTCTTTGCGGTCCAAGGGACTCTCAAGAGTCTTCTCTAACACCACAGTTCAAAAGCATAAATTCTTTGGCATTCAGCTTTCTTTATAGGGCAACTCTCACATCCATACATGACTACTGGAAAAACCATAGCTTTGACTAAACAGGCCTTTGTCAGCAAAGTAATATCTCTGATGTTTGAAGTAGTTTAATAAATATTTGGAACCCCCACTAATCAGCAAGCACTTGTAGTCTTCAATGATAGGTGGGAATGTTCACAGACTTACTACTATTTGCGAAGTCTTTTACTGAAAGGTTAGACAACCTCAAAACACAATTTGTTGTTGTTGTTTTGAAACTTGTCTTGAAGACCCAACTTTGTCTCTAAAATGTGCTGTGGGTTAAAATATGATCCCCATGGTCTGTAAGAGTTTCTCCCATGTGTAGGGGATGTTTCTCATTACCCTGAAAATTCATAAAGAATACCAGTCCAGAGGTGTTAGGAAACTGATACTAGTGGTATATGGCTATATTAGTGGAATATCACTATTATCAGTGAAGAGGCTGAAGACCTCACTCCTAGCATCACACTCTTATTAGATTTGTGACCCTAGGCAAGGCATTTCACTATTTTGATTCTTCAACACACTCTGTTCAATCAACTAGCTTTTAGTTTTCATTTGAAAACTAATCTCAGATACGTCCTAAAATCACCATAATAGAGTTGGTTTACCCTGTTTTGTTTTCTCCATCCACCTGAGCTTGCCATCACCTTCTACTGTAACTGCCTGGTGAATTGCCAGTCTTTCTTGTGAAACTGTAAGCCTGAAGAGGATATGAAAGCATCCTTCTGGTTCATAATTCGGTTCCCATTATTTAGAGCAGTGCCTGACATCTAATAGATGCTCAGTTAATCTTGGTTGAAGTAGTAGATCACTGAATGAATATATGAATTAGTAAAATAAAGTATAATGGTTTCCATATATTCTCTTGATATTTAACCCCAGAGACTGGGATTCATTTTATTCCCCTCTCCTATTAGTTTGTTGATATGATTGTTCTAAGACTGTTTAAATTCTCAAAGCAGATTTTACATTTGTTTTCAAGAGTTTATACTCTCCATAAAGCCAAACAGTATAGTTTTCAAGTAATCCTTAAAACTCCAAACCCACCTAATTTGGATGTCCATAAAGGTATGAAAGAACTAAACGGCTCTGACTACTTCAGGCTCCCTTCCCAACCAGACTATCAGTGTACAGTGTACACTGAAGCAAAGTGTATTGTATATTAATAGTGTTTGGATTGTTTCTCCATCCTCTGCTTCACCTACCTACTTTCCTGCTTTGCTGCCTGTGACTCTTTTTCCCATTTCTAGATGTTGCCATTGGCTATTGCAGAGTAAATATCCCATGTAAGTGTAAAGCCAAATGGCTATTTTTGACACACTCCAAGCAGTGCTTTTACATTATATTTGAATTTTACAAGCTTTAATACAGGCTTTTGAAAATGAATATGATACTATCTATCAAGAGTCTTAAAACTGTTTATAATCAGTAATTTCACTTTGGAATTTAAGAAAATAATCATAAATATGGACAAAAATTTGACCTGGTTTATTGCAGCACTGTAAAAGCTGAAACATTTTAATCTACACTGAAATGCACACTAATAGGAAAATGGTTAAATGAAGTAGAATATATTAGTAGTGTACAGTGATCAAAATTATGCTTATGAAAAGGTTTAATATTTCAGAGAAATTTGCATATAGTTTGTATCAAAATAACTAATTCCTAGAAAAATATGAAAGAGTGAAGCATGGCGAGATCATATTTCTCTTAAAATTTTTCATTGAGGTATAATAACAATTTAAAGGGTAATTAACTATGAAGTCTAGGAAAATTAAATGAAATGTATGGTTCATTCATGTTTATATAACTTTTGGAAACATTGAGGATTTTTCTTTGTGTGTTTATTACTCATTGATTCTATTGGTAATAGAGTTAACACTTTCCTTCCATTGAATCAGTTAACTCAAACCACTCAATCAGTTTAGTAAGTAGTATTCCATAAACATGGTAATTGTTATAAGGTCTCTTAGCTACTTATTTAACAGTGAAACCTCAATGAAATAAAAGTGTCAATTTTTGTTAGGAAATGGTTTATTATCATCTCAGTTATAACTGACAACCACAGTTCCAACTTCAGCAAAAGGCTTGGGAACATATCTGTATCATCTCTGCTACAAATGAAATACCTGTCTTATCAATATAGTTTAAAGACATCTCCACAAAGGTGATCCCAAAAGCCACAAAGGAAGGTAGTTAACGTTGACAGAAAAAACAGGAAGAAGAAGAGTTGAGGAACAGGATCTACTCCACTCAGTATCACTCACTTTAGTCATTCAGTCGTGTCCGACTCTTTGCAACCCCTGGCAGCACGGCAGGCCTCCCTCTTCATCACCAACTCCCAGAGTCCACCCAAACTCACCGTTTAGTCAGTGATGCCATCCAACCATCTCATCCACTCAGTATAATCCTAGATAAATTGCTTACTTGTGTCTCCTTAAAAACAAATGAAGTAATATATGTGAAAACTATATAATGTGTAAAGTGCTTCACAAATAATGTTACTGTTACTCTTGAAAATCAGAAGAAAGTCCAGTGAGTGAGACAGAAAAGTAGAAACAGTAGGAAAAGGAGAGGAGTGGACACAGTCAGAAATGTCAAAGTAAAACAGTCCTATGAAATGAGTGTGAATACCTTTGGGTGTTAAATTTGCAAGTCATTGGTGCCCACTGAGAATGCTTTTTCAATAAACACTGAACTCAGTTATCTAGAACTCAGGTTGAAAAGAATTAACAGGCAATTAGAAAATGTAAGTGGCAGATCTTTTTTTAAAATATATATGTCTGTATGTGTTCTCATGATGAGATATCAAATGGGAGATGGAAAGTATAGAGTATCTTAACATATTATAAGTAAGGTTATAATGGAAAAATGTCCTAGATAACCAGATTATTCAAGTTCATCCCTTTGGAAGTTGAATACGTTCCTTTTACTTAGGAGAGTTTTTTAAAACAGTCCAAGTTATTGTCATATCCTTGGTGCCTATTATCTTTTCATTACTACTTAAGCTTTTTTCTTTCAAATTTTCTGCTTGAAACAGTTGCCTACTTTTGAATCCACAGTCTTCTTTTAATGTTATTTAATATTTAATTGAGCTTTTGTTACTCTGTTTTATCTATTAGTCATTTTCCTCTTGAAGTTTTCTTTGAATCAAATTGATCTTTTCATGAGACTCACTATAAACTAAACACTTTAAATGAGTTCAGGGGTAATTTCCATTTTCTTAATGCCCATTAGGAACTCTTTCTTAGTTCACAATAGCCTTATGGGTTTCATGGATACAAGCCCTGTTGTCTTTCAGAGGTAGATGTTTTAGGGAGCTCTCTCCCACATATAAATCTTAAAAGTTGGGGCATGAGAGATGGGGTATATACCTTTCTCTTCTCAGGGAAGCATTGTGATTTCCTTCCCATTATGTGTTGATGCTCATGATATATCGTTTTAAGATATATCAATAATAGCATGCTGAAAAAGTACACGTTCTATAAATGAAAATAATAAAGTGATTGTTAAATATACCATTCAATTAAAATGTTTTCAATTAACTTTTTATTTTGAGATAATTCTAGATTCACATGCAGTTGTAAGACATAATATATAGAGATCCCGTTGACCACATTCCCGTAAGGGAATAACATCTTGCAAGAGTAGTACAGTATCACAATCAGAATATGAATATTGGCAGAGTAAAGATACAGACATTTCCTTAACCACAAAGATCCCTTTTACAGCCACTACATTTCCTTCCCATTATGACCTCCTTTGGCAACCAGTAATGTGTTCTCCATTTCTATAATTTTGTCATTTCAAGAATGTTCAGTTCAGTTCAGTCGCTCAGTCACGTCCGACTCTTTGCGACCCCATGAACCACAGCACGCCAGGCTTCCCTGTCCACCAACTCCCGGAGTTCACTCAGACTCACGTCCATCGAGTCAGTGATGCCATCCAGCCATCTCATCCTCTGTCGTCCCTTTCTCCTCCTGCCCCCAATCCCTCCCAGCATCAGAATCTTTTCCAATGAGTCAACTCTTCCCATGAGGTGGCCAAAGTACTGGAGTTTCAGCTTTAGCATCATTCCTTCCAAAGAAATCCCAGGGCTGATCTCCTTCAGAATGGACTGGTTGGATCTCCTTGCAGTCCAAGGGACTCTCAAGAGTCTTCTCCAACACCGCAGTTCAAAAGCATCTATTCTTCGGCGCTCAGCCTTCTTCATAGTCCAACTCTCACATCCATACATGACCACTGGAAAAACCATAGCCTTGACTAGATGGACCTTTGTTGGCAAAGTAATGTCTCTGCTTTTCAATATGCTATCTAGGTTGGTCATAACTTTCCTTCCAAGGAGTAAGCGTCTTTTAATTTCATGGCTCTAGTCACCACCTGCAGTGATTTTGGAGCCCCCAAAAATAAAGTCTGACACTGTTTCCACTGTTTCTCCATCTATTTCCCATGAAGTGATGGGACCAGATGCCATGATCTTCGTTTTCTAAATGCTGAGCTTTAAGCCAACTTTTTCACTTTCCTCTTTCACCTTCACCAAGAGGCTTTTTAGTTCCTCTTCACTTTCTGCCATAAGGGTGGTGTCATCTGCATATCTGAGGTTATTGATATTTCTTCTGGCAATCTTGATTCCAGCTTGTGTTTCTTCCAGTCCAGCATTATTCATGATGTACTCCGCATATAAGTTAAATAAGCAGGATGACAATATACAACCTTGATGTACTCCTTTTTCTGTTTGGTTTCCTATTTGGTTCCTATTTGGAACCAGTCTGTTGTTCCATGTCCAGTTCTAACTGTTGTTTCCTGACCTGCATACACATTTCTCAAGAGGCAGGTCAGGTGGTCTGGTATTCCCATCTCTTGAAGAATGTTCCACAGTTTATTGTGATCCACACAGTCAAAAGCTTTGGCATAGTCAATAAAGCAATAAAGTCAAGAATGTTACATAAATAGAATCATTCAATATATAACTTTTTAGGACTGACATTTTTCACTCGGCATAGTTCTCTTGCAATTGATCCAGTCTGTTGAATGCTTTAGTATTAATAGCTTGTTCCTTTTCATTGCTAATTGGACTTTCATGGTATGCATATACCATAGTTTAACTATTCATTGTTGAAAGACAGACATCAGGGTTGTTTTTAACATGGGGCTGTTACAAGTAAAACTGCTGTAAACAATCATTTGCCAGCTTTTGAGTGAACACGACTTCTTATTTCTCAGGGGTAAGTGCCCAGGATTACAATGCTGAGTTGTATGGTAGTTGTATGTTCGGTTTTTAAAGAAACTGCCTGATTATCTTCCAGGGTGGCTTTACCATTTTATATCCTGCCACCAATTCTGTAAGTGAGCCAGTTTCTCAACACCCTCACCACAATTTTGTGTTTTCACTATGTTTTCTTTTAGCCATTGTGGTAGGTACATAGTATAATTCCAATGTGGAATTAGTTTGCATTTGTGTAATGGCTAATGATTTTGAACATCTTTTCATATGTTTATTTTCCATCTGCAAGTTTTTGGGTAAAATGCCTCTATCAGTTGCCCATTTTATAGTTGAATCATTTATTGTTTACTGTGAAATATATATATTTTGTATATATACATGTATCTTTTGTTTATTTTTGACTGTGTTGAGTCTTCACTGCTACATGGGCCTCTCTCTGGTTGTGGCGAGTAAGAGTTACTCTCCAGATGCGGCGCGTGGACTTCTCATTGTGGTGGCTTCTCTTGTTGTGGAGCACAGGCTCTAAGGCTTGCAGGCTTCAGTAGCTGCACACATGGGCTCAGTAGTCACAGTTCCTGGGCTCTAGCGCACAAGCTCAAGAGTTGTAGCACATGGGCTTAGTTGTGTGCATGTGGAATCTTCCTAGATCAGGGATAGAACCCATGTCTCCTGCATTGGCAGGTGGATTGTTTACCACTGAACCACCAGGGAAGCCCCTATTGTTGAGTTTTGAATTCTTTATTCTTTTAGAAGTTAGTCGTTTGACAAATACATGGTTTGCAAATATTTTCACAGTCTGCGCTTTGTTCACATTCTTAAGAGGGTCTTTCACAATAGCAAATAGTTCTAATGTTTTGAAGTTCAGTTATCAGGTTTTCCTTCTATGAGTTGTGCCAATTCTAAGAATTTTTGGCTAACTCTAAATCTTATAGATTTTCTCCTGTTTTTTTCTAAAAGTTATATAAATACTTATGTCTGTAATCCATTTTGAGTTAATTTTGTTAAATATGTGAATTTTAGGTCTAGGTTTATTTTTGAAATTTATTATTCATTTATTTATTGCCTACATATATCATGGGCTTCCCTCATGGCTCTGTGGTAAAGAGACTGCCTACCAGTTAAAAGATGCGGATTCGATCCCTGGGTCAGGAAAATGTCCTGGAGAAGGAAATGGCAACCCACTCCACTATTTGTGCCTGGGAAATCCCATGGACAGGGGAGCTGGGTGGGCTACAGTCCATGGGGTCACAAAAGAGTCAGGCACAACTTAGTGACTAAAACAACAATGTATATCTTATTGCTCAAGCACCATTTGTTGAGAAAGCCATCTTCGTTCCATTTAATTGCATTTGTACTGTATCAAAAATCATTTGGGCATATTTGTTCTCCTTTTACTGTATTTAAATTCCAATATATATATAGGGTCTGTATGTGGAAGGAGGTCTGTATGCTTACTGTTCATTGCCTTATGGCAGATGCTGCCCTGAAGTCTGTTTCAGATGTACAATCTGAACTATAGGGAGAGAGTTATCTGCTTTTCTTAGAAGTCAGATTTCTGAGCTATAAGGAAGAAAGGAGGGAAAATCGAAGCTTCTGCCTACTTCCCTTCAGGTAGGGGGTTCCCCCTCCTCCCTGGATTGAAACATGTTGTAGGTCACCAATTCAGCTTCACTGTCTTTATGTTGATATGAAACTTATTTTGGCACTAGGTTTTCCATTTTATACTGCTGTGAAGGTTTTTTTCAGTCGTTTCTAATAGAAAGGGTGTTTTTATGGGTGTGCCAGAGGTTTTGTTTGGAACTATTAAACCAGACACCTTTAAAACAATAAGTCCTGAATTTATGGTTTTAAATAACATTTTATGTTGCATTTAAATCAGTGTGTTTGGCATTTATGTGGAACCCTGTATAAAGAACCATGGCCAAATAGGGAACAGTAGGAGAATACGTCAGAGGAGGCAATGGCACCCCACTCCAGTACTCTTGCCTGGAAAATCCATGGATGGAGGAGCCTGGTGGGCTGCAGTCCATGGAGTCGCTAAGAGTCAGACACGACTGAGCGACTTCACTTTCTCTTTCCACTTTCATGCATTGGAGAAGGAAATGGCAACCCACTCCAGTGTTCTTGCCTGGAGAATCCCAGGGACGGGGAAGCCTGGTGTGCTGCCGTCTATGGGGTCGCACAGAGTCGGACCCAACTGAAGCGACTTAGCAGCAGCAGCAGGAGAATATGTAGGAATGACAGTAAAACCAAAATCCATACCCTCATACTAGTGACTCAAAATATATGCATGTGATTGCATATATATACAAATACAAATATGAATATATGCAAATGGTTGCAAAGCAAAGAGGCAACAGGTGCATAATTAGAATTTCACGAAATATGTTAAGTAGAACAAGTGCTATAGGGTAGCAGCATCTGTTCTGTAGGGGAAGAGGGGCTCTGAAATAGACTTGAAAGTGTTTGTGTAAATATATCTAAACAAGATTCTTTTAGCTGTAAAACTTTTCAAAGCTTTGAATTTACTAGTTTTCTTACTCTCCTGAAAGAGTAACATTCCCCAAACCTATCTGATGTGTAACCATAGAGCATCTTGTGCAACCAGGTTTATTCAAGACTCAGATTGGGAGATGCTGATATTATGTATTTAGTTAACTATATTATAGAATATTTGTTATTGTTGTTTAGTCACCCAGGCTTGTCCAAGTCTTTGCAACCCCATGGACTGCAACACACTAGGCTTCCCAGTCCCTCGCCATCTCCTGAAGTTTGCCCAAGTTCATGTCCATTGCATTGGTGATGCCATTGAGCCACCTCAGCCTCTGACACCACCTTCTCCTTCTGCCCTCAATCTTTCACAGCATCAGAGACTTTGCCAATAAGTCAGCTGGAGGAAGGAATGGCAAACCACCCCAGTTTATTTGCCATGGGAACCTCATGAACTGTATAAAAAGACAAAAAGATAGAATATTTACCGTGTGCCAGATATCATTTTTTAGGCAAGTTACACATATTATCCCATTGAATCCTCATAACAACACTGACAATGGTAGTATTTTGTTATAACAATTTTGAAGGTAAAGTAACTGAAACAGAGAAAATGAATTACCCTGCTAAGGTCACCTAGATAATAAGTGACAAAGCTAGAATTTGTAGTCAGGCGTCTTGCCTAAAGTTTGTATTCTTCATTTCAATGCCAATATGCAAAGTAACTTGTATTAATCCTAATGCTAGAAATTTAGGATAATTTTGGATAATTAAACTTGCTGGTTAACCAATTAGTTCGTTGTGGTTTTGACTTTGTTGCTGAAAAACTGTCAATTTGCTTTCTTAGCTGAATAGTTTCCTGTAATTTTCAGACTATTCTTGTAAGGAGCAATAGTCATTACCTAGTATTTTCTCATTTATTTTTATAACTATTTGTTGAGCATGCCCTGTGTTAGATGTTGGGGATGCAAAGATGAACAAAAGGAAAAATTAGAGACCACAAGGCTGTGAGAGTCTAGTGAGAAAGGCCAGGATATGTGGTAAAATTCAGAGACTCAACTGGATTTACCATTCTGTGTCCTTGAAGATGTAATCAGTGAATACTTTTTGTATTATTGTTTGCCACCCAAAAGTCAAACTCTATGTAAACAAAAATATGGTTAATTGAGAATGTGAGTTACTGAATCAGTGAATGAGTATTATAGCCCCTGTTTGGCTAAGAGTGGAGCCAAATTCATGATAAATATTTTCAGAATTTAAAGTTGATGAATTTGGGTAGATATTTTCTAAAGGGCAGAACATGTCAGGTGATGAATATTAAAGAGTGGGAATTAAAAGTAATATGAGAAAGAAAAAGCATTCCTATTAGTTTTATTGTTGTAATAAATCCAAGGTAAGGAATCTATTGAGACTGCATATCTCTAGGGAGAATTAAAATTAGAAGGGATTTGGATACTAACCTGTAGGTTTGTCTGCTTGCTTGTCTGTCTCTCCCACTGGTGGAGGGTAGGAATCTCCATTGCCTGAAATAATGACTGACTCTTCAAACTCAATAGTTGTTTGTTGAAAGAGATTTCATAAAGACAACTCAAAGTATGTGCTTAATATCTGTAGTCACTATGAAATAAACTGTAACTTTTGGAAATACTCTTCATATAAAGAAGTACATACATATACAGATTTTCTAGAGCATATAGTTTCAGGGTTTGAGAATATATTTTCTTGGCAAAATCCTTAACCAGTAGTGTGGTTAGTGCTGGATTTTTTTGCTTGCTTGTTTTGTTTCTATTTCAGGTTCTGAGTTCTTTGTTGTTATCTACTCTACTTTTACATTTAAGAGTAGAGCAGTAATTACCATAATGCTGGAATAGGTTCTCTATATAAATTACCAGTGTATTTTTTTCTTTTTTTGGCTGCACCATGTGGTTTGTGGGATCCCAGTTCCCCAACCAGGGATTGAACCCAAGTCCAGAATTCTTAGCACTGGACCGCCAAGGAATTTCTACCAGTTTAAAAAGGATTTTCATACTCAAAATACACTTGATCTTAAAAGGTCACATAACATACCTAACTATCATATTACCTTTATTAGGAATTTTCAGGATTTCTCAGTGCCTCAGGCCATTTATCCTTCATCCTAAGTACAATAAACATGCTCTGTTTTATTTTTAAGATAGAACCCCAACTCTTTAATATAACATTAAACAGTTCCTCCATTAATATAACAACCTGTATATTTTGAGTGCTCTATTTTGCAAAAGTAGACTGCAAAAACAATGTGTATATTGATTAAGCATTCTGTCGGATTTCTTTTTTTTTTCCCAGATGTTCAGCTTGGTTTTATTTATTTATTTTTTTTAATTTTATTTTTAAACTTTATATAATTGTATTAGTTTTGCCAAATATCAAAATGAATCCACCACAGGTATACATGTGTTCCCCATCCTGAACCCTCCTCCCTCCTCCCTCCCCCTACCATCCCTCTGGGTCGTCCCAGTGCACTAGCCCCAAGCATCCAGTATCGTGCATGGAACCTGGACTGGCAACTCATTTCTTACATGATATTTTACATGTTTCAATGCCATTCTCCCAAATCTTCCCACCCTCTCCCTCTCCCACAGAGTCCATAAGACTGTTCTATACATCAGTGTCTCTTTTGCTGTCTCGTACACAGGGTTATTGTTACCATCTTTCTAAATTCCATATATATGCTTTAGTATACTATATTGGTGTTTTTCCTTCTGGCTTACTTCACTCTGTATAATAGGCTCCAGTTTCATCCACCTCATTAGAACTGATTCAAATGTATTCTTTTTAATGGCTGAGTAATACTCCATTGTGTATATGTACCACAGCTTTCTTATCCATTCATCTGCTGAGGGACATCTAGGTTGCTTCCGTGTCCTGGCTATTATAAACAGTGCTGCGATGAACATTGGGGTACACGTGTCTCTTTCCCTTCTGGTTTCCTCAGTGTGTATGCCCAGCAGTGGGATTGCTGGATCATAAAGCAGATCTATTTCCAGTTTTTTAAGGAATATCCACACTATCCTCCATAGTGGCTGTACTAGTTTGCATTCCCACCAACAGTGTAAGAGGGTTCCCTTTTCTCCACACCCTCTCCAACATTTATTATTTGTAGACTTTTGGATCGCAGCCATTCTGACTGGTGTGAAATGGTACCTCATAGTGGTCTTGATTTGCATTTCTCTGATAATGAGTGATGTTGAGCATCTTTTCATGTGTTTGTTAGCCGTCTGTATGTCTTCTTTGGAGAAATTTCTGTTTAGTTCTTTGGCCCATTTTTTGATTGGGTCATTTATTTTTCTGGAGTTGAGCTGTAGGAGTTGCTTGTATATTTTTGAGATTAGTTGTTTGTCAGTTGCTTCATTTGCTATTATTTTCTCCCATTCTGAAGGCTGTCTTTTCACCTTGCTAATAGTTTCCTTTGATGTGCAGAAGCTTTTAAGTTTAATTAGGTCCCATTTGTTTATTTTTGCTTTTATTTCCACTATTCTGGGAGGTGGGTCATAGAGGATCCTGCTGTGATGTATGTCAGAGAGTGTTTTGCCTATGTTCTCCTCAAGGAGTTTTATAGTTTCTGGTCTTACGCTTAGATCTTTAATCCATTTTGAGTTTATTTTTGTGTATGGTGTTAGAAAGTGTTCTAGTTTCATTCTTTTACAAGTGGTTGACCAGATTTCCCAGCACCACTTGTTAAAGAGATTGTCTTTAATCCATTGTATATTCTTGCCTCCTTTGTCAAAGATAAGGTGTCCATATGTGCATGGATTTATCTCTGGGCTTTCTATTTTGTTCCATTGATCTATATTTCTGTCTTTGTGCCAGTACCATACTGTCTTGATGACTGTGGCTTTGTAGTAGAGCCTGAAGTCAGGTAGGTTGATTCCTCCAGTTCCATTCTTCTTTCTCAAGATTGCTTTGGCTATTCGAGGTTTTTTGTATTTCCATACAAATTGTGAAATTATTTGTTCTAGCTCTGTGAAGAATACTGTTGGTAGCTTGATAGGGATTGCATTGAATCTATAAATTGCTTTGGGTAGTATACTCATTTTCACTATATTGATTCTTCCAATCCATGAACATGGTATATTTCTCCATCTATTAGTGTCCTCTTTGATTTCTTTCACCAGTGTTTTATAGTTTTCTATATATAGGTCTTTAGTTTCTTTAGGTAGATATATTCCTAAGTATTTTATTCTTTCCGTTGCAATGATGAATGGAATTGTTTCCTTAATTTCTCTTTCTGTTTTCTAATTATTAGTGTATAGGAATGCAAGGGATTTCTGTGTGTTGATTTTATATCCTGCAACTTTACTATAGTCATTGATTATTTCTAGTAATTTTCTGGTGGAGTCTTTAGGGTTTTCTGTGTAAAAGATCCTGTAAGAATGCTTACACATGCATACGCTCAAGTCCAGTGGAAGGTTAATAAAATAATGAGGCTGCTAATCAGGTTTGTAAAACTAGTCTCTTTTTTTGTCATTTCTGTGACATTTCATCTGTGCAAATGCCAAAATTTTAAGAAAAAAAGCCCAGACTTTTGGTTGAATTTAGAATCTGATGTACATTATAAATGATATTTTTAACAGAAATTCATCTTTGGCTATACTTCAAAATAACTCAACACACCCAGACTATATTTTAACAGAAAGAGAATTTAAAACAAAGGACACAGAGGGTCTACAGTGGGCACACTGAAGTAGAAGAGTGACGAATATCCAATGATTTAGGTCAATGTAGGTAATGTGAGGATTAGGAGGAAAATTTTGATCTTGGTTTTTTTTCCCCCTATGGAAGAAAGGGACAAAGCAGAAAGTTTATATCTTTTGTGTGTCTGCCTCTGTTTACTTTTGTTTTGTGTTGCTTGAATTATCTGAAAGCAACTTAAAGTGTTCAGCAAGATTCTGGAAACTCTGCATTATCAGTCTTTATAACAGTAGACACACTAATATGGGATCAAAACTACTTCAAAGCTCATGGAGGAGCTATTTCCAGGATATGCAATGATTGATTTGAAATAACATGATGTGAGAGATTCTACTAAAAATCTTAAAAGATGACTGAGTGTTTTTCAAGCTTCATGTAATTTGATGAAGGTGCCTTGTCAAGGATTGCTAAAAGCTTGCTCATGACAACTCCTTAAATCACCAGTGAGAATGCAGCTGCTGCTTTATTGTTTTTGAGTAGCTTCTTGGCAGAATGAGGTGACACTATCTGTTTGGATACAAAAAAAAAAAAAAAAAACCTAAGTGACTATTGTGTGTACTGTGCTTGTTAGCCAGACATGTCATGTCACCTCAGACAGAATAGTATTTACAGCTGAGTAGGATTTAATTTTATTTCAATATACCTAGATTGCTTTTATCTTTTCATTGTGTTTGAAATGATTAATAGCCAGCAGCAATCCTTAGTAAAGGAATAACAAAGACTGCTGCTGAATATTGTTATTGACTAAATGATAAAGATATATTCTCATTATAACTGCTCATAAAGTAAATTTCTTAACAAAACCAACTTCTTCTCTGCCTGTATACTCCCCTGTAGATCCTTCATTAAAGGCTCTCTCCTCTAACTGTTGACTCAAGAGATATTTCCAGGTTAAATCTCCTGATCTTAAAAGTCTGTTTTGCCTGGTTTTAGTTCTTTCATTTGCTTTCTTTGTCCACTCCCATGAGTGTAATGACATATGAAACACTTGCTTTGGGAGACCACTCCCACACAGGAGACTTTGGTTCCCTCTATAGCTCCAGATGGGTGTCTGCCCCTCCCCTAGAATGGGGGTTCAAACAATAGGAACTGAGGTTACTGTCATTATTGAGAGAATATATTAAGCCTATAAACATGGATACTCTTATTTTTTTCCAGCATGTGCACCCCAAGTCAGTTTTCTTGTGATAACACCCAGGATCTCTCATGCAGGATTATTAGTGGTTATAGTTTTTGACCAAAATCCAAATCCCTAAAGCAACAAAAGTGGAAGGTGGAAGCATGGCATATAATGAAAGAGAGAGAAGTTGCTCAGTCATGTCCGACTCTTTGCAACCCCATGAACTGTAGCTTACCAGGCTCCTCTGTCCATGGGATTTTCCAGGCAAGAGTAATGGAGTGGGTTGCTATTTCCTTCTCCAGAGGATCTTCCGGACCCAGGTATCAAAACTAGGTCTCCCACATTGCAGGCAGACTCTTTATTGTCTGAGCCACCTGGGAAGCCATATAATGAAAGAAGGAAATCTAATTCTTATTGAGTTTCTGACTTACCTAATACAAGTCAGACTAAGCCTTCAAAATCTAAGTGTGGTCCATGCATTAGCAGTGTCAGTATCCCTGAGAGCTTGTTAGAAATTCACAGTCTTAGGCCATACCCAAACCTAACTTAATGGTGGCTCAGACAGTAAAGAATCTCCCTGTAATGCAAGAGACCTGAGTTCAGTTCCTGGGTCAAGAAGATCCCCTGCAGAAGGGAATGGCTATGCACTCCAGTATTCTTGCTTGGAGGATTCCATGGACAGAGGAGCCTGGCAGGCTACAGTCCGTGGGGTTGCAAAGAGTCGGTCATATTAGAGTGTGATAAGAGTGTGAGAAGTGTTGGGATAAAGCATTTGAAAATATTCTCTCATTTAATCCCCACAGCACTTTCACATGCTTGGCTTTATTATCCCCAGTTTATAAATGAGGGATATGAGGACTAGTAAAATTAAATCACATACTCCAACCTGGGCTCTAACCTTTTTCCCATATACCTCTGTCCCCATCTGTATAACTCTATGTCAATAAGAGGGTTGATGATCATGCCAAAACACATGGTTTTAATAACCTAGGGATAGTTTGACAGCTGGGTAGCTACCAACTGCTCTGAATTAAAAAAAAATGTTGTGTTAATTACTCTCATAACCAGGAGTATCACAAAGCAAATAGTTTCATTATTTTTAGTCACACCTCTATTTTGAACCAGATGGTACTAACTTCTTTAATTTATAATCCAAAATTTTACTAGATTTTGATATAAACAAAACTTTAGTTGTAATCTCCACAAGCCAGATTTAGTTTTGGACATTGAAATTTTGCCATGATAGTAGATGTTCCAAAAAGGTGACACTGATTCCAAAGCAATTCCCAAAGTAAAATTTTAAAATAATATATTTTTTACTCTAGTACTACATTGGAATTAGTGCATAAAGTTGTAAGATGTAAATACTCATTTACAGATTTAAGTTCTGATGGTTTGTTAAAGATATCTTATAAAAATACAGAGTTTTAAAAAAGTGTATTACTGCTTTTTCATCACAACTTTTATGCTCCCCCAAAAAAGGACAGGCATGAAACAGTAGAGATTGATGTTTGTTTCCATATGTCATTATGGGAAATAAAACAAGTGCCAGTACCCAATAGACACAAAGTTAAAGGCCCTCAAGATGATCTAGTCGAATCAGAATGTTCCAGCTAAAGGAAATTAATCACCACATCAGGGCTGACTGGACAGCACATTACGTAGAACTTTGAAATGTGTGAGTGTGAGCTTGCAGAACTTGTGAAGTCGCGAGACTGGTCACCCAGGGTGAAACTTGTGTAAACCTACAATGTATCAGATTTTTGTAGCAAAATGTCTTAGATTGACACCAACAAACTTAAAACTGTATGGCAGATAGAAGAAGCAAGCATTGGAATTCCCAGAAACAATACATTTCACTATCTTCCTAAATTTTCAGAATACAAAGAAATCAGTTGAAAGTCAATCAAAGATTTAGCTTGCTAATGATAAACCAAATTTCTGATTATATCCCAAGATCAGTGATCCACAATGCTGGTGGACATGAAAATCACCTGGGAAGCCACCAGTGAACACTAACCCCAAAGTTCTGAATTAATTTATCTGAGGGGGAGCCACTGGTTTATAGATCTATTCAGGTGATTCTACTGTGCAGCCAGAATTGAGAGCTCCTATCCTAGGCATTGCTGAAGTAAATGAAAAAACTAATGGAGAGACCGGTGTTTGATATGCTGTTGAAAGAAAATCATGAGGGTTGGCCATATTTGGGGTTACAGCTATTGTATCCTTGGAAGTTAGGCTAGCATAAAGACATAGAATATCAGCATGGATTTATGGAGGCCTTTTCTTTTCCCATTACTCCGAATGACCAAACAATTTTCAATCAGTAATTGAAAATGATGGGGAAGAAATTGTTTTATGTTTAGTTTTTTCCTTATTAAAAGGATTCTGCAGTGAACATCCTTGTACAATATTTGGTCTATGAGAAAACATCTGTATGATAAATTCCTAGAGGTAGAATTATTTGATCAAAATATTTACTACATTTTAAATGTTGCCAACTGCCCATCAAAGAGGTTTCAGTAATTCGCTATTTCCAAGTAGCATCTATTCCAACCTGTCTAACTGTAAGACTGAATATACAAGAGTGATAGGATGACTAAGAGAATACCGATCTAAGAAGGAAGAAGATTTGAAGAGAGAGCAATGGTTTTGAAAAAATGTGGAGAAAGATGAACTGAGGCAGTATAGGTATGAATGTTGGGCAGCACTAAAGGACAGTGTAAGGCTGTTTCATTCAATCAACACTTAGCTACACAGGGGAGGATACAGAGTTAGATTCAACTATCTTTTCAGTATTATATTTTGGATCTCCCATTGTGCCTTCCTACAGTTTGTAAAGGACATCTTGATATGGTAGTGTTTATATTGCTGCTGCTGCTGCTAAGTCACTTCAGTTGTGTCCAACTCTGTGTGACCCCACAGAAGGCAGCCCACCAGGCTCCCCCATCCCTGGGATTCTCCAGGCAAGAACACTGGAGTGGGTTGCCATTTCCTTCTCCAATGCATGAAAGTGAAAAGTGAAAGGGAAGTCGCTCAGTCGGGTCCAACCCTCAGCGACCCCATGGACTGCAGCCTACCAGGCTTCTCCATCCATGGGATTTTCCAGGCAAGAGTACTGGAGTGGGGTGCCATTGCCTTCTCTGGTTTATATTGCTAAGTACATGCAATAGAAACACATGCTCACAGGAGATCTTTTTTAAATGTTTCCTATATCATTGTTTATTGTAGTGAAAATTTGGCAACAATGTAAATGTCATTGATGCTCAATCAGTAGGAGAGTAAATAAAGAGATTGTAATAAATTCACATGGTAGAATATCGTACACACACATTAAGTACATTTACAAAACTGCTGCCTTCCTACATGTGGTTTTGTCCTCAGTTAAGGTAACATTGCTCATCAGAAGTATTTTCACACCATTACAGAACTATAAATGTTATTTTAATAGGTACTTAGTACTTATGTACTAGCATTTACTTTAAGGTGTCAGAAGTGGAGAAAAATATAAAACAAAGACCTGAGTATATCCCTCAGAGATTTAATAAATTTTAATATTTTCCTACCTTTACTCAGATTTTTTTTTTTTTTGGTTTTTATTAACATATTGCAGATACAGTTGAATCTCTTCCATTACACTTTTCTCCAAATTCCCTTCTTGGTCCCATGTTCCTCTCTCATCTTTCAGAGATATCACTGGCCTGGGTTTGGTGTTACAATTTCATACACTTTTTCATAGTTTTGTTGTGTTTGTATCTATGAACTAGTTGTGCATATTAAGAAACTTTATGTAAACAGACACCTGAGAGTTTTTATCAGAAGTAGATTTTTTATTTTGTCAAATGTTCTTTCCATATGCTTTTGATTAAATGTGTTCTTTTTTTTCAGTTTGTGAATAGAATGAAATATGACTCTTGGTTTCCAAATGTTAAAGCAAGTTTGCATGCATGATATAAACATTTTTTCGCAATGTATTTCCATACTGCTGCATTCCATTTACTAAATTATTTAAGAGTTTTTACACATATGTTCGTGAGGAATGTTAGTCTTTGATTTTCTTTTCCTGTGCTTTTGACATTGTTTGGGATTAGAGTAATGCTGGTCCTGCAAAATGAATTGGATAGTATCACCACTTCTTCAGTTTTCTGAGTCTGTGTAGACTGGTATCATTCCTTCCTTAGATGTTTCACTGAATTCACCAGGAAAGCTATATGGCCCTGGAGTTTTCTTTGAGGGATAGTTTTAAGCTAAAATCTGAAGTAAACACACAGGTGTATATCAGAATATGTATGTATTTTTTAAATGTCCTCTGGTTATGATAAGGAATTTGTCCATTTCATCTTAGTTGTCAAATTCATTGGCATAAACTTGTTAATAACTCTCATTAATAAGTTTTTAATATCTGTTGGATCTGTAGTGATTTTACTACATTGCTAATATTGGCAATTTGTGTCTTTTCTTTTTTGAAATCAGTCTGGCTAGTGGTTTATGAATTTTATTGATCCAGCCGTTGGTTTTCTTGTCTCTCTATAGATTTCTGTGTATTTTATTGACTTCTACTCTGTCTTTATTAGGCCCTTTCCTCTTCTTATATCTTAACTTTTGGTTTAATTTGCCATTGGAAGAGATCATCAAGAGGATATGGTTACAGTTGATGTGAGCTGGACCTGGGCAATGGAACGTTCTTTACCCACTCCTCTGTCCTTGGAACATACATTCTGCCCATCGTTCCCACTGTGGGAGCCATTTTCAAGGACATAGCCTTGAAAGAGCAATGTGTTGTTAAGACCATCTGAATGGTATATTGACTGAACCCAGTTAACCTCTTTCAAGATTTTAGTGGACAAGCCTGGAGACCTATTCCTTGCAGCTGCCCAAGAGAAGTCTCATATGTGAGGTCTCTTGCTTGTTAAACCTGCCACATACCCATCTAGAGTGGTTTGTCTCTTTCTTCAACTTTTCCCTGTGCTGTCTATACTAACACACAGTCAGTTTGTGAGCCAGTCGCCCCTTTTTCTAGTTCCTGAGGTCATTGCTTTGGGACTTTTCATATTTTCCAGTACAGATATTTTATAACTTTCCCTCTAATTCTTGATTTATTACCATCCCACAAATTTTGGTATGTTGTGTTTTCATTTTTACTTAGTTCAGAATAATTTCTAATTACCTTTGTGATTCCTTCCTTGACCTATGATATTTAGTTTCTGAATATTTGGGGCTTTTCTGTTATTGGTTATTAACTTAATTTTATTAAGCTCAGAAAACTTAATTTTTATTATTTGAGCATTATTGAAGTATTGAAATTGTTTTATGACTCAGGTATGGTCTATCTTGGTAAATTTTACAGTGTGTATTATTCCACTGCTGTAGGGGGGTGGTCTATAAATGTCAGGTTAAGGTAGTAGACTTGTTGGGGTCTGTTTCTTTACTGATTATCTGTCTACTTGTTCTATCAATTATTGAAAGGTGTGTTGAACTCTGAGTATAATTATATAATTGTAAATTTTTCTTTGTAGTTCTGTGTTCTTTGCCTCATGTATTTTAACTCTTGTTATAGGTACATAAACATTTAGAGTTTTTATGTCCTCTTGATAAATTGACCCCTTTATTATTTTTTTGACCCTTTTATTATTATGAAGTGATCCTCCTTATCTCTGTTAATATTCTTTGCTCTGATGTTAATAAAGCATGATAGCCTTAATTTAATCATAACATGACACATCTTTTTCTATCCTTAACACTTTTGGCTTTTTGGTTGTATTTAATATGTATTTCTTGTAGGGCTTGATATAAACTTATCATCTTTATATTCTAATTTTGTATGCCTAGTTGGAGATTGCTTTAGGGTTTATATTATTTATCTTAACCTATCATGTCAACCAACAAGTAACATACCGCATCATATATATTAGGAAAAGTTTACTATAGTGCAGTAATCCCCTGCTCCAACATGTTTTCTCTTATAATCATACATTTTAATTCACTGTTATAAACTCCATAATATAGCATTATTTGTTTTTGCTTTAAACCATCTCTTATCTTTTATAATTATTAAAAATAATTTTATATTTACTATTTTAAATACTACTTGAAGTGATTATTATGCAGGTGGCTGTAATTGTCTGTATCTTAGTAATTTCACATTTGGAATTTTTTTTTTTTTCCCATTTTTGTCTTTCTAGCAGCCAGTGGCCATCACAACTTTATCAAAACCTATTGATAACATTTGTCAAAACCTGTAGAATGCATCACACAACGTATGAATCCAATGTAAACTATGGATTTCAGTTGATAATAATGTGTTATTGTTAGCTCATAAATTGTACCAGATGTACCTCACTTGGAAGAGATGTGGATGAGGGGGAGGGTGTGTATTTTGGAGAGAGGGAGATGGGATTATAGGAACTCTCTGTACTTTCCACTCAATTTTGCTGTGACCCTAAAAGTACTCTACAAATAAAGCCTATTCAGAAATATGAAAAAGGACATATTCTCTTAACAACCAAAACTTTATTCAATTCTTAATAATTTGTGATTTTTCCATTTTGAGGAAATTACTACTTTTTCTTCTGTTCAGAGCTCTTTTAAAATGTTTGTAGAATTCCAGTTTCATAAGTTTGAAGTTTTCTTTTCAAAGATATCTCTCCTTTGTACTCTGTAGCTAATTTCTTGGTAATTCTGGATTATCTTTCTGGATATATCTACCCAAAACTCAGCAATAGTTCAGAGAATGTCTTACTTCCTCCTTTGCCTCCTGGTTTCATTATTCTCTCTGAGTAGAATACTTGATCTGAATGTGCTGTGAATGGTGGCTTCCCACCTCCTATTCACCAAGCATACTTCCCTATCACCCCCACCCACTCCTTCCATCCAACCCTCATGAAAAAAATGTGTATAGAACATTTCATGGGTGAATGGACTACCCTGTTACTTGGGAGTCTGACTTCTACAGGTAGTCTGACTGGTTTAAATCCTGACTCTGCCACTTATCAGTCCTGTGACTTGAACAAGTTACTCAGGCTCTAAAATGGATCAAATGCTATCCACCTTATGTTGTTAAGAGAAGTAAAAGAGCTAACTCATGCAAAGTGCATAGTACGGTGCTTCACACAAGGTTGTGTGCGTGCTCAATCACTCAGTCGTACCCACCTCTTTACGATCCCGTGGACTGTAGCTCTCCAGGCTCTTCTGTCCATGGAATTTTTCCAGGCAAGATTGCTGGAGCAGGTTGCCATTTCCTACTCCAGAGGATCTTCCCTACCCAGGGATTGAAACTGCATCCCTTTTGTTTCCTGCATTGGCAAGAAGATTCTTCACAACTGTGCCACCAGAGAAGCCCTTGACACAAAGTTGGAACTCAATAAATATTAGTACTTATTAATATTATTATTTATACAAAGAAACTTCCCCTAAAATTCCTTCCTTTGCTATATTCATCAGTCATATCTTTTTCTTTTTTCTAGTAGATAAACATCCATTCACAAACATCCCATATGTCTTTGGACAAATGATAAATTTGTTTTAAAAAATTTCAAAACTGTATTACTGAATGTATTATTAGCAGATTGTCTCAGCAAGAGAAAGCCCTCTAATTATTTTAATATTTTGCTTTAATGCAATGAATAATCAAATATCTTAAATTGCTTAGCCTAATATAATTCTCTTTTTCTTTGTCTTGTTTTCATGTATTATGCTAGTTTTAAGATATGGTCTTAAACATACAGTTTATAGGCATCTGTATATTCTTCAGGTACAATTCATCATGTGATTGTTGATATTTATATTAGAAAATACCCACTCCAGTGTTCTTGCCTGGAAAATCCCATGGACAGAGGAGCCTGGTGGGCTACAGTCCATGGGGTTGCACAGAACAGACACAACTGAAGTGTGACTGAGCATGAGCATGAGATATCAGAAAACATCAATTTCTTATACATATAAAATGTGAATGTGACTGTCAGTTTCTCCTACAAATCACATGTAACTTGACTCCCCTGGTAGATATGTAGCATACATATGGGTCATTATAGATATAACATGATAAAATTTACTTTTGAAGTTCAGAAGCACATAGAGGCTCAATACTTCTTCCCTATATTAAATGGCTACTGAATTCCATAGGCTGTTAGAAGCATTGTTAATGAAGTTATACCCCATGGTAACAAGGTCAACAAGATATCATTATTTACCACATAAAGATGCAGCACCGTCAGTACTATACCTAGGGCATGGAGAAGCTTGCTTACTGCTTTACTTATAGGAACAGGTGTGTTTCTACACTTGATGTGGTGTCACAAATCATAATTCTCCTTGCAGTTATGTGTTGAAATTAGTTCAAATATTCCTTAAGGGCAGTTTTGCTTCTTGGAGGACAGATTTCTATTTGTCTTTCTCATAGATTTTCCTCCCTTTTTTGTTTCTGTGTATTAGAAACCTACCTAGTTATGTTTTAAGGAATTTTCAAAGGGATAATGAACATATATGTAAAATGTTACACTTAACACGGGTCACACTGTCACAAACGGTCATATTTTTTCTCTATATCAAGGTGGTGTACCCAAATTCCAGCATTTGAGTTGCATATTCTCTGGTGGCTCAAGTGATAAAGAGTCTGCCTGCAATGTGGGAGACCTGGATTTGATCCCTGGGTTGGGAAGATCCCCTAGAGAAGGACATGGCCACCCATTCCAGTATTCTTGCCTGGTAAATCCCGTGGACAGAGGAGCCTGGCAAGCCACAGTCCATGGGGTCGCAAAGAATAGAACATGACTAAGCAACTTTGCTTTTTCTTTCTTTTGGTTTACAAGTACAGACTGAGGAGAAAAGAGCATCAAGACACAAAGGGGCAAAAGACGTGATGCAGAGATGGACAGGCTACTACTTGCAGGTCAAATCCAGCCTATTGTCTTGTAAATAAAGATTTATTGGAAAACAGCCACACTCATTCCTTCATGCATTGTCTGTGACTGCTTGCACTTGCAGTGATAGAGTTTAACAGATAGCACTATGAGTTATGGCTGGCAATGCCTAGCTAATTGCTGTTTGACCCTTTTAGAAAATGTTTAGCAATACTTATTCCAAAGGAGATCTTCCCAGGTGATGAAATGTTAAAAAAATCTGCCTGCCAATGCAGGAGGTGTGAGAAATGTAGGCTTAATCTCTGGGCTGAGAAGTTCCCTTGGAGTAGGAAATGACACCCCACACCAGTATCCTTGCCTGGAAAATTCCATGGACAGAGGAGCCTGGTGACAAAAAGTCAGGCACAACTGAGCACCCACGCTCAGACACACACACACACATTCCAAAGGAACCATTGAAGTGTAACTGTTTGGGGAGGTACAGAATGCTTAGCTTTTCTTAAACTTACAAAGAATGTTGATTTTAATATGGATTCATTAATGCCCTACAGTCCTGTTTGGCCAGCCTTTGCCTTTCTAGTTTTTTTTTTAACTACAAGACTTTTTAATCCTTCTTCTAGGGGACAGTCCTTAATACTTTGGGTTTGAAAGCCAGAGGACTGTCAACCTATCAGATGTTAGCTCCCCAACCACTCACGCTTCTCTGGGGAGGTTTCTGAGTCAACAGCTACATTGATGGTGTTCTCATCTCCTTTTGTACTTTGTCTCAGTTGATCTGGCAGATAACCTTGTGTTTTGTGTTCTTGATACAGTAAATAAGGATTTATCTAAAATTACATATATTCTCTCCAAAGAAACTAATATTTATTTTGATAATTCACTATTTAATTCAATATCTTGTGCAGGAGTACCTTAATTAGCATTCTTTTGAAATGTCCTTAAAATTTTATTTTGTATATTTTGATTTGTAAAACTTCTCTTAATCTCTCATGATAATTGCAAATCACAGAAACACTGATTTGAGAATCTATAAAGCCAAATATATTTGTTACCATGTGGTTTTATTCTGATATTTTTATATAAGTATTTCCAACAAAGGTCACAAATGAATATTTGACAGTTCATTGTATACATTCCTCTAACTTGTATCACTTTTAATTTGCTGTGCAATAAAGAAGTGCACATAGTTACCTGGAAAGAAGGCTAGAGGGTCTGGGAACTTATGATAATTGCATAGAAACTGAGTCCTACTGTCCTTCAAACCTAAAGGATCACATAGATCAAGGCTAGGTTGCTGATGGTTGCATGTCTAACATTTAGGTCTTAGAAAGACAGAAATAGTATTCTGCGTCTTCCGGCCATCCCTTTTTTGTTTAACCTTCAGAGGCATAAAATTGTTTGTTAGCTTAAAAAAAAGAAAAAAAGGCAAGGTACTGTGTGTGTGTTTTTTTTTTTTTTTTTTTTTTCACATGCCGATTATTTCATTTGATAAGTCAAATCGTTCTTTCTTGGTTTCTTAAAGAGGAGCTGGGCCATATGGCTCAGCATTTCATGACCGACTCATCCTTCTTCTTTTCTTCCTTCCATAATTATTTGACATGTGTATACTTGATGCTATGCTATGCTAAGTCGCTTCAGTCGTGTCCGACTCTGTGCGACCCCGTAGACGGCAGCCCATCAGGCTCCCCGATCCTTGGGACTCTCCAGGCAAAAACACTGGAGTGGGTTGCCATTTCCTTCTCCAGTGCATGAAAGTGAAAAGTCAAAGTGAAGTCGCTCAGTCGTGTCCGACTCTTAGTGACCCCGTGGACTTCAGCCTACCAGGCTCCTCTGTCCATGGGATTTTCCAGGCAAGAGTACTGGAGTGGGGTGCCATTGCCTTCTCTGGTGTATACTTGATAACCTCAATAAATAAAAAATGATCATTCAGCTATATGATTTGCACCATATAATCTGACAAACCTGTCAGTGTTTCAAAATTCCTGATTAGTTAAATGTCTTCTTACCTCCATCTGGATTTTCTGGTAGTCTATAGACTTTGTATTCTATGATCTACCTTGGGCATTTTTGGGATGACCCAGAGGGATGGTATGGGGAGGGAGGAGGGAGGAGGGTTCAGGATGGGGAACACATGTATACCTGTGACGGATTCATTTTGATATTTGGCAAAACTAATACAATTATGTAAAGTTTAAAAAAAAAAAGAATTCTATAGAGCCATATGGTGATACTAAAAGTTAATGTCATTGTAAGATTCTAATAGAGGTAAAATGATAAAGTTATGATCCACTAAACCTTATATGCAATGAAGGTCAAAGAGTAGAGTGTCTGTGTATTGCTCAGAGGGCTGGTAATATCTCTGTAGTTTAGTTCTGGCCCAAATTAACTTATATGAGAAGAGTCTAAAAGCTTCAAGCTAAATACATACTGTTTCTATAAAAGGTCACTATAGCTCTTTCCTTTAGCCCAGTATGTAATTTTGAAACATCATCTATTAAATCATAAATTAGGTAATCAAAATGTATTTTTATTAATCCTATAGAATACCAGATATAGAATATATCTACATTAAATATTAGAAAATTAAAATAAAATTTCAAAGTGGAATTAATTGGTAACATCTTCTATTCTCTTAAAAAATCAGGAACTTAATAACTTAAGACTCTTAAGATTATGGTTTACTACCCTGATTTATCAGTGAAGGTACAGTGTTCCTTTATCCTGGAATTAGGATTATTATATATTGCAAGAGTGGATCAAACAGCCAAGAACAAATTATCTAGGAATCTGATTTTCCTTGGATGAGTCATTTTATTTAGTCATGTCTCTATATCTAGACTGTGAATGTGACTGAGGTAAAGGCAGAATTTTGCTGAAGAAAGTAATTTGTGCAGCTAAAGATTCCTCAACAATCTCTTGGGTAGAAGAGATGAACTTTGTTGTGAAGGAATGGTTAAGGATTAGTTTTCTAATTCTTTGTAATCAAAGCTGTAATGACTCAAATGCTGTGCAATTAGGAAATCATTCATTTTGCCCCAGGTCTTCCTCAGTGTGTGTGCCGTCAACAGTGTCTTGTTACTGTCAGTAATCAAGTATGATCATTTAGTGTAGAAGCCTTAAAATTAAAAATGTACATGCATGCATCAACTTTAAAAACTGCAAATGTTGCCTGTCTTCCTTACTTAGTGTCATGGGCTTTGAGTTCAACTGATAAAGATCAATATAATAAACTTTGACTTTTGGATGACATTTTTTTATCTCTGACTCACATCTTCTCTGGTGTTTAGAGCAGGGACATAATTCTATAAATAGAGTCATAGAAGTGATGAAAGACTTGGTGGGTCATGTACATGCATACATGTGTGTGTGCTCAGTCGTGTCCAATTATTTGCGAGGCCATGGATGTAGCCCGTCTGCCGAGCTCCTCTGTTCATGAAATTTTCCAGGTTATAATACTGGAGTGGGTTGCCATTTCCTACTCCAGGGGATCTTCCTGACCCAGGGATTGAACCTGTATCTCCTGTATCTTCTGCACTGGCAAGTGGATTCTTTACCACTGTGCCATGAATACGTCTTCTAAATAATTTGTTCCAATAGAGAGCCTTATGGATACTAATTCCACAATGTAGCTGCCCATCCCCTGATTTAGTCTGTTTAGAATAGTTGTAGACAAGCTATAATTTATCATTTAGTGCATCCAATACCTTGGCACAGATAACATCAGATGTTACATTTTCATGGTTGTTGGAGATTCACACATTTTTCATTTATGTCTTCTTATTTCATTCACCATAGTTTTTTTCATAATACAGGAGATTTTCTGCATTAGATACTTGTTTTTCTTGCCTTATTCACTCCTGGTGAGCCATATACAAGCCTCCTATGTTTTTCAGAATTTAAGCCATATTGTTGTACATGTAGGACCAAGATAGTTTAATTATTTCAAGTAGTAATGAAAGTTATTTATAAGAAAGCATAAATGGAGGTGTGTTGATTTTTCCCCCCAAATTTGATTAACTCCTAAGAGAACTGTGAAAAAGCGATATGCAATAGCATAAGAGAGTACTTTGATTTTCCAGTGTACTTCTTGCAACTCCATTCACCTGTACACCACAAATGACAAATGAATTGTTTTCTCTGAATCCAGTATGCAGCTATAGATTACTCTAAAGTAAGTGAAGTCGCTCAGTCGTGTCCGACTCTTTGTGACCCTGTGGACTGTAGCCTATCAGGCTGCTCTGTCCATGGGATTCTCCAGGCAAGGATACTGGAGTGGGTTGCCATTTCCTTCTCCAGGGGATCTTCCCAACCCAGGGATCGAACCCGGGTCTCCCACATTGCAGGCAGAAGATTACTCTAAGACTGATGACAAATTATGAACCACTTGCTTTTTGAGCTGTTGTGGCTAAATGAACAATGAAACTTAACACAGCTTTTAGTTTGGGTTTCCTGAGATATGAGTGAGGTTAGAGCAGTGGTTCTCAATTTACTGTCCCTGGACTAGAAGCATCACCATCACCTGGGAACTTTTTAGAAATACTAATTCTCAGGCCCAACCCAAGTATCACAAACTGCAGATATGACACCCAACAATCTGTGTTTAACAAGCCTCCTTGTCATTCTGATGCATCCTGCATGTTAGAAACCATCCATTTGGGTGTGAAGCTGCCTCAGTGGAAACTGTTAAAACGTAAAACAGTAATTGGTTCCACATGGGACATTAGTCTAAACCTTTATATCCAGAGATATTCAAGGAGAGCTTTCTTCTTCAAAAATGTCTCTGTGTCTGAAAGATATGTAGCATTACTAGTAGTATATGTCAATGCAGTTTTCAATAATAATAGATAGTATCCTATTTCTGAGGATAAGACAGTTTTAAAATAATTCCCAAGGTTTAGAGCAATATACAGTTAAGAAAATAAGTCATAGTTACTACTGGTATTTTGTGCATGGAGCTGTCACAACTTTGATATTATATAGAACATTCATAGTGTTTTATTGAGGAGGCAATAAATCTTATAAAATATGTGATTAATTGGATGGTATGTTTTCCTTTCTGACCTTAACCCAATCCACTGTATTAGTTGATGTGAAATCTATAAATCTCACATTTCTTTATAATCTATCACATAGGAATCAATGGCCCAATCAAGTAAACTATATCATTTAATTTGCTTGCTTTAGCTCTATGTCTGTATAAAATCACACTTATGGATTTTATATAATTGAAAATGAATGTAAAGAATCCAAGACCTAGGCTGATTATGTAAAAATTGGTAAGTGCTATCAGTCAATGAATCTCCTGAATGTTTTTATTGGAAGTACACAGAAAAATCCATGAGAGTGTTCACACTTGCTAGTAAGTAACTGATACAGTAAAGAAGTGTCTTCAGGAATCTAAAAGTAAATTACTTAAAGGTTGAATCCACAGGAAGTTACCCTAGCTGTCAAGATTTATTTTCTCCAGTTTGCAGTTAAAGAGACACCAGGGAAAAAGAGAAAATATATTCATAAACATGCACAAGAAAAGAATTCACTTTTTCAGATTCTCACACAGTCACGCATCTGTGTGCAATGCAATGGGCACTGTGGAACTTTCAGCTCATCAAAATAGATCTTGTTAGATGACTGGACTGACCATCATCAAGATAGTAATACTTTCTGGTAAGCCAGTGACTTTCTTAAACAATTTACTAAAATTAGGAAATATTCTAAAGCTAAAGGGAAATGTGCCTTAGGGTTACATTTACCACCAACATCATGCCCTTTTCTTACTGAGGCCAAAGGTGCAACATTCCTTCATTTAAATAGTAGAATTAAAAAAATAAATTCATTGGCACCCCCCAGTTGCCATGGTAACAAAATGCACGTGGCTTTCATCTGCTTGCACTGTGTATCAATAATAAGCTAGCCATTTGGGAGCAAATCTATCCTTTTCAGAACATGTCTTTTGAGCACAAGTACTATATCCTTTCATTAACTCCTGAAGGAAATGTGATCCATGCACTACTTAATTTAGCAATTATTCAGTAAGTTGTTTTTTAAAGAAATAAAGTAATAGGTGATAAAGCAAAGACATAATTTAGTGCATTTCCTCCATTTCCATTCCTTTTAATTTTTTTTTCCTTTGGAAGAGTGGTTAGGAAGACATAATAAAGAATGAATATTTAAACTATAATTTGGATAATAAAATTTATTTTGGACATTTCTAAATACCACTTAGGGAAGTACTAACCAAATATAGAAGAGCAATAAAAGAAGGTGAGCTTCAACTTTAGCTATGTGATGAATCATCTATTTCCTTGTTCATTCTCCCTAGCTTCCACCCTGTTCCTAATGTTGCATGATTTCTTGTTGTTACTGCTGAGTGTTGCTTCACTATCATCTTTCTATTCATAATCTTCTAAGATAGGGAAGTGGCTATAATTATTTCAGCATAAAAATAAGGTAAGTATCTGCAGGAAATTCAACTTAAACTATTTCTCCATTCTAGGTACGAATTACCTTTAACTATAAATTACCTTTGTATAACCTTTCATTACATTTCACATTATTTGCTTTATTTTTAGAATTGTGTTTCTTTCTGAAAGATGTTCATAGATCACCAATTGCTTTCTCTTTCTTCAGCCAATTGCTTTCTTCTTCTGGCACCAACTGATTTAACCTCAACTAATACCTTTTTTTCCCCCAGACACATAGATCTAAAATCTTCTTTTGTGAGTATTCTTATTGAAGGTCCTGTGCCTGAGGGTAAAAGTAAATGATCCACTAATCAAGTTTTATGAGCACTTTCACACTTTTCAAGTGATTAAGCAAAGGATAGAAAACTTCTTGCAATCTAATCAATAGGCTTTATTGGCCTTAAGTGTCTGTCTAACAAAAGGCAGAGGATCCTCATAAATAGTGACTAAATCATTATATCCCACATTTTAGCATGTAATCAAAGGAACTGACTTATTGTACACCCAGACAACAGAAGGGGGCAACCTGAGTCCTTAGGCATAAGAACTTTTTCTTAAGAAATTTTAGCATTAATGAAATTAA
This sequence comes from Bos taurus, assembly GCF_002263795.3. Classification (NCBI taxonomy): domain Eukaryota; kingdom Metazoa; phylum Chordata; class Mammalia; order Artiodactyla; family Bovidae; genus Bos; species Bos taurus. Next base: position 42,596,658 of record NC_037331.1, read on the forward strand.
TTCATTTGAAGTTTCCATTATAAAAATTCTAAAATGAGATGCCGTCAATCAAGTTTGTTAGAATTGTATTTTCTTAGTGTATTAATATTACTAAAGAGGAATGCAATTGTGTTGCCATAGTGCTCATATTTTTATTTTTATAATACCCTTTTACACCCAATATTTGCCTCACTGTATAATAAGAACACTGATGATCAACTAAATGATATTTTAACCCAGAACCACATATCTAAAATATTCAAATAGAAAGCTGATATCCTGAATTTCAATTCTAAGAATTTTTTTGCCACACCATCCTTCTACTTTCTGCCTTTAAAAATGAAGGGTATTTTGTCAAAGGCTTTCTCTGCATCTATTGAGATAATCATATGGTTTTTATTTTTCAATTTGTTAATGTGGTGTATTACATTGATTGATGTGCGGATATTGAAGAATCCTTGCATCCCTGGGATAAAGCCCACTTGGTCATGGTGTATGATCTTCTTAATGTGTTGTTGGATTCTGATAGCTAGAATTTTGTTAAGGATTTTTGCATCTATGTTCATCAGTGATATTGGCCTGTAGTTTTCTTTTTTTGTGGGATCTTTGTCAGGTTTTGGTATTAGGGTGATGGTGGCCTCATAGAATGAGTTTGGAAGTTTACCTTCCTCTGCAATTTTCTGGAAGAGTTTGAGCAGGATAGGTGTTAGCTCTTCTCTAAATTTTTGGTAGAATTCAGCTGTGAAGCCATCTGGACCCGGGCTTTTGTTTGCTGGAAGATTTTTGATTATAGTTTCAATTTCCGTGCTTGTGATGGGTCTGATAAAAACTCTCCAGAAAGCAGGAATAGAAGGAACATACCTCAACATAATAAAAGCTATATATGACAAACCCACAGCAAACGTTATCCTCAATGGTGAAAAATTGAAAGCATTTCCTCTAAAGTCAGGAACAAGACAAGGGTGCCCACTTTCACCATTACTATTCAACATAGTTTTGGAAGTTGTGGCCACAGCAATCAGAGCAGAAAAGGAAATAAAAGGAATCCAAATTGGAAAAGAAGAAGGAAAACTCTCACTATTTGCAGATGACATGATCCTCTACATAGAAAACCCTAAAGACTCCACCAGAAAATTACTAGAAGTAATCAATGACTATAGTAAAGTTGCAGGATATAAAATCAACACACAGAAATCCCTTGCATTCCTATACACTAATAATGAGAAAACAGAAAGAGAAATTAAGGAAACAATTCCATTCACCATTGCAACAGAAAGAATAAAATACTTAGGAATATATCTACCTAAATAAACTAAAGACCTATATATAGAAAACTATAAAACACTGGTGAAAGAAATCAAAGAGGACACTAATAGATGGAGAAATATACAATGTTCATGGATTGGAAGAATCAATATAGTGAAAATGAGTATACTACCCAAAGCAATTTATAGATTCAATGCAATCCCTATCAAGCTACCAACAGTATTCTTCACAGAGCTAGAACAAATAATTTCACAATTTGTATGGAAATACAAAAAACCTCGAATAGCCAAAGCGATCTTGAGAAAGAAGAATGGAACTGGAGGAATCAACCTACCTGACTTCAGGCTCTACTACAAAGCCACAGTCATCAAGACAGTATGGTACTGGCACAAAGACAGAAATATAGATCAATGGAACAAAATAGAAAGCCCAGAGATAAATCCACGCACATATGGACACCTTATCTTTGACAAAGGAGGCAAGAATATACAATGGATTAAAGACAATCTCTTTAACAAGTGGTGCTGGGAAATCTGGTCAACCACTTGTAAAAGAATGAAACTAGAACACTTTCTAACACCATACACAAAAATAAACTCAAAATGGATTAAAGATCTAAACATAAGAACAGAAACTATAAAACTCCTTGAGGAGAACATAGGCAAAACACTGTCTGACATACATCACAGCAGGATCCTCTATGACCCACCTCCCAGAATAGTGGAAATAAAAGCAAAAATAAACAAATGGGACCTAATTAAACTTAAAATCTTCTGCACATCAAAGGAAACTATCAGCAAGGTGAAAAGACAGCCTTCAGAATGGGAGAAAATAATAGCAAATGAAGCAACTGACAAACAACTAATCTCAAAAATATACAAGCAACTCCTACAGCTCAACTCCAGAAAAATAAATGACCCAATCAAAAAATGGGCCAAAGAACTAAATAGACATTTCTCCAAAGAAGACATACAGATGGCTAACAAACACATGAAAAGATGCTCAACATCACTCATTATCAGAGAAATGCAAATCAAGACCACTATGAGGTACCATTTCACACCAGTCAGAATGGCTGCAATCCAAAAGTCTACAAATAATAAATGCTGGAGAAGGTGTGGAGAAAAGGGAACCCTCTTACACTGTTGGTGGGAATGCAAACTAGTACAGCCACTATGGAGAACAGTGTGGAGATTCCTTAAAAAACTGGAAATAGAACTGCCTTATGATCCAGCAATCCCACTGCTGGGCATACACACTGAGGAAACCAGAAGGGAAAGAGACACGTGTACCCCAATGTTCATCGCAGCACTGTCTATAATAGCCAGGACATGGAAGCAACCTAGATGTCCATCAGCAGATGAATGGATAAGAAAGCTGTGGTACATATACACAATGGAGTATTACTCAGCCATTAAAAAGAATTCATTTGAATCAGTTCTAATGAGGTGGATGAAACTGGAGCCTATTATACAGAGTGAAGTAAGCCAGAGGAAAAACACCAATACAGTATACTAACGCATATATATGGAATTTAGAAAGATGATAACAATAACCCTGTGTACGAGACAGCAAAAGAGACACTGATGTATGGAACAATCTTATGGACTCTGTGGGAGAGGGAGAGGGTGGGAAGATTTGGGAGAATGGCATTGAAACATGTAAAATATCATGTATGAAACGAGATGCCAGTCCAGGTTCAATGCACGATACTGGATGCTTGGGGCTAGTGCACAGGGACGACCCAGAGGGATGGTATGGGGAGGGAGGAGGGAGGAGGGTTCAGGATGGGGAACACATGTATACCTGTGATGGATTCATTTTGATATTTGGCAAAACTAATACAATTATGTAAAGTTTAAAAATAAAACAAAATTAAAAAAAAAATGAAGGGTAATGTGTGTGTGTGTGTGTGTGTGTGTGTGTCTATGTGTGTGTACATATACCAGTCATCAGAGTCCAGTATGCTCTGTTATACTTATCAACCTTATGAAAATAGCCTTGAAATTTCAAAAATACCTATTGGACACCAGTGTATAAACCAGACCAAGTACATGCACTAAGTGAAGTTTCTCTCTAAGACTTTAGTGATTCCTTTTAAAATATAGTCAGGTTCTTTGTGGATCTTCTGCTGACTCCCACAGGTCCCTGCTGCTGCTGCTAAGTCACTTCAGTTGTGTCCGATTCTGTGCGACCCCATAGATGGCAGCCCACGAGGCTCCCCTGTCCCTGGGATTCTCCAGGCAAGAACGCTGGAGTGGGTTGCCATTTCCTTCTCCAATGCATGAAAGTGAAAAATGAAAGTGAATTCACTCAGTTGTGTCCGACTCTTAGCGACCGCATGGACTGCAGCCGACCAGGCTCCCCTGTCCCTGGGATTTTCCAGTCAAGAGTACTGGATTGGGTTGCCATTGCCTTCTTCCCCACAGGTGCCTAGCCAAACTCAATTCACCCCTCTGGGGCTTGCAGCCCACATATTGCAAGTCTCTGCTTCCTTTCAGCTCCTTTACAGTCTTTCTAGTCAAAGTTTTGCTCTGTATTGTCTAAAAAAATGGTTAAAAATCTCAGTAATTTACTCATTAAATAGTCCATAGATGCCAATGCCTTGGTTTATGGTCATTTAACCCTTTTATAGAATATTATATAACTTAGAAAAAAATGTTTTATGTATTTATTCTCTGTCTCTTCTTGTTAGAATGTAAGTTCCTTTTCTATTCTGTGTTCCTCAAAGATATATACCAGGTATCCTGAATAGTGTTTGGCACATAAGTGCTCAGTTAATAATTTGTGGCAAGAATTCATGGGGAAAAGCAATTATCCTTGATGTCATCTCTGTTCTTTCAGACAAGAGTACTTAACATAATTTTTTCTGAGTGCCTGGAATTTTCCAGACATTAAGTACTTTATATGGATTATTTCATTTGTTCTCCAAACTAACTACTTAAAGATGCTACTGGTATTATTCCTACTATTATTCCTAGAGTTTATAGAGATGAAAAACCTTCCTCAAGATATTACTGATAGCACATGGTAGAGCGTCAACAAGCTCAGGCAGTTTGACTCCATGGCTCACATTCCCACCTACTATAGCATATGCTTTAAAGTTAGTTTCTATCTTGTCTAGGCCAAAGAGTAATTCTAATCGTGGAAAATTTGGGCTAAAATGAAAGGATAAATGAAGATATTTCTGATGTGGAAAATTCCTGTATTATGTCCTCTCACATGTTCCATCAAGGCAAATCCCTCTAAAGAGACTCTGTAACCTGACATACCATGAGAGCTGCCTTTATTGTCAGTGATAGAATCTGAGCTTTTTCTGACTGTTTTTAAATTGTAGTATTTTCCTTTCTTTACTTTTTTCAGTCAAATTTCTTGACTACAGATTGGGTAGGTAAACTCTTTGAAGAGGCTGTGATTAACTTCGTCCTCTACTATGGCTAATCAGGTAGTTCAGTGACAAACTCAAAGGGAGAGACAAGCACACCAATGACACGGACGTTGTTTGGTCCAGGAGGGAGGTCTTTGAAGCAGAGATAGTACAGGATAGAAGGATGACACTGTGGAGTTATAGGGCATGGAATTTGCCAACTATTTGGAGATATAGTAAGAGTGAAAGAGACCTGAAATGTGACACTTATGGAAAGTTTCAGGGCATGCATGACTGGAAAAATGGTGGTGACATTAAGAAGAGGAGCAAGATGGAAATATGCTTTCATTATGCTATTTTCCTGAAATACTGAGTCAAATTTGCCTCTCATGAGGGTTGCATAAAGACATTTTCAGACATGCAAAGTCTCAAAAAATGTAGCTCCCATATAACTTTTGATGAAAGATTTCTGACTTTCTGCTCTGCCAAAATGAGGGAATGGACTACAAAAAGAGATACAGGATCTGGGAAAAAGGGAATAAAACAGAGGGAAGAGGCAAAGTGAATCCCCAGGATGGTGGCAAACGGTGCTCCCAGGATGACTGCTGTGTAGTAGATGAGCATAGTCCACATTGAAACAGGTCAAAAGTCTCTAGGAGAAATGTCTTCAATTGGTTAAACTTGACAAACTATTAAATATTCTTGTATATTCTGAGAGATTTGTGTATCCAAGGAAAAGAGAATTAATTAATTGAAATATTGATCAATATGTGGAAATGTAGAAATTTAAATATTCAATCTAGAGTAAAAATATATAAGGAAGGAAAATTAATCAGTGCAGTACATAGTTCTGCTGGAAATAGATTTACATAGTATTATTATAGTAAATGTTAAATAGTAATCTAATGCAAGTTTGTTCTACTGGGAGAATGGGAGGAGGAAAAAAGGAGGAAGTGATGTGAGGAAGTGATATAAGAAATATGGGCAAAAAGAGCCAAAATCTTCATTTGCTTTACCAAGAAATCAGTAGTTTCCTGTGAGTCATATGGTAAAGAATGTCTGCAATGTGGGAGACCTGGATTCGATCCCTCGGTCAGAAAGATCCCCTGGAGAAGGGAATGGGAACCTACTCCAATATTCTTTCCTGGGGAATCCCATGTACAGGGGAGCCTGGCTATAGTCCATGGGGTCGCAAAGAGTTGGACACGACTGAGCAACTGACACTTTCACAATAGTGACTAAAATAAAAACAAGAACCATAAGTTAATTATTCAAAGATGTTGAGGTAAAACAGAAATCAGCTAAAGAGTTAAAAGTGGATAAAATGAAAAGTGTGTTGGAGAGGGGTGATAAAAGTCTTCATTACAAAATAAAAGCTTGTACACTTGTAGAATAACAAATCTTGTAGAAGTATAGAGTCTTTAAAATATAATGTGTAACTGATAAAACATAAAAACTAGACTTTGAGAGAAAACAGAAGAGATTAGTCATGATAAGATGGATGGATGATTAGAATTAAGGATGAAAATCATGCAGATGAAGGAGGTAGACATTAGGAAACTTTAAGAAATTTTATTTCAGAATATCTCTTTATCACCAGAAAGAGAATGAGCTAATGTCTTCTGCTGAAAGTCGAAGCCTTTGCGTATTTGAAAATGGTGGGGTGGTGTCAGAGAGGGAAGGAGATCCTTATTAAAAGGATTTCCATCCATCAGTAGAATCAAGCCAACATTAGAAGGGGGAGCAGAGAGGGAAGAGCTGGGAATTTGGTGTTGGTAGATGCAAACTATTACATTTAGAACAGATAAACAACAAAGTCCTTATGCATACCATAGGGAACTATATCCAATCTCCTGACATAAAATATAATGAAAAAGAATATTTTAAAGAAAGAATGTATATATGTGTAAAACTGAGTCAACTTTGCTGTACAGCAGAGATTGGCACAACTTCATTAATCAACTATACTTCAGATTATAAAAATGAATGAACAAAAAACTTGTCAAGAAAAAAAAAAAAAAACTAACATTAAAAAGCCTGAATCTGTAGGGTACTTTGTCAGTGAAAGCTCATGGTTTTCTACAGCAGCTGTAGTCTATGAATTAAATAGCTGATAGAGAACTCAGAGGCTTATTAAGCTATGGGAAATGTTGAAGATGAACTAAAGGAAAGAAGACATTTCAGATCCCCAGTCCCTTAGTAGGTAGAAAAGCAAGTGAAGTCAAATATGAGGAACATCAGGAAAATTAAGAGAGATCAGGAGACTGGAGGCTGTAATTAGAAGAACATAATGAGAGTAAAGAGTAGGAGATTGATGCCAAAGATGGGAATTGCAGCATTTAAGATTGCACTGTAGAACTTCATCAAGAACAGTGAAGTGGGCGGGCCCCCGGTCCTATCAGGCAGCCAGCATTAGGCAGGTCAATAACAACAGGTAACAATGATGCAGTCACAGGCAGAATCCCTGAGGCAAGAACTCTGTCACACTGGCCTGATGTGCAAGGTGTAGACGGAAAACCAACCAGTAAACCAAAGTACTAATGGTCCTTCCAAGAAAAGCACAGCCCCAGACATGTTCACTAGAATTCAGTGAGGCAACTCATGCTAGTCAAGTCAGCAGCCCTGGAAATTGCCCTCAAGCTTGTGGGCAAGCTTACATTGTGCTAGCAGCACGTTACTGCACTGCAAGTATTTAATTAGTCAAAGTGTGTAGCCTCTGAAACATGCAGATAAATTAGGAAAGAAAATTGAAATTTTGTTATGTGATTTTTCTTAATGATTAGAGTATGTTCTAAATAAATAGAAAAACAAATTGATTGCCAAAAACCGTGTTAATGGGCTTTTAATTCACAAGGGTTAAGCACATAAAAAGTCAATATATTGAAAGTTAAGGTTCTCATAGAAACATTGATTTGACAACATTATGCATACTAGGTGTGGGAGGTTTGTATTTTATAACATAAAAGCAGTAGTGAATATTATAAAACATTAAAAAATGCACAGTTAAAATAACAAATTCAGGGGGAAGTCATTAAACATGATTATGAGGAAAAATTGTTTTGCAACCCTCAAAGAAGGTTTTAAAATTTAATTTTAGAACATAATGCCTTCAAACTTTAAAAAATATTGCCAGCGGAAATTAATCATTTTTGCCCAAAATGAATTTTCCAACACATTGTATATTCTGACATTAGTTTATGCCTCTCATTTGTCATCCAGATTTGATCCTAATATACTAAAGGAAGAACTGATTGGCCATTACATGGCCTAGTTGGTAAAGATTTTGGAAAGTGAAATAAATTTAAGGGTTTGAAATATTAATACTTTTTCTGGTATATAGAGAATGTGGATGGTAGCTTACACGTCAGTAAGCCTGCAAGTACTAGTACTTTGTTTACATATTTGTTGCAGGAAGGAGGACCCCTTCCAGAGCCCGAAACTGGGCTCTTGTCTAACACTCAGAAATGAATCGTCGGAGGAGACACATGTGCTGACAAAGCAAGAGATTTTATTGGGAAAGGGCACCCGGGTGGAGAGCAGTAGGGTAAGGGAACCCAGGAGAACTGCTCTGCCGCGTGGCTCGCAGTCTCGGGTTTTATAGTGATGGGATTAGTTTACGGGTGGTCTTTGGCCAATCACTCTAATTCAGAGTCTTTCCTGGTGGCGCACGCATTGCTCAGCCAAGATGGATGCTAGCAGGAGGGATTCTGGGAAGTGGACGGACACGCTGTGTCTCCTTTAGACCCTTCCCGAACTCTTCCGGTTGGTGGTGGCTTATTAGTTCTGTATTCCTTATCAGGATCGCCAGTCATAAAACAACTCATGCAAATAGTTACTATGGTGCCTGGCCAGGGTGGGCGGTTTCAATCAGTGTGCTTCCCCTAACATATTTCCCTTCTATGTACTTGTGCATACTATTTGCATGTATGCCTTATGGGAATTCCAATCAGACTATGAAAAATGTCTTATGTAGGTAGCATTGAAAAAGGAAGAAAAATGCTTAAAGCTTTCTCAGGGAAGGAAGAGTTCCAGGAAACAAATCCACAGCCTTGATATGTCTCACTTTTGGTTCTTACCTCACAAGCTGTACAGAGATCTCGGAACCTGACTTCTCCAACGGAGCTATACTGAGCAATAGGATTGAGTTCCTGTGGCTATTTGCTCTATAGGCGATATACAGGAAACAAGAGTGGTGGACCCTTGCAATGACCCCTGGGAGGGTATCACCTCCCAATTTAATTAGAATTAAAGGCAAGAATGAAGGAAGAAAAATGACTTACTAATATAATACTGATTTAATTATACTCATTTCTCAATTCTAATTAGTATTTAGTTATTTAATTCTAAGTAATAATAAAGATTTTCTGATCCTTGAAATCAACCATTATTTGGTACAAAATAATTTTTAACAAATGACAACACCTTTCCCCCCTCAAAGGAGCAGATCATGAAAATATAAAAGTAAATTGACATTTTGCTAACATTTCTATTTTCCATTATATTTTATGTCATAGCAAAGCAGTCTACAGAACAATAGAGATCCTTTCATGGAAGTGAGATATGTAAATTCCTGAGCTAGCAGACTCCTGGCCCAATATTCCAACCACCTCTTCTAAAAGGGCACAATGGTCTGCATTTTTCACTGAAAAATCTAGGCAGCCACATTCCATGGCGATGAGCCCTTTATAAACTTGAAGAAAAATGCTTTGTATGTTTCCTTTAATCTTAACCCTCTGCTATTTTCTGTTTCCAAACAAACAGAAGGACAAATGCAAACTGCCAACTCACAGGATGTACAAACAAGTGTTATTGAATATTCAAAAGTATGGTGGTATTTCTAAAATTCAGCAACAAATCACTTAGAGTCTTTCTTTTGTTTTAATTTTTTCCTTATTCAGGCACCACAAGGCCACATAAGGAGGGTGAGGTCCCTGGAGTGGACTATATTTTCATCACTGTTGAAGATTTTATGGAATTGGAGAAAAGCGGTGCTCTCCTAGAAAGTGGGACTTATGAAGGTAAGCACAGCTCTACTGCTGAATTTATTTCTTGTTGCATCACATTTTTCTCTTTCGACTGAATGCATTAGAACACCACATTACTAAATTGCTATTGTTTTGGTTTGAGAGCTTTTATGAGGTCACTTTAGAAGAGTATTTTGTAAAGAAAATTTAAAATATATCTGGGTAAATTCTTCTCTTGAGATGCCAATAGAAATATATATGTATATTCCCACTGTAACCTTGTGTTACCAATATCCTGAGGGTAAATTGTGATCTTCAGCTAAAGTATCTTCATCTTTAGGTAGCATCCAAAGGACCACAGTCCTGTAACTACTTCTATGCAGTTTTCTCCAGTTACTTCACTTCACTTGCCTTCACTGGCCTCTCGTAGAAAATGATGGTGTAGGAAAAAATATGAATTGTGGATGAACTCCAAAGCTCTACCATAAGTTTACTTGCATGCCTGTGTCAAACATGAATGAATGAAATTAAAACCTTGAATGTGGGAAGTACGTTTTAGTAGAAAAAGCGCTGTAACCTAAGCCAGGATCTGCTTCAGTTCCAAACCTGGCTTTACTCCGTACCCACTGTGAACATTAAGTAACCCGGGTAGTGTCTGTGAACCTCAGTAGTCTTACCTGTAAAAGGATAATGACAGCATTGAAAAATACGAATAAATAACAACATGATTCCTTGTGTATGTTTAATTAACATCTACAGGCATGTAATAGTTTATGTCTAATGAAATTACAGATCTGTGTCTGAGCAGTGAGATTTTACTGGAACTAGAAAGCAGTAGAAAATAATACTTGTATTCTTATACCACAGTATTGTATATGTAAACTTTGCTTATATGTACTATGAAGTCCAAAGATGAATCTAGTCTTACTAAACTATAATTAATAGTGTGTGATACTAAAAACAAAACTCATATGCATTGCTGCTTAACCCATCAAATATCAGAGGTCTACAGTGAGCAACTGGGTTTGTAACAGTTTGTTCACCTTTTTCCTCCTCCATTTACTTATAAATGTCCAGTGGACTATAGTTATTTAAGAACTCAGTATTTTCAAGTTGTCAAAAGTGTTATAATCTTGTTTTGCCTCACACTTCTATGGCAATTTAGGCTGAGACATGTGCCTAGGTTATAGCTCAGACATTAAGCTACTTATTGCCATGTTCATAGGAAATCAGCAAAAATACCTAGGAAAAGAAAATGACTTTATATTTGAATGTTGTTTCTTCTTGTCAAAAATGAATGATAGTGAAGATTGATTGAAAATATTATATAATTTATTTTTATTGAAGTATAGTTGATTTAGAGTATTAGTTTCAGGTATACAGCATGATTCAATATTCTTATAGATTATACTCCATTGAGAGTTATTATAAGGTGATGGGTACAATTCCCTATGCTATACAATATATTCTTGTTGCTTATCTATTTTATACATAGCAGTTAAATAAAAAGCTATGCTGATCATATAAGATGCCTTAAAGTATACATGAAAAATGCCTGTATAAATCATAGAAAATAATGATATCAAAGAAGTCAGAGTAAATTAACAATGAATTTTGTAGTATATTTTCCTGTGGACTTTGCACCATCATTCATTAGTTTCTGTGTCTGCCAATAATAACACCTTGTATTTAGTTACTGTATTTATGTAGCAGAGAACCTATGCCTTAACAACCAAGATCATTCCAAGAGTAGTATGATTAACAAATATGGCTTATTCTTTTGTTAAGGATTATATTAACTATATAGAAGGTAAAAAATTAAATCAAATGTTCATGTTAAACTTCCTGTATTTTCATGATAAACTAGATGCCATGGAGTTTAATATCAATATTTTAGAATTAAAGCCTAGCTTAAATTTTAGGTTTCAGCTAAATTTTGAGGGAAATATTCTGAAACCATACAAACATAACTAAGTTTTGTTATGATTTACAGTGGATTCTCCTGAATCTTCTTCAGATATTTTTTTAGCACTGAGAGTAAAGTTGGCTAAATTGTTGCCAAATTGTTAATCACCCCCATGTTCATAGAGCTGATTTTTGAATAATGAGGCTGATTTACACATATGACTTCAGAGAATCAGGGCTATTATTTATAAAAACACATTATGTACTTGGATAAGTAAGAATCTCTTTTCTTAGGTCGTATAACCATCTGGACATCTTTCTTGGGTGTTAGTTCTAAAAGGTTTTGTAGGCCTTCATAGAACCGTTCAGCTTCTTCAGCGTTACTGGTTGGGGCATAGACTTTGGCATCACTGACTCGATGGACGTGAGTCTGAGTGAACTCCAAGAGTTGGTGATGGACAGGGAGGCCTGGCATGCTGCGATTCATGGGGTCGCAAAGAGTGGGGCAAGACTGAGCGACTGAACTGAACTGACTGATAACCATCTGGGTGGACGTGAATGGAGCATTCTCAGATCTCAAAATCTTCAGATTTTTCCTATAGTTACAGCTGAGAAATCAATAGAATTGGCATTCTAATAAAAATCACTCCTATTCCTTCAGGATTAATCACAAGCTCTAAACTCAGAGCTACCAGAGTTACTTGTGTTATTGATGTGTTACCCATCATGGAAGCCTAGGGAATGCCTTTTCTACTGTTGGTTCTTTCAGAGTATACTGCGTAGCAATCATGTTCTACTCAACTAGATAAAGACAGACCTCAGGGCTTTTATATTTATCAAGCTTTCTTGTATCACTTTCTTGTAAGTTTTATTTAACAAAATGCCAGTTTCCCTGTTATATGTTTTCCCTTCCATACTATTTGGGCCATTGTTCTTCTTCCTTCTTGCTAGACCATTCTCATGCCTTCTCATGCCTACTCTTCACAGCTCTCAGCCAGACAAGAAAATTCACTTCTGATATCTGTGAATCCACTAAAGAACTTAGAAAGAAATTGAGTTCCTCTCAGCTCAGACCTGTTAACTATATGGGAGTCTTAAGACTGATGTATGTACGTATGTACCTTTGTCTTGTTGTCAGTAAGTCTAATTTGACAAATTCTAGAATCTGTTCTTTGATTAGAAACTAGATTTTAGTTCTGCCTCTTAGATATTGGCTCAAAGTTCTTGCTCCAGATCAGAGGCTGCAAGGAAAGCTTTAATATACTTGTACCATCATCTGCAGTTAGACCACATAGCACGAGACAGCATTTTAGCAGATTCTTAAAGTTTTTTCTGCATCACCAACCCCCCATCTAGTATGAGCAACTTCTTTCAGTTTGTTATACAACAGCTGCCAAATGGCCTTGCCTGTAAATGGCCCAGAGGACTTGACTCTAATGGGCCATCAGGTGTTGGTAAAGACTCTTCCATGACTTGGATGATCTCATCTTCATCTTTTCATATTCAGTCAGGTTGAAAATTAAATTAATACGACAAGGCCTAGTTTCAGCCTGACTTAACCTCAAGTAACAGGAGATAACACCATGAACCTTTGTATCAGGACTGAAGATATAGGCTTCATGTGAAACATAAATCACAGAGTTCTGTGGATGAATGCAGGCAATTTTTTTGGGATTAAGGTCATCTGCGGGTATAAATGAGATACTGACAGGTAGAATTAAATAAGTACATTTGGTAGTTGAAAGGTTATGTACTTTACAGAAGGAAACAATGGCCCTTGAGAACTGTCCAAAGTGCTGAATTACCCAGGTATCTAAATCCATGAATCCTGCCTGACTTAACTTCCAGTGTTTGGAATGCTGCATCCATGGTTTCACTGGACACTCACACTGCCTCAGCCTGCATTCTGAATGTCATCATTAACTAAACCCATGTCACTTGAGCTGCACCTAGACAATAATTTTATTTATCAAGTGAGATTATCCATGATCATGTTCCAGAGCAGCAGTTCTAACGTTTAATACTGTGTTTTGCTGTTCTGCTTTTAAAATGAAGCAAAGCTGTTTTTCTACCTATTGAAGAAACCACTGGTTTTAAAGTTTTTCTTTAAATGGACATAAGCTTGATTCCTTCCATTTTTAAGAGGACCAAATCAAGTTCACAAGTTATTAGGGCATCTGACAGAATATAGTGAAAATACGACACTCACCTTCACCTTAACGCTGTGGTTTCTCCTAATCATGGTATATGGACTTGCTGTTGTTCAGTTGCTCAGTTGTGTCTGACTATTTGCAACACCATGAACTGCCACATGCCAGGCTTCCCTGTCCTTCATTATCTCCCAGAGTCTGCCCAAACTCATGTCCATTGAGTCAGTGATGTTATCCAACCATCTCATCCTCTGTTGTCCCCCCCTTCTCCTACCCTCAATCTTTCCTAGCATCAGGGACTTTTCCTATGAGGCAGCTCTTCATATGAGGTGACGGCTTCAGCATCAGTCCTTTCAGTGAATATTCAGGTTTCATTTCCTTCAGGATTAACTGGTTTGATCTCCTTATTGTCCAAGGGACTCTCAAGAGTTTTCTCCAGCACCACAGTTCAAAAGCATCAATTCTGCAGCATTCAGCCTTCTTTGTGGTATAATCCACATACCCGTTCATGACTACTGGAAAAACCATAGCTTTGATTATACAGACCTTTGTCAGAAAATTGATGCCTCTGCTTTTTAATATGCTGTCTAGGTTTGTCATAGCTTTTCTTCTAAGGAGCAAGCATCTCCTGATGCAATTTCATCACTGTAGTCTCCATCCACAGTGATTTCAGAGCCCAAGAAAATAAAGTCTGTCACTGATTCCATTGTCTCTCCATCTACTTGCCGTGAAGTAATGGGACCAGATGTCATGACTTTAGTTTTTTGAGTGTTAAGTTTTAAGCCAGCTTTTTCACTCTCTTTCACCATCATCAAGAGGCTCTTTAGTTCCTTTTCTGTTTCTGCCACTAGGGTGGTGTCATCTGCATATCTGAGGTTATTGATATTTCTCCTCGGTTCAGTTCAGTTCAGTGGCTCAGTCGTGTCCAACTCTTTGCAACCCCATGAATTACAGCATGCCAGGCCTCCCTGTCCATCACCAACCCCTGGAGTTCACTCAGACTCACATCCATCGAGTCAGTGATACCATCCAGCCATCTCATCCTCTGTTGTCTGTTGGGGGCCAGAGTGAGGTACTCCGCCCATGGCAAAGGTCATGAGGAAGGAGGCTCGACATACGCAAAGGCGGGATCGAGCCTCAGGAGTCCCCCTGGAAATCCTCGAGCGTCTACCCCCATAACCAGAGCCTGCCTACTTTACTACTTTGTGCTCTTACCTACACCTCTGACTTTACGGGGGGCTGTCCCCCACCACCTCTTTCGGAGAAGGAGTTAACCTAGAGCTCCAGTCAATAAAAACTCTTGGGTGTGACAAGAGTGTTTTAACCTACAAACTCCTCTGAAGGTTCTCTAGCCTGCCTGACAGGCTCGTCCAGCCACATGTGATTGCTCACAGCCTCCCAACGTGAGAGGCACAAGATGCTTTAAACCCTCTAAAAACAGGTTCTTTAGAGAAGTTAGAAAACTATTAGTATAAGTATAATGGGCTGATTAGAAATTGTGTTGGTGAAGGGTTTTTCATTTGTTAAGCCAATGTTTGTTGCTAAGTCTCCATATCCCCCGCCCTTACACACATTAATGAATATATAGAATTAACCTTTGATACTAATCACGTTAGACCTTAGGCTAAGTAAATTCTTTCCTTAACTAAAACCCACTACACCCTCACCCTGTAGGAATGTAACTTTATTTGGGTGGTGTCTGTTTTGAGAATAATCAGCCCTGGAGAAATAAGTGTCCTGACTGACTGACCGCTGTCACAAGGAGAGGGTCGTAAATTGTCAGCAGGCCCCCCTGGCCAGAAGATGATGTAACACCCCTAAGACCTCTGTATACATTTGTGTGAAGCACCTGACTTTAATAAAAGTCAGGACTGCTGTCCCCACGTGACTTTTGTATAACATCTCAGTGTATAAAAACAGACTCTGGAAAATAAAGAATTGGGATCAGTTTCTCGAAATACTGGTCTCCCCATGTCGCTCTCTCTCTCACTCTGGTTGAGTCTCCATCTGGAGCGCGGAACCCACCATGCTTACTAATTATGCCTAGGCTTCTAAGATCCGACCGGGGAGGCCTCAGTGTCTCCTCCCCTTCGGGAGAACGGAAGGACGCCTGCGGCCTACGTAAGTGGTGCAAACTTCTTGTCTTGAAGTTTTATTGGTCTCCCGCGTAAACCAAGCCACTCAGCCTCTTTTCTCCACTGAATTTTCCTACTGAGCTATCCTCATCCTATTACTCTTTATATCTTTGATAAAATATTTAAATAAATAAATAGGTCGCCGACGCCGTCCCCGCTTCGAATACCCTGGATCAGCCGGGGGAGGACCCCGGCAGTTGTCCCCTTCTCCTCCTGCTCCCGATTCCTCCCAGCATCAGAGTCTTTTCCAATGAGTCAACTCTTCACATGAGGTGGCCAAAGTACTGGAGTTTCAGCTTTAGCATCATTCCTTCCAAAGAACACCCAGAACCGATCTCCCTTATAATGGACTGGTTGGATCTCCTTGCAGTCCAAGGGACTCTCAAGAGTCTTCTCTCCTTGCAGTCCAAGGGACTCTCAAGAGTTTTCTCCAACACCACAGTTCAAAAGCATCAATTCTTCGGTGCTCAGCTTTCTTCACAGTCCAACTCTCACATCCATACATGACCACTGGAAAAACAATTTCCCCTGGCAATGTTGATTCCAGCTTGTGCTTCATCCAGCCCAGCATTTTACATGATACACTCTGCATAGAAGTTAAATAAGCATGGTGACAATATACAGCCTTGCTCTACTCCTTTCCCAATTTGGAACCAGTCTGTTGTTCAATGTCCAGTTCTTTTTTTTTTTTAACCCTTGCTTTTGTTTTATTTTTTTTTCCATTTTATTTATTTATTTTAACTTAACAATAATGTATTGGTTTTGCCATATATCAAAATAAATCCACCACAGGTATACATGTGTTCCCCATCCTGAACCCTCCTCCCTCCTCCCTCCCCATACCATCCTTTTGCTTTTTGATCTGTATACAGGTTTCTCAGGAGGCAGGTAAGGTGGTCTGGTATTTCCATCTCTTTAAGAATTTTCCACAGTTTGTTGTGATCCACACAGTCAAAAACTTTAGAGTAGTCAATGCAGCAGAAATAGATGTTTTTCTGGAATCCTCTTGCTTTCTCTGTGATCCAGCAGATGTTGGCAATATGACCTCTGGTTCCTCTTCCTTTAAACAGCACACCTAGTTTCTTAAACAGTTTTACTACAAGGATTCTGAAAATCAAGTTTTTTCCAGCATTTGTACATGAGTGCTATTCTTCCTGATATATCACATATCACTCTATAAAATTTTAAGTATTAAGGATGAATCATTTTATAGAAAAATAAGCCATTCTCTCCTATGATGAGTGAGATACAATAAATTTTACACAAAATCATTCAATTTCACTAATTAAAGTCACATCTACTTCTTTTAGCATTAGCTGCTGCTGTGTCGCTTCAGTCGTGTCCGACTGTGCAACCCCATAAATGGCAGCCCACCAGGCTCCCCCGTCCCTGGGATTCTCCAGGCAGGAACACTGGAGTGGGTTGCCATTTCCTTCTCCAATGCATGAAAGTGAAAAGTGAAAGTGAAGCTGCTCAGTCGTGTCTGACTCTTTGCGACCCCATGGACTGCAGCCCACCAGGCTCCTCTGTCCATGAGATTTTCCAGGCAAGAGTACTGGAGTGGGGTGCCATTGCCTTCTCTTGTTAGCATTAGCTAGGTACATGTATTATTGAAATGTGATCCTCTGTTTCCAGTCAAGATAGCATTGGTGTCTGAGGGATGCTCAATCCAATGAAAAATCATTATTGGTAATATAAACAATCTTCAGAAAAGCCATTCTTCTATAAACCCAATGTTCTATCCACTGAAATGTAAATATTTCCTGAAGGGCAGATCAATGCTTCAGTTGATGCTATGATTGCTGTCATTCCAGGACACCAAAGAGAGAGAAAATTCATTTTTTTCTCTTTCCCTTATATTCTGTTACAAGAGAAAATTTTTACTATGTAAATAATAACCCCCACAGCAACAGTAGATTCTTGGAGCTTGCGGTTAAAAGGGTCCAGCTGTTATTACATATTGTAACTTTTTTTTTCTTTTGAACATATTGTAATATTTTTTTTTTCTTTTTCTTTCTCTTGACAATTTTCCTATTGTGGAAGATTCTAAGCCATGCATTTTGGTGTTCTTTTTAGGAACACTAAACATTTGCACATAAGGTTCACTACATGTTTATTTGACCAGTAAAGGAAAAACACATTTAGTGAAGTTTTACACCCCTTTGAGATCTTATAATGCCAGAGGTTTTTTGTAAGTGATTCAATTTGTGTTCAAAGCTATTTACAGAGAGTATATGATTTTTGCATGCTGCTTTGCTCCTGCGTAAGGTACCAAGACTGGGAGTGTTATTGTGCATTAAAATGTTTTAAAATTCTCTTTTGGTTTGAGACTTTTATAAGCCCAGCCTTTTCAAAAATATGTAATGCAAATGCCTATTTCTAAGTATTCTTTTTTCCCAAGAGGGAGTAGATGGGACAAACCAATAAATTAATTAACTAATTTAATATTATTGTTTAAATTGTAACTTACAAACTGAAGTCAAGGAAAATAAAATGACCTGTTTACTGTTAATATTACCTAAACTACAATATTAACCAGTTTCCAAGTTGGTTCTATATGTTTTTGTTTAATGTAGATGAAAGGATCAGGACCAACCTTATTTGGAGTACATTATTAAAATAAAGCCAGTAATAATGGACATAAGACTTGCTTCTTTGACTCTCCTACAACTCACAATGATATTATCCAAAACTGTGATATTTGGGGTTTATTAGAGTCCCTCAAGCTTACGTGTTTAATTACAATGATTTTCTAACTCCTGTACACATCTCTTAATTTTTATCTGAAACAAATTGAGATTTCATATGAAATAAATATCATGACATTCATATAGTGGGAAGGAAAAAATGCCTGACTTTATATTTTTTACTTGTATTTCTTTCCACTACTTAAACAAGCAGGATCTATTTGCCTTTGCCGATTGGGTAAATAGTTTCAAGACCCCCTTGAGCTGTTTTTCTGAGTGGGCACAAAATGGATAAATTGAAATTAACTATTTTGTAATGTTTATGTGTACATTGATACATATTGAAAGATATTTACTGTATCTTACAATTCTGTGACTATCAAAAACAGTGTTAAGTGAAAATATTAGTTGCTCAGACATGTCTGACTCTTTGCAACCCTATGGACTCTAGCCTGCCATGCTCTACTATCCATGGGATTCTCTAGGCAAGAATACTGGAATGGGTTGCCATTTCCGTCTCCAGGGGATCTTCCCGACCCAGGGATAGAACCCTGGTCTCCTACATTGAAGGCAGCTTCTTTACCATCTGAGTCACCAGGAAATGCCAAAGACAGTACATTTACTCATTCCACAACATCAATTCTTGATCAAAGTGATTACAACAGTCTTCTACATGAGAGTGCATGTTTCTCTAAAATAATATCAGTATAGTGATGAACAGTGGCTCTTGTCATTAGTCTTATATTAGACATAAACATCTTCCTAAAGGAGAAGTTTTATTTATTCCAGTTATTCTGTGATGCCCTGATGTCCCTTTCATGTCAAGCTTTTTTCAAACACTTATTTCGTACATTATTTGAAAACTATAACCTGTCATCCTACTTTACAAAAGCCAGTTTTGTGTATGAATTTTGTGTATAAATCTGAAAAATAAAACTTTCTGAGATGTCCTTTCCTTATATTTTCCATGTTTCTAATGTAAGAGATAGTAGGGTCTACAATCTGATTAACCATAGATTTGTTATTTCTCTCAGGGGGAATGAAAATCATTAAAATAGGAAAGCTGTGCATGCTCTAATTTTTATTACTATATACTTTATTTCCCGAGAAGGCAATGACACCCCACTCCAGTACTCTTGCCTGGAAAATCCCATGGATGGAGGAGCCTGGTGGGCTGCAGTCCATGGGGTCGCTAAGAGTCGGACACGACTGAGCGACTTCACTTTCACTTTTTACTTTCATGCATAGGAGAAGGAAATGGCAACCCACTCCAGTGTTCTTGCCTGGAGAATCCCAGGGATGGTGGAGCCTGATGGGCTGCTGTCTATGGGGTCGCACAGAGTCGGACACCACTGAAGCGACTTAGCAGCATCAGCAATATATACTTTATTTCAGAACATTGATCTCAAACTCCAACAAAGTTACAATAGATGTAGATGGTTTTATGAATTGTTTTTATAAACTATAATTCTCATTCAGACTGTGTATGAAACAATTCTGAAACTTTGAGGCTTCCATTGATCATGCTGCAAAATAGATATATTGAGTGCTTTGACTAAACACTAGTCAAACTGTGACTGCAGTGCCTGCGGGAGTGTGTAGTTGCTCAGTTCTGCCAACTCTTTGCAACCCTTTAGACCTTAGCCTGCCAGGCCCCTCTATCCATGGGATTTTTCAGGCAAGAATATTGGAGTGGGTTGCTGATTTGCTGTTTTCCTCCTCCAGGGGATCTTCCCCACCCAGGGATAGTACCCACATCTCTTGTGTCTCCTGCATTGCAGGCTAAGGCTTCTTTACCAGCTAAACCATCATTTCTCAAAAAATACCCTTTTGTCCCTATATTTGAAAACAGTCATGCTGTGTAAGATTCATTCCATACAAAAGTTCTTCCTTATCCAAGACTTTAAACTCAGGCAATTATGGAAAATTATTCATAAGATAAGGTTAAAATTTAATTTGCTGAAGCAGTGAGTCCCTCTCTATACAGTTATCGGCTCTCTCAGGTCTATTATGAGCTGTATATGTATGTATATAACAAGCAAATAAGATAAAGTTCAAGTAGTCAACATATCTTGTCTATGTGGGAATTTTTTCATTAAAGTTTATTCTTAAATACTCTAAAATATGAATTTTTAAGGCCCGATTGAAAATTGATAATTGTTATTAATTATAATAAAATGGAAAATTTTACTCATGCTATCTTCAGCCTGTTGAGGGCACGGCAACCCGCTCCAATATTCTTGCCTAGAGAATGGACGGAGGAGCCTAATAGGCTACAGTCCATGGGGTCACAAAGAGTTGGACACAATTGAAGTGATTTAGCATGCACGTCTTTAGCTTATTTGCTGTGCTGGCCTCCTTTCTGTTCCTCAAACAGAACAAGCACATTCTCACTTATTTGGGATTTGAATTTGCCATTTCATTCTCCTAGACTATTTGTTTTCAGAATACCCACAGCTATCCCTTTTTCTTATTTGTGGTATTCATCTAAGGATCTTCAGAAAACTCTTACCTGACAACCTTATCCAAAGTAACACCTGCTGGCATTCTTTGCTCCCTTCCTCTGATTATTTTCTTTATTGTACTGACTATAACTAAAAATCCATCCTATGTCCATTTGTTTATTTGATTATTATCAGTATCCATCCACTTGAATGTCAATTCCTCAAGAGGTTAAATAATTTGTTTGGATCACTGCTAATTCTTGAGCTTAGTATGGTTTCTGGCATTTAGGAAGCACTCAGTAAAGTTGAGTGAATACCTAGGTTCCTTCCTCCAAGAAAGCAATGCTGCTGCTGCTGCTGCTGCTAAGTTGCTTTAGTCGTGTCCGACTCTATGCGACTGGAGTGGGGTGCCATTGCCTTCTCCAAGAAAGCAATGGGAATCCCTTAATTCCTACCTACAAGTTCAAACAGAATTGAAACTCTGGAACACATCCACTTCCTAGTTCAAAATGCTCTAGGTCAGACGTTTAGAGATACAGCATCAATTTAGCTTCAGAACCTTTGTCCTTGATTCTCTAGTATTATAATTTTAATCATTTTGTTCTTGTCTTAATTCTCATTATTTACCTCATGAGTCCCTGTTTTGAGTTCCTGTACTTGTTTCTCTCTCGGTATCCTATAAACTCTAATACTTTCTCCAGAATTCATATCTTATCTTCCTATGGCCTTTCCTCATAGTCTGATTTTCATCATAGTGATCTATTGTTTGTTAGATTACTCAAATTCCAAGCCTACTAAACTTAGTTAACAAAACCTATCTTCCAGTAGCCCTCCTGCAACTCTCCATGTCCACCTCCTATGTTCTATTGACTTATAAGCCAAATACTTCTTAAACTGATAATTACCCTGTCATATAATTTATGTCCTCAGAGGGTAAAGCATCTGCCTGCAATGCAGGAGACCCGAGTTCGATCCCTGAGTTGGGAAGATCCCCTGGAGAAGGAAATGGCAACCCACTCCAGTATTCTTGCCTGGAGAATCCCATGGATGGAGGAGCCTGGTAGGCTACAGTCCACTGGGTCGCAAAGAGTCAGACATGACTGAGCGACTTCACTTTCCTTTCCTTTCTTTTCCTTTCCTTTCATGATTGCTTTTTGTCAAAGTTTTATAATGACTATCTTGATTTTTTTAAATCTAGTATAGAATGTCAGTGGAGAGGTGGAGAACAGAGGTAATGAGGCCAAACAAATAGGACAAGTAGAAAGGTTCTGTAATTTATGGTAAAATGTAGCAGCGGATTGGAGGATGGAGACTCCTAGAGACAGGCACACTGATAACCTGACAGTGATTCAGGACAGGGGAAAAGTACAAAAACTGTACATATGAAATTTAAAAAAAAAGAATCATATAGGATTGTTTGTTATAGTGGGAGCACTTGTCAGTCTCCCCAAAAATAGCAGAGTAGTGCAACCCAGCACAGCTACTGATTTTCCTTATAATGACCTTGAGCAAATCAAAAGTTAACATATGCAAAAAAAGGTAACATTTGAGAAATATTTCCTTCGAAGATGATTAAAATTTTAAAAGTTTGAGCTTCTAATAGGGAAAGGCTAGACTATTCACCTAAATAGAATACTACACTCCCTGAAAATGCTGAGCAAATGGAATGCATATCTTGGATAAAATATTTTAACTGTCTTTTGTCTAGAAGCAATTTATAATGTCAGTTCAAATTTATATTCAAATAAACACTTGATGAAACTGTCTATGATTAATTTATGAAAGTATTCAGTAAATGCAGACAAACCTGGTGTTCTTATATGCCCCAAGTGTTCCAGACTTATATAAATATATTTTTTAAAATGACTAGATTGTAATGAAGTTGGAAAAAACATATACCTTGGTCCTGATAATGTTTGTCATTTTTTGAATATGTTAGATTTAAAATATACCTATAAATCTATTGGTGCACTTATTGTTGCTGTATCATCACAAAGTCACGTCCAGCTCTTTGAGGCCCCATGGACCACAGCATGCCAGATTCTGCAGTCCTCCACTATCTCCCGGTTGTTGTTGTTCAGTCACTAAGTCATGCCCAGATCTTTGCAGCCCCATGGACTGCAGCTCTCCAGGCTTCCCTGTCCTTCACTATCTCTGGCAATTGGCTCAGATTCATGTTCAATGAGTGGGTGATGCTATACATCCATCTCATCCTCTTCTGCTTTCTTCTCCTTTGCCTTCAGTCTTTCCCAGAATCAGGGTCTTTTCTAATGAGTCGGCTGTTTGTATCAGGTGGGCAGTTCTTCCAATGAATATTCATGGTTGGTTTCCCTTAGGAATAACTGCTTTGATCTCCTTGCAGTCCAGGAACTCTCAAGTGTCTTCTCCAGCACCACAATTCAAAATCATCACTTATTCACTGCTCAGTCTTCTTTATGGTCCACCTGCCACATGTGTACATGACTAGTGGAAAAACCATAGCTTTCACTATGCAGACCTTTGTCAGCAAAGTGATGTCTCTGCTTTTTAATATGCTGTCTATGTTTGTCATAGCTTTCATCCTATTACTCATAACTTCATTGAGTTATGCAAGCCCCTTCACCATGACAAAGTTGTGATCCATGAAAGGAATTGGTTCATTACCAAACTGTTAAAAATTAATGTATTAATAAACTGCAAATTTATAAGTTCATCCACTCATTTTTAAAAATTTTAACGTACTAGTTTGTAGATATTTTTTTTTCACTTTTTGAAATACTCATCTGTCCTCTAGGAATCTTAAAGAGTGATAGCTGCAGGCTACTTTTTCAAAGCCTTTATTTACAATTGGGAAGGAAATGATACAACATTATCTTGGCTTATTTTCATGAAAAGTTCACATTCAGAGAGTGTTATATATATTCATCTTAGAAGCAAAATGTTGATCAGAAGTTAAAGATATTTTACACTGGGAAGCTTTCTTGCAGCATTATGTTATCATGTTTTTCCTTCATTTTCTTGGTCCTGCCTTTGTACTAACCTTCTAGTAAAACTTCAAGAAAACTAGTAGTTTTCATGCTAGTTTTCCTTTTAATGTTTAGCTCTTGTCATATTTTTATTCTCTCAGAATTTATTTTCTTTTTACTGATCTTTCAAGGGTTTTTACCAAAATCCCACTGACTTTATTCTCTTTCTTATTCTTGCTTTGTTTATCTTTTGATGTCTCCTGAAAATTGAGAACCCTTAATGGATTCTCTACTATATTCCTACTTTATGTCCTAAAAATCCTCCCTTTTGGGGATATGCTGCAGTTTTACTTCAGATGGTTTTATATATTGGTGCTGACTCTTACATTTTATTATTTTTTTACCTGTATAGCTACAAGGAACAACAATGAGAATAATACAGATATTTACAAATGTCTCCACAAAGCAATGACTTGTTGAATAGAGTGGAAATTGAACTAAAATGACTTCTCGCTCCTGTGTAGGAAGCAGCAATGTTTTAGAATTGGGTGTGCTCATGGAAGTTTTGTTCAAAGATGAGTTATATGGTTTGGCAGGGTATTTATCTAAAAACAGATGTAATTTATCCCAATTCACTATACTTTTCGTGTTACTCAGTAAGTGCTACGGTATACT
The DNA here is from genome assembly GCF_002263795.3 of Bos taurus. Taxonomy (NCBI): domain Eukaryota; kingdom Metazoa; phylum Chordata; class Mammalia; order Artiodactyla; family Bovidae; genus Bos; species Bos taurus. The sequence goes on from NC_037331.1 coordinate 42,621,175, forward strand.
AGAATCTGCCCTCTTCCCAAATGGGTCCTATATACTTAATATTTGCTTGAATGGAGAAAAATATTTCAATGGATATTTTATCTCATTTTCTCTTTATAATATAAAACTATATCCCTGTAGTTTAGAAAATTTAACATTTTCTTCTTTTATTATTCTTTCATCTTCAAATTCTTGTTTCATTATCTAGGCAGGCCTTTTTTGTAGTAATCAGAAGGCTTTTGGGGGGAGTAAAAATGTTTCTCTCTGAGTATATGAAAATATTGAGCTAACAAAGGAAGAGATGTAGTTTATTTTCATTTAGTCTTTATTATTATTTTATTCTTTAAAATTTTACTTCATTTCTAAATCATCCCTTGTTAATGCTCATTCTCAGCTAAATACATCCCATATATTTCTTGTCACTTATTACTTTCTGTTCTTGGGTATTCTTATAATTATCATTCATTTAATTCTATTATATTGTAACTTGAGACCACACTTGCTGCTTGGTAGACTCCAATAACTTCTTATTACAAAATTGGATTCAGAAATATTACTTAATAAAATTGTATTCTTCCAACATGGGTTTGCAGTAACTTGAAAAGTATTTTTGTTACATGTTTCATTTAAATTTTACATAAATTTAATGACTCCTCTAGTAATGAAAAAATACATTGTCATCTACTTTTCATAAAAAATAGTAGAAGTAGAAATCATGTAGGAGAGCAGATCATTTCTAAGAATGAAAGTAGATCACAGCTGCCTCAAAATAAGAGAGTATTGATCAAGATCTTGCCAAAGATAACAAAATACATTAAATATGAGCATGAAAATATTGAGACAGAAGGTTGAGAAGCTAGAATTTGGGTTGTAAAGAGAAGCTGCTGTGGGAGGGGACTGTTGGGTTGCTAGAGAGAGAATTAACTTTAACAGGCCTTGCTGAGGCTTGATGGATTCCAATCCTACAGCAGTCATTGACAACTTTTTTGGCTAGCAATCGGCTTTCATGTATGAGAAATGTTAGCAGTGTACTTGAAGGAATTAAATAGAAGTATAATACTGTAGTGTTCAGAACTGGGTGATTGTCTGGTAGAGTTGTTTGCATCCCAGGCTACATCTGTGTGTTCCAGAAAGTTCTTATCTCTTTGATGTCACCAAAACCATATCACCATCACATTTTCTGAAAAATAAATTCTATAAATGTATTATAATATAGAGGATAGTTAGTGAAAGATTTTAGTACTCCAGGGAAACAAGGCATTGATGGGGAACATCTGTGGCCTAGAGGAAGCCAAAATGTATTTGTTCACGAATATGTTTGAGGCCTAGGAACTGAAGGACCAAATGCTAGTCTTGGATTTTTCTTAAACTTGGTATGGGACCTTTACTGAGAAGGCTCTAGGAGAACATGAGCATTGTGGTCTGACGAGGAGGCCATAATAGATAAATGAGACTTGTTCTATGTGATTTTAAAGAGTGGAACTAGGACAAATAATAGATAAAGAGACAAAGATGTGCTTAGATATTTTTTTAAAATGCTATCTAATAGCCAGGGCTGATGAAATAATAAACTTAATGTGTTGGTAAATAGTTGCTAGACATGGGCAACCTCTTTTGTTAGGGTTGTTCTAAAGGGAATACACAAATGGATAAACCTCTGGATTGAAATAACTACAGCATCAAAAGATTAAAAAAAAAAAGTGTGTGAATTTGAGTGGGTCCTGCGGAGAAGGCAATGGCACCCCACTCCAGTACTCTTGCCTGGCAAATCCTGTGGATGGAGGAGCCTAGTGGGCTGCAATCCATGGAGTCGCTAGGAGTCGGACACGACTGAGCGACTTCACTTTCACTTTTCACTTTCATGCATTGGAGAAGGAAATGGCAACCCACTCCAGTGTTCTTGCCTGGAGAATCCCAGGGACAGCGGAGCCTGGTGGGCTGCCGTCTCTGGGGTCGCACAGAGTTGGACACGACTGAAGTGACTTAGCAGCAGCAGTAGTGGGATGCCTAGATATATGGTTAAACATTGTTTATGGTATGTCCACAAGTGTGTTTCTAGAATAGACAAGCATTTTAATTGGTGAATTTGGTAAACTACATGGCCTTCCTCAATGAAGGTTGAATTTGCTCTCTGCCTGACTGAGTTGGACCATCGATCTTCTATCCCTTGGTGCTCCCAGTTTTTAGGCCTATGTATCCAATTTGTTCTTTCTCTATATAATCCTGGCTAATACACTAGGCTTCATGGTTTGCATACACTATAATTTTCACAATGTTTCTTCCGTTAAAATATTATTTTACTCCTTTTTACAAGGAAGAATCTGAAGCTCAAATATGTTTAGTAACTTATAAGCAGTCTCTCAGGTAGTAAGTGACAAAGTTGAAATTGTTTCCAGCCTTTGACACAGAGTCTGCATCTGAAGGAACATTTTCCCAGTGGGAAATTATTTAGTCAATGTAAGGCTTAATTAGGAAAATAATTTCCTTTACAATAACACCATAAATCATAAGATACATAAAAGACTTAACTAAGGAAATGAAAAACCAGTATACAGAAAACTACAAAACATTGATGAAAAATTTAAAGACACAAACAAATGAAAAGACATTTCTGTGTTCATGAATCGGAAGATTTAATACTGGTAACACATTCAAACTACGCAAAGTGATCTACAGATTCAAGGCAATCCGCATCAAACACACTTTGACAAAAGTTGCAGCAATATCTTTTGTTAATCTGTCTCCTAGAGTAATAGAAGTAAAAGCAAAAATAAACAGGACCTAATTAAACTCAAAAGCTTTTGCACAGTGTGTGTGTGTGTGTATGCGTGTATGCGTGTACTTAGTTGCTCAGTCATGTCTGACTCTTTGTGACCCTATGGACTGTAGACCGCCAGGCTCCTCTGTCCATGGGGATTCTCCAGGCAAGAATTCTGGAGGGGGTTGCCATGCCATCCTCCAGAGAATCTTCCCAATCCAGGGATCAAACCCAGGTCTCCCACATTGCAGGCAGATTCCTTACTGTCTGAGCCACCAGGAAGCCCAAGAGTACTGGAGTGGATAGCCTATCCCTTTTCCAGGGTTTCCTCCTGACCCAGGAATGGAACTGGGGTTCTCCTGCATTGCAGGCAGATTCTTTACCAGCTGAGCTACCAGGGAAACCCCTTGCAGAGCATAGGAAACTATAAATGAAATGAAAAGACAACCCACAGGATGAGAGAAAATATTTGTAAACAGTGTAACCAACAAGAGAGTAATTACCAAAATTTACAAACAGCTCATGCAGCTCAATATCAAAAAATCAAACAACCCAAATCAAATGGACCAAAGACCTAGATAGACATTTCTCCAAAGAAGAAATACAGATGGCCAAGAGACACATGAAAAGATGCTCAACATTGCTAATTATTAGAGAAGTGCAAATCAAAACTACAATGAAATATCACCTCACACCAGTCAGAATGACCATCATCAGAAATTCTGCAAACAATAAAGCCTGGAGAGGTATGGAGAACAGGGAACCCTTCTATGCTACAATATAAACTGGTACAACCACTATGGAGAACAGTATAGAAGGTCCTTATAAAAACAAAAATAGAGCTACTATAAGATCCAGCAATCCCACTCCTGGGCATATCCATAGAGGAACATGGTTTGAAAGGATATATGAACCCCAGTGTTTACTGCAGCACTATTTACAATAGCCAAGACAGGAAAGCAACATAAATGTTCATTGATGGATGAATGGGTAAAGATGTGATACATATATACAACTGAATGTTACTCAGCCATTAAAAGAAATAATGCCTTTTGTAGTAACATAGATGGATTCAGAGATTATCAAGATTAAAAGAAGTAAATTAGACAGAGAAATACAATATGATATCACTTACATGTTGAATCTAAAAAATATTGTACAAACAAACTTATTTACAAAACAGAAACAGACTGGAAAACAAATGCATGGTTACCAGACGGGGAAGGTGGCAGGGGATAGATTTGGAGTTTGGGATTGGCATGTACACATTGCTGTATTTAAAACAGATAACTAATAAGAACCTACTGTATGGCATAGAAAACCCTGTTCAATACTCTATAATAACATAAATGGAAAAGGAATTGTAAAAATAATAGATATATTATATGTATAGCTGAAATACTCTGCTGTACAACTGAAGCTAACACAATATTGTTAATCAACTTTATTCCAACATAAAATAATTGAAAAAAAGAAAATACATTTTAAAAAAAGATAAATGAATTTGGAAAAAAGAGAAATACAAAAATTGGCAAGGATGCAGAGAAAAGGGAACCCTGACACTCTGTTTGTGGGGATTGTCTGCTAAGTCGTTTCAGTCGTGTCCAACTCTATGTGACCCCATAGATAGCAGCCCACCAGGCTCCCCCGTCCCTGGGATTCTCCAGGCAAGAACACTGGAGTGGGTTGCCATTGCCTTCTCTGGGGGATTGTAGTTACTACAGAAAACAGTATGGATTTTCCTCAAAAAATTGAAACTAAAACTACCCTCAGTTCAGTTCAGTTCAGTCGCTCGGTCGTGTCCAACTCTTTGCAACCCCATGAATCACAGCATGCCAGGCCTCCCTGTCCATCACCAACTCCCTAGCAATTCTGGATATTTATATTTGAGATAAGTGAAAACATTCACTTGAAAAGACTACTGCATCCCCATAGTTATTGCACCATATTTACAATAGCCAAGATATATGGAAACAATGTAAGTATTCATTGATGTAAAAATGGATAAAAAATTGAGATAGACAAGCACACAGACATACATATACACATACAGTGGAGTATTATTCAGTCATAAAAAATATGATTCAACATTTATTTTTTTTAAATATAAATTTATTTATTTTAATTGGAGGGTAATTACTTTACAATATTGTATTGGTTTTGCCATATCTCGACATGAATCCGCCACGGGTGTACACGTGTTCCCCATCCTGAACCCTCCTCCTACCTCCCTCCCCATACCATCCCTCTGGGTCATCCCCATGCACCAGCCCCGAGCATCCTGTGTCATGCATCAAACCTGGACTGGCGATTCATTTCACATTTGATAATATACATGTTTCAATGCCATTCTCCCAAATCATCCCACCCTCGCCCTCTCCCACAGAGTCCAAAAGACTGTTCTATACATCTGTGTCTCTTTTGCTGTCTTGCATACAGGGTTATCGTTACCATCTTTCTAAATTCCATATATATGCGTTAGTATACTGTATTGGTGTTTTTCTTTCTGGCTTACTTCACTCTGTATAATCGGCTCCAGTTTCATCCACCTCATTAGAACTGATTCAAATGTGTTCTTTTAAATGGCTGAGTAATACTCCATTGTGTATATGTACCACAGCTTTCTTATCCATTCATCTGCTGATGGACATCTAGGTTGCTTCCATGTCCTGGCTATTATAAACAGTGCTGCAATAAACATTGGGGTACACATGTCTCTTTCAATTCTAGTTTCCTCAGTGTGTATGCCCAGCAGTGGGATTCCTGGGTCATATGGCCATTCTATTTCCAGTTTTTTTAAGGAATCTCCACACTGTTCCCCATAGTGGCTGTACTAGTTTGCATTCCCACCAACAGTGTAAGAGGGTTCCCTTTTCTCCACACCCTCTCCAGCATTTATTGCTTGTAGACTTTTGGATTGCAGCCATTCTGACGGGTGTGAAATGGTACCTCATTGTGGTTTTGATTTGCATTTCTCTGATAATAAGTGATGTTGAGCATCTTTTCCTGTGTTTGTTAGCCATCTGTATGTTTTCTTTGTAATCATTTTTTTTATGTGTCTTTCCAACTGGACTTTAAGCCCTTTGCATCAGGGAGAGCTTCTTATTTATACGTGTTGACCTAGATCCCACAGTAGCTGGCACACAATAATCAATAAATAGCCTTGAAAGGTGGGACAAAAAAAGAATTAATCAGCAAAATATATACAGGACTCCTACATTTATTTAGTTTACACATGTAAAGGAATTCATATAATTAAGGGAAGCAAAAAGTAAAACCGAAAAAACAAGCAACTCAATTTATAATAGCTCAATTTAAATAACTCAATTTAAAAATGGGCTATGGACTTAAATGGGGCTTGCCTGGTGGCTCAGATGGTAAAGCATCTGCCTACAATGTGGGAGACCTGGGTTCAATCTCTGGGTCAGGAAGACCTCCTGGAGAAAGAAATGGCAACCCTCTCTAGTATTCTTGCCTGGGAAATCCCATGGACGGAGAAGCCTGGTAGGCTATAGTTCATGGGGTCACAAAGAGTCGGACATGACTGAACGACTTCACTACTACTACTATGGACTTAAATGGACATTTTTTTCCATAGAAAGCATGTAAATGGCCAACAGGTATATGAACAAATGCTGAATGTCACTAATCAGTAGGGATATGCTTGACTGCTAATGAATGGAGTATGTGGTGTGGGGTTTATACAGAAGACTTTTGATACAAATAAATAACAACATTAAGTATCTCTGACTTTTGACAATTATTAATACTAGGACTGCCAGATTTGGGAAATGGACCCTACAGCTGGACACTAGATTACATTCTCAGCTCGCTCACCTTCTTTAGGCCATTCATTCCACGTTCAAAATTCTCTGCAGGAGTATCTCTGCTTGACTGATACTGGGTTGCATGACTGCACCATAACTGCCAGCATTCAGGCTGATTTTGTTGTCATAGGTCTGCAGTGGAAGGTGAAGTGCTTACAATGCTCCTTCTCACAATGCTTACAAAAAGATGGATTTCTCAAATGCTGGACAAACAGTAATGTTTGTCACTGTTGGGGCAACCGTCTTGCCCACCTCCAGGATTATAGTCAGAGGTACCTGACAAAGGACAAAGGTTTCTGTAAGAGGTATGTTTAAAAAAATTATATTTGGGCTTTTATTGTTAATTTAATTTCATTAGTATTCAGGGGCTTGAGAGACCTTAGAAAATGTGTGCTACGTTTACATATATGTATAAAAGATGGGGAAGGGAGTAAAAATTTAAAATTAAAAATGGTGAAGTCTTTTTTGATAGAGGAAACAGCCCACATATATTGAAAACAAATGCAAAGAAAGCAGAAAATGTCAAGGAAATTATGGGTGGGGTATATTAAGCAGAATCCAAGGGCATGTAAACTGCAAGACAAGGGGAAATTTTATAGAGCAGTCATTTTAACTATATTTTAAAACTTTACTGATGCCATAAAATCCAGACCCTGTAAACCTGAATTCTTCATTAAAATTAGGCTATCACATGCAAAGACAAATTGAACTGGGACGTAAAAGAGAAACTAGAGGTAAACGAGTAAACTAGTAACATTTTAGAGAATGTTTGCATAAATAGCATTTTAGAAAATATTTCAAAACCAGCATACAATGAAAACATCTAAGAGAAAATAGTGCAGACATTGGACTATTTTACATATACATATGAAATACTGTATATCAACTTTGTCTGTCTGTCCCTGCTTCTGTCTCTCTCTGTCTCTCTCCCTCAGTTGATCACTCTGTCTCTTTCACCCTTTCCCTCTCTCCCTGGTTCAATTCTATGCTTATAATCTTTACTCATTGTGTATTACTCACTTTTACTTATACTTATTGCTCTGCCTTGGCCTCACAAAGTTGTTTAGCCTTAATCCTTTTTTTCTCAGTCTTTATATACACCATTTAACTTGACTCCTGTTGAATCTGTAGCCCCAGCTCTCCAACTCAGACCTAGTTCCTAGGTCTAAACCTATATACAGCCTCCATCTGTATTGTGCTTCAAAAAGACATAAATTAGAATTCTCCTAAATTGAGCACATAGCCATCTCCTCAAAACTTCTATCCCATCTGTAATCCCAATATCATTCAGTATCATACCTATTAACTCAGTTGCTAAAGTCAGAAACCAAGAAGCCATCCTGATTCCCCACAACATTCAGATAATCATCAAGTCCTTCCAGTTCTAACCCCAAAATAACGTCTTCTTAATGTGTCCCCTCTGGTCTACTGATCTAGTTCCAATGTCCCTGTCACTTCATATTCTCACCATCTCAGAGAATAATAGAGAATGTGTCCTTACTGGTTTTTCTTTCTTGGTGCTAGAATAATCTAATTTCCTCATCTAATCATGTTACTTCTCTGCTCAAATAACTTCCACCAGCTTCTCCATAAAATTCTTTGTATGCTGTAGAATATGGCCCCTCTCACTCCGGCAGTCTCATGGCCACCACCATCCCGCCCGCTTCACTTCACTGAGTTCTCCCAGGAAATGCAAATTCCTTGAATTTGTCCTAAATTAGTTCATTCATACTCACCAACATGCCTTTGTGCTTGGACTTCCCTCTGCTCTCCTCCTGGTTTACCTGGTGAAATTCTATTCCTCCCCAGTATGTTTTACTCTATGTGCCCACCTATAGCCTTCATCATAGTAATTATAGAGTTATAATATTTTGATTGTTAGTTTTTTGTCTCTTTACTAGACTGTTAAACCCCTAGTGCAGTTAGTAGAACGTAAGTAGGTATTATAAATCTTACTACCAGAATGGTTAAATAACATTTCACTATGTCATTTTATATGTTAACCAGTATTAGGGCCATTCTATCTCCATAAAGGATCATGCTTCAGTATGTATACCTTAGTGAATAACTATTTATCCATTCATTTGCTTATATTAGAATGCTAAGAGTCACTCATGACATATCCTTATTCCTCACCTCCATATCCATTTTATCACCAGAGTATATGAGCATTACTTTCTAAACATTGTTTGGATCATTCTGTTTCTCTTCAGTTCCACTATTACTATCAGTCTAGTGTAAGATACAGTATTTCTTCCTGGACTGCTGCAATAAGTCTCTGAAATAGTTTATTTATGTTTAGTCTGGACTCTCCCTCCAGTTTTCACATTGCATCCAGAGTTATCATTTCAAAATGCAAAGCTAGCTCTACTTCCCTTCTGTTGTTACTTTCTCTCCACTGTCACACATTAACATACGGAAAACCGTGGATCCATGGTTGAGCTTTACTCTTGAGATTAAGGAGAAAAAGTAATTGGAGACTATCTGATTTTCCATCACTGAAAGTATAGATACATAAACCATGATGGGGACACATGAAGTGTTATGTAACACGAGCAGCAGATTATATGTTCTCCTAGCAACATGAATGGTTCTTAATAAGGACACGGTTGAAAAAAATAAGAAACTAAATAAGATCTATAGCACAATACTATTTACATGAATTTAAATGTATTCAAACAATACAGGATCAGCAAAGATATATTCAAGTGCAAATGCATGTTTCTTATACTTCTTGCTCCTATTCCCTGCATCGGTTTTTTTTTTTTCCTGTAGCACTTAACATCTAACCAAATATATTTTACTTATTTATATCATTCTATGTCTTCTTTATCATAAATGTAAACTTCATAAGGATTTAAATCTATTTGGTTCACTGTTATCTTCCCAGTTCCTAGAGTGGTGTATGGCACAGAGAATGAGTGTTCAATAAATATTTAGTCTACTGAATGAATTTTCATTCAGTACATTAGAATATTTGTCTAGTCTAATGAACAGATTTTCATTCAGTATATTAGAATATTTGTTCATGGTGATACGTGGAATAATGGAATTCAGTGTAAGGGGAAAAAAATCAGTAAATCGGTCAATTTAAACAAACTAACCATAAAGGGGAGACCAAAATCCTTGGCATGACCCTCAAACCCTTCAGGTTCTAGTTTATATATGTATGCTAAGTTGCTTCAGTCATGTCTGACTCTTTGCGACCCTATGAACTATAGCCTGCAAGGCTCCTCTGCCCATGGAATTCTTCAGGCAAGAATACTGGAGTGGGTTGCTACTACCCCCTTCAGGGGATCTTCTCAACCTAGGGATCAAATCCACATCTCTTATGTCTCCTGCATTGGCAGGCAGGTTCTTTACCATTCACACTACCTTGGAAGCTCCTCTAGTTTGTATGCATCTCTAGAGCATTGTCATCTCTTGATGGGCTCTTCCTGCCCACCAGGTATCTCCCTGCCCACAGATACCTGCTCCCAGTTTTCTAAATGCACCTTATTTCCTGACACTTCAGGATCATCATTCCGATCATCCTGTCTAAAGAACTGTCTAAAGAACTTGTCTTTGTCTAAAGAACTTTTCCTACCCATATTCCCCTCTCCCCAACAGTTCTTTGCCTAGTGAAATCCTACTCATCCTTTTAGACACCTGCTCAAGGGCCACTTCTTCAAGAAACCTTTCTTGGCTCCTTTAGTCTGTAATGCTGCCATGGAAATCCTATGCCAGCATGCATGCATGCCAAGTCACTTCATTTGAAGTCCTGTAATCAATCTTATTTCCTCTGGATGTCTAGATAGATAGATGGATGGATGGATAGATACATTTGCTCTTGGGCTCAGTCATGTCTGACTCTTTGTGACCCAATGGACTGTAGCCCACCAGGCTCCTCTGTCAATGGGATTTTCCAGTCAAGAATACTAGAGTGGGTTGCCATTTCTTCCTGACCCAGGGATTGAACCTGCATCTCATGCATCTCCTACATTGACAGGCAAGTTCTTTACCACTGAGCCATCTGGGAAGCTCCAAATAGATGGATAGGTAGATAAATAAATTATGCATTCAACTTTATGTTATTTCATTAGCTCCAATCTACCCGACTAATCTACAAGCTCCACAAGACCAGGGACTGTTTGTGTTTTCTGTTTGTTTTAAATATTTATTTATTCAGCTGTTTCAGGTCTTAGTTGTGTCACGTGGGATCTTTCATTCGACACACAGTCTTTCCAGCTGTGGCACAGACGCCCTTTGCACAGGCTCCAAAAGCACGCGAACTCAGTACTTGCCATGCATGAGCTTAGTTGCCCCACAGCATGTGGTATCTTAATTCTTGGACCAGGGACTGAGCCTGTGTCCCCTGCATTGCAAGGCAAACTCTTAACCACTGGACCATCAGGGAAGTTCCTGTTTATGTGTTTGACCATTGCTATATTTCTGGTGCCTAAAACACTACCTGGCATATAGTAGTATTCAACAAATATTAAGTATTTGAATGAGTCTCTTTTTACATATTTCTTTGTAGCCTTTAAGAAAATAGAATTGTTATCTGCGAGAATTTCCCTAAATCAAGAAAGCTTCACTCTGAATTTTTTATTCCATTTCAAGGTCACTCTTCTTACAAATGGCCTTCATATCTGTCTTATTGTCTCATCAGAAATGACATTAAGGTCACCAGCCTAGATAAGATTTCCCTAGAATAGTTATTTAATAGAGCTAGAAAGCAACAGGCTCATTTTTTAACTTTGGGGGAACTGATATTAAAGCATCTCCTGTCATTACTTTTTTGGAAAACATTTAAGTTAATTATGTACAAGAAAATTAATATTTCTTTTGCCTTGGAGCCAGATCCTATGCCTTGTTCAGCTCAAGCTTTTGTAAAATATTTAGTGCTTTTCATTATTCGATTTCTTGGCACTCTTCAGTGTTTCTGTCACTTTAATTGGAAAAAATACAGGAGGTCTTTGATGACTGAAAGAATGAGTCCCTACACCTAGCAACCAGTAACTGGCATTGCTTATTGTGAAAGGAGCTGGCTTTTCAAAGTCAGGGAGCTAAAGCTTTGATCAGATTGCTCTTAAAAATCACCATTAACTTTTCCCCTTATTGTAATTCTTGTTTAATCAATTAATTGCAACTTCTGAAGCTGAAGGCAAAGAATAAATGAAATCTAATGAACAAAATCTATGTGATAATGAGATTTCTTTTGAAAATGGTGTTTCTAACTTATATATAGGTTTAATTTTGACTAATAATGTATTTGATAAAAAAAGGTTTTATGGGGAGATATTTTCCCCGATCGACACTTGCTGATGTGGCCCATCTCTCATATATCATTTTGCCTGCACTTCTCTTCCCTGTCCTTTGATGCTTGTGAAAATGCTTTTAGATTTAAATGAAAATGCCCATAGATAAAAGAAACAAAGTGTTTCCACTCAATTTTGAGTATGAAGACTAAATCAAATGTTCACAAAGACTTGGCTTCAAAGTATCCAAGACAAGAAATCTTATAAATGGAGAGAAATATATTTAGTTTTCTGGGAATTATAATACATTGAGAGGAGGGATTGAGAGAAGAAAGGGTCGCATTTTTCCAGCATTTGAAATGCAAAAACTAAAATATAATAGAGTTACCTTTCAAATCCTTAAAACAATTGGGCAGTATACCTGTCTACTAATAATTCCTTGTGTTCAAATCTAAGAGATTCACCTAAGTAGGTCTCTGGGTTGCTTGCCTAATCATTCCAAGGAAAAGGCAGTTTGTTATATCCATTATACTATGTGTGGATAGGAAGAAGCCCAAATGATACACAGATGACCCTAAATTAATGTTTTCTGCTTGTATTAATCTTTTTACTCTAATGTAAACATTCAAAGTCTGATGCTATTTCTCACAGGTTGCATTATGAAGTATAAAGATTTGGATTTCTTTGCCTTGAAAAAGGAAAGTTTGGGAAAGTAATTTTCTAAGGGGATATCATTGTTCAAAACATTCACTCATTAAAATTTAAGAAGTTGAAATACTTTAACCTCCAGTAGTGATGCAAAATTTGAATGTCTCTTTAGAATGCTCATAAATACTGAAAGAAAACAGGATTTTTGCAGTATCTCAAAGTGATCAACCAAATTTCCTGAGATAAGTTAGACAGGATTCCTAAGACCTTTTAATAAAACATACTACATGCTGGCTCTCAGCAGGTGAATTTCAGAAAGAATGCTGAGAATATTCTTTTGAAAAAAGTTTATTGTGTATGATTGCCAAATAACTCGCATTTTCAAATCTTTGGGAAAGTTGAGAGGAATATTTAATTTATTAAAATATACATTGGCTTTACTGTAAAACGTAAGAATGATAAATCAGATCCAAGGGGTATTGCCTGATAAATATACTTTACTTTATTTTTATTTTGACAAAATAATATATGAACATATTATAAAAGTAAAATAGCACAAAAATGCTGATATTTGATATAAAGTGTCCTACTATACTTCTCACCAACCCATATTCTCTTCCTTCAAGGCAATCACTTTCAACTTCTATAATAACGTAATCTGATATGTGATTACATATTTAAAAATAAATATTATCCTTGTACTGCTGTGTTGTTTTATTAATTTTAGAAATTGCATTTTGATTCCTAATCTAGTATATGAATCTTTAGCTTTCTTTTCCATATACACACTCTACGTCTCCCTCATCCCCTTATGGGTGGTCACAGTTTTTCATTAACTCATGATTTATTTTATTATGATTGCATAATTATTATTCACTCCTAAGACAAATTATATACTGTGATTGTATGTATTTTTTCCTATGAATTAATAACTTCTTTATTTTGGCATTTCCTTAGTTTTCTAATTATATATATAATACTGAATTTCCAAAACTTTACAAAATGCTAGGACATACTACGGAGAAGGCAATGGCAACCCACTCCAGTACTCTTGCCTGGAAAATCCTATGGACAGAGAAGCCTGGTAGGCTGCAGTCCATGGGGTTGTGAAGAGTTGGACACGACTGAGCGACCTCCCTTTCACTTTTCCTTTCATGCATTAGAGAAGGAAATGGCAACCCACTCCAGTGTTCTTGCCTGGAGAATCCCAGGGACGGGGGAGCCTGGTGGGCTGCTGTCTATGGGGTCACACACAGTCGGACATGACTGAAGCGACTTAGCAGCAGCAGCAGCAGGACATTCTATTGTCTACACAGATGCATAGGGTAATTCCTAAGTTCCTTTTTCCCCTTCTTGATCCAATCTTTTTTTTTTTTTGTATGGCATTATGGTTTTATTTAATGGATATAGCATCTCTATTTTTAAAAAATTTCCTTCTGTTTCCAGAACAGTCACTTCTTCTCCTAGTTTCTACTTTTCTGTTTCTTTTGAGCTCTTGTTTGAGGATTTACAGAAGTCAAGTAATTCTTGGCTGTGTATATTCCAATGTGGAGTGGTGAATTGTAGTTTAGAGGATTTACACCTCCGCATGTTGGGGCTTCCCTGATAGCTCCGTTGGTAAAGAATCCACCTGCAATGCAGGAGACCTCGGTTCAATTCCTGTGTCAGAAAGATTCCCTGGAGAAGGGATAGGCTACCCACTCCATATTCTTGGTCTTCTCTTGTGGCTCAGTTGATAAAGAATCTGCCTGCAATGCAGGAGACTTGGGTTTGATCCCTGGATTGGGAAGATCCCCTGGAGAAGGAAAAAACTACCCACTTCAGTATTCTGGCCTGGAGAATCCCATGGACTGTGTAGTCCATGGAGTCTCAAAGAGTTGGACACAACTGAGTGACTTTCGCTTTCACTTTCTTGTTGGGGAAGAGGGCTGTTGACTGGTGGACTTCATTCAAAGGGACTGGCCTGCAGTTTTGTGCTCTTCAGGGTGAAAGGGAACACCTCCAGACTTTGGTGATGGCAGGTCTTTCCCTAGGGCCATTCAGTTTCTCCAGAGATGAGTGTTCTAGTCTCCTGCCTGGGGTGTATGCCTAGTGCCTGTATTCTGGGAGCAGAATAAAGGACAGGAGCTGACAAGTCCAAAGTTTCAGTGAGCAAACTTCTGTTTAATGCTCCTGTTTTCAGCTTTGCACTTCAGCCCGTGAGCAGTCATGGGGTCCATGGTAAGAACTGATGGATCCTCTTTAATCACTGCCTAAAGGCTCTAGATTTCTGTTTCTTATTTCTGCCAAGATTATTTAACTCTCCTCCATCTATTTTTTTTTCCTCTCGAATTGTGCTGTCATCCTGAATCTACTATTCTCTTCTTTCCTATTCTTTTTCTGTTTCTTTATTCCTCTGTGAGCATTTTAGTTTGTTTTTGTAGATCAGAAAGGAGATAAACTCAATTCTCCATGTATTTATCTAGATAAATTCAAAAGATTGATGGAATAATAAAATTTTTTTGAAGGAGTTGCCTAGATATTTACAAAAAGGTATCCTATCTCACTTGTCTTTAACAAGAAAAATCACTTGTCTTAATCAAGAAAATTTAAAACCAATTTTAAAAGATCAACTCCTTGGCATTGAGAAGTTAGGATGGAATGTTCGGCATGTAAGCATTTGGCATAAAGGGTTCTGATTCATCCCTCAAGTTCTGTGGATAATTCTTTGTTCTGTGGAGGAAAAGACCCTAGTTCAAAGTTCATTTGAAAGGGTTTCTCTGGTAAAGGCAGGGCTCAGAAAGAAAATGCCCTGGTGACATCCTCAGACAGGAAGAACAAACAGGAAAGTGAAATCTTATTCAGTGTTTAAGCTGGGTTAGGGCTCCAGATACTAAACTAGGGGAGCACCTGAGATGTGGACACAGGAACTACTTGATGCCAGACAGGGTGTACTACAATAGTCATTCCACAGCTAGAGGCTCCAGATAACTACTTCTGACTTTACAGGTGAGTGTTATTGTTCACTGGAATAGTAGAGTGAAAGAAACATTAACATTGTTTTGGTGGCATTTAAGTATTAAAAATCATTATTTCTGACTTTATCAAAATCTTATTTTTATTCAGACTTGTCTATTTTATTATTTCTGGACTTTCTTAGCTCCCGAACTCTGGATATTTGTCATAGAGACTGAGGAGATGGATGAAATGTTAATTGCTTGAATGGGTTAGGGAGGTGCTGGCTTACTTCACACACTAGGTTACTTTTTTTTTTTTTTCATTTTTTTTTTTAATGCAGGTCTCGAAATAGTTTTAATGAACATGAAAATATACCCTCAAAATATGCAAAAGTAGAAATGGAATAATGAATAGGCAAGGAATCAGATTTTATATAAATCAGAAAAAAATATTTATGACAGCCTTTATTTCCAAAAATTTATTTTTACCAGAATAGATTTTAGTGCTGTTCAAATACAAAGTCATATCCCAGAAATGTATGTAACACAAATATGTCAGTATTTTTAGCTCCCCTTTCAACTGTTATATATCAATTTGATATTCATTTAATTATACCAAATCTATATTTTCATCCCTGATCGCTCCTAAATGCCAGAACCACAAATTCAGTGCTTTCCTAATATCTCCATTTGGATATCCCATAAGAATTCAACTCAATCTGTTTGAAGCTAACTTATCATCATCCTCCAAGGTTCTCCTGAGATATTTACCTGTCCCTGTGAATGGCACCTCATTTCCCAAGCCAAAAAAAAAATTTTTTTTAATCAAATTTGGTTTTACTTCTCCTTTACTCCAAATAACCAAACACTGCATATGAGCAGTTTTACTTCCTCAATAATTCTACAGTGCAACCCTTTTACAATCTCACTTCCAAATGGCTTGCCTGATTTAGGTGATCAGAATCTTTTTCCAAATCTAAAAGATACATCCTAGCCAGTTCCCCAGTTTCCATACTTGCCCCTTTCTAATTCATTCTCCACACTGTAACCAGAGTGATCTTCCTCTAGTACCAATCCTGTCACTTCATTTCCTTTCTTAAACAAGCTTAAGAGCTCCTCTTAACCCTTCTGAATGAAGTTCAAACCCCTAAGTAAAGTTTATTTGTCTTGGCTATTGTTTGTAGTATCATGACCTCTCCTCCGCCTCTTCTGCTTCAGACACTGAGCTTTCATCCACCGTATTTTCCCAAATGAACCATACCCTCTCATAACTCAGTTTCCTTTCTATCTGGGTTCCTCTCAGAGATACAGTCACCTCCTTGCTATGTTCCTTTACCAGATTAATTCTTTCTTCCTTTCAGGACTCCACTTACAGGCCGCTTCTCCAGGCAGCTTTCCCCAAATTACAAATATACTTTCAATGCTCTCTATCCTAAACCACTCTCATTGACTTCTCCACACCTTATTCCAAGTCTCTATTTTCACAGCCACTAAACTATACAATTTTTGAAGGCATATTATTTGTTTATTTGCCATGGTATCCCTAGACTCCAACATAATGTACTCATGAAACACATTCAGTAAATATATGTTGAATTAATGTGTGGGCCAGTCTATTTGATATTGAGCCATTCTTCTTCAGTGACAATCCCAAGAAGACAGTTAAGTCCAAAATAATTCAGCATTTACAAGTAGTTGTTAGAATAGACTTTTTACTTTGTTCAGTTCAATTCAGTCGCTCAGTCACGTCCGACCCTTCACAACCCCATGAATCACAGCACGCCAGGCCTCCCTGTCCATCACCAACTCCCGGAGTTCACTCATGTCCATCAAGTCGGTGATGCCATCCTGCCATCTCATCCTCTGTCGTCCCCTTCTCCTCCTGCCCCCAATCCCTCCCAGCATCAGAGTCTTTTCCAATAGTCAACTCTTCGCATGAGGTGGCCAAGGAGTTTCAGTTTCAGTTTCAGCATCATCTATATCAATTAATACAGCAATTAAAAAATGAAGAAATGCCACATACCTATTTTTCTTTAGTTATTGAGTAGACTTAAGCAAATTTTACCAAGTAAATAATTCTGTATGGAGAAGAAAAACGGAGTGTCAGATGTCATAAAGATTCTTGGACTATTGAATTAGAGATTTTCAGAAGAAACCTTGTAAAGATATATTCAAGCAAAACCAAAATCGCCTGATATTTTAAAAGCCTTGCTCTCTTGTGCTACAGTAAATATCAATTTAACTATTAAGGGACCAAATTATTCAAGATCAGTTGCATTTACAGTTAAATAAAGATGAGAGTTACTATGAGGACAGTTGTTTCATCTTAAGAGTCTACCTGTACTTAAACTGTTAAATGATATGTGAATGATCTTCACCCTTTATTTCTCTTTTTCTTGTATCACTGCCTGAGTTCTTCAATTGAAATCCTTTGGGTTAAGAAAATTATGATTTCTTTAGCTTTCTGGATGAGGGAGTTGAGTTGGTTCACTACATAGTGCCTATGACTCTATTTCAAGCTGGAACTCAGTAGCATTATGCCCCAAATTTTCTAAAATTAGCCATGAGGCTCCCAGAGGAATTGACTTAATTTAGCTATTTTATGTTAGATTTCATTACAGAGATCTATTAGATTATCATTAATCTTAGAACATATGATAATATTAAATAAAAATAACAGAATGAGTGTTTCTTAAATTGAAATATGCCCAGGAATTGCTCAGTGCTACCAAATAATTCATTGGACCTTATGTAACTAACTATATGTAACTAACTAAAGTCCGATCTTCTCTCCTACCAGTATATTTGTCAGATTTCTCTCTTTGGTTATCCTCTCCTCTACCAATAACTCAGGAGCAATTCCTAGTTAAAGAATTTTCTCTCAAACTTGTATTACATCCTTAAATAGGCATTTCCCTAGTGTGGCAGTTCTCCAGAATATTTATTTCACTTCTGCACATGGGAAAGGTGCATTCATATGTGGAACACACATGAACGTACCCAGATTTCTGGCTAAAATATAGATTAAAATATGCTCCGTACAATTCCTGAGGGCTAGCTTATACTACACACTGACTCCCTGTTAAGTGATCAACTCATCCATGTGTCTGTTGTGAGGCTTCAGCTGAGAACTGTTACATTTGGATACTGGCTCAAGTTTAGGATTTCTTATTGACATTTGGATAACAAGCAGGGCTCTGGAAGTAACTGGTAAACAAGAAAAATGATGCTAGTTTTATTATTCATCTTCAATGGTGATGGTGGTTTTAGTTGCTATCGTGTCTTGTGACCCCATGGACTGTAGGCTGCCAGGCTCCTCTGTCCATGGGATACTCCAGGCAAGAATACTGGAGCGGATTGCCATTTCCTTCTCCAGGGGATCTTCCTGACCAAGGAAGTGAACCCGGTCTCCTTCATTGCAGGCAGATGATTTACTGACTGAGCTATGAGGGAAGCCCCATTCATCTTCAATAAGTTGTTCTAATAACTCTCTAAAAGGAGTTTTAGACATCACCTGCAGTATGACTTTAATAAACAGCTGGCAGTCAAAACTAATAACACCAAAAGCTAATTTTAAAGATTTCTTTTGCTCTGTTCCCATAGTATTTAGTCTGTATCCTTGAAACAGCCTTCACCACATTTCATTGTGCCTGTTGTATCCTTCAGAATGGAAGTTCATGGAACCAGAGAACTACTGTCGTTCTTGTCTTGTCATCATCTACTACTGACTTGACAGCCAATACCTAAATGGAAGGAGCATTTTATTCCCAGGGCTCCATTCCTTTTCTCTAAAACCTTAACTTGCTGCTGTGGTATCTTCCCAGTTTCTTCTCTCCTTCCTTTCTTATTTCATTCCTTCCTTCCTTGATGATACAGATATTTTTAACACAGTTGTTCTGCTCTAGAAATTGAAGAAACAACAGTGAACGAGACTAAGTCTCTATCATTATAGAGCTTATTTCCCAATAGGAAAAAGTATAGGCTTTGATACTGACTCATGCACATCAGGAAAACTGAATTACAAAGACACTTTGGGGTTATAATTCTTACAGATTTAAAGAGTCCTAGGAGCAAATAACCTCTCTGACCCATCACTTTACTCAGGAATATCTTAGTGTTTTTAACCATATGCACTCCCTTGTGAAAGCCTACTGACATATACAGGACACACAGTCAGGATATTTTCTGCTTCCCCAAATTCTACTTTTCCCTAGTCCATCCTTAATCTTTGAGTACCTCATCACACATCCTTCTGTTTTCCAGTGAATTTTAACTTTACAGTAAGTAAAAGTGAAAATAATTCCCATGACACTAGATGATTGCACTATGAATATAGAACTAAGTGCCTAATTTTCTTTTGAGGAAAACAACATAGAAGGGAAATAAATTCCTGTATTCTAGGTCAAACTCACATTTGATAATAATCTCTCTGAATCTTGTTCTTTAGCAGCTTAGGTAGCAGAGTACAAAACATGAAGCTCTACTTTTTAAAATGCAGTTATTAAACTTGTTAAATGAGAAAGTAAATAGAAATCTCAGCATAGATGGTTTAAAAAGAAAGATAATTTCAGAAAACAGTACAATTTCTTGAATGTACTTTTATACTGAAATCAAATACCACTTTAAATTTAGATACAATTAAATATTTGCCTTTCCATAGGTTATATATAGTTTCACTTTAAGATAATTTGTTTATACTCTGACTCCAACATCATGGCACCAAATTGGTGCAGAAAAATTATGGAAAGTGTTACCCAAATTAAATATAACAGTATAACAGAGAGTCAGGAATTAAATTGTAGAATTTGAGTTCAGTTCAGTTCAGTCACTCAGTCATGTTCGACTCTTTGTGACCCCATGGACTGCAGCACGCCACGCCTCCCTGTCCATCACCAACTCCCGGAGTTTACTCAAACTCATGTCCATTGAGATGGTGATGCCATCCAACCATCTTATCCTCTGTCAAATTTGAGTACATTATCTTAAAAATGACAAGCTTATATCTGAGCTTTATGGTTCATCATATATACTGATAGCAAAGTCAAGAATACTTATGAACTCCAAAGAGGAAGATATAAGTGAAGTGGTGTGTATATAGATTAAAAGAGGTTATTCACTAAGTTTGTGCAGTCCTGTTAATACACTTTTAAGCCAGAGCTACTAAATATTTGCAAATGTGTTAAAAACATGGATTCTAAGTATTCACCCACTCAAAACCCTGAGTCTGATACAATCCTTGGGGGCTGAAATTGAAAATTCATATCCTTATTAAGGATATAAATCAGAACAGAAGTTCTCAGACATTGCACAATTTTCACTTTACCTAGGTGTGGAAGTTTGGAACTATGAAATAGCTTAAATTTTGGAAGATGACTTTTGCTTACTCCATTGCAAATATCTTCTGCTTCTGTGTTCAGAGACATCAAGCCCAAAACATAATCTCCTGAATTTCCTCCCCATTTGGAAGATAAGCAGTAGTTGGTCATCTTCAAAAGAAAACTCATGGAAGAGTGATACATGCACAGGAATTATTGGTGCCTCCTTATTGGTTACCAGATTATACTAATTCTAAAACAAAAGGCCCAGTAGAATTTCCCAGTCACATCTAAGTTCATTGATTTATGTGTGGTCCATGGTTGTCCATCTTCCCTGGTGGCTCAGATGGTAAAAGCGTCTGCCTACAATGCAGGAGACCCAGGTTCGATCCCTGGGTTGAAAAGATCCCCTGGAGAAGGAAATGGTAACCCACTCCAGTACTCTTGCCTGGAAAATCCCATGGACAGAGAAGCATGGTAGGTTACAATCCATGGCGTCGCAAAGAGTCAGACATGACTGGAGCGACTTCACTTTCTTTTTCTTTCATGGTTGTTTTTGTGCTACAGTAGAATTGGCAGACTGTACGGTGTACAAAGCCTTAAGTATTTACTCCCTGGCCCTAAAAAGAAAAAAAGTTTGTTGAACTCCTGTTCTGGTGTTCTAAAATTTCACCATAGATTGGCATATATTACTTTTTAAAAATGTGTTTGTGTTAGGCCTGCAGTACATCCTTCCCATTTGAAAAAAAAAGACTTGTCAAATTTGGAAAATATTCTTTTTTATATTTCTTTAAAAATGTCTTTCCTTGGGTTTGCTAGTCTATCTACTGCTACTGCTGCTAAGTCGTTCAGTCGTGTCCGACTCTGTGCGACCCCATAGACAGCAGCCCATTAGGCTCCTCTGTCTCTGGGATTCTCCAGGCAAGAACACTGGAGTGGGTTGCCATTTCCTTCTCCAATTAGTCTATCTGGAACACCCATTAATCAGATGTAGTCTTTCTGGATTGATCCTCTAAGTCATCCACCTTTGCTCATGTTTTCTCTCACTTTGTCCCTTTGCTCCATGATATGAGGAATTTCCTTGTTCTTGCCACTCAACTCTTCAATTAAATGTCTTTAACTTTTATCCATTATATATATTTTTTAATCTTGAGGTTTTATTACTCTTATTTTTATTGTTTATAGCATCTTTGTCTTGCTATATTTCCCTGATTCTTATATTCTTACCATTGTTCTTTATGTTTTACGTATTCCCCCTAGAGGATATCTCAAGAATTTTATTTTATGTGGTTAATCTATAATGAAATCAGTCGCCACAGCTTTTCCTCTGGTTTGTCAAGCAGACAAATACAAAAAGTATTTCCTAGAGGAGAGAGATAAAAGGTGAGTGGCTTGAATAGTTTTCCTTTGGTACCCAAAGTGATAACCCACATCACTGGCAAAAAGTATTTGTACCTGCCTCAGTTATAAGGCAAACCAGACATGATAAGCAATAGGAACTTCAATTTTAAGTAAAAGTTAAATAGGAAAAAACTTCCTTATGTCCAGTCATCACCTAGGGAGGAAGCTGTGGAATTTATAAAAATGATCACAGCTTTTGGAGTTACGGCAGTCACCCTCAGTGAGACCCAGGGTCATCTCCAGAACTAAATTGTTCTCTTGGAATCCCCCAGACTAGAGGTGACTAAGACAAGCTTCTGGAGCGAGAGCAAGGCAACACTGGCATTCAAGGACACTTGGCAACTCAGTGGCTCGTGCTTGGATGACTGAATCTTTAAATTACTATGCTAAGCACATCAAGTAATCCACATCAGTAATAAATTTGCAGACCTAACATTCTTCCCGCAAATGACTTTTTCTTCTGCCTTTCCCTGAAAAGGAAAAGCATAATTTTAACTTTGTCTTCTCTCTTTAAATTGTTCATCATTGCTTTAGGGTACACAAGTGAATGTGTGTTTTATTACCCATCTCAATTTACACTGTTTTCTGAACTGCAGTTTCATAGCAGTTTGTCAATATTATCTTTCCAAAAGGAACCAAGCAAACTGCCATGATGCATTTTTAATGGCCTCCCGGTGATAATTAAAATGTCATTTATGAAATAATGGCCTGTTTGTTTTACCTGACTTCAAGTAACTGCTCAGTTTTACTTAGACTGCATGCTCTTTCCATATTGAAGACCTACATTTAAAGTAACTGAAGGATGTTGTATTTCTTGAAGTGTAATGAATCTTCAGAAAAGCTAACATACCTTCTCCAAGATGGCCTCATTTGTGAAGTGCTTGCAGTTCAGTTAGGATCACACCTGGTGTCTTTGGCTCTTCCCTGTCACCATAAAGAAAGGTCAGATATTATATTCAATGAAGTATTTTCATGTGGCCACAAAGAACATCTGTTTATCCTTGTTGTAGAGAGCTGGTGGTATAGGATAGCAGTTTTCTGAGAGGAAATATAATAATTAAGTGCACATATTGACTGTGTTCAAATCCCAAATCTGTCACTTATCAACCATGTACATTCTGGACACGTTGTTTAACTATTTACTCTGGGCTTCACTTATTCGTCTGTAAAATGGGGATAAGAGTTCCTTTCTCATAGGAACTTTTGTGAGTTAACTGATGGAAAATCTTTGGATTAGTACCTGGCACACAGTGAGGGCTATTCATCATTATTAAGATTAGTAAAATAGTCGCTTGGTGAATTTTTGAGTGTCCACGTTGAAATACTCTGGGCCAAACTGTAAAATTACCAAGGAACAGTTCTGAAGTCAGTTAGGCATTAGAGGGGAACGGTAGCAAATTTTTTTTTTAGTTAAGTGCATAGAAATAACCCTTTTGGAAATCAATGGCATGGCCTCTTGGGATGAGCCCTGCCCTAGTGTAGTTAGGGAGTTTGGCAATTCGAACTTGTTGAATTTCCTGACGTTGGGCAAGTTGTTTGTCCTTTGGCAGCCTCTTTTACAGTTTCTTTAATTGTAAAATGAAGATGTTGTCTTCATTTTAGATGAAGTCTGAGGTACTTTTCAGTTCTCAATTCCTATTTTAAAAATCACCTATTTGTAAATCAAATCACATTTTGAATGCACTGGGAAAAATTGCCACTTAAAAGAGAACACTGATGGTTGCAAGTGCTTTGTAATAGCAAATCCTTCCTGTTGATTTTGGCTTGTAGATGTAGCTGTTCTAAAATCCAGTTTATTTACAGCCAGCGCACCAATGCTGCTATTTCACAAATGCCTGAAACAAGAAGTAAGATACCTTAACAGGAACTGGACCAGTCATCTGCCACAAGCTTATAGCTTTGCCTTGGCTTGACATGAATACACCTGGGTGACAGCAAGTTGGTTGAGACCAGCTTAGCACCCTTTACTCCCAGATTGATGCCCAGGTTCTAACTTCCATTTGCACATATGTTATCTGTCTCTACCTCCTGCTGAATGATCTCCTCCACAGACCCCTGCCATAAAGTTGGCTTATAATAACTGTGCATATTCCATGTCACCGAAGGGATTCTGAAGTTATTAATTAAATTTTTTCCTTGAGAAAAACCCATATACATACATACCAACTCATGCTTTGAAGTTAAACATTCAGTGCTTTTGTGCCAAAGAAAATGAAAAGGGAAGAAACATGGTAATCAGGATAAAATGTTTCTCTGGATAGTTGTCATATAACAAAGATGAAAATTAAAGTGTAAGGGTGAGAAAAGAGGACTAACATTAAACAAGCACCTATTCTTAGAGGCCCCTAATACTAAATGTTTCTTAGCAGTATTTATTTCATAACTGGAATGTAAGAATTGTATTCTCTAGTTTACTTTTTTTTTAAGTTCCACAAAGATTTCTTATTGTCTCACACAACCAGTAAATTCTGGATCACTGGAATTTAATGTCATCAAAAAAGACTCCGTTCCGTTTCCTCAACACTCCTCTTATAATTATGAAAAATCTGCTTTGTCTGTCTGCAATCAGTAAAACTAAAACCCATTTTAATATGCAAATGTATATTTTTATAGGTCAATAAACCCGTACACATGTGTGCTCAGTCATGTCCAACTGTTTGCGACCCCATGGACTGCAGCCCTCCAGGCTCCTCTGTCCATGGAATTTTCCAGGCAAGAATACTGGAGTGGGGTGCCATTTCCTTCTCCAGACAGTCTTCCTAACCCAGAGACTGAACCCACATCTTTTTGTCTCCTGCATTGGCAGGCAAATTCTTTTACCATGAGTGCCACCTGGGAAGCTCTATAGGGCAATAGGATTATTAATATAAATTCAGGACCTTAACTTCAAAAGAGGCATTATTGTATTTGTTGGGGAAATTGCACTGAATTTATCATATTCTTAATATTTTGAGATTGGGGAAGAGTCTTTTGTTTTACTGCCAAATACTTGCTACTACAATTGAAACCTAGACAAAATATGGAGAATGATATGTGACACCAAGAAACAAAATATAATCAGATGGCTACAGCTTAATCTACTGATTTAATCCACCCACCCACCACCTAAAGAAAACTCAAGTGAATTTTATAATTGCGCTATTTTTTTTTATAAATGCAATCCAGAAAATAAATCATTTCAGAAGCTTTTTCAAAAAAAACAACTCAAACAGAGTTAGCTATAAATCTACAGACAGATGCTAGGTCAGATGAACTGAATCACATTTTTAAATGAATTGCATTCAAGATGACTAACTTTACTTAAATATAACAAGCAATTTACAAATAACACATAGGTATAAGTCCTCTGTGTTTCTTTTCTTAGTTTCCCATCACTGATCTTATTAGGCATTAGTACAAAATCTTAAAGACGCTTACTCCTTGGAAGGAAAGTTATGACCAACCTGCTGCTGCTGCTGCTGCTAAGTGGCTTCAGTCGTGTCTGACTCTGTGCGACCCCATAGACGGTAACCCACCAGGCTCCCTTGTCCCTGGGATTCTCCAGGCAAGAACACTGGAGTGGGCTGCCATTTCCTTCTCCAATGCATGAAAGTGAAAAGTGAAAGTGAAGTCGCTCAGTCGTGTCCAGCCCTCAGCAACCCCATGGACTGCAGCCTTCCAGGCTTCTCCGTCCATGGGATTTTCCAGGCAAGAGTACTGGAGTGGGGTGCCATTGCCTTCTCCAATGACTAACCTAGACAGCATATTAAAAAGCAGACATTACTTTGTCAACAAAGGTCCGTCTAGTCAAGGCTATGGTTTTTCCAGTGGTCATGTATAGATGTGAGAGTTGGACTATAAAGAAAGCTGAGTGCAGAAGAATTGATGCTTTTGAACTGTGGTGTTGGAGAAGACTCTTGAGAGTCCGTTGGACTGCAAGGAGATCCAACCAGTCCATCCTAAAGGAGATCAGTCCTGGATGTTCATTGGTGGGACTGATACTGAAGCTGAAACTCCAGTACTTTGGCCACCTGATGTGAAGACTGACTGATTGGAAAAGACCCTGATGCTGAGAAAGATTGAAGGCAGGAGGAGAAGGGGACAAGAGAGGATGAGATGGTTGGATGGCATCACTGACTCAATGGACATGAGTTTGGGTGAACTCCAGGAGTTGGTGATGGACAGGGAGGCCTGGCGTGCTGCGGTTCATGAGGTCGCAAAGAGTCGGACATGACTGAGCGACTGAACTGACTGACAAACTCTTAGAATAGTCATTAGGATGGTTATAATAAAAAAAAAAAAAAAAAAAGTGTTTGTGAGGATGTGGAGAAATTGGAACCCTGTGCCTTACTGGTTCCCTGTTGCATCTATGGAAAAGGGTACATTAGTCCCTCAAAAAATTAAAATTAGAATTACTATACAATCTAGTAATTCCACTTCTTGATATCTACCCAAAAGAATTGGAAACAGGGACTTCAACAGATGTTTGAACACAGTGTTTATAATAACCAAAAAGAGAAACTGAGTGTCCATCAACAGATTAACAATTCAAAAGTGTGTCTTATATATATATACACACAGTGGAATATTATTCAACCTTTAATATTATTATTAAATATTATTAATATTATTCACCCTTTAAAAGGAAGGAAATTCTGACACATGCTACAATATGGAAGAAGCTTGATGATAAGTGAAATAAGTCAGTCACTAAAAGGATAAACACTGTACAATTCTATTTAAACGAGGTAGGTACCTAGAAAAGTCAGGTCCATGTACAGAAATTAGAATGGTGGTTGCCAGGGCCTGGTGGGGAGGAGAATAGAAAGTTCGTGTTTAATGGGTACAGAGTTTCAGTTTGGGAAGATGAAAATGTTCTTTTTTATGGTAATGGTTGTACAACTATGTGGGTAGACAATGTCACTGAGCTGTGTATTTAAAATTATGAATTTTTCATTGTATAAATTTTGCTAAAATAAAAGGAAGTTGTGAGGAAGAGAAGAACATAAGGGTTTGTCAGCATTAGTTCAGTGTACCTTGTTGCCTAAACCAGAATTTATCTGTGTGAAAACTTTAAGCCTCAATTTCTTCTATATAAAATATTAATCGTAGTGCCAGATTCACATTTGTTTGAATGTGAGGAAGGGAACAAAAGTTCTTAGCCAAAACTCATGATATGAGTAACAGTCTTTTCTACTGTTTCTAGTTATCACAGCTCAGCTGGCCAAATTCCTACCTAGGTCAGTTCTGAGATGTTAACTGCATAGAATTCTTCAGTTGTTCAAAGATAGAGAAAGTTAACATTACTAAATACTTCACTATATCCCAGTGTCAGATATGCCACCTCTGGACTGTAAAGCAGATTATACTATTCCCATTTTGCTAATAGAGTGACATGCCGAGAAAGACTTAAGTAACTTGACCAGAGTTGTATTAGTATAATTTGCTGCATTTAGTCCATTTGATGATGGAGCTGATATATGAATCCAGCTCATCTCCTGAAGAAGAAATAAAGGGAACTGAAGTTTAGCGTCGATTGCCGCTCATGTATTCATCTCTGATGAGAGTTTCCCAGACTCATCATTCCCTGGATCCACATAAAAGTTAATGGTGTTAACATGAAATGGATTCTTGCCCACATCTGATCATGCAAGACTGGAAAGTAACCCTACTCTGTCATTTCTCGTCTCAAAGTGTTGCTGGCAGTAAGTACTAAGGTGATGTTTTGCTCATACTCCCAAGCCAGTGCAGTCAGCTATGTGGTCAACACATAATTTTGCTCTTGTTTCCCCTGAGTAACTCTTATCCTAACGGCCAGTGCCTTTGCTATTTGCCAGCTGCCACACACCACAAACCACTAACCACCCTTTCCAAGCACTGCTACACCTGCTGCACACTGCCTGCCACTGGCTGTGAGTACCCCTGCTCCTTTCGCTGGGCGTCACAACCCCTCCGTCCCCACCATTTACTTATCCTGCTGCCTCTTCTACTCTTCACTACATTCTCAGGCAGGGACCCCTGGCAAGCAGTGCCACCTTACGTCACTGGGCACTGCAGCTCTTCTTATGAGTAGTCACCACAGCAGTGGGGCCTTCAGATATTCAGGTATTATGACTGATGCTTCATTGGGAGAGAAATACCCTATTTTTTTTTTTTTTATTCTGGCTAACCCTTTTAGATGAATACCAGAGTGAGGCTGCCTGTGTCCCAAAGTCTAACAGGGTTTTAGAGAAGAGCCCTTCAGGTTGTATTCCCATTCCTCTGTCCCTTTTAATTACAGACATGAACAGGGATGCAGGACTCGCCTAGAATAGAATTGAATAGGCAGATATCAAGCTACGCAAAGTCATTCCTCCCCACTGACTCCAAGACCATTACTGGCTCCAGTTAGCTCTTCTCTCAGAAGGTCTTTCTCTGGAGGCTTTTTTTTTTTTTCTTCACACAAATAGCCTCCTGGAGAGCCTACTTTACCGTTTCATCAGACTTCTCCAAATATATTTAATTCCAAATCACAGGCACAGCGTAAAGCAAGCCTGGGTATCCCACTACACATTTTCAGTCTCATTTAAATCTCACAAAACTCTGCTATGTACATATTATTATCTCCCTTTTATAGATAAGGAAATTGAGTCGCTAAGGAACTTGCCATTAAACAGCTAAGCCATTAACATTAAACATTAAAACAGCTAGTTAGTAGCAGAATCAAGATTCGAGGCAAGGTCTGGCTGCTATCCAAAAACCAGACACTTTGTTACCACCCTGCTTCACCTCCCAAGCTTGTGCAGTACTTATAAAGTACCAGCTCCCACCTTTATTCACACAGCTCAGCAGCAGTATTTCTCAGGCAACAGCTATTACTACACCTAAATTACAGCTGCATTAGACCTACATTGTATGGGAATCAAGCCAGTCAATCCTAAAGGAACTCAGTAGTGAATAATCATTGGAAGAACTGGATGCTGAAGCTCCAATACTTTGGCCACCTGATGCCAAGAACTGACTCATTGAAGAAGATCCTGATGCTGGGAAAGATTGAAGGCAGGAGGAGAAGGGGCCAACAGAGGATGAGATGTTGGTTGGCATCACTGACTCAATGGACATTACTTTGAGCAAGCTCTGGGAGATGGTGAAGGACAGGGAAGCCTGGCATGTTGCAGTCCATGGGGCTGCAAAGAGTCGGACACTTTACTGAACAGCAACAAAGACCTACATTCTATCCCATCTTCATCACTGCTGTGTCTCGTGCTCTGCACTGTGCTGATGTCAGGCAAGGGGCTTTACAGACATTCAGATTTTTATGTGGGAAAATAATGTTTTCCTTTCTGACATTCAGATTTTTATGTGAGAAAATAATGTTTTCTTTGCTGAGTGCTGACCAGCAGACTCCTCTCCATATCCTTGAATCTAACCCTCTCCCCATCCCACTCTCTACCCTGTCCTTAAGACTAACTTCTGTTCTAGTTGAAAAACCTCCTTTCAAGGGGACCAAATGTTTTTCAGAGCTGAACTTATTGCAAAACTGTTCCACTGAGCTAGGACTCTCATGTGTAAAAAAAAAATTGTTTTTATTGTGGTTATATTTTGTTGTGCTTTGTTCTCATCACATGCAGGTTATATAAGGTTTCTGTCATAAAACTCTGCTTTGTGAACTCTGCTTCTTAGAAGCACTTGTGTGATTTATTCTGTACGGGCATTTGGTCTCCGTGCCAAAGGTGCAATTGTCTCTATTTTTCTCCCCCTGAATTCTCTATCACAAAGACTCAATTACAATAGACAAGAGAAATGAAAGTGACCTTTAGGTTATCATCTCATTCTTTCCTGCCAATATATGATTGTTCTCTTCAATGTCATCCAGAATATTACTGATTCTAATTATAAATGAGTCAAGTGACAGGTCTTCATTTACAGTTTCCCCTGAGGAGATTAGGTTAGTACTTTCAGACATTTTGGCTATTTCTTAAAGTATTCAGCTTGAATCTAACCTTGTCTTTCTTCACACTGTTCCCCAATTGATACTGTTTTAGAGATGTATTTTCAATTCATTTATACATTTGGGGGAAATTTTTTTGTTTTTATCCTTTTCTAAAAAGGCTTATAGTTCTCATAATTTTTAGGGGGTAAGCAAAGCTCATCTTTACTCAAGAGACCTGTTTTATATATATTTTTGGACAAAGCTTTTCAGCAAGTTATCTCAAGGTGGATTTTAAAAAATAATCCCAGGTCTTTCTCTATGGAAACGCTTTTAAACCACTGACTTGAGTGGTATCCAGCATTAACTTAGAGTTTTCACATATGATCAAGAACCACAGAATTTTAAGTCTGGGGAAAGGTAAGCAGCAACTAACGTAGGGGTGATTTGTTGCAAACACGTTGACATTGGAAACCAAGGCTCCGAGATTTTTTGGTGACTGATTCAAGCTTCAGTTAAGTAAGGCAGAGCCATGTTCAGATTCATAGATCTTTCTAAAGTAGTGTATAAGGTTGTTGTTTTTCCTCCTTTTCCCTTTTCAAAATCAAACTACATTGTTGGCCTCATTGTTTCCCAAGTTGTATATATTAACATTATATTAATATAATTATATTAACATTATATAATTAATGTAATATATATTAACATTATAGTTAATGTACCACTAGCTGCTAACATGGATATGTCCTAAAATCTCAGTAGCTTAACACAATAAAAATGTATTTCTTGCCCAGGTTCTGGTGATGGAAATGGCAACCCACTCCAGTATTCTTGCCTAGAGAATCCTGTGGACAGAGGAGCCTGGTGGGCTGCTGTCCATAGGGTCGCACAGAGTCAGACATGACTAAAGTGACTTACCATGCATGCATGCATTAGGGAAGGAAATGGCAACCCACTCCAGCATTCCTGCCTGGAGAATCCTAGGGACAGAGGAGTCTGGTGGGCTGCTGTCTATGGAGTTGCACAGAGTCGGACACGACTGAATCGACTGAGCAGCAGCAGCTCAGTTTCAGTTTCAGTTTAGTTGCTCAGTGTCCGACTCTCTGATACCCCATGGACTGCAGCACGCCAGACCTCCCTGTCCATCACCAACTCCCGGAGTCTACCCAGACTCACGTCCGTTGAGTCCGTGATGCCATCCAACCATCTCATCCTCTGTCATCCCCTTCTCCTGCCCTCAATCTTTCCTAGCATCAGGGTCTTTTCCAATGAGTCAACTCTTCGCATGAGGTGGCCAAAGTATTGAAGTTTCAGCTTCAGCATCAGTCCCACCAATGAACACCCAGGACTGATCTCCTTTAGGATGGACTAGTTGGATCTCCTTGCAGTCCAAGGGACTCTCAAGAGTCTTCTCCAACACCACAGTTCAAAAGCATCAATTCTTTTGCGTTCAGCTTTCTTTACAGTCCAACTCTCACATCCATACATGCCTACTAGAAAAACCATAGCCTTGACTAGACAGTACAGACCTTTGTTGGCAAAGTAATGTCTCTGCTTTTTAATATACTGTCTAGGTTGGTCATAACTTTCCTTCCAAGGAGTAAGTCTTTTAATTTCATGGCTGCAGTTACCATCTGCAGTGATTTTGGAGCCCAAAAAAATAAAGTCTGACACTGTTTCCACTGTTTCCCCATTTATTTGCCATGAAGTGATGGGACCAGATGCCATGATCTTAGTTTTCTGAATGTTGAGCTTTAAGCCAACTTTTTCACTCTCCTCTTTCGCTTTCATCAAGAGGCTCTTTAGTTCTGCTTCACTTTGTGCCATAAGGGTCGTGTCACCTGCCTATCTGAGGTTATTGATATTTCTCCTAGTAACCTTGATTCCAGCTTGTGCTTCATTCAGCCCAAAGTTTCTCATGATGTACTCTGCATATAAGTTAAATAAGCAGGGTGACAATATACAGCCTTGATGTACTCCTTTTCCTATTTGGAACCAGTCTGTTGTTCCATGTCCAGTTCTAACTTGCTTCCTGATCTGTATACAGAGTTCTCAAGAGGCAGGTTAGGTGGTCTTGTATTCCCATCTCTTGCAAAATTTTCCACAGTTTGTGGTGATCCACCCAGCCAAATGCTTTGGCATAGTCAATAAAGTAGAAATAGATGTTTTTCTGGAACTCTCTTGCTTTTTCAATGATCCAGTGAATTTCTTGCTCAAGCAATAGTTTAATGCTGGTGTTTTGGTTAGGTCTCTTTCACATGTTCACTCAGGGATTAGATTCCATCCTGCATCTCCACCACCTTCAACATATGGCTCCTAATCTGGAGTTGTCTGCATTTGGTTGTCAAGAAGAGAGTCACCAATTGCCTGGGAAATTGTTAAGAATCAGGCCTGGAAATAGCATACATCACTTCCATCCACACTTCATTTCCAAAATATGCTTTTGCTTTTCCTTTACCCTCAGAGTGCAATAGTCATCTTGTTTTATGTTGCAGAATCATTTAACAGATCCCAAGTGAAGGATCCCAGATCCTTCACTGAGAAGGAGAAGTATATCTAGAACTAATGTTTGTCTACCACATGCTTCTGTTCTCCTTCACTTTCTACTTGGCTGCTCTTAGAATCCATCCTCATGTCTTATGCCTGAAGACCAGTTAAGTGTGGTTATATGCTACATTTCTAAGGTCAAGTCTTTGTTAACATCTAATTTATTTTGCTGAACTGAGCATTAAAACACTGTTTTTGCTACATAATCATGTAAATATGAGAAAGGAAATTCATTTCTACATTTAGTATGTAATTTATTTCTTGAAAACCAGTTAAGAAAAAAATTAATCGTCTACAAAGAACCATGCCGGGGTCCAGCCCCGGCTGATCCAGGGTATTTGAAGGGGAGACGGCTTCGGCGACTATTTAAATATTTATCAAAGATATAAAGAGTAATAGAATGAGGATAGCTCAGTAGGAAAATTCAGTGGAGAAAAGAGGCTGAGTGGCTTGGTTTACGCGGGAGACCAATAAAACTTCAAGACAAGAAGTTTGCACCACTTACGTAGGCCACAGGCGTCCTTCCGTTCTCCCAAAGGAGAGGAGACACTGAGGCCTCCCCGGTCGGATCTTAGAAGCCCAGGCATAATTAGTAAGCATGGCGGGTTCCGCGCTCCAGATGGAGACTCAGCCAGAGTGAGAGAGAGAGCGACATGGGGAGACCAGTATTTCGAGGAACTGGTCCCAATTCTTTATTTTCCAGAGTCTGTTTTTATACACTGAGATGTTATACAGAAGTCACGTGGGGACAGCAGTCCTGACTTTTATCAAAGTCAGGTGCTTCATACAAATGTATACAGAGGTCTTAGGGGTGCTACATCATCTTCTGGCCAGGGGGGCCTGCTGACAATTTACGACCCTCTCCTTGTGACAGTGGTCAGTCAACCAGAATACTTTTTTCTCCAGGGGTGATTATTCTTAAAACAGACGCCACCCAAATAAAGTTACATTCCTATATGGTGAGGGTGTAGTGGGTTTTAGGAAAGAATTTACTTAGCCTAAGGTCTAACATGATTAATATCAAAGATTAATACTTATTTCTTCTATATATTCATTAATGTGTGTAAGGGCAGGGGATGTGGAGTCTTAGCAACAAACATTGGCTCAACAAATGAAAAACCCTTCACTAATACAATTTTTAATCAGCCCATTATACTTATACTAATAGTTTTCTGACTCTTCTAAGGAACCTGTTTTTAGAAGGTTTAAAGCATCTCGTGCCTCTCACGGTTGGGAGGCTGTGAGCAATCACATGTGGCTGGACAAGCCTGTCAGGCAGGCTAGAGAACCTTCAGAGGAGTTTGTAGGTTGAAACACTCCTATCACGCCCAGGAATTATTAACTGGAGCTCTAAGTTAACTCCTTCTCCGAAAGAGGTGGTGGGGGACAGCCCCCCGTAAAATCAGAGGTGTAGGGGAGAGCACAAAGTAGTAAAGTAGGCAGGCTCTGGTTAATGGGGGTAGATGCTTGAGGATTTCCAGGGGGACTCCTGAGGCTCGATCCCGCCTTTGCGTATGTCGAGCCTCCTTCCTCATGACCTTTGCCAGGGGCGGAGTACCTCACTCTGGCCCCCAACAGAACCACTCTTGTTAGTGTATAGAAATGCAGCAGATTTCTGTGTGTTAATTTTGTGAACTGCAACTTACCAAATACACTGATGAGCTCTAACAGTTTTCTGGTAGCATCTTTAGGATCTTATATGTATAGTACCATGTCACCTGCAAACAGCGACAGTTTAACTTCCCCTTTTACAATTTGTATTCTCTTTACTTCTTTTTCTTCTCTGATTGCTGTAGCTAGAACTTCCAAAGCTATGTTGAGTAAAAATGGTGAGAGTGGACATCCTTGTCTTGTTTCTAATCTTAGAGGAAATGCTTTCAGCTTTTCACATTGAGTATGGTGTTACTTATAGGTTTGTTGCATATGGTCTTTATTATGTCAAGGTATGTTCCATCTTTGTCCAATTTATGGAGATTTTATTTTTTAATTATAAATTGGTGTTGAATTTTGTCAAAAGCTTTTTCTGCATCTATGGAGATGATCACTTGGTTTTTATTCTTCAATTCGTTGCTATGGTATATCACATTAATTGATTTGCAAATATTGAAAAATCCTTACATCCCTGGGATGAATCCAACTTGATCATGGTGTATGATGTTTTTAATGTATTGTTGAATCCAGATTGCTAGCATTTTGTTGAGGATTTTTGCACTATGTTCATCAGAGATGAACTGTTGGCCCATAATTTTCTTTTTTTGTGATGTCTTTGGTTTTGCTATAAGGGTGATGGTGGCCTCATAGAATGAGTTTGGAAGTGTTCCTTCCTTTGCAAATTTTTGGAACAGTTTGAAAAGGATAGGTTATAACTCTTCTCTAAATGTTTGCGAGAATTCATTTGTGAAGCCATTGGGTCCTGACATTTTGTATATTGGGAGTTTTTTACATCACAGTTTCAATTTCAGTGCTGGTGATTGGTCTGTTCATATATTTTATTTCCTCCTGGTTCAGTCTTGAGAGACTATACCTTTCTAAAATATTTGTCTATTCCTTCCAGGTTGTCCATTTTATTGGCATACAGTTGCTCATACTAGACTCTTATGATCCTTTGTATTTCTGTGGAGCCATTTCTAATTTTATTGATTTGAGTATTCTCCCTTTTTTTTCTTGATGAGTTTGGCTAAAGGTTTATCAGTTTTGTCTATCTTTTTAAAGAACCAGCTTTTAGTTTCATTGATCTTTGCAATGGTTTTCCTTGTCTCTATTTCATTTATTTCTGCTCTGATCTTTATGATTTATTTCCTTCTACTAACTTTAGGTTTTGTTTGTTCTTCTTTCTCTTAGGTGTAATCTTAGGTTGTTTATTTAAGATTTCTCTTGTTTCTTGAGGTGATTATATTCCTATAAACTTCCCTCTTAAAACTGCATTTACTGCATCCCATAGGTTTTGACCATTGTGCTTTTGTTTTCATTTGTTTCTGGGTATTTTTTTTTTTATTTCCACTTTGATTTCTTCAGTGATCATTGGTTGTTTAGTAGCATATTGATTCAGTTCAGTTCAGTTGCTCAGTCATGTCCAACTCTTTACGACCCCATGAATTGCAGCACGCCAGGCCTCCCTGTCTATCACCAACTCCCTAAGTTCACTCAGACTCACGTCCATCGAGTCAGTGATGCCATCCAGCCATCTCATCCTCTGTTGTCCCCTTCTCCTCCTGCCCCCAATCCCTTCCAGCATCATAGTCTTTTCCAATGAGTCAACTCTTTGCATGAGGTGGCATATTGATTAGCCACCTCATATTTCTGTTTTTATAGTTTTTTTTTTCCCTTGTACTTTATTTCTAATCTCATAGTGTTATTATCAGAAAATATGCTTGATATGATTTCAGTTTTCTTAAATTTACAAAAGCTCACCTTGTGACCCAGCATGTGCTCAATCCTGGAAAAGGTTCCATATGCACTTGAAAAAAATGTATAGTCTGCTTTTTTTGAATTGGATGTTCAATAAATATCAATTAAGTCCAGCTGGTCTAAAGTGTCATTTATGGGCTATGTTTCCTTATTAATTTTCTGTCTGCATGATCTCTGATATAAATCACAGCAATATCTTTTTCAATCCCTCTCCAAAAATAATGAAAAAAAAAAAAAAGGGACCTACTTAAACTCAAAAGCTTTTGCACAGCAAAGGAAACAATCAGATCAGATCAGATCAGTCACTCAGTCGTGTCCAACTCTTTGCGACCCCATGAATTGCAGCACGCCAGGCCTCCCTGTCCATCACCAACTCCCAGAGTTCACTCAGACTCACGTCCATTGAATCAGTGATGCCATCCAGCCATCTCATCCTCTGTCGTCCCCTTCTCCTCCTGCCCCCAATCCCTTCCAGCATCAGAGTCTTTTCCAGTGAGTCACCTCTTCGCATGAGGTGGCCAGAGTACTGGAGTTTCAGCTTTAGCATCATTCCTTCCAAAGAAATCCCAGGGCTGACCTCGTTCAGAATGGACTGGTTGGATCTCCTTGCAGTCCAAGGGACTCTCAAGAGTCTTCTCCAACAGCACAGTTCACAAGCATCAATTCTTCTGTGCTCAGCCTTCTTCACAGTCCAACTCTATACACAATGACAAGAACCCACAGACTCGGAGAAAATATTTGCAAATGATGTGACTAACAAGGGATTAGTCTCCCAAATTTACAAACAGCTCATGATCCTTAACAACATCAAAACAAATGACCCAATCAACAAATGGGCAGAAGACCTAAATAGACATTTCTCCAAAGGACACATACATATGGCCAAGAGGCACATGAAAAGATGTTCAACATTGCTGATTATTAGAGAAATGCAAGTCAAAACTACAAAGAGATATCACCTCATACCAGCCAGAATGGCTATCATCCAAAAAAAGAAAAAAAAAAAAAATCCAAGCAATAAATTCTGGGGAGGGTGTGGGGAGAAGGGAACCCTCTTACACAGTTGATGGGAATGGGAATGTAAATTGGTACAGCCTCTATGAAGAACAGTATAGAGGTGCCTTAAAAAACTAAAAATAGAGCTAGCACATATCCCATAATTGCATTCCTGGGCATACATTCATAGAAAAACATGATCTGAAAGGATACATGCACCCCAGTGTTCATTGCAGCACTATTTACAATAGCTAAGACATTGAAGTGACCTAAATCACTGCAGATGGTGATTGCAGCCATGAAATTAAAAGACGCTTACTCCTTGGAAGGAAAGTTATGACCAACCTAGATAGCATATTCAAAAGCAGAGACATTACTTTGCCAACAAAGGTCCATCTAGTCAAGGCTATGGTTTTTCCAGTAGTCATGTATCAGTGTGAGAGCTGGACTATAAAGAAAGCTGAGCGCAGAAGAATTGATGCTTTTGAACTGTGGTGTTGGAGAAGACTCTTGAGAGTCCCTTGGACTGCAAGGAGATCCAACCAGTCCATTCTGAAGGAGATCAGCCCTAGGATTTCTTTGGAAGGAATGATGCTAAAGCTGAAACTCCAGTACTTTGGCCACCTCACACGAAGGGTTGATTCATTGGAAAAGACTCTGATGCTGGAAGGGATTGGGGGCAGGAGGAGAAGGGGACAACAGAGGATGAGATAGTTGGATGGCATCACCGACTCGATGGACATGAGTTTGAGTGAACTCTGGGAGTTGGTGATGGACAGGGAGTGCTGCAATTCATGGGGTTGCAAAGAGTCGGACAGGACTGAGCAACTGAACTGAACTGAAATGTCCATTCTCAGGAGGAATAGATGAAGATGTGATACATATATATAATACAATGGAATATTACTCAGCCATTAAAAATAATGAAATAATGCATTTGCTACAACATGTATCAACCTAGAGAGTGTCATACTGAGTAAAGTAAGTCAGGCAGAAAAGGAGAAATATCATGTGACATCCCTTATATGTGGCATCTAAAAAGAAATGATGTAGATAAACTCACAAAACAGAAAGAGATTCATAGACTTAGAGAACGAACTTACGGTTGCCTGTGGAAGGGATGGGGGTAAGGGATAGTTAGGGAGTTTGGGATGAGCATGTATACTTTGCTATATTTAAAATGGATAGCCAACAAGGACGTACTGTATAGCACAGGGAACTCTTCTCAATGTTATCTGGCAGCCTGGATGGGAGGGGAGTTCGGAGTTGAATGAATACATGTATGTGTGAGTTGAAGTCATTCAGTCATGTCTGACTCTTTGTGACCCCGTGGATGGTAGCCTTCCAGGCTCCTCTGTCCATGGGGATTCTCCAGGCAAGAATACTGGAGTGGGTTGCTGTTCCCTTCTCCAGGGGATCCTTCCAACCAGGGATCAAACCCAGGTCTCCCACATTGCAGGTGTCTTCTTTACCATCTGAGCCACCAGGGAAGCCCAATACATGTATGCGTATGGCTAAGTCCCTTCACTGTTCACCTAAAAGTATCACAATATTGTTAATCAACTATATCCCCAAAAAAAAGTTTTAGAAGTTTTTTTTAATAAAATAAAAAGAATTATTCTTAAAGAGTTGCTTTTGTCTTGCTCTTCCTGCTGCTGACTTATCGTTGAAGTTCTAACCGTATACTAGCTATGCTTATCTTTATCCTACTTGTGGTATTACATTACTGAGAAGCATGCATCTTGAAAGGAAAGGAAATATTATTAATAACAGTGATGGTGTGTGTGTGTGGTGTGGTGTGGTGTGTATAAAGGCTCTGACAGAACCAGGAAGGGACTCCCTTATAGATAAAGAGAGGAAATGTTTGTCTTTGCTTTATCTGGCTGGAGAAGGCCAAGCATCTTGGAAGTAGTGGTTGTAGTCAGTGTTCTTGTACATCTCCCCCACTCAATCCTGAGGTTATGACTCTGCCTCAGGGTCTCTGAGGAGATATTTTTCCTGGCTTTCACCGAGTATTAAGGCATGTCAAGTCTTTCAGCTGATATAACCTTATCTCACTGTGTGTTTTGTTCAGCGTTTTATTGAAAAGTAGAAGTTGAAATTATGCATCACTAGCCACCCACCATCATAATTCAAAAAGTCTATAATTTATAATTTGGCAATAAATAAGGAATCCTATTGAAATTGATAGTGAACTATCATTATCTGCACTCATATTATAATTACTTTTGATGGGACGGAGAAAGAAATGAGATGTTATTTGATCTACTCAGTAGATAAACCCTGGATCGATTCCTGGGTTGGGAAAATCTCCTGGAGAAGAGTTAGGCTACCCACTCCAGTATTCTTGGACTTCATTGGTGGCTCAGATGGTAAAGAATCTGCCTACAATTCAAGAGACCTGGGTTCAATCCCTGGGTTGGGAAGATCCCTGAAGGAGGGCATGGCAACCTTCTCCAGTATTCTTGCCTGGAGAATCCCCATGGACAGAGGAGCCTGGCTGGCTACTGTCCATGGGGTCACAAAGTGTTGGACATTACTGAGTGACTAAGCACAGTACAGCACAGATAAGCCAGGCTAAACTTTTTTATGGTTTTGATTAAAAATGATTTCAAATCAAGAATGAACAATATTACTGAAGTTTGTCCTCATTAAATGTTTGATAGAAATAGATAAAACCCAGCCTCTTCTGTCTTTCTGATCTGAATGACTTTCTGATCTGAATCTGATCAGTATTTGTAAGGCATCTGAGTCTACTTAAAGTGACTTCTACATGGTACATTGAGAGTCATTTGCTGAACTAGCTAAAGTTGTTTTCTTTTTCTAACCAGACTTGGTAGCTAAGGATGATCACAAGGATGTTGAGCCATTCCCAATACTGTGTCAGGATTATGCCAAAATTTGATGTCCTAAAGCCTGTCCATACCCAACTGGGATGAAGTGTCCTTGTTCTTATTGTTAGGTCCTGGCAATCTGGCTGGGTTGCATATGGTATATTCATCAAGAGGAAATAATTGTCAATTATCATTTGTAGATTGTTCTAAGCATTACATGTTACTACACATGCAAGTCAATACTTGATTTTGAATAAACTATTCAAGCACTGTAATGGAAAGATTCAGTAATCACTATCCCTCTTATTTTTCACTGAACCTGTTTTCATCTCCCAACACATTGATAACAGTACTGCTCTGGCCTGTAAGTGATAGTTTTTAAGATGGCATACCTGTTTCTGATCTCATCATATGTTGGTTTCACATTTTAAAATTTAGAAAGAAAATTAATTTTTCTTATTTCAAAGCTTTTATGAAGTATCTTATAAAATATATGCATGCAATAGCAAACATATTCACTTACAAAAATATATATTATTTGAAAATGTTTAATAATAAATTATGTCTTACAAATTATCTTGTTGAGGATGTCTGTGGTAGTTGCATTAGTTCATTCACTCATTTGTAAGAGTAATAATATGCCAGTTGGACAATATTAGATGTACTGGAGATTAATAGATAAGTAGTAGGTCCCTGCATTCAAGTATCTTACAGTTTACCTGAAAAGAGGCATATAGACATTTAGGATATTTATCCCTCTTTCCATCCAACTTATCATTTTTTGTGTCATTGTGTCAGTTATGGGGAGTGTAACTATAAGTAAAATCAGCATTGTTGCAGTCTTCAAGGAGCTTAAGGTCTATAGGAAAATTGATGCTATCCAAACTGAACTTGGGGGAGGCTTCAGAAAGGAGTTAGCCAGAAAAGTAAGACTTGATGTGTGAGCAGAAGCCTGCATATAAGACTACAGATAAAGATGTTCCAGGCACTGAGACTTGGGCATTAGTCTCTCAGTCATGTCTAACTCTTTATGATCCCATGGACTGTTACCTGCCAGGCTCCTCTGTCCATGGAATTATCCAGACAAGAATATTGGAGTAGGTTGCCATTTCCTACTCCAGGGGATCTTCCCAAACCAGGGATGGACCTCAGGTCTCAAGCATTGCAGGCAGATTCTTTATCATCTAAGTGGAGTAAAGATCAAAAGTTTTCTTTGGAAAAGCCATTAGAAGAACAAATATGTAAATATCCAGTCTAAAGAGATAAGGCCTTTGGATCTGGAAAGGAAAAGTTTCTTTGCATGTTTAGTGCATTCTTGCTTTGTTCTTACATCCAGTCACTTCTGAGGGACAGTGCTCTGCACCCCCA
The DNA here is from genome assembly GCF_002263795.3 of Bos taurus. Classification (NCBI taxonomy): domain Eukaryota; kingdom Metazoa; phylum Chordata; class Mammalia; order Artiodactyla; family Bovidae; genus Bos; species Bos taurus. Next base: position 42,662,320 of record NC_037331.1, read on the forward strand.
GTGAGAGCCAGGAACTGTGATTAATTAGCTAATTAACATTTCAAATGGAAGAATAAAAGGTGTTAACACTGGCACTTCTGCAGTCCCAAGAAGGGAGTGTGGCAGAGCCTTCAATTTAGAATCTCCAGAGGCATCCTCTTTAGTTCTCTCTTTCCTTTTGCCTTTGTGTTTTCTCCTTCTTACTTCATTCTGTATAAATCTTCCACCTTTTTATTCTCTCTTTTCCCAATGTCCTCCTTTGTCTCTTTTTGATTTACTTTAAAAAATTTTTCTATTTTAAAATTTGTTTTCTTTTCTCTTTCCACATCCAAGTTCCCCATCCAATGGACTAATTTGTTTAATGTACTAAAGTGTTTACATTGATTTCTATTTGTTGTCTGTGTTACATGTGTGTGTGGACATATATATATATATATATATATAATATGAAACATTTGCATCCTCATAGTTCTCTCTCTTTCAAAACAAACAAACATTTTCATTCTATCTTAAACACAACCAGAGATAAAGATTGCATGTATTTTGATCATTCTAGGAAATTTACCTACTATCTGCCAAAATTTTCCTATTTAAGTGGGTCTGGTAAGATCTTTCTATTTTTAGTTCTAATCCTGTCATCTTAAAATGTAAATTGTGGGAGTGGATTCAATAAGATCTTTACTGCCTTGAGACATCCTTTTTATTTATTGTAATAACCAATTGAAAAAATATATAACTCCCTTTTCTAAGAGTAACAGTGGGGCACTCTTTGTCCCCCTTCTGATGTCTATGTCAGAAGATTTCTCTGTTCTCTTCCACTTTAATAAAACTCTGCTACACACACACACACACAAAATGAAAATAAATATACAAATGTAGGGAGTAAGATTGAATGTCCTTTTCTTTGGTCCTTTGTGCACAAGGAGAACTTTCCATGATACTAATGAACCCCCAAATAAATAAATAATAAAATATATAGAAAGTGAAAGTCACTCAGATGTGTCTGACTCTTTGAGACACCATGGACTATAGTCCATGGAATTCTCCAGGCCAGAATACTGGAGTGGGTACCTGTTCCCTTCTCCAGGGGATCTTCTCACCCAAGGATTGAACCCAGGTCTCCCACATTGCAGACAAATTCTTTACCAGCTGAGTCACCAGGGAAGTCCTTAATATATAAAAATAATATAAATATAATGGAGAAAATTAAAACAGTCATAAAATGGACAGTTTTTCTCCCTTATGAAAATATAATTCAATCTGTGTGATATTGCCTATTTCTAATCCATAATAAGAATATATTGTCTCTTCATTATTTATCTTACATTCATCTAAGACTGCATATATTATTTGTTGTTTTTATATTTTGATTAGGAAATGACCACATATTTCTAGGTTTCCTATATTTTAGAATGCTTTTTATCACATCAATTATTTTGATTTTTAATTGTTTTTTTATATCATTAATAGTAGCACCAATTTAAGTTTATATGAATCATTCTTTTATTTGTCCAAGTAAATGGAATGAAACAATAGAATTACATGGACTGTATCTTGTTTATGTAGAATTATGTGGAAGGCACAGTGTTAAATAAAAAAAGGTTAATATAAAAACCACATTTAAAGTAACCTGCTCAAGGAAAGAAGATTGTACATGTCACAGCATGTATACACAAATAATGATCGCAGGTAGTAGAGACTAATGTGTCCCTGGAGCCAGTTCTAGATTCTTTAGAAAGTTCCCCAAATAAATGCTTTATAGAATTCTTTTTTGTTATTTTTGTTATGGTTTGTTTTTACCCTTATTAAATTTAAAGAATTTTCTTTATTCTATTGTTATGTTTGCTTTTATGTAAATTCATTTAAGAAGAGATTTAGATTTACAGAAAAGTTACAAAATTAGTACAGAAAATTCCTGTGTACCCACATCCAATTTTCTGTTTTGATCTGATATTAATGTAGTACATCTGCTATAACTAATGAGCATATTTTTATCCACTGTTAATAACAGAAGTCTGTACTTTATTCAAATCACCTTGGTTTTTAGTCTCATGCCTATTTTCTCTTCCAGGACTCTGTCCAGAATACCGCTTTACATTTAGTCATCATGTCTCCTCATGCTCTGATATTATAATACTTTATTTTTATTGACTTTGACAGTTTTGAAAAGTATTGCTCAGATATTTTGTAGAATGTCTCTCAATTTGAACATATCTGACTTTTTTCTCATGGTTACCCTGTGGTTATAAGTTTGGGGGTGGAGAGCCCAAAGAGATAAGGTAACATTTTCAACACATATACATTCAAGGGTATATATGATCAATGTGACTGGTGACTTATGTCTGTTGATATTATGCTTGATCACAAGACTGAGTGGCATTTTGGGGGTTTCTCCACTGGCTCAGAGGGTAGAGCATCTGCCTGCAATGCAGGAGACCTGGGTTTGATCCCTGAGTCAGGATGATCCCTTGGAGAAGGCAATGGCACCCCACTCCAGTACTCTTGCCTGGAAAATCCCGTGGATGGAGGAGCCTGGTAGACTACAGTCCATGGGATCGCAAAGAGTCGGACACGACTGAGTGATTTTGGTATTTTGGTACCACTGTAAGGTAATTTGCCCCACCCCATACCTTCTCATAACTATAGTCTGTGAAAGAAAGTGACTATATACAGCCTACACTTACAGGGTTGAGAGTTATACAGCACATCCTTGAGAGAGAGACGTCTACATAAGTTCTTCTGTTCAGACTTTTCTGTTCTCTCCATTTATTTATTTATTCAAACATCTATTTCAGTATGCCCTCATGGATATTTCTTTTAAACTTTGTTCTATACTTTAATATTCAGTTATTTCTTTTGTTTCTCAAATTGTTCCAGTTATTAGCTCTTTATAAATGGAATAATAGTGATAGTTGGTTATTGTGTGTTTTTTTATTTGTTGAATATCCTTATTGGGCCAAAAATGTTGGCAAAGCTGTGTTGTTACTTCAACTGGAGAAGAAAGGCCCAGAAGGGAATTATTTTTCATTTGAAGTTAAAAACATTAGAAAAATACAGGTATAGAGATCAAATATTTACAGAAAGATGGTGAGATAATTTCTGGCTGACATATCAGGGAAATAACATTTTAGAGAAAACATGATTTAAGTATGGTTTTGAATATTTGGGGTGGTGAATATTTTTAGAGATATCACTTAATACATTTACCATAGTTGATTATTTGAACTGATGACTCTTCTCTGCATACAAAACAGTTATTTACCCTCATCACCTCATCAATACCTAATATTGTATTTGGGACTGAATGCCTCCCTGTAATCTACGTGTCTTATAACATGTCATTGTAGAGAACATTTATTGTTTTCATTTATGATGAAACTATACTTCTATTGTAGAAGGAATTCAAATTGGACCAGAATATTTTTATTTCACAAAACTATAATGATTGTTGGTCACTTGATGATATATTCTAGTACTTCCTAGTACTTAACCAGTGTCGAGATTTGACTATATATTAAAGAAATCAATTATTACATTTCATAGCTATTACTCAGTTACAACTCCATCCTTACCAATAGGCAATTTTACCTGTTTAGAAAATAAAAGGCTTGCAGTTACTTTGGCACAGTTAACAAATGTGTTTAGTCTCTGTGTACTCCTTAAACATCACTAAGATGACACTGTAAGTGGGAAAATAAACTGTTTCTTAAGAAACGGCAGTAAGATTGATCCTCCGAAACAAAAGGTTAAGCCAAAAGAAGTAGAACCAGGAGTTCCAGGGAATGGGAGCTTTAATGAAGGAATGAGTCCAGAAAATGCACTGATAATAATAAAAAGGAGGTTTCAGCTGTGTAGCAGATCAGGAGAACAAATATTCAGATCAGAGAAAAGAGTATAGGGGAGGGGTGCTCTCTAAAGTCAGTCTCCAGGAGAAAAGGGACCTGCTGAATTATCTGATGGGTTTGAGTGTATGGGAAATATTCAAAAGACATTATTAAAGAATTTGGGAAGCATGAGTGAAAGTTGGTCAGTCATGCCCAACTTTGAGAACCCATGGACTGTAGCCTGCCAGGCTCCTCTGTTCATGGAATTCTCCAGGCCAGAATACTGGAATGGGTAACTGTTCCCTTCTCCAGGGTATCTTCTAACCCAGGGATCAAACCCAAGTCTCCTTCATTGCATGTGGATTCTTTACCATTTGAGCCACCAGGGAATCCCAAGAATACTGGAGTGGGTAGCTATCCCTTCTCCAGCGGATCTTCCCGACCCAAAAATCAAACCGGGGTCTCCTGCATTGCAGGCAAAACTTCAATAAGAAAGGAAATATCATATAATTAAACTATTTTCCTCAGCAGGGAACCATAGTTATATGGTCATAATATAAAACACAGGATACTGATTTAATAAAAAATTTAAAAGAATACTGAGGCATCATGTAAGAGAGATGAACACTCTTCTGCTATAATATGATGTCAGTAATATCTAAAATGGATAAATCAAGAGTAATATAAGAAATGAAAATAAATAGCAAAGTAAATAGCAAGAACAAAGTCAGAGTAGATGGTGGTTGTCTCCAGGGGGAGGAATTCGGGGTGGGTGAGTGAATTGCTGTCACCTTTATAACTTTGTAGGCTGATTTGACTGTGAATTATGTGAATATATTACTTTCAGAAAAATAAAATTGTATATATGAATAAGTTAATGCTGTGATTTCTTTGAAATATTTATTTTTGAGCTGCCCATTATGGTGTATATAATTATTCTAAAACCCAGTGGCTTAAAACAGCACTGATTTTTTTCAATCACCCAGGAGTCTGTGGGTTAGCTGGATTCAGTTGAATAGTTCTTTTGCTTAATATTATTTGACTGGAGGCTCTCATGTGATCCCACCCAGCAGGGGACATTATTGGCTGGGGCTGCCTCAGTTCCCTTCCTTGTGGTTTCTCTATGCAGATTAGAGAATGTCTTCTTAGAATCCAGCAGGATATTTAGGCTTCCTGTGGCGTGATGGCTAAGTTCTTAGAGGCAGCCATCTAAAAAGACATGCCCCAATGTGTGAGCACTTATCAAGCCTCTGCTTGCAGCATGCTTGCCAATGTCTTAATATTGGTCAATGTAGTCTCATGGCCCAAATCAGAGTTAGTGTAGGAAAGCTCTGGACAAGGACATGGATACTGGGAAACATGGTTCATTTGGAGTCACCACTGTAACACAGTAACACATCTCTGCCTCCATCTAATATGTTTTATCTACTTTAAGTATATAAGTGAAAGTCACTCAATCATGTCTGACTCTTTGCAACCCCATGGGCTGTGGCCCACCAGGATCCTCTATCCATGGAATTCTCTAGGCAAGAATACTGGAGTGGGTTGCCATTTGCTTCTTCAGGGATAGAACCTAAGTCTCCTACATTGCAGTCAAATTCTTTACCCTCTGAGCTACCAGAGAAGTTCAAGAATACTGGAGTGTATTGCCATGCCCTTCCAGGGATCTTCCTGATTCCTGGACAGTTCGACAATAGGATCGAACCCATTGTCTCTTACATCTCTTTCATTGGCAGAATTCTTTACCACTAGTGCCACCTGGGAAGCTCCTTCTTTACCTAGGGTTAAAGTTAGACTTATCTAATGAAACTGTTAAACCACTACCTGTCTTTGATTCTTTAGTGTTGGCATACTTTAAAAGATAGAACTTACCTTGAATCCCTTCATACTCAATTATACAGTATTAGACAACTCAAGGACTGATGCTAAAGCTGAAACTCCAATACTTTGGCCACCTCATGCAAAGAGTTGACTCATTGGAAAAGACTCTGATGCTGGGAGGGTTTGGGGGCAGGAGGAGAAGGGGACAACAGAGGATGAGATGGCTGGATGGCATCACCGACTCGATGGACATGAGTTTGGGTGAACTCCGGGAGTTGGTGATGAACAGGGAGGCCTGGCGTGCTGCAATTAATGGGGTTGCAAAGAGTCAGACATGACTGAGCGACTGAACTGAACTGAACTGAGACAATTCATAAGCTCTAAGGAGCTTAGTAAGAGATAACATGAAAGCCAATGAAAATATTTGCTGAACCACTAATAACCCACAAACAGCAAAATAGATTTATTTTCCTTATTGATTATTTGTTATTACATCTTATTTCACGTTAGGAGCATGTCTCTCCTTTTCTTTTGATTTGTTGTTTTGCTAACCATTTGTCATAGACACTTCTGCCTTTTAAATTTGCAATCTATATATACTTCCAAAGATTTAGAATAATAGTGGACTAATAGTGATAATACCTAAAATATATAAGGCATTAATTATATACTGGGACTTTGCCAAATAAGAAATTGAATATTAGATTTCTCTGGAAACATTGAGGGTATACAAGAAATTTTTATGGAAAAATATATATTTTATTATTGCAAAAACTTCCAAGCCTTTTTTCTTTGAGGAGAAAAACTAGCTCATTAGACAAAGTTCATTAGAAAATTCAATATAAAAAATTTTGGTCCTTGGTTTTCCACATGTATTTCTCCCTCTACTTTTCCTTTTTGTTCTTTACTTTCTTCCTACTATTTTATTATTATTTCCATGATCAACTAAAGCACCTTAGAATAATTTTATTTTCCATAAAATATCTTGAATATCATTTATCATATCAAGCTGCTCTTGTCAGATTCAGTTATAACTATCCACCTAAACATGACTATTAAAAATGACTGAAGCACTTTGCAAGTATAAGATGTTCTACAAACACTTTTTCCCAGTAGTCTACAACCCATTTATATGGTATTTGATCTGGCATAAATTGCTGTTTCAAGCATCTTTGAGCCATCATAAATTTGGATGCCTTCCTTGTTTTTTGGGTTTCAAATTCCCCAAATGTTCTTTATTGAAATCCAATGTTCATTCCAAAGTATAGTGAATTCAAATTAACTGAGAACAGGAGCCAGAAAGCCCCATTCCCTCAGTCATTTTTATATTAGCAATAAGAATTAGGACTAGGAGGTCATATTTGATTAGACTATTTCACTCTCAGCTGTGATGCTGCTACTGCAGGAAACTTTAAAGACATCTTTATCTGTCTTTATCATTGGAGAGTGAAGGTGATATTAATTCCAGTACACCAAAGGGTAACAAGTTTATTTCAACTAATCATCATGACTGAGCACATTTTACTTCATGAAAATAAAAGTGATTGTAATCAGTTCAGTTCAGTCACTTAGTCGAGTCCAACTCTTTGTGACAGCATGGACTGCAACACGCTAGGCCTCCCTGTCCATCACCAACTCCTGGAGTTTACTCAAATTCATGTCCATTGAGTCAGTGATGCCATCCAACCATCTTATCCTCTGTCATCCCCTTCTCCTCCCACCTTCAATCTTTCTCAGCATCAGGGTCTTTTAAAATGAGTCAGCTCTTCACATCAGGTGGCCAAAGTATTTGAGGTGCAGCTTCAGCATTAGTCCCTCCACTGAATATTCAGGACTGATTTCCTTTAGAATGGACTGGTTGGATCTCCTTGCAGTCCAAGGGACTCTCAAGAGTCTTCTCCAACACCACAGTTCAAAAGCATCAATTCTTCGGTGCTCAGCCTTCTTCACAATCCAACTCTCACATCCATACATGACTACTGGAAAATCCATAGCTTTGACTAGATGAACCTTTGTTAGCAATGTAATGTCTCTGCTTTTTAATATGCTATCTAGGTTGGTCATAACTTTGCTTCCAAGGAGTAAGCGTCTTTTAATTTCATGGTTGCAATCACCATCTGCAGTGATTTTGGAGCCCCCCAAAATAAATTCTGCCACAGTTTCTCCATCTATTTGCCATAAAGTGATGGGACCAGATGTCATGATCTCACTTTTCTGAATGTTGAGCTTTAAGCCAATTTTTTCACTCTCCTCTTTCACTTTCATCAAGAGGCTCTTTAGTTCTTCTTCACTTTATGCAATAAGGGTGATGTCATCTACATATCTGAGGTTATTGATATTTCTCCCGGCAATCTTGATTCCCGCCTGTGCTTCATCCAGCCCAGCATTTTGCATGATGTACTCTGCATATAAGTTAAATAAGCAGGATGACAATACTTGATGTACTCCTTTTCTGATTTGGAACCAGCCTGTTGTTCCATGTCCAGTTCTATCTGTTGCTTCCTGACATGCATACAGATTTCTCAAGGGGCAGGTCAGGTGGTCTGGTATTCCCATATCTGTAAGAATTTTCCACAGTTTATTGTGATCCATACAATCAAAGGCTTTGGCATAGTCAATAAAGCAGAAATAGATGTTCTTCTGAAACTGTCTTGGTTTTTTGATGATCCAGCAGATGTTGGCAATTTGATCTCTGGTTCATCTGCCTTTTCTAAAACCAGCTTGAACATATGGAAGTTCATGGTTCACGTATTGTTGAAGCCTGACTTGGAGAATTTTGAGCATTACTTTACTAATGTGTGAGATGAGTGCAATTGTGTGGTAGTTTGAGCATTCTTTGGCATTGCCTTTCTTTGGGACTGGAATGAAAACTGACCTTTTCCAGTCCTGTGGCCACTGCTGAGTTTTCCAAATTTGCTGGCATATTGAGTGCAGCACTTTCACAGCATCATCTTTTAGGATTTGAAATAGCTCAACTGAATTCCATAACCTCCACCAGCTTTGTTCATAGTGATGCTTCCTAAGGCCCACTTGACTTCACATTCCAGGATGTCTGGCTCTAGGTGAGTGATGACACCATTGTGATTATCTAGGTCATGAAGATCTTTTTTGTACAGTTCTTCTGTGTATTCTTGCCACCTCTTCTTAATATCTCTGCTTCTGTTAGGTCGCTACCATTCTGTCCTTTATTGAGCCCATCTTTGCATGAAATATTCCCTTGGTATCTCTAATTTTCTTGAAGAGATCTCTAGTCTTTCCCATTCTGTTGTTTTCCTCTATTTCTTTGCACTGATCACTGAGGAAGGCTTGTATTGTAATATTAACCAAAAAGAGACACATGATGAAATCTTGAGCAATTTTATTTGCTCAAGCTAAAATATGTGCAATTTTATGTAACCTAATTTTGCCTCAGCCCCATAAACCTTCATTAAATAAGGTTCAGTATTGAGTGGTTACAAGTAAGCTTGTAAGGTCAGGAACTGAGAACTATCACAGACATTGAATTTGTGAATGGATTTAGGGTACAGAACAATGGTAAAAGAAAGTCTAAGGTGTATTAAATCAAAACAAAGAAGCAGAAGATAAATAATCTGGAACAAAGCCTTTCACTGAATTTAGTGTGTTGCTAATGCTTGAATCAGAGAGGTCTTTAAGGATTATGTGTATTTCAGGAAATCGCTGAGCAAGTACTCTTGCTCAATAGTTCTCAAAGTGTGTTCTGTGCAACTGTAGCCTTGCAGGATAGTCTGGAGGACACAAGCATTTTCTGTTACACCTAAAGTTCCTATCCCAGTGTTGCAGACTGTAGTTTACTCACAGTCAGTGGACATTAAATATAAGCAAATTGGAGAACACTCGCTTAAAAGACTTGCTTAAAACACTTCTGTTTTATATGATTAATAAAATTCTTTTTTTCCCCCTCTACATTCCATTTAATATCATCAGAATTAATGTTCCCTGGCTACCTTTTAGGGACCCTGCTCTACTTAGATGATTTTGAATTTCAGAGCTATAAAAAGTTATTAATATTTCAGGAATATTCACATAATCTACTGAGTTAGTGATAGGAAAGTCCAGATTTTAGTGAATTGGGTGGGAATTAATTGCAAAGCAAATTGTACAAATGCTTTGAGAAATTGTTTGGCAATATCTCTTAAAGCTGAACAAATGTCTGCACCCTGACCCAGCTATTCCTTTCATTTTTACTAGTTGGAAAACGCAAGAACAGGAATGGGTATGGCATTCTTAAAAGTTGTGAACTGGAAATAAACTAGATATTGATTGATAGAAGAATGAAAACCTAAATTGTGAAATATCCATGCAGTAGATCACCGTGTAGCAGTGAGGTCAGTAAAAGTCTTACTACCCACAAACACATACATTAATCTCGAAAACAAACAGCTGAGCAATAAAATAAAATTAAAAATGGCCAGACAAAAAGAAGACATGCTGTGTAACTTCATTTCTATAAAGTTTAAGATGAAAAATAATAAGGGTAATCAATGGGAGAAATCAGAGTAGTGTTTGCTTTGGGCAGGATGAGTGACTCAGAAGGGTCAGGAGGAGACCTCTGGGATCCTGAGAACATTCTTCATCTTCACTTGGGTGTTTGCCTTGTGGAAATTCATCATACTGCATACTTAATGATAGTGTAGTTTTTGTGTATGCACACAAATTATGAATTACTTTAAAATAAATTTAAAGTTATAAATAAACATTTTAATATTGCTGTCGAAATGACTTAATGTTTAAAATTTTTTCTCTCCTTTTTGCCCAGAAAATTCTTACTTACATGCAAGTGATACTAGGCATGACAAAATATAAATCTACCCCTCAGACTCTGATTTACCATATGCCTAGATATTTAACTAATCCACTCCAGTGTTCTTGCCTGGAGAATCCCAGGACAGAGGAGCCTGGTAGGAGGCCGTCTATGGGGTCGCACAGAGTTGGACATGACTGAAGTGACTTAACAGCAGATATTTAACGTGGACTTTAGAGCTAACAATGTCTTGCCATTAGTGTGTATTTGGGTGTGTGTGCCTAGATGCATGTGTGTATAACAAACAAGTTCAAGTAAAACATGGGGACATATGATAGTATTATTCATTTATTTGACCATTTAGTTAATGTTCCAGGCAGTGGGAATATATACATGAAAAGGATAGAATAAATCCCAGATCTCATGGGCTTGCATTTTAGAATATGAAACAAATTAAACACCATATAAACAAATAAATGTATAAATAAACACAAACAGTAAAACATTAGATAAGGATTTGTGGCTTTTAAGAAAATGAAGCAGATCTAGGGAATAATGACTGTGTGTCTGTATTAGAGGATCATTTACTCTGGTCAAGGTGAGGGAAGACCTCTCTGATAAGATGACATCTGAGCAGTCTTGAATAAAGTTAAGGACTGACTAGACAGCTACCTGGAGGAAGGTAGATTTAGTCAGAACAAATAATTGGTAGGCCTGAGGACAGAGAATATGCTCAATGTTCCAGGAGTAACATGTAAAACAAGGTGGCCGGGACAAAAAGAGCAAAGGAGAGTGGTTTGGGAATAAAGAAAGAGTGATTATATTCAGGATATATTTCAAAGGTATAATGACAAACTTGGTAATAAATTGGATATGGGATCTACGAGAAAGAAAAAAATTCAAAAATGACTCCACTATTTTTGGCCTTATCAACTCACAGATTAGAGTTACTATTTAGTGAATGGAGGAAACTGTAGGATGTATAGATTGAGAAGGTGGAATAAAGAATCAAGCATTCAGTCAGGGGCATACAAAGTTTGAAATGCCTATGAGACATCCATATTCAGATGTGCACCTAGCAGCTGAATATATGAATCTAAAGTTCAGAAGAAAGATTGGAGCTAGGATATACATTTGAAAGTTGTTTGATACTAAATTGCATTTAATACAGGAAATGAGTGTGTAGATAAAGAAATGAATTAGTCTGAGAACCAATGTTTGTAAACCTTAAACATTTAGAGTTTGGGAAGACGAGAAGGAACCAGAAAGAGATTGAAAAGCAATATTGAGTGAATTAGCAAGAGAATCTGGAGTGTGTGAGTTTGTAAAGTTCACTGGAAAAGGTATTTCAGGAAGAGACTTATTGATTATCTCAAATGTTGCTCAAGGTCCAAATAAGATGAAAACAGGGAAGGGACCAGTGGATTTATACTGTAGACATTTTGGCAACCAGAGTAGGAGGAATTTTATTGTAATTGTGGGAACCAAAGCCTGGTTGGAATGGGTTTCAGGAATGATCTGGAGAAAGATTGAATATGGAGCCCTCTTAAGGGGATTTATTCCAAGGGTAGCAGAGGTTGGGTGATTGCAAGAGAAAGATGTGAGGTGAAAGTCAGATTAGTTTTTAATGACTGCACATATTCTAAAATCTGTATATAAATGGTTGAAATGATCCCATAAATGAGGGAAACTGGTGGTGTAGGACATATAGAAGCAGCTGCAGAAATGAGGGAAGCTGGGTGTCAGAAACACCTGCAGAATATTTACCATTATATAATAAATGTAGGTACAACCTGATTAAAGGGCTGATTTTTTTGTAATCTCTTTTCCTCTAAAAGTAAATATCTGATTGGATAGTTGATGTATAAGTTAACATTTTAATCATAAATTTCTATGAGAGAGAAAAAAAATCTTATTTATTATGCATTTTGGTTGGTTATATTGGAGAAGGAAATGGCAACCCACTCCAGTGTTCTTGCCTGGAGAATCCCAGATATGGGGGAGCCTGGTGGGCTGCAGTCCATGGGGTAGCTAAGAGTCAGACACTACTGAGTGACTTCACTTTCACTTTTCACTTTCATGCATTGGAGAAGGAAATGGCAACCCACTCCAGTATTCTTGCCTGGAGAATCGCACGGATGGGGGAGCCTGGTGGGCTGCCGTCTATGGGGTTGCACAGGTGGGGAAGGACTGAAGCGACTTAGCAATGGTTGGTTATAGGTACATTGATGGACTCTTTGTTATTATTGAGGTTTTCAACATATTCAGGAGACTGGTTACATCTCCTTTTGCATAATACTTACTTATTACCTGGAATAAAGCAATCCCATTAGCATTCTGATGTTCAAGAGCCTGTTCTATATTCGCTCTTCTGAAATGGCCAATAAGAAAAGTAGTAGAGAAAGTAAAGAGAAATAAAAGCTTGAAAGTTAACTGCCTGTCAATTATGAATTTGCTTTTTCAGAGGAGTTAGTTATCTAGAAATGTTAGAATAAAGGGGCTATATATAGTAAGGAAGCCTCTTGTTTATTGTAAACTGCATATTTTATTTTACTTTTATTTCAGTAAAATTATAAACTGCATATTTGGCTAACTTCCCTTGTAGTTTAGCTGGCAAGAATGTGCCTACAATGCGGGAGACCTGGATTCAGTCCCTGGGTTGGGAAGATCCCCTGGCGAAGGGAAAGGCTATGCACTCTAGTATTCTGGCCTAGAGAATTCCATAGACTGTATAGTCCATGGGGTCGCAAAGAGTCGAACACGACTGAGCAACTTTCACTTTCAGGCTTTTTAAACTCATCTTACAAAACAGAGAAATGAGCTCAGAACAAGAGTTGGTTAGTTTCCATATCTAACATAAGAGATCTAGGGCAGAAGTATTGAATGGAATAAAATTTCAGCTTTTTAGTTTATGCATTCAACTATAAGATTCTTTAGCTTGATTACATACATTTTTCTAGGTCTTGATGCTGTGAATAATAGTTTTCTATATTATTGATTAGCAGTGAGAAAAAAAACTACTATTTTAAAATCAGCTGTGTCACTTAAATTATAAAAATTATAAAGATGTAAAAAGGCATGTTATCTGATAGAACTTTTTAATAGTATTAGGACATTTAAAGTGTCCATGGTATTATACAGAGCATGGATTCTTCTATATATAGCTTGCTCATCCAGGAGTCTACTTTCTGCTGACCTCTGGATGCAACTGTTTGAACTTTATTCATCTTCCTCCTCTTTTCTACTGTGGCTGTTAATAAATAGCACTATCCTTTTAGTCATCATAGCTGGACAACTTTATTAAGCCCTCTCTCAGCAGTGAGATTTAGCTATGATAAATAGTTACCCTAAAAAAAGTTAAGATTAATCTTGTTGGTATACTTTTCACTAAAGTATTCCTTCTCACCATGCCCATGGCCATTCTTGCCTTCATGCCTTTTCTAATACTCCCCAAAAAGTAGTCAGAGTTTCCAGATTGTCAAGGCCTTCAGGATTTGTCCTCTGATGTTTCAACCTTTTCTCACTCTATTCCCTAATCACCTTGTTTGCCCAAGGGAAGTGGTCTTCTGTCCATACCATTTCCTAAACATGCTCTCAGCTTTCCTACCTCCATGCCTTTGCTCACACTGTTCTATGAGCCACAGGTTGGAGATCAAGAGACATTTTCCTACTAATATCACCTAGGGAAACTTTCCCACATCTTTGACTTTTTAAAATCCTCTGGCTCTTGATGGACCATCTCAAATATCAGCTCACTTTCAGCCTCATGACCCTTCCTGGAATCACTATCTTTGCAGTGTCTCTGTAATGCTAAACTAAAGCATTATCCTCATTTTAAAGATGACTAAACTGAGGCTCAGGGAGGTTTAATGATCTGTCTGCACCACAGAGCTAATATGTGGCATCCTGAGACACCAAAACCATGCTGTTTTAAGGCACTCAGCTGCCTTCTAAATGTTCCTTGACTGAATGAAGAAGTAAATGAATTTGTCATTTTCCATTTTTCATAATTTAAAATCGGGAAGTACTAAATGGTGCTTCTCTGTCAGTAAGAAGTCTTGCAGGACTAGAACAAAGTAGATTATTACTGACATAAACTGAAAAATGAGAAAATGTGAGAAATTTCTGAAGGGACCCAACAGTAAGGCCGTGTTGTCTGTGAAAGAAAATGAAATGAAAAGCAAATGTTTTATACATCAGTGTCTCTTTTGCTGTCTCGTACACCAGGTTATTGTTACCATCTTTCTAAATTCCATATATATGCGTTAGTATACTGTATTTATGTTTTTCCTTCTGGCTTACTTCACTCTGTATAATAGGCTCCAGTTTCATCCACCTAATTAGAACTGATTCAAATGTATTCTTTTTAATGGCTGAGTAATACTCCATTGTGTATATGTACCACAGCTCTCTTATCCATTCATCTGCTGATGGACATCTAGGTTTGCTTCCATGTCTTGGCTATTATAAACAGTGCTGTGATGAACATTGGGGTACACGTGTCTCTTTCCCTTCTGGTTTCCTCAGTGTGTATGCCCAGCAGTGGGGTTGCTGGATCATAAGGCAGTTCTATTTCCAGTTTTTTAAGGAATCTCCACACTGTTCTCCATAGTGGCTGTACTAGTTTGCATTCCCACCAACAGTGTAAAAGGGTTCCCTTTTCTCCACACCCTCTCCAGCATTTATTATTTGTAGACTTTTGGATCGCAGCCATTCTGACTGGTGTGAAATGGTACCTCATAGTGGTTTTGATTTGCATTTCTCTGATAATGAGTGATGTTGAGCATCTTTTCATGTGTTTGTTAGCCATCTGTATGTCTTTTTTGGAGAAATGTCTATTTAGTTCTTTGGCCCATTTTTTGATTGGGTCGTTTATTTTTCTGGAGTTGAGCTGTAGGAGTTGCTTGTATGGGAGAGGGAGAGGGTGGGAAGATTTGGGAGAATGGCAATGAAACATGTAAAATATCCTGTAGGAAACGAGTTGCCAGTCCAGGTTCGATGCATGATGCTGGATGCTGGGGGCTGGTGCACTGGGACGGCCCAGAGGGATGGTATGGGGAGGGAGGAGGGAGGAGGGTTCGGGATGGGGAGCACATGTATACCTGTGGCGGATTCATTTTGATATTTGGCAAAACTAATACAATTATGTAAAGTTTAAAAAATAAAATAAAATTAGAGAAAAAAAAAAAAAGAAAACTAAAAAAAAAAAAAAAGAAAAGCAAATGTTTTCATCTTTTACTTATATGTTTTAATGATGTAGTGTGTGAAAATAACAACAACAATAAAAATAAATGTCTTGAAATAACCTAGAACAGTTATTAAGTGCTTCATACAAGGGAGACATTTTTGGATATTTTATATATTTGTTTTTTGTTGTTGTTTAGTCACTAAGTTGTGTCCGACTCTCTGTGACCCCATGGACCATAGGCCACTGGTCTCCTCTGTCCATGGGATTTCCAAAGTAAGAATACTGGTGTGGGTTGCCATTTCTTTCTCCAGGGGATCTTCTTGGCCTAGGGATCAAAGCTGCATCTCCTGTGTTGGCAAGTGGGTTCTTTACTACTGAGCCACCAGGGAAGCCCCATTATATATATATATATATATGTATGTTAACTTTTTATTTAGCCATCATGCCAGTTCTGCAAATTAAGTATCATCATAACTACTTTATGATTGAAGGAAAGGGGGCCAAATAGATAAAGTCACTTGCTCTGGGTTAAGCATTAGTGTTACAATTGGAATTCAGAGATAAAAGACAGCAGCATGTACTCTATTGATTTAACTGAATAAGGACTATAGAGACAGAGGATAACATATTTTGAGGTTAATTTTTAATCACACTTACATAAGTGGAAAGAGCTAAAGCTTTTAATGACACTAAGACCATGACTCCTAGTCCCTTATATTAAAAAACCAATATAAAAGCAGAAATAATATAATTCCAAAGAACTTCAAAAGTTGCCCAAATTCCTTTGCTAAACAAATGACCATTAAAATTGATAAATCACTGGATCACTAGACAGAATTAAGATCCCTGTCATCACTACAAAAGCTTCCAAGTATTCAGTTGTAATAATACTTGATCTGAAGCAGAATATTTTGCGTATGTTTTAATATATGTGAAATGTAAGATGTTGACTTTCAGGGTTAATCCAAGCCCACAGACTGAATAAAATTAACTCCTGTGATATTGAAACATTGCGCAGAATAAAAGCAGAGTTATTCTGCATGAGCCTAATCTCTCCTTCAGAGAGCACCTAGTCAGATCACCAGGCAAATGTATGGTGTTCTCCGATGGTTATCCAGCCCAACTAGCCTTGCTTATGCCACTGGCCTATTTGGTGGTGATCCTTTAGACTCGATGTAGCTCCCATGTTGACAGAATTTGAAAATTTTTGGTCCCCCTTTTATCATATAAATTAATCATGTTCTGCTGATACAATGTTACCAATTAAAAGAAAAAAATCTATTCAAAAAGTACTTTGATTTGATCACATTTAATTTAGTTCCTAATTTCTGAATTAAATAAAATTTAAAAGAATCTCATAAACTCATACTTGTTTGCAGTCTCAGACACTCTATTTGTACTATGCTTTTGATGTATTATTGCTTGATACTTAAACTATAATCTTGGTCACTGTGTCGACACACTTTCTTTCCAATGACCACACCAGTGGTCGGCATAGGCATTGGGTTTTTTGGTTTGAAAGATACGATCTGAGAAAGAGCATGTATAGTTGTCTTTGAAGGGGCACTTAGTGCTTCTACCAGCAGAATTTATCATAGCTCTTAGGGTTGCCTCTGAGAAGAGCCATCTGCCTGGGGATTGAAAACACGGCTGTGGATGACTGAGGTCATATGGCACTCAGTTAATTTTTATTGGGGACCTCAGCTCTGGCTCATTTCCTCACTTTCTTGAGTGGCTCTAGTTTATTGCTTTTTCATGCTCCTGGTTTCCCAAAACTCATAATCCTAGAATCAATGTTACTTTGCCTCATAAACCTAATGGCCAAATGCTTGAAGAGTCTCCACTAATTGTCACAGTGGACAGGCTTGGGAAGGTGTGTGAGGTCCCATGTGGCCTCTGAGCCCTGCAGAGAGATCTTACCATCTCTGGTCATCAGTTTTCTGGGAGCCCATGTGAATGTGCCCCAAACTAGCAATTGCCTTGCATATTCAGCAATCATCTTTGAACTCCTCTGTCAAATTATGAAACTTGTTTAGTACAGTCTTCATTATCTTGCCAGGGTGTCTCAGCAGGACATTAAGATGTTAACAGAGAACTTAAAAACATTCCAACTAACTATAATAAATTTGTAAATTCCCTTTTTTCTTTCCCACATTCTTATTACCACTACTACCATATTGTCATTAGGTGAATATTCTGGCAAGAAATTCCAATCGAATGATCATTCATTAATTTTTTTTCCCCCACCAAAACAGAGAGAGATGGAGAGTGAATGTATTTTCAGACATAATTATGATGACTTCAAACTTCACTTTAGAATTACTAAAATGGAAAACAATAGTTTGCTGGGGGGTTTTTGTTTTTATTTTTTTGCTTTACAGACAAAAATTAAAACAAAAATTGCTATAAAGCAAAAATTTGGTAGTGGAAACCTGGAAAAGGTATAAATTCTTAAAATTCCTCCTGAGGGATGTGGTTAGGAATAATAAATTCATGAAAGTTCTCTTTGAATAAAAAAAAGCCTCATCTGTCATACATGACATTATTGTCCAAGACATTATCTTATAATGTCCTGCAAAAACTTTTTGTTTCTGATTATCAGATTCAGGAGACAGTGAAATTGTCTTGTAAGAGTATATTTCAGTCTACTTAACTAGATATAATTTTACCTATTTCACTGAGGAAAAACTGAGGAAACATGATGCTAAAGTTCAGGTCACTTAAAATCACTTCATCAGCTGTGTAAATAGCACATGCCTTTTTGCATTCATTCTTCATCTCCATTGCTATGTTTCAATCAGATGTTCATTATTCTACCCTACTATTTGGATTCCTTAAATGCTAAAATGCCACATGAGTAGCGGAGAAATTTCTTCAGGCTTTTGTGTGGTTATTGTTGCTAAGGAAACCATTTCCTTTGCACTGCAGTGTATGGGACATCTGTGCCATGCTGAATCTGCTACAGAAAGACACAGAACATCAGGAATAGAAAGCGAAAGGAGGGAAGAACATAAAATAACAAAACAGGAAAAGTAATACAAGTAGAACTCCTTTTAAATAACACTCTGCCAGTTATATATAGATAGATAGATAGATATAGATATAGATATAGAAAAAAGTAAGGTATGTATGTGTAATTCTCAGCAACATGGGATATATTTATGCCTATCACTGCCAACTTCTGGACTAGGTCTTTTTTTTCCCTTCAGTAAAACTCCTGGTGGCACTTACTCCTGTAGGGCCCTGCCAGTCTTATAAACCTCATCACGGCCATTATCACTTACCAGAGAAGGAAATACTGACAGTGTTGCAGTGTTTGAGTCAGTACGCCTCTCAGACCCGGTGGTCTTCTAGCCTTATCCCCAAATCCTACCCCCACTCATGTCTTTTTTTTTTCTCATACCCTCTCCCCAGGTAGTGCTAGCAATTAAGAACCTGCCTGCCAATGCAATAGATGTAAGAGACACAGGTTCAATCCCGGGGTCCAGCAGATCCCCTGGAGGAGGGCATGCCAACCCATCCAGTATTCTTGTCTGGAGAATCCCATGGACAGAGGAGCCTGGCAGGCTACTGTCCATAGGGTCACAGAGTCAGACATGACTGAAATGACTTAGCACAGCATATGTCCTCTTGCTTACTTTTATGCCCTAAAGTAGTTTCTTTACTCCTACTTTAGACTTTCCCCTGCACCCTTCCCTGTCCTCCCTAGAATATTTATTTCTAGTAAATAATTCAATGATCTCTTTGTTTCCTGCCTTGAAATCTGACCATCCCCTGAGGATGCTGCTTGTTCTGCAGTCATTTCAAGAGAAGGCTGACCATTCTGTCAAACCCCATAGTCCTTAGGCTCAGAGAATGAAAAGCTGGTCTATATCCTACCTCCTCTTCTAAGCGTTACTCTTCCATCCTGACCTAAAACCTTGTCTTCTTAACAAACCCTTCTTGTCACTGACATTGACCTCTCACTGTTACCTGCCACCTTGTCAGTCCCTTTATTCAGTCAAGTGTTGGAGCTCGAATTGCAGTCTTTCTTCATGCTAATCTAGAATATTTCTTCATTCATGTAAGTGACCTAGTCTCACAGTTACTAAACATTTTAACTCTGCTGTCTATTCAGTTTCAACCAACATGCCCAGGACTGTGCACTTGTTAACAACTTCAGAAGTCTAAACATGAGTCTCTCATGACCTCATTCTTACCACACATCTTTTTCCACCTCTCAGAAAACTCCAGCTCTTGATCTCAGTATCTCCTGGTTTCTCTTCTTTTCTCTCTTTGTTTCTATTAATCCTGACCCCTTGGTGTTCCTTCACCTATCCCGAAGATGTTTTTTATTATGTACCACTGTTGCTTCCTGAGTCTTTTGTTACCCCTCTATGAATCCCTATCTTAATCTCGCTCCTTTGTTTTTCTGCAGCACCTGCCCAAGATTCCCAGCCTTGAGCACGTGCTACAGGATGCCTCATCTTTCACTGTGTCAGCTGAGTATATAATGCTTGATAAAGTTGCCAGTTGATAGAACTCTACACTTAAATCCAAGATTTTCATCCTGAGCCTTATTCCATGTACCACAAATGTACCACAAAGGCTGTATATTATCCTTGCTCAACATTCACTCTCATTCTCCCAGATAGCAATTCCCAATCCTCTCAGAGGTAATCCATCCTTATAAGGAACAAGAGGATTGTGTAAAGGCTAAGGAAGCAGTTAGGAAGAAATTCAGTCAGTTCAATTGCTCAGTCATGTCCAACTCTTTGCTACCCTATGGACTGCAGCATTCCAGACTTCCCTGTCCATCTCCGACTCCAGAGCTTGCTCAGACTCATGTCCATTGAGTCAGTGATGCCATCCAACCATCTCATCCTCTGTTGTCCCCTATCATACTGAAAACCCCATGAATAGTATGAAAAGGAAGCAGTTAGCTGTTATCAAAAGGAAGAATAGGAATTAAAACAAAGATTTCACTATGTCTAAAAGCAAGAAGAACTTTTGGTTGTATATTATTGTTGATGGTGACATAAGAAAGTCTTGTTTCCTAGAATACTTTCTTTTGAAACAACTAAAGAATTGGATTTATATTTCTTTTCCCACCTTCACAATTTTCTTTATTTAAAAAATTTCTAGATTAACACTTAAATCACAGGTTATTTTAGAACATGATCATTTACGTGGTCTATTGATTACTTTTTATCACATCAAATTTGACATTTTTCCATGTCATTTTGTTCATTCTCCCTTGGGAACTCTATTCTTTTTTATGGCTTCAATTATCACCTCCAGAATATTCCCCCAAACCAATCTGCAACTCTCACCTCTCTTTTGAACTTCAGTCTCAAATGTCCAAATGTCAGTTTGACGTATGCATGGGTAGTCTGCTGTCACTTCCAACTCAGCATGTTGAAAACTAATTTGTCTTACTGTCCCCATCCAAATCAGTTGGATGATTTCCATATTTCCATACTATGTACTTTATCCCAAGTTCAAACATCAGTGTTAGCTTTCATTTTCCTTTCTTCCTCTTTCAAGGATATATTTTCTTTTTCTGACGTCAGTTCTCACACAATCAGAATTCCCTTGTTTATTCCTGTTCTGTGTGGAAGTAGCACATACCATTATCTCTCTTTTTTCATCCTTCAAGCTGGAAACCCTTGGTGAATATTGCCTTTTGTCTACAAGTCCTCGTGTAAACATTTTTATTCATTCCTTATTTACCAGTCTTTTTTAGTCTCTACTTTTTTTTGAATCACTCTCTTTCCACTTTCTTCCTTGCAACATTGTTGTTCAATATTAATGAAATTGGTCAAGGAAGAAGATGGGATGGCAATGTATGTATGTGTAGTTTAACATATATATGTAAAGTCATGTACATGTTATGATGAAGATTCTGAGTCACAGAGACAAGAATTAATACAAAAACTTAGTGAGACAGATGTACAGCACTTTAAGCTAGTGTAGGTTCCTTTTAAGCAGGACAAGCTTAAGCTGACCTTCATACTAATGAGCACCAGCATGGGAAATTACTTAATGTGAGACCATATAGTATATGCTTTTTGACAATTATTCATAAATATCAAGTTTTAAAAATCACTAACTGCTTAAATAAGCTCTATAACAGTACAGAAAACACCATTCGGAAAAACTAATCTTTTCTGAACAGTACACTTATTAATGACCATTTCTATTTTCCTTTCTCTTCCTGAAATGTAAAGAATTTGTCAAAAGAGTGATCTCAAATTACTTAGATAATAAACCCTGTATGATACAAGTCAACCTAGGGATAGAGACAAGAAACTCCAAAAATAAACTTAAAACTGGAAAAATTAAGAAAACAAACATACATATATATCTTTCCTGGACCCAACCATTATTGCTTTTGATTCTGTTTTTTTGTTTGTTTTTATTCAGATTGCAAGCTCCCAAAGCAGCGCTGTAATCATGCAAATATTCCCTGTAATAACTTGGGGACACTCACAGAGGCCTTCTCTCTATTATCAGAGAGCACAGTACAATTTATTGAGCTGCAAAAATGGAATTGGGTCCCTCAAATTTAAACTTTGCATCATGTATAGTTAAGTGACTGCATAGCAGCATCCTGCACATGACCGTGATTATTAAATGAATGACAGTTTAAAATCTTCCTGGTGTGCTGAAGGCTTTGCAGAAAACAAAGGGGTCTCAGAAGGTCTGTTAGGATTGCTGCAAAAGCACACTGTATGATCACCCACATTGGGTCTTGATATGAAGTCACAGCTGGGAATATTACAATTATTTTCATACTTATGAGAATATAATTGTATTTTATGATCTCTTATGTGATAATATAGACCCAAAAAGTCAGTGAAGGAACTAAAGAAAGAAATGCTGTAAATTATCACAGAGTTGTAGTCTGTCCTCCTAGAGTAGGGCTTTAGGTTGATTTCAATGTTTCCAACATTTTGCAGAGTCAAAAGAGATGATTTTCATTGCCTCATTTGCTAAAAGCACATTTAAAAACTAACTTTAAAAGTGAGCCTTAAAGTTCATTTTTCTTTTTGGCAATTGTAAATTTTTTAAGAAAGGTGTTATCATCATGAATGATGCTAAAGAAATACTTGAAAGACCTAAAACTATAAAACTCTTGTAAGAAAACATAGACAAAGCTCCTTGACATTGGTCTTGGCAATGATTTTGGGGGGGTATGACACCAAATGTACAAGCAACAAAAGCAAGAATAAACAAATGAAACTACATCAAACTTCTTCATAGCAAAATAAATGACCAACAAAGTGAAAAACAACCCCCTGAATGGGAGAAAATATTTGCAAATCATATTTTTGATAAAGGGTTAATATCCAAACTGTATATGGAAGTCATATTAATACAACAGCAGCAATAACAATAACAACAGCAAAAAAAAAAAAAAAAAAAACTGATTAAAAAGTGAGCAAAGGAACTGAATAGGTATTTTTTTTCCAAAGAAGATATATAACTGGGTAACAGGTACTTGAGAGGCGTTCACATCACTAGTGATCAAGAAAATGCAAATTAGAATTACGGTAAGCTATCATCTCATAGCTGTTAGAATGGCTGTTATCAAAAATCAAGAAATAACAAGTGTTTGTAAGAATGTGGAGTTAACAGTTTCTACACTGTTGGTGGAAATGTCAATTGGTTTACCCACTAAGGAAAATAATAGAGTGGATCCTCAAAAATTAAAAATAGAACTAATATTTTTACTTAAAAAACCAAAGGAACTTTTTGGCCAGCTATGTATATGTACACACACACACAAAAATTAAAAATAGAACTGATATTTTTACTTAAAAAAACCAAAGGAACTTTTGGCCAACTATGTATATGTACACACACACACACACACATTTTTTAGCCATAAGATGCGAAGGAAGTCTTGCCACATATAACAACAGAAATGTACTTTAAGGACATTATTCTACATTAAGTAAGTCAGACAGAGAAAGATAAATACTGTATGATCTTATGTACGTGTGGAATCTTAAAAAAAAAAAAAAAATCTCCTAGAATCAGAGTAGATTAGTAGTTCACAGAGGCAGGGGTTTGGGGAAAATGAGTTAAAGTGGTCAGTGGGTATGTCCAGTTCAGTTCAGTTCAGTCGCTCAGTCGTGTCCAACTCTTGCAACGCCATGAATCACAGCACGCCAGGCCTCCCTGTCCATCACCAACTCCCGGAGTTCACTCAAACTCACATCCATCGAGTCAGTGATGCCATCCAGCCATCTCATCCTCTGTCGTCCCCTTTTCCTCCTGCCCCCAATCCCTCCCAGCATCAGAGTCTTTCCCAATGAGTCAACTCTTCGCATGAGGTGGCCAAAGTACTGGAGTTTCAGCTTCAGCATCATTCCCTCCAAAGAAATCCCAGAGCTGATCTCCTTCAGAATGGACTGGTTGGGTCTCCTTGCAGTCCAAGGGACTCTCAAGAGTCTTCTCCAACACCACAGTTCAAAAGCATCAATTCTTCAGCACTCAGCTTTCTTCACAGTCCAACTCTCACAGCCATACACGACACAGTTATAAGATGAATAAGTTCTGGGGATTTAGTATGCAATATACAGTACAGGGGCTATAGGTAACTGCTGCTGCTGCTAAGTCACTTCAGTCGTGTCCGACTCTGTGCGACCCCATAGACGGCAGCCCACCAGGCTCCCCTATCCCTGGGATTCTCCAGGCAAGAACACTGGAGTGGGTTGCCATTTCCTTCTCCAATGCATGAAAGTGAAAAGTGAAAGTGAAGTTGCTCAGTCGTATCCAACTCTTCGTGACCCATGGACTGCAGCCTACCAGGCTCCTCTGTCCATGGGATTTTCCAGGCAAGAGTACTGGAGTGGGGTGCCATTGCCTTCTCCTAGGTAACTGTAGAGTGTTATATATTTGAAAACTACTAAGAGTAGATCTCAGAGTTCTCAGCACACACACAAATAATGATAACTATATAAGATAGACGTGTTAAGAAACCTTATTGTAATAGCCACTTTCTAATATATACATACATCAAATCATCATGATGTACACCTGAAATTTATAAAATGATGTGTGACAATTATATCTCAATAATACTGAAGAAAAGAAATACTTGAATCCAAAGTAAAATCTCAATACTGTTTATGTTTTCTTGCTACCATAGGTATTGATCACAGATGAGCCAGAGGATGTATACACAGTTTGGGCACATTTACCTGGCATAATGTCCATATTTATTTTAAAAATGATGCTTGTTTTTTTCTTTCCATGCCTGATTGGTCTTGCGTGAGAATTTAGAACTATGTTAATGGCATAAACCTCTTCTGTTCCAGTTATTTCATGCCAACTTTATAACACAAAACAATTGCTAGTCATTTTATTCACATATTCAGTATTTACATATTCATTTTTTCACATTGTCAAAATACTCATGTTAGGAATTTATTATGTACATTGTTACTTTGTAAGACATATTTAGATAAGACTATCTGAGATTATCTTTAAGTATACTATAATCAAAGAATTTGCATTTAAGTAGGAGAATTTAGTCATATAAACAATAAACTATAAAAAAGAAGTGTCATAAGAGTTTTAGGAATGTTCTAGAGAAGTTCAGTGGAGAGAGACTACCTTAATTTGCTGGGATGAAAGACTTAATGGAGTCAGTGACATTTGAGCTAAAAATTTAAGATATTTTCCTTATGCAGGAATACTCAATTATATTTTAAATAAACAGTAAGTAATAAATACACCTCTCCATTTGCACTGAAGTCAGCTCTGGGCCGAGTGAATAATTTTTAAGATTTAAAAAAAAAGCTTTATTATTGCTTTGTACAGAATGCAAAACATACACAACTGAGTTAGGAGACCAGAATTTCACTCATTGTGTACCTAGGCAAGTCAGAATCCTCTAGATACCATTCTTCAGCTATAAAATAAGAGTCTTAGACAAGACGGTTTTCCACATCCACAATGCTCAAAGTGGAGACTTCGCAGTAGAGGAAGCATGACATTTCAGGCAGAAGGGAAAAGGGAGTGTGTTTCTGTGAGGAAAAACCTTAAGACATGAAAACAGGAATGTGTAGTTATCTGGAGCATAGTGAGCAAACCATTCTGTCCTTAGTCTTGGCTGTAGACACGTTCATCCCCAGAGCTATTGCTCTCCAAAATAACTTTCCAATTATAAATCAAGAACACTGCCTCTTCTTACTCTCCTCACTTCTACACATGATCCTATTTCAGTCTGCATCTTCAGACAATTACTAGCCTCCAATCCAAACATTCTAGGGGTGTTTAACAACTTCAAGATATGATAAGAAGCAATAGCCCAAAGTAAATGAAGGATTCTAGAGCTGAAGCCCACGAAATCAGTTCTTGTTGGTGCTAACATGAGACTTCACACACGGTCCAGCTCAGTCCGTCTTCAGTGACTGTTGGGGTCAAGTTCATCAGCTAAGGGTACGTGGCCCTGAGCAAGAAATTAGAAGACCTATAGTGATTATATCTCCTCTGGTTCTGCCCTTAACCACAGACAGCCCTTCAGTAAGTCATTTGCTCACTGAGATTCAGATTCTCCACATTTCACTTGACAGTGCTATTAATATCTTTTCTGCATCTTTCAGATACAACAATTTGATATATGTGAGGACTTTTTGGAAAAATACAAAATGTTGAACAAATGTAAAGTGTCATTTGATTGAAAAACTTTCCAGATATGCTCACATATATTTAAGGCTTATGGTAGTCACTAGGTCCTCTTTTAAACATAGTAATAGATTTACTGATGTTATTGCAATGCTCTTATTAGATGAAGGCTTCTGCCCACCCACCGGTGGTTAGTGGGAAGAGTGGAAGTAGAGGTTGTAAAAGTATATAATAATGTGACAGAAATATGCAGGCAGAAATGACTGTTTAGATAACAGTATTTTGGGCTGAGTACTATAAAATGCTAGATCTAAGATTAGCCATTGACTTAGTATCCATCTATGAAAAATGTTTATTGACTTTCTGAAATGTGGTAATAGGTTTTTTTTTTATTCCTTTAACATCCTGAAATAATAATGTGCTGTGCTTTAATCAGCAAGTGGCAACATAAATAGGTAATAAAAACTCACTTCCCAAATGTAAATAGTAAGCTTCCAGATATCATTTTATCAACATCTCTATAGTGGTATTTATAATTGTCTTTGGCCATTTAAATTTAATAATAATATCGTCACATTTCTCATTGCAATTTCATATATACAAACTGTTTTTTAGCCAGAGTAGTTAATTTTGTGTGTATATATATGCATGTGATATACATATATATATATATATACACACACACATACATGCATATATACATATATGTATGTATGTATATGTATATATACATACACACATTCATAAGAAATACATGTGAAATAATTTTCACTTAATGTATTCATAGGTACACATATACATGTATTCATGTAACGTTTCTGATAGTTGGTCATTTATTATATATAAAAATGGAAATATTCAGTCTAATAGATAACAGTGCTTTATTTCAGATCCAAATTTTATGACATGATGACTTAGATCAAACTGTTAGATTGTATTTATATAAATAAATATAGAGAATATTTAGGTAGAAAGTTTTTGCTCTGACTTTTATGTTTAAGGGACAACAAATAGTTAATAATTAAAGAATATCAGTTTAACATAACTAATATCTGAAGATTGATACCATCTCTAAGAAATATACTTCTATAAAAATATGTGACAACTATATAGCAGGCTCAAGATATCCACTTAATTGAAACCATTAATTGTGTCAATCATGTTGACTACAGACTTTCAGACTTTGTATGCAGTTCAGCCTATTTGGACAATTGTAAAAAACTGAATTCTTTTTTTTTTTTTAATTTTATTTTATTTTTAAACTTTACATAATTGTATTAGTTTTGCCAAATATCATAAAAACTGAATTCTTTATAAATTCTGCATGTCAAGGAAACTATTCTTGTGAGGCATTGCCTGTCAGAATGAGGAGATGCATGTGAGCTTGTAGAGTTACTTATGGTTCACAAATATGGTTCTGAAGCGTGATTATCTTAAAAATGTGACCAAGATCAAGATGGTGCTTGAGGCCCCATGGAGCACTTACACAAGATCCCACACAAGCCTTGGTGGTCTGTTTATCATCTTTTCAAAGACAACTAGTTTTGTTCTGTGTAATTATGACTAGTCTGCCTCCAAACATGTTTCCTTTCAACAAAAATGGAAGCATTTAAAAGGTCACCTTTGAATCAATACCTATGCCAAACTATCTTGCTCCTGGAGAACATCTCAAAATGCATTTCCACCAATGATAACTTAGTACTTTCTTCATTATTATTTTTTTAGACAAAGGGGACACATTTTCAGGAATAGAAACAGAAAGAAGAAACAACCACAGATTTTACTAAGTAGTCACAACCTGGTAGAAACAGCACTTCAGGACTGAGGTCAGATGCATCTTGAGACTTGGCACCACACCTCTTCTTCCTGTGGGAGTATCCTCCACTGCCCAGCGGGCCACTGCCTTTCATTTTCTGGGCACAGATCAGATACACATAGTAGGGAGCAATGTGTCAGAGTAGATGAAACAAAAACTTCAGATTTATTCAAGATCCAAACCCTGGGGCTTCCCTGGTGGTTCAGTTGTAAAGAATCTGCCTGCCAATCGATGGAGACAAGAGTTCAATCCCTGGCCCAGGAGAATCCCACATGCCGCAGAGCAACTAAGCCTGTGCACCACAGCTACTGAGCCTGTGCTCTGGAGCTCGGGAGCTGCAACTACTGAACTCACGTGCCGCAGCTACTGAAGCCTGCAGGCCTTAGCACCTGTCCTCTGCAACAAGAGAAGCCACCGAAATGAGAAGCCTGTGTACTGCAACTAGAGAGGAGCTCCCACTTGCTACAACTAGAAAAAAGCCTATGCAGTACCAAAGACTCAGCACAACCAAAAAATAAATAAATAAATAAAATTATTTTTAAAAAGGAAATTGTTTACATGAGCAAAATTAGATGCTGGTCAAGCCTGAACCATCCAAGTAATATAGTATTCCCCTTCCACAGTAAAATGAAGCTTCCACATATTACTATTCCAAAAAATAATAATTTTACATCGTATCTCTGCCACTTAATAGCTATGTGATTTGAGGCAAAGTAACTCTCCGAGCTTGGTTTACTGATCTGTAGAAATGTCTATGTAATAGAACTGTTGAGTGTCTAAACCAATGTGTATATTACATAGGACAGTGTCTAGAACATATAGGAGCTTAATACTTAGTAGCTATAATGAGATAACCTAACTTATATTGGGATTGCTTAGTATGATTTGCCCACAAAGGTGCGTATAAAGCCATGGTTTTTCCAGTAGTCATGTATGGATGTTAGAGTTGGACCATAAAGAATGCTGAACACAGAAGAATTGATGCTTTTGAGTTGTGGTATTAGAGAAGACTCTTGAAAGTCCCTTGGATTGCAAGGAGATTAAACCAGTCAATCCTAAAGGATATCAATCCTGAATATTCATTAGAAGGACTGATGCTGAAGCTAAAACTCCAATACTTTGGCCACCTGATGTGAAGAACTGACTCGTTGGAAAAGACCTGATGCTGGTAAAGATTGAAGGCAGGAGGAGATGGGGATGACAGAGGATGAGATGACTGGATAACATCACTGACTCTATGGACATGAGTTTGAGCAAGCTCTGGGAGATGGTGAAGGTCAGGAAAGCCTGCTGTGCTGCAGTCCAATGGGGTCACAAAGAGTCGGGCATGACAGAGTGGCTGAACAACAACATGATGACAGAATCTAACTCATATTTGGATTGTTTACTCTGGTTTTCTAGAGTTAGAGACAGAGTTTTAATGAAAGCAGGTATATTTTATTTCTGTAAGACAAGTTTTCCTTCCACCAGTAACATGTTATGACAGAGATCTCCAAGTTACTTATTTATTTGAAGGACGTTACTTTTACCTCAACTGACATTCCTGTCGAAATCAGTTCTAATAGGCAACCCAGTAGCATGTTCAGGGTGACCTCAAACATTTTGCATAGTCATCATAAACATATTTCTTCCATTTGTGAGAAAAATTAGCATAGTGTGGATAGTAATATGGGAAATTTTCAAGTGATTTACTGTAATGAGATCATTACAATAAAGCAATGAAAAATGTTTATGTAGTCAAAGTATATCATAATTGCAAGACTGGTTGTTAATAGATGGGTATGCACAGATTTTGCTGCCTTATAAAGCATGAGTTGTCACCTTTTTAGGAAAAAGGACAATCCGGCATTCTGGAAGGCCCTTTGTCATTTGTTATGCCTAAAGTCGCCTCCCCCTCCCCTTCTTTGTGTGAAGCAGCGAAGACACCTTCCTTACCATGTTCTCCAAACTTGTTTTCTTAATGTGACCAAGTTTTGAAATACGATACACTTGCTATCTACTTATACTTTTACTACTGAGAGATAAAAGAAAATACATATGTTGGTCTCTGCCTTCAGCCCCTGGCACAGAGCTCCTGAAACCTTTGTAATTTCCAGGTGATAATACCACTGTGGTGGTGATTTAGTTGCTAAGTCATGTCCTACTCTTGCCACCCCATGGACTATAGCCAGCCAGGCTCCTCTGTCCATGGGATTTCCAGGGCAAGAATACTAGAGTGGAATGTCATTTCCTTCTCCAGGGGATCTTCCCTATCCAGCAATCAAACTCAGGTCTCCTGCATTGCAGGCAAATTCTTCACTGACTGAGCCACCAAACATCTTTTGCTCTATTGAGGCAACTCTAGGTGGGCTCCTGAATGACCCCTAGATGAATACCAGTCACCAGAAAGACCAAACCATGATTCAGTTCAGTTCAGCCGCTCAGTCGTGTCCAACTCTTTGCGACCCCATGAATCGCAGCACGCCAGGCCTCCCTGTCCATCACCAACTCCCGGAGTTCACTCAGACTCACGTCCATCGAGTCAGTGATGCCATCCAGCCATGTTATCCTCTGTCGTCCCCTTCTCCTCCTGCCCCCAATCCCTCCCAGCATCAGAGTCTTTTCCAACGAGTCAACTCTTCGCATGAGGTGGCCAAAGTACTGGAGTTTCAGCCTCAGCATCATTCCTTCCAAAGAAATCCCAGGGCTGATCTTCTTCAGAATGGACTGGTTGGATCTCCTTGCAGTCCAAGGGACTCCCAAGAGTCTTCTCCAACACCATAGTTCAAAAGCATCAATTCTTCGGCGCTCAGCCTTCTTCACAGTCCAACTCTCACATCCATACATGACCACAGGAAAAACCATAGCCCTGACTAGATGGACCTTTGTTGGCAAACTAATGTCTTTGCTTTTGAGTATGCTATCTAGGTTGGTCATAACTTTCCTTCCAAGGAGTAAGCATCTTTTAATTTCATGGCTGCAGTCACCATCTGCAGTGATTTTGGAGCCCCCAAAAAATAAAGTCTGAGACTGTTTCCACTGTTTCTCCATCTATTTCCCATGAAGTGATGGGACTGGATGCCAAGCTGCTAATTTTCAACCCCAACCCCACAAATCTCCTGAGAGGTGAAAGGAACTATAAATACCCTTTTAAAGATATGGTAACTATTAGCTAGTCCATTTAAGTGACATGTTAAAGAAAAAAAAAAAACATACAATACAAATTACATAGGTTGCTACTGCTGCTAAGTTACTTCAGTCGTGTCCGACTCAGTGAGACCCCAGAGACGGCAGCCCACCAGACTCCCCCGTCTCTGGGATTCTCCAGGTAAGAACACTGGCATGGGTTGCCATTTCCTTCTCCATTTCATGAAAGTGAAAAGTAAAAGTGAAGTCGCTCAGTCATATCTGACTCTTTGTGACCCCATGGACTGCAGCCCACTAGGCTCCTCCATCCATGGGATTCTCCAGGCAAGAGTACTGGAGTGGGTTGCCATTGCCTTCTCCTTAAACACAATTGAGAATTCTAAAATTAACCCCTCCCCAAGCATGGCCTGACTAAATGGTACTAAGTAATTCTTCTGTGGTTTTTCTACCCTTCTCTGCATGGCAACATCAGCTGCAAGCTAGGTCTCCTCAAGGTGGATATAAATGTTTGCTGCAAGCTGGATTACATAGCTTCCTTTTTTAGTACAGTAAGGGGATTTTCCATAACAGATGAATAAACTGCTTGTGTGCTAAGTCACTTCAGTCATATCCAACTCTGCAACCCTATGTACTGAAGCCCACGGAGGCTCCTCTGTCCTCGGAATTCTCCAGGCATGAATACTGGAGTGGGTTGCCCTGTCTTTCTCCAAGGGATCTTCCCAACCCAGGGATTAAACCTGCGTGTCTTATGTCTCCTGCATTGGCAAGCAGGTTAGTTACCACTGGGGCTTCCCTGATAGCTCAGTTGGTAAAGAATCCACCTGCAATTCAGGAGACCCCAGTTCAATTCCTGGGTCAGAAAGATCCACTGGAGAAGGGATAGGCTACCCACTCCAGTATTCTTGGGCTTCCTTTGTGACTCAGCTGGTAAAGAATCTGCCTGCAATACGGGAGACCTGGGTTCGACCCCTGGGTTAGGAAGATCCCATGGAGTAAGGATAGGCTACCCACTCCAGTATTCTGGCCTGGAGAATTCTATGGACTGTGTAGTCCATAGGGTCACAAGAGTTGGACTCGACTGAGCGACTTTCACTTTTCCTTTTTTTTTTTTTTTAACCACTAATGCCATCCTGGGAAGCCCAGTGAATAAATTGCTTCACTCTAATTGGACTATCCTGAATCGATCGTTGCCACTAGGAGATTACCATTTCTAGTTAATGCATTAGACTTGCAGACAGCAATGTCATACATTTTGAGTGTCAAAAAAATTAATGGTATATGCAAAATATATGTATATACCGTTTAAATTTTGTCCTATCTCCTTATAGATTTTAAGACCATCTTATCCTCCCATACACGGTGCTCTTGTAAACTTTTACAAACCAACCACAGATTCCCCAGAAATTACCTAGAGCCCACAGTTTTGGGGTGGGCAGTTTGTACTTGCTCTGCCATTGACTTGATTTCAAATACTGCCATTGAACTTGCTTCTGCCCCTTTGGATGTGTTGCTTGTATGTGCCATGCCCAGCATTTGAATCTTGCTTCTGCCAGCAGATTTTGGCTTTGTGTTCCACTTTGGCTCAGGGCACCCCAGCTGGATCAGTCCTGAGGTACCCGCACCTTCTGTAGTGTTTCAAATACAAGTAATCTGTGCCTACCTCATTGTTAGCTGAGATGAATCGAGACATACAGCTTTTAAAATAAGCAGTTACAATATGGTGGCCACACACCCCTTTTTATCAACCAGAACACCACACAGTGTCTTTGTAGTACTTCATTTTAACCTTTACAACTTCTTATAAAGGTTGCTTTTACTGTCATGTTGGCCTACATGTTTTTATGTAAGGTATTTCAGAGTTAAATGAAAAATCTCTACTAAAACTCTGTGGCCAGTTTCTTTATACTTTTTAGGTTTGTTTTTCTTCAAAGCAAACTGTCAAATCAAAGTGCTCAAAGCAAATAAGCCTTTTATTTCATTGACAGTGCTAACATAAATTTCCAGAAACCAATTTTACTTGGCTTTTTGGAGCATATTTTAAACTTTCATATAATCCAATTCAAGCTCAAGGGTTAGATGAGAAGTTACTCTCTTAGAGTCTCCTGAAAGCCTGGAGATTTCTTTCTTAGGATGGTCTCCTCATAATTGTCTCCTTTGGAGGCTGACATGCAGTAGGAATATTACTTATGTATGTGACTCAGATTATCCATGCTGGAAATATAATTCAGATGCAAAGTAGGTGTAAAGAGGAACATTTTAACTAAGTAAGCAAGCATGAGGATCCTGTAAAGTAATGCAAAAGCAAGACATCTGGCTTGACAACAGATCTTGTGGAACAGACTCAGAAGTTTTCATGATCTATATGCTTATGTAATGTGACTACTTAAAAAAAAAAATAAAAACCTTGCTACGGTATACATTAGTCTAGAGAATTTTAGAGAGTATGGTTTCAATGGAAATGTGCCAAAATGAGACTGGGTAAAACACTTATTTATCTGGGGAATCAACATCGTGAGATTCAGGTATTAACAGTCTTCTGTTTGTCCAACTTATTCCAGGAGTAGATTTTAGAGTATTAGAAGAAACATGTACTTTGTATCTTTCTGGTTAACCTTCATAGTATTGTTTTTGTTGACTGAGCTTTTGAAATGTACAGAACAGCCCTAAATCCAAGATCGTTGTCTTTGAGGTGTACCTGATGTAGTTGTACCCTATTGCCAGTCCGTGAAAGTGAAAGTAACTCAGTCATGTCTGACTCTTTGCGACCCCATGGACTATACAGTCCATGGAATTCTCCAGGTCAGAATACTGGAGTGGGTGGCTTTTCCCTTCTCCAGGGGATCGTCCTAACCCAGGGATTGAACCAGAGTCTCCTGCATTGCAGGCAGATTCTTTACCAACTGAGCTATCAGGGAAGCCAGTCAAGTGGAGCATTAAACGCTTTATCAACTGAGTGTCACATAGAGTTGGTTCTCTTATGAAAACACGGGTGTCAGAAAACAGGTGCCAGAATAAGACGTCTTCTAAGTTTTACTCGAAATGAAGTCAAGAGTAAAACTCTAGGGAGGGCAAAATCAAGATTCCCATCAGAAAATGATTTTTAGTTCATGGTAACAAACATGTAAATGGGTACTTATGAATGGATTTAATGTCTAAATTGGCATCATTCTGCCTAGATGTATTATAACAATGTTTCATAGGCCATAAGAAATTTACAATAAGATTTGCAATTTAATAAAATTCCAGTTAGTCTTTTTGACCTTATGTGTCATCTCATTAACAAGATGTCAGTGTCTTTCAGCCAGCATCACCAGGAATGCACCTGTAGTTGAACAAAGGTGGGTTTACTGACCCGTTGCAGTGAGGGAGGGCACACAAAGTCGGGAAGTGTGGGACACCTCAGGAGGGAGATTTAAGATTTGGCTTTGGGTTAGGTGAATATATCGAGGACTCAAGGAAGTGGGACTTTTCTCTAGACTGAATGCTGTGAGGAAGCCGGGATGATTTTCTGATTGGATATCTAAATAACCTTATCTAGAATGTGGAAGGACGAAGCAGGGCTCATGCTGTCATTGGGAAAGACACAGCAGAGGGTCCTCTTATTTTTCCATTGATCCATCATAGTCCCAGAGTGACTTTGTCTGAAGTTGGTGTTCTGTGAAATTGCTGATGTTTGACAGGAGAACACCAGGGCCCAGGTGTGAGTGCCAGGCTAATTCTAGGAACATGGTCGAACTGACAGTTCCAGGTTAGCCTTCATCTGTCAGCTTTCCTCTTTATTAAAGTCCAGGAGTTTTGTCAGTCTGGGCCTCCAAAAGAGGAAGCCTGTTTTTCTAGGACAGAATGGTACTAAAATTATTTTAAGTTCATTAGCAATCTATTTATAGAAAATGAGAGGAGAAACCTTTTTTTTTTTTTTTTTGATTAGTAGATATTTAAATGATCCATGGATATTAAAAGGGCACATAAAATTTGAAAACCACCATGCTTTTCTTAGAAACCTTATCTTACAAGTTGGACCAAAGGTGAATTCTTTCTACCTAACTCAAGTTTTATTTAACAATTGGAAAATGTACAAATGAAAGAAGAAAGTGATACCCCACTGTTTTAAGTACTTTTGAAACAATGTCTCCAGCACCATGTCTGGTTCTGTTCAACACTACATTTAAGAATAAAGATATAATAGTAGTCCTGGAGTATCTGAAGATCTATCTTGTAGATTAACCTTTAAGCGTATTCTATTCTGCTCCCAAAATCAGTATTACTAGTTTTATGTAACAGAACAAAGATATCTGTTTAGCAAAAAAAAAAGAAATGTCTTATAATTAAGAGTGATCCAGAAATGGAATGCTTAATTATATAGTGAACATAAAACATTGGAGTGCTAGAAGCAGAGGCTGAAGGAACACTGGAAAAGCAAAGCTAATTGGAGTATGTGGAATGAAAGTTTAGATTACCTTTCTGACTCCAAAGACAAAAATCAATAAGCCAGAGAAAGAAGTTGAGAAGTCAGCAAATTACCATGAGCTAGAGCAAGTTAAAGGCATTGTATGAGTCAGGGTTCTCCAGAGAACCCAATCCTAGTTGAGAAAAAAAAAAGAAGAAGCAACTCAAAAGACTGAGCAATCTGGGTTCACCAGTTCCTAAAGTCAGGCCTTTGAAAGGTATCCTCTATTGGGCATAAAATTAAATGAATTTGATGCATGGGCAGAAACTCTGCCTTTTTTTCAATACTTCAAGTCTAGGCAATAATAATAAGATTTATGAATTATTTAACCATGACTGCTGAATGATGTTGAGTGCTATGCAAAAGTATGCAGCATCTCATTTTCTGTCTTTGCAACAATCCTTTGTGGAAGGTGCTATTATTTATTATCACTGTTTTAATAGATGTTATTACATGCTCAGAGTTACACAGCTATCATGTGGCAGGGCCCAAGTTTGAACCCATGTTTGTCTGAGTCCATGGGTCAAGCTTTTATTCTAGGTTATACTGCTTCTGGGTAGAAGGAGAGAAATGAGGCCCTACAACAACTGGCATGATAAAGGACTGTTCTTTTGAAAGGGTGTAGGGAGCCACAGCTGTTGATAACATTTATAATCAAGCATAATCAAATATTTGATTTTCTAAGCCTAAAGGAAGGCCAAGATCACACGAAGCCATAATTGCAGATCTTTAGCAGGAATAGAAAATATAATTATACTTTCAGGCTTATATATCTTTAAATTTTTCTTTAATTCAGAGCTTTATGTTTTGATATTATTAGGCGAACTGTGTGGGAGTGGTTCTCACACATTCAGTTATTTTAAAATCTGATATGTAACCCAGTGATCTCAAGGAAAATTTGTACTGGAACAAATTGTAGTAGTGGTGGTGATAGTAATAATAGTAGTTGTTAGTATTAGAGTATTATTAGAAGAACTATTATGAGAAGTATTGATAGTAATAGAAATCAGTAGCAGACAACCATGAAGTACTTGTTCAAAATACTATGAAGTACTATGCCAAAAAACTTCTTCATGCTCATCTCATTAAAGGTTCAGAATAGTTGCACAAAGTTGGTCTTACCATTTTCTTAAAATACAAACACTAAATGTTAAATATGGACTCAGAGAATTAAGGGAACTTGCTCAGCTAACATATCTTGCTGACTTGAGAGCCTTTAATGAAAACTTTGGATTTCCAGACTTTTTATTTGTAAATTTGAATAAAGCAATAAGATGTGTGTTGGAGAAAATGTTTAAAGCATCATTGAAATGTGGGGATTTATTTTTAGAATAGAACCCTATATTTTAGGGAGCAGCTCTACTTCAGATTGAATGTTGTATTAATACCATAAAGTTAACGCCTTTTAGATTTTTTCTTTGGGAGGCAGTTACTGTAAACATTCATACAAATAAAATAATAACCTAAATTTTAAATATAATCCAGTTAGCCTTATGTTGACTACATTTAATGAAATGTAGTAAATAGCAATATGTTCTACACAAAACCACTTTAAAAATTGGTCTGTTTCATTTTGTGGCTGTTAACTAGTTTAACAGAGTGAACAAAATAATCTTATCATTTACTTACCATCAGTGCCATTAAATAGTGTTTTAGCAATTTACTGCTGGTTAATGGTCCAAGGCATCATAATAGCTCTTCAGGTCTGTCAGGTAAACACAATTTGTTTAAACTAGTGTTGCTTGAGAATAAGATTACTTAGCATGACCTAATTTAATGTAAGATGATAAAGACTTATACTTCCAACTTAACCTCAGTTGAACTCAAAAGGAATACCACATTGGATCCCTGCCCTCTAGGAGCCTAATGTAATAGAGATGCTAAGACAATAAATAGGCAGGAGGGTTTTTAAGTGGCAACATAAGCAATGCCAACAGCTGGGATACTAGATTATGAAATTAACATACAGAAACAGTATTCAGGTCTTTATTTGTGTCATCAACATATGTTTATAGAGTACACTTTGTGTTCAGTGAGCAGCTGTACAACGTGTCCTCAAGACATATTGCACTCCTCAAACTTTATTGTGCATCTGGATTGCCTGAAGATCTTGTTAAAATGAAGATTCTGAGTCAATATATCTGGAGTGAGCTTGAGAATTTGCAATTTTAACGAGCCTTCCGGTGATGCTAATGCTGTTGGTCTTTAGATCATGCTTTGAGTTCAAGAGTCGAAGTTATTTTAATAAAATTTCCTTAGCATTTCTCATTAAAATCTGTGATATCTTATTTAAACATAAGCATGGATATTTTTAGAGATTGTAGTTATGTATAAATGTAGTACCATTTTATTTATTTATTTTTTTTAATTTTTTTTTCTAATTTTATTTTATTTTTAAACTTTACATAATTGTATTAGTTTTGCCAAATATCAAAATGAATCCGCCACAGGTATACATGTGTTCCCCATCCTGAACCCTCCTCCCTCCTCCCTCCCCATACCATCCCTCTGGGTCATCCCAGTGCACTAGCCCCAAGCATCCAGTATCGTGCATCGAACCTGGACTGGCAACTCGTTTCTTACATGATATTTTACATGTTTCAATGCCATTCTCCCAAATCTTCCCACCCTTTCCCTCTCCCACAGAGTCCATAAGACTGTTCTATACATCAGTGTCTCTTTTGCTGTCTCGTACACAGGGTTATTGTTACCATCTTTCTAAATTCCATATATATGCGTTAGTATACTGTATTTATGTTTTTCCTTCTGGCTTACTTCACTCTGTATAATAGGCTCCAGTTTCATCCATCTCATTAGAACTGATTCAAATGTATTCTTTTTAATGGCTGAGTAATACTCCATTGTGTATATGTACCACAGCTTTCTTATCCATTCATCTGCTGATGGACATCTAGGTTGCTTCCATGTCCTGGCTA
Organism: Bos taurus; assembly: GCF_002263795.3. Classification (NCBI taxonomy): domain Eukaryota; kingdom Metazoa; phylum Chordata; class Mammalia; order Artiodactyla; family Bovidae; genus Bos; species Bos taurus. The sequence continues at coordinate 42,700,839 of NC_037331.1, forward strand.
TTATAGACAGTGCCGCGATGAACATTGGAGTACACGTGTCTCTTTCCCTTCTGGTTTCCTCAGTGTGTATGCCCAGCAGTGGGGTTGCTGGATCATAAGGCAGTTCTATTTCCAGTTTTTTAAGAAATCTCCACACTGTTCTCCATAGTGGCTGTACTAGTTTGCATTCCCACCAACAGTGTAAGAGGGTTCCCTTTTCTCCACACCCTCTCCAGCATTTATTATTTGTAGACTAGACCACTTTCTAACACCATACACAAAAATAAACTCAAAATGGATCAAAGATCTAAACGTAAGACCAGAAACTATAAAACTCCTAGAGGAGAACATAGGCAAAATACTCTCTGACATACATCACAGCAGGATCCTCTATGACCCACCTCCCAGAATATTGGAAATAAAAGCAAAAATAAACAAATGGGACCTAATTAACCTTAAAAGCTTCTGCACATCAAAGGAAACTATTAGCAAGGTGAAAAGGCAGCCTTCAGAATGGGAGAAAATAATAGCAAATGAAGCAACTGACAAACAACTAATGTCAAAAATATACAAGCAACTCCTACAGCTCAACTCCAGAAAAATAAACGACCCAATCAAAAAATGGGCCAAAGAACTAAATAGACATTTCTCCAAAGAAGACATACAGATGGCTAACAAACACATGAAAAGATGTAGTGCCACTTTAAAAATTATAAACTCTTGGACTTCCCTGGTGGTCCAGTGGTTAAGACTCCTCACTTCCACTGGAGGGGGCATGGATTCCATCCTTGGTCAGGGAAGTTCCATATTCCCCATGGTACAGCCGAAAAAAAAAAAAAAAGATAAACTACCAGGTAAAAACTTCTTGCCATTTGCCTGATAACTTTTGGCTGTTCCCATCTACAAAGACCATTTTTAACAGCTAGGAGGTGGTGGAGTATCTCCTTTCAGTCAATGTCTTGACTCCTGTCTAAAACTATCCATCTTGGGGCAGGAGGTAATCACAAATTCCTGACACAGATACCAGTCTTTTAGAAATTATACTGAGATCACCAATTCATTTTGTTGAACAGCTGTCTATCAGTAATAACTTTTAGTCACTACCAGTTTAGGCCAAATTGGAGTCAATGACCTTTGGGTGAGAAGTTTCATATTCCATTTCAAGTCCCTGGAACCATTAAAGGCTCCTGTTGGAAGAGTTATAATTCATGAATTTCAGCATACTGCCTCTAGCCCAAAGCACAGTGATTGTTTCTTGAAACTTACAGTCACACATAGGCTATTGTTTGCTGATGACATGAATGTAAGAAAATGGTATAAGGACTTGCTTTGGATTACTTTTTCTTCTAAGCAGTGCTTAAATTGATCAGTATAAAATATGCACAGGCATTTAAACTAAAATGTTCCTGGTCCATGTTCTTCATCAGTAGTCATTTTTACAATGGGGCTTCCAAATACAAAATTAGCTTTCTTTTCTGGAACCAAGAGGATTGTTGGGGAAGATTAGAGATGTTTGAACCACTGTAGAAGAAAAATTTTATGTGTTCTCCTCTTGTTATCACCATAACAGAGACATGAAGTAATGGGGAAGAGACGGTAAGCTGGTCCTGTGATATTGTTTTCTCTTAGTGTTCATTCCTGTGAGGTAATCGTCTAAATTATAAGGATTTGGCCTTTTATACAGAGGAGAGAACCTGATCCAAATGGCCCTATAAAAAGGAAATTGCTGAATGAAGTCATTATTCTAATTAGCATTTATGCCCCCGTGCTAACAGTATACCTTTTTGAAATATGACATTCAGTACATTCCAGCCCACCACATTGAGTCGTAGTTGTAGCCTGAGTGCCAATTTTAATTGTCCTTTTAATATCAATTTAGACAAATCAACTAATAGAGTTGTATTATTAGATAAATGCCTCTGATAACAGAAAAAAAATGTCATTACAGGGCTGGATTGAATAGCTCTTCACTATGATGAACAGTAAACTATCAAAGCTCATTCATTCATGAGGCCTACCTACCTATTCAGAGTTCCTTTTCTTGTCTATGTTCATATAAGAAGTATCATTCTTTAGCTAGTGGAAACTGTTCAGTGATGCTTTCTATCCTCTTCCTAAATGATTTTTTTCTATATGTGGATCAAATTCCATTCCATTGACCTCCCCAAACCCTCAGATTCTGTAGTGTTGAATTCTTAAATTCTGCAATTTTAAGATTGTCAGATTTGGCTTGGGAAATCATTTCGATTCACTGCGGTTTCTGCATGAATAATTCAGTTATAACAATACCCAATATCTGCCAGTAAACACATACACGCAGATACCCCTTTCATCCAGCCTCCAAACCATCTCTCATGTTTCGTGTTCTCCTCCAAATCTGTTTCCACACAGCACCAAGGATGAATAACCTTTAGAACCTTAAAATCACATTTCCCCTCTGTAAAACCTTAACAAATCCCTTGACTTGACTGACAAGGCCCTATAGGATCTGCTTCCTGTCTTCCCAGTTGAATCCTGCCCCTCTCCTCCACACTTATTATTACAGGAAGCTCTTTCTACCCTGTCAACTTTATTCTTGTTATTCTTCAATCTATAACCGTCTTCTCCTGGCTTTTCATATGATAGGCACATTCTCATCCTTCTGATCTCAGTTTAAATAGTACCTTCTCAGACCTTTTCTGGAGAAGGCAATGGCACCCCACTCCAGTACTCTTGCCTGGAAAATCCCATGGACGGAGGAGCCTGGTAGGCTGCAGTCCATGGGGTTGCTAAGAGTCGGACACGACTGAGCAACTTCACTTTCACTTTTCACTTTCATGCATTGGAGAAGGAAATGGCAACCCACTCCAGTGTTCTTGCCTGGAGAATCCCAGGGATGGGGGAGCCTGGCAGGCTGCTGTCTCTGGGGTCGCATAGAGTCGGACACAACTGAAGTGACAGCAGCAGTAGCAGCAGCAGACCTTTTCTGCCCATCCTACCTAAAGTAGGTTTCTCTGTTGCCCTGTCTTAATCACTCTGGCATGTTCTTTATTCATTTCATTTATCTGATTAATTTTTAAAGTCTTTTCTCCTCTGTTTCCCTGAGGACAAGTGCTTCATCTGCATTGCTTATTTACTGGGCACATATTAAAGGCTTCCTTTGTGGCTCAGCTGATAAAAAATCCACCTGCAATGTGGGAGACCTGGGTTCGATCCCTGGGTTGGGAAGATCCCCTGGAGAAGGCAGTGGCTACTCACTCCGGTATTCTGGCCTGGAGAATTCCGTGGACTGTAGAGTCCATGGGGCCACAAAGAGTCGAACACAACTGAGCGATTTTCACTCACTTTCACTTAATTAAATGCTCAGTTAATGAGTCAATATCTATGTTTGTAAAATTGTGTATTGGGGACTGATTATTCCATAGACCAGCGGTGGATAATCTACATCCAATGGGCCAAATCCACTGCAACATCTACTTTTGTACTGTTTGAAAAATAACAATAGTTTTTATTTTAAATCATATAAAAATCAAAAGAATAATATTTGTGTCACATGAAAATCATATGGTATTGAAATTTTAGTATCCATAAATAATATTTTATTACTGGTGGTGGACAATCTACATCCAGTGGACTAAATCCACTGCAACATCTACTTTTGTAAAGTTTGCAAAGTAAGAATAGCTTGTATTTTAAATTATATAAAAATTAAAAGAATAATATTTGTATCACATGAAAATTATATGATACTGAAATTTTAGTATCCATAAATAATATTTTATTGGAGCACAACCACACCTGTTTACTTGTGTTCTATCTGTAACTACTTGCATGCTACAACTGCAGAATTGAGTAATTATGACAGAAACCACATGCCCAAAAAAAGCCTAAAATATTTATTTTTTGGTTCTTTATAAAAAGATTTTGCTAATCCCTAACATAGATAGGTTTCATATCAGAAAATTAGTAATAAAAAACACATTGAGTCAGTTCTAATGTGGTAGATTAACCTAGAACCTATTATTCAGAGTGAAGTAAGTCACAAAGAGAAAGATAAATATCATATTCTAATACATACATACAGAATCTAGAAAAATGGTACTGAAGAATTTATTTACAGGGCAGCAATGGAGAAACAGACATAGAGAATAGACTTTATGGACATGGGGAGAGGGGAGGAGAGGATGAAATATATGGAAAGAGTAACATGGAAACTTATAATACCATATGTAATATAGATGGCCAATGGAAATTTGCTGTATGACTCAGGAAACTCAAACAGGGACTCTGTATCAACCTAGAGGGGTGGGATGGGGAGGGAGATGGGAAGGAGGTTCAAAGGGGAAGAGATATATGTATACCTATGGCTGATTCGTGTTGAGATTTGACAAAAACAACAAAATTCTGAAAAGCAATTATCCTTCAATAAAAAAATAAAAATAAAAAACACCTATGTTTGGCAGCTTTTTATAAAGACTATTTTCAAGAAAAAAGAATGATAGGAGATCCTAAAATAGTCTAATTGAATCCTTCTTATGCTGGCCTGACTTTTAAAATCTAACTCGATTGGTCTACCTCCCATTGAGGCAGTCCTCCGAAGCTGTGGTTCTCAGATATTAACATATAGCAGAATGACCTGGAGTGACCCGTGCCCAGAGATTCTGATTAGGAGATGAAGGGTAGGGCCTGGAAATTTGTATTTCTAATAAAATTCAAAGTTAAATAGTGATCAGGATTGCATCCTTCTTTACAGGATGTGAGTGTCCCATCAGTGTAAGAATTCATGTACTCAGTATTGGCTATGTGCCAGTTTTATTCTAGATGCTGGAAAACAAAGCTAAATAATGAATGACACCTTTTGAGAAGCCAAAGTTTTAGTGCTATGTAGACACTGAATAAATAATTACAATAAAATGTAAAAGCTGTAACAAGAGGTATAAACAAACTCTGATATGGGCACCAATAAGCACCTGAATATTTGTGAAAACTTTCAAAAAAGGAAATTAAGACCTAAAGAATTTTATAATGTTTCAAGGGGGGAAAAAAAAAAAAAAAAACTTATTGACAACCCACATTGTTTTCTAACGAAATCCTGAGAATCAGGAGCAAATTTAGAGCTTCTGTCCAAAATTTCTTATTTCCAGGGTAAAGAAGGGGAGGTCATTGTGAGAAGACTAACAGTTCATTAGGCAAGTGGCTAATACTAGTCCCTACCTAAACATCATTTTGTTCTTTGGTTTTGGCCTTTGGAACCTAACTGATAATCATTTTTGTCCCAACACCTATCACCTCCTAAAAGCCCACTCTGCCATGTTGCACCCCTTCCATAGACCCCTCACTGACCTCACGACTTTTCTTCTTGCAGCTTCTAATCCATTCTACTTGCCTGGTAGTCTGCTTCAAAATAATCTGTCTTTCACAACCTTCCTGTCACATTTTGAAAGTTAACCTAAAGCTTTAACAAAACCTTTTAGGCTCCATGTAATCTCTAACCTCAGGACCAACCCCTTCACTTTGTTGTTGGTACCAAGCACACTGATCTTTTAATTCTTCTAAGGAACTGTTCTTCCTCAAGAGCCAGGGCTTTTGCAAATGTATTCCTTTGGCCTAGAATGCTTTTCTTGTACATCTTGAACCTATACCAGGTTCTACTCACCTTTCTAATTTCAATTTAGACATCAATACCATGGGAAGCTAGCCTTTCACTAACTCTACCCCTGTCCCCACTGTCAGAAGCAAGAAATGACTAGTCTACTCTGGTTATCAGTCTGGAAAAGAAGACCCTACTACTGTAGTAAATAGAGTGTGGGAAGAGAAGTTATTCATTACATTAAACCTGCCATCAAATATACCTTCAGTTAGTTTCATTTCATCAAAAGTGAAACTTTAATTTTCAAACCACATAGCCCTTGAGTTACTGGAATGGTTGAAGTATTTTATAGACTGTGTCATGAGTTAAATTGAGAAAGGGGAAACTTATCTAGCTAACTAGTTAGCAGAATTTTACAGTTAGCTTTTATAGGCAACTAAATTTGTTTGGGAGAAGAACACACATATAAACACACACATATTCTCATATATATCAACTTCCATATAGCTCAGTTATTTAACCTTAAGAAGAGTCTTTGAGACAAGTTTCAGAAACCATAAAGACATTTTATTTCTCATAGTTATAAAAGTCACATGCATTTCTTAAAAATCTGTATTGGCCTGGAAATATTTTGGCCTGGATAGTGGGAGGCGGGACTGGGTTTTTAACCATATCCCATTTTTTTTTTTTTCCCTTAACAAGCCTAACCTCAACTCAGTACTCAGAACACCACTACTTGACATTTGTAGCTATTGTCAGTTTCTACTTTTGTGTTTGTGTGGTTATTTGACTAGTATCTGTCTCCTCAGTAGAAGGTGAACTCAAAGAGGACTTGCTTGCGTTTTTCATCATTGTGCCTTTAGATAATTTGTGCCTGGCACATAGCAGGCTCTTAGTAAATATTTGCTGAATAAATGACAGAATTCAGCTTATGAGAGTCTCAAATCCCTGGTGACCCTTGAAGAGTTTTCCTAACTGAACCTCTTGTCCCTCAGTGTCTGTCATGGCCCTAGACCTTTGGATTGACTCTCACCCTCACCTATGCCCACTCCTATCCTTTATGGATGCCATTACCTGCTACCAGTAATTGACTACTTACTGAGTTTTATTGTTTTCATAAGAACTAGAAGAGGAATTGAAACATTATGCAATCTAAACCTTATAATTTTTACATCATGTGTGCTTGCTAACTTGCTTCAGGCATGTTCGACTCTTTGTGACCCAACAGACTGCAGCCTGCCAAGCTCCTCTGTCCATGGGATTCTCCAGGCAAGAAAACTGGAGTGGGTTGCCATGCCCTTCTGCAGGGGATATTCTTGACCAAGGGGTCAAACCCAGGTCTCCGGTACTGTAGGCAGATTCTTTACCATCAAGGCCGCCAGGCTAGCCCTTTGACATCATAAATCAGTGTAAAAATGATAACTGGGATGCTTTCTTTTTTATACCTTCATCAAGATATACCTTCATCAAAATCTGTGGATTTTACACTTGTAAAGTTTCTCATTTCAAACCAGCCACATTTCAAGTCCTCAACAGCTAGATGTAACAAATAGCTGCCATATTGGGTAGTATAGCTTAGTACGTTATCAGCTCTTAAGTGATGACAGATGAGCACACATGCATGATTTTGTGCAGAATGTCACTCAGGAATAATATTGGAACTTTATGAAAAGGCACATTCCAGTCTTCATCTCCATCCTACTCTTCTCATCTTTTTCCTTTTTCAACCTTTTCCTCCAATTCTCTCTTATTCTCTTCCTCTTGCTTCTTATTTTTCTTCTTACTTTCCATTTTTTTCTGCACATTTCTCCCTCTACTTTTCCTTCATTAATGCAAGAATTTCTTTGCAGTAAACTTTTGTTTCTGATACTTTCAAATTTACTACACAATGATAAGTACAATGTGAAAGGAAAATTTATAATGTAAAAATTTGAGGCTTGTGGAAGTTGTACCTCAATAAAAAATACATCTTAAAAGAATTAGTGGTTGATTTCTGGAGTTTATTAACTGCCAATAGTTCTGACATAATTATCTTTGTCGCAGGTTGATATTCATAGATAGTAGATATGTTGATTCAGGAAAAAAAATATGCATTATTCAAGACTTGTTATAATTACACAAAGCCTCATAGTTAAATGTCAGCAGTTCTTATTTTCTTTGGTCTTTTGGGTTGATCATTGTTTCCCTGGCTTATAAGTTGGTTCTACTTAAGTCTAAATTGTTGCTTACTTTATAGTTTAACAGCTAGGATTTACACTTGTCTCTCACAAATCACAATGAAAATTTTGACTTTTTTCCTATGTTTTTATTTAATTTTTTAAATTACTTTTAAAAGTCATAAATTTTTAAAGTATCACATGAACTAAAATATAAAGTTGAAGTAATTCATGTATGGCCTTCCACAAAGTAATCACAGTTCACATCCTGTCGGGGATATACTTAAGGGCTTTCTAATACTTAAGGGCATGAATTCAAGTGAAAGTCTTGGAACAAAAATAGAAATACTCTATAACTACAACCATTTTCCCAGAAGGGAATGTGCAAAGAAATATGAAGAGAGAGTAATATGACAGTTCTCCACATTTGTGTCAAGAAAGCAAAAGAGTCCAGGCCTTCAAGTAATTGAAATTGTTGGCTAAAATTTATTGCCATTCTCTCCTCATTGTCTCAGGGCTTTCTGATATGATGATGTTGTTTTTCACTTGCTCAGGCCTGTCTCACTCTTTGCCACCCCATGGACTGCAGCCTGCCAGGCTTCCCTGTCCATCACCATTTCCCAGAGCTTGTTCAAACTCATGTCCATTGAGTCGGTGATGCCATCCAACCATCTCATCCTCTGTCATCCTCTTCTCCTCCTGCCTTCAATCTTTCCCAGCATCAGGGTCTTTTCCAGTGAGTCAGTTCTTTGCATCAGGTGGCCAAACTATTGGAGTTTCAGCTTCAACATCAGTCCTTACAGTGGATATTCAGGGTTGATTTACTTTAGAATTGACTGGTTTGACCTCCTAGCAGTCCAAGGAGAAGTCAAGAGTCTTCTCCAACACCACATTCATAAGCATTAATTCTTCAGTGCTGAGCCTTCTTTCCAACTCTCACATCCATACATGACTATGGGGGAAAAAATCATGTCTTTTACTAGATAGACCATTGTCAGCAAAGTAATGTCTCTGCTTTTGAATACACTATCTAGGTTTGTCAAAGCTTTTCTTCCAAGGAACAAGCATCTTATCATTTCGTGGCTGTAGTCACCATCTGCAGTGATTTTGGAGCTGAAGAAAATCAAGTCTGTCACTGTTTCCATTGTTTCCCCATCTATTTGCCATGAGGTGATGGGATTGGATGCCATGATCTTAGTTTTTTGAAAATTGAGTTTTAAGCCACCTTTTCCACTCTTTCACCTTCACAAGAGGCTCTTTAGTTTCTCTTTGCTTTCTGCCATAAGGTTAGTATCACCTGCATATATGAGGTTATTGATATTTCTCCCCTGCCATCTTGCTTCCAGCTTGTGCTTCATCCAGCCCGGCATTTTTCATGATGTACTCTGCATATAAGTTAAATAAGCAGGGTGTCTATATACAGCCTTGATGTACTCCTTTCCCAATTTTGAAGCAATCCATTGTTCCATGTTCTGTTATAACTGTTGACTCTTGACCTGCATAGAGGTTTCTCAGGTGACAGGTAAGGTGGACTAGTATTCCCATCTCTTGAAAAAATTTCCACATTTTGTTGTGATCCACACAGTCAAAGGCCTTAGTGGATGTAGTCAATGAAGCAGAAGTAGATGCTTTTCTGGAATTCCCTTACTTTGTCTATGATCCAACAGATATTGGCATTTTGATCTCTGTTTCCTCTGCCTTTTCTAAATCCAGCTTAAACATCTGGAAGTTCTCGGTTTATATACTATTGAAGCCTAGCCTGGAGAATTTGATGCATTACTTTGCTAGCATGTGGAAAGAGTGCAATTGTGTGGTAGTTTGAACATTCTTTGACATTGCCCTTCTTTGGGATTGGAATGAAAACTGATCTTTTCCAGTCCTGGGCCACTGATGAGTTTTCCAGATTTGCTGGCATACTGAGTGCAGCACTTTACCAGCATCATCTTTTAGATTTGAAATAGCTCAACTGGAATCACATCACCTCAGCTAGCTTTGTTCGTAATGTGCTTCCTAAGGCCCACTTGACTTTACACTCCAGGATGTCTGTCTCTAAGTGAGTGATCACACCATCATGTTTATCTGAGTCATGAAGGTCTTTTTTTGTATGATTCTTCTGTGTATTCTTGCCACCTCTTCTTAATATCTTTGATTTCTATTAGGTCCATACCCTTTCTGTCCTTTATTGTGCTCATCTTTGCATGAAATATTCCCTTGGTATCTCTAATTTTCATGAAGAGATCTCTGGTCTTTCCTATTTATTGTTTTCCTCTATTTCTTTGCATTGTTAACTTAGAAACAATCTGATATGATGACAAGGATGTAAAACCTGTTGTCATTGCATCCTTTAAATACTTACAGGATTTTTGAGGTAAGCACTTTAGAACTAAAACCCTATTCTGTCACTTCACAAATGAAGAAACTAAAATTCGAATAGTCTCATGCCTAATCCAAGGTCTTTTAGGAAGTCAGTCGTAGAACCTTGATTAGGATCCAGATCCTCTGACTATGTGCTGCAGTCTTTCACATGCATGCTTGGAATAATCCAGCAAACAAAATTCCCAAGTAGAAGTTAAATTTTTCTGCTTTCTGTTAGCATCTAAAAATTAGATATTTTGGCAGATTTCTTAAGTCATTAGCCAATAATCAAATTATAGTTAATCAGAATTTCCCTAGATATCATACTTGCAAGACAGTAAGAAAAGAAAGTCTTATAGGTCTCCTAATTTCTTGGTAACTTCATGCTATCACAGCTAATAGCACCATTGAGAGAAGGAAGTTGTATGAGAAGCTATAAATGCTGTGTAAGAAAATTAATACTGTCCTTGAATGATTCAGTTTCCTTTATCAATTTTTGAAGAAGTAAATTTAATCAAGATGACTATCACAGAAATCCACTGAGCTTTTTGCAAACATTCATTTAAAAACTCATCAAAATTTCACTTCCACTTATTTACTGAACCATGAAGGGACTGTCTGTCTCTTAAGGACCAAGCTCACTAGACACTCAAAAACTTAAACATTAATTGCATTAGTAACAAAGTTGCAAATGGTTTCTGTTTAAAAAAAGAAGCATGTGAATTTGGTACTAACTGGAATTATAATACAAATTATTTTTTTCTCAGTGCTGTTTTCCAAAAATCTTCATATTGATCTTTCCTTACGTTCCCCAAGGATCATCATATTTATTTTACCAGGTGCCCTGACTACCCAAGAGAATATCTGCATTTGAGAGTACCAAAAACTAAGTTCTTCTGAAATTTATGTGAGTGAGAGTCACTCAGTCGTGTCCAACTCTTTGCGACCCCATGGACTATACAGTCCATGGAATTCTCCAGGCCAGAATACTGGAGCAGGTAGCCTTTCCCTTCTCTAGGGCATCTTCCCAGCCTAGGGATCAAACCCAGGTCTCACGTATTGCATATGGATTCTTTACCAGCTGAGCCACCAGGAAAGCCCAAAATATATGTTACACCCCTGAAAGGACCAAATCTAACAATCAACTTTTTGGATTAGGATTAAAAGTTGTTAATATTCAAGATACATTAAGCCAATTTTTGGTGTTGGCATTAAGTTTGAATTAGTTTATCAGAATGGTGATCCAGTCACTTAGCATAACTAAAGAAAATTAGAAATGGGACACATATACTGTATAGAAGAAAAAGAAAACTGGAATTATTATGAGCACGGGGTGTGAAAGAGGAGTCTCATGAGAGAAGTATGAGGCAGTGGATTCTGAGTACTATGGAGTATGTTACCAGAGATAACAAGAGGAAGAAAAACGAATATGAGTAATCTGTTTTTACACCATCACCATGAACCAACAATTTCTCTGTGATTTGTGACTAAAAAGGATTCTTCAGCCTTAAGATGGGCTCCACACACAAGTCCATATTTATATTATTCACTTGAAACATTTTTTTCTTTTTTTTACTTTCTAACTTATAAGTTGATAATAAAGTCAGAAGTAAAATTTTCAGGTTAAGTCAAGATAAAGTGATAAAATGAATGATTAGGAAGCAAGATGGATGAGAGTTGTTAAAAAATGTACATCTGTTGGGTGCTTAATAATATTTTCATGAATTCAGTACAGCAAAGCAGTAAGCAAAAGAAACCTCATTGACACAGTGTTACCTGAAGTGGTCAGTGTATTCTGGTGTTTTACTCAATTCTCTCATTCATTTAAAGAAGAGATTTTCACTTTATTGTTTCTGAGAAGAATGAGTCAGATGATGACCTGAGTGTTATTTGATAAAATAAGGCTGTACTGTTCAGTATAGTAGTCACTAGGCACACATGGATATTCAGCACTGAAAATGGGGCTTGTCTGAATCAAAATGCACTTTTAAGTGTAAACTATCCATTGAGTTTTGAAGACTTAGTAAGAAAAAAGGTAAAAATAGTGCATCCATAACTTTTAGTATTATATTACATTGAAAATATTATATTTTGTATATGTGGCTAAAGTCAGATATATCATTACAATAACTCTCACCTTCTCCCCTTTTCAGTGTCACTAATTAGAAAATTTTAAATGACATATGACTTGTGTATTTGTGACTGATATAACATTTTTACAAGACAGAACTGCTCTAAGAAATTTAATATTACTTAAATGTGATATGTTTATGCATTGGGTTTGTAAGTTTTTTTATGTTAGTATCATTATAAATGTTCAAATGCTTTACTTTGAAAGCAAACATATATTTGACATTGAAAAATCAAATGTAACTTCCTTCTGTTCTCTTAAGGATTTCTTTGCATGATTTCTTTATATATTTTATTTGGCACAGGCGGGAAATGTTCAGAATACTTCAGCATAATGCTTGAATGAAGAATCGCTAAAGTAAAGGATATCTAGTTTTCTTTAAAGAAGGACACGACATACACTAACCAGTCGATATAGTTCAGTTTAGCAAAGATTTGTTCTATGTCTCTAAATATTGGCTAACACAAATAAATGGAAATTTGGCCCAAATGACCACAAGGAACTCAATGAGAACTTGAAAACAAGTTTCAGACAATGTTAGATTAAACCACCTACTCAATTTCTGGAGAGTATTGATGAACAACTAAAGACAGTGATATCCAGAATGCATGTGGATCCTATTATCTAACCAGCATTCATTAATTTCAAATATACTTGAAATTCTTACGTGAGGATTGTGGCAGAATAATTCAATTTTGCCTGTGGAAAAAAACATAATTTTTCACGTTGTCTACACAATTGTCCACATTTTGAAAGTCATATTCAACAATGAATTTTCAAATAATTTAGTAATTTATTGTTTAGTAATTTAATGCAGATATCAGTGATCATTTAAAATTTTTTTTTTGTATTTCTGTCACATGTGAGATAAATGCTTTTCACCACAAGAGAAAAATATATCTTCTTTTAAGGTCAGAGCATCTTTTTGCATTTTGGTTTCAAGCTACTAACTATATATGACGTGCTGAAGAAATGATGCCTTCTACGGGAAGATCAAATTTAAGTATCAGACCTGCTTGCAAAAATAACTTCAAAAATCAGTTGACAGAAGCATTCTGCTGTGAGACTTTGAGTGTTATTTTCTGCTAGGAAGTATAATTTTAAAACAATGTTTTCTATGGTACATTTACTAACTTTGCTTTATATTTACGGAATTTCTATTTTACTAACTGTAGGCATATGACTGTGATTCTTGCCATGGCAAGACCATCTTATGATAATTTTTGGTACTAATTTTCAGTCATTTACTATCCCATATGTAACATGTTGAACATGTCTTGAAGTTTGAATTAGAATCCTTTGATGACTTATTTGTTTCTGTTAATACAAATTTAAACCTCTGATGTGATAAAAATAGTTATTTACTTATAATCTGTCATGTTTTATAGCGCAGTTAAGTGTGCAGGGACCTAGAACTCTGTTCTCTCCATTTAATGTCGGAGTCATTTTATGCAGGTGCCATTAGGATGCCAAGTATCAAAACTCCTCACTCCATTTATAAAACTGTAAAAAACAAGTGATTAGACTGTCAGCCTCTTAAATTTTGCCATTATTCTTTCCAACACAAGCTCTCTGGGGATCTCAGTGATAGACTGTGTTGTATGCATACCCTGACGTGTCTGTAGGCAGTCATCTCTCTTCCACCAAATAATTATCCAAAATGAATTCTTTCTGGGTACCGAAATGGGAATAAAAGCACTGAGAATATAGGGGAGAAATGAGGGTCAAGACCTTAATCTGTGAGTTATCTTGATGACAAGAATATTACCTTTCAAAAGTCCATCTCCACTTGGGTGCTGTGTGGAATGATAGATGGTTATTTAGTGTAAAATCTACACATGTTATTATCATACACCCAAAGGACTGAACCCACAGAGCCAACATCTGTGTCTACTACTTAAAAAGACAAATGAACTAAACAACAAATCATATGTTTCTATCATGAAAACTGATCTTGTTTAAAGGGAAAAAATGTTGGGAACAAGTAAAAACATTTCAAAGTATCTCAGCACTTTCACATTTCACATTTCGTCATACCCCAAATTAGTTTTTAGTGTCTTTCCTACTTCTCATCATAACTTATAAGCAAGTTCTTATTAGAACTTATAAGCAAAAAGAATATGGTGCATCTTAGAAAATACTATTCTATTACCTATTACCCTTCAACAAAGACTATAGATACAAAAAAATATTAAGAACAGTTTATAATTTTGTATTCCTTTTTTTCCTCTGGCCTCAGCATTAAAATCAGTATCTGAGGTGGGGGGAGGCGGGGGCAGAACCTGAGAAGGATCAGAAGACAGACAAAATGCTATTTAGAAAATTTAGACTTTTTTAAAACATTATTTGTTCTAACAAGCTAGAGAAAGCAAAGGAGTAATTCTGTGATGGTCTTCAAGTATAATACACAAAAAGTCATTTGAAAAGCTCATTTTATCTCTTCTGGATGGCTTAGGAAGGGTCTGTCTAAAAGTGGTTAATGGATTAGATTTTCCAAGTATTTTCTAGGAAGGTTAATTTATAGCACTGTAATCTATTTTCATCCACTTGCAAGAAATTAAGTATAACAGTGTTCGGTGTAAATGGTCATTTATTAAATATTTTTATTATTAAACAGATTATTGACATTATAGACTATTCTTTTTATTCATATTTCTGGGAAGCTTTCTTCATATTTTTTAAAATATATATTTATTTTTGGCTGTGCTGGGTCTACGTTGCTTCATGGACTTTTCTTTGGTTCTGGCGAATGGAGACTACTCTCTAGTTCTGGTACACATGCTTCTCATTGCAGTGATTTCTCCTGTTGTAGTTGTGGGCATGCAGGCCTTAGCAGTTGTGGCACACGGGCTCAGTAGGTGCAGCTCCCAGGCTCTAGAGCACAGGCTCAGTAATTGTGGCACACAAGCATATTTTCTCCACATGTGGGATCCTCCCAGGTCAGGGATCAAACCCGTGTGTCCTCCATTGGCAGGCAGATTCTTCATGACTGAGCCACCAGGGAAGCTCATTTCGTATTTATAATGTAAGAAATGACTGTATTCACCCTGTTTCACTTTTTCATAGCTATGCTGTTGTTTAGTCGCTAAGTCATGTGTGATTCTTTTGCGACCCAATGGACTATAGCCTACCAAGCTCCTCTGTCCATGGGATTTCCCAGTCAAGAATACTAGAGTAGGTTGCCATTTCCTTCTTCAGGGAGTGTTCCTGACCCAGGGATTGAACTTGGAGAAGAAAATGATAACCCACTCTAGTATTTTTGCCTGGGAAATACCATGGATAGAGGAGCCTGGCAGACTGCTGTTCATGGGGTTGCAAAAGATTCAGACACGGCTGAGCAACTAAACAACAAAACAAAGTGATTGAAACCACATCTTCTGCATTGGTAGATGGATTCTTTACCACTGAGCCATCAGGGAAGCCCTTTGATTATCTATACCTTTATGAAAAAAAAAAAAAAAAAAGCCATTCTTTTAAGTACTTTAAAAGCTGATGTATAAATCAAGTTTCTTAATAATTGCCTCTTTTATTTTCCAAACATTGATTCAAAATTAAACTTTCTTAATATATAGATTATCCTAATTATGATAGAATTATGTGAACAATGATATGTATCATTTCCATTTTGTCATCATTTTTAACAACTAAGTTAGTGAAACTTTGTGTTAAATTAACATGAAACTGCTAATGAATACATCATTCATTACAAATACAGTCAGTAAAAAGTGGGCTGGAAAGCCTATAATCCCTACCCCATGCCCCCCAAACACACACACACACACACACACACACACACACTCACACTCACACTCACACTCACACTCACACTCACACTCAATTTTAAAAGAAAGGAGGGAAAAAAATCACCTAAAATGTCCCTGCTTCATGATTTTGGTAGCAATCACTGATTTCTCTTTTGAAAGTGATATTTTTCTGTTCATTGGTTGTGACTTTGAGTGAAGTCCTAGAGGACTGTATCAAATTGCTCTGTACTTTTATTTATTTATCTTTCTCTTTCTCTCTCTCTCTGTCTGTCTCTCGGGAGGCATTATAGTATTTTGAAAAGAAATGCGGTTCCTCAATCAAATGGATATAATTTTTCCACTTGCTTCATGTATAATATTGGAAATAGTTTAATTTTTTTAGAGCCTCTATTTTCCTTTAACTGCAGAGGCAGGATAACTTCATTCTAATCCCTATCAGATACAAGAGCTCAGAAGTAAAATGCCCTTTCAATGTCCAGCTCACTAAATTGCTATGATGATAATCATAGCACAGGTTATTATAGTTGCTTTTGTGGCTGTGGTCATCTTACAGCCCCACAGTTCCACTTCAGCTAAATTTCACTTTAAGGATATGAAGAGCCAGCCAGATTAGGGGACACAGGATTCAAAGTCATTTTATCTCACTGTGATCTGTGCTGTTAAACATACATACAGGTACTTCATGCTTAATGGGACAGTTTTTCCAAATTATATTTTAAAATAGTTTTGATGTTTATTTGTTTTCTGAAAACATGCTGTTGTGTTACCTACATGGCACATTTATCCTTAGTATATTGGTTTGTATATATTTAAACACCAGGATTATTTCAGTAATTAAGCTACATGACCATTTGGCTGAATTTCAGCTTCTTTTAGGAATTTCCTGTTTCTTTGTTTTTTTTTTTTTTTAATTTTATTTTATTTTTAAACTTTACATAATTGTATTAGTTTTGCCAAATATCAAAATGAATCCGCCACAGGTATACATGTGTCTTTGTTCTGTGTATTTGGTTTAAGCAATAGCCTATTTTCTAGGAATTGCATTTCTCAAATGTAGTAACTACATGCATTATTTCTATGCCTCTTTTAAATTGCTATTATTGCTAATAAAGATAATCTTAATGTCTTAATTAATATTTTATATTCTTTTGCATCTAAAATTTAAAGTATTAATTTCATAAACCAAATTGTAGGAAAAAATTACTGCTATATGATTTATAATCACATTACACGTCAATAGATGCAATTACTTATGAATATAAATTCAACATAATCTGTTAATAATTATTTTTAGCCTGAGCTATGTGACTGAACTCACACATGCATTTAGTTCTAATTAGTAAAAGGTTCTTTTTCTACCTTACAGAGATTTAAGCCATAAAAGACAAATTGGAAAAAAAGTCACTGAAGTGCGATTCATTTTTCTTAGTACTTGTTGTTGTTATTCAGTCATTCATTCATGTCCAACTCCTTGAGACCGCATGGACTGCAGCATGCCAGGCTTCCCTGTCCTTCACTATCTCCCTGAATTTACTCAACTCATGTCCATTGAGTCAATGATGCCATCCAACAATTTCATCCTCTGTCTTCCCCTTCTCCTCCTGCTTTCAATCTTTCTGAGCATCAGGGTCTTTTCTAATGAGTCAGCTTTTCACATCACGTAGCCAAATTATTAGAACTTTAGACTTCATTTTCACTTTTCACTTTCATGCATTGGAGAAGGAAATGGCAACCCACTCCAGTGTTCTTGCCTGGAGAATCCCAGGAACAGGGGAGCCTGGTGGGCTGCCGTCTCTGGGGTTGCACAGAGTCGGACACGACTGAAGCGACTTAGCAGCAGCAGCAGCTTCAGCATTGGTCCTTTCAATGAATATTCAGGAGTGGTTTCCTTTAGGATGGACTGGTTTGATCTCCTTGCAGTCCAAGGGACTCTTGAGACTCTTCTCCAACACCCCAGTTCAAAAGCATCAATTCTTCCACACCCAGTCTTCTTTGTGTTCCAACTCTTACATCCATACATAACTATTGGAAAAACCATAGCTTTGACTAGATGGACCTTTGTCAGTAATGTAATGTTTCTGCTTTTGAATATACTGTCTAGGTTTGTCGTGGCTTTTCTTCTAAGGAGCAAACATCTTTTAATTTCATGGCTGTAGTGATTTTGGAGCCCCCAAAAATAAAGTCTGTCACTATTTCCATTGTTTCCCCATCTATTTGCCATGAAATGATGGGACTGAATGCTATGATCTTAGTTTTCTGAACGTTGAGTTTTAAGCCAACTTTTTCACTCTTTTTTCACATTCATCAAGAGACTCTTTAGTTTCTGTTTTTTTTGCCATAAGGGTGGTGTCATCTGCATATCTGAGGTTATTGATATTTCTCCTGGATCTTGATTCCACTGTGCTTCCTCCAGCCCAGTATTTCTAGCAATGTACTCTGCATATAAATTAAATAAGCAGGGTGACAATATATAGCCTTGATGTACTCTTTTCCCAATTTTGAACCAGTCCATTGTTCCATGTCTGGTTCTAACTGTTGCTTCTTCACCTGTATACAGGTTTCACAGGAAGTGGGTAAGTTGGTCTGATATTCCCATCTCTAAGAATTTTCCACAGTTTGTTGTGATCCATACAAAGGCTTTAGCTTAGTCAATGAAGCAGAAGTAGATGTTTTTCTGGAATTGTGTTGCTTTTTCTATGATCCAACGGATGTTGGCAATTTGATCTCTAGTTCCTGTGTGTTTTCTAAATCTAGCTTGTGCAGCTGGATGTTCTCAGTTCACGTACTGTTGAAGTCTAGCTTGAAGAGTTTTGAGCATTATCTTGCTAGCCTGTGAAATGGGCGCAATTGTGTGATAGTTTGGACATTTTTTGGCATTGCCCTTCTTTGGGATTGGAATGAAAACTGACCTTTTCCAGTCCTGTATCCACTGCTGAGTTTTCCAAATGTGCTGGCATAGTGAGTGCAGCACTTTCACAGCATCATCTTTTAGGATTTGAAGTAGCTCAGCTGGAATTCCATCACCTCCACTAGCTTTATTCATAGTGATGCCTCCTAAGGCCAACTTGACTACACACTCCAGGATGTCTGGTGCTAGGTGAATAACCACACCATTGTGTTTATCTATATCATTAAGACCTTTTTCATACAGTTCTGTGTATTCTTGGCATCACTTCTTAATCTTTTGTATTTCTGTTATGTCCTAACTTATTTCTGTCTTTTATTGTGCCCATCTTTGAATGAAATGTTCCCTTGGTATCTCTAATTTTCTTTAAGAGATCTCTAGTCTTTCCCTTTCTACTATTTTCTCTATTTCTTTGCATTGTTCACTTAAGAAGGCTTCTTATCTCTCCTTGCTATTCTTGGGAACTCTGCATTAAGTTGGGTATATTTTTTCCTTCTCCTTTTCCTTTCACTTCTTTCTTCAGCTATTTATAAGGCCTCCTCAGACAACCATCTTGCCTTGTTACATTTCTTTTTCTTGGGGATGATTTTGGTCACTGCCTCCTGTGCAGTGTTACAAATCTCTATCCATTGTTCTTCAGGCACTCTGTCAGATCTAATCCCTTGAATCTGTCACTTCCACTGTATAATCATAAGAGATTTGATTTAGGTCAACCCCTCAATGGCCTAGTGGCTTTCCCTATTTTCTTCAATTTAAGTCTGAATTTTGCAATAAGGAGTTCATGATCTGAGTCACAGTCAGCTCCAGGTCTTGTTTTTACTGACTATTCAGAGCTTCTCCATCTTTGGCTGCAAAGGATATAATCAGTCTGATTTTAGTATTGACCATCTGGTGATGTCCATGTGTAGAATCGTCTCTTATGTTTTCGGAAGAGGGTGTTTGCTATCTTAGCAAGGCTCTGTTAGCTTTACCCTGCTTTATTTTGTACCCCAAGGCCAAACTTGCATGTTATCCCATTTATCTCTTGGCTTCCTACTTTTGCATTCCACTCTGTTATGATGAAAAGGGCATCTTTTTTTGATGTTCGTTCTAGAAGGCCTTGTGGGTCTGCAAAGAACCGTTCAGCTGAATTCAGCTCTTTTGGCACTAGTGGTTGGGCATAAACTTGGATTACTTGTGGTGCTGAGTGGTTTTCCTTGCAAAGGAACCAAGATCATTGTCATTTTTGAGATTGCACCCAAGTACTGCATTTTGGACTCTTTTTTTTTTTTTTTTTTTTTTACTATGAGGGCTACTCCATTTCTTCTAAGGGATTCTTGCCCACAGTAGTAGATATAATGGTCATCTGAATTATATTCTCCCATTCCTGTCGATTTTAGTTCACTGATTCCTAAAATGTCAATGTTCACTCTGTTTTTTCCCTCGATGTTCACTCTTGCCATCTCTTCTTTGACCACCAATTTACCTTGATTAATGGACCTAACATTCCAGGTACCTATGCAGTATTTTTCTTTACAGTATCAGACTTTACTTTCACCACTACATCCACAACTACGCATCATATCTACTTTGGCTCAGCCTCTTCATTCTCCCTGGAACTACTTCTCCACTCTTCCCCAGTAGTATATTAGACACCTAGCGACCTGGGGGGCTCATCTTTCAGTGGTTGCTCAGACAGTAAAGAATCGCCTGCAATGCAGGAGAACTGGTTTCAATCCCTGGTTGGGAAGATCCCCTGGAGAAGGGAATGACTACCCACTCCAGTATTCTTTCCTGGAGAATTCCATGGACAGAGGAGCTTGGTGAGGGCTATAGTCCATGGGATCTCAAAAAGTTGATCACAATTGAGCAACTAACACTTACTTTTCTTAAGTTCAGTTCAATCACTCAGTCATGTCTGACTCTTTGTGACCGCATGGACTGCAGCACGCCAGGCTTCCCTGTCCCTCACCAACTCCTGGAGCTTATGCAAACTCACTTTTCTTAGTACTATATATATTTGGAAGCACTAAAAAGTCAGAACACTGCTTAAAATTGTACTGCTTATTGGAACATGCAGGACTATTTACTAATTTACATTATATTTATTACATAATAAGTTAAGTGTTATGATTCTGTGGGAAACACAGCAATATACTAAGAACTCTGTTAGGTCTTTTGGGTGCTGTAATACAGTAATAGTTCATAGACTTCTAGGAACAACTAACAGTTTTTGTTTGCTCAGAATTTGGCGAGTGCATTCAAAGGTCTGATTTGTTTGAAATGCTCTAAATCAAATTAGAAAGCAACCTTTAGCAAAATACGTAACATCCACTTTGCAGAGTTCTGTTTAAAAGTTCTACATGTTTAAGAACCACTTCATGTGATAATTTTTTTTCTGGTATTGTTCTTACAACTGTGAATATCTGTGAAAATGGGCAACAGTGTCAGTGGCATGGCTGGCCTCCAGAACCATCACTCACTTCATGCCAGCCTGAAGTTTACACTGCCGTTAAAATGGGCAGTTTCACAGTTTATGAAGCTCTTCCTCATACATCCTTACTTCATCGTCACAACAACCCAGTTGGGCACATGTAGTGAAGGTTTGTAATTTCTGCCTGTCCACCATCTCAAAGCCCTTCCTGTCTCAGGGAGAACCATGATATACAATGGATGAAAATAGGGCTCTAGACTCCCCCGTGAAATCTAAGGAGGGCAGTCCTCCTCAGCAGCTCAGGGGCTCTCTTGTGCCTGTGATTCAGCCAATGAGATGACCTTTCCTGAACGTTTCCCTGGAAATGAATAAGCTCAGAGCCTCTGAGAAGAGTTTAAGTTCATCCCCACCAGGGCGGCTGCCACTGAGGGTTGAGCCTGAGGTAGTGGGATCTGCTAGGCTTCAGAGTCCAGGGCCAGCACACAAAGCCTGGGTGTCCAGACAGAACTTCTTTGTTTCTGCCCTTTTTCCCCAAGATTTTCCAGTCTCTTCCCTCAAGTAGCCATCTCACATCTTCTCATCCTTATCATTTTTAATTTAACTAGAGTATGTTTTAGTTGTTTGCAGTTCACAATACAGGTGATTTTAACAAGTATTGCCATTCCCAATATATAGATGAAGAGAGTGAGCCTTACTGAGTTACTTGAATTGTAGTTACATAGAAACTACACATCTAGACCCCGTCACTTCTACTTAAGAATTGTTTCTTTCACACCACACTGTCTTCCCAGTTACCTTCAGTGGCCTCTGCAGGTAGTGAGATGGGTTTTCCTCTCTGTGTCTCCTTGTTTGAGTGCTTAATCCTATTTCCTGTTTTAATGCTTGTCTGCTTACTATCAAATGTGCCTAGACCCTTGAGCATCTGGAAGACAAGGATTGCATTGTAGTCATCATTTTCTCTCAGAGGTATACTGGAGTGCTTGGGTTCATAGTCAATGCTAAATAAAGACTCCAATAAATGAATGAGCAACGGTGTTCATAAACTATTCAATTAATTGAAAACACAATAATGGCTTTGAAGTTGATGCTGAAAATATAACACTGATCTTTTTAAAAAACACCACTATATTTTTTTGCCAATCAAAAAATTAAAGTATTTTTTGGAAAGTAATTTGCCTTGAATATATATATGGATATTCACGTAGTAAGCTCATATACCATGCCTGCTATTTGCCAGGCTCTTATTACAGACATGCACAGGAATTAGTCTCCTCTTTAACAAGTTTCGCAGGCTGATGAGAGAAACAAATGATTCTGTAGCTGAGATCATGGAACTGTGGGAAAAAGAGCTGTGGTAATCTGAAGAACGATTAGAGCAGCAGGCCCACTGTCAGCAGTCATGGGAACGACTAAAATGGCAGGGAGATGCAGCTCTGGGCAGGATGCTGTGCACATCAAAGACAACAGCCAGAGCCCTTTGAAAGCTGGAGAAAAGCACAGTGTGTTTGTGCCTTTGCAGAATGTTGTGAGATTTGCTTTAAAAAAAAAAAAAGTTACCTATAGTCTTATTCAGAAATAATTATTCTTAAAAAATTTATAAGAAAAACTTGTTATCAAACTTTTTTGATTAATTTGAAATTGCTGTGTGCCATATCAATAAGTAAGACTATATTTTATTTGGAATTAAGGTGAAATAAAGATAGATCTGTATCTTTCCTTAAGCATTAAAGCCCAATACAAAAGAAGAAACAAATTCATGTATTAAAAACATAAAAGGCTATAAAATGATATATTTGTAGGTATATAATATATATATATATATTATGTATACAAACTAGGATCCACATTTGTTAATAAAATTTCCATTCTTTACAAATTATGCACATCGGTAGGAGAAATGCTTAACTTCATAATGCTTTTTATTGTTTGCAGACAATTACTACGGTACCCCAAAGCCTCCAGCAGAACCAGCACCATTATTATTAAATGTAACAGACCAGATACTTCCTGGAGCCACTCCAAGCGCTGAAGGAAAACGAAAGAGGAATAAATCAGTGAGCAACATGGAGAAAGCAAGCATAGAGCCTCCTGAGGAGGAAGAGGAAGAGAGGCCTGTGGTCAATGGAAATGGAGTAGTAGTGACACCAGGTTAGTCATTTACGTTTGTCATAGGTTCATCAGTTCTTCTGGAAATAGCTGAATATATATTATATCTGTGTTCAAACATATTGTCAGTAATGCCTAACGTGGCTCCCATCAGGAGCCGCGTTAGGCATTACTGACAATATATATAGTTCATTCATATATATTTTTTCACATTTATTTTCAGGTGTGTATGTATGCATGTGTGTGTGTCTATGTGTATATGTACATATGTATGTGTATATATATATGTATATATATGTGTGTGTGTGTATATATATATATAATGTTTACAGTTATCTTCCAGGAGAGGATTATGATATCAAATGGGAAGGATATGATTCTTGTGTCTGAATTTATTAGTTTAAATTTTGGTGTACCTCGCAATTTATTCAACTTCCTCTATTTCTGGTTTTACTCATACAATTTTAGTGGCAATATGGTGAGTAGTTTGGGGCTTCCCTGATAGCTCAGTTGGTAAAGAATCCACCTCCACTGCAGGAGACCTGGGTTCAATTGCTGGGTTGGGAAGATCCCCTGGAGAAGGGAAAGGCTACCCACTCCAGTATTCTGGCCTGGAGAATTCCATGGACTGTGTCCCAAAGAGTTGGACATGACTGAGAGACTTTCACTTTCAGTGAGTGGTTTAAATCTTAGAAGGTGTTATAAGTCATGAATACGACTGTGTCACATTGTGAAATATTTTTTGTTAGTTAATATTAGATGTTAATTAGATATAGTTATCCTTATAAACCTTACTATACTTTCAGCTCTGTGAATAGAGGTTGTGTCATGTGATTTAGTTAACAACGTCAATGAATACAGTCCACAGAATAACTGAAGTTACAAAATGCCCATGTATTTATCCTTCCACCTTTATCACACAATCTGGCAATTTGGAGAAAGCATCTTCACAATTGATATCATGAAGGCAATTACCTTGAACAAGGGAAAGATATTATCCCTTTAATTTATCATCTGTCATATCCCTATATAAAAAGTATTAGACAGATATAAAGTGTGTTTGTGCAAGGTAGGCATTTGCAATTTCCTTATGCTTGTTGCTAATGTAGTACAAAAATTTATTTATAGTATAGATTTTTCATAATCTTATTCATAATAACCAAAACTAAACTATGACATTCTCTTTGCCTGTAATCTTGGAAAAAGTTTCTAAAGTTTTGTTTTATTTATTTGTTAATAATGGCATATCATTATTTTAATGGGCATTGAAAGTCTAAGAGCTGTGTTAAAACCATTGAAAACAATGTTAATACATGTATCTTGCAAACATTATTCTTAAGATATTTCCTACAACTACTTTGATGTCTATACTTTTTACTTATCACTATGCTGCTTCTAGGAGAAGGAAATGGCAACCCGCTCCAGTGTTCTTGCCTGGAGAATCCCAGGGACGGGGGAGCCTGGTGGGCTGCCGTCTATGGGGTCGCACAGAGTCAGACACGACTGAAGCGACTTAGCAGCAGCAGCATACTGCTCCTATAGCAACATATTATTTGAATTTTCATGCCTAATTATTTTTTATCAAAGAAAAGTTTCATAAGCCTATTTTTACCTTCATTTTCCATAATACCTGTATAAATGTTCTTCATGAAATATAAGGAGACCAAACATTCAATATGTGTCAATCAAGGTATAAAACCTTAGAAAGTGGTTTCATTTTGGTTAATGTATGAGGATAGCTTCCTCTATTAATATATTGGTTAAAAAATTATTCTCTGACCCCAGCAATCATTGATTTCTGGGTACAAATGCTAAAAATCAGTTTAGGTACATAATGTAATTTATCTACTATAAATGATCTGATAATTTTCAAGTACTTAGATACCATCTCTTTTGATTTTTGATTCTGAAATGTTTCTGTCAAAATATTTACTTTTCATCATGTAGTGGATTTAAATTAAGTTGATAAGACATAGTTTCCTTAGTTGAACTTTGATACGAAAAGCACAACAATTCAGCTAAGTGGAAGAAAATAATCACAAAAGAAGCAGGAGTTGGATGTCAAAGAGCAGTTATAGGATTTCTTACTGATTAAAACCTTATAGATAAAAATGTAAAATATATGGCCTTGATAAGGCCCAAATCATTGATTTCTGTTCCATTTATATTCTGTTTAGGGCAAATCAAATGAAACATTCTTGACATACAAATTCTCAGACTAGAAATTTATTTTAACTTGAGGGCATAGTAAATCTGGAAAGCTCCATCCCCTTTTATTCATACCTTAAACATGAGAAATATTTTGTTTTGCTTTTTATGACTAGGATGTTTTTAAGGCTCCAGGTAAAATGGACTGATTTGAACTCTTCTTAACTAACACTAGCCTTGTAACTGTCTTTGGACATCTGAGCCTGAAAATAACAGAGAACAACTATGCAGGCCAGCTTCAGAATATCTGAGTAGTCAACAGATGCCACAAACAGTTCCTCTGTGAACCTGGTATAGCAGTGGTCTTATATTACTTTTTCTTTCTTATGGGACTTGAAAGGTAGGAGAAAACAGCCCCAAACCAGAAAGTTGTTTCATCATCCTTTATTAGAAATCCTTTGCCAAGTCCCATTTTTGAAGGGTCTCTGTTTTTCTTTATGTTTATCCAAGAGAGTTTTTAAGATAAAAAGTTTCAACAGGGATTTTAAGATAAAACTTCTTTGCCCCCCTCGTATATACATTTACCATTTGAATCTCATCACCATTTGAACCTCACCAACTCTTCACCATTAGACCCTCATCACATTTTTTCCAGCACAGGGTCTTTGTTGTGCCTTTGTCTTCTCCCCATATACATTCATTGGATTCAGGACACTTCAAATAATATTGAGAAAATTGTTGCTTACATTTTAGTTAACACTGCCCTGTAGGAGCCTATAATAGTAATTAATATCAGACCTCAGTATAGAGCATAAATAATATAATTAATGAGATACATTTGGAAAAGGAGAAAGTTTACTGAGGTAACTTTATTCCATTATAAGTAAAATTGATAATAATGGTAATAAATAATATTAAATAATTAATTTCTTTTGGATCTTATCATGTGCTAGGAGCTCCTTAACCTCATTGTATGTATCAGTTCATTTAATTCTCTTATAGTCTTATTAGTTAAATGCTGTTTTACAGATGAAGACTGAGGTACACTACAGTTAAATAACTTGCCCTGTAACTGGAATTCATATATAGGAAATCTGGATCCAGAACCAATACTCTTAGCTGCTGTACTATCCTGAATCTTATATTAATATTACCAAATAGAAGAACAAATACATTTCTTAACAATCTGTAAACACACGCCTATTACCAAGTCCAAGCTCACTCTGCTTGCCGCAGGACAGGCCAATGAATCTGAGAGACTAGGTGTTGAGGCAAGAAAAACAACTTTATTCTGAAAGCCAGATGACTGAGAAGATAGCAGGCTAGCACCTCAAAATAACCATCTTACTAGGATCTAAACACCAGGCTCTTTTATAGACCAGAGAAGGGGGAGGTGAGGAAGCAAAGCAAAAAGGCCATTAATTGTTTCGTTGGTCTATATTTCTGTTTATGTGCCAGTACCATACTGTCTTGATGACTGTAGCTTTGTAGTACAATATGAAGTCAGGAAGGTTGATTCTTCCAGCTGCATTCTTCTTTCTCAAGGCTGCTTTGGATATTCAGAGTCTTTTGTGTCCATATGAGTTGTGAAATTTTTTGTTCTATTTCTGTGAAAAATGCCATTGGTGATTTGATAGGGATCGCATTTGATCTGTAGGTTGCATTTGGTGGTACAGTCATTTTCAGAATATTGATTCTTCAGGAACATGGAATATCTCTCCATCTGTTTATGTCACCTTTGATTTCTTTCATTAATGTCTTATAATTTTCTGTGTACAGTACTTTTGTCTCCTTAGGTAAGTTTATTCCTAGATGTTTTATTCTTTTAGTTGCCATGGTGAATGGGATTGATTCCTTAATTGCTCTTTCTGATTTTTCATTGTTAGTATATAGAAATGCAAGTGATTTCTGTGTATTGATTTTGTATCCTGCAACTTTGCTAAATTCATTGATTAGCTCTTGTTACTTTTCTGATACTATCTTTAGGGTTTTCTATGTGCGGTATCATGTCATCCACAAACAGTGAGTGCTTTACTTCTTCTTTTCCAATCTGGATTTCTTTTATTTCTTTTGTGTTTTCTTATTAATTTTCTGTTTTGATGATCTGTTCATTGGTGTGAGTGTGAGTTAAAGTCTCCTACTATTATTGTGTTACTGCCAATTTCTCCTTTTATGTCTGTTAATGTTTGTCTTATGTATTGAGGTGCTCCTATGTTGGGTGCATAGATATTTACAGTTGTTATGGGAAATATTGCAAACATCTCCCAGAATGACAAGCCTCAGGCAGGGGATGTGTTAATTTCTTCCTTCCTGCCATTCACAGGTGGACGGGGTTGAACAAAGACACTTTAAACAGTCAGGCAGAGGAGCAGTATTCTCTGAGACAGATCATTCTGTATGATTATAATAACAAAAGCAATGCAAAGCAAGTCAAACAATTCCAACATGGAGTCAGAACTGGCTTCTTCTCTGCAATATGACCACTATTTTACTTGTACATCTTTAAAGAAGGAATTAAAAGTTTTTACCTACTTAGTGCTTCTTATTTTTTATTCATTTCTGTAAATCATGTAAAAGGCAACTCATTTCCTTCTCTGGATATAAAATATTTCTAGTTTTATATATATATAATATTCTTTATATATGTGTGTCTGACTCTTTGCAGGTCCCATGAACTGTAGCCTTCCAGGCTCCTCTAACTATGGGATTATCCCAGCAAGCATACTGGAGTGGTTTACCATTTCCTCCTCCAGGGGATCCAGAGGAGCCTGGCAGGCTACAGTCCACGGGGTGGCAAAGATTTAGACATGACTTAGTGACTAAACAACAGCAACAGCAACTAAGTACCAAACCTACTAGTCTTTAACCCCTTATATACTTCACCAAAGTGAACTGTTTTCACTGAGGAAATAAAGGTTTTAGAGTCCTCAGTTTACCCCTATTATTCATTGTCTTGATCTTTACTCCTTTGAAATGTAGTTTGTAGAATTATATTTCTTTTGCTTTCATACCATATGTATATAAAGTCAATGACCACTTTTAAATAGGTAATCAGTCAATTAAGTTTTACTAACATCAATGAATATTCACATACATGAATATTTATTTTATTCTAGTTTCCCTCTATTTATTCAAAATTACATTACAGAAATGTTTCTTTTTCTGATATATGTCACTTTGGTAATGGAAATCAGTGTAGTTCTACCCTTAGAAATGTAGTTTTATCCTTGTAAGTAATAAACATTACAAAAATAAAATAAATAATGACAAGTTTCCTTTAGTGAATACATACTATGTACAAGCTATATGGGATATATGTTATCTCTAGTCCCATAATCACAGTATATTTGCTTAAGAAATGAGATGCTCAAATTTACCTTAAAGTACTTTATTAAGGTAATGATAGCAGAGTTGAACTCTGAACCCAGGGAAACCTGAACTCGTCCTTTTCCACCATATTTCCCTGTGTTGTTAACTACGCTGAGGACAAAGTGACTTCTTACTTCTGTAAGGTAAATCACAGTCCCGTAGTTCAGTGTACTCCATCTACATTGTATTCCATTATATTTGTCCTTCAGAAAGTTCATGGAAGTGACATTAGCTCTAATGCTTGCAAGGATGATACATCCTTATATCATCTAGGAGAATTTCTCTTTAAAATGCTATTTAAAATTCATATGCTCAGGAAACCTTCCCTTGCCATCAACCTCACCTTATGTTCAAACATCTTTATCTTGGTAGAGGTGATGTTCAGCCCTGTGACTTCAAATACTTAGATTTATCTGCAGCTTTCATTTCTCCCTTGTGTTCCAGGGCCATATTTCTAACTACTGCCCATGGACTACACACACCTCCCTCCCCAAGTATTGCTTCAGCAACTTAAATGCAGCATTCCATTTTAAACTCCTCCTAAAAAACAAACAAGCAAGCCAACTCACAAAGCATCTTACCGGTTTTCTCTAAATCTGCCTCTCACCCAGATAGTTCAGAGTCTGTTACTTTTCTCCTGCCTGCTGGATATGCATTATTAGATTAAAAAAATAATAATAAGATCACTGGGCCTTTAGCTTTTATCTGTGCCTTCCTTAGCCTTCCTTAGATCAGTGCCTTATCCCCTCGTTTGGGGAACACAGTCGCCTAACTTGGGCTTCCCAGGTGGCACTAGTGGTAAAGAACCCGCCTGCCAGTTCGGGAGATATAAGAGACATGAATTCAGTCTCTGGGTTGGGAAGATCCCCTGGAGAAGAAATGGCAACTCACTCCAGTCTTTTCGCCTGGAGAATTTCATAGACAGAGGAGCCTAGTCCATGGTGTCACAAAGAGTCTGACACAACTGAAGGGACTTAGCATGCACTTAGCATGTCACCTAACTGACCTCCTTTCCTATAGTCTCCATTCCTGTCAATTTCCCTGTTACTCTTCAATCAATTAAAAGATTTTGAACCACCATTTGGTTACATATCCTTCTCAAAACTTGGATGAGCTTCTGTTTCTAGTACTTCAAACTCTTTGGACAACTGCCTAGGTCCTCCCACAGTTGACTGCAACACCTGTTATCTTTGGTTCCCCCGCTGTCTTCTCTCATCTGCATCTCATACTCAGAAAACACCTTCACCTATCTGACAAGCCTTTCCCACATTCCAACTTACTATTCTATTCACAATTCAATCAAATGTTTATATTCTCTGGTAATCATTTGTTGACTCTCATAATGAAAACCTGAGACTGTCCATTTCTGAATTATTGAAGTCCAGCTTACACTTCTCATTCATTTAGGAGATACTGGTTAGCCTGGACCTTGTAGATAACTTTTCATAATGTGCATGTCTGTCATTCCCTCATAAATTGTAAATGTTACCAGCACAAGGATTATGTCTACTTTTTTGTTTGCCTGTGTTAGTGATTAGTATATATCATTAATTATTTCAAATTCTTGGTAAATATTTATTTTTCCAGTCAACCAAACCTCTTGAGAATGTCAAAGCTTCACTATATCAACGTGATTATATTTATTTTATGCTCATTTTCCACTGTTCAGTGTCTTCAACATGCAGTGTTTCTAAGTTTGAAAGATATGAGGATTCATGATCTTACATTTCTTCAAAAGTTGTGTGAACAAAAGAAAGTAGTATATTTTAAAAGATGCATTCTTAGAGATGAGAATTAGTCAATCTTTGTAACTGTGAAAATGACCCAAATAGATAGGTGCTTAATAGATCAGTAGATAGAACTTTTTTTTTTCAGTGAAACTTTTCTGAAGAAAAACAAGTCCTGTAAACAGTAGGGTTTGGCTTGGGTTAGGCCTAATTGGGTTAGGCTTTCCTGGATTTCTTTTATTTCATGAATTATCTGCTCAACTTTTCCGGAGAGTAATTCACTATTATATTGTAGCTTCCCCTCACCAGTGATTAGTAAGCCTAGTGCAAAGAATTAGAAATGCACATATATTTTAAAGGCAGCTAAGTCTCTCTGTTAATACACACACATTTACAATGCCAGGAGGAACAGGACCCGTGAGAGCTACCTTCACCAACAAAGGGAATACAGTATGTGTACACAGAGCTGCCTTCTCCAGGCCCCCAAGCCTGCAATTAGTGCAAATGAACTGCGTCTCCCAGAGAGCAAACAGAGTGTCCCTTATGTGATCACTGAGTGTCCTCAGCAATGATCTCAGTTCACCATTAGGGACCCGCATCCAGGTCCTGTGCTGCTTGGCACGCTGACTGTGCATGCACCATCAGTCCTGGTTCTGTGAATGAGGTCCTGTCACTGTCAAAAGAATTATGTCCTCCGTGGTGAATCTCGCTGTTTTCCTGTGAATAATGGTGCACTCTGAAACCACCCCAACGCCTATCCCCTGCTTATTTTTGTGTGGGTTCACAGAGACTGTGATGTGTGTATCCACTCAGATCTTTATCTCTCTCTTTTTTTTTTTGCAGGGGAGGTTTAATTGTATTATTTTGTTCCCAACATAGTACTGGTTTATCTCCCCCTGGAGGGGCAGATTTCTGGAGCTGTTTTAAATAGTTAATTTTCAAAAATTAGATATTCCATTTATTAATAAATCTTTTCTTAAATGATCATTTGAACGTGAAAGCTGCCCTAATTGTAAAATGCTCCGAGTATCTACATATGATTATAAAGTAACAAGATAATCTCTTTAGAGTCTGTAGCTATGAACTTTAGTAGTAACTGTAACTATACCACTGTAAACAAACATGAAATCATGATTAATTTCAGGGATGTCATTTTAAATCAAGGCAGACTCACTTTGTGATTAAATTGAAAGGGAAGTACTATTTGAACATCTTCATGCCCAAAGACTGATTAAGCAATTTTGGAATCTTTGCACTCAACCTTTTGTAGAGTTTTTTTCTGCTTCTCTGAGTGTTTATGTGATGTATATGAGAGAGAGATTTGATACATTAAGGAGGAATGCACAGCAGGAACAACCTGGTCACACTGGGGTTTATAAAGCAGACACAGAAAGCCTGCAGCCTAGTTGAAACGTTTGTGTCTTCAGGTTCTCCAAGCATTGTTAGAGTCTAACTGTGGTGTTGGAGAAGACTCTTGAGAGTCCCTTGGACTGCAAGGAGATCCAACCAGTCCATTCTGAAGGAGATCAGCCCTGGGATTTCTTTGGAAGGAATGATGCTAAAGCTGAAACTCCAGTACTTTGGCCACCTCATGCGAAGAGTTGACTCATTGGAAAAGACTCTGATGCTGGGAGGGATTGGGGGCAAGAGGAGAAGGGGACAACAGAGGATGAGATGGCTGGATGGCATCACTGACTCGATGGACGTGAGTCTGAGTGAACTCCGGGAGTTGGTGATGGACAGGGAGGCCTGGCATGCTGCGATTCATGGGGTCGCAGAGAGTCGGACATGACTGAGCAACTGATCTGATCTGAAGCTTATTTCTAGTCATGGTCATCCATTCTCTCTAGGTTTGATATTCACCCTGCCGTCTATGAGGTCCCACAGAGTTGGACACGACTGAAGTGACTTAGCAGCAGCAGCAGCTGTAGTCTATTTTCTTATCTCATATTTCTCCTCGTGGATATGTTTATCAATTCAGTGTGAAATCTTAGCTACTTTTTGTCAGACAAAAGTTGCTCTAGTTATTTCTGACTGAAGGCTGGTCTCTAAAGAGGTAAGGTCTCTGGATAAGGTCTCTCTGAGCACTCGGGGATAAAGGGACAGCACCTTTATCTTTTATTTTCTAGTTGACTTCTTGTTGTCATGAAAAAATACCTTGACTCCAATTTGGCCCCAAAGAATGACACCTGAATTATCAAGATCAAGGTTGAATAATGTCTTCTGCCTTTTCTTTCAGCCCCTTTGATGTTCCTTAAACTTCAGAAGGTGATGTTTCATGTAGTACTAATTTGCTGATTTTTGTCAGAATTTTGACAGATCTGAAAATTATTGTACATACATGTACATATCTTGTTTTGGTCTTTGAATATTTTCAATGCTTGTGTCAACTTCTCTCAGCCCAAAGTTGGTTGAAGATTTGAGGTGCTTGTTTCTATATGATAAATATCTTCAGAATTCATTGCATTATGAAAATCATATAGCACATATAGTTTCAAAGATGTAAAGATTCGTTTTATTGCCATTATTCCAGTCTGCTTTTATTAAAATGCTAAAAATTAAAAAAAAGAATATATACTAATTAAGGCAGCACTTCTTCCTTGTCAATGAAAAGTAATTCCCTTTACTAATCTTTTCAGTAATTCTTCCCAATTTAGCTTTTTATATACCCAAATTTTTCCTGTCATCTTCCACTCATACACCTTGCATTTTTCTATTTTCATAATTCTTCATATTGTTCTTTTAGTATTCCAAAGAATGTGTAACTAATTTTGGATTATAGATATAAATGAAAAATAATTTTGAAATATTGAATATGCTTTCTTATTAATTCATATTTCCCTGATTGGCCTCCTAAGTAGATGAGATCCAATTTGGTTACATTACAGGTACAAAGTAATCCCTTTACAGGATTTGGCATTCCTGCTCCCTCAGTTGATATATCATCTCAAAAATCAGCAGCATAGTTACTCATACCCTAACTTTCCCTAATTCTATTTTATTCTAGGCTTGTCTTTCTTTCATATTCTCAAATATTAAAATTAAATATTAGTTAAAATATCAGGAAAAAAATACACTTTTAACATTGCCACAGTGTTTAAGGGCCACCCTTCCTCATTCTCATACCATACATAAAAAGAAATTATAGTGCTTTGTTTTTAGAACTTAGAGACACTTTAGGAGAACTAAGGAATCAGAAAAATACCAACTACAAGTCAGTAATCAGTGTGCATAGAAACACCTCAGAAAGAGCAGAAAATATAACCACCTTTGCTTACAGGATTGCTGGAGCACTGGGGGTAGAAACAGGAGAGAGACAGCTTTGCACTGTTTTTCTTCTCTGTACTTTTGGATTTGGTCCCAGTGCATGTTTTACTACATCAAAAAAGTAATTATTATTTTTTTTTCTAAATGATGAGTTAATATTCACTAACCATTCAATGTGCAAATATTTTGGCACCCATATTATAATTCCTCTTCTCATTTGAGAAGGTTAGGAAAAGCAAGGAAAATTGATAAGAGTGGTGTTTGAGCATTGAGCTAGGACATTGACTTATTTCAGTCAAATGGCTGCATAGAATGCAGGTGGCCACTGCGTGACAGCTTCCTTTCTGAAGGCAGAATGTCCTCCATTTTCACAATAGAAAATAATCTATAGGATGGCCATATGAAAAATCAATTACAATGATATTTTTCTCCTGTCCAAGAGTCAACCCTAATATATTCATTTATTTACAAGAGCCTATATTTCAAATTCCAAAAACTTCAGCTTCTAGCAGTAAAGCAAGCATGTTATGACAGCCTCCACTCCATCCTACCCCTATGACAATACAATAAGTCTTTATATCAACCTAACAAACATACTTTTTGATGAGATTGCCAAGTTTGCAGGAAACTAAGGAAAATCTTCCGGAGAAGGCAATGGCACCCCACTCCAGTACCTTTGCCTAGAAAATCCCTTGGATGGAGGAGCCTGGTGGGCTGTAGTCCATGGGGTCGCTAGAGTTGGGCATGACTGAGCGACTTCACTCTCACTTTTCACTTTCATGCATTGGAGAAGGAAATGGCAACCCACTCCAGTGTTCTTGCCTGGAGAATCCCAGGGACAGAGGAGCCTAGTGGGCTGCCCTCTCTGGGGTCGCACAGAGTTGGACACGACTGAGGTGACTTAGCAGCAGCAGCAGCAAGGAAAATCTTCAAGCCCCACCACTTTCACCACTATGGTCACTACCATAGTGTTACCAAAGTGAACAAGAATCTGGAGCTGTCTATTAGATTTGAAAACCAAGCTTACCCTGAGTCTACATTAGGAGAAAGCCTTGGACTAATAAAAAATAGAAGAGCTGTGTCTCTGATTATGATTTTAATCAGTACCCTCAAAGGTACGAAAGCCAAGTTCATAGCTCAGTAGCAGTCCCTGGCACCTAGCAAAATCAAATGTAGAACTCTGCAGGAAAACATACAGAACTTGGAAAAAATGTGTGATTTCTGAAGATTATTTTCCCTCCTTTAAATGAGTTAACACCACAGAAAGTTTCGACTGAGGAAGAAAAGCTCAATTTGTGCACACACCTTTTAAAGAAGATTTAGCTTTATGTGCATCTTTCTTTGTTAAGAAATTGCATTGTTTTTTGAAACACCTGTCTTAAAAATCATATGAAGTTGACCATACTTCTTGTTTCTATGGGGAGAAACCATTTAAGTTGCTTGACTGATTGAACTCTACAGTTTATCTAGTGTTCTATGTAGTACACTGCTAAGTCGATTCAGTCGTGTCTGACTCTGTGCGACCCCATAGACGGCAGCCCACCAGGCCCCGCCGTCTCTGGGAATCTCCAGGCAAGAACACTGGAGTGGGTTGCCATTTACTCCTCCAACGCATGAAAGTGAAAAGTGAAAATGAAGTCGCTCAGTCCTGTCTGACTCTTGGCGACGCCATGGACTGCAGCCTACCAGGCTCCTCCGTCCATGGGATTTTCCAGGCAAGAGTACTGGAGTGGGGTTGCCATTGCCTTCTCCACTATGTAGTATAACTCACATATAAAAATATATAACATTTACTGAGCACCTACTATGTTCCAGTAGTTTACTGTTCTACACAATATATATACATGTCTTATCTAATCCTTATGTAATGTAATGTTACTCCACTTAAGGAAATTGAGGCAGGCACAGAGTGAGTTAAATGACTTGCCCAACAGCACACCGAGAAGTACAGATTCAAACACAATCTGAAGGACAGATTCAAAACCCAATTGCTAAGACACCAGACTTAGCAATTATATTCTACTGCTCCTTGTGGAGTGTTTATTGCTATCTGAGAACAGTTAAACAAAAAGAAAAAAAATAATCTCAAATTATTCCTATTCTCTTTCCTTATAAGCTACAAACATGTTCCTCAACCATTTTTTCCCATTAAATGTCCTTTAACTATGCTTATTTCCCCAAAATAACATAAAGACAGAAGAAAGAAGTTATTAGATTTATTAAAATTTGTCACAGAGCCATTAAAAATATAAATCATAGAGCTCTCTCACAGGATATAGCAAGTTTTGAAAATTCACACTTTATGACTATTCAAAGAAATAAAATCAACAATTTCCTATCTGGCTTTGAAATATTATGTTCCCTTATTTCAAAGGAAGGCAATTACAGAAAGCTTAACATTAACTATATGCACAGACCATGTCAAATGAAAATATGGATAAGGTATAAAATAGGCAATCTTCTTGAAATGTTTTATCTTGGTTTCTGATTATCCTTTAATAAAACTCAGTAGGGACATTCAAAGCCATGGTATTCTGATTTATTGTTAGCCTTGCATCCTAAAGGCAATGTGTTAGATACTGCTAGAGCAATAAACATGTAAGTAAATGGAATGACTACTATACATATGTAATATCAAAACCTTTGACTGGACCAGAACTGTAGAATTTATGTGAACTGTACTGAGTGCAAAAATGCATTCATTTAACTCTCTTCCCATTAAATGTTTTTTAGTCCCTATACTGTGTACAGATCTTTGAGCTCTTCTGAATATCTTATGGGAAGAAGGAAATTGCTTGCTGAATCCAAAGAAATTATATTTAATTCTTCACAGAAATAAAATTATACACAAATCTTGTTTTTTATAGGTCATTGCTTTTAAGACTGTATATTATCAACACTTATGCTATCTCAAAGTTTCCACAGAATTTCTAGGACATACAACAGTCCTAGTCAAAGGGAAATTTTTTAAAATTATTGTCATTCTCTAAAAATAGATATTCATTCTTTATTGAAATGATTTTTGTTTCTATTGTTAGGGCAAAAATAACCCCCTCCTCTGGTTTGCAAGGCATCTAATGGACCTAGAAACTCAAAATGAAATGCTCAAAACTGCCAGTGTTTGATAAAGTCTGTTCACTTGAGCAGCAAGCGTCTTGGGGGAAATTCATTAACATATCCAAAAAATTAATGTTTGGATTTAACAATAAAACCATGCTAAGAAATGTGTCATGGAGGTTTAAAAGGCCAGTTCTATATGACCACTTCCTAATCAAAAAATACTTTCAAACCACTATGAAAGAAAAACATGCATGGGGTTATTTGCCTCTTTCTCCTTAGTCAGAATTTAAATAGTCTAAGGTTTCTCAAGTCATAGATTTGACACATATGAGATCTGTGTTAAGGCATATTTGCACACATATAATTTTAAGCTAAACTTCATGAGAGGGGAAGAATGTTAGCAAGAATGGCTACACATACACCTTGGTAAAATCTGTTCTTTCCCATCCCTAATTACTAAAAGTTTATTATGGTGATATATCCAGACAATGAAATATTATTTAGTGCTGAAAATAAATGAACTATAAAACTATTAAAAGATATCAAGCAAACTTAAATGTGTTTTACTAAATAAAAGAAGCCAATCTGAAACATTTATGTGTCCGACTGATTGCGACCCCATGGACTGTATGTAGCCTACCATGCTCCTCTGTCCATGGGATTTTCCAGGCAAGAGTACTGGAGTGGGTTGCCATTTCCTTCTCCAGAGGATCTTCCCGACCCAGGGATCAAACCCAGGTCTGCGGCATTGTAGGCAGATGCTTTACCGTCTGAGCCACCAGGAAGTCCTATACACTATATAATATTCTGGAAAAGGTTAAACTATGGAGACAGTGAAAACATCAATGGTTTCCAAGAGTTAGAGGGGCGAGATGGATGAAAGCCAAGCACAGAGGATTTTTAGAGCCGTCAAACCACCCTGTATATTTCAGTGGTGGCTATGTATCATTACACAGTTGTTAAGACCCATAAAATATACATGGAGAAGGCAATGGCACCCCACTCCAGTACTCTTGCCTGGAAAATCCCATGGGCGGAGGAGCCTGGTAGGCTGCAGTCCATGGGGTCGCTAAGAGTTGGACACGACTAAGGGATTTCACTTTCATTTTTCACTTTCATGCATTGGAGAAGGAAATGGCAACCCACTCCAGTGTTCTTGCCTGGAGAATATTGGTTCAGTGGATTGTGAGGTAAACGTGTCTATATACTGTTTAATGAATTGAATTGTGTCCCCCCACCATCCCCCACCTTTGCCAACATTCATATGTTGAAATCCAAACCACCAAAATCTCAGAAAATGAACTTATTTCCTATTTGGAAATAGGATGAGGCTACCTTAACTAAGTAGTAGTAGTAATCAGTTCTACTAATAAAATAGTAGATCAGTAGGGTGGGTCCCTGACTGAGGATGACTAGTGTCCTTCAAAAAGGGAAATTAGACAAGTATCCAGGTAGCGTACCATATGAAGATTGGAGTTAATGTTGCTATAAACCAGGAGATAATCAGAAGCCAGCAGAGAAGCCTGGAATAGACCCTCCTGTAGCACCTTCAGAGGGAGCATAGCCCTGCTGGTGAACACTTGTTCTAGGGTTTCTGTAAAAATAAATTTGTATTAAGTCATACAGTTTTGTTCTATGTTGTTATCACAGGACTAGGAAACTAATACAGTTTGAACCACAGTCTCCTTAACTGCCCACTGCCTAGCCTAGTTCTTAGCAGTTAGCAAGGTCTCAACAGATGCTTAATTAATGAATTAATGCAATTTTCCTGGTACACAAGGTAGGAAATAGGATGTCGGTTTCTTTGCTGACTGTTAAATAACGGAGATTCTCCGACAGCTGCCGCGGGTACTCTTGTTTCCATGTGTCCTATCACCTCCCTAATATTGTGTGCAGCTCTTTTGTGCCATTGAATATCCCTCCCTAAATCTCTGTGGTAGTACCCTGTTGAGTATCCCTCAGTAAATCACTGTGATAGTACCTATATCATTATCCATTGTGAGGAAACATGTCCTTTCCACCCCTCATGTTGTCTTGCATATCAGAGGGTACTTAATTTGCATTCCACCAGTTGCTTGACTTACCCCGCCCAAAAGAGGTAGAGTGACTTCTCTGAGTGCTACATCTTTGAAGGATAATTCTGGGCCTGCTTTGCCCAATTCCTCTTTTTTTTTTTTTTTAAATCCCTCTGAATATTCTGCATGGCTCTTCTAGAAACAGGTTCTATGTCTGTGTGGGAAACCTGCCCTAATTCAGTACTGTCTTGGGCATACTGGCTTGATTCTACATTTCACCAGAAGCCCTTGACTCTCACCATAAACTGTATCCCTAAATTAGCCTTTATGAGCAGTAAATGTTGGAAATGTTGTGATTCTCCTTTTGCTTTATTCATTTTTTCTCTTATTTTGTTCAGATAAAGAAAGCAAGTGCTGCTTATTACTTGCCTCTCAAACCAATTCTTAATAACCTGATAAAAATAGCTTTTTTCTCTCCCCCATTAAACTCATTAAATATCTTGCACATTGTAGATATTAAATTCATGTTTGCTAATGTAACAATTGATTGATTAGATAAAAATAAAGGAATGAATGGATAAATGAGTTAAACTGGGAGAACTTGGCTCAGTGATCTCTCGTACATTAATAAATATAATTACTGACATCTCCATTTTTCAGAGTGAAAAGGGGGACCTCCTGGGAACTGAAGACCTTCTGGGATTAAGTGCAACTGTGACCTGAACCACCAGTGCTTTACTCTGTATGTGTGTTAGTTACTCAGTCGTGTGTGACTCTTTGCCACCCCACGAACTGTAGCCCTCCAGGCTTCTCTGTCCATGGAATTTGCCAGGCAAGAATAGTGGAGTGGATTGCCATTCCCTTCTTCAGAGGATCTTCCCAACACAGGAATCAGACTCTGGTCTCCTGCATTGCAGGAAGATTATTTACCATTTGAGCTACAGAGAAGTCCCCTTTCTCAGGAGATGTCTCACATTTCTCTGGAAAATATAGTTATCAAGATGAGAAAAAAAGAATAGTTGTTCATAGCTAATCTTTGACTTTATCTGTCAGGATATTCTGTATTTTCTTTTTATTTGCTCATTTAATTCATTCCAACTTGGCTTTCCCACCTACCACTTCTCTATAACTACTCCCATATCTGGTACCTAATATCACCAGTGACCTCTATATCATTAATTTCACTAGATTTTACATCCTTATCTTTCTGTTGGCCTGCTTAGAGGTTTTGGCCACAGATAAGTGTTTACTTCTCACTGTCCTTTGCTTGGCTTGTGTGGCATGAAGATCAACTGGTTTTTCTGTTACTTCCCTGGCTGTTCTCTCCTGATCATTCTCTCACTCACTGTTAAATGTTGGAGTTCCTCAGCCAGCTATCCGAGGTATTCTTGTTTCCACTTGCTGAACTGTCTCTCTGGCAATTTCATTCACCCCTGTGGTTTAAATTATAATACAATTTAGCCATGAAAGTGAAAATGAAAGTCGCTCAGGCATGTCCGACTGTTTGCAGCCCCATGGACTATACAGTCCATAGAATTCTCCAAGCCAGAATACTCAAGTGTGTAGCCTTTCCCTTCTCCAGGGGATCTTCCCAACCCAGGGATCAAACCCACGTCCCCTGCATTTCAGGCAGATTCTTTACCAGCTGAGCCACAAGGGAGGCCCACAGTCTAGCCATATGCTGTTGTCTTTTAAATTTGATGGATTCCCTAAGAACTCTCTGACTTGACATCTCCATTGCGAGTTTGACATGAACCTCCATCTCTTGTGCCTAAAATTATACCCACTAGTTTCCCCACTCCTGACAGAGTCTTGCTGCTCCTCTCATGGTGCTTAGCCCAGTGAATTGCTTTCCCCCTTTGGGTTTACCGTGACTTCTTATTTGCCCTTATCTGTCCATTTGTTTAATCATATCAAATTTATATTCTAATTTCATTTTTCAGTTCATAGAAGAGCCATGCCATTGACACTATCATCTCTTGTCTCAATCACAAAAAATAACTCCCCACTGGTCTGTGAATATCTACTGTTAATACTTTCAAACCCCCAGAATAGCTAGGAGGATCTAGAGAATGAAAATCTACTTTTGTCATCCCCTTGATTAAGACACATCAGTACCTTCTCATTACTCTCCGGGTACAGTTCCAAACTCTGAGCGTGCTTTCTAACGCTAATCCATTCCTTGCTTGTCTGTTTCTTTCTCCTTTACCTTCCTCTGAAAGAAGTCTCTTGACTCCATTTTCTAGTCTCAGATTTGTTAGCACACTGGAAAAGGGGCTTTCCTTGATTCTTTATGTAAGGTTAGATAAATGCATATACATGAGGTCTCATCTTTCCCTTTGGTAACATTCATCACACCTAAAATTGCTTAAAGACTACACATCTTGACATATTTCAAGTTCCATGAGAGCAGGGATCATGCCTTTCTTGTTTGCTTTTCTGTCCTTGGTGCCTGACGCCAACTGAGTGTTTAATAAATATTAAGTGAACATTGAATAAATGAATATGTTCAGATCATGACCTTGCATTTTCACTTTTCAAATGTATCATGACATTTGGAAATACCTGAGAACAGTATGCTTCTTATATTGATAATTACATGTTGTAATAAGGTATAACGAAGAACCTAAAGAGAAGAGTGCCTTCTCTTGCTGTTTCTTTCCTGAACAATTTACAAAGGTCAAATCTGTATGGAGAATCAGGTGGATGACTACATCACTAAGGAATATATTATTTTCATAAAATCCTCTTTTACGAAGAAGAAACATCAAAAACTTGTAAAATGTTCGTATCCTTTCTAATTCCTAAAGATACTTCGTATTGCTCTCTGAGATTGACACACACACAGAAAAAATTGATCCAAGCTGTTGATTAAGACGATAAGTACATTCTACTTTAGTTTACTCTTCTTATATTGCTTTTATTAATTTTAAAGTTATAAAAACAGTAGCCAACTAATGCAGAGGTATGTAAAAAAAATCTCCCACTTCCATCCAATTTTACTGCTTTGGGGTTACTCAAAGTTGAAAAATCTATTGTACATCTTTCCATCGTCTTATGATTATAAGCATAATTATACATGTATCTAACTTGGTGTTTGCTTATTTAAAAAAATAGAATTAATAGTGTACATGCATTATTCTTCAACTTAGATTATTCTTTAAACAATAATGATTGGCATATTTTCCAGGTTGTAGGTCTTTACACTACATAATTTTCCATGGTATTGATAACCACAATTTATTTAACAATTTTCTCATTGATAGGCGTCCAAATCATTTCCAGGTCTTTGCTGCTACAGACAAATATACGGATAGAGTAAGCATTATTTCCACCTTTATTTCTAGAAGATATTTCTCAAATGGGTTACTGAGGCAGACCATATATGTATTTGTATATTTTTTAATGTTAATAGTTATAAATTAGGTTCCCAAACAGTTGTGGAATTTCCTGTTTCCAAGAGGGCTGCCTTATCATCAGATTGGCATTGTATGTCAGTAGTATCTCCTTCCAGTTTCTGGGTTAAGCCATTCCCACCACACCTTCTGCTGTGAAGAAGTCATATGATCCTCACTGCAGGTGGATTGGTTCTCTGTTCTCAGCTACTTTCCAAGTCTCCACCAGAACATACTTGGACTTCTTCATGATGCCCATGTCAAAAGGAAGTCTTCAGAGTAGTACTTGCCAAATGTATTCATCCACTTATTTCTGACACCCTGATGGAAATTTGGAACAAATCTGCAGGAAACAGTCCTCCCAAAGTGCCAAACTAAAGTATTCCACAGACCACCTCTGCTTTTGGCTCCCTTGATCTTTTCTGTGGTTTCCCTCTTTGTACACTACCACACCCCAGTCTGAAACCTAAATATAGTGGTGCTGAATCCCTGAATGAACTAAGGAAGATCTGAAATCTAAACATTTCCCCTTTGGACTTCTCTTTCAACTGCCTTCTTAACTTGCAGGAAATTTCTCTGAACCTGAGCTTTCCGAAGGTAAGATTTAAAACACATGCTAATAATGAATTTTCAATATAATATTTTCTTCTTTTTTAAGAATCTGTCTTTAACAAATACTATAAGTTTCCTGAAATATGATCATCCTTCTTTTAACTATATTATGCAGGGTTTATTTTTTCTAAATTAAAAAAAAAAAGTCTTCTCCTTATCTCTCCCTACTTGGAGATCTATACTCTGATTTAATCATCATGATATATCAGATGCTGTCTTCTGGTAGCATCTGAGAAATACTTGGGTTGGATACATGGGTGATATGCATTCAGAACCTCTGCATGTTTAAGAGTGACTTTCTTTTGTATAGATGAATAATATTTTGGTAAAGTTCTTGGCCTGCTATACTTTTATTCTCCTCAAGTTACTACAGATATTATCTTACTATCTTTGAGCTTTGAGTATTACAAGTGAAAGTTCTGATGATCTTCTATTCCTCTTTTTTGGGGTAAGTTTCTTCAGTATGGAAGCTGGTCAAGTTGCTTTTTAACATTGGAGTTTGGAAATCTCACCTAGATGTGTTTAGGTGAAATGTATGCTTCATTAATTTGGCCTCAGATACAGTGAACCATTTTAATTGGCAGACTCCTATGTCTCTTCATCTTAGGTAAATTTTA
The DNA here is from genome assembly GCF_002263795.3 of Bos taurus. NCBI lineage: Eukaryota > Metazoa > Chordata > Mammalia > Artiodactyla > Bovidae > Bos > Bos taurus. The sequence continues at coordinate 42,744,427 of NC_037331.1, forward strand.
GTCTATTTTTATTGAATTTTTATTTTTTCTCCATGTGTTCCTGTTCATCATTCTGGATCTCATATCGTTTGCAAGTTGATATCCTTGGGTCTCAACATCTGATATCCTTGGGTCTTCCAAGCATTTTATTGTTTCTCTTAAAATGTACATTTCTTTTAGTTTTTGCTCTGTTGGATTAGTTTTCTATCGCAGCCGTAACAATTTACCACACATCTAGTGGCTTAAGATTGAAGGCAAAAGGAGAAGGGAGCAGCAGAGGATGAGATGGTTAGATAGCATCACCAACTCAATGGACATGATTTCGAGCAAACTCTGGGAGGTGGTGGAAGACAGGGAAGACAGTCCATGGGGTCGCAAAGAATCGACATGACTTGGTGACTGAACAACAACAGTGGCCTAAAGCAGTGCGTATTTTTTTATCATACTGCTCTGTAGGTTAGAAGTCTGAAATGGGTCTCACGGGGCTAAATCAAGATTTCTAAAAGACTGTGTTATTTTCTAGAGACTCTAGAAGAAAATCCATGATTTTGCTTGCCAGCTTCTAAAGGTCACCCACACTTCTTGCTGGTGTTGGATCCCCTTCTGTCTTCAAATCAGCAGCAATGCATTTCTTTGGCCAACGCTTCTCTTCAATAGTCATATCTCCCTCTTATAGTCCTCTTCTGCTTTCTTTGTGTACTTGTAAAGACCCTGTCATTACAGCAAGCCCACCTGAATAATTGAAGATGATCTCCCAATCTCAAGGCCCTTAATTTAATTGATCCTGCAAATCTTCTTTTGCCATATAAGGTAACAATCACATGTTCCAGGCCGTAGGGTACAGGCATCCCTAGGGATTCATTGCTCTGTCTACCACACCTATATAATGACATGGTCCTCCAATTTAGTCATCAGGTTTAATTAGTTGAAGAATAGACTAGAATGGTGAATGAAAGAGGAACTCAGATAGGCCTGCTGATAATTTTCAGAGGTGGTTACAATTATGCTTTTTCTGTTAGCTTTCAGAGAGCTCATTCCCCAGTGAGCATAGTCCATACTCACTCAGAAGTTACAGTGGCTGGAGTGACTAACCATGTACCCTTGTTCTCTTGTAGAATCCAGTGAACCTGAAGACAAGAGTGCAGGTGCCTCAGGGGAGACACCCTCCCAGCCTTATCCTGCACCAGTGTACAGTCAGCCCGAGGAGGTGAAGGAGCAGATGGATGACGCGAAACCAACTAAACCTGAGGAGAATGAGGACTCAGACCCATTGCCTGACAACTGGGAAATGGCTTATACAGAGAAGGGTGAAGTCTACTTCATTGAGTGAGTCTCACACATTTCTCTGAACATTTCACAAAGATCATAGCAGTATATATATGATGTAACAGATGGAGAGGTGGGTCAGAGTAATTTGAATTTTATTGATCATAATATTACCTTCTTTGTGAGAGAATAATGGGATGGCACCTTGATACAGCTAAAGATTCTAGATTACAGCTATAAACCAAATAATGAATTAAATAGTGCCACTGTAAAATTTGTTGCAGTCATGACTGAGGAGGCAAATATCCATGTGATGTTACTTTTGAATTGGAAATAGGGAGGAAATGCTTACTCTACCCTTCCAAGACATCTGTGTAGCTCAAATGAGATAATCCCCATCTTTTAAATGAAATTGCTAGAAACCTCCACCATCATGTCCAATGGTTTGATCGAATGCCAACTATTGAGAGCCAAATACTTGCTAATCACAAATGACAATATTTTAAGCATTTGACCCTAAGGTCAGCTGTCAATAAAATCATGTGTTTGGTATAGTTTGCCATATTTATTTTTATTATATCCCATTCTATTTATTGCTTACCTTTTTATGATTTACCAAGGAAAATGAAGGGCTAATTCTGAACTAACTAGTGATGCATACTCGGTCTAATCTTTCCTTTCACTGGGGATGTTGTTTCCCCAAACTCAGTTTTTATATATTTTATTAACAGCATGGTCTAGCTTTCCTTTTCTTTTTCTTTTTGGAGTAGAACAACTTTTTTAACCCCCTGAGTTGAGGATCATGGCTAAATATTAAATTGTTGATGTGCATGAGACAATCAAAATGTCCATTAGAAAGGTAAAAAACTAAATATATAGTAAATGAACAACAATCCTTATTCCCGCAAAGCTGTAGAAGACTCAGAGGGAAACATTAACAGAATCTGAAGTTTTCAGTTCAGATAGTAGATAAAAATATGTGAACTCTTGATTACTCAAGAAAAATATTAAAACTAGATTTTCTTTCCAAACCTGGAGTGATTTGTGACTTAGATCTCCATAGGCAGAACTCAGTTGTGAAATTGAAATGTTACCACATGCCAATATTTAATTTTCACTTGAAAACTTTATAACATGTGGCCAAGGGAATACATAATCAGGTAATTACTTGGTGCTCTGCTTGACTCCACCATGGATGAGAAATGCATAAAATACATTGCTACCATTCACCTTTTGACAAATCTTATAAGTTACAAAAAAAGAATAAAACTCTCTTGCATATTTCTTATGGCTATAATCAATGACCCACAGGCATCCTTTTATCAATTAATTGGAAAAGAGAAGGTCATACAGAATTTTTTAAATGTTTGAGTGTATTTATATCAAAAACATAATTTTGTTATCAATAAGCTTAGCATAGCACCATTTCAGGCCAGAAATCAAAGTATAAACCTAGATATGAGGTCTCACATTGGTGTTCAGAACAGTTGTTTAGAACAGGGGGACTGACTACCCACACGTTTTTATTGCATAATATAGGCAGAGTAAGACTATGTGGAAATAATAAAAGAAAAACAGCATTGCAAGTTGATGAAAGAACTGTTTCCTTACCGTGCTTTCAATAATGCAATTATAAAAACCTCCTTTTTTTGTGATTATAAAATAAACTTTCCCCTTTTAACTGCGTCAGATTTGGGGATCGTGGAGAAAAGAGATTCCATAAGACAGAAGCTGTATTTGTGGTTTATAGGAAATGATGAGGCTCTATCAAGATGTGGGAGAAAGGACCAAAATGATTGTTAATATGCTAGTCAGTCATCCAGTATCAGAATCAAAAGACTCATTAGAGTTTGTCCCTGGTCTTAAATTTATTGTCACACTGGGGAAGAAAGAATAAGAGGGATAGTTAAAACAATTAGTCAACCACTCATTTCTGAATTTTGTGATACAATTTCAGTGAAGATACACTTAACGTAGACTTAAGTAATAAAAGAAAGCATTATAGGAAAGGTAAATTAATGTAGACTTGAAAAGTTGGTACTAGGTAAATAGTACATTCCAGGTATAAGAATCACCATTACAAAAACCAGATACTTTATGTGTTAGGAGTAGGGAGAAGATGCCCAGACCTACTATAGAGATGTGAAAACCGTGTGAAATGATGGCTCCATTCTCATTTTGCTTGATCATTAGTGCTTTTGAAAAACAAGCAGAGCTTTTTGTTTGTTTATCTTCTTCCCCTACTGCAGGGAAGGATGAATGAATAGTAATAGGAGCAGAGATGGGGTGAGCTGAAAAATTAAAACAAAAAAGAGGAGACAATTTCATTTGCAACATGAATGTTAATGCTAAGGGAGATTCATCCAGAGGTCAAGGAGAGGGAAGAAGCCTGGAGTAAAGGCTGAAGTGAGAAGAGTGTGATGGGAAAGTGATTAAAATTGGAGGCAGGGGCAGATGCCTGCTTAAATAGGTCATTCACAGAATGGAGGTATCCCCTGGCCCACCCTTCATCCTGGACCAGCTTGAAATCTGCCTTTTCTTCCTTCAAAAACCTTAGTTTGACTCATAAGACTCAGTGATATAAGCTCCGGTATCGCAGAGCAGGGAGGGGTCAGGCAGTGTCTTTTTCATCTGGTACCTCATTTTCACACCGTGGCAATCTGTGCTGCCTGTTCCTTTCTCTGTGGCCTACATTTAGCTCTGCTGTACTTCCTTCTCAGTAACTTCCTCCAGACCACTTTCACTCTATCCTCTGGAATGCTCCTTCCTAACTACATTTGACAAACTCAGCACTTCAACCCACAGGTTATCTCTGCTGATGATACTGCAGAGAATCCTTACCTGGATGTAGTCCGTGCTGTAAAAGCCCTGTGGAAACAGGCTGGTAGGGCAGGAGAAGCAACAGCACAGGGACCGTGATGGGCCATTAGGACTTGCTTAGGGACTGAGCCATGATGTGTCCCAGAGTTTCTCGCCAAGAAACTTATAATACTATTTGTAATGTAAAAGTTTGCAGTTCTGAAGCAAAGTCAGAGTAAAGAAAGAAAAAGAAAAGTAGAGTAATTTAAGAGAAAGGTAAAACAGAAGGAAATGTAGAAGAGGTGGAAAATTAGACAGATTACAGCTCTCTCAGAAGAGAGATGACACCACTGGAAACACTTCTGGTAAAAATATTGTGAGAGCTGCTTAGAGTAATGGGAGTCCCTGGTAGATTAACATGTACTCATTGTTTTTGTTGTTCAGTCACTAAGTTGTGTCCAACCCTTTGTGACACCATGGACTGCAGCACACCAGACTTCCTTGTCCTTCACTATGACTCATGCCCATTGAGTTAGTGATGCCATTGCACTTTACTGAACTTTGTCTCCAATGAAACAAATACTGTAATCAAACATAAGTAAGTGAAACAGAGGAAAAGGACCCTATGGTTCTGTGTATAAAATTTAAATATATTTCTATATTCATTTTTGAGTTGTTGTTTGGTCACTGCAGATCTCATTGACTGCAGCATGCTAGGCTTCCCTATCTTTCTTTCTTCCCAGTCTTTCACCATCTCCAGGTTCAGTTCAGTTCAGTCGCTCAGTCGTGTCTGACTCTTTGCAACCCCATGGACAGCAGCAAGCCAGGCTTCCCTGTCCATCACCAACTCCCAGAGCTTACTCAAACTCATGTCCATCCAGTCGGTGATGCCATCCAACCATCTCATCCATCTTCTGTCATCCACTTCGCCTCCCGCCTTCAATCTTTCCGAGCATCAGGGTCTTTTCCAATGCGTCACTTCTTCACATCAGGTGGCCAAAGTACTGGAGTTTCAGCTTCAGCATCAGTCCTTCCAATGAATACTCAGGACTCATTTCCTTTAGGTGGACTGATTGGATCTCCTTGCAGTCTAAGGGACTCTCAAGATTCTTCTCCAACACCACAGTTCAAAAGCATCAAATCTTCAGTACTCAGCTTTCTTTATAGTCCAACTCTCACATCCACACATGACCACTGGAAAAACCATAGCCTTGACTAGAAGGACTTTTGTTGACAAAGTAATGTCTCTGCTTTTTAATATGCTGTCTAGGTTGGTCATAACTTTCCTTCTAAGGAATAAGTGTCTTTTAATTTTGTGGCTGCAATCACCATCTGCAGTGACTTCGGAGCCCCCAAAAATAAAGTCAGCCACTGTTTCCTCATCTGTTTGCCATGAAGTGATGGGACTGGATGCCATGATCTTAGTTTTCTGAATGTTGAGCTTTAAGCCAACTTTTTCACTCTCCTCTTTCACTTTCATCAAGAGGCTCTTTACTTCTTCACTTTCTGCCATAAGGGTGGTATCATCTGCATGTCGGAGGTTATTGATATTTCTCCTGGCAATCTTGATTCTAGCTTCTGCTTCATCCAGCCCAGCATTTCGTATGATGTACTCTTCTGCTGCTGCTGCTGCTGCTGCTGCTAAGTCGTTTCAGTCGTGTCCAACTCTGTGAGACCCCATAAACGGCAGCCCACCAGGATCCCCCATCCCTGGGATTCTCTGGGCAAGAACAGTGGAGTGCGTTGCCATTTCCTTCTCCAATGCATGAAAGTGAAAAGTGAAAGTGAGGTTGCCCAGTCGTGTCTGACTCTTAACAACCCCATGGACTGCAGCCTACCAGGCTCTTCTGTCCATGGGATTTTCCAGGCAAGAGTACCAGAGTAGGGTGCCATTGTCTTCTCCAGATGTACTCTGCATATAAGTTAAATAATCAGGGTGACAATATACATCCTTGATGTATTCCTTTCTTGATTTGGAACCAGTTTGTTGTTTCATGTCCAGTTCCAACTTTGCTTCCTGACCTGCATACAGACTTTTCAAGAGACAGGTCAGGTGGTCTGGTATACCCATCTCTTTAAGAACTTTCCACAGTTTGTTGTGATCCACACAGTCAAAGGCTTTGGCGGAGTCAATAAAGCAGAAATAGATGTTTTTCTGGAACTCTCTTGCTTTTTCAATGATCCAACAGATGTTGTCAATTTGATCTGTGATTCCTCTGCCTCTTCTAAATCTAGCTTGAACATCTGAAAGCTCATGGTTCACATACTGTTGAAGCTTGGCTTGTAGAATTTTGAGCTTTACTTTGCTAGCATGTAAGTTTGCTCAAATTCATGTCCATTGAATTGGTGATGCCATCCAACCATCTCATCCTCTGTTGTCCCCTCCTCCTTCCTTCAGTCTTTCCCAGCATCAGAGTATTTTCCAATGAATTGGCTCTTTGCATCAAGTGGCCAAAGTATTGGGACTTCAGTTTCATCATTGGTCCTTCCAATGAATATTCAAGGTTGATTTCCTTCAGGATTGACTGGTTGGACCTCCTTGTTGTCCAGGGGACTCTCAAGAATCTTCTCTAACACCACAGTTTAAAAGCATTAATTCTTTGGCCCTCAGCCTTCTTTATGGTCCTAAAGCTATTTAATGCTATTTATGGTCCTGAAGCTAGTGGAGGTGATGGGATTCCAGTGGAGCTGTTAAAATCCTTAAAAATGATGCTGTTAAAGTGCTGCACTCAATATGTCAACAGATTTGGAAAACTTAGTAGTGGCCACAAGACTGGAAAAGGTCAGTTTCATTTCTGAGTAGAACAGAATTCTACCTATGCTTAAATGAAGTGTTCATTTAAGTATGTATTAAAATATTGTTGTTGTTCTGTCACCCAGTCATTTCCAACTCCTTGCAACCCCTTGTGCTGTAGCACACCAGGCCTCTCTGTCCTTCACCATCTCCTGAAGTTTGTCCAAGTTCATGTCCATTGCATCAGTGATGCCATCCAGCCATCTCATCCTCTGATGCCCTCTTCTCCTTCTGCCCTCAATCTTTCCCAGCATCAGGGACTTTTTCAATGAGTCAGCTATTCTCATCAGATGACCAAAATACTGGAGTTTGAGCTTCAGCTTCAGTCCTTCCAGTGGATATTCAGGGTTGATTTCTCTTAAGATTGACTGGTTTGATCTCCTTGCTGTCCAAGGGAGTCTCTGGAGTCTTCTCCAGTACCACAGTTCAAAGGCATCAGTTCTTTGATAGTCTGCATTCTTTATGGTCCAGCTCTCACTGTCAGTTGGTAAAGAATCCTCCTACAGTGCAGAAGACTCTGGTTTGTTTCCTGGGTCAGAAAGATCTGCTGGAGAAGGGATAGGCTACCCATTCCAGTATTCTTGGCCTTCGCCTGTGGCTCATCTGGTAAAGAATCCTGCAATGCAGGAGACCTAAGTTTGATCTCTATGTTGGGAAGATCCCCTGAAGAAGGGAATGGCTACCCACTCCTCTATCCTGGCTGGAGAATTCCATGGACTGTGTAGTCCATGGGGTCGCAAAGAGTTGTACACGATTGAATGACTTTCACTTTCTTACAACTATACGTGACCACTGGGAAGACCATAGCCTTTATTATACTGATGTTCATCAGCAAAGTAATGTCTCCGCTTTTCAACACACTGTCTAGGTGTGTCATAGCTTTCCTGCCAAGAAGCAAACATTTTCTGATTTCATGGCTGCAGCCACCATCCATGTGGTTTTAGAGCCCAAGAAGAAGAAATCTGTCACTACTTCCACTTTTCCCGCCTCTATTTGTTAGGAAGTAATGGGACAGGATGCCTCGATCTTAGTTTTTTCAGTATTTAGTTTTAAGCCAGCTATTTCACTCTCCTCCTTCACCCTCATCAAGACATTCTTTAGTTCCCCTCTTGTTCTTTAGTTCCCCTTTAGTTCCTTATTATATATGTATTTATATATTTATATATATATATATATATATTTATAAATATATATATATAAAACCTTTGAGTTAAGGTAAGAGTAATTTAATTTTTGTCATCTATGCAATGTTTTAAAATAATTATTTATTTACTCAGTATTGACAAGTAGTTTATATGTCTCGGTCTTTATAAGTGCTGCAGATAAAAGATGAGGGAAATTTTTATCATTGTTCTCAATATTGAACAAATGGGACAATTATTTCCCACAGTCTTCAAGACTCCATCTTTTGTTGAATAATTAAAGCAGATTCCTTTTATCACTTACAGTGACATTTAATGGGAAAAGGTGAGTATCTGAACAAGTATTTTTAAACAACAGAATTTTAAATTGCAGAGAATGTACTCTTCCAAGCATGGCTTTAAAGCATTTCTGTCTTGTGCTCATTCACTCAGTCGTGTTTGACTGCAGCCCCATGGACTATAGCCCACCAGGCTCGTCTGACCATGGAAATTTCCAGGCAAGAATACTCAAGTGGGTTGCCATTTCCTCCTCCAGTGGATCTTCCTGACCCAGGGATAGAACCCACATCTCCTGCGTTAACAGGCAGATTGTTTACCACTGAGCAACAAAATCCCTATAATGTCTTATGTTTAGCAATTTTTAAGACTTTCAAGTGTATACTATTGTTTAAAACCAATAGTCTCCTTAACTCATAATATCTTCTTCATTAATATTATCTTTTAAAATAGTATATTAATTGTACATTCAAATTAGTAATAATAATTACCACATATTTAGTGCCTACATTTTACAGTCTGTGTTCAGCTTACTTAGCAGTAAAACTAATATGTTAATCATTTACATTGTGTTTATTTATTTCTCATTTTGGGAACCTAAAACTTACAGAGGTAAGCACCTTGCCTTGGTCATATAACCAGGAAATGACAAAACTAGGATGCTTTGATTTCATTTATTCAACACATATTTATTGGGCACACCCTGTGTTCTAGGAACTATTTTATTAAACCCTGGGATTACAGTGGTCAACAAAACTGACAACATTCATACTTCCATATTTTCATGGGCAAAATGTCGCTACAGGGTCGTTGCTGTTAACTAATTTGCCATGGTGCCTTCTTTACATATATTATATGATAGTCACTCAGTCGTGTTCAACTCTTGACGACCCTTTGAAGCATTTCAGGTACTCCCATTTTATACATGAGATTCTGAGGCACCTTGGACAAATTAACATTCCCGAGGTCTTACAGCTTTGTGACCCTGCAAAGCCATTGACATTATCCCATGCTACTTCCAATATGTAAACAGGCACTGGCTAAAAAAAAAAAAGAAAAAAACAGACTTTTATATTACAAATAGTATTTGTTTTATAAGTTTCTCAGCCAGAATTTACTGTTCCAGAGGCTAAACATTCCATAAAGAATTGCTGCCACAGGGTTAATCTGGATTGACATGCTTTGGGAATCCCATTAAATTAGTTCTTTGTTTGGGAGTCAGTTTAGTTAGTGACATAAAAGAGACTGCTATTGCTTTGGCAAAAAACAAAACAGTAACAAGAACCTATTTGTTTACTAACATCTTCCCGAATAGCAGTGAACACTATGTCATCTTAAATAATAGATTTTTAAAAGCAAGCTTTTGAAACTGAAAATCATACCTATGGAACATGTCTTGGATATGCATGCTTTCCCAAATTCTAAATAAGACACGTGATCTATTTCATCCGTTGTTGCTATTTCTATATTTCCTTAAGTTTTAAGTAAATCACCAATTCCCATTTTCAACAAATTTAGTACTTTCATTTATTGAAAGAAAACGAAATATTTTAGAAATTTACTGGAAAGAAAAGTTGGTTTTTTGGTAAAGTCTAAATGTTTTCTCAGTCTAGACTTGGCATATACCAACATCTGGTCTTTGCTTACTCTCTGTTATTTGTTTTACAATAGCAGTAGATATATTGAATATTTTTTCTCTGTACAAGGTTCTAGTGCAGTCTCCAGACAGAAAATAAGCATCCAGACAAAATAGTTTGCAACAAACACTCATAATATCCAGGATAAATTTATAATAAAACCTCTTTTAAAAATGTATTCTAAATATATGAAAGACAATATGATGACAAACTCATAATTCATGTGCTTAACAAAATTTTAGGAATATTATTTAGGAAGCAGATAACCACTGTAAAGGTCATTGACAATTTTTATGTGGATTATCAATGTATAAATAGAAAAGATTAAGCAGTACAATGAAAGTCTTAAATAGAAAAGCTTCTACTGTTCATTATCAATTAGATGTGTCCAGTCATTGTCCAACAGTTCTTCCTTCTGAAATAATGATCAAGAGGGAAGACAAAATACTTCAGAAAGTGACATAATCAATCTGAGGACTTTACTATTATATGAAATGTAAATATCTATATTCCTTTAAAAACTACTGTTAATTTTTAAAAATACATAAAATACAGCCAGTAATCTCTGTGTTATTCCTGATTCTGAACATATGTGACAACTACTAGAATTTTAACATTCACATGCATCTTAAATGCTCAGAGGACTCTAAAATATTTATCTGGGCCTTGTTTACCTTGTTACTATGTTTCATGCTGTCAAATATTATTGAGTTCAATCTCTTTTTATTCTCCCAGGGTAGTATTTCCCAAGATGAAAATGCAGTTTATCTAATAAAAACTAAGATTCAGAATTGGCTTTTCTGGAGAACTTTCAAAATTCAATGTGTTTATCATTGTTTTAAGTCTGTTACTATTTTTTAAAGAAAACAGAGCAAAGGAAAGGCATATATTTGATAATAAAAGTTTCTTATCCACTAACCAAATTTCAGTTGATGAAATGCCATCTAGTATTTGTGCAGTAGTGAAAATATTATTTTGATTTCAGTGTCAGTACAAAGGTAGGAAGAAAAGAGTAAAAGAAAACAGAAGGAAGAGAAAAATGAAAAGAGGAGTTGTCTTAAAATTGGATTTGAATTGGGTCAACATAGAGCCTTTTATATACCTAGGAAACCATTAACAGGTTTGAGCCCAACTGGAAAAACATAGAGTAAATGAAAAAAAAAAAGAATAGAGGATAGAGTGGGCATGACCTGTATGAAAATTTTGTTTTACTCCTAATAAATACTCTGCTCATTTGAAAGCTTATTTATTAACCTAATTCTTTATAACCTCTATGACTCAATATTCACCTGTAGATTATATATATCACCATTGTAAGACTATTCTGGAAAAAATATTCAATTTGATTTTAAATGATTTGAATAGAGAATTCAAGTTTATAAGGAGAAAATATTCTTAATGATAATATCTCTATGCATGTACAATTTAATATAATACCAAGTACAAGTCATTCAACACAAAGGAATTTAATCAGTGATTACTATTCTCACAAAGGAGATAAAAGTCTCAGTTTGTAAACCATTGGCTATGAAACTGGGAAAAAGATCTTTAACTGTTATCCAAGAGAGTGAAATAAAGCATCTCTGTATAAAAAGAAAAGTTTTAGATTTATTATGTCTCTGGTTTCAGATCATTAAAGAAAAAAAAAACTTGGCGTTGGGAGTCAGATATGTCTGTATAATGCCAGCTCTTCTACTCTCATGCACTAGGCGTGTATCCTTAGGCAAGTCACTCATCTTCTCTCAGCCTTCATTTTTCTGTAAAATGGAGTTAAAAATACTAGCCGCAAAGACTCTTTTGCATTAAATGAAGTGATGCTATGGAAGTTCTAGCACAGTCCCTGACAAAATAGGCAATCAGGAAATGTTACAAGATAATAAGAATATCTTTGCAGTGGTATGGCATAATGTCAGCAGCTTTTCCTGTTAAAGGGAAGCATTTTCTGTATGAGAAGACTGTTTCCTCGGCAGATAAGATGTTATTATTTATTGTGCTGCTTTTGTCAATTTGGAAAAGGTTAAACTAAAAAATTATCCAGAAATTTCAAATTCATTACAAGTCAGCCTATCACATGTCTTCAAGGCCATTCTGATGTGAATTTAAACTAGAAGTGCAGGGCTGAATGAAATTTCACTTCTGGTTTACCCCAGTCCTCCTGATGGTTTAACATCAAAGACTTTTGGATATACCATTTTTTAAGGTTTTCCTTAAGGTTTTAATATATGACAGTGATAGAACTTGAATAGCTACTGACTCCACTTGATCTCTTACTCTTCATAATCATCACATTAACTTTAGACATAGAAATACATGCAGGAAAGTGAAAAGTGAAAGTGAAGTCGCTCAGTCATGTCCAACTCTTCGCGACCCCATTGACTGCAGCCTACCAGGCTCCTCTGTCCATGGGATTTTCCAGGCAAGAGCACTGGAGTGGGGTGCCATTGCCTTCTCCATAGAAATATACAGAGTAGTATATTACTGTGATTCAAAGTTCCTGGAAAATATGTATTTCAGTCCTCAACTAGAAAAAGTTTCTTTGCAAAGGCAGCCTATATATGTGTATGTGTCTCTGTCGAAGAAACTAGTATTGAAATACAGGGTTATATAGAATTAGCATCTTACCTTCTTGTTATTCATGCTCCTCACAATTTGGGGAAAAGCAGAAATTTGGTGTTCTGCATCTGCATCTGCATCTTCATCTGCCTCTGCATCTTCAGTAATGAAAGTGACAGGAAATCACATTCTTAACTCTTGAGGAAGGATGGTGTGCAGATTGTGAAAAATCCCTCAGTGGTCCCCTTTTACACAATCTCCTGCCCAATGTCAAATCTTATTTTCAAGTGGAATTGTTGAGGTTTAAAAATTAAATAATTTAAGAAAGTGGAAAAGCCACCTAGTCTGTTGTCTCCCAAATGCATTAAAAATATCCCCTTTGTAAGGCATCTTAAAGAAGCGTGAAAACTACAAGGCTTGTGAGAGCCACTGATGGAAAATACCATGCTGTATATTCATGAGATGTTTGTGACAATTACTGGAGGTAACTACAACCCACTTTCTTTCAGAATCAGTTCAGAGGATCAGCTAAGAATGCTGTTAACTATAAGAGACTCAATCTGTCAAAATGTATTAAAGTGACACACGGTTAATGCTAGTTCAACCTGAAAAAATCATCCTGTAATGAAATGCTTTATATAAACTCAGGAAAAATAGGAAATTCATGAGTCTCTACTAAATTAGACAGCATTAGAGACCCATGTTGGAGCGGTATAGAAATAGTAATTTGACTGCCTGCAGTGGCTTAGTAATGTCGCCTTCATACTTATTTAAAGATGTGTGTCCTCTTGTGAATACATCTTAGAGACCTAGAAATGACTTTGCTCCAAAATAGGGGAAGAATTTGGAAGAAGCAGGTGTGGGTAAATAGAAGGGAAGTTTATTTTCCTTGCTTACCTCCCAAGTTTTTTGGTAGCACATAAAAACATAGACATCAACACATATCTACCAAGGGAATATTTCATGCAAAGATGGGCACAATAAAGGACAGAAATGGTAGGGACCTAACAGAAGCAGAAGATATTAAGAGGAGGTGGCAAGAATACACAGAAGAACTGTACAAAAAAGATCTTCACGACCCAGATAATCACGACGGTATGATCACTCACCTAGAGCCAGGCATCCTGGAATGTGAAGTCAAGTGGGCTTTAGGAAGCATCACTATGAACAAAGCTAGTGGAGGTGATGGAATTCCAGTTGAGCTATTTCAAATCCTGAAAGATGATGCTCTGAAAGTGCTGCACTCCATATGCCAACAAATTTGGAAAACTCAGCAGTGGCCACAGGACTGAAAAAGGTCAGTTTTCATTCCAATCCCAAAGAAAGGCAATGCCAAAGAATGCTCAAACTACCGCACAATTGCACTCATCTCACACACTAGTAAAGTAATGCTCAAAATTCTCCAAGCCAGGCTTCAGCAGTACAAGAACCATGAACTTCCATATGTTCAAGCTGGTTTTAGAAAAGGCAGATGAACCAGAGATCAAATTGCCAACATCTGCTGGATAATCAAAAAAGCAAGAGAGTTCCAGAAAAACATCTATTTCTGCTTTATTGACTATGCCAAAGCCTTTGATTGTGTGGATCACAATAAACTGTGGAAAATTCTTTAAGAGATGGAAATACCAGACCACCTGACCTGCCTCTTGAGAAATCTGTATGCAGGTCAGGAAACAACAGTTAGAACTGGACATGGAACAATGGACTGGTTCCAAATAGGAAAAGGAGTACATCAAGGATATATATTGTCACCTTGCTTATTTAACTTATGTGCAGAGTACATCATAAGAAACGCTGGGCTGGAAGAAGCACAAGCTGGAATCAAGATTGCTAGGAGAAATAGCAATAACCTGAGATATGCAGATGACACCACCCTTATGGCAGAAAGTGAAGAGGAACTAAAAAGCCTCTTGACAAAAGTGAAAGAGGAGAGTGAAAAAGTTGGCTTAAAACTCAACATTCAAAAAACGAAGATCATGGCATCTGGTCCCATCCCTTCATGGCAAATAGATGGGGAAACAGTGGAAACAATGGCTGACTTTATTTTTCTGGGCTCCAAAATCACTGCAGATAGTGACTGCAGCCATGAATTTAAAAGATGCTTACTCCTTGGAAGGAAAGTTATGACCAACTTAGATAGCATATTCAAAAGCAGAGACATTACTTTACCAACAAAGGTCCATCTAGTCAAGGCTATGGTTTTTCCAGTGGTCATGTATGGATGTGAGAGTTGGACTATAAAAAAAAGCTGAGTGCCAAAGAATTGATGCTTTTAAACTGTGGTATTGGAGAAGACTCTTGAGAATCCCTTGGACTGCAGGGAGATCCAACCAATCCATCCTAAAGGAGATCAGTCCTGGGTGTTCATTGGAAGGACTGATGTAGAAGCTGAAACTCCAATACTTTGGCCACCTGATGCAAAGAGCTAACTCATTGGAAAATACCCTGATGCTGGGAAAGATTGAGGGCAGGAGTAGAAGGGGACAACAGAGGATGAGATGGTTGGATGGCATGACCGACTCAATGGACATGGGTTTGGGTGGACTCTGGGAGTTGGTGATGGACAGGGAGGCCTGGTGTGCTGGGGTTCATGGGGTCGCAAAGAGTCAGGCACAACTGAGCAACTGAACTGAACAACACACACACACACACACACACACACACACACACACACACACACACACATATATATATATATACTTTGAACTGAGGCATATCTATAAAGTGCATCTTTACAGTGACTTTATTTTTCAAATGGGATCAATGAGCACTGAACCCAGTGCCACTCTCCTCACATTAGGATAGTCATAACCCCCATTCTGTCCATAGACATCAAGTCTTTAACTGAGAGGAAAAGACTAGATGATATTGATATGACTACAGATCAGGACCAGAATGAGATACTACTTTACAGAAGTCACATGTGGAGAAAATAAAAGCTAGCATACCCTCCCACCAGTTTATAATTTCACCAAATTCGTAGACTTTATCTCATCAGATTTATTAGAGTCCTGCTCAGAAAGATCAATTATTGAGGAGTTCCTAAGTATGAAGAAAATGATTGGAAAGTGTTTTCTCTTTACCCCACATGTAAGTCAGAAATAAAAGGGAATCTTTTTTAAGAGCAGAAAGTTCATGACCCAAGGATATTAATGTCTAGGTTCTCAGACCGGAGATGGCTCTGCACTTGGGCAAACATATGATCATCCAGAAAACACTGTTTGAACAGTGCTTTAACACTCTGGAATCATTTGCTCATTGCCCTCCTTAACCCATTCTCTCCTCCTTCCTGCCTTGAAATTCCCTTCATTAAGTAGGCATTTAATCTCTAGAAGTTTGCTATTAAATATGCTACCTGGGAAACTTTTCTGAACTGTGCTTTAAGTGCAGATTGATTCATCAGATTATTTAGCTAACACTGTAATATGATAAAATATATTTAAATCTCATTGAAGAAACAGACAATACGTGTGAATTGACATCATAATTGTAATTTTGACTTCCTTACATCTGTGTTCGAAGATCTTGTTATATGGGTTTAATTTATATTTCTAACCTATTTTCCACTTTTCCCTTTCATATTACATTCTAACTTTTTTCTATACAAACCTCACTTTTCTACATCTGTGACTTTGATCATTCTTTTTAGTCCTCACAGATGTCACTTCCTTGATATTTTGTCCATTGACAGATAAGATAACTTGAGACAGCTATTCACAGCAAATAGTTTAGCTCCACTGTATGCTTATGAGCTATTCATAACCATAATGTAGTTCATTCATAATGTAGTTTTCAAACACAGACTGTATAAGAATCACCTGGAGTGCTAGCCAAAGATGGAGATTTCACAGCTTCACCTCAAAGATTCTGATTTGGTAGTTCTATGAGGATCCAGAAGATGCATTAAATCCACCAGATGATTCCAGTGCAGGTCATTCCAGAACCTCTTTTAAAGACACTGTTCTAAAAACATCTCTCCTTTGTTTTTTAGATTTTTGCAAGACTTCCCAGAGATCATTTTTTTAAAAACAAAATTATCATTAAAAATTATTAATTCCCAGAAATTCCATTCAGAAATGCTAGAATACAAGCATTTTTACCCACTGGCTGGATTGAAAGTATTTAGATGGAAGATAGCTAAATGTGGGTTAATGAAATTGCTATTAATCACTTTTTGAGAAAATGTAGGAATCCCAAGAACATGCTATAATTTGTATCACTTTTGTACTCCCTCTGCCAACTCTGTAGTTAAAAGAGTAACAAAACAACTGTTTATGAAAAGGACAGATTTAAGATGAAAATAATTCTTTTGCAAAACTCAGGAAATAGTATCAGAGCCTTCAGCCTGTGCTCTTCCAACTGGAGAATCCTGTATTTGTAATAAATTCCTTTTGCTCTGGATGAGTTCTGCATTTTCAATGAGGTTAACTTGGCAACATTCTAGTTGATTTTAATAAAAATAGCTGCTTTGAGGACAGGGAGCTGAGGTTGCCAAATTTA
This sequence comes from Bos taurus, assembly GCF_002263795.3. Classification (NCBI taxonomy): domain Eukaryota; kingdom Metazoa; phylum Chordata; class Mammalia; order Artiodactyla; family Bovidae; genus Bos; species Bos taurus. The sequence continues at coordinate 42,761,373 of NC_037331.1, forward strand.
CAGCTGCCTTGCACAATTACTCTTACACCTCCTTCAGGGCTACTTAGAACCAGTAAGCAAATTAAGTGTATCGATTGCAATTTTGTTGGTCTAACCCTGTTTTTTTTTTTTTTTCCTCTTAAGGAATAAACGTGATTCCTTTCAGTATGTGTCTGTTCAGAGTGATCTCTTTTCTTTTCAGCCATAACACAAAGACAACATCATGGCTGGATCCACGACTTGCGAAAAAGGCTAAACCTCCAGAAGAGTGCAAAGAAAATGGTAAGTTATTTAAGTTTTTATGATGTTTTGCCGTTGCACTTCAATAATGTGTCTATTTCTTAAAAGAGAGTCTTGTCTAAAGAAACTGTATTCTGATTGAGACAATTTTAAAGCTGTAATATTTAGTGCTCAGATAGGAGAGAGAATTAACTCGGCATTTCAGCAGTGCCATGTGGTTTTCCTTTTTCTCTGTAAGGTGACTGTGCTGGATATCAGAGCTCTGTCATCTCTGTGGGTTCTGTTTGACTCCTGGCCTTACTTTCCACCACCTACTAGGGAGTTTTTGTTTGCAATATGTCTCTCTGAGTACTCTGATCTTTTCATTGGAATTGAATATGGTGTATAGAGAAAAGTACTATGAAACTATAAGTAATACTTTATTTTTGTGTTGTGAGGCATAACATTCTAATAGTTACTAAGGAATGAATCCATGATTTAAAGATATATGTAAATATTCTTTCTTTCAACCAAGCGTTTAAATACAATTAATTGCATGAATGTGCTGGGTTATCTTTAGTTTTTTACATTTCCCAATGTAATGGTATAACTTGCTTGAAAATCAACTGTTTTTATCTATGTGAAGGGTTTTTAACAATAATCCTGATGATTAAATGAATGAAAACCTTATTCTCATATAGTAAATTATATAGATGAAATCTGTTACTGATGATACTTATAAGTTTTGTACTATTGAGTTTAATGTTGAAAGAGTACTTACAATTTGTCTAAAATGATAAATATCATATACTCCTGAAGATTCATTATTTGAACACATTCATAGTTTTTATCTGATCAAATTATTAGAGCCTTGATCAGAGACAGCTCATCATTGAAGAGCTCTTAAAAGTGAGGAAAGTGATGAAGAATATTTACACTTTTTAAAAAGCTTTTATAAAGTCAACTTTTTACGGTCTGTAATTCTAAAAGTCCTTTAATTTTGACATAATTCTGTCTCAGATAATATCAAGATGCTATTGTTCATTCTTAAGTTATATGGTAAATATTCATAAGTTGGTTATACAACTGGGTTAAATTAGAAAATCAATATACAATTTACACATACGTATTTGAATGCATTAGTCTCTAATTTTTATCACTTTAATTTTATATTCATAGCTATATCTGTATGCCTTCTGTATACAAGTGTAGCTGTATGTATGTGAATTTTTTACAATTATATTGTGACATGAGATTTTGAGCACAATTAGGGTACATTTCATTGATACCCATAAGACATGTGTTGCAAAGTATCATTGGTTATAAATTAAAATGACCTGATCTGCTATATCTAGGAGTTACAATTTACTTATGCCACAGATGAATTCAGTGATTTTGCAGTTCTTTAACATGTTGAACTTCTCAGCTCTCTTGTTATTCTCTGAGTTGTTCTTTTTCATTATAAAAGGCGATTAAAGTCAAATCTTGAAATCCCGGGAGAGATGTGAGTTTAACATTTTGAATAACTATAACATTTCAATGTTATCAGTTTCTCCTATATCTATACTCGTCTGTCTTTTCAGGATGGTATATGCCTAAAATATACCAGTATCTCTGAATCCATTGGCCATTAAGAAATGGGTCCTAGAATAGAGTCTTATAGCTCATAATGGTTTTATAACTGGTTAATTACTGTTTTTCATTTTGTTCAAAATAAGTAGTCCACAGACTTTATTTCATATATTATTGGAGTATTTTACAATAGAAACTAATATCTAGGTAAAATGCTGTTGTTCCAGACACATAGCTTAGGTTTTATTAACAAGAAAAATACCTTTTTGTCATAATATTGCTTCTGTTTTACTTCTTTTTCTTTTATTTAAATTATTTAGGTTAAAATTGTTTAAAATATTGAGTGTTAATGCATTGGTGTTGAGTCTACTAGTTAAGACAAGGTTCTTTATGTTTCACAAGTCAATTCAGATAAAAAATGGTAGTAATTTTCTGAATTGCTGAAATATGTGTAATATATGTTTAAAAAATGTAGAGGCTTAAGATGATAATATGTTTCACTGGCAAAGATTTATCCTTCTTCTACTAGGGAGATAGAATGGAGGCTAATTACCTTAATCTGATCAGAACTGGGTCAACGTGAGGTTGGACTGAGCTTTGGTGAGACCCAATCTACATCTAGTTTGCTTTTTTCTCACAGTGTTTGCCCACCCAGAATTGTAGGTCAGCAAATATTTTCTATAGAGGGTCAGGTAATAAATACTTTGGGCTTTGGTTACCCAGTCTCTTTGCAGCTACTCATTGTTTAGAAAAGCGGCCAAAATCTATATATAAATAAAGAGCATGGATTTATTTCAATAAACGTAGCTCAGGTACACAGAAACTTGAGATTTATATATTTTTACCAATTAAAATATTATTCTTCTTTTGTTTTTTTCTCAATTATTTAGAAGTGTATAAACAGTTTACTTACCCCGTGGACCATAAAAAATATAGGAGCAGGCTGGACTTGGTCCAGAGGATCAAACGTGGTCTAGTGGGTCCATGTGGAGCGTGCCCCTGAATAGCTCTTGAACACCAACAGTTAATTTTTTTTTCTACTTGACACTGCAAAACCACAAAAAAATCTGTGGTGCCTTTCAGGGGTTTTAGCTTATTTTAACGGAGAAAGCAATGACACCCCACTCCAGTACTCTTGCCTGGAAAATCCCATGGATGGAGGAGCCTGGTAGGCTGTAGTCCATGGGGTCGTTAAGAGTGGGACACGACTGAGTGACTTCACTTTCACTTTTCACTTTCATGCAATGGAGAAGGAAATGGCAACCCACTCCAGTGTTCTTGCCTGGAGAATCCCAGGGACGGGGGAGCCTGGTGGGCTGCCGTCTATGGGGTCGCACAGAGTCGGACACAACTGAAGCAACTTAGCAGCAGCAGCAGCAGCAGCTTATTTTAAACTTCCACTTCAGTTCAGTTCAGTTAATTCACTCAGTCGTGTCCGACTCTTTGCAATCCCATGAATCGCAGCACGCCAGGCCTCCCTGTCCATCACCAACTCCCTGAGTTCACTCAGACTCACGTCCATCGAGTCAGTGATGGCATCCAGCCATCTCATCCTCTGTCGTCCCCTTCTCCTCCTGCCCCCAATCCCTCCCAGCATCAGAGTCTTTTCCAATGAGTCAACTCTTCGCATGAGGTGGCCAGAGTACTGGAGTTTCAGCTTTAGCATCAGTCCTCCCAAAGAACACCTAGGACTGATATCCCTTAGAATGGACTGGTTGGCTCTCCTTGCAGTCCAAGGGACTCTCAAGAGTCTTCTCCAATACCACATTTCAAAAGCATCAATTCTTCGGTGCTCAGCTTTCTTCACAGTCCAGTTCTCACATCCATACATGACCACTAGAAAAACCATAGCCTTGACTAGACGGACCTTTGTGGGTAAAGTAATGTCTCTGCTTTTGAATATGCTATCTAGGTTGGTCATAACTTTCCTTCCAAGGAGTAAGTGTCTTTGAATTTCATGGCTGCAGTCACCATCTGCAGTGATTTTGGAAGCCAAAAAAATAAAGTCAGCCACTGTTTCTACTGTTTCCCATGAAGTGATGGGACCAGATGCCATGATCTTCGTTTTCTGAATGTTGAGTTTGAAGCCAACTTTTTCACTCTCCTCTTTCATTTTCGTCAAGAGTCTTTTTAGTTCCTCTTCACTTTCTGCCATAAGAGTGGTATCATCTGTATATCTGAGGTTATTGATATTTCTCCTGGCAATCTTGATTCCAGCTTATGCTTCTTTCAGTCCAGCATTTCTCATGATGTACTCTGCACATAAGTTAAATAAGCAAGGTGACAATATATATCCTTGACGTACTCCTTTTCCTATTTGGAACCAGTCTGTTGTTTCATGTCCAGTTCTAACTGTTGCTTCCTGACCTGCATACAGGTTTCTCAAGAGGCAGATCAGGTGGTCTGGTATTCCCATTTCTTTCAGAATGTTCCACAGTTTATTGTGATCCACACAGTCAAAGGCTTTGGCACAGTCAATAAACCAGAAATAGATGTTTCTCTGGAATCTCTTGCTTTTTCGATGATCCAGCAGATGTTGGCAATTTGGTCTCTGGTTCCTCTCCCTTTTCTAAAACCAGCTTGAACATCTGGAAGTTCACAGTTCACGTATTGCTGAAGCCTGGCTTGAATAATTTTGAGCATTACTTTGCTAGCATGTAAGATGAGTGCAATTGTGTAGTAGTTTGAGCATTCTTTGGCATTGCCTTTCTTTGGGATTGGAATGAAAACTGACCTTTTCCAGTCCTGTGGCCACTGCTGAGTTTTCCAAATTTGCTGGCATATTGAGTGTAGCACTTTCAGAGCATCATCTTTCAGGATTTGAAATAGCTCAACTGCAATTCCATCACCTCCACTAGTTTGTTCGTAGTGATGCTTTCTAAGGCCCACTTGACTTCACATTCCAGGATGTCTGGCTCTAGGTGAGTGATCACACCATCGTGATTATCTGTGTCATGAAGATCTTTTTTGTACAGTTCTTCTGTGTATTCTTGCCACCTCCTCTTAATATCTTCTGCTTCTGTTAGGTCCCTACCATTTCTGTCCTTTATTGTGCCCATTTTTGCATGAAATGTTCCCTTGATATCTCTAATTTTCTTGAAGAGATCTCTGGTCTTTCCCATTCTATTGTTTTCCTCTATGTCTTTGCATTGATTGCTGAGGAAGGCTTTCTTATCTCTCCTTGCTATTTTTGGAACTCTGCATTCAGATGCTTATATCTTTCCTTTTCTCCTTTGCTTTTCACTTCGCTTCTTTTCACAGCTATTTGTAAGGCCTTCCCAGACAGCCATTTTGCATTTTTGCATTTCTTTTCCATGGGGATGGTCTTGATCCCTGTCTCCTGTACAATGTCATGAACCTCAGTCCATAGTTCATCAGTCACTCTCAGATCTAGTCCCTTAAATCTATTTCTCACTTCCACTGTATAATCATAAGGAATTTGATTTAGGTCATACCTGAATGGTCTAGTAATTTTCCCTACTTTCTTCAATTTAGGTCTGAATTTGGCAATAACGAGTTCATGATCTGAGCCACAGTCAGCTCCCGGTCTTGTTTTTGCTGACTGTATAGAGCTTCTCCATCTTTGGCTGCAAAGAATATAATCAATCTGATTACAGTGTTGACCATCTGGTGATGTCCATGTGTAGTCTTCTCTTGTGTTGTTGAAAGTGGGTGTTTGCTATGACCATTGTGTTCTCTTGGCAAAACTCTATCAGTCTTTGCCCTGCTTCATTCCGTACTCCAAGGTCAAATCTGCCTGTTACCCCAGGTGTTTCTTTACTTCTTACTTTTGCATTCCAGTCCCCTATAATGAAAAGGACATCTTTTTTGGGTGTTAGTTCTAAAAGGTCTTGTAGGTCTTCATAGAACCATTCAACTTCAGCTTCTTCAACGTTACTGGTTGGGGCATAGACTTGGATTACTGTGGTATTGAATGGTTTGCCTTGGAAATGAACAGAGATCATTCTGTCATTTTTGAGATTGCATCCAAGTACTGCATTTCAGACTCTTTTGTTGACCATGATGGCCAATCCATTTCTTCTAAGGGATTCCTGCCCACAGTAGTAGATATAATGGTCATCTGAGTTAAATTCACCCATTCCAATCCATTTTTGGAGAAGGCAATGGCACCCCAGTCCAGTTCTCTTGCCTGGAAAATCCCATGGGCGGAGGAGCTTGGTAGGCTGCAGTCCATGGGGTCGCTGAGGGTCAGGCACAACTGAGCAACTTCACTTTCACTTTTCACTTTCCTATATTGGAGAAGGAAATGGCAACCCACTCCAGTGTTCTTGCCTGGAGAATCCCAGGGACGGGGGAGCCTGGCGGGCTGCCGCCTATGGGGTCGCACAGAGTCGGGACTGACTGAAGCGACTTAGCAGCAGTCCATTTTAGTTCGCTGATTCCTAGAATGTCAACGTTCACTCTTGCCATCTCCTGTTTGACCACTCCAATTTGCCTTGATTCATGGACCTAATAGTCCACATTCCTATGCAATATTGCTCTTTACAGCATCGGACCTTGCATCTATCACCAGTCACATCCACAGCTGGGTATTCTTTTTGCTTTGGCTCCATCCCTTCATTCTTTCTGGAGTTATTTCTCCACTGATCTCCAGTAGCATATTGGGCACCTACCGACCCGGGGAGTTCCTCTTTCAGTATCCTATCATTTTACCTTTTCATACTGTTCATGGGGTTCTCAAGGCAAAAATACTGAAGTGGTTTGCCATTCCCTTCTCCAGTGGACCACATTCTGTCAGACCTCTCCACCGTGACCTGCCCGTCTTGGGTGGCCCCACAGGGCATGGCTTAGTTTCATTGAGTTAGACAAGGCTGTGTTCCATGTGATCATATTGACTAGTTTTCTGTGATTATGGTTTCAGTATGTCTGCCCTCTGATGCCCTCTCACAACACCTACCATCTTTTGGGTTTCTCTTACCTTGGACATGGGGTATCTCTTCACGTCTACTCCAGCAAAGCACAGCCACTGCTCCTTACCTTGGACGAGGGGTATCTCCTCTTCTGAACTTGACAGATACCATCATGGGGTGACTGGCATTGTTGGAGCCTGTCAGTCCCTCAAGATTCTGCAGCAGCCTGCCCATTTCTGTCACCTGCCATGATGGCCTTCTTCCCAGGTGAAGGCTGGATTCTTCTCACAGCCCAATCAACAAAAATGAACTACACATCTTTCCTTCCCTCTCCAGGGTTCTTTCTTCTTCAGATTCTTAGACCATTTTAGATCTTTTATTTCAGCAGTTTTCTGATTCCCTTGTACTGCTTATTTTTACATTTAATCTAGATTTTCTGTGTGTTCTCTTGGGTTATAACCTGCTAACTTCATCCTACCTAGTAGCAGAAATTTTATTGCAATAATTTTTAGATTATACAATTTAGACCTTACTGGGTTGCATACCATAAATTCTTTATTATCATTATAATTTATATTTAATCTCACAAGATTGAATCCCATGTTGTATATGTGTGCATATTTTATAAATGTACATATGATGGATGTGTATGTAGATATGGATTGCATCTGTAAATATATGCTCCTTCAGTTCTGTTTATATAGATGCCTGAAAGTAATTCTTCAGTCAACTATGAAGAGGAAGCTGAGTTAAACAGAGATGGGACCCTGATTTAAATTATCCTTGAATTAGAGAAGCACTAACAAATGTTTTCTTATTAGTATTAAGGGGAGAAAAGCCATCATGGATGACTCAATACAAATACTTACTAAACAACCACTTATTCTATTGAAACTAAAGTAATCATTTTGCTTTTTGTTTGAAGAATAACATAACTACTAAACGTAAGAACATACTTCCTTCTCTCACAGTATGGTTGCAAATACTGAAGTAATTGTGTTCTTTGTATTTGTCATGGCTCTGTGCATTTTTGGAATTTTAGCAACAAGTCTACATGGCAGAAAAAACTCACCACCTACCACTGGATTCTAATATTAGTATTTGGGGGAGTACTGTTTAGCACGCCAATATAGTCTTTAACAAAATGCAGATAGCAATTAACTGTTAAAGAATTCAGATGTAAGATTGCCTGAACTACATACAAAGCATTATCGTATTGTCCGCAGCCCTCAGAATTAGCACTGTGGTGTTTGAAATGTTTCCAGTCATAAACGTCCCAGTGACGATACAGTCCACGTGAATCACTGTATTACGGTTAATATCAAAAGTAATTCAATCCCAGTGTGACTCTCCTTAAGGTTGAGAAATGACTAAACTCAGTAGGACTATGGTATTGTATTCAGGAAAGGACATTATGTAGAATTTTTCAAGGAAAGCTCTATTCTAAATCTCAGTCTGTGGGCTTTTAGGTAGCTACTTAATCTCTAGGAGCCTAGGTTTTCTGACCTGTAAAATGGAAAGGATATCTATATCACTCAAATGTAGTGTCACATACAGGAAGCACAGAGTTTGTTGTGTCATAGGCTCTAAATTGCTTCTTCACTTTCTTTCAAGTATGCTCTGAGCCAACAAATCAGCCTCATGAAAAACAAGGGCAAAGAAATTCAGAATAGTTGGCCTACCTTGAGAACCTTTACTTACTCTAGCGTGCTCTGAAGAGGTAGAAAAGAACACACCCATCTAGGCTAAAATTATCCAGCTAGCTAATTTCAGCCTGGTTTTAGTAGACAGGCCATTGCCCTCACCACCATCTCCATTCTGTTAAAGTGGCTGTAAATTTCACAAAGAGAATTAAAGCTATGTGAATGGGATGCCTTCATGTGTGTATTTTGTATCTATGAATGTATTTGTCTCATGTTACCATAGGGGGGGAAATGCTTACATAATCTTAACCTTTTACGTACATGAAAACTGCTTTTCAGCTTATTTTAACTAAAGCCTGAACTATTACTTACTCTAGCTTAGAAAAAAAAGTCCAAAATATGTATGTCCAAAATACTCATAAGCAAAGATAGCATAAGCTTTGTTTCATAATAGTTATTAAATGGATGGATTTTTTCAAGAGAAGGAGGTTGCCTTTCTAAAATAATTGAAAACACTAATTTCAGGCCATTTCTTAAGTGAATTTTATAGAAATGACAGACAGATGTGGACATTTTTATTTTCATAGTTCAAATTCTGTCTCTTGACAACATAACTCATTTTCCTTAAATAGGGACTTTGAACTTTCTCACTGAATTTTTTTTTTGATGATTAGAGATCCTAGATTAAATATAACCAAATTAATATATCCCTTAAATATTTGGTTTTCTAATCTGATAAAACTGCCAGGATTATATTTGTAAAGTATCTTGAAATTTTTTCACTAGGAAGACTTAATAAAAAATAGTCTCTAAAGCTATTTACTATTCAAGTACTAAAACTTTAAAATTAAAAAGATACATTTATGTGTAAATATTGAACTCCTAATGTTTAAGTATTATGAACAAACTAATTTGAGTATTTTCTGTCTATACTGATATTTTGGGGTGTCTTTGTTTAAAAAAATGAAGAAATTTAAAATTTCTTAATAGAAGCAATTAATTCTTATTCTACCAACTGTTAATTGTTTATATTGCTAGTCATTATTTTCTATAGCAACACTTTGAGATATGCTTTATCCAATAATATAGCACCGTTTCCTTGATTTCAGCTCAAGGCTGCTAAGAAAAAACAATATTTTAGGAATATGAATCTTTTTGGAGGAAATAATAAAATTAAAATAAATCATTGGGTAAATCAATGGATATTCCATTGTTGTGCACAGATACAAAATTCTGGGTTGTTCCTGGCTGGCATCTGTTCAAATTTGTCCCATTCAATTCTAAGTGCTTAGTGTCACAACAATTAAAATTGTTAAATATTTGAAATTTCATTCCTGTACCAATTATTTATTTTTCCCCTTCTACTATTCATATTTACTGTAACTGTCAAGTAGTACCCCATCCTTTAGTTCTCAACTTTTATGTTTAGGAATATGTTATATCTTTTCCTTACTCCTTGTGGCTCAGACTGTAAAGCATCTGCCTGCCATGCGGTAGACCTGGGTTCAATCCCTGAGTTAGGAAGATCCCCTGGAGGAGGAAATGGCAACCCACCCACTCCAGTACTCTTGCCTGGAAAATCTCATGGCTGGAGGAGTCTGGTCGGCCACAGTCCATGGGGTCGCAAAGAGTTGCACATGACTGAGACTTCACTTTCTTTTCTTTAATGCATACAAATTTAAAAATAATTTTGACATCACTGAAATTGTTCATAGCAGCAAAATTATTTCAGATTTTTTCAAATATAGCTGTTTTGGGAAAGCATTATAAATCCACAGGAAATAGCAAAGGAATGTACAAGGAATTCCCAAACACCCTTAATGAAGTCTCCCCTATGTTAATGTCTTATATAATACAATATCAAAATCAGGAAATTGACATTGATACAATGTACAGAACTTATTCATTCTTCACTAGTTATACAAGTACTCTTTTGTGCATTTTTCTATACAATTATACCATCTGTGTAGTTGCATATAACCATAACCACAATAAAGATTTGTTACCTTGAGACTCAAGCATTGCAGTCATACACATCTCCTCCCACTGCACAGTCCTTACCCCACTAATCTGTTCTCTGTTCGATTACTTTGTTATTTCAAAAATGTTGTACAAGTAGCATCATGCAGTGTATAAACTTTTGAGATTGCTTTTCCATTCAATTTAATTATGTAGAAATACATTCAAATGTGTATCTCAATGGCTTGCTTCTTTTTATGTACTATTGTTTGTTCATGCATTACTCATTGAAGGATATCTAAATTGTTTCCAGTTTTTAGCTAACACAAATAAAATTACTACAGACACTTATATACAGGTGTTTGTATGAACATAGGTTTCATTTCCCTGAGATGAATGTTCTAGATTGCAGTTACTAGGATATTATAGAAAGTGTTATTTTTGTTCAGTCACTCAGTCATGTCTGACTCTTTGCAACCCTATGAACTGCAGTATGCCAGGCTTCCCTGTCCTTCATTATTATCTCCTGGAGTTTGCTCAAACTCATGTGCACTGAGTCGATGATGCCATCCAACCATCTCATAGATGACAGAAAGTGTATCATTACTTTTAGAACAAACTACAAAACTATTTTTAGAGTGACTGTACCCATTTATTTCATTCCCACCAGCAGTGAAGGAGTGATCCAGTTTTACTGCATACTTGCTGGTGTTTGGTGTTACAACTTTTTTTTTTATTTTATTTTAGCCATTTTGATAGACTATAATTATATTGCATTGTGGTTTCAATTTGTATTTCCATAATGGTTAACAATATTGAACATATTTTCATGTGATTGTCATTTATATATCCTTCTCAGCAGCATGTCTGATCATGTCTTTTGCCCAGTTTTTAATTAGACTGTTTTTTTAAATTCAGTTTTTAGAGTTCTTTACATATTCTGGTTATGTAAAGATACTTGCTTTGTACAATTGATCAGATATGTTTTGTACAAACATTATCTCTCTCAGTGTGTATTGGTCTTTTTATCCTCTTAACATTGTCTTTTGCAGAGAAAATGTTTTTAACTTTATTGAGGTCCAATTTATCAAATTTTCCTTTTATGAATCATGATTTTTATAAGTCTAAGGATTCTTCACCTAACCCTAGATATCAAACATTTTTTCATGTCTTTTTCCTAAATTGTATAGTTTTACATTTAAACCTGTGGTCTGTGTTGACTTAATTTTTGTATAGGGCATAAATTTTAGGTTCAGGTTCAGTTTTTCCCCTATGGATATCCAGCTACTCCAGCACCATTTGTTTAAAAGGCTATCTTTTCTCCATTGGATTGAGAGAGCAACTCTGTAATAAGTCATTAGGTGCCTCTGGTTTATGTATCTGTCTACATGCCAGTAACACACTTGATTCTTGTGGCTCTATAGTAAACCTTTATATTAGGGAACATTGATGCTGCCTAGTTTCTTCTTATTTTTTAAAAAAAGGAAAAGGAAAAATTGAGAAGGAAAGAGAAAGGAGCTTTAATTAATTGGGAAGAGATAACAATTCTGAACTTCTATGTGTGCTTGTATGTATAACTTCTAGTTACAGAGTGGTAAAAATGACAAATCTGAAAAAAAAAAGAATTTGAAAAATTCACTATTAGAGTGTATGATTGAACACATCTCTCTTACTACTCTGTATATTAAACAACCAAAAATAAGAAGAAATATATGAATAACAGAAATAGGATTATTGATCTAAAAGTTTTAACCAATGGAAAATATACTTCTCAAGCATACATAGTATTTTATAAACATTGGGTATGTAATAGTCAATAGAGTAGGTCTTTGCAAAATTTAAAGATGTCATTCCTATATTTGTAGAAAGCTTCAATTATATATCAGTAAAATGAAAACTAAAATAATCTCCACAATAGGAAATTTAAAACATATAAATCTTTTCCAACTTTATGTGATATAATTGACAAATGAAATGGTGTCAATTTAAAGCATGAAATATGATTATTTGATTGTCATCATTTAGTCATTAAGTCGGGTTTCCTAGGTGGCGCAAGTAGTAAAGAATTCACCTGCCAATGCAGGAGATACAAGAGGTGTAGGTTCAATTCCTGGGTCAGGAAACTTCCCTGGAGAAGGAAATGATAACTCACTGCAGTATTTCTTGCCTGGAAAATTCCATGGACAGAGGAGTGTGGTGGGCTACGGTCCATGGATTGCAAGGAGTCAGGCAGAACTGAGTACTCACTTGCTAGATGATTTGATACATATATATATTGTAAAATGATAAACACAATTTACCTAATATATCTATCAACTCATGATTACCTTTCTGTATCTATATGGTGAGAATATTAAAGATTTTTGCAACTTTCAAGTATATAGTACAGCACTATTAACTATAATCATTATGCTGTACATTAAATCATCAGAACTGATTCAACTTATAACTGAAAGTTTCCTCCTTTTGACCAATATCAGCTGGTTTCCCTTACTCCCCAGCCCTTGGCAACCACCATCCTACTCTCTGTTTCTATGTGTTTAGCTTCTTAGAATTCCACATATAAGTATGGTCACATAGTATTTGTCTTTCTCTGACATTTCCCGTAGCATACTACCCTCAAGGTCTATGCATGTTGTTGCAAATGGCAATATTTCCTTCTTTTTTATGTCTGAATAATATAGCATTGAGTATATATATCGTGTTTTCTTTACCCATTCAGTGTTCAATGGATACTTAAGTTGTTTCCATATCGTGGCTATTGTAAATAAAGTTGCAGTGAACATGGGAGTGCAAATATCTCTTTGAGGTAATAATGTAATTTCCTTCAGATATATGTGCAGAAGTGGGAGTGCAGGGTCATGTACAAGTTCTGTTTTTAATTTTTTTGAGGAACCTCCATACTGTTTTCCATAGTGGCTGTACCAATTTACGTTCCTCTCAATAGTGCATAAGTGATTCCTTTTTTTTTTTAATTTATTTTTAAACTTTACAATATTGTACTGGTTTTGCCAAACATCAAAATGAATCCGCAACAGGTATACACGTGTTCCCCATCCTGAACCCCCCTCCCTCCTCCCTCCCCATAGCATCCCTCTTACACTGTTGGTGGGAATGCAAACTAGTACAGCCACTATGGATAAAAGTGATTCCTTTTGAACATCTTTTGTCTTTTCGATAGTAGCCATTGTAACAGGTATGAGACGATAGGTCCTTGTGGTTCTGATTTGCATTTCCCTGATGATTAACAGCGTTGAGAACAGTTTCATGTACCTGTTTGTCTTCTTTCAATATATGTCTATTCAGGTCCTTTGTCAATTCTTAAAGTAGATTGATTTTTTGCTATTTATGTGCAAGTTGTTAATATATTTTATATATTAATCCATTTTCAGATTAATGTTTTGCAAATTTTTTCTGCCATTTAATAGATGTTTTCTGCCTTTTCATCATGTTGATCTTTTTCCTGTGTGGATTCTTCTTAGTTTGCTGTTTTCCCACTTGTTTAGCTTTGCGTTTGTTGCTTGTTCTGTTGGTGTGATTTCCAAAAATATTACCAAGATCAATGTCAAAGAGCTTTTTCCATATGTTTTCTTCTAGGATTTTAATGATTTCAGATCTTACATTTGAGTCTTTAAGCTCTTTTGAGTTAATTTTTGTGAGTGGTATAAGATAAATACCCAGTTTCATTTTTTGAATATGAATATCTAGTTTTCCCAACACAATTTGTTGGAGAGACTATCCTTTCCCCACTCAGTACTCTTAACTGCCTTATCAAGTACTAATTGACTTTAAATGCAAGTTTATTTGGGGGCTCTAAATTCTATTCCATTTGTCAATGTGCCTGTTTTTATGCCAGTCCCATACTGTTCAACTGCTTTAGCTTTGCAATATGATTTGAAGTCAGGAGGAAGGTTGATGCCTCCAGCTTTGTTTTTCCCTCCTTTGGATTGGTTAGCTATTTGGGATCTTTTGTGATTCCATGCAAATTTTACAACTTTTTTTTCTGTTCTGTGAAAAATTCCATTGGTATGCTATTAGAGATTGCGTTGAATCTACAGATGGCTTTAGGTAGCAAGAATATTTTAACAATAATAATTTATCAATTTCATCAACATGGGATTTTTTTACATTAAATGTGCCTCTTCGAAATCTTTCATCAATGTCTTATAGCTTTCAGTTGTACAGATCTTTTATTTCCTTAAATTTATTACTAGTATTTTTTTTCTTATTTTTGATGCTATTGTAAGTGGAATTGTTTTTTTTTTTTTTTTATTTTGTTTTTCAGATTGTTGTTGTATGGAAATGCAACAATTATTATTTGTTACTTTTCTACAAATTTACTGAATTCATTAATTATTTCTAAGCACTTTTTGGTGTGGAGTTTTTAGGATTTTCTCTATATAAAATTATATCATTAGCAAACAGAGACCATTTTATTTCTATCGTAGAAAATGTTTCATGTACACTTGAGAAAATGTATTCTGCTGCTGTTGGATGAAATATTCTACATATCTAAGTCCATTTATTCCAAGATACAGTTTAAATCCAATATTTTCTTTTTAATATTCTATTGGATGATCTATCCATTGTTGAGAGTGAGGTATCAAAGTCTCCAACATTACTGTATCATCTATTTCCCCCTTCAGATCTGTATTTGCTTAATATTTAGGTTCTCCAGGATAAAATGCATATCTATGTCTATATACAGTTGCTATATTCTCTTGATTAATTGACCTCTTTATCATTACATAATGACCTTCTTTGTCTCTTGTTAAACTTTTTTTAAAGTCTATTTCATCTGATATAAGTTAGCACTCCTGCTGTCTTTTGATTTTCCCTTGTTTGGAATCTCTTTTTCCATCCATTCACCTTGAACTTATGTGTGCTTAAAGTTGAATTGAGTCTGTTTTAGGCAACATATAGTTGGGTCTTGTTTTTGTCCTTCTGGGATACCTGGATACGTTTCTCTTTTTTAATCTTCCTATATGTTACTTGAACTTGAAGATTCTATATTTATTTACTTGTATATTTTTCATAGTGGTTGGATTGAATGTTACAATAATGTGTAATTTATCATAATCTAATAATATTGACATATTGCTACCTAGAATTAAGTATAGCAGTTTTACTTCTAATTATGTTCCTTTAGCCTCTCCACTTTTTAAATATATTTGAGTTAAGCGTTTCCTCTGAAAGTGCAAGTGAAAAAAGTAATCATTTCCTCTAACATATGTTGAAATACTCCATTAAGTGTTGTTATAATGTTTGTTTTAGCTATCAAATACAATTTAAGAGGGCTTCCCTTGTAACTCAGTCAGTAAAAATTCCGCCTGCAGTGCAGGAGACCTGGGTTCAATCCCTGGGTTGGGAAGATCCCCTAGAGAAGGAAATGGTAACCCACTCCAGTATACTTGCCTGGAAAATCTCATGGACAGAGGAGCCTGGTGGGCTGCAGTCCATGGGATCACAAAGAGTCGGGCACGACTGAGCGACTAACACTTACTTACTTACTTACAATTTAAGAATTTCTCTAAGAGAATGATTATTTATCATCTGTTCCTCCTGGTGTCCCATTCCATTGAACTTTTCTAAAGTTCTGAGTTTTCTCCTGTTACCAGTTTTTTTGTTTTCTTTTGTATGTTTGCTTTGAGAACTTCAGTTAGCCATTCTTTAGGGCATGTCTGCTAATGACAAACTAAGTTGTTGGTGTTTTTTGGTTTTGTTTGTTTCCATCTAAACAGTGTATTTATTACCCTTCATTCATCCAGAGTATGAAATGTGTGCCACTTCTTTATGACCTCCAGTTTCAGATGAGAAATCCACTGTTACTTGAATTTGTGTTGGCTTGTAGATAGTATGACACTTTTCTTATTTAAGACTTTTTCTACCTTTCATTTTCAAACATTATGCTGTGTGTTGGTGTGAATTTCTCTTTTTTATTGGTTTATGCAAATTCTTGAATCTATAGGTTTATCTATTTTGCCAAGTTGGGAAATCCTTTGGCATAAATTTTTATTTATTGTTTTATTTCTTTGCCCTTTTTATCTTTTACTTCTGGAACTTTGATGATAGAAATGTCAGTATTTTTGTTACTGTCCTACAAGTCCCTGTGGCACTGTTCTTTTCTTTTTCGTGTTTTTTGTTCATATTGAATAAATTCTACTCCTCAGTCTTCAATTTCACTCTTCTATCCTCTGTTCAATTCACTCTGCTACTGAATCCACTCAGTGAGATTTGAATGCCTTATTTATTTATTTTTTTGTCATGCTACATGGCACATGGGATCCTAGTCCCCTGACCATGAATCGAACTCACATTCCCTGCATTGGAAACACAGAGTCTTAACCACTAGACTATCAGATGTCTAGTGTCCCAGTAAAATGTCCCAGATTTTTTTTCCAATTTTTTTTTCTATTCTGTGACTTACATTTTGTTATTTTTTACCATTTCTATTTATGTTCTGATTTTTTTTTCATTAGTTTCAAGGGAATTCACAATTTCTTGTTGAAACAATTTTATGATGGAGACTATAAAATTTTTGACAGATCATTCCAAAAATTGATTCCTCTTGATATTGGAATCAGTTGATTATCTCTTCTTATCCATTTTGAGATATTCCTAGTTATTGGTATAATGAATTTTATTTCACTTTATCCCGAACTGATTTTACATGGACTTTATAGACATTTAAAATAAAATATTTTATGTTAGTAGTAAGTGTCCCTGTTTAAATTTTGTATGCATATACTGACCCATTTTGTAGGCTGTGGTTTCAGATGCAGTATGGTTTTCAGAGCCCTCACTGTGCTATTTTAATCAGCTTGGTTCTTACTTGGGAGTTCCTGACTGATCCCTGCTTGTGCCATCTGCAAGCTGTGAAAGGGTCCTCCCTGAGTTGCTTGTTGTCACTAGTAGGGATGTGGGATTCTGGATCTATGGGATAAAAAATGTTACCCCTTGTGTATGTTCTCTGCCCACCTGGTAAAGGCAGGTGTAGGGCAGGGGATGGATCACCTACTTGGGACCCACTGATGTCATCATCTCAAGTGTGTCAGGCCATCACTCCTGATGGGGAATATGTTGGTCTCTCTGGGCTCCAAGATGCCAGCAAGGGCCTCACCATTGTAGCTAGGGTTAAATAAGCAGGGTGACAGTATACAGCCTTGACATACTCCTTTCCTGGTTTGGAACCAGTCTGTTGTTCCATGTCCAGTTCTAACTGTTGCTTCCTGACTTGCATATAGGTTTCTCAAGAGGCGGGTCAGGTGGCCTGGTATTCCCATCTCTTGAAGAATTTTCCACAGTTTATTGTGATCCACACAGTCAAAGGCTTTGGCATAGTCAATAAAGCAGAAATAGATGTTTTTCTGGAACTCTCTTGCTTTTTCGATGATCCAGCGGATGTTGGCAATTTGATCAATTCGCACAAATGTTCTATTCATTTTTGAATACTCCATTAGGTTCTGTTTCTATTATTGCTTATGTAATGCTAGATACTTCTGGCCTCTACTCCTACTCCAATAAGGTCTGTATTTGTTATTTTATTTTTATTTATTTACTTTATTCTTTAAAAGACTTATAAAACTCATCCTTTCTATTACTAAACTGTAAGTCTTACATGCAATCTTTTAATCTTTATTCTATACTTCCTTCATAAAATGCTTCATATAAGAAAATATTTCCTTTACTTATGAAATCTATTCTCTGAAAAATGTCTGTTTCCAAATATCTGATATCTCCTTCCACTATTCACATAATGTGCTTTCCCACTATTCTGTAACTCCTTGTTTTTCATATTCAACATAAATCCAGGGGTTTTGTCTTTGTATTTAAGGTTATTCATGATTTCTGTCTCATTCCATTTGATTCATTTTTCTTAGGTACATGGCCACAGGTTATTATTTTCTCTATTTCACTCTGATACACTAATATTTATTTTAAAGCACCCAAAAACAAAAAATCTATAAGAATCAAATAAGCATTCTTGAATCTTCCTTAAAACTAAAGTTCAAAAAGGTCCAAGTACCAACTTGGTATATTGATTTAACATGGATTTGAACCCCAAACCCTGAGGGAGCTTCTGATAAAATTATGACCCAAGAAAGGGTCAGATGAGCATTTAACTTGAAGTACCATGAACATCTTGGAATCATATTACAAAAAATGTCAGTTTCCAGGAGTTCAAGAGAATTTTAAACAAGAACATCAGGGTATTCTCCTTTGAATTGAGTTCCCTATGTCTCTGTTAATACATTTTAAGTTTAATAAATCTTATACACATTATAGGGCTTCCTAGGTAGTGCAGTGATAATCTGCCTGCCAATTTGGAGACCCAGGAGACATGGGTTTTATCCCTGTATTGGGAAGATCCCCTGGAGAAGGAAATAGCAACCCACTTCAGTATTCTTGCCTGGAGAATCTGGCAAGAATTCTTGCCAGAGGAGCCTGGCGGGCTATAATCTATGGGGTTGCAAAGAATCAGACACAACTGAGTGACTGCGCACATGCACATTGTATTTTCTGAGAAAATATCTATTACATTAGTTTCTTCCCCTTAAATGGAAAAATTACCATTAAATTCTACAGATGTAAGATTATATGTCTTCATCAGTATCTGTATGGGTTGCTGCTGCTGCTAAGTCGCATCAGTCGTGTCCGACTCTGTGCGACCCCATAGATGGCAGCCCACCAGGCAGGCTTCCCTGTCCCTGGGATTCTCCAGGCAAGAACACTGGAGTGGGTTGCCATTTCCTTCTCCAATGCGTGAAAGTGAAAAGTGAAAGTGAAGTCACTCAGTTGCGCCCGACTCTTAGCGACCCCATGGACTGCAGCCTACCAGGCTCCTCCATCCATGGGATTTTCCAGGCAAGAGTTGGGAGTGGGGTGCCATTACTTGTCCACTTGCCATTCAAATTCCACTGAGAACATGATTTATTTTGAGCAGGAAATCTATTCTTATGGAATGGAAAGCTTAGTTGAGGCTTATTGAACTTTTTTAAAGTATTGGTTTTTTTTACTCTCATAACAGGGGCTAGGCAATTCTCAGTCAGTCTTCATATGTAATTTAATTAGTTCCTAGTGCCTGGCGCTATGTCATGTTAGCTCTTTTCCAGCATAATTTTGAAATTACCTTTTCCACCAGTCTGAAACTCAGCTTTGTGAGTTTTCTTGAGAATTTAACTGAATGATGATCTTGTTGCTCATGTACTATTATACAGATTCCTTTTTGTATCATCTTACAACTCATAACTTACAACTAGCCAGATGTCTAATACCCTAAAATCAATGAATACCTCTTCAAAATTTGTTGGGAAAAAGTCCAGTTTGCATAGGTACATGTGGTAGTTGGTTCTTTTGCTCAAATAGGGTAGTATTCCTTTTGGTCTTGTTCTCATAGTAATACCAGTGTATGAGATAGTATCTGAGAAGACTTCTGTAACTTTTAAGGCACTGACACACGTTAAATTGATGTTGCTATCTTGGTGATGTCGAGTGTGTCATTGATATATGCTAGAGACTGTTCCCTGGTGATGAGAGGAGATCAGATGGTGATTTAAAAAGTAAAGCATTGAGTTCAAAGAGATTTTAGCTGTTACATGGCTTCTTCCCTTTTGTTATATATCTCATTGAATAGCTCATTTAACATCCCTCTCCGATCTTTTTTTCCCTCTCTTCTTTCCTCCTACTTCTGGGCTCTTTTACCTAATGACTTGTGACTTGGAGCTTTCTTTTAGCAAGTCTATTTGAAGTAAGGGAAGTTAAAGGGGCATTGTGTTTAGATCTCCATGTATGATTACATAAGAAATAAGTATTGTGTGTGTGTGTGTGTGTGTATTTTATATCATTGAATAGAGTAAAATGATATGGCATTAGAAATGCATCTGTGTCATTAGGGAGGATTTCTTTTATAAGATGGAATTTTTGGGCTAAGTGTTTTGAAAGACTGAAGAGGTATGCCATGACAGAGAAAAAGCAAAAGAAACATATTTTACGTGTGGTTTGACTTGAGGAAGATTTGAAATGGAAGAGTACAAGCAGGTTTTCCTGAAAGCTAAAATTTAAGCAGGTAAAGTCACATGTAGGTATAAAGATAGATGATCATAGAGAAAAGACAGAAACGTTATGAAGTCAGAAGAGATTGGAGCAGGTACTTGTATGCTATCAAAAAATAAATAAATTGATACATTGATAGCCTTAAGCAAAAAAAAAAAAAAAAATGTAGTTCTAACCCCAATCAAGAAGCTTACAGGTTATTTGAGGAATAGCTAAGAAATGGGACTAGTTGGTAGCAATCCAAAGACATAAAACGGCTCTGTGATCTTGTACCTCAGCGGCTTTTCGGGATATTTGTCGTTTATAAAGCATATTTATTTTCTCAAGAATTTTCACAGATGTTAAATTATTTCCCAGTAGCATGCCATAAAATAGTGAAAATTAATATTCTTATTAAGAGACCAAGGCTTAGAGAGTTACAGTGATTTACCCAAACCAGCTACTGGCAAACCTATTAATCCTTCCCTTGTGACTCTTTAGTTAGTGACCTTTCCCTCTAAAACACTGCCACTAGGCATGGGGTGGAACCCAGGGGTAAATACCATCAAAAGTCCCTGGGATTTATAAAGCTCATGTGTCTTCTCCTAAAAGATGCCAAGCATCAGTACCATTGTAGCAGCAGTCATGAACAGGAACTGAAAACAACAGCATATGTTTAGGATGATGCTAATTAGCATCGTTGCATAACTTGGGAATTCATGCTTAGAAGAATGCTTGAGTACTCTCCCAACACTCCATTGGGTTTATAACATCCCATTAAGTTGAATGGTATTGTGATTACCATTTGCTTGTATCTGTCAGCACACATGGTACCTGCCATGCTTAGAAATATAGTATTCCCTAAAGAATAGTAAAGCTGTCTTAAATTTATTAAATGTTTAGCTTGCTTCAAGGGCAATAATTTGTCCTTCAAAGAAAAGTTTTCTTTTTAAAAAAGGTATTTATTGAATCATAAACTGCCATAAGGTAGATAGATCTGTTAAATATTATTTATTGCTCTTTGGTTCCATAATCCCTGCTATCTATATTTGTCTGGTCTTTAAAGTCATTACCTTTTATTCAAAGGATGTGTTAATGCTTTGTATGGTATATGTATGTAAATTCATAGACAAATCTAGCAAAGAAACAATTTTTAACTAAGTGTGATTTAGAAGTTTTAATATTTTAATCCAGATTGGGGAACTAAATTTTGTCACAAAAACAAATTCATTATAGCAGCAAAAAAATGGTGATGAAACATGTATTGGGAAGGATAAAGAGATGATCATCATCAAACCTAATTATGGTAATAATTTAATACTGTCCAGATAGTGCTGAGCCATGTGACTCCAGAGAGGAAACCTAGATAGCAAGCAAGAATGTGGAATCTCTCCGGAGTCACACTACTTGGATGCAAACCCTGATTCTCCCCTTTATTGCCCATATGAACTTGGACAAATGACTAAACCTCTGGGTACCTCCATTTCTGCATCTATAAATAGAAGTAAAAATTAATCTTTCTCACAGGTTGCTGTGAATATTGAATGGATTAATATATTTGAAGTGTTTATATCAGTGCCTGACATTTAATAAATACTCTATAAGTAATTCCTCTTATTACTATTAAGCAAAATACATAGTTTTATTTCTAACAGCCTTCCCTCAGACTCCAATATGGAAGAAAATACTTTGAAATTTCCAGAAAAATATGTTTAATCATAAATAAAACCCAGAGAATTTATTTCAATACACTCAAGTTATCTACATCACCATTACTTTTTTTTTTGGCTTGCTGATTTATATTTTATTTTATTTTTTATTATTTATTTTATTTTTATTTTTTTTTACCTTACAATATTGTATTGGTTTTGCCATACATCAACATGAATCTGCCACGGGTGTACACATGTTCCCAATCCTGAACCCCCCTCCCTCCTCCCTCCCTGTATCATCCCTCTGGGTCATCCCAGTGCACCAGCCCCAAGCATCCTGTATCCTGCATCAAACCTAGACTGGCGATTCATTTCTTATATGATATTATACATGTTTCAATGCCATTCTCCCAAATCATCCCACCCTTTCCCTCTCCCACAGAGTCCAAAAGACTGTTCTATACATCTGTGTCTCTTTTGCTGTCTCACATACAGGGTTATTGTTACCATCTTACTTAATTCCATATATATGCATTAGTATACTGTATTGGTGTTTTTCTTTCTGGGTTACTTCACTCTGTATAATCGGCTCCAGTTTCATCCAGTTTATGTTGTTACTTTTATTAATAGGTATCAGGTATTGAGTAATTAGTGTGTGCCTAGCAGTAGCAGCAGCAATGTATTCACACAGAGAAGGCAATGGCACCCCACTCCAGTACTCTTGCCTTGAAAATCCCATGGATGGAGGAGCCTGGTAGGCTGCAGTCCATGGGGTCGTTAAGAGTCAGACATGACTGAGCGACTTCACTTTCACTTTTCACTTTAATGCACTGGAGAAGGAAATGGCAACCTACTTCTGTGTTCTTGCCTGGAGAATCCCAGGGACGGGGGAGCCTGGTGGGCTGCCATCTATGGGGTCGCACAGAGTTGGAAACGACTGAAGCGACTTAGCAGCATTACATGTATTTTCTCATTTAATCCCCATGATAGCTCAGTGAGATGTGTATCATTATCCCCATTTTATTGAAAAGGAAGCTTGTGATTAGTTCATTCTTCTAATAAACTTAGAAAATAAAAGAAGACTTAGAAAATAAAATCTATGCAAATGTAGCTCCATATATGTCAGCCTTTTCTTCTAATTTCTCACTCCATTTTAATTGTTTTGGTAGCACTGAAATAGCATGAGTATACTTCCTTTTATGAAAGAGCAATAGATAGTATCATCCTAAATGTGATTTTCCTAATGAAATAAAGCTGATTAAAAAGTTAACCTTTTCAAAAAATAATTCACTGCTGGTGTAATATAATCAATAGTCTATAATATAATATATCCAATAATATAATCAATATATTCAATAATATAATCAATAGTTCACTTTGGGTGTGAGATGACTAAAATATAAATTTTCCATTCTTAGTTGAGTACAAGATATATATATTTACTACTGCCACAGAACACAGAGAATCTTATTATATTGCACAAGAGTTTATTTAATGAATAATTTAATGAATGTTAGAACCTTTGCAAAGAATCACTTGGTTTAATTTTGCTGTGAATCAGTTCATTTTTCCTTCAATATTGCATTTTTCCTCTGGTCAAATTTTAAGGCTTACCTCAAAGACATGTTAAATTGGATCTTATGCTAGTTTATGCATCCTGAGGTTGACAGTAAAGCTGACTTTATTGTAAAGCATTTTATTCCATGGAAAAGAAAACTGTGAGTCTCAGTCATTTGAACCCCACCCAACATAAGGCAATGGCAACCCACTCCAGTACTCTTGCCTGGAAAATCCCATGGACAGAGGAGCCTGGTGGGCTTCAGTCCCTGGGGTCGCTGCAAGTTGGACACGACTGAGCAGCTTTACTTTCAGTTTTCACTTTCATGCATTGGAGAAGGAAATGGCAACCCACTCCAGTGTTCTTGCCTGGAGAATCCCAGGGACGGGGGAGCCTGGTGGGCTGCCATCTATGAGGTCACACAGAGTTGGACATGACTGAAACGACTTAGCAGCAGCAACAGCAGCAACAGATCCATTGTATTCAGCCAATAGATCAGGACTTTCATTCTATCTAAATATATGTCCCTGTAAACATAAATAAATTATTATTTCTCTGAATTTCTGTATGTTCTATGGAAGTAGTGGCTGACTTCCACTTTAGTGGCTGACCCCAATTGCTTCCCAAGTCCATGTATATTTTGTAACATCCTTAAAGCAGAAGATTCATAGATTTTGACCATCACATGCTCAAAAATTATCTAGAGCCTTGATTATGTTGCATCAAAATTGAATTATGAAAACAAAGGTTAATTATATTGATCAAGTTTATTCCGTTAAGAAGAAAATTAAAAGTGTATTTTTAATTTATTTTTCTATAGTCAATCATCCATAATCCCCACAACTAAATAAAGGAAAAACAATGCATTAATGTATATTAATGCAGTCTAGACAATTTCTTATTGTTAATTCTCTCCCAATTTCCTATTAATTTTATTTTTTAAGTTAAGCAGTGCTAAATAAACAGTTTTATTGTTTAATGAATGCAGTAGATGTAAATGACATATTCCACAGATGATTAAATGGTAGAAAATGTAGTTTTGTTTTTTGTTTTTTTTAATGAGATAATAATAATCTGTCTTAAAATTTAGTCCCCTTTGGGTCAAGAATGATATCTCCACCTGCATCATGCCAGGCACAGAGCCAGAGGTTTGGACTGTAGAGATTGAAAAAATATTGCTTATAAGGTGGTTTTACGTCCTGTTAATGAGACAAACAAATGTTTGGAACTTTTCAGTGCAAAATGGTAGAGACGGACTTACATAAGGGGCTTAAGGAAGAGAAGAGGAAGACTGAAGGCATCCAGAGCATTCTGTATTTTCTGCATAACTCTCATTGACTGTGCCTTAGTTTTAAAGCACAGTGGTATACACTGGGTGGAAACTTCAGGCAGAAAAATCACATAGAGGAATGGATGTGGATGAGTAAATAAGGAAAATGAATGGGTGAACTGAGATCTAGTATCCTCAGGACTTCAAATTGGAACATTGAAAACCCCATCCCAGAGGCAAAGTCATTATAAAGCAATTTTCCCCAGACAGGAACCAAGTTAATAAGCTGCAGACTAATATTAGTATGGGGAAAAGCACATCTTTAAAAAGTAATTGAAAGAAATAAAATCAAGCATTTCTTAAAATCTTTGAATTATAGGAAGGTATGAGAGTCTTTGCATGTGGCATGATCAGGTCTTAGTTCCCATGGCTGATTCCAAAGAGAGAAAAGAAATAACATCCCATTAATGGCCCACCCTTATGGCAGAAAGTGAAGAGGAACTAAAAAGCCTCGATGAAAGTGAAAGAGGAGAGTGAAAAAGTTGGCTTAAAGCTCAACATTCAGAAAACGAAGATCATGGCATCTGGTCCCATCGCTTCATGGGAAATAGATAGGGAAACAGTAGAAACAGTGTCAGACTTTATTTTTCTGGGCTCCAAAATCACTACAGATGGTGACTGCAGCCTTGAAATTAAAAGACGCTTACTCCTTGGAAGAAAAGCTATGACCAACCTAGACAGTATATTCAAAAGCAGAGACATTACTTTGCCAACAAAGATCCGTCTAATCAAGGCTATGGTTTTTCCATTGGTCATGTATGAAAGTTGGACTGTGAAGAAGGCTGAGCACCAAAGAATTGATGCTTTTGAACTGTGGTGTTGGAGAAGACTCCTGAAAGTCCCTTGGACTGCAAGGAGATCCAACCAGTCCATTCTAAAGGAGATCAGCCCTGAGTGTTCTTTGGAAGGAATGATGCTAAAGCTGAAACTCCAATACTTTGGCCACCTCATGTGAAAAGTTGACTTCATTGGAAAAGACTCTGATGCTGGGAGGGATTGGGGGCAGGAGGAAAAGGGGACAACAGAGGATGAGATGGCTGGATGGCATCACCGACTCGATGGACATGAGTTTGAGTGAACTCTGGGAGTTGGTGATGGAGAGCGGGGCCTGGCGTGCTGTGATTCATGGGGTCGCAAAGAGCAGACATGACTGAGTGACTGAACTGAACTGAATTGAACTGAATGGCCTTAAGGTAGCTTTTCAGTTTCAGTTAGGCAAGAACAAGCACATTAAGTAGAAAGAGTTTGTTGATTCTTCTTGTCTAAACAAATGAGATGTGAAGTAGAGATTACCTCAAATAAGCCAAAGGCCAGTGACCTTATAGCATTTTTGAGACTCTACTGTCTGGAGTTTAGGAAAGTGTTTGCACAGAGTAAATAAGAAAAATAATGTTTTGCAATGTTTTATCCATATGGTCCATGACTCTAATGGTTCTTGTTCTAGGCTATTTCACAAATATTGATCACTTACTTTAGTTTGTGCAAGTTTAAATTTTGTTTTATGTAGAAATTAATGGATGATGTGTCTCATTTTCAGAAGGTAATTATATTTGTATCGGATAATAAATAGATTATATGCTATGCTATGCTATGCTAAGTCGCTTTAGTCGTGTCTGACTCTGTGCGACCCCAGAGACAGCAGCCCACCAGGCTCCCCCATCCCTGGGATTCTCCAGGCAAGTACACTAGAGTGGGTTACCATTTCCTTCTCCAATGCATGAAAGTGAAAAGTGAAAGTGAAGTTGCGTAGTCGTGTCCGACTCTTAGCAACCCCATGGACTGCAGCCCACCAGGCTTCTCCGTCCATGGGATTTTCCAGGCAAGAGTACTGGAGTGGGGTGCCAGTGCCTTCTCCGAATAGATTATATATTAGTAACTATATGTACATTTGTCCCCTGAGCATCTGCCGTTTCCCCAGAGGATTGAGAGTTAGTGTTAATTTGTTAATTTAAGCTTGACTTATTCAAAACAGGAACTTATTTTAGTCAAGAAGGAGTACTGAATAATCATTCTCTTGTAGCTTCTGCCCACCCATGTGTGATTTTCCTTTTATCATCTTCTGACGTGGCTTCACTGTGTCACCTCTGCCTGATTCCTGTATCAGTCAGATGTATTAGCTGTAAGCAGCAGTGTTCTCTCCATCAAGTCTGTCACAGAGAGCAAAAGCCAGAGATGTTAGAGGCATCCTTCACTTTTAACCTCCCGATAGTGGTCAGGCAATCAATAACTACATATTTTCATGAACTTTTTTTCCTGTTAGAAAGCAGAACCAATAATATTAAATAGTTTAAAAAGTTATTTAAGTGGGCTATTAGAAAAATAATAATTTTAAATCTAATGTTAGTATAGTATATGTGAAATGGTTTCTCAGTGATTTAAAATTGATTTTGTGTGAGACAAACTTTTGTAAAATGCAGATCCTTAAATAAAAGCAAGAATGACAAAAGAACAGTGAGCAGAATTTATATACATATATAATGTGCATACATATGTATAATTTACACAGTGATATACACACATATAATAATGTGAACATCTTCAGTTTTCACAGTCACTACCATTACTACATCTAAGCTATTTTACACACTGTATTATGTGCCTGGACTAATAACCACTAGACTGTGTCCTTTGAGGAAGGGAAGTGACTGAGAAGAGAGCTAGTATTTGCCTAGATCTAGTATTTGTAGATCTACTACAGAACTTCAGGTTCTGTAGTAGGAACTTCCCATATATTATCTTATTTAAATTTCATAAAACTATTTGATATAGTGATTATAATCACCATTTTACAGATAAGATAACAGTCTCTGATGGCTTAATAACTGGCCCAGAGTCACACTAAGTAGAAACTTTAGAGGTCAACAACCAAGATTTTTGTTGTTTCATTTTGTTTTGTATTTTTAGGTTAATTGTTTGAACAGATCATTTATTACATAACCCAAAATGGATAAGCAGTGAAAATTTTTACCCCTACTTCCCTTGCTTTGTTACCCAGTTTCCTTCCCCAGAAATAACCAAATTTATTGGTGTCTTCCATATTCGTCTATAGATATGTTTTATTCCCAAACAAGAGAAAATATCCTATATCAATTTATATACAGTATTCTCAATTTTTATTTTGTTTTTGAATAAAACAGTGTTTTCAGCATACACACATACCAAATCATCACATTGAACACCTTAAACATATACAATTTTTATTTGTTGATTTTGCTTCAGCAAAGCTGGAAAAATAGCACTTTATATATAAATAAATAAATGATAATGTTTTAAGAAAAAGTGTTCATTCTAAGATTCTAGCATACTTTATTTGCTCATTAGGTTGTTTCCGAGTTCTGTTATTAAAATTTTTACTACAGTGAGTAGTCCAGTGTATCAGTCATTTCATACATGCAGAGTTAGAGAGTTGAATTTGCAAATACAAAATGCAGTTTAGTGCATGGTATGGGCACTATTTCAAACTAGAAATGAAAGTATAGTTTTTCAGTAGGTAATATTGAAACAACTGGATTGGCATTTGAAAAAAATTGAATTCTCCCGTGTCTTATCCTAGTATACCCCTCTGCCAATAATGAAGTGAAAGTGAAGTCGCTCAGTCGTGTCCGACTCTTTGCAACCCCATGGACTGTAGACTACCAGGCTCCTCAGTCCATGGGATTTTCCAGGCAAGAGTACTGGAGTGGGTTGCCATTTCCTTCTCCAGGGGATCTTCCCGACCTAGGGATGGAACCTGGGTCTCCCACATTATAAGCAGACGCTTTACCATCTGAACTACCAGGGAAGCCCCAATAATAATATCCTATAAATATATTTTTGGAGCTTTCTAGATATTTGTTCATTTCAGTTCTTACATTTCTCAGATCCCATCAGTTTAACTTTCAGTGTTACACATAATATTTTGTTTTAATTAAACTCTCGTTTGCTTGGCAAGATGTTTGAAGCATATCAATTAGCCAATTAGTTCTGATCAGTGAAGTGTCTCTTTGGCTCTGTTTCCACCAGGACACAGCTCACAAAGGACCATCTCTTAGGACTGGAGGCTGAGGCATCTCTATGTGTGCTAAGGGCCCAATTCCTTAAGGGTTATTGTTAGGATGAAATGAGTTAATAATGCAAAATTGAACAGCTGTTGATTAGTGTGGAGAATTAACACTTCAAACAAGGAATAGGGAAGCAGGGTATCACAGTGGTTCCATGTACAGACCTGGGAGCCAGGAGCCTGAATTTATATCTCATCACTGTCACCTGTTAGCTGTGTAACCTTTGGCAGATTTCTGACCTTGTTTGTGGCTCAATTTCTTTGCCTGTAAAATGGGAATAATAATAGAGGTTACATCACAAAGAGTTGGCCACAAATGAGTGACTTTCACTTTTCTAAGGATGCCACTGACTTATTCTGTGCCTCTGTGTGAGTTCAGAAAAAGATAGATGCCTTTTAATTTTGCAACCTAAAGGCACTTTTGGACTTCCGTAGTGGCTCAGATGGTAAAGAATCTGCCTGCAATGTGGGAGACCTGGGTTCAGTCCCTGGGTTGGGAAGATGTCCTGGAGGGTGCCATCGTAACCCACTCCAGTATTCTTGCCTGGAAAATCCCCATGGACAGAGGAGCCTGGCCGGCTACAGTCCATGGGGTCTCAGAGAGTCGAACATGACTGAGCAACTAAGTACAGCACAAAAGCCACCTTTATATGAAGAAATAGGAGCCCCTTCATTCGGCAAGATGCACTAAGCAATGGCAACATATCAGCTCCTGTCCTCACTCTCTGCCATGTGCTTTTGGCAGTTTGATAGCACAACCCTTTACCATGACCATAACCACAGTGTAGAGTTACTATGTGTGTGCAATGAGTCAATACCTTTAAGACACTTAGAACCATGCTCAGCACATGGTATGTGCTCAGTAAATACTAGCTATTTTCCCATCTAGCCCTTCACACAGTTTATTTCCTAACCTGGTTTCCTCACCACCCACCAGTTTCAGCACCATTTTATTTTAAAGCACAAAAGGCAGGTAGAGAACTTTTTCTAATTCCTCATTTTTATAGTCACTATCTGTTTTAATTATTTGTAATACTTTTTATACTTGATGTAATGTAAACATTTAAATTATAGGCGCTTCAGCCTATGCACACCACACACACACCCACACCCACACCCACACACACACACCCACCCACCCTTTCTTCCCTCTTTGGGGCAATTTTGAATTGACCCAAGACTGAATATAAAACATCTGCTGAATTCACAGTTTGTATTCACATTTGGGCCTTAGTGGAGGCAATTTCAGTGCAACACTGAATGGAACAGAATTGAAGACAAAACGAGTTGTTTCTGGAGGAAAGTGATTATAGTTACTGATTAGTAAAATCAGTGATTACAGTTAGTTTGATGCATGTTAAGCTCAGAGTGGAAGGGAAGCACAGGGCAGGGGCTGATCAGACAGCAGGTCAGGAACAATTTCTATAAGATTTGATGCTAGAGCTCTTCAGAAAGATAAGGGAAAATGGGAAAGGGGAAGTTCAGATAGGATGACAGCTTAGAGGTATTAATCGAGTCCATTTTCCTAGACAGACGCTTTGAGTAGTAGGGAGGAAGTTAAGAGATATCAAAGCCAAGTTGCAGTAGGTCATCAAAGCGGTCGGGATAAATATGTATAAGTTGATCCTGTATATAGCGTGAGTCACTTAAATAATTTGAAGTTCACCTATCTAAAACTGTATTTAGGATATAATTTTGTGTCTGAGTCACATAGACAAAGTTGGAGGAAAGAAATAATGGCAGTAGGCCACTCAAGATAAGAATCTGAAGTGAGAGAGATTATGAAGGAGGAAATGGTGTGGTTTGAAGATTTGACTGGATGATAATGGAGCTGGCTGACATTTTAACTGTGAAAGCTAAGCAGAGAAATTATAACCAAGGGATGAAATACATTTTTATTTCATGTTATGCCTTGCATTTAGGGCTCTTTTTGTAAAGAGTTACTTGATTGATCTTTCAGAAAAGAAACTATTTCTCTGGCCTTGGTAGTCTGGAAGAAACTTCATTATTTTCTAGGTTCAGGCAAAATAACTTAGAGGAAATTTTTGTGTGTGATAGTTTACATCTTATTATGATTATCTCCTTATCCATGCCATATGGGACATCTCTAAATGTTTGAAACAGCAACTTCTCCAGAGAGCAGCCTAAGGATTTTTCATAATGAAATGCATCTGTTAACAGTTTGATAAACCATATTGTGCAAGGTGAACCTCATGCACTGTAGCTCAGGAATGTGGCACAAGTCTCCCATCTATACAGAAATTCTATACTTGCCTACTTCTATTGTGTAATATTAACACAAGTAACTACGTATTAAGATTCATATGCTAGTAAATCCGTCCCAGTTTATGATGACTTTCAATGACCTACCTACAGACACCTGCTCATGTCACTACAAATTGGGTTACTTCACTACCACCATATGTGTATGCATTTTGAAGCCTAGATTTACTGAATCTCATTGGATTAACACTGGGTGCACTGAAAACAGATTTCTTTACTTGACAGATTTCTTGTATGTTTCCCCAGGTTAACTATAGTCATTTTAGATTTTTTTAATATTGGATAATTTGTCCAGTTAATATTCTGAAATAATACTATGATTCATATGAAATCATAATAAGCTTTTATCGTAAAGCAAAGTTATAGTAAGCATTATGGAAGTATTAAAGAATTTATAAAATTATTCCTGTGGGCCGATAGTAATGGGATTAAAACTCAGAATAAAATGCACATACTTGCCTCTAGCTCATCCTTTAGTAGCTTTTAAAGTTTCAGAGGATAGTATGG
Organism: Bos taurus; assembly: GCF_002263795.3. Classification (NCBI taxonomy): domain Eukaryota; kingdom Metazoa; phylum Chordata; class Mammalia; order Artiodactyla; family Bovidae; genus Bos; species Bos taurus. Next base: position 42,793,017 of record NC_037331.1, read on the forward strand.
TCATTTGAAAAGTTCAAGTATCATCCTAATTGACTTGACAAAATCCAGGAAAGTTATTTGTTTGATGTATCACTTGTGAAAAAGTCAAATGCTTATCACCTCACTTTGTGAAAAATATGTTTTCCCCAGGATGGAGAAATAAGCTGTGCATTCTTGTGGGCCATTAACATACGCAGAACATTATTTTTTCCTAGAATTTATCCTCAGAATAATATTGCCTGTTATTTCATTTTCTCTATTCTCTTGAAAATGAATTAAGTTTAAGAACACTTTTTAAAATACTTTATTTTGGGATGTGCTGGGGTTTTGTTGCTTTGAGGGCTTTTCTCTAGTTGCAGTGAGTGGGGCTACTCTGTTGCAGTGCCTGGGCTTCTCATTGCAGTGGCTTCTCTTGTTGCAGGGCATGGGCTCTAGGGCATGCAGGCTTCAGCAGTTGCAGCTCCTGGGCTCTAAAGTATAGGCTCAATAGTTGTGGCACAGGGGCTCAGTTGTTGCACCACTTGTGGGATCTTCTTGGCCCAGGGATTGAACCCATGTCTCCTGCACTGGTAGGTGGAGTCTTTACCACTGAGCCTGCAAGAAAGCCTGAAGAACACTTTTGAATTTTATTTATTCTTGAATCTTAGAGAATTCCAGCCCCCAACGTGTTGGGTCAGGATAAGAATCTCAGTAAAGGGACTTGGTAATGGCCAAATATATTGGAGGAATAAAAGCAGGAGTGTTGTTACCAAAGCCAGAGAGGCTTCCAAAAGTAAGAAATCATTGCTAATGGTAAGTCCTGCAGTGAAGTCAGGTAAGATGTGAATGAAAAAATTGTCCACTGGGTTTTGCAACAATGAAGTTATTAGTGAATTTAGCAGGAGTGAATTCTTTAAGTATCAGGAGTTACAAGCTTAAATGAAGTGGGTTGAAACATGAGGAGAAGATTATCAAAGTGTCTTAGTAGGTCATGGCAAACTAAAGAATTTCTGAAGTATCTTTGTTGCTAAAAGTCCTCTAAGGACAATGATAGTCTTGATAATGATGGTGATGATGACATCACCATCAAAGATGATGATGATGATGACATTTAAGGTTTCTTGAGCACCTCCAGTATACCAGGCACTGCAATACACACTTTTTGCATATTGGCTCTTATAACCTTCACAGCAAACACTTTATGTATTAATGAGATTTTAATAGGTCAGCTCTTCTTCATCTGCTTGTTCCCCTTGATGCCTGCCTGCCTACCTCTCTTCCTTTATTTCTTCCTTCCTTCCTTTTTTCTTCTTTTTCTTCTTATCATCTCTAGCAAATATATATTTAACTCTTTTTAGATTCCAGGTAGTTTGCTATATATGCAAGAAATACAGTGGTGATGAAAATACTTTGGCAATCTTTTTCCTTTGCTTCTTGAGAAAGTCTTCCTTGAATACTTTAGTTCCGGTAACCCATCACTTTCTGCATATCAAACTACCTCCATTGGCTAAGGAGAGTTTCCCAGAATTCTATTCTTACTTCTTTGCTCTCTCAGGATCTTTCATACTAGCCTCCACTTCCATATGTTTAATTTTCTAGGAAGGCCATACAATTAACATATATTTAAACTTCTCTGAGAAAGCCATTGTGTTTAAAGTGTGAGACCTTGGGAACATCTCTGGTTAGAACAAAGCCAGATGAGCATGGTGAAGAAAAAGGTTTTTGCAACTCCCTCCATCCGTATTAGTTCTTCTAACATCCTAGCCCAGGAACTTCAAAAACATTCTTTAAATATTGCTTATCTTTATTTTGTGAAGTCTTTTCTTGAATCACCTTCCTCTCTTCTGTATATTTCTCTCATTTTTGTCTTTTCTGTCACTAGCACCCTCAGCAGACACTATAATACTGCAGATGCCTCGTTGCTTTCACTCCTACATTCAGTGTACATCCTCACCACGGCCGCCAGTAGCCCTTCTCAACACATGTCTTTGGACACAGCCCCACCCACTCCTAGAAGACCATAGGCACCAGGCCCTCTGTTTAAATTACACCAGATAGTATCCTTTTTATTCAAAGTTCAAAATGGGCCTCTGGTGACATTTTTTATAAGCATCTATTTAGTCATAGTCCTGTGAATATTCTGTACTTTATTGACTCCATCTCCTATTTTAAATCCACCTGTCTCTCAATTTTAGGAACCTTGTAGAAAGTTATAACGCAGCATCATTTTTGTGTGCTGAATGATGGTGGAGTTTGCTTTTGTGTTGCATTTGAAATTCTGCCATCAGCACACCAAAAGACTACATCCTCAGGAACCATGCTAACTTGTTAAGGTAGGAGACCTTTTGCTCCTTCTAGCTTACGTGCTGTGACTTTGAATGCAGCCTTCATGCAGCAGCTTTACAATTTTATGCAAATCTTCAAGGAAGATTTTGATTGTGTTTGGAAAATGTTCATCATTGATTTAATAAGTAAATTGGCAAGGTTTTTAATTACATTTTTGGAAAGTATTCTGCTAAAATTGGCTCCCTGTAAATAATATTGAAATCAGAAATGATTTCTTCATATTTAATGAAATGTACAGTAATTTTAACATATCTAGTGCAATTCTCCTAAATGTGGCAACAAATTTTTGACATTAAAATGCCTTAAGTTTTTTTCCTCATCATTATTTCTGATGTTATATTTTAAAATCTAATTCCTAGGGTTCCTTGAGATCAAGAGAAATTGAAGTTCATCTTAAAGTAATGATATATCTTCCATTGTTTATATTTTTATGCCCCAGTCCTTCTATTTGATGTCAGTGCTCTTTTTCCACTGTAATTCTTGTAAGAAAAATAATTTGACTATTCTGTGAAGCTTCTGGCAGAAGGATTTTTTCCTACAAAAACTTGAGTCATGTGTGATTTGAAATCAAGTTGGTACTACACCTGAATATTTAATAATTCAATTTTATATATAATCATTTTTTCTGTTTCTTTTTTATATCTTTTTGCTTCACTGAGATTTTGTAAAGCTCTAAATTCAAAATTAGGAAATATTCTGTTTTAGGCTGCACCATCAACATAAAATTTTTGTATTCCAAACTGGTTAATTCAGAAATTAAAGTTACACAAACACAATATATGAGAATGCAGAACAAAAGTGAGTAAATCTGAGTCTTCCAGCCAAGAGGAAGAGATTACCCAACACACACATATACCTTAAAAGTGTCTTGGAATTTAACTTCTTCTTCTTTTTTTTTTTTTTGTATTTTTAATGTGTCAACCAAAAATTAATGCAGGAGCTTGCAACTAAGAAAAGAGTTTCTTTGGGATTTTAAGAATTGAGACACAGATTCAGATAAGCCTGAAAGAGTAATCCAGTGAAACAAAAGACTCAGGGGCTTATAAAGAAAAAAAGGCATGAGGTTGTTGAAAGTTGCCTGATGAGAATTGTGATTCATAATTGTGATTCACATCAGAATTGTGATGCAAGTCAGAAAATACTTGTTCTCAAGGAATTGTCAGTTGTTTTAGGGTAAAGGGTCTGATATTTTGAGTTTCTGGCAGATGCTGACAGAGGTCCTGGTTGCCTTCATTGGGATCATAAGTGGTCAAAAGACCAGGTTCCATCCAGGCTGACACTTCCTCTGTGGCCTCCCAGCTCTATTGTAGAGAGCTGTCAGCAGTACCAGCTCCATTTTGACTTTTCTTTACTGACCTAGCACAGAGTAAACATTCGTATTGAATGTGGGAATGATGAACATGATGGACAGACATATAGTGTGAAAGACGATGAGTGGAGAGAAAGATGAGTGAGAAGACAGTAAAGGAAAGAAAATTGAATGGGGGATGGCAAGAGGAGAGGTAAATAGAAAGACTGTTAAAAAGGATGGAGACCAGAAAGCAAGATATATAGAATAGTAGGTAGCTCTGTGTGTGTGTGTGTGTGAGTGTGTGTTTTCTCCATGCCATGTGTTGGTACTTTACATGGCAGTATCTTGAGCACCAGTATCATTGACAACATAATCCCTTTGTTAGAATTTTCAAAACAACTAACCATCACTTTGCAGTTACAGAGTTTATGAACCAGTACTTTGTTTTCATTTGGTTGTAATAAACATGGATTTAAGTACAGAATTATTTTCTTAATTGCCAAGACTGAGGAAGGAAGGTGTGGTATTAGAAGGAAATTTCACAGTGAATACAAGTGACTCCTATGAGTTATTTCACTCCACTGACTCACACACTCAAATTATTTCTATAGTATGCCAGTAAACCTCACTAGCCAACCAAATCTCAGGCTACTATAGGATCTGCTTCCCAGCATTCCCGAATAATTTATTCAAAAGACTAAGTATAATCACATGTGTATATGTGTGCTAAGATGCTTCAGTCATATCTGGCTCTTTGTGACCCACATGGATTGTAGCCCACCGGGTTCCTCTGTCCATGGGATTCTCCAAGCAAGAATACTGGAGTGGGTTGCAATTTCCTTCTTCAGGGGATCTTCCCGACCCAGGGATCCAATGCAAGTCTCTTATGTCTCGTGCATTGGCAGGAGGCTTCTTTACCACCAGTGCCACCTGGGAAGCCCAATGATCACATGATGCCACATTAAAATGATTGGTAGAGTCAGTGCCAGATGTGTATCGGGGCTTACTATCAAATGGCTATTTTGTTTTGTTTCTCTAAAAACATTAGAGATTTTAAGCAAAATCGGATGCGCTGGGGAGCAACCCACTGGATGTCTGTCCCTGAAAAGTGATTTAGTGTTTGCAAAATCTGCAGCAGTCATTATTTCTGTGCTTACCTAGATGACTGTGGCTATTAAACACTGATTTGTTTTAAATGTACTTCTACTTTTATCCTATCAGTTTAAGGTAATGTAAAACACTCACCTTTTCAAAATCTAAAGGTCATTCCCAAATGCCATAGAGAATTTGAAAATGCTGAACTGTCTTAGAAATCTTTGCTTATTCTTTGAAGTATTAGCTTTAAAATAATTAAATATACAGCATGACTGAAAAACATGAATAAGAAAAATACATATATGAAAGTAAAGTATTCAATTAAGTTTTATGGTATTAATTGCACACTTAGTTAATCTTTATTGCTCACTTTAGTGCTCACTTAATAGGAAAATAGAGGAATATTAAATTAGTGGAATATGTCTCATATCAGTATTTTTTCCAGTATGTGTACGTTTTAAGTAACTGAAAATGCCTTTGCTCTTAAGAGATTTTAGAGATTCAGCCTCTGCATTTATAATTAAAGATTTCATTTTTAAAACCCTCATAGGTGTGACTAAAAAGGGAAATAAGCCATAACCATGTTAATACTACCTTTTGCTCAGAAGTATCTGCTCACCAAAGTTTATGAAAAGTACAACTAGGTAATCATGAGAAGATAAGGTTTCTGACTCTAACTGGTTTTCCCCACTCTGCAGGTTATTATGTAATTCCTAATGAAATTTTTATATTGATCAGGTTCAAAAATTGCCTTGTCATATGTCAGGGATTTAATCCGGCATGCATTTTTTAAATGTGATATGTTGTTGGAAAAGGAAAAATAGTTTCTATTTTTACTTATGAAAATGATCAATTATAATTTCATTATTTAAGAAAAGCAAACATACTTTGCATACTCTTTTATCAAACTGACTATATATTACCAATCAATAACTTCTAAGTTAAAGACAGAGCTGTAACTACAGTCCTCTTATATTTGAAGTTTTAGATATTTTTTACCCCTCTGGACACAGACCAGAAAAAGCAATGAATCACTGACCAGCAGTTTCCTTTCTACTTATCAAAACAAAAAACAAACATATCACTGGTAAAATAAATACACAGATTACTGCTCAACAGAGATATAAATATAAATATAACTATAAATACATATATTCTGAACAAATTTAGTTTTTATCCCTATTGTTATTAAATTGTTTCTCATATAACAAAGTATAAGATGGAAAACATGTATATATCCTTTTTCATTTTCCATCTTATACTTTGTTATATGTGCTTCCCTTGTGGCTAAGCTGGTAAAGAATCTGTCTGCAATGCAGGAGACCTGGGTTCAATCCCTAGGTTGGGAAGATCCCCTGGAGAAGGGAAAGGATACCCATTCCAGTATCCTGGCCTAGAGAATTCCATGGACTGCATAGTCCATGGGGTCGCAAAGAGTTGGACATAACTGAGCAACTTTCACACACACGCATAGGTACACATATATGTATATATACACAAAAACATATTTAAAAACACATGCATATAAACATATTCTTCAGAATACAAAGGGCATTCATAAACAGTGTGTCCTAAGCAAAATAGATGCCATGAGAGCCAACAAAGTGCCATTACTGTCCTTAACTGACCAGATTGTTAACATCTAAACAGGAGTATGGGTAGCAGATTGAAAACAGCTCTTCTAGAAGTCCCCAGACACAGTGAACTGAGAGGAAAGAGACAATGCCCATTGCAGTTCACACTGGGTTCTGGGAGCTTCTCTAAAGGCAATAATCTTATGATTGTAAAATCTAATCTCCAAGAAAACTTTTGAATTGATTTATGGAATATTTCTAAATTTATGTCTCTTGCATAAATGTTCATACTTACATTAGTTGATATCTGCTGTAGAAAAAGGTAAAGCATCTCTTTTATTCCAAAATACTGCAGGTTTCTTCAGAAAGCAATATGGCCATCAGAATGTTTTAAGCATTTGTCTGCATCATACCTCCTGCCAGATTCCCTTTTCTTTCTTCTTGTCTGTGAACTCCTTGTTTTTAAATCCCAGTTTGAATATATCATATTTCTGGAAGATTTCTCTGGCTGATTTCCATCACTACCTTCATGGGGTTTCTCTTACCCTCCTCTCTGAGAACTCTCTAGACTATATATCTTTTTGCTGGTGCTATCACTGCACTATACTATATTCTTTTCACAAATCTTTTTGTCCAAGCATATGTTTAATAAATGTTTGTTTATATAGTGAAACTGCTGAAAATAGGGACTGAGTCTTAGAAATCTCACTTTTAGCAATGTCTGGCACAGTTCTTGACCTAGAATATGTGCTCAATAATTATTTTTTAAATAAATAAATGAATGATGACTGTGACAGGCCCTGAGAAATACCATTTTCCTCCAGTTTATTGAAAATGGAAGGATGTGTAATAGAATCAGGGTTGTCACTTTAAAATGATGTATAAAGGAGATGAACAGTAGAATGATGGTTACCAGGGGCTACGGGAAAGGGGAAATGGAGAGGTGTTGGTAAAAGTGGTATGACATATTGGTTATGTGTGATGAGTAAGTTCTGAATATCTAATGGACCATAGTATAACTATAGTTAATGATATTGTATTGTATATTTGAAATTTGCTAAGAGGACAGATCTTAAGTGTTATCATTCCCCAATCAAAAAAAGAAAGGAAAGGGAATGATAACTTTATGAGATGAGAAATTTGTTAATTAATTTGATTGTGGTGACTATTTTACTACTATATACATACATTATTTTTAATTCTCTATTGTACCTCAGTTAATCTGGAAGGGAAATGATGTTTAAAGAAGATAGAAAGTGGAATATGTCCCAAGCACAAATTTGTAAAAAGCCTTGAAGGTCATCATAAGCTAAGCTGACAAAAATGTCATGTAATCAGTAACAATAACCAGATACCTCTTTATAGCATGTAAAGAAATACACTCATCACTATTACAATGTTAAAATGTAAAATAGAGAGCAAAACTATGACTCCTGATTTGTTAAATCTTTTTCTTTAAGGGCAATTATTTTCAAAGGGGAAAGACTAGGAAAAAAAGTATATCATGTAGAACTTAAAATTCAACTTACCTAGGTTAGTCTTTTTGTCTCAAGTTTATAAAGATGGCCCTGAGAGCTGTCAAAAAAATATCTAGTGGTCCAAGATGTCTGAAATAGTGCAAAGCCTTAGACCCAGATTCTTTACGATCTAAGCCAGCAGGGAAGCCCAAAATGATAGTATGATCTCTATTCACTTCCAAGGCAAACCATTCAGTATGACAGTAATCCATGTCTGTGCCCCAACCACTAATGCCAAAGAAGCTGAAGTTAAATGGTTCTATGAAGACCTACAAGACCTAGACCAAAAAAATATGTACTTTTCATCATAGGGGACAGGGATGCAAAAGTAGAAAGTCAATAGATACCTGGAGTAAGAGGCAAGTTTGGACTTGGGGTACAAAATGAAGCATGGCAAAGGTTAAGAGTTTGGCCAAGAGATCACACTGGTCATAGCAAACACCCTCTTCCAACAACACAAGTGATGACTCTACACATGGACATCACCAGATGGTCAATACCAAAATCAGGTTAATCATGTTCTTTGCAGCTGAAGATGGAGAAGCTTTATCCAGTTAGCAAAAACAAGACCGGGAGCTGATTGTGCCTCAGATCATGGACTCCTTATTGCAAAATTCAAACTTAAATTGAAGAAAGTAGGGAAAACCACTAGGCCATTCAGGTGTGACCTAAATGAAATTCTTTACAATTATACAGTGAAATGACAAATAGATTCAAGGGAATAGGTCTGATAGACAGAGTGCCTGAAGAACTATGGACAAAGGTTCATTAACGCTACAGCAGTCGATAACCAAAAACCATCCCCAAGAAAAATAAATAAAAAAAGCAAAATGGTTGTCCAAGGAGGCCGGAAAAATAGCTGAAAAAAGAGAAGCAAAGGGGAAAATAAAAGATATACCCATCTGAATGCAGAGTTCCAAAGAATAGCAAGGAAAGATAAGAAAGTCTTCCTAAGTGAACGATGCAAAGAAATGAAGGCAAACAATAGAATGGGAAAGACTAGAGATCTCTCCAAAAAATTAGAGATACCAAGGGAACATGCAAAGATGGGAATGATAAAGGACAGAAACAGTATGGACCTAACAGAAGCAGAAGGTATTAAGAAGAGGTGGCAAGAATACACAGAAGAACTTACAGAAAAGATATTAATGACCCAGATAACCAGGCTGGTGTGATCACTCATCTAGAGCCACACATCTTACAGTGCAAAGTCAAGTGGGCCTTAGGAAGCATCACTAGGAACAAATCCTAAAAGATGATGCTGTGAAAATGCTGCACTCAGTATGCCAGCAAATATGGAAAACTCAGCAGGGGCCACAGGACTGGAAATGTCAATTTTCATTCCAATCCCAAAGAAGGGCAATGCCAGAGAATGTTTATACTGCTGCACAGTTGCACTCATTTCATATGCTGGCAACGTTAATGCCCAAAATCCTCCAAGCCAGGCTTCAACAGTAGTGAACTGAGAACTTCCAGGTGTTCAAGCTGGATTTAGATAAGGTAGAGGAACCAGAAATCAAATTGCCAACCTCCATTGGATCATAGAAAAAGCAAGAGAATTCCAGGAAAACATCTACTTCTGCTTATTTGACTGTGCCAAAGCCTTTGACTGTTTGGATCACAACAAACTGTGGAAAATTCTTAAAGAGATGGGAATAACAGACCACTTTACCTGTCTCCTGAGAAATATGTATGCACGTCAAGAAGGAACAGTTAGAACCAGACATGGAACAACGGACTGGTTCAAAACTGGGGAAGGAGTACGTGAAGTCTGTATGTTGTCACCCTGCTTATTTAACTCATTTGCAGAGTACATCATGTGAAATGCTGGGCTGGATGAAGTAGAAGCTGGAATCAAGATTGCTGAGAGAAATAACAATAACCTCAGATATGCAGATGGCACCACCATAATGGCAGAAAGTGAAGAGGAACTAAAGAGCCTCTTGATGAAGGTGAAAAAGGTGAGTGAAAAATCTGGCTTAAAAATGAAGATCATGACATCTGGTCCCATCACTTTATGGTGAATAGATAGGGAAACAATGGAAACAGTGACAGACTTTATTATCTTGGGCTCCAAAAATCACTGCAGAAGATGACTGCAACTCTGAAATTAAGAGATGCTTGCTCCTTGGAAGAAAAGCTATGACAAACCTAGATAGTATGTTAAAAAACAGAGACATTATTTTGTGGACTAGTCTTTCCAGTAGTCATGTATCAATATAAGAGTTGGACCATAAAGAAGGCTGAGTGCTGAAGAATGATGCTTTTGAACTGTGGTGTTGGAGAAGACTCTTGAGAGTCCCTTGGAATCCAAGGAGATCCAACCAGTCAGTCCTAAAGGAAATCAGTCCTGAATACTCATTGGAAGGACTGATGCTAAAACTGAAGCTCCAATACTTTGGCCACCTAATGTGAAGAGCTGACTCATTTGAAAAGACCCTGATGCTGGTAAACATTGAAGGCAGGAGGAGACAGGGATGACAGAGGATGAGATGGTTGGATGGCATCACCTACTCAATGGACATGAATTCAAGCAAGCTCTAGGAGATGATGAAGGACAGGGAAGCCTGGCACGATGCAGTCCATGGGGTCGCAGAGAGTCGGACATGACTGAGCAACTGAACAACAATAATAACCAGACCCAGATGCTGGAAGTAATTAAAATGGGTAAATTATGAGTATCTATCTCTTAAAGGAACAAATGAGTCAGTAGACTTGTCAAACTTTGAAATAAACAAATAAATTATTAGATAATGTTTAAGTACTTAGCAAAAAATGAGATAATTCTTTGAAGCCAGATGACATCACTAAAAATAAGAAATGCCAATCTAACATTTATTTTGTGGTAAGGGCTACTAGATTATGACCAAAAAATACTATTAGCTACCACCATTTAATAAATTAGCCGCTTTATGCCAGATTCTGTGCTCAGCATAATATCTTTTGATTTTCATTGAGGTGCTAGCATAGTATCTCAGGATATCTTTGTGGGTAAGATAGGGAATAGGGATTAAAAGATATGCAGATTTCAACTGGTTGAAGACGTGTACCTAAAGAGACTTGATATTCTATAGTGAAATGGTCTTTTGCTATCTATGTTGTCATATTACACTAGTATTGGAAACAAGGTGGGGAGTTTCTCAGCCTAGGTGGTTAGAATCCCAGGCTTTAACTGCCGTGAACTGTCTTCAGTCCCTGGTCAGGGAACTGAGATCCCACAAACTACACAGCGGCATTAAAAAGAAAGAAAGAAAGAAACAGGTTATACTGATTGCAGTTGTAGGTGGCTCAGAACTGGGGGTTATTACTACTAATAGTTATAAAATGACAGAAACAATATTACCTAACTACTTAGTGTGAAAATAGTAAGAAGCAGTATCTTAAGAAATAATTATAAGTTTCTGAATTAAGGGTTTTGAAAAAGTTAGTTTTTAATTAATAGACTTTGTTTTTGGTACAGCTTCAAGTTTAAAGAAAAATTGAGCAGAAAAGGCAGAGCTTCATATATCTACCTCACTGACAGTTTCCCCTTTTATTAACTTCTTATATTAGTGTGGTACATTTGTTACAATTGATGAACTGACATTGATACATCATTATTAACTAAAATTGTTAGTTTACATTAGAGTTCAGTCTGTGGTGTATAGTCTTGTGGGTTTTGACAAATGTGTGATGTCATGTATCCACCATTAGTATATCATAGACAATAGTTTCATTGTCCTGATAATGTCCTTGCTCCACCTAGTCATCCTTTCTCCCTAGAAACCACTGGTCTTTTCACTATCTGTATAGTTTTGTCTTTCCCAGTGTGTTATGCCATTGGAGTTATAAGATACATAGCCTTTACAGACTGACTTCTTTGACTTCTCGGTATGTGTTTAAAGTTCCTCTGTGTCTTTTTGTAAGCTTCCCAGATGGCTCAATGGTAAAAAAAAGAAATTTACCTGCCAATGCAAGACATATGGGCTCAATCCCTGGGACAGGAAGATCCCCTGGAGAAGGGAATGACAGCCCACTCCAAAATCCTTGCTTGGGAAGTCCCATGGACAGGGATGCCTCTAGCAGGCTATAGTCCTTGGGATTGCAGAGAGTCAGACACAATTTAGCAACTAACCAACAACAATACCTTTAAGTGGCTGGATAGCTAATTTATTTTTATCTCTGAATAACATTCCATTCTATGGATATACCACAGTCTATCCATTCACCCATTGAAGAATATCTAATTTACTTTGAATGTTTTGCAATTTGAATAAAACTTTAAGCATTCATCTGCAGGCTGTTGTGTGGACTTTGGCTTTCACCTCATTTGGATGAATACCTAGGAGTATGATGGCTGGATTGAATGGTGAGGATATATTTAGCTTTGTATGATACTGCCAAATTGTCTTCCAAGGTGGCTGTACAATTTTGCATTTCCACTGGCAGTGAATGAGAGTTTCTGTTTCTTAACATTCTCATCAGCATTTGCTGCTGTCAGTATTCTTGCTTTTGGCCATTCTGATAGGTTTCTGGTTGCACTCAAATCAGGTTTTAAACAGCGAGTTTCACTAGGAATAAAACCACCATATGACCCAGCGATCCAACTCCTAGGCATATACCCTGAGGACACCAAAATTGAAAAAGACACATGTATCTCATTGTTCATTGCAGCACTATTTACAGTAGTTAGAACATGGAAGCAACCTAGATGTCCATTGACAGATGAATGGATAAAGAAGTTGTGGTACATATATACAATGGAATATTAATCAGCCACAAAACGGAACACATTTGGGTCAGTTCTGATGAGGTGGATGAACCTAGAACCTATTATATAGAGTGAAGTAAGTCAGAAAGAGAAAGATAAATATTGTATTCTAACTCATATACACGGAATCTAGAAAAATGGTACTGAAGAATTTATTTTCAGGGCAGCAATGGAGAACAAACATAGAGAATAGACTTATGGACATGGGGATAGAGGGGAGCAGAGGGTGAGATATATGGAAAGAGTAACATGGAAACTTACATTACCATATGTAAAATAGATAGCCACGGGGAATTTGCTGTACGGCTCAGGAAATTCAAACAAGGGCTATGTATAAATCTAGAGGGGTGGGATGGGAGGGAGTTGTAGGGAGGGGATATATGTATAGCTGTGTCTGATTCATGTTGAGGTTTGACAGAAAACAAAATGCTGTAGAGCAATTATCCTTCAATAAAAAAATATTTTTATTGTTTTTTTATTTTATTTTATTTTATTTAACTTTACAGTATTGTATTGGTTTTGCCATATATCAAAATGAATCTGCCACAGGTATACATGTGTTCCCCATCCTGAACCCTCCTCCCTTGTCCCTCCCCATACCATCCCTCTGGGTCGTCCCAGTGCACCAGCCCCAAGCATCCAGTATCGTGCATGGAACCTGGACTGGCGACTCATTTCATATATGATATTATACATATTTAAATGCCATTATCCCAAATCATCCCACCCTCTCCCTCTCCCACAGAGTCCAAAAGACTGTTCTATATACATCAGTGTCTCTTTTGCTGTCTCGTATACAGGGTTATTGTTACCATCTTTCTAAATTCCATATATATGCATGAGTTTCACAAGTAGAGAAAGGGGGAGACTTGCTTAATAAATGGTTCAACTGGGAAAAAATGTTCTTGATAGAGTTTTGTGGATCATAACATTAATATATATCAAGAGCTTGTTAAAAATGCCAAAAACATATCAAAACAAAACAAAAAATACCCTGCATGTTGTTGAGGTATGTTAACTGCCCGGGTGCCCTGCTTATGTGACTAGTCACGCCATGCTCTGTTGGTCAGGCCATGTGTGGAGAATGGTCCTCAGGTCACTTTGGCACACATGGTACACTGCCAGCGTGGATTTGTTCATCCAGGATGTTGAGAGTGTGGTTATGATGTCAGTCAAAGTATGGTAAAAGAGAGGAGCAGAACAAGGAAATGTATGAAAACTCTATCAAAATGGTGTTGCAAACCTATTAGAATAGCCAATGGCCAGAATACTAACAACTATCAAAATACTTGAACAAATGTCATATTAAAAGAATTGCATTTTTGTGAGTTTCCAAACTGCAGAAAGTGAAGAGAAACTAAAAAGCCTCTTGAAAGTGAAAGAGGAGAGTGAAAAAGTTGGCTTAAAGCTCAACATTCCGAAAACGAAGATCATGGCATCTGGTCCCATCACTTCATGGGAAATAGATGGGGAAACAGTGGAAACAGTGTCAGACTTTATTTTGGGGGGCTCCAAAATCACTGCAGATGGTGACTGCAGCCATGAAATTAAAAGATGCTTACTCCTTGGAAGGAAAGTTATGACCAACCTAGACAGCATATTCAAAAGCAGAGACATTACTTTGCCAACAAAGATTCGTCTAGTCAAGGCTGTGGTTTTTCCAGTAGTCGTGTATGGATGTGAGAGTTGGACTAGGAAGAAAGCTGAGCACTGAAGAATTGATGCTTTTAAACTGTGGAGTCGGAGAAGACGCTTGAGAGTCCCTTGGACTGCAAAGAGATCCAACCAGTCCATTCTAAAGGAGATCAGTCCTGGGTGTTCATTGCAAGGACTGATCCAATACTTTGGCTACCTCATGCAAAGAAAGATTCTGATGCTGGGAGGGATTGAGGGCAGGAGGAGAAGGGGACGACAGAGGATGGGATGGCTGGATGGCATCACCGACTCTATGGACATAAGTCTGAGTGAACTCCGGGAGTTGGTGATGGACAGGGAGGCCTGGTGTGCTGCGATTCATGGGGTCGCAAAGAGTTGGACACTACTGAGCGACTGAACTGAACTGAAACTGCTAAAGAAAATTTCCCTATTCTCAAATATAAAATGGAGATAATTTTACTAATCCCCAGAGACTTTAGGTAGCGTATATACTGTGAGGTAATGTCTGCAATTTGCCTGACTCATGATATATGTTCACCATCAGATTGGATACCATTGGGGGTCCAGAGGGAAGTCTTGGCTGGGAGACACATAAGTGACATTTGAAGTGAAGTGACGTTTGGATGAGTTGGCTCTCTCACCAGAGATACATTCAGAGCAAAATAGGAGAGGCCAACGAAGGTCTCTGAAAAGACCAGGAGGGAAAGGAACTAGCCAAGGATGTTATTGCAAGAAATAAATGAACAGAATCAGAGCTTTTGTGGTTCTTGGCTCAGGTACCTGAAGCCAGGAGCCTGGGGAAACATCAGTTTCTTTCTACAGATTCGCTGCAATCGTTTTCCATCCTTTTACCTCTGAAGACAAAGAACCCTGTGAAAGAGTCAACCATTACTGAGAGTCTGTGGCATTAATTAAGTCTTTCAGTTTCTCCATCTGTGTATTTGCATCACACCTGTCACCACAGTACCTGGAAGCTTATCTCTATACTTGTGGGGAAAGGTTCACATATGTTCATTATACAGAGGGATCTGGCAGATTTAGGTCTGGTTGTGGCAGTAAGGAGAGTTCTGACAATGTGAGACTACCCTAAAACTGAAAGTAAATCCTCAGAGAATACAAATAGAGGAAAGGGGCTATTATCATTCTGAGTGAGGTGATCATGATGACATTAATATATTAGAAGCAAAAAAATAGTTTTCAAAAATTATTTCTTTAATTTTGATACTAAAAACAAATGTGTTTTTTCAGGAGAAACTCAGCAATCAACATGAAATAGGTTGAAATGACCTTGTATTCTACAAAAATTTTAATAGGCTAATAAATAGTGATATAATTTTCCACATTAGGATTTTGACATTGAAATTATATATTTGGGGGTTAATCTGGTAATTTTCGTATGGATTTTAGAGTTATTTACGAAGTACTAGAGAATTTTTTTATGTTCCTCTGGTACCTGATACCCTGGTACGTGTGTTCTACCAAGTTTGTCTCCACATTTCTTAAAGAGATGCTTACTTTATATTTTCTGCCTACAATTAAACTTTCCTATGAAAGATGAGATATTCTGTATTAAAATTAAACAATTTATTTGTTTTACATTTTGAAATTTTGTGAGTTTCATATTTTCCACTAGTCATTTTGAGAAGCTTTCAAGATCTCTACCACAGTGGTAGTATACTGTTTCAACCCCAGAATTAAAAATCATAGGCATAGCTTTAATACTGTTAATGATATCCTGTCTTCACTTTGTGCTCTACAGTTTTCAGTGCTCTGTAATGCATGTCACTCTTAGCATCCAATTCACTGTTGTTATCATCAAAATCAGGAAGAAAGCACCACTTCCTGGTTGCAGATCTGGGCACTGGAACCAGATAGGACTGGTTCTGCAATTTAGTTTATAAGCTTGAGGAAATCACTACACTTTTTTAAGTCTTAGTTTCTTCATTTCAAATAATACCTCACAGGGCTAATATAAAGAGTAGACAAAATAGTACATATTCTGCACTTAGCACAGTGCCTGGCACAGATAGGTTCCAAACAATACTATTTGTCTTTATCATCATCATTCTCAACATAGTACAAAAATATTGTTACATCAGTAACTGTAAAGATGCAACCAGACCTGGAATCTTGGAAATAAAGCAAAACTCTTAGGTCACGATACCGAGACAGATGTGACTTTCCATTAATTATGCAAAACCTTTGTAAATGCCTTATATTTCCCAAACACATATTCTAAGGGAACATTTGTCAGTCTTGTAACAATGCTTCTCAGCAAAAGGGCAAACAATATGGAGAAATTCTGCAACATATCACCCTCTTGATAATTCATAATGTGCATTAGTATATCAAAATCCCTGATGCAGGAAAACAACTTTTACCAGCATTGCCAAAAGTGCCCCACCCATACAATAGTGCTTACACTATGCCAGACCATCTTGAGCTCTTACATAGTCGTTCATTTAATTCTCACAAACCTCTCAGGTAGAGGTTATCATCCCCATTTTGCTGATTAGGAAACTGAGGCTGTTTCCTATAGTAGGAACATGCCCAAGATCCCTCAACTACTTAAGAGACAAAGTCAGGATAAAAATCCAGATCCAAGTAGGCTCCAGAGTCTGTTCTCTTAATCCCACTCCATATATTGTTTCTATCATCCTCCCAGGATGCTTTCAGAGTAACTAGTTCCATTTTCAGTGCCTACCAAAAGAAACTGTAAACTCTGGAAGCCAACACCACTTTAATATGCTCAATAAATGTTTGTTAAATTTTATAGATTATAAAACAGCTTCCTTTGCTTCCTTTGTATCTTTCCTTTCCATTCTAAACATTATAAGAAACCTTCTTATTCCAGTACAATATTAGAAATGCTAGGAAACCTTTCATAAAGCTTCTGAAGTCACACACATTCAGGTGTAAAGAACAAGAAGGCCACAAAAATAGGTGCTTTTTCTGCACAAAATCAATATTTAACACTGGAACTCCTCCAAGTCAACAATGGGAACTAAATTAATTAAAAAAAAAAAAAAATTAGGTGCCCAGTGCATAAAGAAACACTTCTAGAAATAACCTTGATGTCACCTTTTCAGTACTACTGCCCACCACTGGAATAATTTTTTTCTTGTTGTACTCTATCATTATGTGAAAATCATATTACTATTATATTTATTATGATTCAAGGATAAGAGCATGAATCTCCAGACCATTAGTCACCTCACCATTACCTGAACTTGTGCCAGAGCAGGTGTTGAATGAATTAGTAAATGACTAAATGACCACCTTTGGTAGAAAACACAGTCATGAAAAGTTAGGGTGACCTTAGTTCTAACCCCAGCTGCATCGCTAATCACTTTGCTGCCTTGTGGAAATTCTTCTCCTTCCAACTCTGAGACTCTATTTGCTGTCTGCGCCAAAAAAAGTACAAAAAGTGCCAAAAAAAAGTAAATGGAGAAAATGAGAAATGTTCTTGTCATCCTCAAGTTAATAAAGACCTGTTTTAATCACCCAGATACAATCTCCCTAAGAATGTTTCTTTTTAAACTCCTAGAGGCCTCAGCATCCTGTCTGAAAAGCACTTTCATCATAATGAAGCATGTGCTTTTTGCATGCTGTATCCAACTTAGTCATCTTATTAACAAATGCAAAATTATAGAACATTTATTTGAGTTGATTAAATTATCCCTAAATGGGGCAATTTCAAGACATGAATAACTTTCCATCTTTTATATTTCTAATGAGACATTCTTTTTTCCCCTTATTCTGCCCTGAGGATATGTAAAGACTATGAATAATTTAAAATAATATTTCCTAAAGTATCTTACATTTTAATAAATTCCCAACAGTGGAGTCCCAAAAGAATTTTAGTATTGTTTAAATCATATGAATGTTATACATCAGTATTTTGTATTGGTCATGAACATTTCGTCCTCATACTATTATAATTTGATAACATAGGAGGTAGAAATGATAAAATATTATGAAGATATTATGAAGAAAATTATGGGGAAGTTGAAATTAAGAGGCAATCTCATATTTTTCAAAAGAAAAATTTCTATTGATTTCTATAAAGAATATCAGTTCAATTCAGTTCAGTTGCTAGTCATGTCCGACTCTTTACGACCGATGGACTGCAGCATGCCAGGCTTCCCTGTCCATCACCAACTCCTGCTCAAACTCATGGCCATCGGGTCGGTAATGCCATGCAACCATCTAATCCTCTGTCGTCCCTTCTCCTCCCACCTTCAGTCTTTCCCAGCATCAGGGTCTTTTCCAATGAGTCAGTTCTTCACATCAGGTAGCCAAAGTATTGAAGTTTCAGCTTCAGCATCAGTTCTTTCAATGAATAGTCAGGACTGATTTCCTTTAGAATTGACCAGTTGGATCTCCTTGCAGTCCAAGTGGCTCTCAAGAGTCTTCTCCAAAATTATACTTCAAAAGCATCAATTCTTCAGCACTCAGCTTTCTTTATAGTCCAACTCTCATCAGCCATACATGACTCCTGGAAAAACCATGGCTTTGACCAGATGGGCCTTTGTCAGCAAAGTAATGTCTTTGCTTTTTAATATGCCGTCTAGGTTGGTCATAACTTTTCTTCCAAGGAGCAAGCGTCTTTTAATTTCATGGCTGCAGTCACTATCTACAGTGATTTTGAAGCCCCCCAAAATAAAGTCTGTCACTGTTTCCACTGTTTCCCCATCTTCTTTCCATGAAGTGATGGGACCAGATGCCATGATCTTAGTTTTCTGAATGTTGAGCTTTAAACCAAATTTTTCACTCTCCTCTTTCACTTTCATCAAGAGGCTCTTTAGTTCTTCTTTGCTTTCTACCATAGGGATGGTGTTATCTGAGTATTTGAGGTTATTGATATTTCTCCCAGCAATCTTGATTCCAGTTTCTTTTTCATCCAGCCCGGCATTTTGCATGATGAATAAGCAGGGTGACAATATACAGCCTTGACGTACTCCTTTCCCAATTTGGAACCAGTCTGTTGTTCCATGTCCGGTTCTAGCTGTTGCTTCTTGACCTGGATACATATTTCTCAAGAGGCAGATCAGGTGGTCTGGTATTCCCATCTCTTTCAGAATTTTCCACAGTTTGTTGTGATCTACACAGTCAAAGGCTTTGGCATAGTCAATAAAGCAGAAGTAGATGTTTTTTCTGGAATTCTCTTGGTTTTTCCATGATCCAACAGATAAAGAATCAGATATGTTCATAATTATTCAAAAATGGTATGAAGATTCACTTGTATGGCAGCTGCTATAGACATAATCCTCTAATTCAATGTTATCCAAATTGGGGAAGGCACCATGAGAGATTTTAAGTGAAGCAGATGCAGCTTTAGATTAAATAAAATCAATTCACTTCTGATTACCCGGTTCTACGAAATCTCAAGTCTGAAACCCTTTAGAACCCCTTCGCTTGAACGCAATATTAGAGATGCTTATTCTCTTCTAAAATTTTGCTTATTTACTTCTGGCTGCACTGGATCTTCATTGCTGTGTGTGGACTTTCCCTAGTTGCGGCAAGTGAAGGCTACTGTATGCAGTGCGCAGGCTTCTCGTTGCGGTGGCTTCTCTGGTTGTGGAACATGGGCTCTGGGTGCACGTGCACAGTAGTTGCACCACATGGGCTCAGTAGTTGTGGCAACAGGCTTCATTGCTCCAGAGCATATGAGATCTTCCCAGACCAAGGATGGAACCCATGTCCCCTGTATTGGCAGGTAGATTCTTAACTGCTGGACCACTAGGGAAGTCCTGGAGATGCATCTTATTTAAGCTAGTAAGCTCCTCAGGGAATTTCTGAAGTCACACATATTTGGATATAACAAACAGAAAAGGACAAAAATAGATGGTTATAATGCACAAAAGCAATACTTAACACTGAACTCTCCCAAACAAGCAGTGACTAATAGAGAGAGGTCCTGCTCAGAACTTCCTGAAGATGATAGGATCTAGGCAAACATCAAGTACCGCTGTTTTATCTACAATTTATTTATAATCACTGTTTTTTTTTTTTCCCATTTATGTTGAGACATGCTTTTTTTTCTCCTAATAGTGGCACATTTCCTCTTATATTTTATAAGCTTTGTTTTGTTATATAGTCGTTAAGTCGTGTTGAACTCTTTGCAACCCCATGGACTATAGCCCGCCAAGCCCCTCTGTCCATGGTATTCTCCAGGCAAGAATACTGGAGTGGGTTGCCATTTCCTTCTCCATTTGTAAACTTAATTGTGCATCAATTTAAAAAAAAAATATTAAGTAAACAGTAGTGCTGATGGCACACCAATGTGCCAAAGATTCTGACAGTGGTGTATTAATGACTAAAGCTTGGGAAATATTGCTCTGCCAAGTTTAGACATACAGCCTCTCTTCTAATACACTGTCCATGTCACCACAGCTGCCTGTCAGGACCATGAAGCAGGGAAGCAACTCGCCAGTGATAGTGGGGGGACGGAGTACCTGGGTAGCAGAACGAAGTGACAGGATTGGGAAAAGTGTTGAGAGAGAACATCAGTATCTCCTATTTTCCAGTAATCAGAATGCTGAGTGAGTGTCTGTAAGCCAGAGCAGATGCCCTTGACCATTATCTTTACCTATTGAACCATTCACTTGGTTAAGTGGGATGGGGAAAGATTTTATTCTACAGAATCAGTGTGCGATGTCTTTGTGAGTCACTGACTGTTTGATAAAGCTTGTCTTTACTTATCTTTTCCTAACTTTTCACATGTTTAATCCTGGCATTTTATATTATCAGCAGTTTGCTAACAGAGGTATGTGAGTGTCTCTGTGTGTTTTCATATGTGCACACAAACATACACATAAATATATACACACATATACACATACTTAAATTAGTGCTTAAGATACAAAGCATGGGGCTAACATGACATACTCGCATTTTGAGGATTCTCTCTCATCTAGAACAGATAAGTTTTTGAAATGGCACCTTTTTGTTTTTGAAAGTAAGTCTGAATGTCCTATAACATATTTAAATGCAGTCCTAAGCAATGGGAATGTTAGCCATGGAATTTGGAAATGTTTAATCAGTTGAGACTTGGTACATTCTTGCTCAGAGTGGCTCATTTTCCTGACGCTTATTAGAAAATCAGGTTCCCTAGCCTGCGTTTCTTTGGATAATATGTATCAGCATTGTTAGTACCAAAATGCTGTTTCATATTTGAATATGTAGACAGTGTATGTGTATGTATGTATATGTGTGTGTTGTGAATGTATGCCTGTGTGTGTGTGTGTGTGTGTGTATAGGTAGTGCCACAGTCTTTCCAGAATCATTTTGTCAAATTTGTTGTAACTGATGAACTGTCATCCACACAGAATAATCAAAATGAGTGATTCTTCTGAGAGACTGCCAACTGTGCTTCCTATAAACAGGTCACAGTTGACTGACTTGACCTGAAGTTAGGTATAATAATCACGATTGAGATGGGCTTTGTAACTCTTCTGCTGATAAGTATATAGTCACAGTCTGGTTGTTTCATGCTTATTAGCATAATTGGGATGCCTAAAATAAGATAAAATTGCTGAAGCTTCATTTCAAGAACGAAACCCTAGGAAAACTATTAACAACTTAGCCTCCCTGGTTTGTATGTGAGTATATAATGAGCCTTGTTAAAACGACATTTTATGAGGGCTCCTTTTCTGGTTGCCCACTTTGAGCATCAAAACTTGACTGCAGAGGACCAGCAGGACCCATCTGGCATAGTTTTTTATCAGTAACAAAATCCAGAAGGATTCTTTAATTGGTGTTTTATGAAGACAGCAACAAGATTAGCTGATGATATATACATTTTGCTTTGAGGTAACTCATAATTATTTACATCAATGACTCACTGGTATTTATGTCCAGGTCCTTTTTTGAGGAAATGGTGAAATCCTTAGATTAGACTCCTCTGTTCAGTTCACAATGCTCATTTTTATATGTTCATCCAAGGTCTGTTGATTCTCTTTGAGAGTCTCATATCTTATTTATTCCAGTTGAAATTGGTCACTTTCCTTGTAGAAATTTGCAAATTAAAAAAAAAAATTGTATCAAGAACATCTTGACACAATATGACAGAGTAAAAATATGTTTACTCTCCTGCCCTGTGTCCCACTGAAAATCACTGTAAATAAATATAGAAAAATAGAATAGTGTTATCATCAGAAAAAAGTCAAATCTATAGTACTTTTTTCATTTCAGAAGCATGTGATTTTCCAAAAGAATTTTTTAGTACATACTAGAATTCAAAGAAAAAATTAAAAAGACTAAGACAAAAGACATGTGAAATGGAAAGTGGCAAGGCTTGATAAAGAAAGAGATGAGGGGGAAAAGTATTAAAGGTATAAAGGCATTGGCAGTTCAGTGGTAGAATTCTTACCTCTCAGCTTAAAGATATAAATGCCATATTAAAAGCAATGACAATACCATAAACAAGATTTTTTAAAATCAAGAAACAAAGATAGATTTGAGGAAAAAAATACATGAAAGAAACATTGAAAACTGTATGCAGAAGATGATACACATGAGAGAGACAAGGTAACCTCTCTTATGCATAATTGATGTTTTAATAAATAAAATGGAAAAATTTCCCTAAATTACTAAGTTTGAATTTATAAGTGAAAACACTGGATCTTAGAAAATCTGATATAAAATTACCATTATCAAAGTAAATCCTAGTGAATTACTGTAATTTTCTGAAGCATATTTTCATATGTGCACATAAGATATAAAAAATTAATTTATGATTATTGTATCAGGAATGAATGCCAGGTAAATCTTATACTTTTTGGTATCAACACTCAATAACAGAATACAGATAATGTAATACTAAATTCTGAGGTATAGTAAGTTTGAACCAAACATTTTTATTTTTATTTTTTTGGCTGCATGAGGTTTTGTTTGCCGTGCACGGGCTTTCTCTAGTTGCAGCAAGCAGGGCTACTCTCCTGCTGTGGGTGTAAGGGCTTCACATTACAGTGGCTTCTCTTGTCGCAGAGCACAGGCTCTGGAGCTCAGACTCCGTCGCTGGGGCACACAGTCTTAGTTGCCCTGCAGCGTGTGACATTGTCCCAGAGCAGAGCTCAAACTTGTCCCCTGCATTGGCAGGCAGATCCTTAAACACTGGACCATCAGGGAAGTCCTGAGCCCAAAATTTTAGCCTGCTAAATTATTTTTGCAAGCATGTAGGAAATCTTTTTGTCAAACAATAGACATTCTCAAGCAAGCAACTATATAACTCACAGGTCCCTTTAAAATTTTTTTTTTTACCAGATTTCATAATTCAGCAAACCAAAAGGTAAACCAGTATAAAGATTTCAGAATAGAAAATCCATGGTTATCATTGTTGACTAATTTCAAGTTTATGTGACTTATGGTTAAGAACATCTTAAGAACATTGTTTACAACATGTAAACAATGTTGGCAATATATAAAATTTTAAATCAAACAAATTCCTGGTAGAAGAGGGCAGGTGGTCAGAAGATGTATGCATTCAAGACATTTGACAGGTTCAGTATGGCTAAAGTATTGGATGTGACTAAAGTGAAAGCTAAAGATGTAACCAAAGGTCAGATCACTCTGGGTTCTTAAACCACTTTAAGGAATTCAAACATTTTCATAAGAGCAGTGGGAAACTAACATAGGACTTCAAAATGGACTTCTGTATTTTCTGAGAAAACAGGAGACACGGTTTTCTGCTTAGAATGGTGAGGAAAATGATGGGGTCAGAGGTAAGAGAAGGAGGTTTGGAATAACTTGTGTGGAGACTAACAGAGACCTGCCTACAGAAACTGAAAAGGTACAGCGCTTACCCAGATCTCTGCTGTGCTGGTGCTGCTGTGCTATCGGTTGTCCACTTTTGGTGACTGAGACCTGCTTCATTGTGGAGATTAAGCCTTCACTCCCCAAATTCCACCCTCACCTTCTGGGTGGCAGGCAGCAGCCCCAATTAATGAGTGACTGACACAGGAGGAAGTTCAGTAGGCAAAGGGCCTGCCCCAGAGCTTCTCCAAAACAATCAAAAGCTACTTTTCAGTTAAGACCACATCTTTGCTTAGCTTTTTCCATGTCCTATTTTGCTTTTGTCATTCCTGTTTTCCCGAGAGCACTGTCTCAGAAAGTCTTTGTGAGAGGCTTCCTGTCATGGGTGCTTTCAGGAAACACATTTCAAGGAAGAGAGTTCAGGGCAGTTTTGAGAGGCAAGTTAAAGTTAGGGTAAATACAAGTTGGTAAGTACCCTTAGTCTGCGCTGCTGTGATTTTTCTACCAGTATTGTTCAGTAGTCTGAGGTACATTCACAGAATGTCATTTAGATTGATCATGGTTATGAATTTCATCATCTAGGTGGAGTAGAATGTCAGTGGGATAAAACAGTGTTCATGGGAGAGGAGATTCAGTGATGGGCCATGATAGCTCAGGTGGAGAGGGAAG
This sequence comes from Bos taurus, assembly GCF_002263795.3. Classification (NCBI taxonomy): domain Eukaryota; kingdom Metazoa; phylum Chordata; class Mammalia; order Artiodactyla; family Bovidae; genus Bos; species Bos taurus. Next base: position 42,817,629 of record NC_037331.1, read on the forward strand.
AGAGTGCAGAAAGGATGAAAATGAGGGATTAAAGGAAGATAGAGGAGAAAAAGGACTAGAGCAACTAATAACATTTTTTTTAAGTAAAAATATGCACATAACATATCATGCACATGCACATACACATACATATATTATGCATATATCAACACTAATGTACATCAGATCAGAACAGATCAGTCGCTCAGTCATGTCCGACTCTTTGCGACCCCATGAATCGCAGCATGCCAGGCCTCCCTGTCCATCACCAACTCCCGGAGTTCACTCAGACTCAAGTCCATTGAGTCAGTGATGCCATCCAGCCATCTCATCCTCTGTCGTCCCCTTCTCCTCCTGCCCCCAATCCCTCCCAGCATCAGAGTCTTTTCCAATGAGTCAACTCTTCACATGAGGTGGCCAAAGTACTGGAGTTTCAGCTTTAGCATCATTCCTTCCAAAGAAATCTCAGGGCTGATCTTCAGAATGGACTGGTTGGATCTCCTTGCAGTCCAAGGGACTCTCAAGAGTCTTCTCCAACACCACAGTTCAAAAGCATCAATTCTTTGGTGCTCAGCCTTCTTCACAGTCCAACTCTCACATTCATACATGACTACTGGAAAAACCATAGCCTTGACTAGACAGACCTTTGTTGGCAAAGTAATGTCTCTGCTTTTGAATATGCTATCTAGGTTGGTCATAACTTCCCTTCCAAGGAGTAAGCGTCTTTTAATTTCATGGCTGCAGTCACCATCTGTAGTGATTTTGGAGCCCAGAAAAATAAAGTCTGACACTGTTTCCACTATTTCCCCATCTATTTCCCATGAAGTGGTGGGACCGGATGCCATGATCTTCATTTTCTGAATGTTGAGCTTTAAGCCAACTTTTTCACTCTCCTCTTTCACTTTCATCAAGAGGCTTTTGAGTTCCTCTTCATTTTCTGCCATAAGGGTGGTGTCATCTGCATATCTGAGGTTATTGATATTTCTCCTGGCAATCTTGATTCCAGCTTGTGTTTCTTCCAGTCCAGCGTTTCTCATGATGTACTCTGCATATAAGTTGAATAAACAGGGTGACAATATACAGCCCTGACGAACTCCTTTTCCATTTGGAACCAGTCTGTTGTTCCATGTCCAGTTCTAACTGTTGCTTCCTGACCTGCACATATGTATGTATAAATCATTGGAGTGCCATAAAAATAGAGTAGTGGAAATATTCAAGGTAAAAATTTAAGAGAGAGGCCCTTCATATAATGTGAATTGCATAAGGATTATAATATGAAACAATTTTTGTTTCTCATTTAGCCAGGGTTTATTTGAAGCAGCACTAGCTCCCCAATATAATAATGCTTATCAAACTTTTTTTGAATGAATTTAAATCCTTAGGCCAACGAAACATTTATCCTTAATGAGAAATATAAGTATTACTTCCTCTGTCTCTGCCCAGCCACAGCAGTAGAAAAGGATTGCTAGGTGTGAGTGTGAATTTCTTTCTCCTCGGGAGCAGGGATTCTGAAAAGGTGGCCTGAGGTTCTTCACTGAATCATGAGTGTTCCACAGATTGGCCAAAAAGGGATCTAATTTTTTTAACTTATCTGAGTGTCTCGATCTTTCATAAACTTTAGTTTTCACTTAAGATTTAAGGCTCTGTACAGAGCCAACTAAATTAGTTATTTATGGTCACTAAATAGTAAACTAACATTAGCTAGTGATTTACCCAGTTTACTGATGATTTTAATTCAGTGTTCTGACTGCAGCTCAACCCTGGAACAGAAAGTTGAAATTTGAAGTTGCCCAGACAAATGGGAGCTAGAATAGTAAGTAGGCCACTTTTCTTTTTTTCCCCACCCAGCCTAAATGGCCTTAGTCAAAACATTTGAGAGGCTGCACTATATTAGAGCTCAAGTAAATAGCATCTTCAGTGCTGTCTCCAATAGCATTCCATTCCATTTCTAAATTTATTTAAAAATCTCTGAAGAATCTTCTCTTCCCGTTAATACTCCTTTACATGCATCACATCCTAAGGAAAAAAATAAGAACAGCAGGTTGCATTCCCCATGAGGTCAAACTGAAGGGCAGGACTTGAACTTTGAAGTCTCTATACCAAAGCCAGTCCAAATTAACTCAATTTGAATGCATAGTCCTGGTGTACAGATTAGTAATAGACAAATAGAAAGGAAATTATTGAATATTTTAGAAATCCCTATGTGGGTTATTATGACAGATGCCTAAAACAGAATATATTGAGTAATTTTCATCTAGAAAAGAGGGAAAAGTACTAAAATGGCTTTAAGAAAATAGGATTAGTTACACGTTATAAAAGAAGAATAATCAAAGAATAATAGTGGAATGAGTTCAATAGATTTTATTCATCCAGAAAATATGCATAGAGGGCTTATAATATTCCAGGCACTGTTGTACAGACCAGGGATACAGTTCAGTTCAGTTCAGTTGCTCAGTCGTGTCCGACTCTTTGTGACCCCATGAATCACAGCACGCCAGGCCTCCCGGTCCATCACCAACTCCCGGAGTTCACTCATACTCACGTCCATCAAGTCGGTGATGCCATCCAGCTGTCTCATCCTCTGTGATCCCATTTTCCTCCTGCCCCCAATCCCTCCTAGCATCAGAGTCTTTTCCAATGAGTCAACTCTTTGCATGAGGTGGCCAAAGTACTGGAGTTTCAGCTTTAGCATCATTCCTTCCAAAGAACACCCAGGGCTGATCTTTAGAATGGACTGGTTGGATCTCCTTGCAGTCCAAGATACAGTAGTGAACTAAAAATATTAGGCTCCTCAGAAATGAGAAGAAAGAAAACTGGGTGAGCTAACCTCAAAGCAGGATTTTGAACTTCAAATATTGCTTTCTACTAATGTTCCAGGTCCCAAATAGGGGCCCAGAGCTTTAGGACAATCCTCCAGCTTATCATTGTCAAATGTAAATCATATCGTTACCTTCTGATCTTTATTCATCTGTCATAATAAGCCTGCAGTGATTTTGGAACAAAGTCTTCTTCCCAAACACATTTTACAGTACTCAAGTGATTAATCTATAAAATATATTTTCATTAATATAGCTCTGCTTAGTAGTTCTGTACAGCTGGATAAAGAGAATTTGTCATGAATAAGGGAGTACAGGGCCACTCATTCACTGTACAGTAGTTGGAAGTAGAATATAAACCATGTATTGTTCTCACATGTCAGTTAACTGACAGACCATATGGTAACTATTTGGCTCATTTAAATATATAGTTTCAAATAAAAGGAGCAAAATAAACTGAATCTCAACTTACTTTTTCCTGAATGATGAAACTGCCCTTTCAAATCTTCTGTTGTAGGCGGGGGAAAAAACAGGTTTGCATCAATAACTTCTGTGTGTTTAATCTGTATGTTCAAAAACTGTGAGTACCAAATCAAACAGTTTTAATGCTCAATTATGTTAAATAACCTCCATTTGGATGTTTTTCCAAAATAAATCTAAGTAAATATTGACAAAGAGCACAAAACTTGTTGTCTAAGCTTGTTATTTAGAGGATTAAAATCACAACTGAGAGAACAAATAAAATATTACAAGTTGCACTGCATCATACTTGCTAGACTTCCTAAATTATTAGCAAACCTACCGGGTAAATGCAGCAGCAAAGCTCAATCCGTTTAACATGCAAATCTGAAATCCACTTATGAGGCATAAGAGGGTATAGATGGGATTTCAGATATATAATTACAGGGGAATTATTGATTCACTGTTTTCATTTATAAACAAGGTCATTCTAAGGGTCACCTTGTAGGTTTACCCAAAATGAAACGAGAAAAGAGTGTATCGGGTTTTCAATTAATTCTATGCCTGTGTACAGATTTGGAGGTCAGTTTAGCCAGTGTGTGCCAAGATGGTGATTGGTGTACTCCACGTAGAACCTATCCTCAAATAGAAAATGTATAAAATAAGTACACAAAACTCAGCCACATAGAAGCATGAAGGTGCTCGTAGCAGTATGAGAACTGTGAGGGGAGAGACTGTGTTCAGATGGGGAAGGTAAACTGGAGTCCTGATTCCTTGACTGGCATTGGGATTTCAATTGTTGGGGATCTAACAACAACAACAAAAACAGAGGAGAAGCAAAGACTTTGGAAGAAGAGTTTGTGTAACTAAAGGATCGTAATCACATTTGCCTTCTGAGGAAGCAGTATCTCTTTCCTTTAACTGAGGATCTTGAGTAGCAGAGGTGGAGGCCCTAAGACAGCTGTGAGACAGAGGCTGAAGAGAGTTGAAGGACTCTGCTTGGGGAAGTGGGAGGTCTGAGAGGATGAGAGCCAAGGCAAAGGAAGAGATGGGCAAAGAAGAATGAAGCTAAAACTAAAGAACTTTCTGTTACAGGGCTCTCTAACATGAATGCTAATTATCTCATCCCTACTGTGTAAGTCCTTCCATCTCCCCAGACTTCTGTATTTCATTTCTTCTAGCAAACATCTCGTGTGGGTGGGGTATTTTGTCTACTGTATTTTGGTTTGGTTTGGTTTTGCTGTTGGGGTTCTTTTTTTTCCCTTGAAGTTAAGGAAGAGAACTGAGTTCTGTGACTGGTTAGCATATAAATGAGAGACCACATTAACAGAAATGTTAAGTAGAGATATAATCTAATCACAGACTCTCCTCTAGTTACTAACTGCCAAGGTAACCAAAAACCCTAATTGTGCATGAACCATGACTATTACCATCTGCTAATGGCTGACAGAGCTATCCATGGCAACTGAACGTTTTTAAAAATTGAAGTGATTCTGATAATGTAACCCCCTTCTCTACTCCCTCTAGCCTACAAATACCTGCAAATCTTAGGGAAAACTTTAGATTCTATATATTTTTTTAAAGAGTTCTGCTAAGTCGCTTCAGTTGTGTCCGACTCTGTGCGACCCATAGACAGCAGCCCACCAGGCTCCCCCATCCCTGGGATTCTCCAGGCAAGAACACTGGAGTGGGTTGCCATTTCCTTCTCCAATGCGTGAAAGTGAAAAGTGAAAATGAAGTTGCTCAGTTGTGTCTGACTCCTAGCGACCCCATGGACTGCAGCCCACCAGGCCCCTCCGTCCATAGGATTTTCCAGGCAAGAGTACTGGAGTCGGGTGCCATTGCCGTCTCCACAGTTCCCTTTAAATCTCTGTCTTTAAGTGTATAGAGACTGTAACTGATGTCAGTCCAATTTGGTTGGAGCCAAGTGTGTGTGAAACAGAGGTAGAGAATTTAAAAGAGAGCTTGTAACCAAATTGTGTAGAACCTTGAATGTTTAAGTCAGGAACTATGTTTAATTCAACCACGAGGCTTCCTTGTAACTCAAAAGGCCAAGGCTGCTGGGGGAAGGGAGTGAGGATCGGGGAGGCTAATGAGTAAGAATTGATATAACCAGTCTAAATATCTTCCTTGAATTCCATATCTATATATCCTGTTTCCTACGGACATTTCCACTTGAATTTCTCACCAATACCTTAAATTTGACTGTCAAGTTTATCTTTCCTCCTAAACATACATCTGCCATGTGTTTCCTGTTTTGTTTTGTGGCACCCCCTTCCCAGCCAAGAATCTGGGCATCAACTCTATCCCCATATTCCTTACACATACAACAAATTGGTCACTGTGATATGTTCATATTAGTTTCATGATATCTTTTCAATTCATCATTTCTTTTCTAACCTGCCGCCTCTCATTTAGTCCTGTCCATCATGGTTTCTTATCTGAAATACTGGAGTAGAACATGCTGGGTGCATAAGACTGCCTGAGTTCAAATCCTACACCACACCTCACCAGTCATGCGATGCCTACCTGCTTCAGTTTTCTTATTTGTAAGATGGGGGAGATGAGCACACCTGCCATGAGTGAATGGATGAATGGATGCATGCATGCATGAATTTATTAATTACTAATAGAAGTAGGGAAGGGATAAGAAAGAAGTTCTACAACGTCTTACTTTATCTGGATATGAATCTAGGCCCTCACACTCTAGGGCAACACTGCCTGACGGAAATATAATGGGAACAATATTTGTAATTTTAAATATTCTAGTAAAAAAGGGTAAAAGTAAATGGATTAACTTAATAATATTTCTTTAACTCAATATATCCAAATATTCTCCTTTTAACTTGTGGCACTAGCCACAGTTCAAGTGCTCAATAGCCACATGTGACTGGTGACTCCCATTACTGGATAAAGCAGCTCTGGAGATTATTGCATCAGAGACTAATAATGTCAAACACGGTAAGAGGAGACCTTTTCATCCAAAGAAGGTGCTTTGGATGAAAGGTGATGAGTTTATCCTGGTCATAGCAAGTTTGAGGGAATGCAAGCAATTCAGTTGGAACTATCTTAATGGTCAGTGGGAAACATAGCTCTAAACTAGACAGAATTTGGAATTACATTTCAGAGCCTCCCCCAGCCCCTCCCCCCCAAAAAAATTAGCCATAAGGTTTGCTTTAGTTTTTGTTCACTTCAACAAGAGTTTACTGAGTACCTAATATTTGACTGGTGATATATCAGGGGCTGAGGGCCCCTCCCTGGGCAGTGTTCTTGCTCTGCCCCCTCCTCAGAGGTCCCAGTCCTCCTCTCTACCTCTCCAGATTCTGCCCCACTTCTCCTGTTAAGGCTTTTGCAATCATTTTCTCACATGAATCTCCCCCTTCATATCCTGTCACACATAAAATCATTTTTCCATATTTAGGCACTTAAATCTAATTCCCTATGTACCAACTCACTCTTTCTAGCTTGACTGTAAGCTCTTTGAAGACAGAGGGCCTTCCATCTTCCACCATCCTCAGAATTGAGTAGGGCTCAATAAAAGATTCTTGACACAATGACTGACTCAGGCAGTATTCAAGCTTCAGCTCCTAAAATAAAAATTCAAGAATGAAAAATTCAGGAACGTTGTTTTTAGCTCAGTGCTGATGGTCAAACTGCTCCCAACTGCACATAGAAGTTAGGAATGGCAGGCTCTGAAATCATTTTTGACATAAGTCAGGTAGCCAAGAATGTACAGTTTCTGCCTGCAGCTGTTTTTCAGATTCACCAGGAACAGAGGGTTCAAGGTGGTTCTCTTATAAATCTTAAATTTCTCAATGCACTTTTCAGCTAATTTATCTTCAAAGGAAGATGTTTTCATCTCTGAGTTGTGAACAGGAAGAGATTAATTTTAAAAGCTAGAAAAAGAGAGAGCCTAAACAGTCCTCTAATGATGCCATTTTCCCAATTTCCTGCTTTTGATGTATTGTGCTCTTATGAATGATGGGGCAAATTCCAGCTCTGGAAATTCATCTTTCTTGGAGATAATCCATTTCTATGCCTTGCAAAACAGAACTACAGGTGCAGCAGGAAAGTAAACAGTACCAGCTGCTCATTGGCTGTGGTTCCTTAATGAGAAATTAAAGACCAAATCTAGGTTGGAAGGTAGTACAAAATCCCAGCAAGATTAGCAGTGGATTTTCATGGCTTTGGCTGCAATTCCAGCAGCTCCACTGGAGAACAGCATGTTCTTGAAGGGAATGCAGCATTCTGAAGCGAGATGTTGGGACTGGTTTCTGCCTGTATTCTGGTGAAGATATTTAGTGACAGTGTCCTGGCAGGCATTGTTACTTAACCAGAAAACTCATACTAGATGCATTATTGGTTGATTTGAGGTATAATATATACATTAGTCACCAAAAAAAAAAGTATTATTAAGTTTGTGTCATAGATTCTAAAATAATAATTTTAGAATAATTCTAAATTCTAATAATTCTAATAATATTCTAATAATTCTAAAATAATAATAATCCCAGGGAACTAAATGGATATTTTTTTTGTAACTTGTGACATGAATTTACTTTTTTTATAAATGATTAGTTTATTTTTAGAAAAGGACCCCTGTACAGAGCTTATCAGAATGAAAAAAATTCTGGTATAGATATCAGAGGGACCATGATTCTTTCAACATATAGCATGAACTCACTTTTTAATGATGAGTTTATGCTTTCAAAAAAGGACCCCTTTGCAGGGTTTTTCAAAATAAAGTAGGATATATAGTACATGTGTCAGAGAGTTTCAAAAAGTGTTATGCAGTTGTCTGCTTTATTCTCATGAATTACCTTGTGTCTTATAGCATCATATGTTTAGTACCACCAAGGATCAAGGGAACGAACTGTCATTACATGTGACATAAACAGCCACCAGTAACAAAGCTGTTGCCTTTTATTGCTCCTGTATCACTTTCAACATTTTATTACGTCATTTGACATTCTGAAACTTTTCAAGAATTTCTGGGAAAATTTTTGATTAGATGAAATTAGGTGGAATTTTCATTAGGTCAGTGATGGTGGAAGCTGGAATAACCATCTCTAAGAACTTGGGTGACCTTTTCCTACCTATATAGCAAATTATAAACTTTCACAACTGCCCTTGCTTAACTTCATGGTTAATACTGTGGACCATGATACGTCACTTGGGAATGCAAAACAAATGCTAAGAGAACACTCAGTGGGCATGTCATACCATTATCTCTTTTAAATGTATTAATAGTTTTAGTGCCCTAGTCACTGCCTATAGTACAGTTTACCCCAGTGCAAGGGACTTCAGTGTCACTGCCCTTGTGCTGGCAGTGTCACATCATATACCCATTGCTCCCATCCAGTGTCAAGACATGGGTGCAGAGGCTGGGTGAAAAGGTGAACGAAATACCAATGCACATTCCCAGCATAGGAGCAGAAGCCACACTTTGCTTTCAAACTGGGTCTTTTCAGGTAAACAGCCTTTGCCCTGCGTTGTAGCATCACTTTCTGTTTAGACTCTCTTATGCCTGGGGAGAAAAAACTGTAGCAAAATGCAAATTATTTTTGCCTGATTTCTTCTCCAAATTCAAAGATGCTTTTACAGGTCAGTGTGTAGGAAGTAGAAAGGGCACAACCTTGTGTGCTGAAAGGAGTGTGCTGTGTATTCAAAGGAGCCCTTGATAAGCTATCATCTCCCTTGCCTCTGAGTGAGGTGTTGCAGAAACAGACAACTAAGCAGCTGCCAAAAGGCAGCCATGATGCTTCATGGGTTGCCCATGTACCAGGAGCACCTGAATGTTCTCTCTGGCACAGATCAGTGACAGTCCTGTCTCCGTAAAGAGTTTTTCTGTATTCTCCAGGATCTTTTTCCTTTCATATACCTTTCCCAAATAACCCTGTAGTTTCACTCCATACATTTGGTATAGAGCAGCCCTGGAGAGAGCTGCTGGGATCACTGCATGCCCATGTAGCACCAGTATCATAACAGGTTACTGAATGCTGTTTCCATCCACTTGCTAAGAACCAGTCTAAATGCATAGGTCCCATGCTGCTGCTGCTGCTGCTAAGGTCGTCAGTCGTGTCGGACTCTGTACGACCTCATAGATGGCAGCCCACCAGGCTCCTCTGTCCCATGTCTCAAGTATTTGGGTTTGGTTTTTGAAGGGCACCTGGATGTCTTGAAGGACTGGCCAGCCCAGGGGTGTGGCTGGGAGCTAGGAGATGTAGTCTATCACAGGAACATGGCAGGCTTATACACAAGCAAAACATGTAGACAGGGTCTGTGAGCAGAAAGGTATGACATACAAAGCAATCTATGCTGTCAGAGAGGCTCAACTAGGAAAAACCAAACAGTGAAAGCTAATGATGACATTTTATATAGAACAGGCAGAAAACTTTTTTTGGATTTGGTTGTTGCCGCTGTTTGTTTGTTTGGAGGTTTTTTTATGTGTTCTTAGCCATAAACATCAAAGAAGGCAGTGGCACCTCACTCCAGTACTCTTACCTGGAAAATCCCATGGACGGAGGAGCCTGGTAGGCGGTAGTCCGTGGGGTTGCTAGGAGTCAGACATGACTGAGTGACTTCACTTTCACTTTTCACTTTCACGCATTGGAGAAGGAAATGGCAACCCACTCCAGTGTTCTTGCCTGGAGAATCCCAGGGACAGAGGAGCCTGGTGGGCTGCCGTCTATGGGATTGCACAGAGTCGGACATGACTGAAGTAACTTAGCAGTAGCAGTAGCCATAAACATAAAAAAAAAAAAAAAAAAAAGAGTTCCTATGTAGAGTCGCAAACTTCATAAACCTTTCAGACTGCTTGCCTAGTGGTGATTCCAAAAAAGACTGCAAATTGAAAATCCAAGGTCAATCACAAGGACTTTCTCCTCATTAAAGTGTCCCATCTTCAGGGTTTTCTGCATCCGACTTGGCAGCTTCAGCCAGGAGGGATCCAAGGAGCTTTTCACCTCATTGGTTTTCACTTTGCTGCTCCTGGCTTTCTCAGGAATTGTTTAATTGGGTTACTATTATCTTACTAGCAGGAATCTACAGAAAGGACGCATTTCTGAAGCAGGATCTTCCTCTCCAAAGCTGAGTAGGCTTATTAAGCAAAGTCAGCCCCTTGACCAATATGACCCTTTGTATAAATATAAACATGATTATGGGCTAGCTTTTTTCCTGTATACTTTATATATATATATATATATGAAAAACTTTTGGATTAAAATGACTGATAGAGAAGTGATAAGCTTGCCCCAGGATGTTTTCCTGAAGAATCTCAGGGCATCTGGAAAACCTTGTCCAAAATGGCATCTCTCTGCTTCTTGTTTCATCTGGTCCTCTACTTTGAGAATGTCCAAAACTCTTGAGAAAAGTCTGTTTACATATTTTCAGAGGATTATCAACTTGTATGTGGTTTTAAACAAGAGAGAATATGTCCTTAATAGCAGGAAGACCCAGGGAAAAATGTCCCCTTTTAATAGAAATTTGTTTATTTTGCGTTTAGCAAGAAGCTGTTTTCTGTGGCTGAGATTTTTTATTTCTTCAATCTGCTGACTCAGGCAAATGCACCTGAAGTATCTGAAGATGTGTGCTCATGCTGGGTACCCTCTGGCTGAAACAAAACATTTCTTGGGATTCTCTGTGACCTCGGGCACAACTTTAGAAGTAGGTGGTGCTTGCAGCTTTAGTGCCTGCAGGCATGTGAGATCCTGCCTCTTCTGCTTGCGCTTCTCAGCTCGTGAACCCACTTGTGTGTGTGTTTTGTTTTCTTGGCATATAGTGTTTTCGAAGTAGTACAGAGTGTACCAGGATAGGCTCAGCTGGAGGTGACTGAAAGGAAATCTGGGGGAAACTGGCAGAGCACTGTCCACTGTTGAGAAGCAGGCATCACTGAAATTCCATTGGTCTTTTGTGAAGGCAAGCAGTATCCTTCTGAGCAGTTAAAAGTGAGACTGACAACTTGAACTTCAGACAAATAGTTTTGCTACTCATATTTCAGAGTAAGAGAGAATAACTCTTCTCACAGAGCTTTTATTAAATAAAGAGCATAATAATACTGCTGCTGCTGCTAAGTCACTTCAGTCGTGTCCGACTCTGTGCAACCCCATAGACGGCAGCCTGCCAGGCTCCCCTGTCCCTGGGATTCTCCAGGCAAGAACACTGGAGTGGGTTGCCATTTCCTTCTCCAATGCATGAAAGTGAAAAGAGAAAGTGAAGCCACTCAGTTGTGTCCGACTCTTCGCAACCCCATGGACTGCAGCCTACCAGGCTCCTCTGTCCATGGGATTCTTCAGGCAATAACACTGGAGTGGGGTGCCAATACTAGCTGGTATTTATTGAGTATTTACTATAAGCCAGAAGTTGTGCTAAGTCCTCTTAACACATTATCTCATTTTAATTCTCACAACAACCTCTAGGTGCTAAGTGCTTTAATTACCCAATTTAGAGATCAGGAAACAAGCATAGAAAGGTTAAATAAATTATCCAAAATGACACAAGTATAGTGAAGTGGCAGAGCTGAGGTGAAAACCCAAGACAGACTACAGAATCCAAGCTCTAATAAAATTGTAAGTCATTTGACAGTTGTGTTTGGGTCTTTGGCAGGAATAAGTTGGGGAATAGAAAGCAGAGAACCACTAGGGAATTAGTGAAAAACCATCGTGGCCAGCCAGCAGCTCCTTGGTAAGAGAGAGTGGGTTTTCAGCCAGTTAACCTTACCTTTTCATTTTGCTTTAATGATCAGTTTTCTTGCCTTTCCTTACTTTTGTTCCTTTCTCCTCCTGCAAGAATTGATATATCTTTCATTCATTTCCTGAATTTTTCTACATCTCCAAGTTTTTACCCCTTTATATCCCATTGACTTTCTTGATACTGTTCTAGAATAACTGATCCATTGCCTTACTCTGCAACCCTCTCTCTCCTTAAATGTGGAGGAGAAGGAATCATATATGGATGGTATGGAGCTAAAGTCATCTCTTTTTATCCTCTTTCAATTCCTTCCCATAAGAAAGTGTTAAAACTTTCTTCCTCCTATGATAAAGAAGGAGATGCTGAGTGTTTTTACCAAACCAAATTCAGGTCCACTCACCAACGCATAGTAAAGCCAGTCTACTGACACGGGGTTGTGGTGTAGGAAAGTACAGCATTTATTGTAAGCTGCCATGCAAGTAGTCTGGGACAGCTAGTGCTGAAAAAGCCGAAATTCTCCAATTGGTTTCAGGAAATCATTTTAAAGGCAAGATGTGGGAAGGGGGTCACAGGACGTGTAATCAGGTTGTGTACAATTTTCTGATTAGCTGATGGTGAGGTAACAGGTGCTGTCACAGGAGTTAACATTGTCAATCCATTAGGACTGGGGGCTCTGTGCGTATGGTCATCAAGTAGTTAACACCTTTCATTTAATGGGAATTTTCACATCTGTAAAATAACTCAGGAATGTGTGTCACATACTGTCATCTAGATACTTCAGGGAGAAACTAAAGCAGAGAATAAAGGAAAGGGGCCCCAGGAAGGCCTCATAGGGTCTTGCTTGGTTACAAATCCCCTTTCTTTGATACTCCTCAATCATCAGGCAAATGGGTGTCTGACAAGAAAGGGAATTACTTTTTGGATAGAGAGTTTAATCATAAACTCTGTAAAGGAACTAGGTTTTCAGTTCAGTTCAATCACTCAGTCATGTCCAACTCTTTGTGACTCCATGGACTGCAGCACACCAGGCTTCTCGGTCCATCACCAACTCCTGGAGCTTGCTCAAACTCATGTCCATCGAGTGGGTGATGCCATCCAACCATCTCATCCTCTATCTTAACCTTTTCCTCCTGCCTTCCATCTTTTCCAGCATCAGGGTCTTTTCCAATGAGTCAATTCTCGCATCAGGTGTCCAAAATATTGGAGTTTCAGCTTCAGCATCAGTCCTTCCAATGAATACTCAGGACTGATTTCCTTTAGGATGTACTGGTTGGATCTCCTCACAGTCCAAGGGACCTTCAAGGGTCTTCTCCAACACCACAGTTCAAAAGCATCAATTCTTTGGCACTCAGCTTTCTTTATGGCCCAACTCTCACATCCATACATGACTGCTGGAAAAACCATAGCTTTGACTAGGCAGATCTTTGTTGGCAAAGTAATGTCTCTGCTTTTTAAAATGCTGTCTAGGTTAGTCGTAGCTTTTCTTCCAAGGAGCAAGCATCTTTTAATTTCATGGCTGCAGTCACCACCTGCAGTGATTTTGGAGGCCAATTTTATCTCAGGTTTTAACTTTGGCTGTAGTATTTTATATACATAACAGAAGATATTGGCTACTACTCATGTCTTCCTTTTCTGCTAATATCTGATCTAAAGCAATCTCATTGTCTAAAAATTTAATAGTTCCAAGACAAGACCTTGAGGCCACAAGATTACAATTGCCACCTACCAGCAGACATTGCTTTGAGAATGGCTGGTGGCATCCTGAGTCTGACACTGATTAGAAAATTCAAATTCTCGACAGTATAGTTTGTAATTGTCTGAAATCACATCCACAATGGTTATTGAGTTTTACATCAGAAGTACACCTACTCCATTTTAAATTTCAAATGCATTCCCCTCCTCAGTGACCAAAGCAGATATACGGTGCATGTTCAAAAGGCCACAAAACAGGCCATTCTGGTCAGTAAAGTTTAAGTTAAATGGCTTTGTTGAATGACTTCCCCATACTTCAATACATGAAGTTTTTACATCATTTCCCTTTTTGATTATAAATCTTTACAATAGAAAGCATTAGTAACCAAAATGTTGTTCCTGTCCCAGGTCCAATCATCTCCTTTGGGTTCCTTTGGCCTGCGTTTTGTAGATAGGTAGGTAGGAAGATAGATAGATAGATATTTGCCTATTTACCCACATTGAGGGAAAACTAATCAGGTATAACAAACAAGAGCAGAGGTACACTAACCTTTGTATTGTTTGTAAACTATTCCACTAAGAATAAACTTGAGAATTACAAGCAAGTAACCAACTGGGTATATATAATTATTAAGTTATAGTTCAAAAGTTCTTAGGGCAAGGGTTAAAATTTTTAACTAAAATGAGATTTTAACATTATCTGATATTAACTATTTGTCACAGGGTGTTCATACTTACCCCATTGCTAGTACTATTAATAATCGAATGAGTATTTTATGTATGAGTATTAAATAATTATTTCTTTATTCATAATGAAAGAATGATTTTCAGTACATTTAATTATGTGATATTTTAAACTACATAGTACAAAACAATAAATAGCAATAGGAGACCAACAAACTGTACTGGAAACAGTTTGAATAAATTTGGTAGATTGTGTCTATCTACAGACTAAATCTTTGTCATTTGAGAAATATTGAGTAGTTTCATCAAAGGTGATTGATTACTAAATCTGTTCATTAGATATTTTTCAAAAACTTAACAAGTAATAATTATCACACAAATCAATAGTGAAGAAATATATGATTTAGCGCATTCAAAGAAATCACACCAAGCCTATGTTCTTGAGAACTGTGATCATTTCACAACCCTCTTGTCCTCAGTTTCACTGACTAGAAATGAAACATGGGGAGAATTTGTCTACTTCTGCTATTTAAGCATGGTTAGAAATAGAATCTGGAAAATGCTTTAATTGTACAGTCTTATGATTGTGTGCTTAGTCACTCGCTCGTGTCCAGATCTTTGCAACCCCATGGACTGTAGCCCACCAGGCTCCTCTGTCCATGGGGATTCTCCAGGCAAGAATCCTGGAGTGGGTTGCCATGCTCTTCTCCAGGGTATCTTCCCAACTCAGGAATAGAACCCAGGTCTCCCACACTGCAGGCAGATTCTTTACCATCTGAGCCACTAGGGAAGCCCTATAATTATTACCATCTAACTATCAAAGGAGTTAATAACATCCATAAATTACAAAGTTGTCATGCTTCTGTTTTTGAGAGGCCAAGTATAATTTGTTTTTGGCAAAGGAAAAATTAGTTTTATCTGATATTTTTGCAAAGCTTGTATGGGTTATTTTTTCTACCAATGCACAGAATCTGGCTATATTTGGCCAAATTTTCAGGGTGGCTGAATTTTCAGTTTTCTAAAATTTTCAAATTTTCTATCTTTTTAAATGATATATTCAGCTATAATCAGCCAAATTATGTAAGTGGCTTAATTTTCCATTTTATAAGATTTTCTATCTTTTTTAAAGTATAATTTAATGCTTTAATATTAGTTTCAATAAGTTAACTTAGTACTTAAACCTGCTGTCTTATATGAAATGTGAAATAGTTGCCCGGTTTTTCAAAATCAGTTTTATTTCACTTTTATCCATTAGGTAAGGAATATAAACACTAAAGATTTGGGGTAATTCTGATTTCCTGATTTTTCTTTTCTTTTTAAGAATTCAAAAAGCTTTGAGGAAAGTTCAAACACACGCAAGATAGAATCACTGTGAGAAGAAAAGTAGCAGAGCCTGGCAGAGATGGAGGAGCTACATACACCCACAAATACACTCACACAGCTTGACAAAGGGCAGAACACAGAGTATCCTGGTCTGTCAGTGTTTTCTCCTTCAGCAGTGTTGCCTTCTGTATGGAGCTTAGCTCTCCTCCCAAACTCTCCAGGTTTTTCAAGTGCTAAATCCCTTGGATCTCCTCAGTACTCTGAGAAATGGGCAACAATGCAACTTTGGGATGGCCAGTTCTCCTCCCTTACAAATAAAACAAGCTGTGAGAATTATGGGATCTATACTTGCCATAGCATCTGAGATCAACTTTGTTATTTACCATCTGCCATTCTTTCACTTCCAAGATTTTATTTTTCTTGCTTTGACTGACCAGTTGCATAAATAACTTGGAAAAAAGTTTTTGATTAAGCACCTACATGTAAAACTGTTAATATGATTTGGAAACTCAATAAAATACCTGATAAATAGTCAGAACTGCTTTAGCAGTTTTTCATTTAGCCTTTGAAAGGGAACAGTCAGCTTCCAGATTATAATCAGACTGAATTTTAAAAGTGAGTTACCAACCACTGCTTTCCTTGCTCTCTCTAATTAGCAGTTACTAGCATCTAAAGAAAGTCAAAAGAAAACAGGCAAACTGTGCTCTGCCTTCACACCTTCAGTCAGCTTTTGAAAGTCCTCTTATTTGCAAGTGTCTCAAATAATTACCAAACCACTCATGCACATATTCCCCTAAATGAAGTTAGTAATCATAGAGGCTAATCAAAAGTTCATTGAATCAGCAGGGAGTGTAATAAAGGTATTCATAAACAAAATAGGTGTTTTCTTTTGGTTTTAAAAAAACATACCTCACTGATTCCAAAGAGGAAATTCTCACAGATAAACTGTGATTCCATATACCAGAGCAAACCTAGGCAAAACTATGAGTTACTCACTCTGAACACAGTCGAACCTTCTCTCTGGGATTTCTGCCTTTCTCTTTCCCTAGGATCCCCTCCTGATAAACTTGGAAGAACTTAGTCACTAGTGTCAGTGAAAATTTGATCCAAGAAATAAATGGAAAATTTCATTCAAGCCAAATGGAGGATTATAATCTGAGAATAGCATTGCAGAAAGCTCCCACACATTCTAAGTCAAGGAACAGTTATATAAATTTTTTGAGACAGAGGGCTATATATTGAGTGATGTATTGACAGTTTCCACAATATAAGAGTCTCTGACTCCTTTCAAGATCAAGAAAGAATGTTACCTTTTAAGGTATTGTCTTATTGATGATAGGAGATTGTTGTTCTTTAGGGTTGATCAGGTATTCTGCTGGTGAGGAAGGTTTGGTTGATACAAAAGCAATATACATACTATGTATTGAGTAATGCAGATATACAATATGCAGTATGGGGGATAGGGGGGCCAAAGGACAGAGAAAGATATTTGTGTTTAATTTTTTCCTTGCTTGCCATAGCATATGAATTTTGTTTCATACTAGTAATCTTGGTTGTAAAGCTATCCTCCTTGAGGTGTCAGTTATGAACACATGGCCATTTACCCTTTAGGGAAGCAGAATTTGCCACCCCAAAATATGTCTCTTTGGCATATTCATTGCTTTAAGCTAGTTATTTTCTAAGAAACAGCAGATGTGAGAAAAATTCAGAAAACCAAGTAGGAGTTACCCTTTTGTAAGAAGCATTTGTAGGAATTCTCCATTTGTGAGTATTTCTCTCTCTCTGTACCTAGATGAGGAAGGTGACCAAATTTAGAAAATCTTTTCAATGGAGAAGGCAGTGACTTGAATCTATATCACAATCACCCTTGTTTACTGTGCTTTTCCTGGCAACTTCCCAACTGACTCCCCCTATGCTCAACACTCTTGTCTTCAGCTGAAGACGGTATTTAAGTTGAGGGGCTCAGCCATTTTGGAGAGTTCCTCTGTTTTCCAGGGTCTCTCCCGTGTACACATGTTACTAAACTTGTGTATGATTTTCTCCTGTTAATCTATCTCATGACATTTAATTGTTAGACCAGCCAGAAGATCCTGGAAACGTAGAGAAAAATTTCTTCTCCCCCAACAGTCATGCCATATGTCTTTGTGTTTTACTGGAGTTATAAGGCCTAAAAGATTTCAAGACTTGAAGGCCTGGGGAGAATCTCAGGAAACAGATCAATTGTACCACTTTGTGGGACACACCTGCTCTTAGGCTTTCCTCTTCAAAATTGTTTCAGGAAGTTGCAAAGTTTCCATTGCCAAGAACCACTGATGTGTGAGGTGAAAGTTGCTCAGTCATGTCCAACTCCTTGCAACCCCATGGACTATACAGTCCATGGAATTCTCCAGGCCAGAATACTGAAGTGGGTAGTGGTTCCCTTCTCCAGGGGATCTTTCCAACCTGAGAATTGAACCCAGGTCTCCCACATTGCAGGTGGATTCTTTACTGTCTGAGCTACCAGGGAAGCCCATTGGTGTGTACTGTTTGATAATTGCCATTGTTGAGCCCTCTGAAGGACAGTTATTCAATTGTTAGATTTATTTACAACCAAAAAAAATGTTTTTAACTTATTTTAATAAGTAATACCAATAGATGAAAAAGCAGTTTTAAAAAAGCTTTCTTGAATCTATTTACATGTTCAGCTGTTAGAGTTGACAGAAAGGAAACCTAATGAGAAAGGGTTAATGGTTTTTTGGGAGAAAAGGAAGTAGAAGACCCATATGACTGAGTAGGTAATAGCTGAAATTGTACTGTTAGAAGCAAGAGTCTGTTTTGTGCAAGACCATATTTTTTAATAATAAATTTGAACTAAGTAATGAGATATTAATGAGCCCTCTATCATGAGCACAGCATTTAGTTTAAAATTAGCATTGGTTTTCACTTTATTTGTACCTTTAAAACTGTATGACTTTGGGAAAATCCATTTCTTTTCACTTCAGTTCTCATATATATAACTAAAGAAAATGTATGTTAGCCACATGGGTGCCTTGTTTTCTTGTCTTTATACATTACGTTCACATTCTAGAAATAGGATATTGAAAATTATCCTAAGAAGTGAGAAAATAATGAGGTCAAGTGATAAATGAAAAAATAAATTATACCAAGATTCATATTGTCACAAAAAGCACCTGCACATAACAAGGTTGACATTATATTCTGCCTGTTTAGGCAGAAATACATATATTATCTAAAACCTCAACTATATTGTCAGTGTTTGTTTATTTGTTTTCTTAATTGTGGTAAGAAAACATGGTCCAGTGGAGAAGGGAATGGCAAACCACTTCAGTATTCTTGCCTTGAGAACCCCATGAACAGTATGAAAAGGCAAAATGACAGGATACTGAAAGAGGAACTCCCCAGGTCTGTAGGTGCCCAGTATGCTACTGGAGATCAGTGGAGAAATAACTCCAGAAAGAATGAAGGGATGGAGCCAAAGCAAAAACAATACCCAGTTGGGGATGTGACTGGTGATAGAAACAAGGTCCGATACTATAAAGAGCAATTTTGCATAGGAACCTGGAATGTCAGGTCCATGAATCAAGGCAAATTGGAAGTAGTCAAACAGGAGATGGCAAGAGTGAACATCAACATTTTAGGAATCAGTGAACTAAAATGGACTGGAATGGGTGAATTTAACTAGAATAACCATTATATCTACTTGTGTGGGTAGGAATCAATTAGAAGAAATGGCGTAGCCATCATAGTCAACAAGATTCCAAAATACAGAACTTGAATGCAGGCTCAAAAATGACAGAATGATCTCTGATCGTTTCCAAGGTAAACCATTCAACCTACAAGACTTCTAGAATTAACACCCCCAAAAAATGTCCTCTTCATTATAGGGGACTGGAATGCAAAAGTAGGAAGTCAAGAGCTACCTGGGGTAACAGACACATTTGGCCTTGGAGTACAAAATGAAGCAGGACGAAGGCTAACAGAGTTTTGCCAAAAGAAGGTGCTGGTCATAGCAAACACCCTCTTCCAACAACACAAGAGAAGACTCTACATCACCTGATGGTCAATACTAAAATCAGATTGATTATATTCTTTGCAGCCAAAGATGGAGAAGCTCTATACAGTCAGCAAAAACAAGACTGGGAGCTGACTGTGGCTCACATCATGAACTCTTTATTGCCAAATTCAGACTTAAATTGAAGAAAGTAGGGAAAATCACTAGACCATTCAGTATGACCTAAATCAAATCCCTTACGATTATACAATGGAAGTGAAAAATAGATTCAAGGGATTAGATCTGATAGAGTGCCTGAAGAACTATGAATGGACATTCATGACATTGTACAGGAGGCAGTGGTCGAGACCATTCCCAAGAAAAAGAAATGCAGAAGGGCAAAATGGTTGTC
Organism: Bos taurus; assembly: GCF_002263795.3. Taxonomy (NCBI): domain Eukaryota; kingdom Metazoa; phylum Chordata; class Mammalia; order Artiodactyla; family Bovidae; genus Bos; species Bos taurus. The sequence continues at coordinate 42,837,673 of NC_037331.1, forward strand.
TGAGGAGGCCTTACAAATAGCTGAGAAAAAAGTGAAAGAAAAGTGAAGTTACTCAGTCGCGTCTGATTCTTTGCGACCCCATGGACTGTAACCTACCAGAGGAAACTGGTATGGGATTTTCCATGCAGGAATACTGGAGTGGGTTACCATTTCCTTCTGTAGGGGATCTTCCCAACCCAGGGATTAAAACCCGGTCTCCTGCATTGCAGGCAGATGCTTTTACTTCCTGAGGCACAAGGGAAGCTGAGAAAAGAAGAGAAACTAAAGGCAAAGGAGAAAAGAAAAGATATATCCATTTGAATGCAGAGTTCCAAAGAATAGCAAGGAGAATTAGAAAGACTTCCTCGGTGATCAGTGCAAAGAAATAGAGGAAAACAATAGAATGGGAATGACTAAAGATCTCTTCAAGAAAATTAGAGGTACCAAGGGAACATTTCATGCAAAGATGGGCACAATAAAGGACAGAAATAGTATGGACCTTACAGAAGCAGAAGATATTAAGAAGAGGTGGCAAGAATACACAGAATTGTACAGAAAAGATCTTCATGACCCAGATAACCATGGTGATGGGATCACTCACCTAGAGCCAGACATCCTGGAGTGTGAAGTTGAGTGGGCCTTAGGAAGCATCACTATGAACAAAACTAGTGGAGGTGATGGAATTCCAGTTGAGCTATTTCAAATCCTGAAAGATGATGCTGTGAAAGTGCTGCACTCAATATGCCAGCAAATATGGAAAACTCAGCAGTGGCCACAGGACTGGAAAAGGTCAGTTTTCATTCCAATTCCAAAGAATGGCAATGTCACAGAAATGTTCAAACTACTGCATAATAGCGCTCATCTCACAAGCTAGCAAAGTAATGCTCAAAATTTTCCAAGACAGGCTTCAACAGTATATGAACCATGAACTTCCAGATACTCAAGCTGGGTTTAGAAAAGGCAGAGGAACCAGAGATCAAATTGCCAACATCCGCTGGATGTCGAGAAAGCAAGAGAGTTCCAGAAACACATCTGCTTTATTGACTCTACCAAAGACTTTAACTGTGTGAATCACAACAAACTGTGGAAAATTCTGCAAGAGATGGGAATACCATGTCACCTGACCTGCCTCCTGAGAAATCTCTACACAGGTCAAGAAGCAGCAGTTAGAACTGGACATGGAACAGGAGACTGGTTCCAAATTGGGAAAGGAGTACGTCAAGGATATATATTGTCACCCTGCTTATTTAACTTATATGCTGAGTACATCATGTGAAATGCCAGGCTGGATGAAGCACTGGCTGGAATCAAGATTGCCAGGAGAAATATCAATAACCTCAAATATGCAGATGACACCACCCTTATGGCAGAAAGTGAAGAGGAACTAAAAAGCTTCTTGATGAAGGTGAAAGAGGAGAGTGAAAAAGTTGGCTTAAAACTCAACATTCAGAAAACTAATATCATGGCATTCAGTCCCATCACTTCATGGCAAATAGATGGGGAAACAGTAGAAACAGTGAGAGACTTTATTCGTGGGCTCCAAAATCACTGCAGATGGTGACTGCAGCCATGAAATTAAAAGACGTTTGTTCTTTGGAAGAAAAACTATGACCAACCTAGACAGCATATTAAAAAGCAGAGATATTACTTTGCTAACAAAGGTCCATCTAGTCAAAGCTATGGTTTGTCCAGCAGTCATGTATGGATGTGAGAGCTGGACTGTAAAGAAAGCTGAGCACCAAAGAATTGATTCTTTTGAACTGTGATTTTGGAGAAGACTCTTGAGAGTCCCTTGGACTGCAAGGAGATCCAACCAGTCCATCCTAAAGGAAATCAGTCCTGAGTATTCATTGGAAGGACTGGTGCTGAAGCTGAAACTCCAATACTTTGGCTACCTGATGTGAAGAACTGACTCATTGGAAAAGACCCTGATGCTGGAAGAGATTGGAGGCAGAAGGAGAAGGGGACAACAGAAGAGATGGTTGGATGGCATCACCGACTCGATGGACATGAGTTTGAGCAGGCTCTGGGAGTTGGTGATGGACAGGGAGGCCTGGCGTGCTACAGTACATGGGGTCGCAAAGAGTAGACCATGACTGAGTACTGAACTGAAAGAAAACGCAACACCTACCCTCTCATAATTTTTAAGTGTATGATATTGTATTGATAACTATAGACTCTAGAATTCTATAACATGGTCTACTTTACCTACATTATCATTGTGATATGTTACATAGCAGCTGGCACAATGGTTAGTACTCTCTGTGGGTTAATTTCAGCTCCACATTGTGTGCAAGGCCCTGTGCTCTGCAGCTGATGCTCTGATTTTTATGGTTCGGTCCCTGATAAGATCCTGTTCTAGTGTTTAGAACTGCAGTGTTTGCTATATCCTGTGAGAGTCAAATTCTAAGTATACTCTTCAAGTATTAACCTAACCCATTTCTTCATATTCAAGTATCCTTTTGAAATTTCTCAGTTTTGGCATCTCAGCTTGATTTTTCCATTCTGACTGGAGCTTAAGAAAATATGTCCATTCAAAATATCTATGCTAAATTCCCATTCAAATCCATTTATGAAAATAAGACTGTTTTTCACAACTACTGTAAGATACATCAAAGAAAATGTTCCTTATGAACCCTGTCTGTGTTTTCTATCATAGCTAGTTTTTAGTATGTGACAGAAGATATCTCTAACTCCATGCCAACTCCATGTGTGTTTTTGTAAAGCCATTATAAGTAAATCTGTTCAAATGTCCTCAAGAAAAAAAAAAAAAGGAAAGTTTGTCTCTATTGGCCACACAATTGCCATCTGAAACCTCAAAAACACAAAAGAGACCACATTGGTATGATTTCCTCTTACCAGAACTGTAGAGCTTTTACTTCCACCAGTTAGATTCATAGAGATATTTAGTGGAATTGACTCTTTTTAAAATTATTCTCTGCATCTTTTATGCCTGGAAAGCTATTAATAGTCTTGTGGATCATCATCTTGTTTCCAGGGTTTCTCAAGAGTCCTTCTAGATAGGGATCACATCAGAATCTCCCAGTCCTCTGGCAAGGTGACTGTTTGCAATAACAGTTTACAAGTTTGGCCAGTGGCTCCGCAGTTTCACCCTTGAGTTCCTTTGAAACTCTTGGGTGAGTGCCATCTGGCCCTAGTGATTTATCTATGTCCCTGGTAGCTCAGACAGTAAAGAATCTGCCTGCATGCAGGAGACCTGAGTTCCATCCCTGCGTCAGGAAGATCCCCTGGAGAAGGAAATAGCAACCCACTCCAGTAGTCCTGCCTGGAGAATTCCATGGACAGAGGAGCCTAGCAGGCTACAGTCCATGGGGTTGCAAAGAGTTGGATACAACTAATACACACACGTTTGTCAACTGAACTTGGAATACCTTATGATCACCTTTTGATCGATTACCTCTGGCCTGTATAATTCCAACTTTCCACCTTCCTTTTGCTCTCTTTTCTGATCTTTCTTATAGTTCAAAAAGTCATCATTAAGGTAAGGTTTGAACTCATGACCTTGCTTAGTATTAGTTAAGTCATATTTCAACTTTGTTAAATCAGGTTACATGGCCAAGGTCTGAACAGTACTTCTGGGTAAAATTTTGGTATAAGTGATAATTAGAACTGAGCCATCAGACTTAAGAAAAGAAGAAAATACATGTCCCAAAGCTATCTTTATATTGTACTATTCATTCCCAGAGAATAGGAAAGGATCAGTGAAATAGGACTTTCAATCAATATACCCTTTTCCAGAAAAGGTAAACTTTTTCATTTCAACCTTTGTAGGTTGTTATCATCCAGTGTGGTTTCAGGTTTCATTTTAAATGGAGAGCTCTTAAAAGAGACTGGGTATATTATTAAACTTTATTTGCTTTTTATTTCTCAAGGGAACAGTTGTTTGTTCTGATGACTCTCCCATTTTTAAAATTTACATATTTTTTTATTGGAAGCATTCCTCAAAATTTTCAGTTCATGGAGTAGTTCTTTACTTCTTGTTCCTTACTTCCTGCCAAGAACCTTTGGTGTGTACTGTTTGGTAATTGCCGCTGTTGAGCCCTCTGAAGGACGGTTATTCAAGTGTTAGATTTAGTGATCCTAGTTACTGTTGTTCTGGTAGCAATAAAAAGGCAAATGATGAGCAGACTTTCAACAAACAGTCCTTTATTAGGGCCAAAACTACCCTGGACTAACTCCACCCTAAATCATCATGGCAGACTACTATAGAAACTCAAAAAGGTTTGAATAACAACAGGAACTCTAAAGTAACAAAACAGCTAGCATGTCCCCGTGTCCTCTGGCATCACCATCCAATGAGGACAAATTAGGTCACCTTAAAATTAGTGCCTATTTATACCAGTCTCTCTCTGATCAATAGGCCCTCAGCTCCCTTTCTGAAACCTTCCACAAGTGTTTCTGAGATACCATAAACAGTGTGGGTTGTCAGCACTGCCCCCTGTGCAAGCTCAGATCACTTCTTTCTGTGCAATTTGAGAGTCTCCTTGTCAGTGTTGTCTTCTTATGAATCCATTAGCGGCGTCTTCAGCAGAGCGTTTTCCCATGGTGTCCATCACACTGCTAATTGATGTGCATAAGGCACTGTCTTTCGCTGTTCCCAAAGCTGCTGGTCTCCCAGATATTAAAGTGACTTGGATTCTCTGCAAAAGTTGAGAAAATGGTTCGACCTCCTGAACCCTCTTGCCTAAAAAGGCAGCATTGTTCAATCCCAGACTCAATACCAGAGAATGATAAATTTCCTAAAAATTACCTCTTTCAGTTTCTCTTCTTAACCTGTCTGTCCTTAATGGGTTTAGACTCTTTCAAAAGTTTGGATGGATGTAGATGCCAAGATATTGTCCTATTCCAGTCTTCATTGTCCTTATTAGCCTCTGCATCCCTACACACACACACACCCCTCAGCCTGTATGCACCTAGATTCATATTAACTACCGAACATAGATCAACAGATTCCAGAAGAGTTACCCACACATTCTAAAACAGCCTAGTCTTTATTATAGGCTCAGCAGGGCATCCTTCTTTATTTAGCGTTTATCCAAGTTTCTTCTTGCCAAGCATAATATTCCTTTTAGTACTTTGTAGTACTAATATTGTAGTACAATATTCCTCTTGTACAAATATTCCTCTTTGTACTAACAGGAGTCTGTCCTTGTTAGTACCCATGGATGCTCACACTGATCTGGCATCACTTTAAGAGTTAGAGGGTGGGCCCACTTCCCTTGAACTTGAATTTTCAAAATGCAGATACATACCCAGAAGCATTGCATGTGCACTAATTCACCTTCTGGAAATTTCAAGCTAATCAATATTTACTGAGAATCCATGTAGCCTAATGTCTATAATGAACTTCCTAACTTCTAAGCAGCTTGCCATCTTTTGTGAGGTGGGGGGAGATATTCCTTTATGACCTGCTGTTTATTGCAGTATTTAAACCTTCCTCGCTGTTTATCAGAAGGATAAAATGTTGTTATTACTATAATTACTAGTAGTCCTACTCTCCCTAGCACGTACTACCTTCATTTCCTCTCACTTATCATATGCCAGACTTATATGCTAAGTATAATCCATCATCACGTCTCATTAAACCCTCGCAACAACATTTTAAAATAGATGATATTTGCACTTTCCAGATCAGAATACTGAAACTTCCTGAACCATCAGACTTAAGTGATAAGGAAGATTGGTTTACAAAGCACAGTCTAGTTTTATACCATCCAATAGGGTAGCCCCTAGCAACTGTGGTTATGTATATTTAAATCAATTAAAGTGAAGTTAAAATTCATTTTCTTAGTCACATGGGCAGTATTTCACATTCTTAATAGCCACAGGTGTCAGCAGCTGTGCCAGTACGGACTCTAGAACATTTCCATCATCATAGAAAGTTTTGTTGAATACCGCAGATAGTCCTCATCGTTGCCATAGTTGCTCTCTTTTTCAATTGAATGCATCAGTGGTCTGAGTTTTCCTATCACTTCATCTTCTATGCCTTCTAGTTTACATCTTGCTGACTGACTCCAGCAAATTGTTAACACAGCTTCATCTGTTTGTGAGCGTATCCTCTGATAGATTCCCTGATGCACTCAGTTATTGCTTAGCAAAAAAATATGGAATTTCAACCCTTCTTTCAATTGTTTACATTTGCTTCATCAGTGTCTTGTTTATAATCTGCTCTTCTACTGCATTTCTTTCTGCATCTGCAATAAATTTTGTTTCAGGGTGAATCATGATGTAATCTTTTGGAAGATATTTTAAACAGCAGTTAAGCTCATCGTGTGCTGGACCAACCGTGCCCCTAACTCAGTTGAAAAGACAGCAGTGTGGCGATCCATCACCAGATCCTCAAACACACAAAAGTGACAACTGCTGCCTGATGACAGTGTTTAAAATTTGCCTTCAGAGGTGAAATGCATCTCACTTTTCAGAGCTGTCTTCGATGTGAAAAGAAAAATTCATGTTAGAACTGATGAAATGTAAAAGCCTACAATCTAAACTCTACCACTTAAGTCTTTGTGACATAGGCAATCCACTCTCTTCAAGCCCGTCTCCTAATCAATAAAATAAGCACAGTAATGTCTGTCCCACAGGATTATGGTGTTATCCAGTGAATAATACATGTACATGAATCAGCACTCATTAAGCACCTATTATGTACTAAGTATTGTGCTGTGGGTTGGAAACACTAGGATGAATAAGACTTTGTCTTCTCAAATAACTCGCAGTCTGGATGAGAAACAAACATGAAAATAAATCACATATTGTAGAATGATAAATAGTATTTGACTAAGTAATAGGCTAGAGGTGTGGCACTAAGAAAAGAGTGATTGATCAACTTTAGGAGATGGACATAAAGCTGAGGGAAGCTTATCAGAGAGGTCTGTGAATGTGAATTCCTTTACTGCTTCACCCATGAGTGAATGTCTCAGAGCAGAGGCAGTGAATGATTTACTTAGGAAATGTGTTTATTTTTATAGATTGTCAGGAGCAAGAATGGGTCATTTCACAAGTCTTTCCTTAGTTTGCTTCAAAATAAACTAACAGCCTTTCAGTATATTAGTTTTAGGAAATGGAATGATGGATAGCAAAATCCATCCACTATGCCCTGCCTCCCAAGCAACTTTATTTATTTACTTGAAATAATAGAAAATCAATTTATGCTTCCTGATGTTATCACTTCCTTTTATTAGGATTTTTTTTGTAGTAGTTCTAACATGAATCTAACAAAGATTATTTGCTTTCAAATAATTATTTATTTGAAAAAAAAATTATTTAAAAAAAGACAATTTTTTGTTTTCAAAAGTTATTATTTGTAGGTTTTCAGTGACTGCCATTCAGTTTTTTATATCTATTACCACTCTTAATACAAGTTTAAAGTTATTTTAGGAGACAAAAAAGTATTTAGAATATACAATTCTAAACTATGCCTAATATAACTTAAGAAACCTGCAGAGAAAATAACACTCTTCTGGACCAAAAAAAGCCCTAAAATAAAATTATTTGGTATAAATAATTTATACAGTGTTAGAAGCATTTCTGGGGAAGGCAATGGCAACCCACTCCAGTACTCTTGCCTGGAAAATTCCATGGATGGAGGAGCCTGGTAGGCTGCAGTCCATGGGGTCGCTAAGAGTCGGACACGAGCGACTTCACTTTTACTTTTCACTTTCATGCACTGGAGAAGGAAATGGCAACCCACTCCAGTGTTCTTGCCTGAAGAATCCCAGGGACGGGGGAGCCTGGTAGGCTGCCGTCTATGGGGTTGCAGAGAGTCAGACACGACTTAAGCAACTTAGCAGCAGCAGCAGCAGCAGAAGCATTTCGTTAAAAGTGTCAATATTTATTTTTAAATTGTGTGTATTATATGCTGCTGCTGCTGCTAAGTCGCTTCAGTCATGTCTGACTCTATGCGACCCCATAGACGGCAGCCCACCAGGCTCCCCCGTCCCTGGGATTCTCCAGGCAAGAACACTAGAGTGGGTTGCCATTTCCTTCTCCAGTGCATGAAAGTGAAAAGTGAAGGAGAAGTTGCTCAGTTGTGTCTGACTCTTCGCGACCCCATGGATTGTAGCCTAACAGGTTCCTCCGTCCACGGGATTTTCCAGGCAAAAGTACTGGAGTGGGTTGCCATTTCCTTCTCCAGTGTGTTATATAAATGATGCATATTTAATATGTGGCTCTCATACAGATTTCCTCCTTTGTAGCAGATCTCCTCTGCATTCTTAGGCTCAGCCCAGTGTACCATATCACCTATCCTATCACACTCCAACATTATGCTGTTGGCTCTGGGGATCTTTTCATCTTTCCTGTACAACCACTAGCTAATTCTCATTGTTCGAACATATTCACTTCAGTTCAGACCACGTTCTACTTTGTCAACAACTCCTGTGATATTGCTGCTTCAGATATTTGTAAGCCACATGCTGGCCCATTCTTGTATCCAGCAGCTGACATCAAGGCTCACTCTTACCCAAGACCCACCTTTTCACCTTCTCTGTTCTACCTCCAAGGCTGGGGTTCCCGCACCCACTCCCATTAATAGCCTTGCCTCCCAGAAATCCCTACCCATCTTCAAATCTTAATGCCTCATCAACATACAAAGGATTGGGCCATGTCCCAGCCCCTAAAGATGAAAATTGAAATATTAAGTCTAAAAACATTTGCATTTCACTTTATCATTGTGAGAGCAATTATGGCTCATGTTCAAAGTATTATAGACAGAACATCTGGTTAAATGTTTATAAGCCTTTAAAACCATTATCACTACCACTGACAGATCTACTTGCTGCTATCTGTGGGGCTGAGGATGACTTCTTTATGATTCATGGTGCTACTCTGGAACTCCTTGAGACATTTGCCAGAAATGCTTCATTCTATTTTATATCTTAGAGTCAGAAAATAGGAGCAGAAGAATTATAATCCATGCTAAATTATATCATAGTTTCCTTACATAAAACTAGCCATAGTATTTCGAACTTGGGGTATTATGTTTCAGCATGTATCTGCTGCTGCTGCTGCTGCTGCTAAGTTGCTTCAGTTGTGTCCGACTCTGTGCGACCCCATAGACGGCAGCCTACCAGGCTCCCCCGTCCCTGGGATTCTCCAGGCAAGAACACTGGAGTGGGTTGCCATTTCCTTCTCTAATGCATTAGAGTGAAAAGTGAAAGTGAAGTCGCTCAGTCATGTCTGACTCTTTGTGACCCCATGGACTGCAGCCTATCAGGCTCCTCCGTCCATGGGATTTTCCAGGCAAGAGTACTGGAGTGGGGTGCCATTGCCTTCTCCGTCAGCATGTATCTAGTGCATATAAAAAGAATTGTTCTTCATATGTCTCTACTTAACATTCTTTGTATTCAGAGCTACCATAATAATGTCTTCATTTCACTTGTGAATATTTAAAAACCTTTTGAGGTACAATCTACCTGTTTTCCGAGACTACACCCTATTCCCATGTCTTCTCTCCAACCTCAGTGTTTCATCCACCCGTACAACTTAGCATATTTAGATGGAATGAAGGGAAGTGAAAATTGATACAGGTCTATAGATCTTGAGATACAAAATAAGTTAACAGCATGCAGATATAGTTTGATCTGATTCCTATTTGTGATTAGCTGGAGAAATGGAGGAACATAAGGTACAGGTTTTAAATGAAGCCTTACAATAATCCCTGGATGTTTATAAATAAAGGCACTAAACAATTTGGTAGGTAGTTTCATGATTTCCCATTTTTATGAAATCAATTGTCATATAGCTTCACCCTTCTCTCACTTGGGTTAAATCAGGGCATATATTCTTCAGAAGATATAATCCATTAAACCTCATTATTTAAACATCTAAAATAATTACCAGTTGGAATTTCTGAAGAGACATCTTACCAACTCCTACTATCTACCTATTTTGTATATTTTACACTTGAGTACTATTAAAAGCATACTTTAGCAACATTAAACAGTTGTCAAACCTATTTAACCTTTGTTCTAAAGCCAAATGTAAGTCACTTAACTTGCCAAATCTGGGAGTGAGGGCTGAGTCTGCCCAAATTTCATAAATAGCAAGTAGAGTATATTTCTACTTCTTCTATGCTAAAGGAAGAAGTGTGCGCTCACCTGTGTGTTTGTGTGTGTGTGTGTGTGTGTGTGTGTGTGTGTGTGTAGTATGTACCCACATGGATTTGTATTTATTAACTGGATGTGTTTATGTGTGTGTTTCAGGAAAAAAAAAATTTCTGCTTTACTTCAATTAATATTATTCTATTTTTCTATTATTCCTTCCTTTAGCCTTTTAGAAGTAGAAGTCAATGAACTTTTTCTATTAATAAAACCAATACATATTTTATCTGAAAATGTAGAAAATTGAAAAGCAGTAAGAATAAAATTAAACTCAACCTCAATATTACCATTCAGAGAAAACTACTCTTAAAATTTAATGTATCTTCTTGCCTTCTCTGTGTATGTACTTTTTAGTGATTTTGTTAAAACACCAAATTAGACAATCATTCTGGACATGCTATTTGATATTCTGCTTTTTTGCATGTAATAGTATATATTTATATATCATATTTTCCCCATGCGACTAAATATTTTATATAATGTGAATGATATTTTATCATATTCAACTTAGCCATTCCCTTATTTATGGGTTTTTATGTGGTTTCCAACTTATTAAAATAATGCTTCACTCTTGGACATCAATCAATCTTTCCACACATCAGTTGCCTTCTAGAAATGGAATACTGAGGAAAAAAGTGCCCCAATTTGCACCTCTGGGAGATGTCTTGCTATTATTTGCATAGCTTCTTACTAAACATATATGATGGCTGGAATATATCCCCACTGACTTTGAAAAGTGCTATATAAATTTACTGTTTATAATATCCAGATAATCTTTGATTTTGTCAAAACACCACACAGATTCTCAGTGAAAGTTAACATAAGTTCCCAGCCTCCTGTGATCTTGCTTTCTCCGTGTTGCACTGAAACTTGTTCAAGGCTGTCATTGGGCCTCAGGAATTGCAGCATCCAAAGCTTCCTTTTCTTCCTTGCCCCGTGTAGTATGTGACAGCAGTGATCTTGTGACCAACTCTTAACTTGGGAGCTCCCACCTGTTCTCTCCTGGTGTTCCTCCTACCTCTGAACTGCATCATCTTTCTGAGGTTGTTCAACCTTGCTTGTCTTCTCTTTTAAAACTGCACGTGCTTCCCTGAGCTTTCCCAGCCACCCACGTTGCCGCAGCTACCACTTCTACAATCACTCTCAAATTTATCTTTCCAGACAAAAAGTATTTTTGAACTTCAGAATCACACTTCCAATTCCTAATTAAGCATTTCCAATTGCTAATTAACAGGAGCTGAATTGATCCTCTTCTTCCTTCTTCTCCACCCAAACCTTGAATGTTCTGTAACGTCATGATGATGGAATAACCATTCTTCATAAGGTCCTAAATGGAAATCTGCATATTTGTGATCTATAAATGAACCTGGATAACTTCAGACACCATTTTCTTCCACTAATGGATTGAATCTTGTGTCAAGTTCAGTTGACTTAAATTATGTATCAAGCCAGTGTTGTTTGTTTGGGCATAGAAATTGGTCCTTAGATCAGAGACCTAAAATTTTTAAGTTCTAAAGCTAAAAAGAGAGGGCTTTAGAAAAACTGTCTAGTCCATTTTGGTTTTTCTCATGTCATGTATAAGACCACTGAGGCCCATAGAGCAAGACTGATTTTGTCAAAACCATACAGCTCCCTGTTGGCAGTCTTTCACCAAAAGACATACCCTAATCCAGATAACTGTGGTTTTTCCTGTGAACCCTGCTTCCTTCTGTGTGCAGATTAAAATTATTGAGATATTAAAATGTTCTTATTACTTGAGACGGTTTTCAGTCTCTAAAGGAAGACAATGTGGGATGGTGGTTAACAACCTTTTAAAAACATTTACATGTTCATATTTTAGGCTTCGAAAATTGGAAATTTGTGAATGATCAAGAGAAAGATGGGACTTAAGTTCTTAAGTGTGGCATTTCTGCAAATGGGTGGTCTTGTAAAATGACTTAAGTTTAAAAAGTTTGAGAAGACTGTTTTCTCTCTCAGATAACAAACCGTTCCCAAATATTTTTGAAGTGATCTTTTTTGTATAGGTACACCTTTGACGATTTCCAGTTGCCTGTAAGATAAAGTCTAAGTTCTTAGTCACATACAAAATACCTACCATCTACCCTTAATCTAATGTAGTTTTATCTTCTGTCAGTCCTCTTTGCTCACACCAGGAGCCTGCTCTAGTAACATCAATCTCTCTGCTATTTCCCAGAGTAGCATTTCACACCCCACTAATGCTTGTCATGCTAGTTCCTTTATTGTTTATGCTTATTTTATATTGAAGTATAGTTGATTAATGATATTGTGTTAGTTTCAGGTGTACAACAGAGTAATTCAGTTGTACATATACTTGTGTCTGGGTTTACCTGCTGGCTCAGTGGTAAAGAATCTGCCTGCAATGCAGGAGAGCTGGGTCCGATCCCTGGGTCAGGAAGATCCCTGGAAGAGGGTGTGGAAACCCACTCCAATACTCTTGCCTATAGAATCCCATAGACAGAGGAGCCCAACAGACTGCAGTCCATAGTCACACAGAATCGGACATGAGTGAAGCAACGAAGCGGCAGCAGCAGCATATGTGTATCTGTACTTTTTCAAATTATCTTTCAACTTAGATTATTATAGAGTATTGAGCAGAGTTTCATGTGCTTTATAGTCCTTGTTGGTTATCTGTTTTAAATAGATATCTGTGTACATAGATAACTAGAAATATTTAATAAATAAATATCTGTTTTAAATAGAAATCTGTGAACATATCAAGCTCAAACTCCCAATCTGTCCCTCCCTCTCCCACTCTTCTCCCATGGTAACCATAATTTTATTCTTAAAGTCTGTAAGTCTGTTTCTGTTTTCTAAATAAACTCATTTGCATCACTTATTTTTAGATTCCTCATATAAGCAATATCATATAATATTTGTATTTCACTTACTTATTTAGTAAGTAAGTGACTTAGAATGGTAATCTCCTGGTCCATCCACATTATTGCAAATGGCATTATTTCATTCTTTTTAATGGTTGAGTAATATTCCATTATGATTATTTCTATTATGATTTATTCCATTATTTGATTATTTCCATTAATCAAATCCCTTATGATTATACAGTAGAAGTGAGAAATAGACTTAAGGGCCTAGATCTGATAGATAGAGTGCCTGATAAACTATGGAATGAGGTTCGTAACATTGTACAGGAGACAGGGATCAGACCATCCCCGTGGAAAACAAATGCAAAAAAGCAAAATGGCTGTCTGGGGAGGCCTTACAAATAGCTGTGAAAAGAAGAGAAGTGAAAAGCAAAGGAGAAAAGGAAAGATATAAGCATCTGAATGCAGAGTTCCAAAGAATAGCAAGAAGAGATGAGAAAGCCTTCCTCAGGGATCAGTGCAAAGAAATAGAGGAAAACAACAGAATGGGAAAGACTAGAGATCTCTTCAAGAAAATTAGAGATACCAAGGGAACATTTCATGAAAAGATGGGCTTGATAAAGGACAGAAATGGCATGGACCTAACAGAAGCAGAAGATATTAAGAAGAGGTGGCAAAAATAAACAGAAGACAAAAAAGATCCATACAAAAAAGATCTTCACGACCAAGATAATCACAATGGTATTGATCACTCACCTAGAGCCAGACATCCTGGAATCAAGTGGGCCTTAGAAAGCATCACTATGAACAAAGCTAGTGGAGGTGATGGAATTCCAGCTGAGCTATTTCAAATCCTGAAAGATAATACCATGAAAGTGCTGCACTCAGTATGCCAGCAAATTTGGAAAACTGAGCAGTGGCCCCAGGACTGGAAAAGTCAGTCTTAATTACACTCCCAAAGAAAGGCAATGCCAAATAATGCTCAAACTATTGCACAATTGCACTCATCTCACACACTAGTAAAGTAATGCTCAAAATTCTCCAAGCCAGGCTTCAGCAATATGTGAACCATGAACTTCCTGATGTTCAAGTTGGTCTTAGAAAAGGCAGAGGAACTAGAGATCAAATTGCCAACATCTGCTGGATCATGAAAAAGCAAGAGAGTTCCAGAAAAGCATCTATTTCTGTTTTATTGACTATGCCAAAGCCTTTCACTGTGTGGATCACAAGAAACTGTGGAAAATTCTTCAAGAGATGGGAATACCAGAATACCTGACCTGCCTCTTGAGAAACCTATATGCATGTCAGGAAGCAACAGTTAGAACTGGACATGGAACAACAGACTGGTTCCAAATAGGAAAAGGAGTACGTCAAGGCTGTACATTGTCACCCTGCTTATTTAACTTATATGCAGAGTACATCATGAGAAATGCTGGGCTGGAAGAAGCACAAGCTGGAATCAAGATTGCCGGGAGAAACATCAATAACCTCAGATCTGCAGATGACACCACCCTTATGGCAGAAAGTCAAGAGGAACTCAAAAGCCTCTTGATGACAGTGAAAGTGGAGAGTGAAAAAGTTGGCTTAAAGCTCAACATTCAGAAAACAAAGATCATGGCATCTGGTCCCATCACTTCATGGGGAATAGATAGGGAAACAGTGGAAACAGTGTCAGACTTTATTTTTCTGGGCTCCAAAATCACTACAGATGGTGACTGCAGCCATGAAATTAAAAGACACTCATTGGAAGAAAAGTTATGACCAACCTAGATAGCATATTCAAAAGCAGAGACATTCCTTTGCCAACAAAGGTCCGTCTAGTCGAGGCTATGGTTTTTCCAGTGGTCATGTATGGCTGTGAGAGTTGGACTGTGAAGAAGGCTGAGCGCCGAAGAATTGATGCTTTTGAACTGTGGTGCTGGAGAAGACTCTTGAGAGTCCCTTGGACTGCAAGGAGATCCAACCAGTCCATTCTAGAGGACATCAGCCCTGGGATTTCTTTGGAAGGAATGATGCTAAAGCTGAAACTCCAATATTTTGGCCACCTCATGTGAAGAGCTGACTCATTGGAAAAGACTCATGCTGGGAGGGATTGGGGGCAGGAGGAGAAAGGGACGACAGAGGATGAGATGGCTGGATGGCATCACTGACTCGATGGACGTAAGTCTGAGTGAACTCCGGGAGTTGGTGATGGACAGGGAGGCCTGGCGTGCTGTGATTTATGGGGTCGCAAAGAGTCGGACATGACTGAGCGACTGAAGTGTACTGAACTCAACTGAATATTCCATTGTATATATGTACCACGTCTATTTCCATTCATCTGTTGATGAACATTTAGGTTGCTTTCATATCTTGGCTATTGTAAATAGTGCTGCAGTGAACAATGGGGTGCATGTATCCTTTTGAACCATGTTTTTGTATGGATATATGCCCAGAAGTGGGTTTGCTGGGTCATATGATAACTCTATTTTTAGTTTCTTAAGGAAACTCCATACTGTTTTCCATAGTGGTTATACCAATTTACATTCCCACCAACAGTGTAGGAGGGTTCCTTTCTCTCCACACTCTCCAGCACTTGTTATTTGTAGACTTTTTAATGATGATCATTCTGACTGGTGTGGTACCTCATAGTTTTGATTGGCATTTCTCTAATTATAGTGATGTTAAGCATCTGTTCATGTGCCTCTTGTCCATCTGTATTTTTCCTTCAGAGAAATGTCTATTTAGGTCTTCTGCCCATTTTTGATTGGGCTGTTTGTTTTCTTGATGTTGAGCCTCATGAGTTATTTATAAACTTTGGAGATTAATTCCTTGTCAGTCACATTGTTTGCAAATATTTTCTCCCATTTTTCCACTCTGTGTTATACTTATCTCAGTACCATGCTGTGGGTATTATTGGCTCCATCTTTACAGATGAGGAAATACTAATACATTTTAAATTCTATAAAATTTAAAATAAACTACCATAACATCTATTTTTATTATTTGCATTAATAAAGTTATTACAATTTATAAATTTATTATTTTTTTAGAATTTTAATAGTTTCACCCATTAAAAGCAGTAGAAATGCATTTTTCTCAAGGTAAAAGTTAAGCATGAAATGTACAAGAATAAAAATAAGATTAACTAACTAATAACTAAGTAATTAAGAGAGATTAACTAATAGAAATGAAATACATATACTAACACAAAAGAACACGTAGAAGTACTTATATAGGAAGACTATTTAGAAAGACAAATGGGTAAAAAACACAGTAGTTAATTCAAAAAAGAGAAATTTAAATGTCTAATAAATATATAAAAATGTTTACCTGAACTGTTTTAATAGTAATGAAAATTAAAACAATAACCAATTTCATCCTAAATTTGCAAGGAGATGAAAGATTGCAAGCCTCAGTACCTATAGCAAGTTCAAGGTTGCAGATATATATTGATAATTCCCAACTACTTGAGTTTCAATCTATCCTTCCATTTTATTTTCCCCATACTATCAGATCAGTCACTCAGTCGTGTCCAACTCTTTGCGACCCCATGAATTGCAGCACGCCAAGCCTCCCTGTCCATCACCAACTCCCGGAGTTCACTCAGACTCATGTCCATCAAGTCAGTGATGCCATCCAGCCATCTCATCCTCTGTCGTCCCCTTCTCCTCCTGCCCCCAATCCCTCCCAGCATCAGAGTCTTTTCCAATGAGTCAACTCTTCACATGAGGTGGCCAAAGTACTGGAGTTTCAGCTTTAGCATCATTCCTTCCAAAGAAATCCCAGGGCTGATCTCCTTCAGAATGGACTGGTTGGATCTCCTTGCAGTCCAAGGGACTCTCAAGAGTCTTCTCCAGCACCACAGTTCAAAAGCATCAATTCTTCGGCGCTCAGCCTTCTTCACAGTCCAACTCTCACAGCCATACATGACCACTGGAAAAACCATAGCCTCGACTAGACGGACCTTTGTTGGCAAAGGAATGTCTCTGCTTTTGAATATGCTATCTAGGTTGGTCATAACTTTCCTTCCAAGGAGTAAGCGTCTTTTAACGTCATGGCTGCAGTCACCATCTGTAGTGATTTTGGAGCCCAGAAAAATAAAGTCTGACACTGTTTCCACTGTTTCCCCATCTATTTCCCATGAAGTGATGGGACCGGATGCCATGATCTTCGTTTTCTGAATGTTGAGCTTTAAGCCAACTTTTTCACTTTCCTCTTTCACTTTCATCAATAAGCTTTTGAGTTCCTCTTGACTTTCTGCCATAAGGGTGGTGTCATCTGCATGTCTGAGGTTACTGATATTTCTCCCGGCAATCTTGATTCCAGCTTGTGTTTCTTCCAGTCCAGCGTTTCTCATGATGTACTCTGCATACAAGTTAAATAAGTAGGGTGACAGTGTTCAGCCTTGAGGAACTCGTTTTCCTATTTGGAACCAGTCTGTTGTTCCATGTCCAGTTCTAACTGTTGCTTCCTGACCTGCATACAAATTTCTCAAGAGGCAGATCAGGTGGTCTGGTATTCCCATCTCTTTCAGAATGTTCCACAGTTTATTTTGACCCACACAGTGAAAGGCTTTGGCACAGTCAATAAAGCAGAAATAGATGCTTTTCTGGTACTCTCTTGCTTTTTCCATGATCCAGCAGATGTTGGCAATTTGATCTCTGGTTCCTCTGCCTTTTCTAAAACCAGCTTGAACATCAGGAAGTTCACACTTCACATATTGCTGAAGCCTGGCTTGGAGAATTTTGAGCATTACTTTACTAGTGTGTGAGATGAGTGCAATCCCCATACTATGCTGCTGCTGCTGCTAAGTCGCTTCAGTCGTGTCCAACTCTGTGCGACTCCATAGACGGCAGCCCACCAGGCTCCACCGTCCCTGGGATTCTCTAGGCAAGAACGCTGGAGTGGGTTGCCATTTCCTTCTCCAATACATGAAAGTGAAAAGTGAAAGTGAAGTCGCTCAGTCGTGTCCAACCCTCAGCGACCCCATGGACTGCAGCCTACCAGGCTCCTCCGTCCATAGGATTTTCCAGGCAAGAGTACTAGAGTCGGGTGCCATTGCCTTTTCCGCCCCATACTATAGATCCATCTTAAAAATGCTGGGGTTTGTTGTTGTTGTTTTTCAGTCTTCAGGGAACTTTGTTACTATTCCTTGAGAGCCTTAAAGTACCCTAGGTTTTCACAAAACCAAAACTCCCAAGACATAGAAAAAAAAAAAAGATTATCTTTTAAATGAGTGAAAATGAGAAAACATATAGATGACAGCTGACTTGGGAATGCCATGGAAAGACTTATAAATAAATACATAGAAAAAATACTAGTGGCTCAGATGGTAAAGCATCCACCTATAATGTGGGAGACCCGAGTTCAATCCCTGGATTCGGAAGCTCTCCTGGAGAAGGAAATGGCAACCCACTCCATTATACTTGCCTGGAAAATCCCATGGACGGAGGACCCTGGTAGGTTACAGTCCATGGGGTTGCAAAGGGTCAGACACGACTGAGCAACTTCACTTCACTTTCTCAGTCTCATGCTCTGGTTTGTATTTCACTATGACAGTAATAAAGATAAGACCTTCAGATAGAAATAACTTACATCATGTTCAAGAGAAGGACTTCATGGTGAATGATGATCATGTTTTGGGAGAGGTTGAGGGAAATAACATACATTAAGTTAAATTTTGTTCCTCTAAATTGGAGAAATGCCCAGAAGTCTGTTTAAATATGAGTTTCCAATAATTTAGCTCTACTACTGAAAAATATTTCTCCTAGTCATGTAGGAATGATGACATCATGTGTCATTTTCAACTTAAAAATACCATGATGGTATTTTTACCATCATTAATAGTCTAAATTTACCTCTAACCTAAATGATTCACCATCAAATATTGTTCACATAATTTTTAGTATAGTCTGAGTGATTTAAACTATCTCCATGAACCTAATTGTCTCTAGATTGTTCTTTCTTTTATTAAGAAATTGTGTGAAATAAAACACAAGATCTGATTATACATTTGGGTTATCTTTATTTCACTCTACTACAGTCCTGATAACAACTGATTAAAAAAGTAGAACTGAACACTAATTTTAGCCCAATAAAACGTGACAATTATAATCAATTTTATAAGGGATGATTTGGGCTGAATTAATTTAAACTGATACAAGTAAATAGATAATGGAGTATTTATCTTTGTTGGAAGAGAAATGTAAGGCTTTCTGCTTCTGCTGAGAAGTTTCAACCGGGAAGCCCCCAGTCACAACGGACCATTATGTTTCTAATTACCCTCATTAACAGAAGAAAAAGAAGCCCACAATTTTCTCTGGAGAATCTTAGACAACCTGCTGTTTCCAAATAAACTAGGTGGTGTTGGTCAATACATTTTATATTTACAGTTTAGCTGTCATCATCAGAATAATGATAAACCAGAGAACTAGCAAACCAAATGCAGTCCGGCATTTCTTTATGAGCAAAATGTGGATGTTACATTCTTAAAAGAGAAAAACGGACAAGCCAAATGTGTTCCTAGATGTATTTTGTTTTGTGTTGCTTTGATTCATTTTCTTTAATCTCAGAGTTCTCAATCTAAAATACCCACTTATCTGATGAACAATCAAATTTTATTAATGTGTCTATATTTTTGTCCATTGGAAATACTATAGCTTTTTTTTTGTAAACTAGTAGCTCTATTGAAACGAGCAGTTCTTCTTAGCAGAATATCAACACTTAGCATTCTATAGTTGAAGTCCCGCTGTTATGTTCAAAAAACATCCTCATGCATTTTATATCGTATAGCAAGAAGATTTCTCCACTTGACAGAGAAATTTTCCAAATTCTCCAACCTTGAGCATTTCTGTGTAGGGCATTAGATGAAAAGCTCTGTGTGTGTGTGTGTGTGTGTGTGTGTATGTGTGTTGTTCAGGGTGAAGAGTGGGAGAGTATTTTTTCATTGAGTTGTTCTTTGATATTGTCAACTGAAAAAATGCACAATGTGAAAGTTGTAAATTAAGTTTTATTGCGGGCAAAAAGAGGACAATAGCCCAGGAGACAGCCTCTGAGACAGCTCTGAGGAACTGCTCTGCATAACAAAGAGGTAAGGTGGGCTGTCACCCTGTGTATTTAACTTATATGCAGAGTACATCATGAGAAAAGAAGGGCTGAATGAAGCACAAGCTGGAATCAAGATTTCCAGGAGAAATATCAATAACTTCAGATAGGCAGATGGCACCACCCTTATGGCAGAAAGCAAAGGGGAACTGAAGAGCTTCTTGAGGAAAGTGAAACAGGAGAGTGAAAAAGCTGGCTTAAAACTCAACAATCAGAAAACTAAGATTATGACATCTGGTCCCATCACTTCATGGCAAATAGATGGGGAAACAATGGAAACAGTGAGAGACTTTATTTTCTTGGGCTCCAAAATCACTGTAGATGGTGACTGCAAGCCATGAAAGTAAAAGACACTTGCTCCTTGGAAGAAAAGCTATGACCAACCTAGACAGTATATTAAAAAGCAGAGACATTACTTTGCAGACAAAGGTCTGTCTAGTCAAAGCTATGGTTTTTCCAATAGCCTGTATTGATGTGAGAGTTGGACCATAAAGAAGGCTGAGTGCCAAAGAATTGATGCTTTTGAACTGTGGTATTGGTGAAGACTCAAGAGTCCTTTAGACATCAAGGAGATCCAACCAGTCCATTCTAAAGGAAATTAGTCCTGACTATTCATTGGAAGGACTGATGCTGAAGCTGAAGCTCCAGTACTTTGGCCACCTGATGAGAACTGACTCATTGGAAAAGTCCCTGATGCTGGGAAAGATTGAAGGCAGGAAGGGAAGGGGACGAGAGAGGATGAGATGGTTAGATGGCGTCACCGACTCGATGGACATGAGTCCAGGAGTTGGTGATGGACAGGGAAGCCTGGTGTGCTGCAGTCCATGGGGGGCTCACAAAGAGTCGGACACGACTGAGCGACTAAACTGAACTGAACTGAACTGAAGGTGGGGTGTATATATGTGTTTTTAGTGAAGGAGGACGCATGAAATCAAGCACACATTTTGGCAGAAGGTTGTTGCTGGTTACAAGGAGGAAATGTCTTGTTAACAATTTTCGTGCTCTTCTAGATATGAGAAGATGCAAGAAATTGAGCTCATAAAATCTTCTCCTGAAAATATCTATCTGAAGGCTTGGTCTGCCAATTTTTCCCAGGATACAGAATGCCTCATTCCTGACCTCCACCCTGAACTTACTTCAGCATGTGTTTGAAGGTCAGCAGATGCAGTGGATAGTGACTTAAACCTTGTAGAGGCAGAGGGCAAGTGACAGTTTTTAGTCGGCAATATTATCCAGTGACCTAAAGTTTCCGTATTCTACTCTGATTATTTTTGTTCTTCAGTTCATCTGTCATTTACTATTCCTGTCTTGGATTTCCATTTCAATTACATTTATTCTAAGCCTCATACTTAAAAGAAGCCTTTTACTGGCTTAAAAGTAACTAGAAAATATTACCTATCAAGATAATAAACAATATTATCAAGAGATATCAGAAGAATAAACAATTTAGGAAGATGAGAAAACAGATCAGGCCACTGTCAAAGAAATACTGCAACAGACAGACAAGAAAGACTTATTATAAAGGCAAGGAAGACTAATTCAAGACTATTGCAATAATAGGGAAAAGAAATCGATCCAACTCCCTAGACGGAAAGCAAGAGGATTTTCAAGTGCTAGCTAATGGAAAATACGGGAGGACCATGGGGGTGAAAGAATGGAGAAGTTTGGTTCAGTGTTTAGGCCATTTGTGTTTGTTAGTTGGCACTTATCAAATTTGGGCTCCGGCCTGGCGTGCTGCGATTCATGGCGTCACAAAGAGTCGGACACGACTGAGCTACTGAACTGAACTGAACTGAACCCTCCTGCAGAAGTCATTAAATCTGGGTGATAGGGGTGGTATCTTTCTTGATGATTACATTTCAAGAGAAAGCTCCCAGGTCTTTACAAAAGATATTCCTGAGTTTTAGAAGACTTATATCTTGAAGAGGCAGAGAAAGAAATGACAGTTGCAAGTTTCTAAAGTAATTGATCTAAGAAAAGGCAAGTCAGGGGCCCACAGTAAGGAAGAAACCTTTCTTAAGGTTAGTCAAGCTGAGGGGAATGTTAAGGCCCTCTGAGTCAAATGATACTAGGAAAGTTCCAGACAATCAGACAAGAGATAGTAAACTAATAGTTAACATGATATTTTCTAGACAGGCAATGTTATAAGCACAAGTAATAAAATCAAATTCAGACTGCAACTTTAATAAGCATCCTTCTGACCCTGATGTGAAATCTGCAGTAGTTCATCAAATCATTTTACGCATTCTTTTTATAATACCTGAGTCAACTGAGTTAACACTGCTGTTTCAGTTTCTGACTTGTCTTTGATCGTGGATTATTTGATTCAGTTTGACATTCCTTTGAAGAATCTTCTACCTGATTGTAGGATGTAGATAGCCAGTTTCTATTCTTGGCTTTTTCTCGCACAGCACACATAGTCACACATACAGTTCAGCTTCATGGAGGATGTATGCATCCTTTTTTCCCTCTTTGATATATAATTAGGCTCTTACATTTCATAAACAGTGTTTAATGTTTAGGATACTACCCAATATTGTTAACAGAGGTGAATATAATAATCCTAACCCTCTATTAATTAGAAATAAAAGAGGATAGAGGATATAATATGTGGACCTCTACTTATTCTTTTATGGCTTCTTAATATTTGGAAACTTACCTGTAACTGGATGGAACCCATTCCTGCTTTGGAGATAGAAATGTGCCCATTGTCAGCCTTTTACATAGAAATGAGGTCATGTGCTAGATGAAACTGGAGTCGTTATCTTATTGATTGTTATATCTTAACCTTGGAAGTTAGTAGATATTCAAAAAGATGTTTAGTCTTATTCCAAAGTCTGAGCCCTAACCAAAACTCCTATGTGTTCCTGGAAGAGTATATCTTTAGATCAACCTTATCTCTAAGTTCTTGCCCACCAAACTCGCCCTCGCTAACATTTCACTTTCCATGGCTGTTCTTTCCAGGTCAGCCTAGATATGGAACTCAAACCTTACTCCTTGATTTTCTTAGGAATTTCTCACATAAGGAATTACCAGGCAATATGTTAATAGAATTTATTGATGGTTTGGGCAATATAAGACTTGTATATCTATGTGTGTGTAGAAATTTAAAATATTATCTTTACTTTTGCAATTACTTTGGTGACTTTGATATCAGTGTGCTTTCATAGGCTCAATCATCATTTGCCTATTCTTTTCTCTTCCTTACATATATCTCCATTCCTTGTGCAGAGCAGTTTAGCTTTCCTTTTTTTTTTTTTTCATGATCTCCTTAAAACAAAAAAACAAACAAACAAAAAAGTAAAACTCCTAAGACCTTACTTTTTACAACCAAACAGAATCATCCTGATATTTTCCTGACTATAAACATTTTCATGAAAAATCTGTTGCCACCTGTTAAAATAACTATTCTATCTCTTTCTACCATTTTATATCCTATGTTATTAAGATCTGGGATGTCATGTTCAACATTGTTTAAGCTCATTTCAAATTAATTATAACTAAAAGTTAAATTGCTACCTAGGAAGTTATGTGAAAATATTTGTCATTTATTTAGTGTACCCCTTTGCCTACTACTGAGCTAACCAAGAAATATAATAGTCCAAGTTCTTTCTCTTAAGGCCAAGAACAGATATTTAATCTAACCCTCTCTTCTTTCCTGAATTCTATGTTTCTTGAATGTATCAGACACCACATTCCCCTTTTCACTTAAACTTGATTTCATAACATTTTATATTTCTCTCATTCAGTCATTCATTCAATGAGGTCATTTACTTTGTATATCAAGATAACAATAGAACACAAGTGCAGCTCAGATCAAATAAACCATAAAATGTATAGTAAAATTTCATATGGTTAAAATATGCTTTTAAAATAAGGCAGGATATTGGATGAAGTGAAGGGAAGATGATAATTATTTTAGACAGTATGGCCAAGCCTTCTGTAGGCATGTATATTGATATTTGAGGAGATTTGAATTATGAGAATCCAGCTATGAAAGTATCTAAGGAAGCACATACCAGTAAAGAGAAGGGCAGAATTCAAAGCCCAAAAGTAGGACTTGGCTTAACACACTTAGAAATGGCAAGGGGAACAAAACAAAGCAAAACAAAATCATAAGTTTGACTAAATTACAGAAAACAGGAAGGAGAATAGTAGGACCTGAAGTCAAAGAGGTTGGCAGGAATGGAAGGCCTGTAGGTCCAGATATGAAATTTGGATTTTTTTCTAAATCACACTGGGGAGTATTTTTCTTAATGGGGTATGATTTTATCTGACTTGTTCTTTTCTTAAATCACTTTGCCGTGTGGAGATTAGATTTTATATTAGTTATCTTGAAACTTAAAGAGTCATCTTATTTTTTTTTTTTAATTTTATTTTATTTGTAAACTTTACATAATTGTAAAGAGTCATCTTAAAACTATAGGTATAGTATCTCCAGATTACCTTCTAGGCTAACAGTTTATTCAGTTTATGTTTCTTGAATACTTACTGTTTTCCTGGCACTGGACTAGACCTGGAGATTCAACAGTGACAGGGATATGAACGAGAATACACAGCCTCATAAAAAAAGTTTTGTTCTGTTTTCCATAGACAGTTAATATTGTTCACATGCTCCGCATTCTTGGAATCAGTATGACCTATTTTTGGATCTTGGATGATATATGTTTTTAGTGCTATACTGTATTCCTCCATCTACTTTGTACAAAATAAATGTTTAAGAATGTATTTACATTTTCATCATATTCTTGGATTCTTTTCAATTTTGTACATTGTCCACATTCATTTTAGAAGAAAAACTGAATTCATTGTAGGACATAGAAAAATAATAGCACCAGTATAACATTTTTTCTCTTAGGAGTGCTATCTAAGTTAATTCAAAGTTAGAAATATATTAAGTGAACTAGGAAAATACCTATAATGCTAGATCGCAGAACAAGTTTTGTGCTCTGTGTTGGGTCATTTCTAGCTCTTCCCCATATTGAACAGCAAAGTACAGAGGGTAGATTGCGCCTCAGACTGTCAGTCAAATGCCTGATTACCTGTGGATGTTGCCTGACCTTGAGGAGCTGGGTGATGAAGATGAGGAAAATTTTTGAGCAGAACACTGGGAAAAAATCCAAAACACCAATTTTCTGTTGAAGTTGAATCTCAGCATGAAGCTAGAGCTTTCTCTGCACTTGTGACCATTTGTGTTGCTTCCCCTCCTCCCTTCTCTCTTCATTAGACTTTAAAATGTTAAAGTTTTTTCTTTTTTCTTTATCTCACAATCTCCTAGTCCCTCTGTTTTGTCTGTATTTATTTCCCTGCTCTCTTCTGTATTCCCCATACTAAAGATATACTTGCATTAAACAAGAGCCTCTAAAGGACTCTGTCTTTGAAAATCCATTTTGAAGTTGAAAGAAAGGCAAAGCAGCTCTCTACATTTCCTTTCCCCTTGGGGCCAAGAATGTTGTTCAATAAATATTCTCCTCCTTTCGAAAGAACTAGCATTTTGACCATTGAACATTTGGGGAACAATTATATATTGTGTCTTACAGATCCAGCTTCACTATAGACTAAGTGCTGGTTAATGGAAATACCTTAGACCCTCTCTTACCTTTTTAAAAAGGATTGTTTATGATCATAAAAATAGCCCAAGTGTTGTTATGGATATCCTTCAGGTTTCATATGTAATATGCGCTCTTTTCATTCCTGCAACAAGGTTCCAGGCAGAGGAAACGGCATTTGTAAAAACAAGAAGTCAAGAGATAGTGTAAAGTTTGAGCATGAAAAAAACAAAAAAACAGCACAAAAGGTTTATGTACTTGAGAGATGTGAACATGATAGACCCTTGTGCCTTTCTGATGGCGTTAGACTTTAGAAAGCAAAGGAAGGGCACCTAAGGATTTCTGGTAGGGGTGAATTGGAAAGGATAAGGAAACAATTCCAAAACTCCAGTTAAGAAGTGATGAGATTTTTGGCTACAATCAGTAATGGAGGGGAATGGAATTATTGAGAGATGATCAAGGGATGGAATACAGGACTTGTTGGATAATCAGAAGAGGAAGGAAGAAATCCATGGTTCCTTGTTTAGGTATCTGACACCTGCAGTGCTTATCATTGAGGCAAAACATGAATGAAAGACCACTTGGAGGAAAAACTATGAATTCTGTTTAAGCCATATTGAGATTGAGGCAACAGGTGCTGGTGTCAGACAAGAAGTCAGTGAAAACAACATGGTTCTCATAAACATCAGTTCAGTTCACTTCAGTCACTCAGTCATGTCCGACTCTTTGCGACCCCATGAATCGCAGCACGCCAGGCCTCCCTGTCCATCACCAACTCTCGAAGTTTACCCAATTGAGTCAGTGATGCCATCCAACCATCTCATCCTCTGTCGTTCCCTTCTTCCTCCTGACCTCAATCTTTCCCAGCATCAGGGTCTTTTCAAATGAGTCCACTCTTCGCATCAGGTGGCCAAAGTATTGGAGTTTCAGCCTCAACATCAGTCCTTCCAATGAACACCCAGGACTAATTTCCTTTAGGATGGACTGGTTGGATCTCATAAACATAAATAGAGTCAAAAACTATATTGGCTCATGAAAGCTTCACACTTTCTCTTTGTAGAAAGATATTTTTATGTATAAACACTATTTATGTTTACCACCATTTCCCCAGTTTAGTTTATTCTCTGAAGAAATGTCACATTTACAGACATTCTGTTCACATATTCCACAAACACTTTATTATGAATCCATTAGGATATATATTTGCAAATATTTAGTTTCACTCTGCTTTATCCCTTAGGCAATGTCATGCACGTAGTGCTGCAAACAGAGTAGTGAAGCAAGAATGGAACGGCATTATCTTGCTAGTTACCAAGTCTGTCGATTGTTCCTTGTCAGTTCCTCTCAATTCCTCTCAAGAAAGAGTCCTTTCTTCACTCTGCATTATCACTGTCACAAAACAGGCTCCTAGTCATTTCTTGCTTGAGATACCTTTATCAAAGTTCTTGAGTGCAAACAATAGAAAATGATTCTCATGATTTAGGTAGAAAATGAATTTATTGAGACTGTTTGGTAGCTTACAGAATGACAAGGAAATTGGGAAAACCAGGCTTGGAAAATAAGAAAGTGAGTTTTCATAGCCAGAACGCCAACCTGAGTCATCACACATGAACAGGCCAAGGAAGACACTGTTCTCTGGCCAAACTGCCGTGGCTGCCCCGACAACCAGTGGTGACAGTTTCGTCCATCACTAGAATAAATTCTTCACGGTTGCTGCTTCTTTGCACCACTAGTTCCAAATTCAAAATCCCAGGTGGTTGTGTCTGACTGCCCAAACCTGGATTAAAAACAGGCCCATGCCCTAATTTCCAAGCTTCAGGGAAGGCAAGCACTAGGCTTTCCAACTTCTGTAGTTGGATGTAGTACCCACCTCCTGCTAAGATTCGATCTGTGGAGAGTCATCCAAAAATAGGAAAGAAGGTCTGAATCAGGGCAGCCACAGAAATGCAGGTGTCCTCTTGAATATAACCAGCTTACCTCCTGGCTCTAAACATTCATTTCTGTATTTTATTTGAAGCATTGTGCTAGGCATGTGCTGGGTACTAATGATGGAAAAACCAAGAGTGCAAGTACCTGATTAGGGCTTTCCCAATTACATCTATCATGGTGTTCCTCCTCTTAGACACTACAGAAGTTTCCAATTAACCTAGAAATCAAAAATATTCTATCAATTTATATACATTACACGTACAACCTTTTCTCATTAGCTAACATAAATACTCTTTTCCAACTATGATAATTAACTTACAATTTATGTACTTTCCTATGTCCATTCTCTGAAAAACTAGTCATCATCCCACATACCTCTCCATTGCCCATGCCTGAAGTCATCTTATTTTTAACCCCCAAGTAGCACCCCACTTCTGTTCTTTGCTTGCTTTGTGATTCTACTTAAGAATCAATGAGAGTCATGAAGGCTACATGAAGGCACATTATTTATTATGAAATTACACAGTATTTATGTATATCAATTCACACCTGCACCTTCATTCATAAATACTCTTTGTGGATCTTTTTCTGTTTTTAAATGTAGATGTTTTTACCTTTCCATGTAGATTGTAAATTATTCCGAGACCAGGATCTTGTCTTCTGCTGTCTCCTCTGCCATACCTAACGTGTTAAAAACAGAATATATACTATGTATTTGTGGGACAGCTGAGCAGATGTCTGCCAGTTTCAGCTCTCACCACACACTTCCAAGGCATTTAAGATCTTGGAATTTAGGATCTGAAACTTTGTTTTGGCCTTTTCCATAGTCTGTAACTCCAGGTAAATTCTGCTAATCATTGTACAAAGGTACGAGCTTCACATCACAATGAGAACCAGCCAAGGATAACCTGGTATGAATTCACTGCCGTTACTAGAGACTTACCTGACACGAGTGCCTGGTGATGCCAGTGATGTCATCTTCATAGAGGAAAAATGGCTTCATTATAAATCAGAAGGGTAAATTTCTGTACTACACCATATAATCCTTTCATGCTTTGCAAATCTAAAACTGAAAAGAAATGGGACTCATTTAAGAATCTGCTTATTTTGTCATTGTCACAGATTGACATTAATTGGATAGTGAATTTGCAGAAATCCCTTGTGAATGCAAACAAAATGTGCCTTTTGTGATTTAAGCAAAAAACAGATGCCTGTTTCTCACACAAAGTTACTTTCCTATGTTGTCAGAGCAGTACTTTTTGACAGAGTAAGTTTTGGCAGATGGCATTACAATTCAAATAAAGCGGAATAGGCTTCCAAGTGCATCCACATTTTCTTGTCACGTGAATGCCAGAAAAATGTTTAAAGTTTCTAATGTTTTTGAATGTCCTCGTTATTGCATAAATATCAAAGATTAAATTATGACTCTAATGTTAGCTAAGATACGTGTGTTGATATCTTTCTGTCCAACCAAAGCTGACATTCACTGTATCGCACAACAAGGGAATGCAGTATGAAAGGATTTGAAAATATTGAACTTAGACTCCTACTGAAGAGCAATGTGAAAATTATTTCAGAGTCATGGGGTATTCCTCAAAAAAGATGAATACACACATGCCAAATCTTTCCCTTCATATTTTCTTACCAACATTTAGAACAATGGGAGTCCCAAGAAAGACTGTCCAGAAAGGAATCTTTTTTTTTTTAATTTTAATTGGAGGCTAATTACTTTACAATATTGTATTGGTTTTGCCCTACATCAACATGAATCTTTTAAAGTCCAAGGGATTCCAGGACTACCACCTCCCACCCTCATCAAAAATAATTTTAGTTGTGACATTGCACTCTAAGCAATTAAATAGTATCCCCTACAAGGAAGAAATGGCAACCCACTCTAGCATTCTCGCCTAGAAAAATTCCATGGAGAGGAGCCTGGCAGGCTACAGTCCATGGAGTCTCAGGACACGACTGAGCATACAGATAGGGTTGTTAGGAGCATCCGAAGGATGATACTTAAAGCACTAAGCACAGTCTCTTATACATATTCTCTCTATATTGTATGCTAAGTCGCTTCAGTCGTGTCCAACTCTGTGCGACCCCATAGACAGCAGCCCATTAGGCTCCTCTGTCCCTGGGATTCTCCAGGCAAGAACACTGGAGTGGGTTCCCATTTCTTTCTCCAAAGCATGAAAGTAAAAAGTGAAAGTGAAGTCGCTCAGTTTTGTCCAACTCTTAGCGACCCCATGGACTGCAGCCTACCAGGCTCCTCTGTCCATGGGATTTTCCAGGCAAGAGTACTGGAGTGGGGTGCCATTGCCTTCTCTGCTATATTGTATAATTATAGCTAATTTTAGTGCTTTGATGATGCTTAATAACTGAGATAAGGCTGGAAGTGTTATAACTTTGGCTACGAAAAATTTTCAAGATAACATCCTGAGATACTAAGATAGGAACATAAATAGCATTGAAATTAAATGCCATTTTTTCAATATAAGGTAAACTCTCCTCAGTAAGAAACATGTCAGGTAATGCTGATTCATCTTTTAGGGCATAGCACAAGGGGAACTTCTCTATAAAGCATCTGCTGTCTTCTGCAGCCGCTGCTATAAATGGCTGTTCCTTCATTTGAGATCACCTGGGCGTACTTCTACTATCACATGCCCCCAAAAATCTATGTTACTGAAAGCAATACAACTAAGATTTTAATACCTATTTTTCATATTCATTACTAAAACAGTTCTTTAATCCCTGTGTGCTTCTCTAACATCTCTGACATTCAATAACAAGGGAGGAAATGAACTTTATGGAATGTTGTCCATAGCTTTTCCTTCTCCTTCCCCACCTCAGCACAGCACACCTCAAAATATCTGAAATATGAGGCAAAAATTCTCAACAGAAAAACATCTGACTAAAAACTGAGTTAACGTTTGTTTAAACAACTAAAGTATTAATGACTTAGGAATCCAAACATTCCATGTGCTACCCAAATCTCTGAGATTGCTCTTCCAACAAAGGTGTAATTCCTTTAATAAATGCCTGTGATGAGCCCCTCATATTAGGCTTTGGAATAGAAAATGAGTGGGATACGCTCCCTGTCTTCACCTTTCTCAAAGAGAGAGAGAGAGAAAACAGATGATTATAACATAATCTTTAGAACTCAACAGAAGTCCCATTTTTTTCCATGGTGTACCATATTCTTTCTCTCTCCATTGTTTTTTCCTTTTTCTTAGCTGCCCGTGGAGTCCTTTCCAGTCTGTCTTGTTCCATCAGGTCCTACTGAGTTTTCTAACTCTCACCTCTCACTGTGGAACTTGGTGAATCACAGCAGTTTTAAAACCATCTAAGTTGTATCTCTATTAGATTGCTGAGTATAATATGCTTATTTTTAAAACTGATAAAGTAGCTTTCAGGTTCTTCTTCACCTTTTTTTCTATTTTCCAGATGAAAAATTTTCCTTTTTCTAGCACCATAAATCTAAGACAGATTTATCTTTTCTTTTCAGGTATTAGTTCTGAGTGACGATAATCAATTGACCTTTGAGCAAAAATAGATTTTTTTAATCACTACAGTTTTATTAAAAGAAAAATGCCACCATATCAAACAAAGGAATTTTCTAATGAAAATATCACTTTTAACTTAATTAAACTTGTTATTTCAAAGGCTGTATTTTTAGTTCTGATGCGGTTTTGATTTGCCAACTAAAGAAATAATTTCAAATATGCTTGTTAACTTTATATAATAAAGAGCCACACTGTAATATTTTATAGAGTAATTTATATGCATATTAATTAAGAACTATAAGCACACATAACTGTTTGTTTTCAGGCAGTTTTCTTTATGAACTCCAATTGCATCCCTTTGTATTATACAAAGTATCTTCTCCATAAATCAAGTCCCTTCTCCCATTTTTGAAGCTAGACTGCTAAATGTCAGAATTCTTATTCTGAAGCCTTCAAGCCAACTTTACACAGGAAGAAAATAATAGATAGGATCCCCTACTTAATAATTTTTAAATCCTCATTTTTCACACCTAGTTTTATAAGTTCTTTCCCATACTTCAAATAATTTTGAAAAATCTTATTCTTCAAATATTTATGAGGCAAAAGGCTAATGATTTTTCACCCGCCACACACTCTAATATGGACCCACCGTTACTCCTTTGAGTCCTACCATTGCTACTATTATAGTTACTACTGATGATGATGACAGAGCAACAACATCAAGAGCAGTCATAGTAAAACTTAACATTTATTGAGCACCAAGCAGGTAAGGCACTCTATGTTTCTATTCCTTATAACATCATGCAGGATAAAGAAACTGAGGTTTATCTAAGAAAACCCAAAGTTTCAAATCAGTTTTATCTGATTCCAAAGCCTACAGTAATTCTATCAAATATATTTGCTTAAATATTGATACATGATTTTAGTTTAGTGCTAGCATAGCAAGGTTGGTATTTGTAAACTACAACTCATATATAAGAAAAGATTTTTATTTTAATTTTATGTAACCTCATTTGCATTGTCTCCTTCATTATTGTTAATGGAGGGTGAAGAAATTTAAACTTTCCAATTAAAGGTGGTCTCTTTTTGTTTGTTTGTTTTTCTTGTCCCTTTTAATTCAAAACATTTATTTGGGAGACGGCAGGATGGCAATAGCCTGTTAATATTAATTAGGTTCAGATTTCCTATCAATTTTTTTTCCCAGTAGGTCCCTCCTCTCCTCTTGGATCCAAAATAGTAGATGAACATGTATCTCTATGGCAACAAGGGCTGGTCTGTGGTAGGCCTGCTGTTCTCTGCTGCAGGATGCCTTGGGAAAAGTGAAAATGTTAGTCACTCAGTCATGTCTGATTCTTTGCAACCCTGTGGACTGTAGCTCACCAGGCTCCTCTGTCCACGGGATTTTCCAGGCAAGAAAACTGGAGTCTGCAGCCATTTTCTTCTCCAGGGGTTCTTCCCAACCTATAGATCAAATCAGGGTCTCCTGCATTGCAGACATACTTTTTTACTGTCTGAGTCACCAGGGAAGCCCAGGATGGCTTATACCTGCTCAGGTTACGGTCCTTGCCTTTGTCTAGAGCTCCAAGAACTCTACCCTGAACCCTTTCTCCCAGGGCTTTGCACCAACAAGTCCTACTCCCAACCTTGTGACATGGAAGTCATTCATTGATTCTTGGCCCTTTCTCTTTATAGTGCATTTGACCAGGCCTAAATCTCCTAACATACATGATTGCTTAAATAGATGGAGAGTTATACACAGGGAAATGTGAAATAGGAAAGTATGTTAATATGTTTTAAAAACTATTGTCATTGCTTATACTTGCTCTCTGTACTATATGCCCTGTGTATATCAAAGTTGATTCTGAAAGTTTTAGAGAATCTTGTGCTACATATGAAATGTAGCCTAACACCTTGACCCAATTATCATAAAATGTTTTAACTAGTGATGCTCTGTGAACAAATCAGTATTTTCAGTGTTCTTTGTCTCTAAAGGACATTACAGGTTAGAAAGTATGTGATTCCCTCCTCTAGACCATGTGGCCCTCTGGAGCTCCCTGTGTACTTGGTCTGTACGTACCACTGCTGTTGAATAGTTTGAATTTTTACATGTAGAGTCTTACAAAAGTGGCTAAGTCCTACATCATATCACATTGTCACAGCTCACATGATTTACACACAGTCCAGTTGTTACCATGGGTACAAATCATAGCTCCACTTGGACCTTTAATGTTTCCTGAAAGCCTGGCACGTGAGTTAGAAACGCCTGCAGGGCAGCCTAATTTGTGGGATTGACTGGCTCTTTACATGCCAAGTAACCCAAAGTGAGACAGACTTTGACAGCTTTATACGGGTAATATTTTTCACTGAGCTGAAGTGCTCTCCAAGAATTCCCCCCCTGTTTTAGGCATCTCAGTACCTTGCAGACACAGCAGGCATCCTGTCTTCTGTTCCGGGCCTTTTTATATTTCGCAGTTTTACTTACTGTGGACAACATTAGGAAATCCACCCTCAGCTGTTTTCCATGTTCCTTTGTTTCCTTCTGCCAGGAAACAAAGCACGAACGTAGTTCATTCCAAATTCTTCATTCCAAATCCTCTACTTTTTTTTAATGTTACTATGGCATACCTCACTACCACCTTTTATATCACGCAGGATTTTATGTTTCATTAGGAAGCGATTTTGCTTCTCTGTTTCTCATGTCTAATCCAGTGCTTCCACCTGAGAACACTGCGAGGATGGAACAAACCTGGATAGGTAAAGATTTGTATAAATCACAGCACCCAAATCACTGGAAAAAAAATATTCTGCCCTCTTTTGTTCTGGAAGCTTACTGATAGAAGTCATTGCCCTTTGTGTGGGGAGGTCAGGAAATTCAGGATTTGTTCTAAAACTACCCCTTCCCTCTCTGAGTAAAATGCTGTATTTGAAGTGAATGCCTCTGATGCCAGCACAGTGTATATTAATAGACACTTTATTGCTTTTTTAATACTTGCAGTATTATTATGATTCACAATTCATTTCAATATAGCTGAAGGTGTACTTGTGACATTTATACCATTCACATCCCTCAAATTTATAGATGCTTATGTCCTCTCAAGTTACCATTCTATACATTATATTGCCAAGATGGCAGGGGTTGGGGTGGGGTGTGTGATTCCAACATCTCTGCTAGAGGATACAGCTAAAATAGTTTCCACAGGAAATCATTTTGGTAAGGAGCATTTGGACAATCCTACGCACACATCTGGCTATATAAATATAATTTAATGCCTGTATTTTGGCATTTCTGTCATTAAATCTTAATAGGCAGCGTTAGTGCCTTAGTTTAATTCAAAACAGGAAATCAGACATCTTATTGTTTCAGTTACATACTGAATAGTCAACCTCCTCTTCTTATGTCACAGAAAAAGTATTTCCCTGCTTTATCTTTCAAGTCTCATTACCTTTGACATTCTGTGATCTATCTGTGATAAGTACTGCTGAGAATTACACATTTTCTCTACCTGGAACAAGTATAAATCAGAGCACTATTGGCTTGGTCAGTTTGCGTATATGTTAATATTTAAAAGCATTCCACAACACAGAGAGAAAATATGGAAGGTACCCATGCTTCCTTTCTCTCCCCAAAAGACATTGACAATTAGTATTTTATTGATTTTTCTTTTTAAGTGTGCTTTTCAAAAATGTCCATGAACTGATTCTTTGTTCTGCCAGAAAAACGCAGAGCTCAGCAAACCAGGTAAAGTAGAGCATCTACGGCAATACTGTATCACCCCAATTTGACAGATGTCCAGCTTACTTGTCTATAAAGCATGAACACCTTGTAGAATCCATGAGTGTCATGGCAAAAACAAAATTTATGTTAGTGTTTAATGGTATGTAGAACTGTCATGATGCTTCTTACCCCCACTGTTGTGGGAGATGCTTCAGACAGTACCATCCTGCAGAGCTGGCGTGTCTTTCTGCACATTGTAGTTAGCAGCCCCGAGTTTGTGCTTGGTCTGATTTGTTTCACTGGTCAAAGTGGCATTTTAATTAAACAGTGTTCTGAGGCTGCATATTAAGTAGAAAATGAAATTAGGACATATTCCTATGTAGAATTCAGCTCATCTAATAAAATAAACAAAGGTAAATTTTAAATTTCATTTTTCCAAGTCCTTACTGTATTGATGTTCAATAATTAGTTGTCCCTAGAGACTTTCATGCATTGGAGAAGGAAATGGCAACCCACTCCAGTGTTCTTGCCTGGAGAATCCCAGGGACGGGGAAACCTGGTGGGCTGCCGTCTCTGGGGTCACACAGAGTCAGACACAACTGAAGCGAATTAACAGCAGCAGCAGCAGCAGAGATTTTAAACAGTAGAATGTTCTTGTATATAGTCAATTCATTAAATTTAAAAAGACTGCTCTGCTAGAGCAATGACATCTATTGTATGAGTTCTTCCCAGAATACTCAGTTGACAAATGTGTTGATGACTTGTTGCATTAGGATTATTTAAATCAGTCATAATGAATTATACCCATGAAATGTAACATCCTATGATTCCAAGCTTTTCAAAAATCATCTGAGGCTTTAGGGAGAGTGAGATATGCACATACTTCTCCCAGTAGCATATATCATAAATTATAATGAATTAATAATTAGTGAAAATATTGTTTAAAGACTGGCTTTGCCTGAAGCCATCAGCTCCATGGATGTTGAGAGATATCCCTATAGCCTCACAACCTAGTTTCTTGCCTCCCTCAAAGCAGATGAGCAATAAATTTTCTTGAATAAAAAAAAGAGGTTCATAAATATATTACACTATAAGAGATATATTAAGTAATTCCATCAGTGATAAATTGAAATTTCTCTTAATCTAATATGTCCGGATCTCATCAAGAACCTTTTCAACCACAAAACCATCAAATATACTATTGAAAGCCTATCATTTTGGGGGCATAAGAAAACAGCAGTCACAACAGCCATCAAAACCACGGCAAGATGTGGCTATTTATCTCAGTCGTTTCTCCTAAATCTTTAAGATCTTCATTGATAAGACAAAGTGGAAAATTAAAGCAATTTTTTAAAGTTTTTCTTTCTAATAACCTATCCAGGTCTTCATCTTGACTCCATGGAAAGTGACGGCTAAACAATTTTTAAACTTTTCATTATTTATCAATACTTACTTTGAGTCAATAAATAAAATATAGACACTGTGCATTGTAGAAGAGCATGTTATATGCTTAAGTCTTAAGTCATTGCACCCATCTGTCCTCCCCAGTTGGAAGTGCCACACTGAGAAACTGTAGAATAGACTGACCTCTTTATGGGGGAAATAGGACAACCTAAGGAAGAAGAATGTTTTCAGTCTGCAGCCTCCTACTCTGGATCCAACTTCTTCTGCAAGCTTTCCCTCTTACAAGCCCACAGACCAAGATTTAGGTACTGCTCTATCTCTAAATAAGACCTTGCATCTTGAAGCAAAATCTCATTCTTGCTCCCACAAAGGCAGCAAAACTTGGATAGATTGTCCCCTGTGTGTGTGTGTGTGTTCTTAGTTGCTCAGTCATATCTGATTCTTTGTGACCCCATGGACTGTAGCCTGCAAGCCTCCTCTGTTCTGCTGCAAAAAATAGCTGTTTTCATTTTCCAGATTTTTATAGGCTCCCTGCTGCAGTGACTTTACATTCCAAATACCCAGTGTCCATAATAGCACTAAGGCTGTTAGGATTATATGGAATGGCAGAGTCCCAGAGTGAATGGAACCCACCTCTGCAGCCTCCATAATGCCTGAAGGTCCTTTTCACCGAAGCCTATGTCACCCTGCTTATTTAACTTATATGCAGAGTACATCATGAGAAACGCTGGATTGGAAGAAACACAAGCTGGAATCAAGATTGCTGGGAGAAATATCAATAACCTCAGATATGCAGATGACACCACCCTTATGGCAGAAAGTCAAGAGGAACTCAAAAGCCTCTTGATGAAAGTGAAAGTGGAGAGTGAAAAAGTTGGCTTAAAGCTCAACATTCAAAAAACAAAGATCATGGCATCTGGTCCCATCACTTCATGGGAAATAGATGGGGAAACAGTGGAAACAGTGTCAGACTTTATTTTTTTGGGCTCCAAAATCACTACAGATGGTGACTGCAGCCATGAAATTAAAAGACACTTACTGCTTGGAAGGAAAGTTATGACCAACCTAGATAGCATATTCAAAAGCAGAGACATTCCTTTGCCAACAAAGGTCCGTCTAGTCAAGGCTATGGTTTTTCCAGTGGTCATGTATGGCTGTGAGAGTTGGACTGTGAAGAAGGCTGAGCGCCGAAGAATTGATGCTTTTGAACTGTGGTGCTGGAGAAGACTCTTGAGAGTCCCTTGGACTGCAAGGAGATCCAACCAGCCCATTCTGAAGGAGATCAGCCCTGGGATTTCTTTGGAAGGAATGATGCTAAAGCTGAAACTCCAGTACTTTGGCCACCTCATGCGAAGAGTTGACTCATTGGAAAAGACTCTGATGCTGGGAGGGATTGAGGGCAGGAGGAGAAGGGGACAAGAGAGGATGAGATGGCTGGATGGCATCACTGACTCAATGGACGTGAGTCTGAGTGAACTCCGGGAGTTGGTGATAGACAGGGAGGCCTGGCGTGCTGTGATTCATGGCGTCACAAGAGTTGGACACGACTGAGCGACTGAACTGAACTGAACTGATGGTATTAGTTCTCTAAAGTCACTGTCAGCCTAAGACCAGGTGTCATTTGGAAAGACTTTGATCAAACCTGCCCTCTCCAGAGATCTGTGCCTTCCCCTCTGAATTATTAAATTCTAGTCTGCCCATAAGTCAGAGATTAATGTTTGCCCAGCCCCATAACTAACTCTTGAAACTTAGTTATTGCAGCTTTTTTTGATCACGATGTTCCTAAACTCCAGACCCACTGGATTTCCCAATACAGAAGGTGTGAGAACTAAGATAAGTTAACCCCAAGACCCAGAAACCAGTATCCTAATGCTTCCTGTAAAGAAAGCATCCCAAATTGTGTGACATTATAAATACATTTGTTTACCTACTGGGTCTTTGCACAATGAAATGTTAGTCTATAATTTCTCTAAAATTTGAGTTTTTCTGAGTGATTAGCAATTTCATATACAATTAGGGTAATTTTCCTTTTGTTTGTATTTAATTTGAGGGTTTTTCATATTAAAAAAATAATAAAGAAACATTGATATGGACTACAAAGAACTTTTCTCAAAAATGTCTTTCTTTTTCTTATCCCTTCAACTTTATCATCTATGCCCATCTCTTACAGTTAAACAGTTTCTTTAGTTGGTGGTTCACCTTCTGGTGTACCTTTTCCAAAAGCTTGGAAATCTTTTTATTTAGCAATACATTCCACAAGCCACCATATATTACTTTATAGATATTTCCCTCATTAGTTTCATTGTTATATAGTACTACATCATGGGTGTGTGTACCATGTTCATTTAACCAGTCATCTTGCTTGGATATTTTGCTAGTAAAATAATACTGCAAGAAATAACCTTCTGTGTTTGATTTTGTGCATTGTTAAAGATGAAACTTTAAAGAAATTTCTTAGAGATTGTTGAGTCAAAGAGTAAAGTATGTCTGGTTGTGTTAGTTATTGCCGAATTCCTCTCAATAAGGGTTGCACAACACTGCCCATCCACCAGTACTGTAGGGGAGGGGTGCAATTCTTGCACAATCTTGCTTGCAGAATGTGTTGCCAAGCTTTTGAATTTTTGCCGATTTGATAGGTGAGAAATTGTATCTCAATATAGTGTTAATTTGTTAAAGGAAGTTGGGCATCTTTTCATGTATAAAGGACATTTGTTTATACATTTTGTGAACTGTCTATTCCTAACTCTTACACATTTTTCTATCAAGCTGATGGACACAGGTTGTTTCCATATCTTGATTATTTTAAATAGTGCTGCAATGAATATAGCGGTGCCTATAACTTTTTGAATTAATGTTTTCACTTTCTTCAGGTAAATACTCAGAAATGGAATTGCTGGAACCTGCAATAGCTCAATTTTTAGTCTCTTGAGGACTCTCCAGACTATTTCTCTTAGTGGTTGTACCAATTTACATTTTTACCAAAAATCCATGAGTTTTCACTATATATGTTACAAATATTTTCTCTCAGTTTATTATTTGTCTTTAATATTAATTATGGTGTTTTGGGTGGCACAGAGATTCTTTTTTGCTTTTGTATAGTCAGATTTGTCAAGTTTGAGTCAGGTTAATACCAGCCTTTACTCACACTCAATTTATAAATAACCCTTAGTACTCATATTATTTTTCTCTGGGACCACTTTTCATAAATTATATTTTTCTAAGAAATTATCCATTTAATTTAGATTTTCAATTTTTTTAGCATAGGTTTGTACAGACTTGTGTTTATATTGCTTTAGATTGTGTTTAGATTCCTTTTTGTTACTCTTTTACTTTGTTGTATGTGAATAGTAAAGTAGTGATTATTTTGCTGATTTTTAAAAGAAACAGTGCTGCAATTATTATTTATTTTTCCATTTTCTACTACGTGAAGTTTTGCTTTTATCATTTATAGTCCTTTTTTTATATTTTGTTTTGTTTTTTCCTTGGATTACTTTTTCTAGCTTTTTGAATTGGGAATTCACTTTTATTTCTGTTCTTCCAGATATAGGTATATATATGTGTGTGTATATATACACACACACTATAAAATTTCCTCTAATCACTGTTTCTTTTCTACAGATTTTGCTACTGTTTTCACTCTCATCACTTTTAGAAATTCTGCAGTTTAAGTTTACATTTCCTCTCTGACACATGAGTGAGTTATTTAGAGTTTTTTTTAATTTCTAGATGAAAGTTCTTAGATTTTATGATTTTATTATTAATGTTATTGTTTGTGTTATTTCTGCTTTGTAGAATTTAAGACTTTTGTAGTCTAATGTATAGACAGTGGTGGGGAATGACCCATGTGTAGTTGACAAGAATATACATTCTCTGTTGTTGGGGTATAAATAGAAAAAGAGATAAGGAGAGAACCAAAAGATTTGCCTAATTAATTTTGCTGTATTTAGCTCTTATTTATCTGTAATATTGTCAATTTTGACCTAACTTAAACTGGAGTAGTCTTAAGTGTTGTTAGTGTATTTCTAGTTTTCTTTGTAACTCCTGTAATGACTATTTTATGAAGACAATTTGTATTGTTTGCTACGCAGATATTGAAACTAGTGTGCTTTCATTGTGAATTGTGACCTTTACTGTTATGAAATAAGATTTCTTATCCTGGTTAATGCTTTTGACTTCAATCCTGGTAGCAGATCTGTAATCCCTGCTTCCTTTTTTATTTTTTTCCCCCATTTGTCTGGCATGTCTTTGCCCAGACCTTTCTATTTAGCCTTTCTTTATGATCTAATTAGAAAATATGAACAAGAAAAGCAAATTGCATTCATTAGTTTTAACTCTGTCATACTGTTTTATGTTATATTTATTGACCATATCATGTTATACTGACTGTGTTTGTCTATACAGTCTTTTTTTTGGAGGGGGAGCTATTTGTTTCTTTCTTTGGTATTTAAAACAAGTCTGTATTTGTGTTCTAATGCTTGCCTTTATAGTGATATCTTTTATAAGACCCTTGTTCTTTTGTTAGCTTTAAATGGTATTCTGTGACTCCTATCTATCACCAAAGCAACAATCAGTGAGATCATTGGTCATTCTCTCCTTTTTAATATTCTCTTTTTTAATTGATTTATTTCAATAATATCTAAACATGTAATAGTTTCATATTATTCTGATGGCTCATATGGTAAAGAATCTTCCTGCACTGCAGGAGACCCAGGTTCAATCCCTTGGTTGGCAAGATCTCCTGGAGAAGGGAATGGCTACCCACTTCCGGTATTCTTGCCTGGAGAATGCCCATGGACAAAGGACCCTGGTGGGCTACAGCCAATGGAGTCACAAAGAGCTGGACATGACTGAGTGACTAAAATATATGTATTATTCTAACATCCTTACGCCCACCTTTGTTCTACACTTAGATCCACAATTAAATATCTTAGATGATACTCTTAGTCCTTGCTCTAGTTATCTCTTGGTTGAATTGTTTGGTTTAATTAAGATAAGTAGGCATCTCTGGAAGGGTTCTTGAATTAAGTATTCCTTGAGTTCTTGCATATCATAAACTCATGTGTGAGTGTGCATGTGTGTATGTGTGCTTACACATGTGCACACTTTAATATATTTCATTGGCTGGATTTAAAATTCTTCCTAAAGGAGATTGGTCCTGGGTATTCATTGGAGGGACTGATGTTGAAGCTGATACTCCAATAACTTTGGCCACCTGATGCGGGAGCTGACTCATTTGAAAAGACCCTGATGCTGGGAAAGATTGAGCGCAGGAGGAGAAGGGGATGACAGAGGATGAGATGGCTGGATGGCATCACTGACTCTATGGACATGAGTCTGAGTGAACTCCAGGAGTTGGTGATGGACAGGGAGGCCTGGCGTACTGCAGTCCATGGGGTCTCAAAGAGTCAGACACAACTGAGCGACTGAACTGAACTGAAAATCCTTGGTTCACTAATTCTTTCAGACTCCTTAAAATGCTGCTTCATTGTTGTCTATGTATATTATTCCTGAGATGTAAAACTTTGATTTTTTAAATTTTATTTTAAGGAACTTATCTTTTATCCAGTTTTCCTCTATATCTAAAGTCCAATGGCTAATTGATGTCTTACAATTGACTATTCTGGGACAGTGTTCAATATAGGGACACGTAGTAATTTTATTTCTGGAAATTTTTCTGGATTATAGTTTTAAGTATTACTTCTATTATTTTATCCTTGATGTATTCCAATTATACATTTACTGGATTATCTTTGCCTGTCTTCTATATTAGTGACTTCATTCTGATTCATTTTACCATTTATTTTATCTTGTTTTGTTTTCTTAGCTATCACTGTGTCTTTCCTCAGTGGTCCTTATTTTATTTTCGATTGACTTCGTTCTCTCTTGGGCATCCGGTAATTTAGTTTTAATTTCAAAATTCTTTTTCTTACTTTGTATTCTATTTTAATCAACTTTTCTTTAGTATCTTTCTGTTCTTTATCCATTTCTGGTCAGAACTTTTAAATTTCTAATTCAAAATGTTGTTTTATCTTTATAAATGTTTGTTCGAAAATATCTTGAGATTTCATTACAATTTTCTCATTTGTGTTTTTGTTTATGTTTGAGGAAGGAGAGTGATTTTTATTAGACATATTGCTTTGACTCTCATTTCTGATTTTGTATGGCAACTTGGGCTTCCCTTGTGGCTCAGCTGGTAAAGAATCTGCCTGCAATGAGGGAGACTTGGGTGCAACAATCCCTGGGTTGGGAAGATCCCCTGGAGAAGGGAAAGGCTACACACTCTGGTATTCTGGCCTGGAGAATTCCATGGACAGTCCATGGAATCGCAAAGAATTGGACATGACTGAGCGACTTTTACTTTCACTTTTCACTTTTATTTTTCATGGCAACTTTGTAGGAATATTATCTACTTTGTATGTATTTTTATTTTTTTCCTGGACCAGCAATAACTATTTTATATAAGCAAAAATAAAAGATTTTGGTGAATTACTACCTTCTTAGTTCATGAGCACCCTCTTCTGTTTATTTTGTGAAATACTCATGTTTTAGTAGATGACATCTTTTTTTTTTTTTTTTTTTGGAGATAGTAGTTGGTATGTCTTAAGATCTTGAATATTTTTTTGTTTGTTTCTGCAAACACAACTTCTATCACAATTTTTCTCTATCATAACCAAATTTCCAAGGGCCATTTCCTCTATTGACTTCATTTCCCTCTTCTTAAGAAGTACCTTCCTAAGACTCCATCTTTCATTCTTCTCACTTCAAACTCCCTTTTTTCAGTTTCCCAATAGCTGTGTTCTGATCAACAAGGCCTGTTAGCATTTTCCAATTCAGAACAGGAGTTTGTCTTTCTGAGGGTGATTTTGTCTGTCTTTCCATCCCTGAGCTCCTTCTCCCTCTCTTTTTTGCTGCACTCTCCACCTGACTTTCTCATCCAGAATGAGCTCTTGAGTTGGCTCTGATGCATTAGTGTTGTGTCTCCACTTACATGTACCTTTTCAAGTTCATAGCATTTTCTTTCTCCTAATTATGTTGTGGGCTTCCCTGGTGGCTCAGAGGTAAAGAATACGCCTGCCAATTCAGGAGACACAGGTTCAATCCCTGAGCCAGGAAGATCCCCTGGAGAAGGAAATGGCAACCCAACCAGTATTCTTGCCTGGGAAATCCCATGATCAGATGAGCCTGGTAGGCCACAGTCCATGGGGTTGCATAGAGTCAGAAACAACTTAGCAAGTGAACAACAACCACAATTATATTGTGGATATGGTTTCTGCATGGTTGTATTATTCTCTTACTGGATATTTATTACTTTCCAAGTGGATAGGTTAAAATTTAGATAGCAACCTTTACATTATAAGAGACCAGTATGTTTTTCATAAAGAATTTTATGTGAATGGTGATCATAAATAGATCAACAGATGGGTTAATATAGACTTAAAGAAATTAAAATTTATAAAATTCTAATTTTCTAAATTTCATGAGAGTGACTGAAATGAAAGAAATTAAGAGGAAACTGGATATCTGTATTTTGAAGTACTAACATATTGTTTCTAAAATCCTTCATTATGTCCAGACCTCTCTCCAGAGTTCTAGGAAATTTATTTTAAAAAGCTCACCTACTACATTCATCATTTTTTCACCTTCTAGTGCAGCTTGCAAACTTGAACCATATATAACTCTTTCTGAAGCTTTACCAGATCGAATCCTTTTTTGGGTCATGCCTTTCTGCCACCACTTCTGTCATCATCTCAAATAGGTTACTCTGCCATTTTTAAGTTAGCATTGCAAAAGTGTGCATCTATATTTGATAGTCTTTTTCCAGGTAGAAAAGGGACCCTGAATATCCACATTATTGAGCATACATTTGTTTATATAGTATCTGTTAGGAACATCGTATGCATTTTATTTTTTAAAAAACAGTCAGTTCAGTCACTCAGTTATGTCCAACACATTGCAACCCCATGGACTGCAGCGTGCCAGGCTTTCCTGTCTATCACCAGCTCCTGGAGCTTGCTCAAACTCGTGTCCATCCAGTTGGTGATGCCATCCAACCATCTCATCCTCTGTCATCCCCTTCTACTCCTGCCTTCAATCTTTCCCAGCATGAAGGTCTTTTCTAATGAGTCAGTTCTTAGGCCAAAGTATTGGAGTGTCAGCTTTGGCATCAGTCCTTCCAAAGAAAATTCAGGACTGATTTCCTTTAGGATTGGCTGGTTGGATCTCCTTGCTGTCTAAGGGACTCTCAAGAGTCTTCCCCAACGCCACAGTTCAAAAGCATCCATTCTTCAGTGCTCAGCTTTCTTTCTTTATTGTTCAGCTCTCACATTCGTACATGACTACTGGAAAAACCATAGCTTTGACTAGATAGACCTTTGTTGGCAAAGTAATGTCTCTACTTTTTAATATGTGGTCTAAGTTTGTCATACTTTTTTTTTCCAGGAACAAGCATCTTTTAATTTCATGGCTGCAGTCACCATCTGCAGTGATTTTGGAACCCAAAAAAATAAAGTCTGTGACTGCTCCATTGTTTCCCCATCTATTTGCCATGAAGGGATGTGACCAGATGCCATGATCTTAGTTTTCCGAACTTTGAGTTTTAAGCCAACTTTTTCACTCTCCTTTTTCACTTTCCTCAAGAGACTCTTTAGTTTCTCTTCGCTTTCTGCCATAAGGGTGGTGTCAACTGCGTATCTGAGGTTATTGATATTTTTCCTGGCAAACTTCATTCCAGCTTGTGCTTCATCCAGGTCAGCATTTTGCATAATATATATGCATTAAGTAAGCA
This sequence comes from Bos taurus, assembly GCF_002263795.3. NCBI lineage: Eukaryota > Metazoa > Chordata > Mammalia > Artiodactyla > Bovidae > Bos > Bos taurus. The sequence goes on from NC_037331.1 coordinate 42,882,587, forward strand.
GGGTGATAATATACAGCCTTGACATACTCCTTTCCCAATTTGGAACCAGTCCATTGTTCCATGTCTGGTTCTAACTGTTATCTTGACCTGCATGCAGATTTCTCAGGAGTCAAGTAAGGTGGTCTGGTATTCCCATCTCTTGAAGAATTTTCCACAGTTTGTTGTGATCCACACAAAGACTTTAGTGTAGTCAATGAAGCAGAAGTAGATCTTTTTCTGGAATTCTCTTGCTTTTTCTATGATGCCACGGATGTTGGCAACTTGATCTCTGGTTCCTCTGCCTTTTCTAAATCCAACTTGAACATCTGGAAGTTCTCGGTTCATGTACTGTTGAAGCCTCGCTTAGAGAATTTTGAGCATTACTTTACTAGCGTGTGAGATGAGTGCAACTGTGCGGTAGTTTGAGCATTCTTTGGCATTTCCTTTCTTTGGGATTATAAAGAAAACTGACCTTTTCCGGTCCTGTGGCCACTACAGAGTTTTCTAAATTTGCTGGCATATTGAGTGCAGCACTTTCACAACAACATGTTTTAGGATTTGAGATAGCTTAACTGGAATACCATCATCTCCACTGGCTTTGTTTGTCATGATGCTTCCCAAGGCTCATCTGACCTCACACTCTAGGATGTCCAGCACCAGGTGAGTGAACACACCATTGTGCCTATTTGGGTCATTAAGACCTTTTTTATAGAGTTCTTCTGTGTATTCTAGCCACCTCTTCTTGATATCTTCTGCTTCTGTTTGGACCATACCATTTCTGTCCTTTATTGTTTATCCCATCTTTGCATGAAATGTTCCCTTGGTATCTCTAATTTTCTTGAAGAGATCTCTAGTCTTTCCCATTCTATTGCTTTCTTCTATTTCTTTGCATTGATCACTTAGGAAGGCTTTCTTATCTTTCCTTGCTATTCTTTGAAACTCTGAATTAAGATGGACATATATTTCCTTTATTTATTTATTTATGGTTACTTATTTGGCTTATTTATGGCTTATATGGCTATTTATTTATTTATGTCTATTTATTTATTTATCAAATTTTAGTTGTGGTGCACAGGATCTTCTTTGCTGCCTGTGGGATTTCTCCTTGTGGCACATAGTCTCTTTCTTGCAATGTGCAGTCTTCAGAGCATGTGGGATCATAGTTGTGGTGTAGGGGCTTTTCAGTGTGGCATGTGGGCTCTCTAGTTGTGGCACAGGCTTAGTAACTTCATGGCATGTGGGACCTTAGTTCCTCAACCAGAGATCTAGTCACGTCCACTATATTGGAAAGCAAATTCTTAACCACTGGACCACCAGGGGAATCCGAAGCTTACACATTTTGTACTCAGTGTGGTAAGATACATTGCTATGCTGTGCTACGTCACTTCAGTCGTGTCCGACTATGTGCGACCCCATAGACGCAGCCCACCAGGCTCCCCCGTCCCTGGATTCTCCAGGCAAGAACACTGGAGTGGGCTGCCATTTCCTTCTCCAATGCATGAAAGTAAAAAGTGAAAGTGAAGTCACTCAGTCGTGTCCAACTCTTAGCGACCCCATGGACTGCAGCCTAACAGGCTCCTCCGTCCATGGGATTTTCCAAGCAAGAGTACTGGATTTATTTGGAATTTGTTTGTGCCCTTGTATGTTTTATCAACAATCTCATGAAGTTGTGGTCAGTACATTTAAAATCGATTACAATACTTTACAATAGTGGGGTAATGAAATATTCAGGTTGAAGCCAAAAGTAGCCAAATTAAAAGTTACTATCATGAAACCACATGAAAGCATGAATGAAATGCCAGTGCTGTAAAATGCAAATCAGCTAGTTCTCATTTCCATTGTAAAAATGGTTTAAAAAAAAAAACAAAAAAAAAAACTGTCCTATACTCAGCCCTACAAATGACGATTCCCTAGCCTATAGTTCCACGATATTAACTGGGTTGTGTGTTGTAAACATTCTCTGAGAAAGATGAAAAAGAACATAAAGAACCAATTTCTGTTTCCATTTTTAGACTCTAAAGTTTGTTGCTTTATTTGGTCATTTTCATCACTGAATGGAATAAAATTATCTAGTAAAGAGGAGCAAAAACAGAAGGATACACCCTCAACCTTATATAGGGAAATGAATTTGTGATTAATGTATCATTCTTTTATGCATTTGTTAAAAATGAGAATGTTTTCAGAATTTATGTTTATAATTATACTCCTTGGGAACAAAAGTTATGTAACTTTTCCAGGAAAACTTAGTTATAGTTCCCAATTGATATACTATGTGTATGGCCAAAATCTAATAAAAATATAGGAAAAGATTTTAATATGAATATTAGCTATCACTGGAGTGTGCGGTTTTCTACCTGGGGAAATTTTGTACGCTTCTGTGTTCTCTTGTGATGTCATCACCTCTAAACCACAATAGCAAGAGCCTCAATTTTTCAAAAAATCCAAATCCAATTAAAATAATCTAGGACTAAAGGAAATAGGCCCACATTCTGGCCCTTGTTCCTGTCTCCAAAGTCTTAGTACTTAGTATGTTTTCTAAATTGGTCTACCTTCCTGGCTTCGTAAGCTGCCCACCAGGATGGGCCTTCATACAACCCTTATGAATTAGCATAACCTATGCTATTGACCCTTACAAGATTCTGCCTCCCAGGAAATGAACAAAACCTGACTGCAAATTTTGAACTCATATTACTGAATTTGTATCTCTAGGACTCAAGATGCAGTAACCCTTAGATGTGAACATGGTGTTAATATTTACCTAGTTTTTCCAGTGATAGGCAATAGGAAAAAAAAAAGTGAAAAATAGCCAAATTAAAAGTTACTTTCTTGAAAATGTCTATAAAAACTCAACATAAAATAAGACTGCAAATGCAGAAATATTATATTCTCATTTTGTTTAAAAATTTAATGCTATCCAAATTAATTCAGTGTTATATGTATATGTTGAATACTAATAAAGTTTGAATAGAAGTCATCTAATCAATAGTGAGAGTTGGTGAAATAGCTTTTTTTTAATTTTGAAAGTATTTTAGATTTCAGAAATAGTAGGAAAAAATAGTACAAAGTGTTTCTGTGTACCTTTCACCTCACTTCCCCTAGTAGTAAAATCTTTCATAAGTACAAATACTGAAGTCAGGAAATTAACATTTATATAGACTAGTTCTCTGGTGGCTCAGCTGTTAAAGAATCCACCTTCAATGCAGGAGACCCCAGTTCTATTCCTAGGTCGGGAAGATCCCCTGGAGAAGGGTTAGGTTATCCACTTGAGTATTCTTGGGCTACACTGGTGGCTCAGATGGTAAAGAATCCGCCTGCAAAGTTGGAGACCTGGGTTGGGAAGATGCTCTGGAGGAGGGCATGGCAACCCACTCCAGTATTCTTGCCTAAAGAATCCCCTGGACAGAAGAGCCTGGCAGGCTACAGTCCATGGGGCTGCAAAGAGTCATACATGATTGAGAGACTAAGCACAAACTAGTACTAGTCTACACCTTATTTAGCTTTTTCTAGTTGGTTCACTAATGTCCACTTTCTGGTCCAGGCCCAATCCATATCCTATTCTACATTTAGTCTTTGTGTCTCCATAGTCTCTGTACATTGTGATGGGACCTCAATCAGTGTTTCTATTTCATGACCTTGACACTTTTGAAGAGTATTGGCCAGTTATTTTCTAGAATGTTCCTCCATTTGAATTTGCCAAATGTGGCTCTGTATCTCCAAAAGGGAAACACTCCCCCAGCTGTATCTGATTATTATATAAGTGAATTCTTGACCTGAGAACAACCATTACAGTGATCTTCCAGGCTAAGTAACTTGGATTTATTTTGAATAAAATGAATTGGATTAATGAATTAGGGAGATGGTAGGGGAGGTGGTAGAGAATCAAAGTAGTGAGATAGTGTTTCTTATAGCTTTTCAGTATTTGGGTCCCATTTCTATAGGGAATGCTATCCTTGGATTCTACAAGTTTCCCAGTTGTAGCCTAGAAAATGTTTTATTTTTTAAAATTAATTTCTATTGGAGTATAATTGCTTTGGGCTTCCCAGGTGGCTCTAGTAGGAAAGAACACACTTACCTGTGCAGGAGACATAATGGATGCAAGTTCAGTCCCTAGGTTGGGAAGATACCCTAGAGGAAGGCATGGCAACCCACTCCAGTATTCTTGCCTGGCGAATCCCCATGGACAGAGGTGCCTGACGGGCAACAGTCCTTAGGGTCACAAAGATTCAGACATGACTGAAGTGACTTAGCACACACACATAATTGCTTTACAATGTTGTGTTAGTTTCTTTCTGTACAGCAATGTGAATCAGTTGCGCATATACATATATCCACTCTTTTTTAGATTTCCTTCCAATTTAGGTCACCACAGAGCATTGAGAAGAGTTCCCTGTGCTCTATGGTAGGTTCTCATTAGTTACCTTGTTTATCCACTGTGGTGTATATATGTCAGTCCCAATTCATCTCACTTTTCCTTTCCTGCCTTGTTAACCGTAAGTTGGTTCTCTACATTTGGGACTCTATTTCTGCTTTACAAATAAGTTCATCTCTACCATCAAAAATGTGTTTTTTTGTTGTTGTTTTTTTTAGCTAGCATAAAGGAGTCTCAGTTTTCTGCAATGAAAATGGACTTAACAAATAGATGATAAATAAACAGTAATTGGGAAAAGCAAGTAAATAAAAAGTATAACATGATAGCTGTGGCAAAAACCAGGCAGAACTAGATGCCTCTTTAATTTTTTATTCTATTGTAGTTTTACTAAGCTTATATGACTGACTGCAAGTTAACCTAGACATTTGCACAGACATTTGCAGAGTGGATTACTATAAGAATATCTAATCACTGAATTTTCTCCATGGTTCCATGGCCTGAAGAAAATCTCAATTATAACAGTTCTTAATGCAGCATTAACCTTGCAGATCTCAAGTGTTTATTTTTCTCTGTTGCATAGTATATGTTATTCTTTCATTAGTGTGACCTTAATCATCTGTAAATTTGTCAGATATTATCAGATACAGTTTTCTAAATAACCCAGGACCCAAGAGCTCCAAGCTGCATGCTTGTTTGGCAGAGCAAATAGTACAAAATTGGAAATTCTTTTTTGTCATTTGTTCCCTTAATTTTAAAAAGAAGTAGTCTTTTTTAAAAAACAAATTCAATTCCAAATAACTTACTTTTCACAATGAAAGATGATTCTTAATTTTTCATCATATAAATGTATACTTCTCAGTTAATAATCAAGTTATTATTGTTGTTATTATTAACAATTATTACTTATTATTATTATGACTTGTCTTCTTAAAAATGAAAAAAGCTTATAGTTTTTTTGTTAGCATTTTAGCATAGACCTTCCTTTGCTTTTCAGAAAGAATATCTTTGTGTGCACATATATGCACATGCATATACATATATGCATACACATATACATTCATATATATGTACATACACACACCCACACCATTTTAAACACTGGTTGTAGGTTTTTATACTTATTCTGTCATATTTACAAATGAACCAATGTATGTATTCTATTACTTGTTTCTTGTAACATCCATCCATCAATCCTTTGTAGGCATTATAAATGAAATGAGCGACAGCTCTTTGTAACAAGTTAGAGGTACAGTGTATTATTTTGTTTCAAACTGTGAGTTAAGTACCACTTAATAGTTCATCTTAAAATATAAGTATTTATAGCATATAATTTTGTTTAGGAATTAATAATCTATTTTGGAAATATGACATAAGCAAATAAATTATGTTATTATCTTATGAAATGCAAACCAGATTTCCCCCCTAACTCCTGATGACTACCTCATGATGGAAAATGGGAAACAATACCAAGGAATTGTTCTCAGAACCTTTGGCATTGTAAATCCACAAAGATAAAGAATCAGTGAACTCTATACTTGGTAAAGCTGAAACTCCAGTACTTTGGCCACCTCATGTGAAGAGTTGACTCCTTGGAAAAGACTCTGATGCTTGGAGGGATTGGGGGCAGGAGGAGAAGGGGACGACAGAGCAAGAGATGGCTGGATGGCATCACTGACTCGATGGACGTGAGTATGAGTGAGTCTGAGTGATTCCGGGAGTTGGTGATGGACAGGGAGGCCTGGCGTGCTGCGATTCATGGGGTCGCAAAGAGTCCGACATGACTTGAGCGACTGAACTGAACTGATCTTTGGGGATACATAGCTTAGAATTAGTAATTTACACCCCCCCCCAAAAAAAGAGCCAAAAAATGAGCCAAAGATAAGGAATAACTGAAGGAAAGGTTTTATAGTATAAAAGTTGTTTTTTTTAATTTAACTTTGAAATGCTTCCATTTGACAGCACCTTTAAGTAGGACTAGTATATATATAAAACTAACCATGTTAGACTTTTACTCTAAATATTAGTAAATATGATTGTTTTACTTATTTTTATAGACATGGGGTAATATTAGACCTATTATATGTATGAATCCATGTATTCAGCCATATTAATAATAAATATTCGTAATATCGGGGCTTCCTGTAGCTCAAACAGTAAAGCATCTGCCTGTGATGAAAGAGACCAGGGTTCGATCCCTGGGTTGGGAAGTTCCTATGGAGAAGGGAATGGCAATCCACTCTAGTACTCTTGCCTGGAGAATTCCATGGACAGAAAAGCCTGGCGGGCTACAGTCCATGGGATCGCCAACAGTCGGACACGACTGAGCAACTAATGCACGCACGCATTCATAATATCAATTGTCCTCTGTATATTCTTTCACTTTAGTTGCACCCCACTCCAGTACTCTTGCCTGGAAAACCCCATGGATGGAGGAGCCTGGTAGGCTGCAGTCCATGGGGTCGCTAGGAGTCGGAGATGACTGAGTGACTTCACTTTCACTTTTCACTTTAATGCATTGGAGAAGGAAATGGCAACCCACTCCAGTGTTCTTGCCTGCAGAATCCTAGGGATGGGGGAACCTGGTGCGCTGCTGTCTCTGGGGTCGCACAAAGTCGGACATGACAAGCGATTTAGCAGCAGCAGCAGCAAAAGGCACTCAGTAGATATCTTTCAAATGCATTTTTCTTTTTAATAGCCAAATTCTCCAGTAGCTTGAGGAATTTGATAAAAACTATCTGGATAGTTATTCTCATTAGTCTAAATTAAGTATTGTTATGGCAGAAAGTGAAGAGGAACTAAAAAGCCTCTTGATGAAGGTGAAAGAGGAGAGTGAAAAGTTGGCTTAAAACTCAACATTCAGAAAACAAAGATCATGACATCTGGTCCCATCACTTCATGGGAAATAGATGGGGAAACAGTGGAAACAGTGTCAGACTTTATTTTGGGGGGCTCCAAAATCACTGCAGATGGTGATTGCAGCCATGAAATTAAAAGACGCTTACTCCTTGGAAGAAAAGTTATGACTAACCTAGATAGCATATTGAAAAGCAGAGACATTACTTTGCCAACAAAGGTCTGTCTAGTCAAGCAAATGGTTTTTCCAGTGGTCATGTATGGATGTGAGAGATGCTAAAGCTGAAACTCCAGTACTTTGGCCACCTCATGCGAAGAGTTGACTCATTGGAAAAGACTCTGATGCTGGGAGGGATTGGGGACAGGAAGAGAAGGGGACAACAGAGGATGAGATGGCTGGATGGTATCACTGACTCGATGGACATGAATCTGAGTGAACTCCGGGAGTTGGTGATGGACAGGGAGGCCTGGCATGCTACGATTCATGGGGTCGCAAAGAGTCGGACACGACTAAGTGACCGAACTGAACTGAACTGATGCTGTATTAAACAGAGTGCCTATATTAATATCTGAATTGGCTAAGGTCTCTGGAACCAAAGTACAGTGTTTTTGAATCCTGTATGATTGTTAAGATAAAATGTGTCAGTGCGTGGAAAGTCCATCAGTACCTGGACATTGTAAATACTCAGTAATATTCTTATTACCATTTTGAAAGAAAAAGTTCTTAAGGTGCTTCACAATTTGGTATTATATGTTACTACTCCAAGTATATTATATTAATCCATTACTAATCCAAGAATTATTAAGCCAGGTCATAGCCTAGATTTTATATAGTAAAAAAAAAAAAATACTTGAAAAATATCTTTAGTATTTAAGGGAAGCTCCAATAATAGAAACCATAAAGGAAATCGCTGAGAATTTACCAAATAAAATTTTAAAAAACATGTGTTAAAGAGACTGTTCAACAAAGTTAAACTCTTAAAAACATGTATGCAACATGTGATAAAGGATTGTTACTCTTCATAAATTAAAAAAAACTATTATGAATTGATTTATAAAAGCAAGAAATGTACAAAAGGGAAAAAAAGTCCAAGAATGAAGAAATAAAAATTAATACAACTATCAACTGCTATTTAAAAACAATTTGGTTGATTTTTAAATAATAATTTATAATATTTTATCTGCATATCCAGATTTGAAAGTTCTAAAAATTGCCTTTTATAAACTCATGTGGCAGCAAAAGGTAACCTGATCTGGGCATGCTGGCAGCAAACCAGTGGTAACTGACTTGAAAGGGTCCTTTTCTGTGCCTCTTAGTGAGAATCACATGATTTGGGCTGCCTGAATATTCATGGCTTTAAAAAATTTTAAGTGCTTTCTCGGACTCTGCTTGGATTGTTATAGAATAGAAGGCATTTGCATCATGTTATCCTTCTAAAATCAGAAAAATTATGAATTTCAAAACCACTCTGTCCAGAAATTTTTGGATGAGGAATTGTGGACCTGTGTTTAATTTGATGGTACAGAGAACCAAAGTCACTCATAAATTCCCAATGAAGTCATAAATTGGTTTCTTTTGTGAATGGGATAGTAAAATGTGAATATAGATATAGAGATTTATCAAAAGCCATAAAAGTGTGCATGCCCTTTAACCGGAAATTTCTCCTCTAGGAATTTATCATGGCTAAGTTATTGGGAAAATGATGGAAGACTTAAGCTTTAGTAAGTCCAACACAGGTGACATATAACTGAAAAGCCCCAGATGTTCTATGACGGAAGACTGGTGGGATTACACAAGGCTCTAAACACACCTCACACAACAGCTGTGCCACTTTCAAAGTGATATTGTGCAGTAACACTCATTCATGTTGAAGATGCCCTCAGTATTTGTTAGGTAGAAATACCAGGCTGTAAAAATAATATGACTATATTATCTAATTTCTCTAAAAATTGTCTCTGGATGGCAGCATTGCAGGTGATTCTAATTTTCTTTTTATAACTGTGCTTGTCTATGATGAACATGTGTTACTACTTATAATAATAAAACTTTTAAGTGTCATTTAAACATATTATTAAGAGTTTGTCAATACATCTTACTTAGCTTCAAGTTATGTATATTATTAATGTGTGTGAGGAAAATATAATATTCTTCATATTTATAGGAATTAATTATAATGACTTGGTATATTTGAAAACAGTATCGTAACACATAGCCTAGTTTTCAAATAGCGTGTTTTTCCTTAAAGAAACCTTTATTGTATTGTTGATATTTTAATGTGTATTATTAAAACTTGCTGTGGAGCATTGAAAATATAAGCCATATTGTCAAGGAAAGCATGTTCAGAAATTTAGACTTAATACAAAAATATACCCAGAGAGTTTATTGGCAGCATTCAAATTCTGACCCATGAAGAGAGAACAGTAAGCTAACCATCTCGAATAGTGGGATATCAATTGAGAATGTGTAATTTCTTTGTTTCAGTCATAAGAAACAATTTGCTATTCTCAGAAATATATTTTGAAATTATAATCTTTATCCTGAAATGCTCCTTTTAACAATACAAATAAATGAGAAAGCTGTGTGCTCTTTCAGGAAAGTGATTTGCCTTCTGCATTGCCTTGAGTGGTGATAACATGATGTGCCATTCTACTGCTTGGCATGGGATAAACAGCTAGACCCAGCAGGATATCTACAGAGAAGAGAGTTCTGTGTTTAAAGTGCTAATTTCAAGTCAGTGTTTCTTATAGTTCCTACAATATGCATTTGAAATTTGGTGCTGACTCTGAATACTTTATTCCAGTTTGTTAGACTATTTCTGCAATATATGTACAATTAAATTATATCACTTATTAAAAATAGTGTTATCTGTTACTTATTTACTGAAAGAAACAACTCTTTATTTTTCAGAGCTTCCATATGGCTGGGAAAAAATCGATGATCCCATATATGGCACTTATTATGTCGAGTAAGTCTCTAAGTTTGATATTAACTTGTTATTAATGTGTTGTGAAATTGTGTTAGTATTCCATTTATTGTGCATGTGTGGCTAACAGTCCTTTTATTCCCCTTTCATCTTACTTTGAAGTACCCACAAAGACTCTAGCAGCACTAGCTAGCTGTCTCTTGCCTCTCCAGCTGGCTAATTTGTCATACTTTCCCTTTGACTCATGATTCTAAAACACCAATTGGAAAAGTGTCTTTCACACTGTCCTCTAAATGAGTGATAATTAAAGATATCAAAGTAAATGCCCTTCATTTTGCAATCAGAATGTTGGGAGCTGACTAGTTGTGCAATAGAGATGTTCTATTAGACCAGATTTCAAAGTCAGTTAAATGAAGCAACCATATTTTTCAGTTGAGGGATGAAATAAAATTTAGATTTCTTTGTCTTTTAAGGCCTCATTTTAAATCGGGAGGGTTTTTCTGTAAATTGGACTGAGCGACTAAACTGAACTGAACACTTACTGAAAATCTTTTAACATTGACAAAATTAACCAGGAGTTGCAGCTATAGTATTATTAAAATATATATGTATTTATTTTAACATATATAAATATCTAATACATAATATATTTTAATACATAAAATATATATGTATTTATCTATTGGAGGTTGTAGAATAATGAGTTACCACTCTATGCATCCTTTTATTCAGGATAAAGCCCCTATTAAGGATTCAATTATATACACATCTTTCTTTAGGAAAATCAAGTAATATTCAATAACTTTCAAAGGTTACGTACATAAGTTACTTTTCCATAACCCCTTTTCTGATAGACAGTTTTTTAAAGTTTACTTATTGCATCATGTTGTTAATGTTATTTGGGTGAATAACAAAACCTACATACCCACGAAACACAGAGGCTGAAACACTAAAAATGTTCTCCCTCTCCATCAAGATCTAAATCTGTTTCCTCCGGTCATATTCTGTTTAACAATAATAATCTAGATGGTAAATGGTTGCAAACTAATGACATCATTGTTAAATTGTTTTATAGCCATAGTCAAACCGTTACTGAGCTTTTACTAAGTGTCAAGCCCTTCTCTCCACTGGGGAGGTGCTGATGAGGACAGCCTGTGTGCTCACGCCCTTGAGCATCTCCTTCATGAACACTTGTTTTGAGCTATCATCTCAAGTGAATTTTGGCACCACAGTCATTTCCAGTGAAGGTGAATTTACTTCATTTGCCAAATGCAGTTTTCTAACATAGTATCTAAGGTCATGTAGACACTCAATACATGCAAAAATTAAGATAAATACTTGGAGGTATCACTAATTGCAAAAATAAAGGAAAATCACTTTTAGATAGTTCTAAGGCTTCTAGTCCCATTACATTGCTCATCAATTAAAATACATATATATTTTAATACTACTATAGTTGCAACTGCTGGTTAATTTTGTCAACGTTAAAAGATTTTCAATAAGTGTTCAGTTTAGTCACTCAGTTGTGTCTGACTCTTTACTATCCCATGGACTGCAGCACCCCAATAAGTGTTATCTTGTCTTAATTGTTGAATCAGACTATCCCTTGCTTAAACCTATTACATCTGAAATTCAAGGTAGTTCAATGGGAGGAAAGAGAACAGAAGTATGTGATACACCAGATCTCATCTGTAATACACTTCCTTACATAATTTATCAAACAAGAACGCTTGCCTAAGTTTAGATATTGGGAAACTCCATAAAAAGCCATATAGCAAATATTTTAGGGGGCCAAATGGCATCTGTCACAGCTATTCAATTCTGTTGTTGTTGAAAACAACCATAGATGCTACTTCAAATGAATGGGTGTCACTATGTTTCAATAAAACTTTATTAGCAAAAATAGATGGCTAGACAAACTTGGCCTGGGGGACATGATTTTCTGACCCTTTCCCCATTTGAAATTTTCTGATTCTTCTTCCATGTCCTCAACTGCTTTCAAGCTGATTTCCAATGTACAAAACAATATTTAACTCAAACCTTCCTTCTCTGCTTAAATATCTATCAAAGAGGTGAGAGACTCGCATATCAGAAAGCAATGCTTCCTACCTTCTTGTTCATTGAGGTGTCTGTTCTTCAAGGAAAGATCTGATGCTGGTAGTTAAATTATTGAATTGGACATTAGCTATAACCCTAAAAGGAAATGGTTCTCAGTATCATTACACTTCATATGGTTTACTTTGTATTTGTTTTTGCTTAAACTACATTTCTTTCCATTGGCTTTCCCGGTAGCTCAGCTGGTAAAGAATTCACCTGCAATGCAGGAGACCCCAGTTCGATTCCTGGGTTGGGAAAATCCCCTGGAGAAGGGATAGGCTACCCACTCCAGTATTCTTGGGCTTCCCTGCTGGCTCAGATGGTAAAAAAAATCTGCTTGCAGTGTGGGAGACCTAGGTTTAATTCTTGGGTTGTGACGATACCCTGGAGGAGGGCATGGCAACCCACCCATTATTCTTGCCTGGAAAATCCCTATGGACAGAGGAGCCTAGTGGGCTATTGTCCATAGGGTCACAAAGAGTCAGATACAACAGCCACTAAGCACAGCACAAACACATTTCTTTCTATATTTCTCCACTTCATTTTTCATGTATAATCACCAAAGTCAGAAAATTACTCATAATTTAGTTAGTTATATCTTATATAATTAAATCAGACTAAATGGCACCCCACTCCAGTACTTATGCCTGGAAAATCCCATGGATGGAGGAGCCTGGTGGGCTGCAGTCCATGGGGTCGCTAGAGTCGGACATGACTGAGCGACTTCACTTTCACTTTTCACTTTCATGCATTGGAGAAGGAAATGGCAACCCACTCCAGTGTTCTTGCCTGGAGAGTCCCAGGGACGGGGGAGCCTGGTGGGCTGCCATCTCTGGGGTCGCACAGAGTTGAACACGACTGAAGCGACTTAGCAGCAGCAGCAGCAACAACAACATTTAATACTTTTAGATTTCAAGTGATTGTGAGGTCTGAAATACAGTCATTGTTATTGTTGTTTAGTCGCTAAGTCGGGTCCAGCTCTTTTGCAACCCTATGGACTGTCACCTGCCAAGCTCCTCTGTCAATGGGATTCTTTAGGCAAGAATACTGGAGTGGGATTTCCTTCTCCAGGGGATCTTCCCGACCCAGGGATTGAACCCACATCTCCTGCAATGGCAGGCAAATTCTTTAGCATTGAGCTACCAGGGAAGCCTCTGGGTACAATCATAGTGAGTCTAATAGTTTAACTTCCTTCAGGTTGCATCCAATTCTACTATTTGTCATGGCTTTTTCCCCATTACATGATTCCATAGGTATACCAATACCAAAAATTAAGCATGTGTGTGTGTATCAGACCAGTCAAAAAACTAAGACAAGTAATTCAGACCTCCAGATAATTTTAAATAGAACTGTATGCCAATATTCTTAAAAATGTCTTTTGGGAAAAAATCATCAAAATAATTGAAGTACCTCAACTTGTAAACATTGTGTGTTTACATTATATAATGGGTTCTCTGGAGAGCTATCATTTTTGGTATTTAATTGCATACCCCATTACACAATTAGAGAACAGGTTACAAAATATGGAAAACATTCCATCCTCCCACCAAGTGGTAAAAAAGCCTATGCAAGGACTTTAGAAGTCTAACTCAGCAGTTACTCTTCAGACAGACCAACAACTAGGAGGAGAAGTTGTAGAGCAGACATCAGCAGTGAATATCAGATTGAAAGAAACCTTGTGCCTCTGGCAGTTGCACAAACACTCATTCCTGCCAGCCACAGATAAACCAATAGGACTCCCGCAGTCAACAGCAGGAAAGTGTATATACAACTTGACACTGGAAAACCTGGGCTGAATAAACTTTGACCACTACTGGTAGCTTTAACTTGCTGTGTCATAATTTTGTCCTGGGCAAATCCAGTTTTAAGATTACAGGTTTAATACATTTAAAACTCAGAAGAAATTATCATCATTATCATGTAAGTATCATTGCATCATGGCATCTGGTCCCATCACATCATGGCAGATGGGAAAAAATGGAAACAGTGAAAGACTTTATTTGCTTGGGCTCAAAAATCACTATGGACAGTGACTGTAGCCATGAAATTAAAAGACACCTTGGAAAAAAAGCTATGACAAACCTAGAGAGCATATTCAAAAGCAGAGACATCATTTTGCCAACAAAGGTCTGTATAGCCTAAGCTATAGTTTTTCCAGTAGTCATGTAGGGATGTGAGAGTTGTACCATAAAGAAGACTGAGCGCTGAAGAATTGATACTTTTGAACTGTGGTGTTGGAGAAGACTCTTGAGAGTCCCTTGGACTGCAAGGAGATCAAACCAGTCAATCCTAAAGGAAATATACCCTGAATGTTCATTGGAAGGACTGATGCTAAAGCTGAAGCTCCAATACTTTGGCCACCTGATGCAAAGAGCTGACTCATTGGAAAAGACCCTGATGCTGGGAAAGATTGAAGGCAGGAGGAGAAGGGGGTAACAGGATGAGATGGTTGGGTGGCATCATCGACTCAACAAACATGAGTTTGAGCAAGTTCTGGGAGATAGTGAAGGACAGGGAAGCCTGGCTTACTGCAGTCCATAGGGTGGCAAAGAGTTGGACATGACTGAGCAATTGAACAATAGTATAACAAGGTAAATTGTCTTAAATTGACATATGGGGAAACTCTGGCTGAAGAAGTTCAGTAACTTACCCAGCATCACATTATTGATAGGAATGGGCCCAGGCACTGTGACTGTAGAGCCCAGAGTCCAAACTCTTGCTTGAAATGCATCCCATAAATGTAGTGTTCATAATCCTCATGTCATGGTCTGAATAAGCTTCTGCAGCTCATCACTGGAGAGGAATAGAGGGTCCCCAAAGAACATCTCCTCCCTGGCTCCCCTCTAGTGGTATCACAGGAGGGTGACAGACAGTGGTGGTCACGTTGCACACAGCCCCAGCAGGCTGACTTCTGACTCACTCATTGTGAGCCACCAATTCCATCACCCATGGCTTGAGAGTGGTCCCAGAGACTCTGGCCCCCAAGAGCAAGACTGGAAAGTCCTGAACAAAGAGGATTCCATGTTGTGAGGGCCCCAGCATAGCGATGTTGGCCCTCATTTGGAGCTACAGAAGCAGCCACGCAGCTCTGTATTTTGAAGAACAGTGAGGCTCACTCAGCATATTTTCTTATTTCATCTGCAGACAGGACAGACAGACCACATTTCTGCTCAGTTTAGCCACAGAAAGAGGTTAGCCCTATTTTTCTTGACACTAAATCCATGATAGTACAGGACTTAGCAATGTATTAAAAAGTCCTAAAGTTGCTAACTAGAAATGTAACTGTCACTGTTCATAAAGAAAGGGAATTTTTTAATGAAAAAAGTACAAAATGTAGAGTTGAACAGCTGTGACTTTTGTACAAATGTGGTTTTTTTTCTCCTCTTTTGTGAAATTATGTCTGCTGGGTGCATTTTGGTTTCAATGGCAGTTACACAATTTGCTTAACTAGCTCTCCCAGAAGACACAATTTCCTGGAACAGTTTTCATGCAAAGCTGCCTTCTCTGGCACAGACGGAGAAGCAAACCATACAACTAACAGTTAAGATAATGGTGGAGACTGACAGATGTGATTTTCATGTAAAGGTTTTACAAGTTTTCATGTGATGTCACACATCTGCTACTATGAAATGTTATTTGTGTGCAGTTCCAGAATGTATGAAAGATACTGTATAATATCTCCAATATAACATTGAATGTGAAAGGAGAATTGCATTCATTTCATGGTTAATGATGAGTATTTGTCATGATGTAGCAAGTTGCAAAGTGGTTAGAGGGGATTTTAACTCAACAACATTATCTTAACAATGTTTTCCTCCTTCATGCCTTTGAGTAGTTCTCTAAATATTCCAAGAAAACACTTTCTAAGTTCAGAATTTTTGAAAAGTCAGCATATATGTAAAAGGATATATCTAATTGATATATCTAAATTATATATCTTTTTTTATCTTATTGTATTTTTTAACTTTACAATATTGTATTGGTTTTGCCATATATCAACATGAATCCGCCACAGGTATACACGTGTTCCCCATCTTGAACCCTCCTCCCTCCTCCTTCCCCGTACCATCCCTCTGGGTCGTTCCAGTGTACCAGCCCCAAGCATCCAGGATCGTGCATTGATTTCCAATTAGAAGTCAACACAAAAGTATGTCCTTTTAAAATCTTGCCTTTTCTTAGAGAATTTTTTTCCTGAATTGAAAGATTTTTTCAAACTTTCAATTTTTTCTTCAATCTTCAAAAATTAGCACACTGT
This sequence comes from Bos taurus, assembly GCF_002263795.3. Classification (NCBI taxonomy): domain Eukaryota; kingdom Metazoa; phylum Chordata; class Mammalia; order Artiodactyla; family Bovidae; genus Bos; species Bos taurus. Next base: position 42,899,064 of record NC_037331.1, read on the forward strand.
TCTGATGCTTTTAAACAGCTATTTAAAAAAGAATCCTTTCACCAGCTTAACAAACTTGTGTAATAGAAGATGTTAAACTGAAATGCACTGTTGATGAAGTTGCTCAGTTACATTTTAAAGGGAGCTCTAAATCTTGTCAGTAGCATTTGGCCGTATCAGTTATCACTTAGTGGCCAAGAACATGGGTGGCAGCATTTCACAGTATACCAGCCCTGCAAGTTCCTGGTTGTGAGATCTTAAGTACACAGATTGTGGAGAAGGAAGATGGAGAGGAGGATGGGGATCAGAAAGGAGAGAGGGAAAAGGAGAAGAAGAAATTGTATTATGCATCTACTACATGCCAGTCAGTATTCTAAGTACTATACATATTACTAACTCATTTAATCAAAATAAAACAAACTGTGAAGTCTATGTTACTATCCCCATTTTATAGATAATGAAATAGAAAATAAAGATAAAAAGATAAAAATAACTGAGATGTAGCTATTTCTACAAGTACTAAATAATAAAGCTGGAATTTGAATCTAGGCAGTCTCATTACACAGCTGGTGAAAGTGAAAATATTTGTTGCTCAGTCATATCTGACTTTTTGTGACTCCATGGAGTGTACTGTCTATGGAAACCTCCAGGCAAGAATACTGGAGTGGGTTGCCATTTTCTTCTCCGGGGGATCTTCCTGACCCAGGGATCTGACCTGGGTCTCCTGCACTGCAGGCAGATGCTTTACCATCTGAGCCACTAGGGAAGCCTTAGCACCTAACAGGTATATAGGAAGTGCTGAACAAATGTTAATTATATTTTATCTTATGTATCCCAATGACATAGCTAAGGACTCTCCTTTTTGGAATTACATGCTTTTTCAGTTCTTTCTTGATACAGTAGCAGTTTTGGTCGCTCAGTCATGTCTGACTCTTTGTGACCCATGGACTGTAGCCCGCCAGGCTCTGTCTGTCCATGGAATTCTCCAGGCAAGAATATTGAAGTGGGTAGCCATTCCCTTCTCTAGGGGATCTTCCCAACCCAGGGATAGAACCCAGGTCTTTTGCATTGCAAGCAGATTTTTTACTGTCTGAGCTACCAGGGAGGCCTTTTATGATAGTTCAGTTCAGTCGCTCAGTCATGTCCGACTCTTTGCGACCCCATGAATCGCAGCACACCAGGCCTCCCTGTCCATCACCAACTCCCAGAGTTCACTCATACTCATGTCCATCGAGTCAGTGATGCCATCCAGCCATCTCATCCTCTGTCGTCCCCTTCTCTTCCTTCCGCCAATCCCTCCCAGCATCAGAGTCTTTTCATGATACAATGCACCCCCAAAAGTGAATAATTCTAAGGATGATTATTTTATTTGTAAGAAACATATAACTTAATCTCATGGTTAGAGTGTGCCACATTGAATAAAAAATACCATTTCTGGTACTTTTTCCATAAGCCCACTGAAAATGATGAAGCAAGGACTGCAGAGTATGATATTTCTGTGTCTTCCAGAGGGGCTGAGGTTTCAGGGTAATTTCCAAAGAAACTATTAGTGATGAAAGGATTTATTTAATAACACAGTGATGTTTAAGACACTATTTTTACTTTCAACTACTTTCACATCCATTGTCCCAGAGATTGAGGGAACCAAATCTCTGAGGAGTTAAGTGAGTTCTCAATGAACAGACTCCTAGTAAGGCTGCAGCTATCATCTGATGCATGGAGAGCTAAGAAAGACCTTTCAATATGTTTTACATTAACATTAACTTTATAATTTATGAAATGTTTCTCATGTTTATTAAACAAGCATAAATCAATTAACTTCACAGTTCAATGAAGAGAAGAAGACTATTGAAATAAACATACGATATTCTATTTCTAACCAAACTATATTCGGTTCTTTTTTACTAAGTTATTACATTTTTACCTCTTCTGGCTGATCCAGGTCAACTTCAAAGTATGTGGCATCACTCCTTTCTGCCTGGAGAAGACAAGCATCAAACCTTATTGTGAGGGATCTCCTAAGTTCACATACATGTTCTTTACACTATGTTAGCATTTCTGATAGTTTGCCACTGATAATTCTTACTTACCCCTCTGTACTACTTACTTATAGTATGTATTTCAACTGGCTATTGATCTACTTTGTTAACACTACACTTCAGCCACAGTTTGGTGGAAAAACGTATGCTTCCTTCTGCTCTTTTTGCCAAAGTCTGTCAAATATTTTTAAACTATGATTCTTTCGAAACAAAATGATGTCTCATGTCCAGTCTCCCTTCTTACTATTATCATCCAGTCAAGACCTGGGTATATGCCCCTCATCAAGCCTTTTCATGAAGTTAGAGATAATTTTTCATCCTGGAAGGTATTTCCCTGTTGCTGATTCATTTTAATATGACCAAAACTTATTTTGTATTCCAGTTGCCTTTCCTTCTCCTGAATGTCTTTTCACCTGAAGGAAAGAAAACTCAACTCTGTAATTGGATATATTTTTGTTAGCAACTTTTAAGCTGATAAACTGCCTTGTTTTAGCAAATCCTCTGGTTCGAAGTTAAAAAAACGTCTTAGGAACCTAGAAGTTTAAATAGATTTAACTGCAAGTGGACTTTTACAAATAACAATGAGCTAATCACTTTGATAGCAGTTATCTTTTTGTTTTTAAAAGATAAAATAATTATTATTCCAGCATCATCTTTTCTTTTCTTTGAAAATGTTAGTGAAGAATGTAATGTGTGCATCTTTTCATGTGTTTGTTAGCCATCTGTATGTCCTCTTTGGAGAAATGTCTATTTAGTTCTTTGGCCCATTTTTTGATTGGGTCATTTATTTTTCTGGAATTGAGCTGTAGGAGTTGCTTGTATATTTTTGAGATTAGCTGTTGCTTCATTTGCTATTATTTTCTCCCATTCTGAAGGCTGTCTTTTCACCTTGCTTATAGTTTCCTTTGTTGTGCAGAAGCTTTTAAGTTTAATTAGGTCCCATTTGTTTATTTTTGCTTTTATTTCCAATATTCTGGGAGGTGGGTCATAGAGGATCCTGCTGTGATGTATGTCGGAGAGTGTTTTGCCTATGTTCTCCTCTAGGAGTTTTATAGTTTCTGGTCTTAAGTTTAGATCATTAATCCATTTTGAGTTTATTTTTTGTGTATGGTGTTAGAAAGTGCTCTAGTTTCATTCTTTTACAAGTGGTTGACCAGTTTTCCCAGCACCACTTGTTATTATCAGAGAAATGCAAATCAAAACCACTATGAGGTACCATTTCACACCAGTCAGAATGGCTGTGATCCTAAAGTCTACAAGCAATAAATGCTGGAGAGGGTGTGGAGAAAAGGGAACCCTTTTACACTGTTGGTGGGAATGCAAACTAGTACAGCCACTATGGAGAACAGTATGGAGATTCCTTAAAAAACTGGAAATAGAACTGCCTTATGATCCAGCAATCCCACTGCTGGGCATACACACTGAGGAAACCAGAAGGGAAAGAGACACGTGTACCCCAATGTTCATTGCAGCACTGTTTATAATAGCCAGGACATGGAACCAACCTAGATGTCCATCAGCAGATGAATGGATAAGAAAGCTGTGGTACATATACACAATGGAGTATTACTCAGCCATTAAAAAGAATACATTTGAATCAGTTCTAATGAAGTGGATGAAACTGGAGCCGATTATATAGAGTGAAGTAAGCCAGAAAGAAAAACACCAATACAGTATACTAACACATATATATGGAATTTAGAAAGATGGTAACAATAACCCTGTGTACGAGACAGCAAAAGAGACACTGATGTATAGAACAGTCTTTTGGACTCTATGGGAGAGGGAGAGGGTAGGATGATTTGGGAGAATGGCATTGAAATATGTGTAATATCATATATGAAATGAGTCACCAGTCCAGGTTCGATGCACGATACTGGATGCTTGGAGCTGGTGCATTGGGACGATCCAGAGGAATGGTATGGGGAGGGAGGAGGGAGGAGGGTTCAGGATGGGGAACCCATGTATACCTGTGGCAGATTCATTTTGATATATGGCAAAACCAGTACAATATTGTAAAGTTAAATAAAAGAAAAAAGGAAAAAAATGTAATGTGTGTAATGAAAACATGAATGTAATGTAAACTGTTTGTTTGTCTTGAAACATTTTTTTGTGAAATAAATTAATCTCTCATTTAGATACTTCTGGAGAGTTTGAACACAACAGCTAGCACACAGCAGGTGAACTGAGTGGTAGAGGCAGCAATATCCCTGAGCCCTTATTATCCCAAGGAGAGATGACGAGAATGGTCATAACTGGAAACACCATTGCGTGCTCCCAGGGAGGGACCATGCTCTCTCCTTCTATTCCATCTTTTCTGTAGGACCATGAGAACTGGAGAATGGCCATGGTGAAGGAAGGGAGGACAGTCTGCAATTGGGCCTTGTTGCTCAAGGGAGTTTCAGGCAATGCTCTGAGAGGAGTGTGAGCAGGTGGATGTGGGGAGTGTCATTTTTTCACTGAGAGGTCCTAGGGTGTTGTGAGATGTGCTGTCTCTCCTGATGGAGGAGGGATCGCCTATTTCTGTTCTGTGTAGGTCATTGCTAGGCCAGACCCAGAGAAAACTGCCACCATCTTTCACTGGATAATTCTGTTTGGCTCTTGCCAAGGTAATGTTATAATAACAAGTAAATTATTGTCATCATTCCGTAATTTGTGAAATAGTTAGCTTGTACAGTTTATTAATCTCTGTCTGGATTAAATATGTTAGGTTTCTTGTGAATGAACTACAAATTGTCTCATGCTACCAGTCTGTATCACCACATACTTTGGAGCCATATCTTAGACTAAGTTCTGAAGTTAGCACATGAAGTGAAAAATTGGATAGAGTCAGAATTATCCTAAAAATCCCTCAGCATCATGTCATGTTGGAGACTAGCATACTGAAACAACATTGCTGTTTTTTCCTTTAGTGTTGGAAAAGAATTCTCTCTGGAATTAAACCGGTTGGCTGGCATTTAGGTCTTTTAGATCTTTAATGGATACAAAACTAGAATCACATTCAGCTCAGAGAGAGGCTGTCAGACAGATGAAGAAATCTAGTGAAACAGAAGAAGCAGTAGATTGATGTGTACATTATTATGAATATAAAAGACGGTCAGCTGCCCCCACATGAAAACTATAATTTCATCTCTTTTACTATTCAGGTAACGTTTTTCAAAATTGATTTTGTGTCACAGACCATAATGTTAGTAATAGTTTGTCCTTTTTTGCATCCATGGTTTTGAATTTACAGGCTAGTAGAAAATTACACTTAACCTCTCTGGCTTCTATCTGTTAAATGAGTGGTTTGGATTGGGTGGTTGCTAAGAGTTCTTCTAGTTCCGGGAACATCCACTGCACCTTGTGTTAACAAGGATAAATTTGGCCATTCTCCCGTGTTAAGCCTCGTTGTTTTCTCATTATGCCTGCTGATCAAAGACTTACTTAAAATTTAAAAGCATTTTCTTTCCATTTCTGCTTGTTATTTGGCTAGACAATAACATATATTACCATTCTTTTATTTTATTTTAATGATTTTAACAATCCCATCATGTGAATGTTAACGAAAGACTTCCAAAAAGAGTGGATTATTATAATAGAATCTCCTTACAAAGCTCTGACAGTATATTGTCATGAATACATTGTATTTGATATCTACAATGTATTTTATATCTACAGATATGAAACTAATTATCATTAAATAAAAAGTCAGTGGTATAAATAGAAGCTTATAGACAAAAAGTCAGGTGAGATATTTTTCTCATCACTGTCAGAGGTGAAGACATTTGAAGGGAATATTGTTTTTTGTTTTTTATAGTACAAGGTGACATTGTTAAGGGGCTTTCCTGATAGCTCAGTTGGTAAAGAATCTGCCTGCAATGCAGGAGACCCCAGTTCGATTCCTGGGTCAGGAAGATCCCCTGCAGAAGGGAAGGGCTACCCACTCCAGTATTCTTGGGCTTCCCTTGTGGCTCAGTGGGTAAAGAATCCACCTGCAATGTGGGATACCTGGATTTGATCCCCGGGTTGGGAAGATCCCCTAAAGAAGGGAAAGGCTACCCATTACTTTTGTATTACTGTGTTTAACAGATGACTTTATTTACCTTGGTGAAATTACGTTACCATAGACAGCTAACAATATAAGAGATAGATAACAAACTTTTCATTACCAAATTTTGTATATTCAGTCTAGCTAAATAAGATGAAATTTAAAATTATCAGGGAAAAGTTCTGTCCTATGGCTGAGCTTATCTGGATTTGCTGTGATAGGCCAATAAAATTATTATTTCATTAATCTAGTCCAGGTGAAATTCACCATTAGGTATTTGGTTTCCAAAAGCTTATTAAGTGACACTTATTGAGTCTGTCACAATGTAAAGAGCTTAGTTCAAATTTCTATTTAGCCCAACACTCATATATAGAGATTGACAAAGTCCCTCTTTTTATTCTCACTTCACTTTCTCCAGTTTCAATTGGGCATCTCAAACATAGGATTTTCAGATAAAATGATGGGAATGATTGTCTTTCTTTTTTCTGTACCATTAGTTAGTTGGGGGCATTGACTTAATACATAAATAATAAACAACTATCAGTCAAGCCAGGAAAATCATATTAATAGCTACCATCTACTAAGTACTTTTTATGTATTCGGCATTTTACATAACTTATTTTTTCATTACAACAACACTTTATGTTAGATATTATTCATGTTTTACAGACAGAAAAACTTAAGCCAGACCATCAACCTCATAGGCAGTAGAAATGGAGTTGGAGCCTGGGACAGGAATTAAAAGACTTGATGCTGTTGGTATTTAAGTTACACTTGACTCCCATACTCTGAGTACCACCAGATAATATAAAAATCTATACAGTGCTTCATGTTAAACACTTTCATCTATTTCTCTTCAAAACAGTCCTGTGAGGTGAGCAGGATAGTTAGATGAGGCCATTGTAATTCAGAGATATTAGGGGAACTTTACAAGGGTAATGAGAAGTAGACTTAACCTGCAAATGCGTTTTAAACTTCAAATGTTGGTTTGATGTTAAAATAGAGAATGATCACTGAGACTTACTGTACGTGGCTTTCCCTCTGGTGACGTCCAAGAGATCCACGTGAGACTGAGGAAACCAGAGCACAGGCGGCTCCTCTCACCTGTGTTACTGTTCGTGGCTAACCCACACTTAGCCACACAGCTGTCACTGCGCCTCCAAGGGAGGATTCTTACTCATGCTTGAGGTTCCACCTTGTCACCGCATAAGGGCTTTCTGTAAGTAATTGAGCAAGTGCCGTGTTTTCACTTCTTATCATATCACTGGACCTCAGCAGGACCTAATATGTCCTTTTCAAAGTTTGAGACAAGGCATAGGTAGTTGTTATTATTGACCATCCCCCATTCTCACTCACGTAAAACTCTAATCTCATCCATAAATGTTAGTGCAGAATCTTATTATCATCATCATAATGGCCAGACGCGGCCCATGTTCAATTTCCAGAGATGGTAAAGACAGAGTTCAAGAAAAGTAGTGAGGATCAGCCCTAAGTGAGGCTGACAGGCAACCCCCGGAGGAGACTCCTCTGGTTTGAAAATTAAGTCACCCAGAGCCGGTCTCCTGGCCCCTCACCTGTATTCCCATTCTCATTCCTATTCTCACTTTTCATGACATATGAAATATACACACGTACATGTGTTTTCTTATAAAATGTATACGGTCCCTATTTCTATGCACATAATCACTGGGTTCTTTAAAAATAATTCAATAATCAAAGTAATTGATTTTTCACATTTTTATCTTCCAAGAACCAGCTTGTAATTTAAAATTCTGTGAGATCCAGTTTCACTGATCTCACACTGATAATTGAGAACCACCCTGAAGTAGTCACAGATTACTAAAAATAGTCCAAGCCTAAATATACAGAGGAAGTATCACTGAAAAGTAAATGTGTATTTGTGTCAGAAGCACCTCGATCAATATTGTTGGATTTGGCACTACACAGAGCCAGGTGTGAGTCATGAATCTACTTCTTTCTGTGAGAACTTCTAAAACTTGTTTACCCTCTCTGAGCAGCAGCTCAATTAAAAGCAGGAAACATGTTTACCTGAAGGTTTGGCATATAGTATTTACTCAATAAATATTAGTTCTCATCTCTCTCTGCTCCCTACCACTCTCCCATTACGCCCTCTTTTATTACAAGGCTGCCATTCATTTGTCAGACAACTATTTCTTTCTACAAATTGTGGTATCTATTAAATAGAATTTAAATCTGAACAGCTATTAAGTAACTGTAAAGGGTGCAAGATGGAATGTTCTTCTGAAATATCCAGCATCATGCATTCCATCTTTATTTGGAGCTTTAGAATGGAAAGTACAAGCTCGGCCAATGAGGGAGCCTACATTCACCAACCTTGTGTGTATATTGTGGAAAGGAAGAAACATGTTACATAAAAATACATCCCCTGTTACAGATACATGAAACTGTCATCCCAGAATTCTGATCTTCCTGTAATGGCATAATTTTAGGCATAGTGTGTTAATTATATAAAACTCTTCAACACTAGTTTTCCCAAAAAACAAGCTATTAAAATCAACAGTGAAGCACCTTACTGCCACCTGTATTTGCTCTTGGTTCTGCTGAACCTTTATCATCTCTTCCCATTACTTCTTTTCCATGTCTTTCTTATCTTCCCAGGGTCCTTATCTTCTCAGAATGACAGGCTCCTGCCCAGTCAGGCCACATGGCCACTTATTAATGCAAGGTATTGAAAGATTCTGTGCAGATTCTAGGTGTCTGGCAAAGGAGCCTTTTCTCCCTATGATGCATCAAAAGTACTTTTAATTTTGTTTTGTTTCATAATTCTTCCTGCATTACTGTCTAGCTTATAAAAGGAATAACTGTGTATTTAGTTTTTCTCTGATATAAACAGTAACAAAGACTCAGTAGTCAAGAATAATATTTTTTTTAATCTTTATCTCACTCTAAATATTAGACTTGGAAACCTAGAGAGGTTTGCTATTCTATAAAGTGGGAATTATCTTCCTGTTACGTTGACTTTCAAGATCTACACAGTCTTGTTCCAAGTCGTGTCTGTCTCCCCTCACTAGCGCTTTTTCACTGACCCCTCCTTCCTGGATAATCCTAGGCATTAGTGGTGTTGCCTTCATGATCCCTCACTTCTCTGACTCTCCTTGATGTCAGACCCAAAGTATGCTTGTACCCATGGCTGTGTGTTTCTAGCATTATGTATGAGTGACATGTATGCACAGGTTTATAATTCTTAATTATATTTTTGGGATTCAGCAGACTTCGGCTGGGGCCTCCCTCATAGCTCAGTTGGTAAATCATCTGCTTGCAATACAGGAGACCCAGGTTGGATTCCTGGGTCGGGAAGATCCCCTGGAGAAGGAAATGGAAACCCACTCCAGTATTCTTGCCTTGAGAATCCCATGGACAGAGGAACCTGACAGGCTATAGTCCACGGGATCTCAAGAGTCAGACACGACTTAGCGACTAAACCATCAACCACCAGACTTGGGTTATATCATGATTTCACATTTCAATAGCTCATGCATAAGTTGTTAATAAATAGCAATCCAGTTCAATCCAGTATATTACAAGTCAGACTAGTCTCACCCTTCCCAGCACATTGTAATGGCTAGTTCCCTGGGTAATAGATTCTTCATAGTCACAGAGCATCTTGCTCATTCTCATAACACCAGGTAAGAAGAATGACCAGTGCATTGGAGGTACAGTAAATAATGCTGAAATGGTTGAGAATTTGAGGGAATATCACGATTCTTCCCATGTGACTAATATGGTGAAACTCATTCTCTAATCTGCCCATGTTCAGGAAACAGGCACATCTTCCAGAATAGAAAGTTTTCAAAGCTGCGATCATCCTTTAGACTAAAGCCATAGTGGAAGTACAGAGACTTTGAAACAAAATAGAACCTCGTCCCATGACTTGGAAGTATTCTTCCTGTCCCATCACTCATCCCCTCCCCCACACCCCTGCTCCCACACCACCACCCACACGGAAATGTAGTAGGTGTAGGCACCATCCCTGTCCTCTCACTGAGCAGGATAGAATTTGTTCCTGAACACTTTTGAATCCACTATTCTCTTCCTGAAATGTCTTTTTCTCCATCTGGGAAAATACATCTGTCCTTCTAGAATCTGCTCAAGAGTCACTTCCCTTGTGAAATTTCCCGAACCCCCAGATTCAGTTGTCTTTTCTTTTGAGTCCTCACTTTGTGCATACAAATTTTCTGGCTGCTTATACAGTGACCAGCTCATCCCAATTTACCTAGGAATGTCCAGGTATTAGCAAAGAAAGTCCCACACCCTGGGAAAGCCTGTAGTCCTAGACAAATCCAGGCAGACAAACGTCGTATGTCTTCCCCATTGGAATATAGACCTCCTTGGTGAAAGGGTTGTATTGCATCCATTTCTGTGTTCCCAGTGTGTTACACACTGATACATTGACGAATGTGTATATGAGACTTGAAAGACTGAAGTCAATGAGTCAGAGTTGGCAGATACCAGTGGAGGAGCAGTTTATCTAGTTTTGTCTCAATACAGAAAGATGTCGAAATAGTGTTGTCGTTTAGTTTTCTTCTAGATAAACTCTATCATACCTCTAAGTTTATAACTCACTACTTTTGCTCAATCTAGAAGCAAAAGGTTAGCAATACCTACGATAACAATAACCTCCTCCTACACCCAGCAATAAAATTTAAGACAGATGTTTTATGAAAATGAGAAGAAATGGATAGAAAACGTTTTTAAATGCATGCCTACTGGCAATTTTGGAAAATGAGTCTACATAACTGGTAGGTTCTGGGGCTTCATGACATGAATGATAGGGCACAATGTCATTTCTGCTGAGAGTAAAATATCAAGTTTGCCCATGTAATTGGTGAATAGTAATGGCTAGGTGATGAGTCCCACTTCTATAAAAGATACACATAAAATACACATTACATATTACAAGTCAGTGTCTTAATGGGGAAGTACTGGGGAAGAGAAGAGAGCTCATTTATCTGAAAATATACCCACATTTGGGAAGCTCTGCCTGGAGGGGGATGGGGAGCAGACTCCTTAGCTGTGAGAGTTTCAGCACCAATGTAAGAATACTCTTCTCAGTTGGCTATGAGTCTACCTCCCACCTGGACGCTATGACCCCAGATCAGACACCCTCATGTCCAGAAAGAGCAAAAGAACATGTGAGTGACTCAATCTTCCCACCCACATTCATAAAGCAAATCTACAGTTCCCTCAGGAACAGTAGGGAATAATGAATGAGCATCCACAGGAATAAAATGATCACTTAAGTGTTAGAACTGGGAAGAAATCTTTCAAGAGGCAGGATTCTATTAGTCTGTTTCTTTCTTTCTTTTTTTTTTTTTAATGCTCCAAGTGAAATGGATTTAATTATTCCATTTATCCAAAGCTCATTTTTAAAAATAAAATATATTTAAAACATTAGTCTTTGAACTAGTGCTTTTAAAATTTATACTTTCAAAACACTGTAAGGCACACATCATATTATGGAAAGCCTATTTTATAGCTCTTTTTGTTTCTATTTTATCTCCCCTGCTAGTCTGTGTGTCTGATTGATCTTTGCCCATCCCTGCACCCCCTACCACAGTGCCCAGCAAAGACCATTTGAGAAACAAATGTTTGATGAAGCATGGTAGCATTTATTGAGTACTGGCCACCTCATGCGAAGGGTTGACTCATTGGAAAAGACTCTGAAGCTGGGAGGGATTGGGGGCAGGAGGAGAAGGGGACAACAGAGGATGAGATGGCTGGATGGCATCACTGACTCAATGGACGTGAGTCTGAGTGAACTCCTGGAGTTGGTGATGGACAGGGAGGCCTGGCGTGCTGCGATTCATGGGGTCGCAAAGAGTCAGACATGACTGAGTGACTGAACTGAACTGACTGACCAGTCTTAAGTGATATACTCAACTTATTTAATATGCACAACAACTTTATGAGGTGATATTACTTTCATCCCATCTTTACAGATGAAAAATTCTGAAGCATGGGGAGGGTAAATAATGTGCCCAAGATCACATTCTAGGATGGGATTGGGGGGGAGGCTTGGATGTAAATGCCAGCAACATGACTGCAGTGACCAAGTTCTTAATACAGTGTCCCTCCCACCTTCTGTCAAGAGGGTTGGCCCCAGAAGATCCCTGCAATGTTATTATTGTCTTACTAGTTTCTGAACCAAAAGGAAGCTTTTATTCCATTTATCTAGACTGAATAGTAGATAAAACTTTATGGGATCTTCTCAAAGTTTGTTCTAAAGTGAATAAAAATTATAGACAGGGCTGGCAGAGTATGTGTTTGGCTGCCCATGTAGCTGCAGTTTAGGGCTTCAGATGTGAGGAGGCAACATGCACTTTGCTAACCATCCTGGAGTGTGGGAGTCAGAATTACGGTCAAAGAAAAATTATGGAATCCCAAGCAACCAGGAAATTCATACTGTGATTCCACTCAAGAATTATTCTCTTAAAAAAATTTACTTCAAATAAAATAGATTTTGGGAAGCCCCAGAAGGAGCAGGTTTGCATAGGCGGGATGACATACTGAACAGCAATCCCAAACATCAAGCTCACCTTCCCACACCCAGTGCTGAGTGGCTGCCTCCTGGTGCTCCCACATTTTGTCCCTTACGTAGTGCCTTTCCGTATGAGCACATCTCTGTTGTAACATAAGAGAGCAGGTCCACATCTTTCCTAAGCAAAGTGGATGACTTTTTCACTATCACAAGAAAGTCTTGAAAGAGTCTCTGTTTTGCAGGATTCCATGGGTCATTACCCAGATGCAGATTGCTTATAGCTCATAAACTGGCCCTAAGCTTCACCTGAAGTTCTGTCACAACATATATTTTATGGGAGAGTTAAACTGGAAAACAGCAAGATCTATGACCTTTCATGCCTGCCTGCCTCCATCCAGATATTTATGTGACAAACATTTCTTGAGCACAGGCTACCTCATGCTTTGGAGTAATTAGTGTAGCCACCTTGATCACCTTGGAAATATTTTACTCCTGGTACAATCTCTATTTGAAAGGTACTTTCTTCCTCTCTCACATTGACCCAATGATCTATTTCTAAACTGTCAACCGAAGTCAAGATGATGTGAGAGTGGCCAGTGGGTGCAAAAAGTGTTATTGGTGACTATGTGCTAAAAATGTCCCTCTCCACAAACCCAGGAGAAGCAAGATGGGGGAGTGAACAGGTTGGACTATGGATGGAGCAGTGTTAGTGAGGGTCAGACCACGGCCTTCATTGCCCAGCAGATCTGTCCTGTGTGTACTGATGGGCTCAGGACATGAGGCATTCCCATTGTTTCTTCCATTTCCTCCCCACAGTGAAGGAGGTATCAGTCAAACAGGACTGCGACCTGTGACTACTTTTGGCAGCATGTCATCCAATCTGCCATAAATATTTCCTTCCCTCTGTGCATGTCTGAAACTTTCATTTGCGTGTGTCCTCTCTTCTTGAGCAAAAGAACATTTGTTAATACTCCCCAAGGCTGAGTACAGAAAAGAAACTTCTAGTTGAATAAAGGACACCTTTGTACACCTTTGCAGCTTCCATCTCTGGGGACTGCAACCCTAGCTGAACAAGAGAGTGATCTGGAAAGCTTTTTTTTTTTTTTTTAATGTCAAGCCGTATACCCCATTTGGAGATTGTGACTCCATTGAGTTCGGGTGTGCCTGAATCCTCTCTGTTTTTTGGTTTTTGTTTTTTTAAGTTATTCAGGTTTATCCAGAACTACAAAGTACTGCCACATGCAAACTTATCTTATGTTTCCATTCCGTAATGAAAGAGGGTGGGAGAGGTAAGCTGCAAATGAGTGACTATACTGGCAAAGAGAAGAGGTAATGGAAGGGCATCCTTGAATGTCCTTTTGCCATTCCCGTGTGGAAGGATCTCATATCAGTAGTCTTTCATTTCTGAAATGGGGCTGTTGGGATCTACCCTCCTCAGAATACGTCTCTTACCCCCTTAGCTCTTAACACCTACAAATTCTATTACTGAAATGTAATAATAGACTAGATATAAGAATAAGAATTTTTGATAGTTTCCTAGGTTCCTGTCCTGTACAGAGCTGGATGAGCTGGCTAATAATTCCCTCACAGAGTCTTTAAAAAAAATGAAGAGGAGGATGGCAAATGTCATTCACATCCTTTTACACATTGTAGGGCCCCCAAATCCTTGCTAAAAGGGCTAGAAGCTATTCATACTGGAAGCACAAGGAAAACAAGGCTTCCTTACTCAGCGACAATCATATTCCTTTGTGATACGTCTTTTAAAGCTTGGGAGCATTTTAAATTTTAAATGAATGACTCTATTTGTGACAATGTAAATGTTCTGTAGCAATTAGCTCAGGACACTAAAGCCATCCCCAGCTTCCACTGTTTGTCAGGTACAAGTCATACTAGATGAGTTCATTGGTATTTTTCATTCTCTGTGAAATGTAGAACTTCAGTTTAATGGTGAATGGAATCTTTTCAACATGGTTTCCATAAAGCAAGTGGCTGCACATTGACTTTTCTAAGGAAGTAATTACATGCATGTGGCAAGTTGGAGGAATCCAATTGTGTAGTAAAACTACCCCAGAAAGTTCTTGTAATGTATTTTCTAAGGATAAAGTTATGTACATGATGAATAATGACCTAGAGAAACAGAAACAGAATAGTTGGGAAATGAAGAAAGATGGTAACTTCCGGAAACCTGAGAACTGTTTCTAGTTTCTCAAAATTAATAACATATTTGCAGATAAAAATTTTAAAACACATACTCAACACTTAACTATATATATATATGTTATTTCTCTGGGGAAACAATGGAAACAGTGTCAGACTTTATTTTGGGGGGCTCCAAAATCACTGCAGATGGTGATTGCAGCCATGAAATTAAAAGATGCTTACTCCTTGGAAGGAAAGTTATGACCAAACTAGATAGCATATTGAAAAGCAGAGACATTACTTTGCCAACAAAGGTCCATCTAGTCAAGGCTATGGTTTTTCCAGTGGTCATGTATGGATGTGAGAGTTGGACTGTGAAGAAAGCTGAGCACTGAAGAATTGATGCTTTTGAACTGTGGTGTTGGAGAAGATGTTTGAGAGTCCCTTGGACTGCAAGGAAATCCAACCAGTCCATTCTAAAGGAGATAAGTCCTGGGTGTTCTTTGGAAGGAATGATGCTAAAGCTGAAACTCCAGTACTTTGGCCACCTCATGCGAAGAGTTGACTCATTGGAAAAGACTCTGATGCTGTGAGGGATTGGGGGCAGGAGGAGAAGGGGACGACAGAGGATGAGATGGCTGGATGGCATCACTGACTCGATGGACGTGAGTTTGAGTGAACTCTGGGAGTTGGTGATGGACAGGGAGGCCTGGCGTGCTGCAATTCATGGGGTTGCAAAGAGTCAGACGTGACTGAGCCACTGAACTGAACTGAACTGATATTGTCTCTCACTGTGTCCAGTGCTTTGTATACAAAATTGAATAACCTGTGGACCCTATACACAGGTATGTACAATATTGAGAAGGAAATAAATATGAAAATCAGTCATTAAAACACAGTATGATCAGGTTGTTAGATTAATTATTGTGACATTATCATTTAAGGTGTCATACACTACATCACAAAAATATGTTTATCCAAGACCCAGAAAGAATGATCTCATGAGCCTGAATAACAGGAATACTATGTCCTTTAAAACAACCATCTTGAGTTTATCTTAACTATTCCAAAGAATATAACTTGTTTCTTTTTCCTGCTGGATTAGCAGCTTGAAAGCTCAATACTAATTTGTAGCATAATGGCAACCCACTCCAGTATTCTTGCCTGGAGAATCCCATGGATGGAGGAGCTTGGTGGGCTACAGTCCACGAGTCTAAAAGAGTCGGACACGACTGAGCTACTTCACTTTCACTTTCTAGTAAACAAATAGGATCCTATATTATTAATTTTGTCTCTAGATCTTCCACCTAAACTCAACTAACTTCACCATGGATTTTGTTTACTTCTCCTTGTTGTTGTTCTTTAAAAAGGGCCTCAAATTCTCTCAACAATGAGTCAATGTATAAGAAAATAAATAAACTGATGACAGAAGTTTGTTGAAGGTTTTATGTGAGAACCAAAGGAAGAAGCATAAAACAGGTTTGGAATGTTGCTGGGTGAGGGTGGAGAAGGAGTTATGGTACAGATGGGAAAAGCATCGTAGAAATAATGATAACAACAGCAACTGCACTTACAAATATAGTAATAGGGAATAACTATACCTTGAAGAATAAACAACTGTACTTTATAATTGTGGGGTTCTCCCTGTATATCTATATTTTGCAAATATTACTTCTCATATCTTCACAGCCACCCCAAGGAATAGATATTATTGTCCCCATTTTGCAGAAGAGGATATCAATGGTCAGAGAACTTAGTAATTTGCCTCAGATGCTACCTCAGACCCAGGCTGTCTTGCTTCAACTGCTTCACCACTGATACTCTAAGTCTCACAGGAAGAGAGGAGAGGCTTGATAGGGTATTGCTGATTCCAATGAAAGTAAAAGTCACTCAGTTGTGTCTGACTCTTTGTGACCCCATGGACTATACAGTCCATGCAAGTCTCCAGGCCAGAATACTGGAGTGGATAGCCTTTCCCTTTTCCAGGGGATCTTCCCAACCCAGGGATCGAACCCAGGTCTCCCGCATTGTAAGTGGATTCTTTACCAGCTGAGCCTCAAGAGAAGTCCAAGAATACTGGAGTGTGTAGCTGTTCCCTTCTCTAGCAGGTCTTCTAGACCCAGGAATCGAAGTAGGGTCTCCTACATTGCAAGCAGATTCTTTACCAACTGAGCTATGAGGGAAGTCCACTGATTCGAGTTGAAATCTTCCTATTACATCAGAAATATTATTTCCAACTCTGCCCTGACTCATCTCTGTACCTTCCCCTTTGGCTGCATCACCATGCACCTTTCACTTACAATCACTCCTGTGGGGGAGGCAGTATTATGCCCATCTGAGAGATGGAAGATGCTAAAGTTTCAGGCTTAATAATTTGTGCAGGGTCACACAGCTAATCAAGCAGCAGAGCTGGATTTTGAATCCAGGACTCACTGACACCAGAGCCTGTGTGGCAGCAGCTCCCCTGCCCCAGCTCTTGTGAGCAAGTACTTAGATACTGCAGTCATCTTGGCAGGTTTCTGGCAATCGCTTTTCTGCCTCAACAGGAATTCAGTTCAGTTCAGTCACTCAATCGTGTCCAACTCTTTGTGATCCCGTGGACTGCAGTACTCCAGGCCTCCCTGTCCATCACCAACTCCCAGAGTTCACTCAGACTCATGTCCGTTGAGTCGGTGATGCCATCCAACCATCTCATCCTCTGTCATCCCCTTCTCCTCCCACCTTCAATCTTACCCAGTATCAGGGTCTTTTCCAATGAGTCAGTTCTTCATAGCAGGTTGCCAAAGTATTGAAATTTCAGCTTCAACATCAGTCCTTCCAATAAATACTCAGGACTGATCTCCTTTAGGATGGACTGGTTGGATCTCCTTGCAATCCAAGGGACTCTCAAACATCTTCTCCAACACCACAGTTCAAAAGCATCAATTCTTCAGTGCTCAGCTTTCTTTATAGTCCAACTCCATACATGACTACTGGAAAAACCATAGCCTTAACTAGATGGACCTTTGTTGGCAAAGTAATGTCTCTACTTTTTAATGTGCTGTCTAGGTTGCTCATAACTTTCCTTCCAAGGAGTAAGCGTCTTTTAATTTCATGGCTGTTGTCACCATCTGCAGAGATTTAGGAGCCCAAAAAAATAAAGTCTGTCACTGTTTCTACTGTTTCCCCATCTATTTGCCATGAAGTAATGGGACCAGATGCCATGATCTTCGTTTTCTGAATGTTGAGCTTTAAGCCAACTTTTTCACTCTCCTCTTTCACTTTCATCAAGAGGCTCTTTAGTTCTTCTTCACAACAGGAATTATCTTATCCATATTAACAGAAAATTGGTGGTTAAGATTTGGTTTCTCTTACCTCCTTTTGTTTCTCATGAATATTTATAGACCTAAGATGAGAGGACTGTGTGTGCACATCATGTGTGGACTTTTCAGTGTGAAATGATACATTGAGAAAGAGAAGGTATGTAGATAAAGGATGCATTTTTAGAGACATGTTCCAGCCTGTTCACTTCTAGGAATGTGATTTAGAGCAAGTCATTCAGTCTCTTGTGTGTCAGTCTCATCACCTTTAAAATAGGGATAATTAGGATTCTAGACTATTGTCATGAGACTTAACTGAGAAAATTTATATATGGTACGTGGCACAGAAAATGAAAGTGAAAGTCATTCAGTCATGTCTAACTCTTTACGACCCCATGGACTGTAGCCTGCCAGGCTCCTCTGTCCATGGGATTTTCCAGGCAAGAGTACTTTAGTGGGTTGCCATTTCCTTCTCCAGGGGATCTTCCTGACTCAGGGATCGAACCCGGGTCTCTCACATTGCAGGCAGGCTCTTTACCATCTGAGCCACCAGGGAAGTCTCTTAAGTACTAATTGTTCATTCCTTTTCTAAGCCCTCTCCTCTTCATACTCTAATACCATAACCCTAGTTTTTTTGTACAAAGAACCAAAATCAGTGTACATGCCAAACCTCTGGTGAGGCATATGCAGAAAAAATAGTTACATGAGTATTACTAGGCAGGGTTGTGGTTCCCACCCTTTCTATGGATAAAGAACTTTAAATTTTATACAAATATGGATCATACTCTAAGGATACTATAAGAAGTCTAAGCCCTGAGTTTAGCTGATCCATACTTGCTTAAAGATACTCTGTATTTGATATCTGGAAGTTTATTATCTCACTAGGAAGACTAAATACTCTCCTTTTGATTGATCTCTCAGCATCAGTCATTCTAAAGGTATTCTACAACTTAATGTTGTTAACATAAATTCCACACGTATATATCATTAGGGATCTTTCTCCCCATATTCGAGCCCTTTATTACAGGTCTGCCAATTTCTAAAATGTGTAGACTTTAGTTGCTATAAGAGTACGATAATCAGTGAATTGCCCTTATACTTATCTTGTTGAATTTTACAAAGCTTAGATTACCCTTTTTTCTTCAGCACCATTTGGTATAAATTTCATTTGTTGGCCACATATTTAAGTGCACCAAACTCAAATCAACACGGTAGACCAGAAAGTAAGTGCATATTCTAGCTCTTTTAGCTGAATCATGCATAATTGAAATACAAGACCATATGAAAGAGCTATTGAGAACTCTCGTCACAGAAACATGCATTGTACACAAGCCGCCCCAGCAGAGGCCTGACTCTGTGCCTGGTGGGGCTTCAACTATAATCATTTAAGGTATCTCGTACTCAGCTGCATTCTGTAGAGCTATCCATTTGTTCTCTTAAATGACTTTGCCCCATTAATACTCTAATTTGAAATTTTATTTTTCAGCCACATAAATAGAAGAACACAGTTTGAAAACCCTGTCCTGGAAGCAAAAAGGAAGCTACAGCAGCATAACATGCCCCACACAGAACTTGGAACAAAGCCCTTGCAGGCCCCAGGTTTCCGAGGTTAGTACCTGTCAACATTCATTGTTTCAAAGGGAAAGACTGTCTCAAATTGCCTGCTCTTCCAAATATGCGTTTAGCTCCAACCCTTTCATATAATTGATTTGCTTTCCCCAGACCCCTCAGTTAGCTTTAGCTGGGTGTTTGCTCTGGCTCTAAAAGCATATACTTAGCAATCAGGAGTGAAGTTAACACTGGGGCAGCACTGCACAGGAATTTATAGCAGGTTGCCAGGTGGAGATGAGTGGGTGTGACAATGATCCCGTACACGGCAGATTCATAGAGACTCATAAGTTTGCCCTCAAATGACCAAGCACAAGAATGAGGCTTGTTCTCCTTTGTGACAGTAGACAGCTCCTCATCGACAGTACCTAGGCCCAAACCTGCCCGCTCCCTCGCCGCCCGGGAGCGGTCCCGCAGCGTGAGTGACCTGTCTTACTACGGGAGCCACCTCCCCGGGAGGCTCTGGCGCATCGGTATGTCCTGGGCCGCTTGCTGCACCTGAATTCACCCCGGAGCCGCGTGCGGGCATGAGAGGCTGCACCCACTTTTCACGTCTTAGTGAGCTCTTACACGTGAAAGCACGAGGGAGGCACTGGTAGTTGGGAGGCCAAGTTACGCCTGCGGAAGAATTCACACGCTTTCACCGCAGGACCATCAAGATGAATGTAAAAGTCTCACACTGAACTTCCCTCCAAATTGTAAACTTTATTTTCATAAAGGAAACATAGGTGGCATTTATATTTTAAAGAAGCCCTCTTTTTCATAAAGATATGTGTGACATGTAAACAATGTAAGGTCTTCTCTGGTGGCTCAGTGGTAAAGAACCCCCTTGCCAATGCAGGAGGGTTCAATCCCTGGGTGGTGAAGACCCGGAGAAGGAAATGGCAACCCAGTGCTGTATTCTTGCCTAGGAAATCTCCTGAACAAAGGAGCCTGGCTGGCTACCATCAATGGGGTTACAAAAGAGTCAGACATGGTTTAAAGATTAAGCCACAACAAAACAATGTAAAATCCCAGTATATGGCCCTCATTACTTTATAGTTTATCCATTACATATCACCCAAAATGGAGCAATAACAGAATACTTAAACTTAGTCACCAGGTACAGTCTGGTTCTTATAAATATTAAATCATATCACTCAAAATGGAACAACTAAAAATAAATATATATAAATATACTTGACTGCATAGCATTTAAAGCATAGCTATTAATAGCATGACTATTATTTTTAAAGCATTTGAAATATGTAGGTTGGGAAGATCCCCTGGAGAAGGGAAAGGCTACCCACTCCAGTATTCTGGCCTAGAGAATTCCATGGACTGTATAGTCCACCGGGTCACAAAGAGTCAGACATGACTGAGCAACTTTCACTCACTCATACTCATTACAGATCATAGCTGGAAAACAAATTACTGCTGCTGCTGCTAAGTCGCTTCAGTCGTGTCCAACTCTGTGTGACCCCATAGACGGCAGCCCACCAGGCTCCCCCGTCCCTGGGATTCTCCAGGCAAGAATACTGGAGTGGGTTGCCATTTCCTTCTCCAATGGAGGAAAGTGAAAAGTGAAAGTGAAGTTGCTCAGTCATGTCCGACTCTTAGCGACCCCATGAACTGCAGCCTACCAGGCTCCTCCATCCATGGGATTTTCCAGGCAAGAGTACCGGAGTGGGGTGCCATTGCCTTCTCCAACAATTACTAGTTAAACCTATATGAGTGGGTTCAAGTTCTTTTCAGATTATTTGGGTATATAATTTGAACGTGTCAACATATTGCTACAAACTGTGTTACTTTTACATTCATGATTATATTTAGAGATACTTGACTTGCCACTTGCTCACATTTTAGAGTATACTAATTGCTATCAGGTCAGTAAGAGACAGATTTATCTGGTTATCTTCATAGTATCTTATAAGCAAAAGCTAACTCAGTCCCACATCTAGGCATTCTTTCTAATTAATTTAGACATTTGAGGAGGTGCTAACATTCTAGTGCTCCTACTTTTTGTTAGACAAAATAGTCCATTCTGGTTTTCTAGTCCTCTCCCTTCAAGGTTTTGGGCAGGCCCAGCCTCTCACACAAACCTCCTACCTGGACCCTTTCAGAACAAGAGGAATGGATCCACAGGTGTCTGGATGATGTTAGGCTCTGTCTCTTCAGCCCTCTTTAAGCATGAGAAAGTGAGTTTAGTGAGTAGACACACTGACGACAAACTCTGTCTAAACCCAGGAGCTCTGTCGTGTTTTCTTGGATTCTTGGGCCGGCTCTGTGTTTGTGGCAAGTGCTCAGAGGTTTGCTCTCACAGTCACACCTGCTTGCATTTGCCGTAATTAACCCGACAATTGCACTTGGGGTTGCTGTTCAGTGGCTGACTATCGCTGTATAAGAACGTGCCTTAACCGCCATGCTTTTTCTTTTTTTAACTTTTACTGACCAGTAGAAAAGCCACTCTTTACCCGGGATGCCTCCCAATTGAAGGGAACGTTTCTCAGCACCACACTCAAAAAGAGCAACATGGGGTTTGGATTTACCATTATTGGCGGAGATGAGCCTGACGAGTTTCTGCAGGTGAAAAGTGTGATTCCCGACGGGCCTGCAGCACAAGACGGGAAAATGGAAACAGGTAAGTCCCTTAACACTTTAGAAAATGGTTTTGCAATGTCTTTTCTAAGACAAATGTGAGAAGCTTCTTTTTGTGTTTTTAATTTGAAGGTCAAAGGTCACTTCACTGAAGGGAAACCACAAATCATGTCTCCCCTGAATTTAATAACATCAAATTGAAGTAGTTTGGAACTCTAAATATCATTTTTGTCTCATTTTTCTGACTGTCCCTCTATTTGCTGGATTCAATGAACCCTGGAGATTGACACTTTTCTAATTTATTTCTGGAGTCCCTTCTTAGAAATTTGATTAATATTTCATATTTTTCTATCTTATAAAAAGCTATTGATGTTTTAAAAATCTGTGTTAATCTTATAGTATTCTCAGGCTAAATTGTCCAGGTTAGTTATTTAAATATGCTTGCTTATCTCATAGGAAAAAAATTATTAATGGTATTCATCTTTATATATTCCCATAAAGTATTTTAATACATAAGATTTTTTCTCTAGTCCTTATAAATTAATTTTCATATGCATGTACTTGGACGTCTATCCAATTATGATTAAAATTCATTTAACATGGAAATGCAGAGTCTAATTGTTAAGGGCAGGGAAATATGAAAGATGCACAAAGGTAGAAAAAATCGTAATGAACTAAGTTTGATTTTGCAGTCTGGATTTTTAAATTCTCCTACTTGGTCCATGACCTAGAATTAGTCCCATAATTCATGAATACTACTTTCCTTACCTGGAAAATAGAGAAGAAATCAAATTTGATCTTGTGTATTTAGAATATTGATTCAAGAATTTGAGAGTATTGTTTTTGAAATGTCTTCAGTACAGTCCAGTCCCTCAGTCGTGTCCGACTCTTTGTGACCCCATGAACCATAGCACGCCAGGCCTCCCTGTCCATCACCAACTCCCAGAGTCCACCCAAACTCATGTCCATTGAATCAGTGATGCCATCCAACCATCTCATCCTCTGTTGTCCCCTTCTCCACCTGCTCTCAATCTTTCCCAGCATCAGGGTCTTTTCAAATGTCTTAGAAAATTACAAAATGTAGTAACTATATTTTACCATTTCACACTTTACTCACCATTGATATAATTTATGGTATTTACTTACTGAAGTCCATGGATCTTAGTAGATAAATTAAAGAATTACTTTTGAGGAAAAATTATACCATTTATATTCTCTATATATTTATTGATTGCAATTCTATGGATTTTAAAGTGGTTTGTATATGAAAAGACAACATAAAATTGAGGTCTTCATCTGATATTTTTAATTTCAAAGATGACTGTTTAGTAAATGGTTCCTGTGGAAATAATATCTTTTCAGGGTCACCTCATGAGTATATTTGTCACTGCCACTCACTAGTGAGAAAGGTATTTAATAGATGTTCAGATCAGATCAGATCAGTCGCTCAGTCGTGTCCGACTCTTTGCGACCCGATAAATCGCAGCACACCAGGCCTCTCTGTCCATCACCAACTCCCGGAGTTCACTCAGATTCACATCCATCAAGTCAGTGATGCCATCCAGCCATCTCATCCTCTGTCGTCCCCTTCTCCTCCTGCCCCCAATTCCTCACAACATCAGAGTCTTTTCCAATGAGTCAACTCTTCGCATGAGGTGGCCGAAGTACTGGAGTTTCAGCTTTAGCATCATTCCTTCCAAAGAAATCCCAGGGCTGATCTCCTTCAGAATGGACTGGCTGGATCTCCTTGCAGTCCAAGGGACTCTCAAGAGTCTTCTCCAACACCACAGTTCAAAAGCATCAATTCTTTGGTGCTCAGCCTTCTTCACAGTCCAACTCTCACATCCATACATGACCACAGGAAAAACCATAGCCTTGACTAGACAAACCTTTGTTGACAAAGTAATGCCTCTGCTTTTCAATATGCTATCTAGGTTGGTCATAACTTTCCTTCCAAGGAGTAAGCGTCTTTTAACGTCATGGCTGCAGTCACCATCTGTAGTGATTTTGGAGCCCAGAAAAATAAAGTCTGACACTGTTTCCACTGTTTCTCCATCTATTTCCCATGAAGTGATGGGACCGGATGCCATGATCTTCATTTTCTGAATGTTGAGCTTTAAGCCAACTTTTTCACTCTCCACTTTCACTTTCATCAAGAGGCTTTTGAGTTCCTCTTCACTTTCTGCCATAAGGGTGGTGTCATCTGCATATCTGAGGTTATTGATATTTCTCCCGGCAATCTTGATTCCAGCTTGTGTTTTTTCCAGTCCAGCGTTTCTCATGATGTACTCTGCATAGAAGTTAAATAAACAGCGTGACAATATACAGCCTTGACGAACTCCTTTTCCTATTTGGAACCAGTCTGTTGTTCCATGTCCAGTTCTAACTGTTGCTTCCTGACCTGCGTACAGATTTCTCAAGAGGCAGATCAGGTGGTCTGGTATTCCCATCTCTTTCAGAATTTTCCACAGTTTATTGTGATCCACACAGTCAAAGGCTTTGGCATAGTCAATAAAGCAGAAATAGATGTTTTTCTGGAACTCTCTTGCTTTTTTGATGATCCAGCGGATGTTGGCAATTTGATCTCTGGTTCCTCTGCCTTTTCTAAAACCAGCTTGAACATCAGGAAGTTCATGGTTCACATATTGCTGAAGCCTGGCTTGGAGAATTTTGAGCATTACTTTACTAGTGTGTGAGATGAGTGCAATTGTGTGGTAGTTTGAGCATTCTTTGGCATTGCCTTTCTTAATAGATGTTACATTTTCTTAAATTTCAGTAGTTTCAAAACTCATCACATTTTTCAAATGCTATTATTGTAAAAATCATGTGTACATACTTTTCTAAGAGTAAGTTAGAGAGTGTCCAACTCTGCTGCTCATCTGGTGAGATTTTACTAAATAGTGAACACCTTCACGTTGCCCCCAAATCATAGAGAAACATCAAAAGACTCAGTTAAAAAGCAATCTGTCATTTTCAACTAGAATATGAAGAAACTATGGAGTTAATAACCATCTTAGTAGAGGGAAAGTGATCCCCAATGCTTCTGAACTTCAGTGAAATATTTAACAAACCCATTTCTCTTTTTTTGATCAATATTTTTTGGAAGTATAGTTGATTTACAATGTTGTGTTAATTTCTGCTGTAAAATGATTCAGTTATACATTATTTTTTATATTCTTTTCCATTATGGTTTATCATAGGGTATTAAATATATTTCTCTGTGCTATATAGTAGGACCTTATTGTTTATCCATTCTGTATATAAAAGCTTACATCTGCTAACCCCAACCTCACTCTTCAGCCTTCCTTCAGCCACTTCTCCCTGGGCAACCACTACATCTGTTCTATATGTCCCTGATTTCTGTTTCCATTTCATAGATAAGTTCATTTGTGTCATATTTTAGATTCCACAAGTAAGTGATATCATATGGTATTGGTCTTTCTGACTTACTTCACTTAGATGAAATCTCCTGGCACCCCACTCCAGTACTCTTGCCTGGCAAATCCCATGGACGGAGGAGCCTGGTGGGCTGCAGTCCATGGGGTCTCTAGGAGTCGGACACCACTGAGTGACTTCACTTTCACTTTTCACTTTCATGCATTGGAGAAGGAAATGGCAACCCACTCCAGTGTTCTTGCCTGGAGAATCCCAGGGACGGGGGAGCCTGGTGGGCTGAGTTGGACATGACTGAAGCGACTTAGCAGCAGCAGCTAGTTGGATGCATGTTGCTATGAATGGCATTATTTTGTTCTTTTTATGGCTTAGTAGTGTTCCATTGGATATATGTGCCACATCTTCTTTATCCATTTGTCTGCTGATGGATGTTTAGACTGTTTCCATATCTTGGCTATTGTGAATAATGTTACTGTGAACATAGGGGTTCATGTATCTTTTTGAATTATAGTTTTGTTTGCTTATATGGCCAGGAGTGGGGCTGTTGGATCATATGGGAATTCTATATTTAGCTTTCTGAGGAAACTGTGTACTGTTTTCCAGTGGCTGCACCAACTTACATTCCTACCAACAGTGTAGGAGAGTTCCCTTTTCTTCACATCCTCCCCAGCATTTATTATTTGTAGACTTTAATGATAGCCATTGGTGGCTCAGACGGTAAAGCATCTGCCTACAATGCAGGAGATCCAGGTTCAATCCCTGGGTTGGGAAGATCTCCTGGAGAAGGAAATGGCACCCCACTCCAGTATTCTTGCCTGGAAAATCCCATGGGTGGAGGAGCCTGGTAGGCTTCAGTCCATGGGGTCACAAAGAGTCAGACACGACTGAGCTACTTCACTTTCTTTCACTTTCACTTTCTATTCTGACCCATATGAGGCGGTACCCCATTATAGTTTTGATTTGCATTTCTCTAATAATTAGCAATGTTGAGCATCTTTTCATGTGCCTATTGGCCATCTTTGCTTCTTATTTGGAGAAATGTCTACGTAGGTCTTCTGCCCATTTTTCACTGGGTTGTTTCATTGTTGCTGTTACTGAGCTATATAAGTTGCTTATATAATTTGGAAAAAAGCCCATGTCTGTCATACAGTTTGCCGATACTTTCTCCCATTCCTTAGGATTTCTTTTTGTTTTTTTCATGTTTTATTCCACCCTTTTGCTATATAAAAGCTTGTACGTTTGTTTAGGCTCATTTGTTTATTTTGTTTTTATTTCTATTGCCTTGGGAGACTGACCTAAGAAAACAATGGTACAATTTATGTCAGAGAATGTTTGCCTATGTACTCTTCTAGGAGTTTAATGCCGTCATGTTTTATATTTAAGTCTTTAAGCCATTTTGAGTTTATTTTTGTTCATGGTGAGAAAGTTATGTTCCAACATCATTGATTTACATGTGGCTTTTCAACTTTTCTAACACCACTTGCTGAAGAGACTTTTTCCCATTGTATATTCTTGCTTCCTTTGTCAAAGACTAATTGACTATAGATGTGTGGGTTTGTTTTGGCGCTCTCTGTTGTATTCCTTTAATCCATGGTTTTGGTGCCAATACCACACTGTTTTTTATTACTGTAGTTTTGTAGTATTGTCTAAAATCTGGAAGCACTGTGCCTCCTGCTTCTTCTTTATCTTCAGGACTGCTTTGGCAATTCTGGGTCTTTTATGGTTCCATATGAATTTTAGGATTATTTATTCTAGTTCTTTGAAAAATGTCATAAGTAATTTGATAGGGATCAGATTAAATCTGTAGATTGCTTTGGGAAGTATGACCATTTTAACAGTATTAATTATTCCAGTATAAGCACATGGGATATTTTTCCATTTCTTTTGAGTCATCTTCAGTTTTCCATATTAGTGTTTTATAGTTCTTAGCATACGTCTTTCACTTCCTTGGTGAAGTAACAAACTCATTTCTTTTCATTATAAAGGACCCAGTTACTTTTTTCTCTCATCCAATCCACTATTCCATGTTTTAGAAATAGAAAAAACTTCATTCAGTGTAAACTTAAAAGACAAAGGGAATTCCCTGGCAGTCCAGTGATTAGCGCTCTGCTCTTTTATTGCAGGTAGCACAGATTCAATCCCTGGTCAAGGAAATAAGATCCCACATGCCACACAGCAAAAATAAATAAATAAATAAAAACACAAAATTAAAAGGTTTGCACAATAGCGCTTTTTTTCTTTTCATTTATTTTCCTGGTTTGTCATGCTCCTATAGTCTAAGTTATCCTACTCAACAACAAAGTCAAAGATTTTATTTAGAATTTAGCTGATTTTCTTCTTTTAGGATATTTGCTGAACAGGTCCTAATAAGAAGAGA
Organism: Bos taurus; assembly: GCF_002263795.3. Taxonomy (NCBI): domain Eukaryota; kingdom Metazoa; phylum Chordata; class Mammalia; order Artiodactyla; family Bovidae; genus Bos; species Bos taurus. The sequence goes on from NC_037331.1 coordinate 42,927,025, forward strand.
AGAACCTAGGATTTCATTCTATTCACTGTATCCTACTTATTCATTCAACAAACACTTGTCAAGCTCTGGCTTTTCACAGTCATCGCTGTCCACCAGGACTACAAAGATGGATGTGACAACAGCCAGGCTCTTGAGGAGTTTGCATCTAGGAGGAGTTTTACATAAATAAACAAGTAATTGTAACACAGTATGAATAGTATTCCAGCTTGTGTTTCTTCCAGCCCAGCATTTCTCATGATGTACTCTGCATATAAATTAAATAAGTAGGGTGACAGTATACAGCCTTGACGTACTCCTTTTCCTATTGGGAACCAGTCTATTGTTCCATGTCCAGTTCTAACTGTTGCTTCCTGACCTGCATATAGGTTTCTCAAGAGGCAGGTCAGGTGGTCTGGTATTCCTATCTCTTGAAGAATTTTCCACAGTTTATTGTGATCCACACAGTCAAAGGCTTTGGCATAGTCAATAAATCAGGAATAGATGTTTTTCTGGAACTCTCTTGCTTTTTTGAAGAAAGCTGAGCGCCGAAGAATTGATGCTTTTGAACTGTGGTGTTAGAGAAGACTGTTGAGAGCCCCTTCGACTGCAAGGAGAAGACTCTTGAGAGTCCTTTGGACTGCAAGGAGGTCCAACCAGTCCATTCTAAAGGAGATCAGCCCTGGGTGTTCTTTGGAAGGAATGATGCTAAAGCTGAAACTCCAGTACTTTGGCCACCTCATACAAAGAGTTGATTCATTGGAAAAGACTCTGATGCTGGGAGGGATTGGAGGCAGGAGGGAAAGGGGACGACAGAGGATGAGATGGCTGGATGGCATCACCAACTCGATGGACGTGAGTTTGAGTGAACTCCAGGAGTTGGTGATGGACAGGGAGGCCTGGAGTGCCACAATTCATGGGGTTGCAAAGAGTCGGACACAACTGAGCAACTGAACTGAGCTGAACTGATGAATAGGATGAGTCTGTAATAACCATGGTGTTGGCACTAAGTCAGGAGAGTCAGGGGAGGACACAACTGAATTTTTTTAAGTGTGTTTCTAACTAAATAATTTTATTAGGTTTTTTAGGGGTGGTAATTTCTCTCAGAAAATAATATTGAAATCTACTGCTTATTAGTCAAAAATATTGTGTTCATTTAAAAATGTAATATGATTTTAAAATTCCGTAAATTACAGTAGAGGGAATGGCTGTTCAGTTGAGCAAATAGTGACTACCCATATGTGACAGGCATTCTGATAATTATTTGGGATGTAAAAATGAGGATACAAATGTTTCTACCCTTAAGAAGTTTATAGTATAGACATAATGAGTGATTCGTTAGTGAATATCTATAACAGTGCAAATAAAAACATGTACAAAGTTCAGAAAGAGTACAGAGGAAGGTAGGTTTAATTCATTGTGAAGGGCTTAGGGGTTGCCTCACAGAAAATGATGTCTGAGAGAGTTTTGAATGTTGAATAGACATTGTTAGGTGAACAAGTAAAGAGAGCCATAGGAAGGAGAAAATAACAATATGCAAAAGCACAGTAGTGAAGCATACCTAGGAAAAGATTTATATGCCATCTCAGCGTAGGTTAATATTTCACCTTCAGTGGTATCAAGTATGAGAAGTACCGAGTAAAAAAATAATCATAATTATTGATTGTGAATTATGAATTGATGAATTAATGGTAATGATGAATTATTTAGACTTTTAGCAAATATTGATGAATTATTTAGGCTTGTAGCAAACATTAGAGAACAGTGTATGTTCATATATCCTCAAACAAAAGCATATAAATGCATGAATACCTATATATAAGAGTTTTCTCATATAAGTTTTAACCAATTAGGTGTCAAGATTTACTCTATGATTGATGTTTTCTTTACTTGTATATTCCTAGAACCTAAAACGGTGCCAGGCAAATAACAGCACTTAGTAAATACTTATTGGCTGGTTGGTTGGGTGGACGGATGGATGGATGGGTACACTTCAGCAATTTAAAGGTGAAATTTGAGTTTTCTGAATTCCACTTTTCCAATATAGCCTGCTGCTGCTGCTAAGTCACTTCAGTCGTGTCCGACTCTGAGCGATCCCATAGACGGGCAGCCCACCAGGCTCCCCTGTCCCTGGGATTCTCCAGGCAAGAACACTGGAGTGGGTTGCCATTTCCTTCTCCAATGCATGAAAGTGAAAAGTGAAAGTGAAGTCGCTCAGTTGTGTCCAACTCCTAGCGACCCCATGGACTGAAGCCTACCAGGCTCCTCCATCCATGGGATTTTCCAGGCAAGAGTACTGGAGTGGGGTGCCATTGCCTTCTCCCCAGTATAGCCTACTTGATGCTAATTGGACTAATTTTTGTGAATTGTGTTTGTTTGTTTAGTTGCTAAGTCATGTCCAAACTCTTTTTGTAATCCCATGGACTGTAGCCCGCCAGGCTCCTCTGCCCATGGAATTTTCCAGGCAAGAATACTTGAGTGGGTTGCCATTTCCACCTCTAGAGGATCTTCTCAACCCAGTCATCTCCTGCATTGGCAGGCAGATTCTTTACCACCAAACCACCAAGGAATCCCAATAGTTTACCATTAAAGCAAAAATGAATAACTTTTCCAGTTTCTGGATAAAATTTAAAATACATGTACATGTTAGGGACAAAATTAATGTCTTTTTTGTAATGATTTCATCTATAAATGAACCTAAAGATTCAACAAAAATAATAGACACCACAGATATACAAAATAAATCATTAGTATTTTAAAAGTGAGCAATTTCATTTGACACTGAAACAAGCATGAAAATATTTTAATTAACTTTTCTAGCTCTAGATTCAGAGAAGGCAATGACAACCCACTCCAGTACTCTTGCCTGGCAATTCCCATGGACGGAGGAGCCTGGTAGGCTGCAGTCCATGGGGTTGCTAAGAGTTGGACACGACTGAGCGACTTCGCTTTCACTTTTCACTTTCATGCATTGGAGAAGGACATGGCAACTCACTCCAGTGTTCTTGCCTGGAGAATCCCAGGGATGGGGGCGCCTGGTGGGCTGCCATCTCTGGGGTCGCACAGAGTCGGACACTACTGAAGTAATTTAGCAGCAGCAGCAGCAGCTCTAGATTATCTCTAGTTTAGGCAAAGAGATGTTAATAGTCTGTTTGGACACAAAGAGAAATCTGTTCTACTAAAGTTGACTTATGGTCCTGCACTACAGAAACAAGGGTAGAGTGGGAATTCTTTCTTTCTCAGTCAGCACTGATTCTAGCAAGCAATGGAGACAGGATAAAGAAGGATACTGTGCCCCTGGCTGCTTTTTAGCAACTAACTGAGCCAATCCCTAATGGTCCTATAATTTTACGGAAGACATTTTCTTAGAAGAAATTACTATAGTGCCCAGAAACCATCCCACTTCTGATTATTAAGGATTCAACATATCCCAGCAATCATGTGTAGGCACCAGAGATCCTGAGAACATTCTTGAAATTATTTTAAAACTCAAGATTGATGTAGCAAGGCTTATGTAGAAACTGCAGAGTCTAAAAGAGACTTATCTAACATCCTCCCATTAAAAAGCTTCCCTCATTACATGATGCTTCCTGTTTTTCCCCAGGCTAAGTTTTGAATCAAGGCTTATGGTTTTGAACAAATATAGGAGGAAGGAAAGTTGACCTATCCATGAAGATCTTCTATAGATGTGTTGAATTATGAGATCACTCACAGCCCATTGGTGTTTTCTTTTCCCCACCATCTTTTAATAATTATGCATTTAGTTAGTAAAATAGCAAGAAACTGTCCAGGAGACCAACATTCTAACATTGTCTGGCTCCTGGCATTTCTCCATTTGAGCAGATTGAAGTTATTGCTTTTACTGGTTGCTACCTCTTTATTGGCTTTTCTAAAAGGGGCACAAGATTAACTTTGTCCAAATCACTTGGGGAGCATTTTAAAGATGCAGCATCCTGTGCCCCTAGACCTGCTGATTCCAAGTTTCTGGAAGTAGTGTTGGGAATTTGTGTTTATGCAATTTTAAAACTTGTAAAAGCAATACACATACATGATACAAAAAAATGAAATATTTATAATGCATTAAAACCTCTTGTGTCCTGCCCCTGTTATCTCAATTCAACAGCTCTAGAAATGACCTCTATGTACTTTCTTTTAGAAAAAGATGAAGCTTTAACTCCTGTATCCCTCACCTGCTCTCCTCTAGTTTCCCAACTGAGTTTTACAACTACTTTCAGTAATATTTGTACAAGTTTTGCATTATCATGGCTCTGTAAACTTGTTCGCTGACCCCAGTGGTGGTATATCATTAATACATTTTTTTCCCTGTAAACGGCTTTGTGGAGTTTTACTTTGTCTTTCTTTCTTTCTTCTTTTTGGCAATATCTTTCTTAAAATGATGCTTTTCCCTTCTGACTTCCCTGGTGGCTCAGAGGTAAAGAGTCTGCATGCAGTGCAGGAGACATGGGTTCTATCCCTGGGTTGGGAAGATCCCCTGAAGAAGGAAATGGCAACGCACGCCAGTATTCTTGCCTGGAGAATCCCATGGACAGAGGAGCTTGACAGACTACAGTCCATGGGGTCCAAGAGTTGGACATGACTTAGCAACTAAAGCACTTTTTCCCTCAAAGCACAAACACGCTAGGTTCTTAGAGGGTCCTTGTTTTTCTGGGCATCATTTGTCCTCCTGCTCCTCTCTGGGCTCGCTTCTTTCTATCATGTCTCTCCTAAGCAGAGTTCAGGCTTCCCTGGTAGCTCAGATGGTAAAGAATCCACCTGCAATGCAGGAGACCTGTGTTTGATCCCTGGGTTGGGACAATCCCCTGAAGTACGAAATGACAACCCACTCCAATATTCTTGCCTGGAGAATTCATGGACAGAGGAGCCTGGCAGGCTACAATCCATGGGGTCACAAAGAGTCGGAAGCAACTTTCACATCACTTCACTTCAAGCAGAGTCCACTGTTATCTGTAGCTATATCTTATTTTGTCATGGATACTCATTTTATGCTAACACAGTGCTCATATGTCTTGCAATCTTTGATTGTCTATATTTAAAAGTTAAATACTGAACAGGTTGCTTGGGAGTTCTGCATCTGTGACAAGGTTTGAAGACTGGTCACATTTTACCTGAGGCTCTTAGGCAGGAGTGGAATAGAAAGTCCATTAAATAGGTTCTTTTTTTTTTTTTTGGAGACACCCTCATCTCTGACTTGAGGTAGGTGGTAAGAGCTTTCCATGCAGATGTAGCAGGGCAGATTGTCTATATACTGAATTGTCCAAAAAGATCGTTCGGGTCTTACTGCAACATCATGTGGAAAAATCCCAAACTAATTTTTTGGCCAACCCAATGCTTATATCTGATGTTTCCTAATCCCAAGCCTTTCTGCGATTCTGCAAAGCAACTGAGAGTCCTTGTCCATGTTTTTCTTTCCTCCAAAAGCATACTAGAACAGAAATCAGCACATTATTTCTATAAAGGGTCAAGTAGTAAATATTTCAGAGAAGGCAATGGCAACCCACTCCAGTACTCTTGCCTGGAAATTCCCATGGACAGAGGAGCCTGGTAGACTGCAGTCCATAAGGTAGCAAAGAGTCGGACATGACTGAGCAATTTCACTTTCACTTTTCACTTTCATGCATTGCAGAAGGAAACGGCAACTCACTCCAGTGTTCTTGCCTGGAGAATCCCAGGGACAGGGAAGCCTGGTGGACTGCCATCTATGGGGTCGCAGAGAGTCAGACACGACTGAAGCAACTTAGCAGCAGCAACAGCAGCAGTAAATATTTTATTGTGGACCAGCTGGTCTCTGTCACAGCTGTTGATCTCAATCATCGTGAAATGAATATGGGTGTGCTCCAATAAAACTGTATTTACAAATACAGGCAGCAGCAGGCTTTGCTTCGTGGGCAGTAGTTTGCCAGCCACTGCTCTAGAATATACCTTCCAAAGCCATAAGACATCAGTTATCATGTCTTTATCCACATTCCGTATTCTAAAATTCTCTTGAGCTGTCTTGTTTTATAAGGGCCCCTTCTGTCACAATGGTTCTTCTTCTTTTCTCTTCATTGCTGTAGGTTTATTCATTTTAAAGTCTTTGTTAATATATACTTTATTGAAGTGTAGTTGACTTACAGTGTTTCATGTGCACGGAGGGTGATTCATTGATACATACACACATATATTATTTTTGAGATTATTTTCCATTATAGGTTATTACAAGATCTTGACTATAGTTCCCTGTGCAGTACAGTAAACCTTTGTTTGTTTTTGTATATCTGTTTTTTTTTAAGATGTGTAAGTCTTTGTTAAAGGGGATCGCCGCATATGTTCAGTCCATCATCTTGAACTACAAGTCTTTGAATCTGCATTATTATAGCTACTGAAGTCCGAGAACCACCACAAGTATTGGTAGCAGGAAGTCTCCTTTCCCTCTTACTGTACAGCTCAGTAAACATTCTCCATCCCAGCCTGACCCTCTCTCAAACAAGCCTATGCTCAGAATTGTTTTGAAAGAGTATTTATGAATATTCCTGGGGACTAACTTTTGGGATAGAATTGGTGGCTAGTAGAACAAAGCAGATTAATCTTTATCTTTCATGTCAGGTCAGCATATAGAACTATGAGCAATTTCTCATCCTTTGAGATTTTAACATTCTGAGGTACTCTATCTCATGATTGCATTCTCTGAAATCTTAGTTACCTTTTTGCTTTCTAGGGAACAGCAAAGATTAACCTAGGGCCATGAATGCTCTGTGAACAGATGACTGCCAGACTCTCAGTGTGACAGCTATTACACCTTTAGGGACCCCCTTCAGTGCTCAGACGGTAAAGTGTCTGTCTGCAGTGCAGGAGACCCGGGTTCGATCCTGGTTTGGGAAGATCCCCTGGAGAAGGAAATGGCAGCCCACTCCAGTACTCTTGCCTAGAAAATCCCATGGACAGAGAAGCCTGGTAGGCTACAGTCCATGGAGTCACAAAGAGCTGGACACGACTGAGCGACTTCACTTTCAGTAACAAATCTCCTCTTCATGGTTATCTGATGGTTTTCCACCCCACCCTACCACAGTGTTCTTCGGCCTTCCATAACCATTATTAGGGAGAAGGCAATGACAAGCCACTCCAGTACTCTTGCCTGGAAAATCCCATGGACGGAAGAGCCTGGTAGGCTGCAGTCCATGGGGTCGCTAAGAGTCAGACACGACTGAGCGACTTCACTTTCACTTTCCACTTTCATGCATTGGAGAAGGAAATGGCAACCCACTCCAGTGTTCTTGCCTGGAGAATCCCATGGACGGAGAAGCCTGGTAGGCTGCAGTCCGTGGGGTCGCACAGAGTCGGACACGACTGAAGCAACGCAGCAGCAACCATTATTAGCTTCTTAGCAGTTTGATAAAATCCTAGAGTTGTTCATTAAACATCTCCTGGGAAAAATATATATGAATGAGAAAGCTTAAGAGTCAGTTCAGAAGTGTTTTCTGTGTCTCGTTTTCCTGCCTCAAAATCAACTTATGCCTAGGGCAGACTTCCTTTTGAATTTTGAGCAAACACGTGTTGGTCTTTCCCATGATGCCTCTCTTATTGACTTGCTGCCTTATAAAAACATTCTAGTGAATCAGCCAGTTCTTCATTACCACCCACCTCCACAGACAAGTGTTCATATTTAGGTGATGTGAACCACATAGATGGTCCTGTCAATTGCCAGAAGCAAAGTAACGCAATATTATTTTTTCTATTATTTGAAGTATCTGTTTAGTTTTCTAGTACCACATCACAAACCATACACAAACTCAGTGCTTTAGATGCACAATCAATCAAACATTTGCTCATGATTAAACTGGCTTAGAACTCAACATTCAAAAAACTAAGATCATGGCATCCAGTCCCATCACTTCATGGCAAATTGATGGGGAAACAATAGAAACAGTGACAGACTTTATATTCTTGGGCTCCAAAAATCACTGCAAATGGTGACTGCAGCCATCAAAATAAAAGAAGCTTGCTTCTCCCTTGGAAGAATATCTATGACAAACCTAGACAGTGTATTAAAAAATAGAGACATCCCTTTGCCAACAAAGATCTGTATAGTCAAAACTATGGTTTTTCCAGTAGTCTTGTATGGATGTGAAAATTGGAGTATAAAGAAAGCTGAGTGCCGAAGAATTGATGCTTTTAAACAGTGGTGTTAGAGAAGACTCTTGAGAGTCCCGTGGACTGCAAGGAGATCCAACCAGTCAATCCTAAAGGAAATCAGTCCTGCATATTCATTGGAAGGACTGATGCTAAAGCTGAAACTCCAACACTTTGGCCACTTGATGTGAAGAACTGACTCATTTGAAAATACCCTGATGCTGGGAAAGATTGAAGACAGGAGGAGAAGGGGACGACAGAGGATGAGATGGTTGGATGGCATCACCAACTCAATGGACATGAGTTTGAGTAAACTCCAGGAGTTGGTGATGGACAGGGAAGCCTGGCACGTTTAGGTCCATGGGGTGTGTACAGACACAACTGAATGACTGAACTGAACTGAACTGATTCATTGGAAGGACGGATGCTGAAGCTGAAGTTCCAATACTTTGGCCACCTGATGCGACAAGCTGACTCATTGGAAAAGACCCTAATGCTGGGAAAGATTGAAGGCAGGAGAAGAAGAGGGCAACAGAGAATGAGATGGTTAGATGGTATCACTGACTCAATGGACGTCAGTTTGAGCAAACTGCAGGAGGTAGTAAAGGACAGGGAAGCCTGGCTTGCTGCAGTCCATGGAGTCAAAAAGAGTCAAACATGACTGAGAAACTGAACAATAACAAATGCTTTCTTGCCTGGAATGGACTGTAGTTCTCATCTGTTCATCTCACACTGGGACTCCTGTGCAACCACCATCACTAGGAGCTCCCCTGGGGCTGGGATGTGTGAGGTGACTTCATTCACTGCTGATGCCTCTGCTGGGATGGATGCAACTCTTTGGGACTGGCATAGAATCTCTCTCTCCACATAGTCTTGACTAGTGGGGTGGCTGAATTTATATGGTGGCTTAGTGCTCCAAGACACCAAAAGAGAAAGCTGTCAAGCCTTTCAAGGCCTAGCCTGGAACTGGCACAATGTTATAAAATCAAGTCACATGTCAGCCCAGATAAAAAGGGAAGGAAACTAGGCCCCACATTTTAATGAGAGAAGTGGCAGGAAAAAAAACATTCCCGGTTTCATCTACTGCAGTTTCCTTCCTATGGCTTCTTTGTTTCAGAATTCCTTGAGTTATTCAGGTTCCCTGAGAAAATTATCTTTGACTTTCATGGGCACTCTACCTTCTTTCAGTCTTCTGGGAGGTGTTAATAATGCTTTTGCCTTCCAGTTCTCTACTGTTCTATGAATAAATAATAGTGAATTATAATGTCACATCCAGAGATTATGAGCAGCAAAATCACCAGGCCTCTAGCTCTGTCTTTCTAATAAAAATAAAAGAGGCGGTCTCAGCAATTTATTTTGAAAGATCTTCAAAATATTCACTCAGATCCAAGTTAGGTAAGTTTCTAAATGACCCCTTGATATTAACATCATTTTTGCCTTTTTTAGACATTTATGAGCTTTAGATACTTCCAAAGAATCTTGTACCCAATAAAACCTAGAAAATGAAATTGAATTTCTAGCCAACTGACCAATACTAATATCTCCAGCAGAGAAGAAAAAAACTGTGCTTGTTTTTTTCGTCACAGTATGTTTACTCTTGGTTCTTTCTAAGCACACTTGAGTTTCAGAACCTTACTTCATTTTGTTGAAATCCTAATATTTCCACTGCTAGTGATATATCCTTCAGGTCAATAACGACATCTCACAGCGAGGGTTGGAGCAACACTACACACTTTCTATCCACTATTCTTCTTTTATATTGATACGCAGATGATACAGATGTCATAGTTGATAAAATACTTGATCTTGGCTACAAACCGAACCACTTGAAAAAATTTATTGCACCCGTTCTCAAAATCACACCATGCTTCAATAACTTATTTAGTTTGTTTGTTTTTATTTTTTTTTAGGTATGAAATTTCTATTTTATTTATTTATTTAATTTTTTTTACTTTACAATATCTTATTGGTTTTGCCATACATTGACATGAAAGGAATTTGTAACCCAAATAAATGCCATTGCAGTGTTTCTTTTGTTTTTTTACATACTTCTATCTTTTCTCTCATTGTGAATGCCTATACAGTGCTCTTTATACTGTCTTCATATAAAATCACAGTTTAGATAAAAACTCACTTGAGAAGGGATAACTACTGTACAAGTCCTATCCTAGTTCTCATCTGTGCCCCAGGATTAAGAACTCGATTCCCATTTTAACAAAGTTGTAGGAGAAGGCAATGGCACCCGACTCCAGTACTCTTGCCTGGAAAATCCCATGGACGGAGGAACCTGGTGTGCTGTAGTCCATGGGGTCGCTAAGAGTTGAACACAACTGAGTGACTTCACTTTCACTTTTCACTTTTATGCATTGGAGAAGGAAATGGCAACCCACTCCAGTGTTCTTGCCTGGAAAATCCCAGTGGGATTTTCCTGGTGGGATGCCGTCTATGGGGTCGCACAGAGTCGGACACGACTGAAGTGACTTAGTAGTAGTAGTAGTAGTAGTAGTAGTAGTGGTGGTGGTAGCAAAGTTTGCTACTTTTTTTTCCTAGCTTCAGTACTGAGATCCATTTGGATGTCATACAGTAATTATGATATTCATGACCATTGTGTCTACTAACATCATGGCAGTCAATGCAGTTAAGTGTGCTTTGTCACATATTATTTGTTAGCTGTTCTTCACCAAAACTTCACATGAATTTGCAGTACAGGTTCACTGGCCCACTAGGAGCTCAAGGAGAAAGTGGGAGGAATCTCCACTCGGCCTGAGAGCAGAGCTCAGGATAGTGCTAGATATCCTTATACCAGGGATGCTGTTTAGAGTACCCTTATTGGATACAAAATTGGCATTTTAAAAGTTGGAATGTTTGCTATTTACATTTAACAGAAATGGACTGGAGATTATAGGGTTAACATTTTTACACTTGCTCTGTGGAGGAAGTTGTTGATTGTCAGTATAAATATACTGACAGTGAAAGGTGTTCAGCCTAATTTAGATGCATTTGAAATAAAGGTATTATCTAAATGCAATTAAGAAGTTTTATCTTTTTAGGTCTGAGGCCAAGATAGCCAATACTCTTGCATATAAGTGAACTAAAAGTATCCAGATAGATAACAGAGATTTACCAGATTCTGGAATCTGGATTGGCAGATGTGTTCTTATAGACAATGTCAATTCTTCCAGTTCCTGCTACTCTCTCTCCCTTCACTAATTGAACTGTGCCTTTGGTTCATCAGGAAACAATCTGCTTTTATAAAAGATGCTTATTTTTATCTTACCCATCCAGCAGATGAATTGTAATCTCTTGCTATTTACTACCCTTACCCCGACCCACTATAAGCTCTCTGAGGTCAGGAACTGTGTCTGATTTGATCATTAACCAACCCCCAGGCTTATTTCACTACCAGATATATAGCAAATATTCAACTTGATGAAATAGTGCAGTGAGTCTATGCAGCACTGATGTGCTTACATTAACTACTGTGGAGGTATGTGATTTGCTGTTGTATCATAGATTCCTCTGTGATTATTTATGTGTCTTTTAGATAGTTAGCTAAAGCTTTTCTTTTATAGTTTAACCAAACATTTCACTAGATGAATTATCTACATTTAAAGTACTTAGGGCACAACATATGGAATTGCTCAAAATAATAGTCATTATTAATATATTTTTAGAACAATTTTCTACAAAATTGAAAGAAGCCTTAGCATTTTAGGCATAATAGATGTATGAAAAGATCTGTGAACAGCTTAAACTATTCCCCCTTTGTACCCAGAAACTAAAATGATTCTGCCTGAATACATGACAAAACAACTCTTGCTTCTTTAAATAGTTTTTGATTTAAAGAAAATAACCAAAATTTTCAGAATTGCGGTGCCATGTTGACAACCTTTATTGTGCTGATAGACTGGCAGCTGAAATACTATAGTCAACCTCTTATGTGTGCACATACAACTGAAAATTATGCTGTGTACCTTTGGGGTATGTCATAGGATTCCCTGGTGGCTCAGTAGTAAAGAATCTGCCTGCCAATGCAGGAGACGCAGGTATGATCTCTGTGTCAGGAAGATCCCCTGGAGAAGGAAATGGCAACCTGCTTCAGTGTTCTTGCCTGGGAAATCCCATGGACAGAGGAGCCTGGTGGGCTACAGACCATGGGGTCGCAAAGAGTCAGACATGACTTAGCAACCAAACAACAGCAGTGAGGATTCTAACACATATGCTAGACATGTTTTAGGAGAGTCAGTAACCTAATCTTCATTTGTTTAATGATGGTTCCTCATTTTTTTATTTATTATAACCCCTTCAAAAAAAAAGCATGTCAATCTTGAGTCACAGCAAATAAAAAGAAAAGCCTAGTAAGGGTAAGGTAGTTGGAAAATATATGAGGCAAGATATAAATATTTCTGTTGAGAGAATAATACACCTGAATTAAATAGGGTGATGGTATATATTCCTACAGATTCTCACATGGGCTTGTAAGTGTTCAATGAAGAGTTTGATTGTAGATACACACACATATATATCATCATTTACAGATATATGTGCAATGAAAGTGAGAAAAAGAAGCAATAAATATGTCTTTCATTGTTTCATCAGCTTAGATCTGAGTTCATAATTATAAATCTCTTAGCATTCTAAGCCAGAAGACTTTACTGAAGTCAATAGGAGATAAATTACCATGCAGACCTTTGTTTATAAGTGTATTTCTTCTGGTTTTTGCAAGCTGCCAGTGAAATTACAGATGAAGTGTGCTGGAGTCTGCAAATATCAAAACTGCTACAGCTGCAGAGACATTGTTCCTGTATCCAGTGTAATTAGCGTGCCTCTCACATGCTCCAGCTGAGGATTTGCATGAACTGACAGGAGCACACGCAGTAAATCTTGTGTCATCATCTAATTTACTGCTTTGTTTGAAATATCCAACCCTGTAAGGTGAATTTTGCATTTCTTAAGGGTGAAAACTATTGTCAGAAGGAAAACATTTCACCACATATACGAGATATTGACAAAAGAAGTGGGAACTTTGTTTTGTGAAACCAAGATTAATAACCCGGAAATGTCTTTCTCCATATCAACACCTTTGTATATTTCTCCTCTCTTTGTTTTGAAGTGTTGGGTCCTGAAACTTTCACTTCTGTTGCTTCTTTCTTTCTTTTTTTCCTATTTTTTCACCTGAAAAAAAGAACACTGGATATATTTTCTTCCATTTTCTTAGAATGAAAATTTTTTCCATGGAAAAAACTGACTTAGATTGTTCCATCTCTGAATTTATTAAGAAGCACTTAATATTCTTTTTAAATTAAGTTTTATTATTTTGTATTGGAGTAGAGTTGATTTACAATATTATGTTAACCAGGTATACAGCAAAGTGATTCAGTTATACATATATCCATTCTTTTTCTGATACTTTTCCCATATAGGTTATTACAGAATATTGAATAGAGTTCCGTGTGCTATGCAGTAGGTCCTTGTTGATTATCTATCTAATATAAAGCAGTGTGTATATGTAAATATACTTTTAACCATAATGATAGACAAACAATCAGTATATTACAGCACTGGCATTTTCTCAGTGGAGTTTCTCATGGGTTTGTATGAAATTGTAATGCTGGATTAACACGTAAAAGCTTTCAAGTGTTACAGGAATGAGCTTAAAGTGTGTATGTGGGGGTGTGTTTGTGTGGTGTGGTATGGTGTGTGTGTGTGTGTGCGCAAGCGCGTGCGTGTGTATGGGTAGGGTGGAGGGACTTAGATGCAGCAAGAGCCAAGAGTCTGGGTTACAGGCATCCAACCTGCACACAGGGAACATTCCTGGAAAACAAGGTCCTGGGACTTTCTGGTCATTGACATTTGCCCACAGGCTACATCAGTGGTGACAGGTGTAATCTCAGAATTTACAAAGTAAAACCTCATGTATAAATTAAGAGATAGGGAATTGTTTTCCATGTTTTTCATCAAAGCTGAGTCCTTGAGAATTTTTTTAACAAAATGCAAAGGTCATTTTTCCTTTGGAAAAAAAAAAAACAAAACCTACCTGCCATTTCCTAGAGAAAAGGTGACATTTTTCTATGAAAAGGAGACATTTTGCCCAGAGGCAAGTGCGGGCAGTTTCTGGGATTGCCTGACAGTGAGTTGACATAAGAGCACGGCAAGATGCTGTGCCTCTGGCAGAAATGACATTTTCCTCCCTGTTCAGTGTTGGCAGATTCTAAAAAATACAAGTCTGATTTTTTTGTGGTAATTCTCCCGGTCTCTTATTGATGTGTGCAGCAGCATTACTAATTAATGTTATGAACACACAGTGTGCTGAGACGAGCAGGGCTTGTACAAAGATGGCAGGCTGGCCACTGAGCCCTGAGACTGAAGTATGGGGATTTCCACGGGACTTCTAGCACTGATTTCTATCACTGACACATCTAGTTCTGTTTCACAGTCTACCTAGCACCTCATTGCACAGCAACAGTATTCCCCTCTATTAATAATTATTCAAAATAGATATATCTACCTGCTCGTTCATGTATTCAGTGAGCTTTATAATGGGATGTTGAGGGATACTCTTTATTAAGTTGGCACTGGGGCCTATAAGCCTCCCTTGGGGCCGCTATGGAACGACCTCACCACAGTCAACCACTCCACTCTCACTCTAGTCTGTATAAAGAGAAGCTGGAGAGGGGAAAGAAGAGCCTCCAGAATAGTTGTCTTTATGTGAGAGTCAGTGTTTGTGTGTATAGGTAATCCCATGATCTCCACCGGAGAGGGGCGTTTCCTGTCCCCGTCTCAATCCAAGTGAAGGGCATGCCCTAAGGGCATCATTCATTGAAACTAGAGTTGCTTGAAAGAAGGAGAGTTGATGGTTTGATCCCAAATCAGACATCTGCTTGGGGTCAGTGGACTTGCTTCCTTTGCCAGTTAGAAGAAGAAGTGAATCGGGAGCTGGCAGGATAGAGAGAGAAAACACAGGGAAACCACTGCAGCCTCGTGTCCGCACGGCAAGAGTGTGCAGGTTTTCTATGGCTGAAGTGATTGTGAGGAAGAGACCCTGACCGAACGCTGCTAACTTTCACATACCACTCAAGAGAGCTGCTACCAGTCAAGGAAACCTGGTGTCAACAGGCTAGGCAGTGCAGGCTGGGTACCATGGGGGTGAAGGAGGTCAAGCTTCAGCCAAATAGTGCAGTGACCCTAGGATGAATCCACAGATTGACCCTATGAGAGAGCCAGCCACTGACTACCTGCCATTTCAGTGACCAGTTACCATTCACTAAACAAAGAGCTGCAACTGGCACCAAGAAAGAATGCCATTGCAGCTAACTAAATAAAAAACCCCTTCTCTCTGCAGATAACACACACTGGAAGAATTAGACCTTGAAGAGTAAAGGAAGGAAGAGGGGATGCCCAGAGGTGGACCATGTCTCCCCCACCTCAAAGCTATAAGGGTCCCAGTACAAGCCCAGGCAGATGGTAGGAAAGGAAGAGATTTAAATCAAGTTGAAGCGTTAACAAGACTGCACATGCGATAACCAAAAGTGACTTAAAAGTTAAGAATTTTCCCAAGCCATTATCAAGGAATGGGAAAGGGACCTGAAAATAGTAACCATAGAAAAAAATTACTTCAGATGCTGATTCCCGCCCCCACCCCATGTACCCAGATGATTCTGTTTAATAAACGGGTGTGTACCCACCATGCATCAGCCAGGCTTTCATCCTGAGGGCCCGTGGATGAATAAGCCTCTGCCATTAAGGACACGTGTCTGGTAAAGTAGTGGAAGTATGTGAGCAATTTCAAGTGGCACCTGGAGATAAATACTGAAAGGAACATGTACTGCTGAGGGAGCACAGAGGAATGAGTCTCCCACAGGAGGAAGGCAAATGGGGAGAAGCCAGGGAAGACTTCACAGAGGAAATGTGATTCAGAGACCTGAAGGGAGGTTATGAATGTATCAGCCATGCCCAGTACGGGGAGTATGTTGTGCAAAAGTGCAGGCATCCATTCATTCAGCAGGCGCATATGGGAGCTTTTACTATGAGTCCGGACTTGTGCCAGATACGATCCCAGTTTATAAACCCAAATCTCAGGGACATGCAAAACCCCGGGCTGTTTGTTATGCCTTAAACCTAGGAGGCAGCAGAGAAGGAAAATGGAGCAGAAGTTGGAGTGAAAGGCTACAGAGAGCTTCATGTGGAAGGAAACTTTAAAACATGCTTGGGAGGCATGGAGGGGCTTATAAGCAAGGGAGCAACCTGATCAAATGTGCATTTTTAGAAAGTTAACACTGGAGTCTGTATAAAGTATGAATTATAGAAAAATAGGAGTCAGAAGAGAAGTTAAAATGTGTGCGAGCTCTTCCATTTGCCACTCTAAACTCACCTCCCTCTGGTTTCCTTCATGGACTCCACCAGCAGGCTTCCTTGCCCTAGAGCGCTCAGCTGGGGAAGAGGCAGCTGGCCATCAGAGAAGGAGGTTTTGGCATTTAGTGCCTTGGGCCCTTGGCTGCTATGCTGTTGTGTACTGAGTATCTGTGCTTTTGAAGTCCCGGCTCTAATGACCATGGGAGGAGAAAAAGGAAATAAAATGGCAAGTATCTGGACAATAGAATCAGTGTTCTTGTCTGAGCGGATGAGAGAGTGGAGAGTCAAGTGTGTTTGTGTGTTTGGCTTTCACGCTTGAGCAACTAGGTGGACTGCGGTACCTTTAATACTGAAAGAGAAACAAGTTTAGAGGGTTTTAATGATTCTTAAGGCATGAGGAATAAGGCTAAGTTGGAAAATATGTAAACAAAGCTTATATGTATAAGGTTTATGTCCATTGAGAGCTTCCCTGGTGGCTCAGACAGTAAAGAATATGCCTGCAGTGTGGGAGACCTGAGTTCGATCCCTGGGTTGGGAAGATTCCCTGGAGAAGGGAATGGCAACCCACTCCAGTATTCTGGCCTGGAGAATTCTATGGACAGAGGAGCCTGGCAGGCTATAGTCCATGGAGTCACAAAGAGTCAGACACAGCTGAGCAACTTTCACTTTCACTTGCACCCATTAAGTTCAGTATCTGTAAATTCTCATCAAAGACATTGAAGTTCTCAGTTCTACAATTTCCATTTCTTCATTGAGTGTTTTATGATTCCCGTTTTGATTCCTTCTCAGGAAGAAGTGGTAGCAGTAGGATTCATTTTATATTGCCAGCAAAGTCTATACTGTTAACAACTCAGTGGGATGGGAGAGGGGAGGGTTTACATGCCAAAGTCTACAGCATAGAGAATGCATAGTGCTTCAGACACTGACTAGCTGCCAAGAGGAAGATGGAGCAGCCTTGTTTTCCACCAAATTCTCCTAGGTTTTTCCAGATGGGAGAATAACCACAAATGAGTGTTATACAGAGAGAGATTTTGATTTATTTTAAAAATAGCTTAATGACAAAGCTACCATGCAATGGAATGGGTTGTCTGACTAATAATAATATTCATTCACTGAGAGTTTCATGCACTCTGCCAAACTCTTAAAACATAATATCTCATTTAATCTTTACAATAACCCTGCAGTGTAAATACCATTATTTATAATTTTATTCTAATTCTAATTATTTTAACTTAAGTCCAGAAAAGTTTAGAAACTAGCCCAAGCTCGCATCGTCAATACACAGTAAGGCTGAGATTCAGCCCCTTTACTGACCATTGACCACTGTACTACTGCCTACTGGGAGACTAGTCAGCCCCTCATCCCCCAGAATTGGGAGTTTAATCAGTCTGAATAAGCACTTCTCAGGTGCTTCTGCTCTGGCTGGAGGCTGAACCACATGGCTCATAAAGTTGTCCTCTCTTGGGTGTAGTGTCCTGTGGTCCTCCTCTTCTGCGCTCTCTCACTTTCACCACCACCCCGCAGGCTGTTAACTTTATATACATTATATGTGTTTTGTGTATGTATGCGTTCAATTTATTCTGTTAAACAAGTCCATATTTTTTATTAACAGGAAAAGATATTTAGGGAAAGTTAGAAAAAAAATCTGTTCCCTTTTCACTAAACCCATATAACTGTCTGCATATCCAATATACCTCTCTCTGGCTGGCTAAAAAGAAAACTTCAAGGTCAATGCACAGAAATCATGATACTTTATGATAGAATGTTTTTCCTTGCCATATGCCTGAATGTTTTTCTGGGAGAAAGCCAGCATATAAATATCTTGTAGTCATTTCACATGTTTCACCAGGAAATGATATCTTTTGTTATTAAGAAGTACTGAATTAAAGGTGTTTCAGAACTTCCTGGAACAAGACCTATGAAGTAATATGTTTCAAATATGTCACTTAGATAGACAGGTTATCTAAGCACAGAACATAGAGCTCTGAGAAGATTTCTCATGATCATTGCAGTTCCGGTGAAACTATCTTCTGTGAAAAGAAACCTGTGAATATGTAAAACTGGCCGAACTACTTAGACTAAGGTGTAATGAAGTAGGATTTCAGGGCAGGTCTCTGAGGCTCCTAATTCCAAACTACCTCCTGGTTCAATTTCAAACCTGGGGCAGAAGAAGGACTATAGTGTTAGTTGAGACATGATCCCAAGAGAATTCACTTTTCCATAGGATGTAGAAAGATCTTTTTTGTTTTTAGTAATACATGAGTTCAAACATATGATGTCTCTTTTGCTCCAAGGAAAAAGCCTGAATGCCCTTTGCTCACATGGCTGAAATGTTGAAGTGGGGAATGAGGTACTCAGAGAAAAATCATTTACAGGAAGAGGATCATTACAGTTCAATACTGAGAATTCGCATCATACCCTGTTATTATCTGAAACCCAAGTATGTATCCGATATCCTTGCCCAGTAAACCACTGACATCATAGTATAAGATAGGTATATATAGTGACTATAAAAATATTTTGAAAACTGCAAAACAGCGCTTCAGTTATAAGTTAGTGTCAGGGTGGTTTTGCATTCACAAACATCTTAATATGCCACTTTTTCCATTGTAATTCACTGCATTGATGTGGGTGCTTATCTTTTCCCTTCGGGTGTTGTCAACCTGTCTAGTTAGATTATACACTCATTAGGTGGAGGCCAGTGGCTAATTCTGTGTTTAGTACAGAAATGATACACTGTGTTGGTATTTATTCATCCATAGTTTTCTGTTCTGGCTCAGCAGGGTGTAACAATACGTCTTCTCAGAGCTCACTGGAGTGAAAATTTCCCTGCAGAGGGTGAGAAGAAAGCAAGAAGGGCAAGTGGATTTTCATTCAACACTCAAAGAGTTCTTTTTAGTAGAGTGTGATAGCTAAGTCACTAAGCTATAGGATGGAAAATCAGCCTGGATAGATGTAAAAGGGAAAAATATGCAGGAGTTGTTTTATGCAGCACAGTTCAATTCCAAAAGAGCTGACAGTTTGTAGAGGCAAAAAAAAAAAGATATGTGTTATTCCATTTGGGGAAAAAAGCAAAGCAAATAATTCATATGTGGAACTTTTATGAGTGTCTCAGAACTGTTTAAGGAAAGCTAACTCAGTTTTCCTTGGAGAATAATGGGTGAAACAAGAGTAGGGAAAGTACTAATTTATCGAGTTTATAATTGAAAAAGAAAAAAACATATAACAAAACTCCAGGATTCAGAGATCATCAGTCCTGCAGCCAGCATCCCAGATTGCTCATCTGCTAGTCAATATAGTTTGTAAAATCTGTAGATATTTAGCAGTATCTACTGACTCTGAGATTAGAATTTAAGTTCTGCTCAAATTCTTAATCAAAAGAGTTTCACGGTTTCTTCTTTAGAATTGAATCCCTCTCGATTTGCAGTCAACTTTACCACCACTTCTTCTGGAGCTTTATTTGGCTTAATTGACAGTATCTGCTGAGGCAAAGACGGGGAAAACAAAATTGCCTACTTCCCATTGATTCTGTAAGAGTTTGATAGGTTAATAATAGAAAACTCTTCTAGCAACTCTCTTTTCAAAGGGTTACAAGGTTCTTTTTCTTCTCAGCTAGTAAGTAAAGCTTCCTTTCTGAAAATGCTATTAGCACCACTCGGAGTTCATAGGAACCAACTTAAGGATCTCAAAATGTTCAAAGAGCTTCTTCTCTAATCCCCTCAATGTAAATGGGAGGAAGGGTAGGAACTAAGTGCATCTGCATCAACACTGAAATTCAGGGTAAAAGATGAATTTTTATTTTTATGTACCCAATTTCATTCAGTTCCATTCAGTTGCTCAGTCGTCTCCGACTCTTTGCAACCCCATGAATCGCAGCACGCCAGACCTCCCTGTCCATCACCGACTCCCAGAGTTCACCCAGACTCAATGTCCATCAAGTCGGTGATGCCATCCAGCCATCTCACCTCTGTCATCCCCTTCTCCTCCTGCACCTAGTCCCTCCCAGCATCAGAGTCTTTTCCAATGAGTCAACTGTTCGAAGTACTGGAGTTTCAGCTTCAACATCAGTCCCTCCAGTGAACACCCTTTAGAGTGGACTGATTGGATCTCCTTGCAGTCCAAGGGACTCTCAAGAGTCTTCTCCAACACCACAGTTCAGAAGCATCAATTCTTCAGTGCTCAGCTTTCTTCACAATCCAACTCTCACATCCATACATGACCACTGGAAAAACCATAGCCTTGACTAGATGGACCTTAGTTGGCAAAGTAATGTCTCTGCTTTTGAATATACTATCTAGGTTGGTCATAACTTTCCTTCCAAGGAGTAAGCGTCTTTTAATTTCATGGCTGCAGTCACCATCTGCAGTGATTTTGGAGCCCAAGTCTGACACTGTTTCCACTGTTTGTCCATCTATTTCCCATGAAGTGATGGGACCAGATGCCATGATCTTCGTTTTCTGAATGTTGAGCTTTAAGCCAACTTTTCACTCTCCTCTTTCACTTTCATCAAGAGGCTTTTTAGTTCCTCTTCACTTTCTGCCATAATGGTGGTGTCATCTGCATATCTGAGGTTATTGATATTTTTCCTGGCAATCTTGATTCCAGCTTGTGCTTCTTCCAGCCCAGCGTTTCTCATGATGTACTCTGCATAGAAGTTAAATAAGCAGGGTGACTGGGCTAAAATTTGATGAAAAGTGAAAGTGAAGTTGTTCAGTTGTGTCTGACTCTTTGAGACCCCGTGGACTGTAGCCTATCAGATTCCTCCGTCCATGGGATTTTCCAGGCAAGAGTGCTGGAATGGATTGCCATTTCCTTCTCCAGGGGATCTTCCCGAAGAGAAAGGAAAACTTAAGTTTTTATTCATTGCTTGCAGTGCACCTTGGAAAACAAGAGAATAGAGACAACTTTGTATTTGAAAGTTTGTACATTTCCATCCAATAGAACAGCTCTAGGGGACAAAGGACCACTTTGTAAAAGAGATTATATGTTAGAATATGAGCAAGAAATATAATTTTAGTTTATTGTTAGTTTCTGGGTATATTTTAAATGCAGTTAAATATTCTAGTGAAATCTTATGTGCTTAATAGATTATATATCTATACTTATTTGCACAGCTGTAAAAACTTCAAATTTATTTTGAAAACTAAAAAAAGAAAAATAGCAAAATATTGTAGATAATCCTCCATCACTCATGACACAGATGGGCATCTAAGAAACTTCCCAGTGGACATCCTGGGACATACTGGTGAAAGTGCCCAACTCAAAGACTTTTGATGAAATGAAACATCTCTGAATGTGGAAATTGCAATGCTTCCATCATGAAAAAGATTTAATAGAAGAATATGTTTTGAAGTGAGCCAAGGAAAGTATAAGACATTGCTGAAACAAAGCAAAACCAGTACTGAGAAAGAAGGAGAGGAAGAAAGAGATAGGGAGAGAAAGATGACCATAGCCTCTTCCAGGAAATGAAGAACATACTTGCATACCTGCAAACTAATTCTAAAGTTTAAAACCTACTAAAATAAAATAAAATGGAGCAGAAATGAAGTAGAGGTTTGAAAAAAATAGTTCTGATTTTTTTAATTTCTTAGCATCTTAATGTATACTTAAGCTTTATTTGAATAGTTTGCAATTCTCAGTATAATAGAGTCTGAGCTAATTGGCTGAGAATTATAATATCCTTTAAAACAAGCTTCTGGCATAATGTCTGGTCTTCTCTAGGCCTATAATTATTGGTGTGTGTATGTGAGCA
This sequence comes from Bos taurus, assembly GCF_002263795.3. Classification (NCBI taxonomy): domain Eukaryota; kingdom Metazoa; phylum Chordata; class Mammalia; order Artiodactyla; family Bovidae; genus Bos; species Bos taurus. The sequence goes on from NC_037331.1 coordinate 42,949,232, forward strand.
AGGAACTATGTGATCCAGTTGGGCTCAATGGACTAGTAATAATACCCCTGATCAGTGTTTGAAACTTTCCAAGGAAGAACCCAGTGTGAATAGCATGACTAAATTCTATAGACAGCAGTGATTGTAAGAATTAAAGTGAATAAACAGGGTATGTGCACTCTATCATCAACTCTTCTTTCTGGGAAAATGGCAAAATATGCAACCCTGTCAAGTATATGCTAGTTAGCGTGAATCATTTTGGATGTGAGTTAACCATCTACAAATATCCAGATGAGGTTTCTCACTTAATACTAGGTCATATTATATAATGGTTTCACTTAATTGTGTGAAATAAAAATGCAAACTCTTAATTCCAAGTGGGAGACAATACAAAATGGAAACCAGAACAGTTGACTTGGAAACTTTGGAAAATCATTTCTTACTTTCTTGCCTTGGTATCCTCTGCCCAAAAATATGATGGTAAATTAGATTAGTTCATAGGTCCTCTCCAGCTGAATGACTGTGAGCCACACAGTGACAAACGCTGGTCTAGTAACAGTATAAAACTGTGGCCTTTAGATACAATGCCCAAATCAGTAAACTGGATAAAATTCATTTATTATAGAGGGGTATGCCCAGCAATTAACTCTGGGGATCAGTATTGAGTCCTCCAACAGAAACAACCACAGTAAGTTGAATATAGCCTAATAGAATCAAAACATAAATACCACCAAAGGCACAGTCAGCTAATTTTATAGTTCCTAATAAATATATACAGAAGAAACTACATAACAACATTAGCATCGAACATTTCATTATCCTGGAGCAAGACTTGGGCACACTACACTGTCACTATAATTGACTGAGGAAAGAAAGATGGTTAAAGTTAGCAAACAAAAGGCAATAGACTGAAAAACAGTTAACTCAGAGGCCAGAAAGCCTTATGTGGACATGCCTCTTGTTAACACTGATAAACTGTTAATGATGGAGCCAAACTTACAAAGTTATAGAACATGCTGCCCAGGGTTAGCTGTGAGTAATTTGTATTATAACTGATATTCATCTTGATACTCAGCCTACTTTTTCTGTGTGCTCTTCCTTTTTTTGTTCAGTCACTAAGTTGTGTCCTCCTCTTTGCAGCCCCATGGACTATAGCATGTCATGCTTCCCTCACCTTCACTATCTCCTGGAATTTGCTTAAATTCATGTCCATTAAGTCAGTGATGCCATCCAACCATCTCATCCTCTGTTGCCCCCTTCTCCTCCTGCCTTCAGTCTTTCCCAGCATCAGGGTCTTTACCAATGAGTCAGCTCTTCACATCAGACGACCAGAATATTGGGGTTTCAGCTTCAGCATCAGTCCTTCCAATGAATATTCAGGACTAATTTCCTTTAGGGTTGACTGGTTTAATTTCCTTGCAATCCAGGGGACTCTCAAGAGTCTTCTCCAGCATCATTGAAAGCATCAATTCTTCAGCGCTCTGTCTTCTTCGTGGTCTAACTCTCACATCCGTACATGACTACTGGAAAAACCATAGCTTTGACTATACAGACCTTTTTCAGCAAAGTGATGCTGTCTAGGTTTGTCATAGCTTTTCTTCTAAGGAGCAAGTATCTTTTAATTTCATGACTACAGTCACCATCTGCAGTGATTTGGGAGTCCAAGAAAACAAAATCTGCCACTGTTTGCATTTTTCTGCATCTATTTACCATGAAGTAATGGGACTGGATGCCATGATTCTAGTTTTTTGAATTTTGAGTTTTAAGCAAGCTTTTTCACTCTCTTCTTTCACCTTCATCAAGAGGCTCTTTAGTTGCTCTTTGCTTTCTGCCATTAGGGTGGTATCATCTGCATATCTGAGGTTGTTGATATTTCTCCTGGCAGTCTTGATTCCAGCTTGTGATTCATCCAGCCTGGTATTTTGCATGATGTACTCTGTTGTTATTGTTGTTCAGTCACTCATTCATTTCTGACTCTTTGCAACCCCATGGTCCACAGCATACCAGGCTTCCCTGTTCTTCACTATCTCCCAGAGTTTGCTCAAACTCATGTCCATTGAGTCGATAATGCCATCCAACTATCTCATCATATAAGTTAAGTAAGCAAGGTGACAATATACATCCTTGATGTGCTCCTTTCCCGATTTTGAATCAGTCCATTGTTCTATGTCTGGTTCTAACTGTTGCTTCTTGACCTGCATACAGGTTTCTCAGGAGGCAGGTAAGGTGGCCTGGTATTCCCATCTCTTGAAGAATTTTCCACAGTTGTTGTGATACACACAGTCAAAGGCTTTAGAGTGGTCAATGAAGCATAAGCAGATATTTTTCTAGAATTTTCTTGCTTTTTATATGAGCCAGTCATTGTTGGCAATTTGATCTCTGGTTCCCCTGTCTTTTCTAAATCTAACTTGTACATCTGGAAGTTCTTGGTTCACATACTGTTGAAGCCTAGCTTGAAGGATTTTGAGCATTACCTCTTCCCTTCTTGAGAGTATAATAATTCCCAGCAAGTTCTCTGTCCTACAAAGTACCACTCTTCTTCTGTGTCCTTCCTGCCTCTTCTCTCTCCCGTCAGCACCGCACAAATATATAAGAAATATCAGAGCTGCTATTTCCAAGATACTTCTGATTTTGATAGGTAAGTCCTACACCAAGGCCAAGACATAATCTACTTTTATAGAACATGCTATGTTAGTCTGCCTTCTTAATTTCATAATATAACTTCTTTCTGTTAACCTTTTCCAGAGAACTGTAAGGTATTGTCTTTATATCTATGGAAGTCTTGAAAAAGCAATAAAGAGGCCTTATAAATACTTAATCTTCATTGCGTCCTATTACTATGTCACTGTAAAATGCAAAGTATCTAACAAAACATACATAGCAATAATGTTCATTCTGAGAACATAGTAGGTGGCTCCTGTGCTGCGCCATGCTTAATTGCTCAGTCATGTCCGACTCTTTATGACCTCATGGGCTATATCCTGCCAGGTTCCTCTGTCTATGGGGATTCTCCAGGCAAGAATACTGGAGTGGGTTACTATGCCCTGCTCCAGGGTATCTGTTCAACCCAGGGACTGAACCCAGCTCTCCCACATTGCAGGCAGATTCTTTACCATCTGAGCCACCAGGGAAGCCCACCCAAGAATACTGGAGTGGGTAGCCTATCCCTTCTCCAGGAGATCTTCCCAACCCAGGAATCGAACCAGAATCTCCTGCATTGCAGGCGGATTCTTTATCAGCTGAGCTACCAGGGAAGCTGTTGCTGCTGCTGCTGCTACTAAGTCGCTTCAGTTGTGTCCGACTCTGTGCAACCCCATGGACTGCAGTCTACCAGGCTTCTCCATCCATGGGATTCTCCAGGCAAGAACACTGGAGTGGGTTGCCATTTCCTTCTCCAATGCATAAAAGTGGAAAGTGAAAGTGAAGTTGCTCAGTTGTGTCCGACTCTTAGCGACCCCATGGACTGCAGCCTACCAGGCTCCTCCATCCATGGGATTTTCCAGGCAAGAGTACTGGAGTGGGGTGCCATTGCCTTCTCCAGTGAAGCTGTAGGTGGCTCCTAAGCTACTGTTAAAGTCTTTTACTGGACTAATGCCATTTAAGGCTGTGTGGGTTCATTACAGGTATCATTTGAAGATGAATCAATTATAAAATCAATCTATCTTTGCTCTGTGTATCATGCACCAAGCCTTCAGCTACGTGATAAACAGTATAGAAACATTAGTGAAAGTGAAAGTGAAGTTGCTCAGTCGTGCCTGACTCTTAGCGACCCCATGGACTGCAGCCCACCAGGCTCCTCCGTCCATGGGATTTTCCAGGCAAGAATACTGGAGTGGGTTGCCATTGCCATCTCCTAGATAGAAACATTAAGTTTGATTAATTTTTCTAAGGTAAATGGAGGAGAAGCCTTTCAAAGTAAACAGCATCTTAGCATGAGTTAACCTAGTATAGGTTGACTCCTGTCTCCATGCTAATTCATGTCTCCAAAGCTCCTAGTCCCATAAGTTTCTCTCTGTAGTTTTTAATCATAAGTGCAATAATTTTTTAAGTCATTCTCAAAAAATCATTGTAGTGTCAGGGGTATTTAAATCAACACAATGGCAAATAAGCATATCATTTCTTTTATGTCTGAAAAAAGTCTTGCTTAACATATATGGATACAGCCTTAAATGCAGAAAAGTAAGCAAACCATGACCTACTGGCCACGTGATAATTCAAAACATGAACACTTTGTCTTCCACTGATTTCCTTTTGACTTTTCTATTTTTGCACCAACAGAAGAATGCCTATTTCTGTATATCAAAAAAGTAATTTTATGTCTTTTTTTCACAATAGAAAATCTGTACATCTAAACCTTATGAGTTATCTTACCACTACTTGACAAAAAAGGAGTATTGTGTCTAGAAATGAATAAATAATATTATCACTTTAGTGCTAAAAAGCATATGTCTATACTTAAATTCATTACCCAAAGAATCAGAAGACATCTCAATTTTTAATAACTGTCTTCATAATTAACAGCTTACATGATAGTAACATAGGTGAAAATGTATAAAATCCTTCTGCAAGCATAAATAGCATTACCCTTTATTTTACAAATGTTGTCCTTTGAATGCAAACTGGTCTAAAATTATAAAATTGACAAAGGTGAACCTATGACTGACTTTTAAGTATAAATACTCCTTTTATGTGGGAATAATACTCAGACAGCTCTGTTGGCATTACCTCTTGAATAGATAAATTATGAAGATGAAGCAAAATTTATTTTTCCTTTATATACTTTATGCTCTGGAAAGAATACTAATGATAGTCAAAACATTTGAACCTGAATTGGACATATATGTTTCTCTATTCACTTGACTATTTTAAATAGGATTTAAAACTCTTTTGTGAAATTATTCAAAAATTTCTCAGTTACAGTTTACTTGGAATTGACTATTAAATTGTTGTCTTAATGTAAACATTTTTCTTAAAACCATACTATGATTTTCAGGAACCTGAACTGAGTTGTTGATTCAAGATTGAACTGGTCTCAATGACCAATAGAAAAGGCCATTGTGAACATGTGATTATATAGCAAATGGACAGCTCACTTTCAGTCTACTTTCTCAGAATTTGCAATATTTAGAGTATCACTGAGTATTTCAGTAAAAGAAATACAGTCATTTGGTACTGAAATTTGTGCATAAAACCATAATTTTATACCCTAGGGATCTCTACATCATAGCATTTTTCTAATCTTCATTAATATTTGGCAGTATCTCTTTTATTTAAATGACTTGATGACAGTTTCCAAGGCAAGAACACTCTAGATAATATTGTATTTTATGCCCATAGTTGGAATGTGGATAAGAAATCAGTGTCAACTAGTGAAGCAGTAGCCAAGTTAAAATGGATCTAAATTGGAGAAACAATGAACTTATCGAAGTGCTGTTATTTTAAATGCCACCCTGAAGGAAAAGATAATGCAACCCTTATTCTACTATAAGGCACACTTTGCTTGAGTTCATCATTCATATTACATTACTAATTATTAGAGGGAAAGAAGTGTTTGGATGAGGAAATAAAAGAAAAGTCGTACTTGGGCTCATGTGCCCTTAGAAAGACCTCCTAATTGGCTTTACAGTTAACTAAGGAGAAGCCTTTCAAGTCTTTGCTAGGCTGCATTAACATCCGCTTCCACTCTGTTCAACAAACATGTACGATCTTTGTTACCACATCAGTCCATTTGTAAGAGATATTTTATACCTCCTGATTCAATGTCCTAAATGTGATTTTTCTGCTTGAATTGTCAGTTCCCAGAAAAGCCAGGCCATTTAAGGTTATGGATGGTTAGCAAAGGTTATGCCATATTGTTTCTGATACCAACATTTTTTTTTCCTTTTGTTGTTTAGTTGCTAAGTTATGTCTGACTCTTTCTGTCCCCTTTGGACTGCAGCATGCCAGACTTCCCTGTCCTTCATTATCTCCCAGAGATTGCTCAAACTCAAAATGTGCATTGAGTCGGTGATGCCATCCAACCATCTCATCCTTTGTCACCCCCTTCTCATCCTGCCTTGTTCAATCTTTCCCAGCATCAGGGTCTTTTCCAGTGAGTTGGTTCTTCATATCAGGTGGCCAAAATATTGGTTCTTTCTTTATATCACATTTATTTGTAAGTAATCAGGAATATATTACAGATTTAAAACAGTGTTTTAGCCTAAAACTCATTATTCTCTTAGTTTTGAAATAGCAGCACTGCCAATCTGGAATGCTTAAAAATAGAAGGAATGGGGGAGGAAACCACGGACTGAATGGCAAAGAAAAAGATCCGATTACTCTCCCATGTATACATTGCTATGGAGAATGCAAAGGGGGCACCCTTCAGAAGGATTCCCTTATCCTTTGTTCCCCCTTATAAAGAAGGTTGGAGCTTATGGTTACTTTGTTATTCAAAAAAGGAGGTTCAGATACTGTAATATTGACCAACTTCTAAAGGTTCTTAAATTACTTTGTAAACTATTCTAGAACATAAGAACAATTTTAACTGGATAAGTTGATTGTGAAGTACTCACTTCCTTCAAAAGATACTCTTTTATCTTATTACTGAGCACCTGGCACATACCATTAGACACCAGGCTATACATGGTGCTCTGTCCTGAAGACTCAAAGTCGGGCTCACTGCCCCTTGGAGCTTTCTGTTCAACAGTGATGACAATACCAACAATCATCAGAAGCAGGGAAAATGACATTTAGCTGATGGCAGACCAGGCAGTGTTTCATTAAAGCAGTGTCATTGGAGTTGTGTCTTAAAGGATAGTGTTTTAAAAGCAGAGATGCAGTCTAGATAGAGGAAATAAACAAGAAAGACTAAAAAGCATGGAGAATGTTAAAGGATTGGAAATAGCTGGGTTTGTCTATAGGGAATGACAGTTCACTAAATAAATATTTACTGAGTCTGTTCCTTGAAGAAGGTTCAGTCTTCGACTCTTGGGATAAAGCAGTTAAAAACAAAATGTTGGCTGGAGCTAACATTCTGAAGAAAAGAAATAAGCTATAGGAAAAAATAGATCTATAATGTAATGGAAGTGAGGCATGAGAAGTGGTGCCCTTTTCAAGCCACCTTGTTCTTCTTACTGATGTTCTGCTGGAACTCAAGCAAGATCTCACTTCTGGGCTTTGTATTTGCCATTCTGTATACCCAAAACATACATCTTCAAGACATTCAGAAGGTTCACTTCCCTCACGTCCTTCAGACCTATAATCCAAATAGCCCTTTTTCAGGGAAGACTTCTTTATTAAGCAGCAACCACCACTTTCCACCAACACATCCCTGCTTTGATTTTCACCATAGAACCTATTTTCATCTGACATATTCTTTAATTTGTTTATTGACTCTGTGCCCAGTGGAAAGTAAGCACCATGAAAGAAAGGGGTTTTTGCCTATTTTGTTTAGAGCTGTACTCTGAGTACCTAGGACGGTACCTAACATACTCAACAGATGTTTGCAGTATGAAATAAACTAATTAATTAATAATGGAAAATAAACTAAGATTAAGGTGGTTACATGAATGAAGTACTGGTGTTTTATTGGGAGCCTAGGGAGGACTTCTCTAAGATTGGGGAAGACCTCTCTAAAATTATTATTTGAATAAAAAGCCTGAAAAAAAGGAAGGAGGGCGTCACATAACTATGTGAGAAAAGAGTTCACCAGGCAGAGGGGACAACAGGGGCAAAGGCAGGAGCATCCTTGGCTGGAATGGAAGAAGCTAAACAGGAGAGTGAGAGGATATGTCAGAAAGGTAACATGAGGCCCACGGATGATCTGGATTTCATTCCCAGTAAAAGAGGAAGCTACAGAGGGTTTTGTTTTGCTTAGTTTTAGCAAAGTGGTAACACAATTTTACTTTTGTAAAAACATCGGCTACGGTGTGGAGAATAGACTATAGTAAAGCAGAAAGAGATAGGAAGGCAGTACCAAGCCATCTAGACTACCGTTAGAGCAGTGAATATGTAAGATTCCAGATGGCTTTGAAGCTAGAGTTAGCAGGATTTGCTAATAGAATAGATGGATGTGTGTTTTTGTTTTTGTTTTTGTTTTTAATGTCAAAGAGGAATTCAAGGATTTAGACTGTATAGACAGAGTTGTCTTCAGCTGAAATCGGGGAAGATTGTGAAAAGAGCAGATTGGGTAAAGGGAGGAAGATCAGAAATTGAGAGTTAGTATTTAAGCTGAAGAATTTGAAATGCCTTTTAGATATCCAAGCGGGGATACTGAGTTTTTAGTCTGAATCTCAAAGGTTACAACTAGAAATATAAATTTGGAATTTATCAGTGTATAAATGGTATTTAAAACCACGGGGGTAGATCAGATCATCAAGAAAATTACTTGGACTAAAACCCACTAACGTTTGTATGATGTTTTACCATTTATCAAGCACTTCCACATCGACCGGAAAGCTCAGGAATTAATACTGCAAATCTAAAATGGACTTGACAAAGAGTGACTGAAAGACAAGAGTAATAGAAGAGAGAATGCTGACTACACAGTGCTTTACAGATGATTGAATTTGGAGGATGAGGTTGTTAAAGACAGTCCATTTCCTTCATTTGAAGGGACTATAAATATGTAAGGGTGGAGATGGGGCATGAAGAGAGATAATGATAACTATTATTTTGAACATGGTGACTTTTTGGTGCTTCAGGAATGTCCAGATGATGTAGGAGGACGACGATTCTCTTTGCCAAAGCCAAGCCCTATTTGTCCTTCACGACTCAGTTCAAGCATTACTTCTGCCAGAAAATCTTCCCCTCCCAGCCTCCTTGGCCTGAGTCAGGGCTTTTCCAGTCTCATTGCCACTTCTATCACACACTTGGATTGCCTGCTTATTTGTTTGTATCCCGCTGAGTTCCTTGAAGAGAAGGATTTTATCTTTCGTGCTTGTGTCCTTTGAATGTTGGACAGTGCCTGAGATGTATTAGACGCTTGTATGGATGGATGGACGGATAACAGCAATGAGTACCCAGCTGAAGCTGTTTACATTGTGAACAAAACCAGGGTAGTTTTATGGAGCCCAGAATGGAGAGAGCAGGAAGTAACACTAAAGGTCAACTACAGCTTGACCTCAAGTGGCATCTGTCCTACATGAAGTATTTTTCAGGTCACCTGACTGAGACATAAAAACGTGAAATATTCACCATGCTGAAACACATGGTGACCAAATTAATTTCCCTGGATGTTTGGAGGTGAAATTAAGTATTAAAAATTGTTATCTGAAACTTTTTCTCTGTTTTAAGAATGAGATGAAGGTGCTTCTTACAAAATGAGAGCATTTGCATATTTACCAAGTTTAGCATCTGGGTATAAAGTGGAAGGCAGTTGTGCTCACCACTGGATAACCACACAGACCTGAAGTTAATGCCTTGATGACTTGAACCTTGAACCTTCAGATTTAAAATGACTGGTGCTCTATTTACTGAGTTACTTAAAACAGATGTTGTTTAAGGGTACAAACTTGCAATGATTAATAACTAAACCCTTGAGATCTAATGCAAGCATGGTGAATATAGACAACAGCATTGTATAATATTGTCAAACTTGCTAAGAGGCTAATTCCCATCTTACATGAATTAATGAGAATCGATACGCATGAAGCGATTAGTATTGAGCTTGACACGATACATTTTAGCTCTCATCATCATCATTTTCAGGTATTTGTGACAAGCACACACTTCCCAAGTGAGCTCAGGCAAAAACCCATTCAAAAAACAGGGAGTTAAATTTTGGTATTGTTTTCCGAGTGACTTTAGATAATATACTTTTAGTGAAGAAATCCTATAAATGCATAGCAAAACAGATAGGTTTGTAAGGAAGTCGCTCTCAGGTTTGTTACATTTACATGTAAAATAGTTTTGCCATGTTCCCTGGGGAATTAATTCCTCCTTTGATGCTAAATCATAGCTCTGAATGCACCATTGTTTAAATGTGGAAAGTATAGAAAATAACTTACTCATATCAACTCCTCCCTTCCCAATTTTTTATGTCTGTGATCAGTATAGTATTGAATCGATTTCTACCTATGAATATGTTTGATATTAACTACCTTCGCCTCCATGGACTGTAGCAGAAGTCTCCTAAGCTCTCTTGTTACTTACATAAAAATTCATAGATAGATGTAACATAAAATTTCAAGTTATTTATGGTGGTATTTTCAGCACTTTTTCTGTGAGAAGTCCCTAAATTTTTGAGCCTTGGTTGTCTTTGGCAGTATGGTGAAGCCTGTGAATCCTTCTTGGAATAATATTTCTAAATGCATAAAATAAAATATGAAACTCTCTATGATTTATATGGGTAACAGAGTCATAGGTTCTGCTGTGCTACTGTTGTTTGTAGAAAACATGTATTTTTAAAGAAAGTGCTGTATTTCTCTTAGAAGTAAATGAAAATAAAGATGAAAACTTTTTTTCTCATCCAAGTTCATAGACTCCTCTGATAAAGATCCCTGAGGTAAAAGAAAAAAATTAGTCACTTTGTGAGTAATACACTAAAATCCAAAGTTGTTACTCTTTTTGATTAATTATTCTTTTTATATACCTTTGAATTGTATTAAATTTATTTTCACCATTTAAAATACTGTGCCCACATTATAGAAAAATAAGAAAACAGGAAGAATTAGAGGAATCACCTATAAAATACCCACCTAACATATTTTCTGCCAGCGTTTTCATGTGCTTCTTTCTAATTATTTTGTAATTGCCATCATCATACCGTGCATGTAATTTTGTGTCTACTAAAATTAAGCATTGTATCATGAGCATTTTCCATATTGTCTTACAGTGTTTACAGCCACAGTTTTCATGACTGTGCGATATTTCTTATCTCACTTAGCCATACCCTTCCTACTGAATAGCAATGTTTTTGCTACTGTGAACAACATTATTTCATAATGGGTGCTACTTAAACTTTCTACATGATAAATTTAAGTATGACTAAGGATTTTCTGGGGCTCCGAAATCACTGCAGATCGTGACTGCAGCCATGAAATTAAAGGACGCTTACTCCTTGGAAGGAAAGTCATGACCAACCTAGATAGCATATTCAAAAGCAGAGACATTACTTTTTCAACAAAGGTCTGTCTTTTGTCAAGGCTATGGTTTTTCCGGTGGTCACGTATGGATGTGAGAGTTGGACTGTGAAGAAAGCTGAGCGCTAAAGAATAGATGATTTTGAACTGTGGTGTTGGAGAAGACTCTTGAGAGTCCCTTGGACTGCAAGGAGATCCAACCAGTCCATTCTAAAGGACTTCAGTCCTGGGTGTTCTTTGAAAGGAATGATGCTAAAGCTGAAACTCCAGTACTTTGGCCACCTCATGCGAAGAGTTGACTCATTGGAAAAGACTCTGATGCTGGGAGGAATTGGGGGCAGGAGGAGAAGGGGGCGACAGAGGATGAGATGGCTGGATGGCATCACTGACTCAATGGACGTGAGTCTGAGTGAACTCCGGGAGTTGGTGATGGACAGGGAGGCCTGGCGTGCTGCGATTCATGGGGTCGCAAAGAGTCAGACACGACTGAGCGACTGAACTGAACTGAATTCCCTTAAGTGAACAACCAGTTAAAAGTCATGATATGTATTAAAGGTTTAGAACTTACAATCCATTATTTCACTTTAATCATCACAATAAGCCTTCTTTTTTGTAAATAAATTTTTTTTGGAATGGTTTAGACGTAAGGAAAGTTGTGAAGATAGTAGCCAATTTCTCTTACTGTTAACATCTAACATGAGTATGGCACATTTGCTATATTTTATAAACCAATATTGATATAGCATTATTATTAAAGTTTATACTTTATTCAAATTTCCTTGCTGCTGCTGCTGCTAAGTCGCTTCAGTCGTGTCCGACTCTGTGCGACCCCAGAGACAGCAGCCCACCAGGCTCCCCTGTCCCTGGGATTCTCCAGGCAAGAACACTGGAGTGGGTTGCCATTTCCTTCTCCAATGCATGAAAGTGAAAAGTCAAAGTGAAGTCACTCAGTCGTGTCTGACTCAGCGACCCCATGGACTGCAGCCTACCAGGCTCCTCCATCCCTGGGATTTTCCAGGAAAGAGTACTGGAGTGGGGTGCCATTGCCTTCTCCAGCAAATTTCCTTAGTTTTTGCCTAATGTCTTTTTGCTGTCCCAGGACACCCACATTACATTTACTCATCATGCCCTGCCTCTTTGGGCTCCTCTTGGCTGTGGCAGTTTGTAGACTTTCCTTGCTTTGGAGGACCTTAACAGTTTTGAGGAATGCTGGTCAGGTATTGTATAGAATCTTCCTTAGCTGAGATTTGTGTGAGGTTTTTCCCATGGTTATACTGGGGCTGTGGATTTTTTAGAGGAAAACTACAGGAGTAAAGCACCACTTTTAACACATCCTATCTAAAGTATGTATTATCAATGTGACATCACCTGATGTGAATCTTTATCGCCCAGCTAACGTCCTGTTTGTCGTATTTCTCCACCATAAAATTATTACTCCCCCTTGTTTTCTCTCCCCCACCCCTGCCTTCTTCTCATACTATAGTCTTTCAAAGAAAGTCATTTTCTATAGCCCGCATTTACCAAAGAGAGAGTTATGCTTCACCACCTTACACAGCTACATTTGTTATTTGTAGTTCTGCATGGATTTGTCACAAGCTTCCTTTAACGGATGAGAAAACTAGGCTTAGAGAGATTAAGGAACTAGCCCAAGCTACGTAACCTTCTATGCTTATTACTGCTAGAGCTTTCTTCTCCTGTCTCACACTGGTAGAAAAGTGATCCTTTCTTCTCTGTGCTGAGGCAGGTGAGCCCTTCACAAGGTGACTGCGCTGTTTGTGGCTGCTCAGCAGCAACTCCTATATTGGCCCATTTGGGGAGAAAGGTATTCATTCTACAACTATCATGTGTTCACTTGCAAATACCAAGTTCCCTCTGATGTCTAAGCAAGTATTCCAAAACCACCAGAAGCCACTCAATTTGGGAGGATGAGACAGACAAAACAGACTGAACTGCTTCCTTCCTTGATAAATGCTATTCTGCATATCTCAATTTATTGACTGATAAAAAAAAAATTGTATGTAAAGCACTATTCTAAGCATTAAGTATATCCCAGTAAACTAAGTCCCTTCTTCATGGAATATTTTACTGGGAGAGACAGAATGTAAGGAAATAAATCTGTTCTTAGTAGTATGTCAGAAAGATGCTGTAAAGACAAATAAAGCAGAATGAGAGAATAGAACACTCACGAAATGGCTGAGGACAGGACATTTGAACAGAGACCTCAGTTATATGAGGCAAGACATACCAGGCAGAAGGAATAAAAGTGTCTAAGGACCTTCAGCTGCATTGTGCTTGTTCCGATGAGGAACAGCAAGGAAGTCAGTGTAGCTTGGGGGCATAAATTAGGATTATGGAGTTGGGAAAATACCAGAGGCTGATCATGGACCTTGTGGGCCACAGAAAAGCTCCTGGATTTTGTTCTGAACATAGTAAATGACCATTTAGCAGAGGAATAGAACAATAAAATTTATATTTTATAAAAAAAAATTAATCTGGCTCCTGTGTTGAGAAGAGACTGTCAACAGAAAAGGGAGAAGCTCTCTGCTTCTCTCAGACCAGTTAGGACACTATTAGAGTAGTCCAGAAAAGAGCTCATGATACCTGGGAGCAGGGTGGTGGTGGAGAGAAGAGAGTAGGTTAAGATATTTGAACACTGAGATTAAGAAAGGAGAAGAGGTCAAAGGTGGTTCTGAAGTTTTTGTCCTAAGTGGTGGTTTCAGGTACTGAGAATGGAAGACTCAGAGATAAGCAGTTTAATACATATTAAGTTTGAGATGATATATGGGACCTTTTGGCATTGAATAAATAATTGAACCTGAAGTTTAGAGGAGAAACTATACCTGGAGATATTGATTTGGAGGAGAGTAATTGACATATGGATGATGTTGAAATCCGTAAGATTGGATGAGCTCATGTAAAAGATAACAGAGAAGTGAAACAGTTAAAAAAAAAGGTATAGAAGAGAACACTGAAAAAAACAGTAAGATTGAAAGCCAGGAGAAGGCCATGTTCTGGAAACCAAGTGAAGAAATTGCTTAAGAGAGATAGTGATCAGCCACATGAGATGATGCTAAAGAAGTTGAATAAGATCTCACACCTTCAGTGGTTGTACAAGATTCTCTTAACTTGAAAAGAGGCTATCTTTTCTTCAATGGATGGACATTCAGGCACCAAATTTATTGTTTGCTTTCCTACATTGGTTCAGCGCAAATAGAGGCACACATAGGGATGTATATATTCACAGTCTAGCCGATCTTATGTTTGTAGTTAAAATACACAAGGATATACAGATCAAAAATGGAAATAGCTGGAAAAATAAATAATAAAGTCAGATTTATGAACATGATCTTTCTGATACTCTTACTTTCCCTAACCAGCAGCATGGATACCATCCCTGAAGCAGTTGTTGCATTATTAAATAGCATAGTCATCTATACTTAACATAAATATTAAAGCATTGTACAAAAACTAAAAGTCATAGAGAGGGAAAAGGTATAGATAGAAAGCCAAGGTAACATGAGGTTTATTATTTTGTCACTAACAAAAGATATTCAGCAGAGATAAAATGGGTGGCTGCCTTCTTTAAAAATATTTTCTATTCTAGTGAGCCAGAATAGTTGAAAATGCATGTGTCAAATGCAGAAATATTATCCCAGAACCTTGTTTATTATAGTGCAGTATTTGGAACAAAATATCCATCCACTGGTATCAATAATCAAAGTACCAAAAGAACGTCATTAAATTCAATTCAACCTTTTAGATTTGATTATCATATAACCAAAGAGTGTTCAGTCCCTTAATTAGGGGAACCATGCTATACACCTTCTAATGCTTAGCATGGTACTGGGTACATAGTAGAGGCTCAATAAATACATTTTTGTTGGTTGATTGACTGGCTGGGTAATTGTTGGATTAGCTGATTGTTGGCACTGTGGCAAGATTTTAGTATACACTAAGTTAAAAAGAGAAAGACTGTATTTGTTAAGTGTTTCCAAACTTGTCCTAAGATCTTCTGCCTTCAGCAGTAAGTATTTTCAAATGTGGAGGTTTATTCATCCAACAAACATTTAAGGTACCTTACAGTATTAGACTCTGGTATGAAAGTCATGAAATTTCATAAAAACGAATAAGAATCATAAGACAGAATCTAAGAACTTTAGAGTTCCTAGGCATTGAAAAGATAATGGTGCTCCTATGGAAATCAAAATGCAAATCATGCTTAATAATGAAACTAGGATGAGAACACCTAACAATGTTCCTGTTTCTTCCTTGATGACTGTTTTGATAGCCCCCTCCTTTCTTGGGATATATTAAAAATAAAATCATTTCTTTTAAAATTCTTTGTCCAAGGAACTATGCTGGTTCTATTGGTTGATTCAGCAATAATGGCACAGAATCTATCCCTCAGCCCTGGAAGCTTACAGTCTAGTGAGAGAAACACAAGTATTAAAGGACAGTGTGGTAAGAATATGGAGAAGGTGATGGCACCCCACTCCAGTACTCTTGCCTGGAAAATTCCATGGGCAGAGGAGCCTGGTGGGCTGCAGTCCATGGGGTCACTAAGAGTCAGACACGACTGAGCGACTTCACTTTCACTTTTCACTTTCATGCATTGGAGAAGGAAATGGCAACCCACTCCAGTGTTCTTGCCTGGAGAATCCCAAGGACGGGGGAGCCTGATCAAGGACGGGGGAGCCTGATGGGCTGCCATCTATGGGGTCGCACAGAGTCAGACACGACTGAAGTGACTTAGCAGCAGTGGTAAGAATGACACAAAATTGAAATATTCACAACATACCAATAATAAAACATAGAGAAAACGGCAAATATTGCCTAGAAAATAACAAGGAACCTGGGAAAAGAGTAAGCATTTAAAACAGAGATGTGTATATTATCACATAGAACTTAAATAGTATATAGTTAATTTTGAGTTAACATTACTATTCTGTTAATGTTGATGTTTAATGGGAAAATATGAATAATGGATTCAGTTTGGAGCAAGGCATGGTTTTATTATTTAAACATTATTTTTCATGTAGCCTATTATTACATTGTCATGTTAAATTTATGTATTAAATTTGCCTGTCTCATGGTAGAAGAATTCCCACTGAAATTATCCATCTCATAAAATGAGCAATGCATTGCTGGATTTTACAATCCTGGCACTGTCTCCTCTTCTGTTTATTTAGTGGCTTCATTCATTTGGGACAATAAACCCCCACTGAAAATTCAACCACTTGGATTTATCTTGCACGTTTATTTTAAGGAAAGGAAGACAACAGTATTAATATTTATAATAGTCTCCTCTCTTCTCTTTTCTAAGTGATAATCTGGATACCTTTGTTAGCCTACAGCATATCCTGATGGGAAGATGTTTTAAACAACTCACCTCAAACCCGCAAATTTTGAAAATACTGTAGATTACCAATGCTTTTTGATGCTGAATTTATCAAAGCTGTCACTTAGTAGTCACTCTACTTAAAATAGATTGGCTTCTGTGTTATATAACAAAACATGTCACACACACATACACACACAACCCACACACACATATAAAACATTTTCTGTAAAAAATAAAATAACACTTTTAAATGATTGCTATGAAACCAAAATTACTATTCTAGCCTGTGTGATTAACAGGAAGAAACTATATAGCTGTAGTCTACATTACAATCCTGCCTTATATCCTGAGGAAATTGTTGAAAGTTTATTCAAGTGACTTTTGAGAACTGCGTCAATTTGTTACTATTCATTTATGCAGATTCCCTTTCTGACTGAGAAATATAAATTTTTGAAAGCTTAAACTTCTCATTGCTGTTTTAACCGCACCCTGCCATGTAGCCTATAGAAGATGGTAGGCTTGCCTCAAGTCTTAGAGATTGTCTGTTCAAGTCCCTTCATTCTTTCTTGGTCTACTTGATATGCTTCTCCTCCATCAGACCCAGTATTTCTACACGTGCTGACTAGACTCTATACCTCACAAACACCATACACTTATCCTGCCCCTCTTCACAATTTCTCTGCTTCCTGAATTCTCAGTCTGGGCTAAGAGAATGTTTATGGACCCCATTTCTCAACCTAGAACCTAAACATTGGTTCCAAAATGTCCCCTTCTCTCCATATTCAGTAAGCTTTGACAATTCCTTTCCAAAAATCCACTCCTTTCTTAGCTCCTGCTTAGTTCAGGACTTCATTGTCTATGTTATCTCAGTCATGCACTAGCCACTCTGAGTTGTAATGAAACCTTAACTTTACCTCCAGACTTATCTTAAAAAAACAAAAACAAAAACTGATTGTGCCACTTTCCGCGTATAAACTTCTCAGGATTTGTAAAACAGACAAAACAAGTCCTTGGCTTGGAATATAATATTTTCCACTATAAAGTCCCACTTCACCATTGCACCTTATATGGCACTAGTTTTATTACACCTATATTGAACTCTCTCAGCTTCTTTTTCATGAAGTTTGTCTCAGTTCAGTTCAGTCGCTCAGTCGTGTCCGACTTTTTGCGACCCCATGAATCTCAGCACGCCAGGCCTCCCTGTCTATCACCAACTCCCAGAGTTCACTCAGACTCATGTCCATTGAGTCAGTGATGCCATCCAGCCATCTCATCCTCTGTCGTCCCCTTTTCCCCCTGCCCCCAATCTCTCCCAGCATCAGAGTCTTTTCCAAAGAGTCAACTCTTTGCATGAGGTGGCCAAAGTATTGGAATTTCAGCTTTAGCATCAGTCCTTCCAATGAACACTCAGGACTGATCTCCTTTAGAATGGACTGGTTTGATCAATATCACGTAATCCAAGCCTATGCCCCAACCAGTAATGCTGAAGAAGCTGAAGTTGAACGGTTCTATGAAGACCTACAAGACCTTTTAGAACTAACACCCAAAAAAGATGTCCTTTTCATTATAGGGGACTGGAATGCAGAGATAGGAAGTCAAGAAACACCTGGGGTAACAGGCAGATTTGGCCTTGGAATACAGAATGAAGCAGAGCAAAGGCTAATAGAGTTGTGGCAAGAGAACGCAGTGGTCATAGCAAGTACCCTCTTCCAACAACACAAGAGAAGACTCTACACATGGACATCACCAGGAGGTTGACACCGAAATCAGATTGACTATATTCTTTGCAGCCAAAGATGGAGAAGCTCTATACAGTCAGCAAAAACAAGACCAGGAGCTGACTGTGACTCAGATCACGAACTCCTTATTGCCAAATTCAGACTGAAATTGAAGAAAGTAGGGAAAACCACTAGACCATTCAGGTATGACCTAAATCAAATCCCTTATGATTATACAGTGGAAGTGAGACATAGATTTAAGGGACTAGATCTGATAGACAGAGACGGAGGTTCGTGACATTGTACAGGAGATAGGGATCAAGACCATCCCCATGGAAAAGAAATTCCAAAAAGCAAAATGGCTGTCTGGGGAGGCCTTACAAATAGCTGTGAAAAGAAGAGAAGTGAAAAACAAAGGAGAAAAGGAAAGATATTCCGATCTGAATGCAGAGTTCCAAAGAATAGCAAGGAGAGATAAGAAAGCCTTCCTCAGTGATAAATGCAAAGAAGTTTGTCTACTTGAATATAAAGCCCACATAATCTCTAATGTTCATGAATTGTGCCTCCTCTTTATTCTAAACCACACATGTCAACCAATTTCAGATTTCTCTCCATCACCAATTTCTGGTTGCATTTCTTCCTGATCTCATGATTCTTTGGTTTCCTCCTCATCTTATTACTTTAAAACCAGTTCTTGGTGGTGCTTCTCCATCTTTGAGCTCTGGCTTCTCACCTTCCTCTCAGTCATTCCTGCACATAGCTTTCCTATAAATATTTCCCCTAGAACTCTCAGGGTACTTCACCTCAAAACAGATTTTCATAGTAGTCATCATCTCCAGATTTACACTCATTATGCAGGTGAAATCCAGACCATGACTTAACTTTGTATGAGGTAGAAGGAATGCCTTTCCTCAGAATTCCTTTCCCTCTGCCAGATTCCCTTTCATGACACAGATACCCATTCATAACAGATACGTGTCAGTTCTACTATGAAATCTTCCCTGAATTCTTTAGATAGTAATTCTCAACCTTCCTTATTTACTCAGGACATCTCATCATATATTCCATATAGCACGTAACCCTTTTGTATTGTAAAACATCTGGCTCTCTAGTAGATGTTAACTTCTGTGGACAAGGATTATATTTTAATGACACATAGATGTTTGAAATCTGCTTTAGTCTACATCCATGCCACCCTGAACATGCCTGATCTCGTCTGAAATCTCCTTTAAATCCTTTTAAAATTTGGAAACAGAGAAATAGAAAGAGAGAAAAAAGAAATTGTATTCCTTCTAGTACATAGAATGGCTTTCTTCTTTTTTAACCTTGACCCACAATGAGGAATACATTTTACAGCAAGAACTCAATACACTATCACAGACATAAATAGACACACACACACAAACTAACATAAAAAGTATGCAGTGCTCTATAGTCTGTTGTTTTTAATATCAATATTGACTACTAAATTGACTTTGAGAGCGACACTGTATTGGAATTACTTGGGGGGGTTTAAAAAATGATTCCATGTCTGAGTTCCAGCCCAGAAGTTTAATTGATGTGAAATGTGGCCTGGACTTAGAAATGGTTTAATAGCTGTCCAAAGTATTTCTAATCTGCAAGGTAGGATGTGAACTGCAGACTGCAGTCTTACTACTCAGACTATGACCCAGGGGCATCGCCATCACTGAGAGTTTGTTGGAAATGCAGATTCTTGGACTTCACTCCAGATATCTTGACCAGAAACTGCATTTTATTTATTTTTTAAATTTATTTATTTTAATTGGAGGCTAATTTTACAATATTGTTTTAAAAATATATAGTGGCGGTTTTTGCCATATATCACCGTGAATCAGCCATGAGTGTACATGTGTCCCACCATCCTGAGTCCTCCTCCCACCTCTCTCCCCACCCCATACCTCTGAGTTGTCCCAGAGCACCAGCTTTGGGTGCCCTGCTTCATGCATCAAATTTGCACTGATCATCTGTTTTACATATGGGAATATACATGTTTCAGTGCTGTTCTCTCATATCATCCCACCCTTGCCTTCTCTTGCATAGTTCCAAAGTCTGTTCTTTATATCCATGTCTCTTTTGCTGTCTTGTGTATAGGGTCATTGTTACCATCTTTCTAAATTCCATATATATTCATTAATACACTGTATTGGTGTTTTTCCTTCTGATTTACTTCACTCTGTATAATCAGCTCCAGTTTCATCCACCTCATTAGAACTGACTCAAACGTGTTCTCTTTTATAGCTGAGTAATATTCCACTGTGTACATGTACCACAACTTCCTTATCCATTCCACTGCTGATGCACATCTAGGTGGCTTCCATGTTCTAGCTATTGTAAACAGTGCTGCAATGAACATTGGGGTACATGTGTCTTTCCATTATGGTTTCCTTAGTGTGTATGCCAAGCAGTGGGTTTGCTGGGTCATATGGCAAGAAACTACATTTTATCTTAAATCTTAAAAAATTATCTTGAAACTATATATTTAAGGTGTACAATATAATGTTCTGTAATACACAAATATTCATATATGTATAGGACTATGAATTGCCACAGTCAAACTGATGAACATATTCTCTCCCACATAGTAACACTTTGTTTTTGATTGCTGCGAATTTCCAGAATATTTTTTTAAAGTTCTTGAAATTCAAGGTCAACATTTTAATAAAGTATAGATAATCTGGAGATGGAGCATATTTTAACAACGAAAACAACATGCTTTTGATTTGACAGTGTGGCAATAAAAAGAAAAAAACTTATTTAGGACTTGATATATTTTTGGCTGATAGTAGTAACAATTTAAATTTTAAGAGGAAATATTTCATCTTTTAAAAATTCACCATTTTCCCCACTTACTTTTAAATTGAGATAAAATTTACAGTGTGACATGCACATAACTTGAACGTGCAGTTTGATCTGTCTAAAGAAATATATGCCCATATGAAATTAACATAGCCAAGATATTTCATATTTTCCTTCTCCCAGAGTGTTCTCATGCCACCTTATAGGCAGTTTGCATCCCACAGAGGCAAATCCTATTCATTGATCTCCATAGATTAGATTTGCTTGGTCTGGAACTTCCCAGTAACGGAATCTATAGTAAATATGTAAATGCATCTATATTATTATCAGTATCAGTGATTTATAATTTCATATTGCTGAATGATATTCTATCATATGACTATGTCTCAATCTGTATTATACTAAAGCTATTCTAAACATTTTTGTCCATGTAAAAAAGAAAAGACACTGTATTTTAACAAACTCACTAGGTGATTTGTAAACACATTAAAATTTAGGAGGCACTGTTCAGCTTAGAGGACACAGAAGCAGTTAAACATAACAGTTGAAAGTGCGGGCTGCGGTGACTGTGGCCAAGTTCCTAACTTCTCCTTGCTTTGGTTTCCCCATCTCCCAAACAAGCACAGAACAGTATTATTTTCAGGATTGGTGATAGTATTCTCTCTATAGGGTTCCTGTGAGAATTAAATTAGATAATTCATATTAAAGGCTTTTCACAATGCCTGGCATATAGCCTGGCACATAACGTGGAAGAAACTAGCATCACTTATTTGTATTATCCTCAGTATGGCAGTATGATGCATGCTTAGTCATGTCTGACTCTTTGCAACACCATCAACTGTAGCCCACCAGGCTCCTCTGTTCATGGAGTTCTCCAGGCAGGAATACTGGAGTGGGTTGCCATGCCCTCCTCCAGGGGATCTTCCTGACCCCAGATCAAACCTGCATCTCCTGCGTTGGCAGGCACATTCTTTATTACTAGCACCGCCTGGGAAGCCCAAGTGTTACCCAAGTATTCTCCTCAGTGCCAGCAAAATGACTGCCAAGTAGTAGGCATTCAAAAATTGTGCTGTTCACTTTTTCAAATGGAGACTCAGAGAGGTAAGATAACTCATTAAATTATATAACTTGTTTACCAAAAATCTAAGAATATAAAGGGGATCTAAGAATAGACCTGGATTTCTTTGGATGCCTAATCCAGTCTATCTCTCCTGTGGTTAACAGTCTCTAATTTGCAAGGTTTTGGTACTTAGTGGAGTACAAGTTTCACTAAATGTCTCTTTGTAAATTCATGCACTGAACTAGCAGCTTCAGTGAGCTCATTTTACTCTGCCTCATAAAAGCTAACTTGGAAGTTTTCAGAGTTACTTTTGCAGGCCATTAAGCCATTTATAGAGTCCGCAGTCAGTTGGCCAAAATTTGTTTATCCTCCAGCATCTGTTCATATCTATCAGAATTTAAACTATAAAGTGCCCTTTTTAAAATTATAAATCAAAAAACCTCGAATAGCCAAAGCAATCTTGAGAAAGAAGAATGGAACTGGAGGCATCAACCTGCCTGACTTCAGGCTCTACTACAAAGCCACAGTCATCAAGACAGTATGGTACTGGCACAAAGACAGAAATATAGATCAATGGAACAAAATAGAAAGCCCAGAGATAAATCCACGCACATATGGACACCTTATCTTTGACAAAGGAGGCAAAAATATACAATGGAGAAAAAACAATCTCTTTAACAAGTGGTGCTGGGAAAACTGGTCAACCACTTGTAAAAGAATGAAACTAGAACACTTTCTAACACCATACACAAAAATAAACTCAAAATAGATTAAAGATCTGAGCATAAGACGAGAAACTATAAAACTCCTAGAGGAGAACATAGGCAAAACACTCTCCAACATACATCACAGCAGGATCCTCTATGACCCACCTCCCAGAATATTGGAAATAAAAGCAAAAATAAACAAATGGGACCTAATTAAACTTAAAAGCTTCTGCACAACAAAGGAAACTATAAGCAAGGTGAAAAGACAGCCTTCAGAATGGGAGAAAATAATAGCAAATGAAGCAACTGATAATGAATTAATCTCAAAAATATACAAGCAACCCCTGCAGCTCAATACCAGAAAAATAAATGACCCAATCAAAAAATGGGCCAAATAACTAAACAGACATTTCTCCAAAGAAGACATACAGATGGCTAACAAACACATGAAAAGATGCTCAACATCACTCATTATCAGAGAAATGCAAATCAAAACCACAATGAGGTACCATCTCATGCCAGTCAGAATGGCTGCTATCCAAAAGTCTACAAGCAATAAATGCTGGAGAGAGTGTGGAGAAAAGGGAACCGTCTTACACTGTTGGTGGGAATGCAAACTAGTACAGCCACTATGGAGAACAGTGTGGAGATTCCTTAAAAAACTGGAAATAGAACTGCTATATGACCCAGCAATCCCACTTCTGGGCATACACACCGAGGAAACCAGAATTGAAAGAGACACATGTACTCCAATGTTCATCGCAGCAGTGTTTATAATAGCCAGGACATGGAAGCAACCAGATGTCCATCAGCAGATGAATGGATAAGAAAGCTGTGGTACATATACACAATGGAGTATTATTCAGCCATTAAAAAGAATACATTTGAATCAGTTCTAATGAGGTGAATGAAACTGGAGCCTATTATACAGAGTGAATTAAGCCAGAAAGAAAAACACCAATACAGTATACTAACACATATATATAGAATTTAGAAAGATGGTAATGATAACCTTGTATGTGAGACAGCAAAAGAGACACAGATGTATAGAACAATCTTTTGGAATCTGTGGGAGAGGGCAAGAGTGGGATGATTTGGGAGAATGGCATTGAAACATGTATATTATCGTATGTGAAATAAATCGCCAGTCCAGGTTCGATGCATGATACAGGATGCTTGGGGCTGGTGCACTGGGATGACCCAGAGGGATGGTATGGGGAGGGAGATGGAGGGGGGTTCAGGATGGGGAACACGTGTACACCCGTGGCGGATGCATGTCAGTGTATGGCAAAACCAATACAATATTGTAATTAGCCTCCAATTAAAATAAATAAATTTATATTTAAAAAAATAAAATTGTAAATCATATCAATCTTAGTATATATTTTATGCCCCCCCCCCTTTTGGCATGTAATTGAGAACAGGATTTTGCTCAGAGAATTCTGCTTGGCCATTTGTTCAAGAGTGATAGTTTTGAGTGGGGTAGGGGCTAGGAAGATCCCTTCACCATATAATCAAGGTCTCTTAATTAATGGGCATACTGATGGTTGATTCTGCTCCCATTTGATGACAAGCAGCTAGATGTCTCCAGATGACCAAACCACAACTGGAGTGAAAGTAGATCTACCCCATAGATAAGTGAACTTTTATTCCCTTTTGCCTGAAAAATCATATTTGAATCAACTGGGCAAAGAATATATAAAGAGAATGCACTGCTTTAGAAGATTAGCTAGATCCTGATAAATATGTTTCATTGACTTCTGGCCAAATAAGCATGACCAACTTCTCCAGAAAATGAGGGATTCTCAGGATAAAATGAGCTAGAGTTTCCTTGGCCCAAACAGGGATGGAGGGAAACAGGAAAGTGGACATATGAATTTATATTTGTCAGAAGTTCCCATAGACAGAGCAGCCTAGATGGTATAGTAACTTAAGAATAAAACTGCACAGTTCTCTATTTTAAAATAGAATTGGCTATTTTTCAATTTTAAAATGTCAAAAAAAACAAAACTAGGAACTGGCTCTTAAAAAGTACATTTAGTTGGCAAGCGAGTCCAGGCTGAACATCAGGCTTAGAACTGCAGCAACCATTGGAAGAGCTCCATAATGCTGCAGGAATAGGGAGTGACTCTGATTTGGAGCAGCCATGTCCTTTGAGGAAAAGAAAATTCCTTCTCTAGTTAAACTCAAGTGAATTATATCCTAAATTAAATGACCCTCAGGGCATCTTAGTTGAAGCTAGGAAAGTAAGAAGAGAGAAGTCAAGTAGGAACCAGTGAACTTAAACTGATAGGCATGAGCCAACAGAAAGGAGCCTGACCCATGGTTCCTTGTACGGATCCCTCTGAGTGGGGAGAAAATCGTGTGTGTGTGTGTGTGTGTATGTGTGCTCATTTCTAGAGTGTTCCCTTCCATCAGTGCTACAGTTACAGTTTTAGTGAGCACAGACACAATGCAGGAAAAAAAAAATCTTGCTCTATTGGCTCCAATGGCAGGAGCAGTCATTAACTGAAAGAGACAAAGCTTAACTACTATCAATAGGGAGATTAAAAACCAGAAGCATAAGACTCGCCTCACGTAGGACACCTGGAGGAGTCATCAAACCCAACAGCAGTCCTACACATTAGCTGAAAAATGGTGAGTTTGCAGGTTTCAGAGTGGTTTCTGGGAGAGCTGAGAATTTAAGCTGGAAGCAGAATGCTCTCTGGGGCAAAGCGAAGTGTCATACTGCCCAGGATAGTGTTCCAGGAGGTTTGAAAGAGCTCCATGATGCTGTAGGAGTAGGGAGTGACTGTGATTTGGAGCAGCAATGTCCTTTGGGGAGAAGAAAATTCCTTATCTAGTTAAACTCAAGGCCCATTACCCTCTGGCCCACCCACAAATATCCTCTTCAAAGAGACAAATGTGTGGATACTGAGGGAGGTTGTGGTTAATGGTAGATACCAAATATGTATATAGCTACTTTAAAGCCTGGAAAGAACAGGGGAGAGCCATTGGACTTCAGTTTTTCCAGTTTGTAACATATTGTCTGTAAGAGACCTGCGAAATGTAGGAATCTCTATTTCAGAATTCCTAACAGGACCATCCTACCTCAGCTCAAATATATCTGGTGATGAGAAAGTGAAGGACAAAAGGGAATGTGTATTTATTTAATGCTCACTATGTGCTAACATATAAAATATTTAACCCTCATAAGAGTGCTATGAGATAGAGTAGGTGTTATTGTCATTTAGTCACTAAGTCATGTCTGACTCTTTTGTGACCCTGTGGACTGTGTAGCTGACCAGTCTCCTTCCGTCCATGGGATTTCCTAGGCAAAGATACTGGAGTGGGTTGCCATTTCCTTCTCCAAGGGGTGGTCCCGACCCAGAGATCGAACCCACATCTCCTGCATTGGCAGGTGGATTCCTTACTCCTGAGCCATTAGGGAAGCCCACAGGTACTATTATCTCCATTTAAACAGGTTAGAAAGATTCGACTGAGACATTAAGTAAGTTCCAAGGATACCCAGCAGTAAGTGGTAGAACCAGACATATAGGACCGCTAAGTCCATTCCTTAAAGCCTGGCTGCCCTATGGACAATCGTGGACCACAACAGTAGCATCTCTGGAGCTTGTTAGAAATACAGAACTTCAAGTCCCACTGCAGACCGACTGGTTCAGGGATTGCCTTCTATCAGTTTTTAACAGGTGATTTATAGACACATTAAAGTTGAGAAACAATGCTCTAAATCTCTGAAGCCCATTGTCTTCAAAGGTCTTCCTTAAATTGAATCAGAATCTCCTTCTTGTTTATCCTCTTTGGGGGACCCTTTTTAAACAAAAGAACACAAAATTGTGAATACAAATTGGGTGGGTACAAAATGTGTGTTTATTTAGAAATGATGCCCATGGACATATAAGGGAAGTACAATGCGTTGGAGGTGAAGTGTAAAGAAACCATCATATTAACAAAAGGTCTTTTTGTGTGTGTATGAATATATCACTTGGGCCCCTTACCAGAGTTACGAAGGGGTCCATTCAGCGAAGGGTCTTGAAGCTTAAGATTTATTAATATCATGATAAATTTGCTTTTTTGTCAGCCTCATAGAGTTGTGAAAATTAAATCACAAGACTAAATATATGAAAACCTGTTTTGTAATTACTAAACATGCTGCTGCTGCTTCTGCTAAGTCACTTCAGTCATGTCCGACTCTGTGCGACCCCATAGACGGCAGCCAACCAGGCTCCCCTGTCCCTGGGATTCTCCAGGCAAGAACACTGGAGTGGGTTGCCATTTCCTTCTCCAATGCATGAAAGTGAAAAGTGAAGTCACTCAGTCGTGTCTGACTCTTAGTGACCCCATGGACTGCAGCCCACCAGGCTCCTCCATCCATGGGATTTTCCAGGCAAGAGTACTAGAGTGTGTTCATCTTTATTCTGATGTCTGAAACCAAGCATAAATGATTATTCAATAAATGATGAAATGGATGAAAAAAAAAAAAAAAGAATCTCCTTCTTGACATCCTTCAGTGAGTCATCAGGTGTCATTTTTTTTCTATTCCTTTTCATTTTTAACATCTAAACTCAACATTTATACCTATTAGATTTCATCTGCTGATTCTGGTCTATATTTTCATTTTCAGTCTAAGATCCTTTTGAATCCAGATTCATTTCTCCCAGATTTATAATTTACAAATCTGATGGGCATGCTTTCTTGTATTCAAGTCTGATCTACTGTTTTTTTTTTTTTTAATTCTATATACACAACACATACATTAAATGCAGTTACTCATGGAGTCTAACGGCACGGTGACATTAATCCATTTATCAACTTATGTGGGTTCTGCTATTTAAAAAGCTATAAATGGTGGTTGCCAGGAACTGGTAGAGAGTGAAAATGGGTGGTATTAGTCAGAGCATACAAAGTTTCAATTATAAAAAAGGAATAATGGAGCCTGTAGGTAGCAATTCTGTGTTGAATCCTTTAAAATTCACTGAAAGAGTAGAACTTATAATAAATGTCCTTATCACAAAAATAATAATGAATGATTTTTATAATTAGGAATACTGTATAAAGAGGAAATTTCTGGAGATGATAAATATGTATTATGGCTGGTGGTGATGGAGGTGATGGTTTCATGGGTAGACACTTTTCCAAGTTCATCAAGTTGTATACATTAAATGTGTACATCAATCACATCTCAATAAAGTAGTTTAAGAAAAACTATAAATCGTGGGAGGTGTCTTCCAGATCATATTTCTCTAACTAATCTTCATCAAGAGTTTTTTGTTAAATGTCTTGCTCAACCCAAAATACTCTTAGGAGTATTAGGAACTGTCCTAATAACCTTATATAGACATGCTCAGTCACTTAGTCATGTCCAGCTCTTTGCAACACCATGAACTGTAGCCTGCCAGGCTCCTCTGTCCATGGAATTTTCCAGGCAAGGGCACCAGAGCAGGTTGCCATTTCCTACTCCAGGAGATCTTTCCGCCCCAGGGATTGAACCTGTATCTTCTGTATTGCAGGCAGATTCTTTACTAGCGCCACCTGGGAAGCCCTGATAACCTTGTAGCATAAAGGAAAGAGTTAGCTAAGTGATTAGTTTTTATCATCCCATGTTAGCTTCTAGTAATTATTCACTTCCTTTCAAAATTGGTCATGAACAACTTTTCTAACACTATATTGAAAGAGTAACAGATCTTATTTACCTGTTTGTAGTTTCTAGAAACATTTTCTCTGTTTAAAAATGGGCCACCTGCCAGGCTTTCAGTTCCAAGATTTCTTCCATTCACCCTCATTTCTTAAAGAATTTGCACTGTGAGTTCTTTTTAAGGGTTTAAACTTGGAATACTTGGAATAAGAAGATGTGGCTCTAGTACAGTTAAACAATGGGCATAATTACTTTGAGCAATAGTCATCTATTCTGTACAGTAGACATAATCATCTTTCTGATAAGAACTAGTATGTGGGAAAGTATTATATAAATTATAAGTTGTGTATAGTACTATTGATAATGTTTGAAAAAAATTATAACATCAGTGTCCTAGCAATGTAAAATTCATTTTGTGGGTGATGCTTTCTTACTTTAATAATCTCTGTCCTAGTTCTGATACCACCTGAAGCCTTTATGCCACATTCTCTCCAAAGGCCAAGTAAGCAATGCTACTTATCTTGCCATGAACTCCCTTAGAACAAAGATTGGCAAACTGTGACACATGGGCAAATCTGGTCCACTGCCTGTTTTTGAAAATAATTTTTTGGGGGACAGCCAGATGAATTCACTTCCACATTGTCTATGACTAGTTTTGTGCTACAGTGGCAAAGTTGAGTAGTTGCTACAGAGACATATAGCACATAAAAACAGAAGATATTTACTGCATGGCCTTTTCCAGAAAAAGTTTGCTGACCCCTGCCTTAGACTATAAGCTTTAGAAAAAGGGGGCATTTGTAGATATATAATTTATGCACTCAATTCCTAATTCAGCTCTGTGCTTGATTAGGTAGAAAGTAAACCTATTTGTAAATAATCCCTTTAACAGGATTTCTTACCTGTTAAATGAAATCTTATTCTAAAATAGTCCAAAATGATTTGATAAAGCTAGATTAGGATATTTAGCTAGAAAATACTGTTGATTTCAAATCTTATTGATTAAAAAAAAAAATCAACATGAAAGGAGAATCCATAATGTTTCTGCTTGATTTTCAACCTTAATAAGTTCCAGATAAATAAAAACATATCTTATTTATTAAATAAAAACATATCTTTAATGATAATTTAATGTTCATTAATTTAATGTCAATTAAATTAATTTATTAAATTAATTTAAATTAATTAATTTAATTTAATTTAATGTCAAACTGAGCATAAAATCACATTGTCTAGCAAAGTAAATATTAGTGGAAATAATAAAGCAGGTTAGGCTGAATCCCAGCTTTAACTTAAGCCATGTTCTGGCTTTCTTTTTAAAATAATTTTCCTAGCTAATGTGTTTTCATAATAGTTGAAGGTTCTAAAATTTAAGTGCAGAGAAAAAGTTATCCTAAATTAAGAGTCTCAAGAGTCAAAGTTTGAAACCACTTTGTTTTCTGGGCCTTTTTCAATAAAGAATTTCAGGACCTAGTACATGTTATTCTGTACGACAGTCTGTTAATTGTTTCCAAGAGAATAATAAGAAGCTGTCCTTGAAAAGAATGGCTGGCAATGGAATTAACTCTAGAGACTTTCAGATAGCATTTGCCAAGAAGCAAGGTCAGTCTGATAATATGTCAAACACATCCTTTAATAACCTGAATAAATAAAATATACCTATAAATTATGAAGTGCATGGTGGCTGAGTAGCCAGACCACTGTTTTAAATGTTCTCATTAGCATTTCATGACTATAATAAATGACTTTCAATTTTGTGTTTCTCTGAAAGGATATTTTAAATTTCAGATTGCATGGAAGAGAATAGCTATGAAATCTTGAGTTTTACTCAGATAAACAATTAAATCATGGATTGGAGTCTTCTATAGTATGCACGACTATTCCAAAATGGTTATTGCTATAGTTTGTAGTATCTGTAATTGGCCTAAAAACAATAAATTTGTTCCAGCAAAGTAACTCCAAAGATTTCAAAGTGATATTTTGAAAGCCAGTGCCTATCTATTTAATTCATATTAGTAGAATATGAATAGGGGAAATTGATGAAAATTATATCCTTTCT
Organism: Bos taurus; assembly: GCF_002263795.3. NCBI lineage: Eukaryota > Metazoa > Chordata > Mammalia > Artiodactyla > Bovidae > Bos > Bos taurus. The sequence goes on from NC_037331.1 coordinate 42,979,608, forward strand.
CAATACTAAAACTCAAAAATGATTTTTTTCTTTTATTTATTTTTTACCTTTCACCTAAAGGTAACCAGGTGCTTGACCCAATTTTAAATAAATTCCTCAACCCCACAATGCAATAAACATTTGTGTGTGTACTCAGTCACGTCCAACTCTTTGCAACCCCATGTTCTGTAGCCCACCAGGCTCCTCTGTCCATGGGATTCTCCAGGCAAGAATACTGGAGTGAGTTGCCACATGCCCTCCTCCAGGGGATATTCCCCACCCAGAACATCACCACCTAGGAAACCCCACAATAAATGTTTAATATTTAACAAATCTTTATTTTCCTTCAATAAGTTTAATAAATGAAATTTAGTTTGATAGATAACACTGTATAGTGTCAGAAATAGGAGATCAGAGCCACTCTTTTTCAGGAAAGTTTGAGCTTTGGTCTCTGTATCAATCAATGTTCTCCAGAGAAACAGAATCAGTAGAAATTGGCTTATGAAAATCGTGAGGCCTCACAGATTGGAAATTAATAGGGCTGTTGGCCAGGCTGGAAACTCTGGGACAGGAGCTAATGCTTCAGTCTTGAGGCAGAATATCTTCTTCAGGGAAACCTCAGTTTTGCTCTTAAAGCCCTTCAGCTGATTGCATGAGGTCCACCCTAATTATTAAGGATTATCTCCTTAAAGTCAGCTGATTATAGATGCTAATCCCATCTACAAAATACCTTCACAGTAATGCCAAGATTACTGTTTAATTGAATAACTGAGTACTATAACCTAGTCAGAGGGAAACTAAAACTAATCATCAGAGTCTCCTTATGAAAATAAAATCTTTCACATCTGTGTTTGAATAGTGATCTCTTCTTTAATTTGTATTCCTTAAGACCATGTAGATCCAGCTCCATAACCCAAGGTGAGTAGTTTGGGCAATTGGTGAAATAGTTGAATGACCAGCTTTTACTTGTCTGAACTGGTGGAGCAGCCAACCAACCTCAGTGCACTAGACATTGTTTCTCTCCTAGTACCAAATCTGTCCTTGAGGAACAGTAGTGCTGTGAAATCAGCTAATTAATGGCATTTACATGACGACAGCCTGGGACACTGAGAAATCTCTAAATGCGGTATTTTCAGGGAGTCTATAATTTTGTATCATTGCCCCGCTCCCCAAGATAACCATCTCTCACCCTGCTTTGCTGAGATGATTAATTTCCTCATAAATGAGGAAAAGATAATGGGTTTCCTCATAAATGAAGATGAAGGTAAATTTTTATTATTGCTCATACTAGTTTTCTGCTCTAGAGTCAGGAAAAAAAGAGGATGTTTGTTCTTACTTTATTCTGAAGCTAAAATTCTAGCTAAACTTTCAAATTTGCAGCCTCTGATCCTTATCTAATACCTTAAATTTCCCTTTCCCACTTTTTCCTCATCTTTTCCTCTGGGATGGCTTCTTTTGGTTACTTTTCTATGTATTTCCTGCCTTTCACCTGCAGATTTCTTAGTAGTAGGTAGATAAGCACTATATCCATTTTCTCACTACTCCCTCTCTCTCCAATTTCCTGTATTATTTTACCCTCAAAAGCCTACTGAAACAAAACTTGGAAATGTCTCTGGGGTTCACCCACTTGGTGAAACCAATGGCCAATCCGCACTCTTCCTTTCTCCTTCACTGATTTTTCCTCCCTGGACATCCCCCTCCCAGCTAATACCCATTTCCCAAAACTTGTTGCACCTTTCAACAGCTCTTCGTTGGCTAGCTCATGCTTTCTTAAAATGTTGCATGACTCCTAATTTCTACATTCAACAAATGTTCCTGAGCTCTTACTCTGTGCCTTTGCTATACTAGATGCCAACTAGGTAAATGAGAAATAAAGATAGCTATTTTCTGTAGCACTCCAAAGAAAAGGGCTAAACATTTTATGTTTTTTATTTGTTTTGTAATGTGCTTTTAAGAGCCCTGGCTATTTTTAATATTTCACTGAAATACTGAAAAGGAATCATATATTTATCCATGATAAATATCGACTAGTTTTCTTTGTTAGTTTAAGTTATAGGTCATAATGTTTCGAGGTTAGGGACTATATCTTACTCTTCGTGTCTTCTGGTCCCTTCCCAGTGTGCATGGTAGGGACCCTATAAATATCTATTGAATAAATATTAAGATATCAGAATTATTGTATTATAGGTAAAAATATATCAACCAAATGTGAGTTACTTTGATTAGTAGTTAGTGAAAATACAACTAATTCATTACTTCTCAATAAAAAGTTGAGATTGAAAAATCATTTTAAATACAAAATCCATAAAGAAATAACAAAAGAATCTGAGTGAAAGCATAGAACCTAGATCTCTATATTAATCACTCCAAATTTAGTATTTCCAGCCCTCACCTCTGTGTTTGCAAGTCCCTTTCAATTTACCAAGAACAAATCAATATTTATCTTCTTCCTACCATAAGTTTTCACCCACACTAATAATATGATCATTTTCACAGATAAGAAAATCAACATGTTTCTTGATATTGAAAATAAAGACGTTATTGTGTATTTTGTATACATAGAATATACAGGGTAGGTTGTAACTATGGATATCTTTTGCATATATTGATTCAATCAATCATAGTAAATTTACAATTAAAACTAGTACTAAAATAGTATTAGTGTGTCTTTTCTCTTTAAAAGAAGGAAAAATTTCTGAGAAAAAATCAGCTGAACAAAGAAAAATATTTAAAAAGTGAAAGAGATGCTGAAGTTTATGTTAGTTTTGTTTTTGCCAAAAAACACAAAATTCTGCCTCAATTCTAATGCTTTCTCCACAAAACAGGTAGATGCCTTGTCAGATTTAGAACAATAATTGTATGTTTAGTAAGTCTAAATAAATTTAAAAACCTACAATCAAATCTATATGGAAAAGAAAGAAACTAAGACAAAAATTAGATAAAGATATTTCATGGCAGAAAATATTTGAGATAGTTCCAATTTCCTGTCCTTTCAAAGCTAAGTCTGACTTAAGTATTTTTTGCTGAAGAAATCATTGAAAAATTGTCTAGCAAACTTTTGATGTACTAATAAATATTTATATTCTGCTGACTGTATTTTTATATTATTTATTGACTAAATCCTTAGATCTCTTGCTTCTGTAGGCCAGTAATTAGGAATGTGAAATGTGACATTATGCTTTCTCTGTGCCAGTTTCATGAGTAGAATTCATAATGGAAGAGGTAACAGTCACATCATTATTGGTTATATAGAAAAGTTAGCATGTCTATGTAACTAATATTGGAAATAGAGCATGCAAGGCAAAGATATTACCCCACTGTTTTAAATGTTCTAGTAACTGATTCCTTTTAGAATTAGCTAATGAGCTAATAGGCCTTCCATATTTGAATCCATTTAAAATATCCACTCTGATTTCAGTTAAATGGGATATGCAATCCTGTTTCTAATGATTCTTCTGCCTTCTAGAATTCATGAAAGCCAGATTTTCAAAGTTTAAATGTTTTACATATACCTTAAATTAATTTTCATTGTTTTTTGTTGTTGTTGAACTTGCTAAATGTTTACAACCTCAAACTTGCATCCCCAGGGATCTTCTCTGGTAGCTTGTGATTTTCTCTGTTTTGATTTGCTTCCTTTAACACTTGGGCAAGCTGACAAGTCTATTTAAATATAGATTTTTCTATTACTGGATTATTTCTTTGTATGGGCTACAACTTGTGAGTAAAAACAAGATTGTTACCTCACAGTAAAATATCATGCAAGTTTCCATTATGCCAAAATACCTATTCAATTCAGGTGGTCAAAAATGTGAAGTTAGGGTAAATAAAATTTTGAATGATAAACCATAGTCTGTGTCTTAAAAAGTTCCAAGTAAATGAAGTTCCAAGTAATGAAATGACTCTTGAAATTTCATAAACTTACATAACCAAACATCCATGTAGTTAGAAGACAAGCCTAAAAGTAACCCCAAACACACTAGAGATAAGACAACTCTGCTACTCTGTAAATATAAGACTTGACTTCTCTAAGTCACTTCTATAAAATGGGACAGTTTATTCTCCATCAGATTATTTTAAGGACTAAAGAGGTTCAGTCTCTAAAGTGCTTGGCAGAGTTCTTGGCATACAGTTTTACCCCTCTTAGCACATAAATAATACCTATTGTTGTGACTTCCGATGGGCTTCCCTGGTGGTTCAGCAGGGCTTCTGTGGTGGCTCAACAGTAAAGAATCAGCCTACAGGGCAGGAGACCCTGGTTCAATCCCTGGGTTGGGAAGATCCTCTGGAGAAGGAAATGGCAACCCACTCCAGTATTCTTGCCTGGAGAATCCCATGGACAGAGGAGCCTGGAAGACCACAGTCCATGGGGTTGCAGGAATCAGACACAACCACCACCAATGTAGTCTCCAATAGTGTTTTCTATTCAGTGGAAAAGATTTAATGGACTATTTTGCAATATCTAAACCAGAAAAAAAAAAAAAGAAACTATGTAAAACTTTCACTTTCTTTTTTTTTAACTTTTTATTTTGTATTGGGGTACAGCTGATTAACAAACAATGTTGTGATAGTTTCAGGCGAACAGTGAAGGGACTCAGCCATACATATACATGTATCCATTCTCTCTCAAAACCCCCTCCACCCAGGCTGGCACATAACATGGAGCAGATTTCCATGTACTATACAGCAGGTCCTTGTTGGCTATCCATTTTAAATATAGCAGTGTGCACATGCCCATCCCAAACTTCCTAACTGTCTCTTCCTTCCATCCTTCCCTCCTACCCTGGCAACCATAAGCTTGTTCTCAAAGTCTATAAGTCTGTTTTGTAAGCAAGTTCATTTGTATCATTTCTTTCTAGATTTCATGCATAAGGGATGTCATAAGATATTTCTCCTCTGTCTGACTTACTTTACTCACTATGACACTCTCTACATTCATCTATGTTGCTGCAAATAGCGTTACTTCATTCTTTTTATGACTGAGTAATATTCCATTGAATATATGTACCACATCTTCTTTATCCATTACTCTGTCCATGGATATTTACGTTGCTTCCATATATTAGCTGTTGTAAACAGTGCTTCAGTGAACATTGATGTGCATATTTCTTTTCAGATCATGCTTTTCTCCAGATATATGCCCAGGAGTGGAGTAGCTCTGTTTTTAGTTTTTTAAGGAACCCACTTAAACTATTCTCCATAATGGCTGTATCAGTTTACATTCCTACCAATAATGTAGGAGGATCCTCTTCTCTCCACACCCTTTCCAGCATTTATTCTTTGTGAATTTTTTGATGACAACTATTGTGACTGGTGTGAGGTGATATCTCATTGTCATTTTAACTTGCATTTCTCTAATAATTAGTGATGTTGAACATCTTTTCATGTGCCTCTTGGCCATCAGTGTCTTCTTTGGAAAAACGTCTATATAGCTCCACTGCCCATTTTTTGAGTGAGTTGTTTGTTTTGATGCTGTTAAGCATCATGAGTGATGGTAAATTTTGGAGACTAATCCCTTATTGGTCACAGTATTTGCAAATATTTTCTCCCAATCTGTAGGTTGTATTTTTGTTTTGTTTATTGTTTCCTTCTCTGTGCAGATGCTTTTGAGTTTAAGTAGGTCCCATTTATTTGCTTTTATTTCCATTATTCTGAGAGACAGTTTGAAAAAGATATTGCTGCAATTTATGTCATAAAGTTTTCTGCCTATGTTTTCCTCTAGGAGTTTTACAGTTTCTGGTGTCACATTCAGGACTTCAATGCATTTTAAACTTATTTTTGAGTATGAAGTTAAAGAATGACTTCATACTCTTTCTTTCTTTTTTACACATAGCTGTCCAGTTTTTCCAGCATCATTTATTGAAGAGACTGTCTTTCCAACATTGTGTAGACATGCCACCTTTGTTGTATATTAATTATCCTTAGGTACCTGGGCTTATTTCTGTGTTTTCTATTCTATTCCATTGATCTGTATTTCTGTTTTTGTGCTGGTGCCATACTGTTTGGACGACTGTAGCTTTGTAGTATAGTTTGAAGTCAGGGAGCCTGATTGCTCCATCTCCATTTTTCTTTCTCAAGATTGCTTTGGCTATTCGGGCTCTTTTGTGTCTCCCTACAGATTTTAATATTTTTTTTTGTTCTAGTTCTGTGAAAAATACCAAATTCTGGCAATTTGATAAGGATTGCATGGAATCTGTAGATTGCCTTGGGTAGTATTGTCATTTTGCCAATATTGATTTTTCCGATCCACCAACATGGTATATCTTTCCATTTGTTTATGTCTTCTTCGGTTTCTTTCATCAGCACTTTATAGTTTTCAGCATACAGGTCTTTTGTCTCCTTAGGTAGGTTTATTCCTAGGTATTTTATTCTTTTTGATGCAATAGTAAATAGAATTGTTTGTTGAATGTCTCTTTCTAATCTTTCATTGTTAGTGTATAGTAATGTAACAGATTTCTGTTCATTAATTTTGTAACTGCAATTACCAAATTCATTGATGAGATCTAGTATAAAACTTTCACTTTCAATTGATTCATCTGGAACTGTATCATTATGGTTCTTGCCTTTTACTATGATTTGGAGAACTTGAAAAAATAAAGTACAAGTACTATAATTATAAAATCATTGCTAGATTTAGTTTTAAAAAGCAAGAGTTGTTCATTGTTTCTGACTCTGTCATTAAGTAAATCTGATTGGAGTGTAAACTGTAACCCTTAAATAAGCAAATCAACATATACACATGTGGATCTATTTACATATATTTTCATGTAGATGTATAGTCTCTAGTGGTAGAAGAGGGAGAAGACAACTTAAAATCTTTGATGATAATTCTCTGGTAACATATTCCAGTTGATTTCAGTACGGTATAAAATTTTTAATATCAGGAACAGCAGGAGATTAGATTGTTTTTTCTGTGCCGGTTGTCTGTTGTATCTAATAGAATAATCTCCCATTGTCTGCAGGGAAATCGCTACATATTTTCCTGAAACTTCTAGCCTAGTAATATTAATCATCCTCAAAAGAATCATTGTATAGTGTTGATCATAGATAGGGTAGTGGCAGGGTATATGCCCTTTGGAGGAAGTTCTGGGTGTCTAATACATATTGATTTCCCTTTCTCTGCACATAAACCAAAAGACTTTCTCTAGATTCCAAAATTTCAGTGCAGCCAGGACAAAATTTTTTTTCTCTCCTTTTGCCATGTGTTTGTAGGAATTTTAATTGGCAATCTTTGGTGTATATGGCCCAATGAACAGACTGACTTCTTGATACTTGTATAAAATATTGCTCTTTCAGAAAGTAAAATTGGAAATAAAAGCAGCCAAGTTTGAATGATCAAAATCTGTCAGAGAAAAGTTACATTTGCCAAGCCTGTTTCCCTCTTAACAAGTTAGAAGGGCTCTCTCATCAAACCTTGGACCAGTGTGTATGCAATATACAGACACATTTTTAGCATGGAACATTTGTTCTTTCTGCCGGCCATTTGATGAAGCTCAGCAACTTAAAGCTGCACCAGTTCAGAAATCCATATGGGAGAAATATCCTGGCAGCCCTTGTTTCAGTAAGGCAGCAGGGGCTCTGTAATTTTTCACATGAAGGGAACAGAGAAGTAGATCAGCATAACCTGATATGTTACACTACCAGTTAAGGATTGTTGATTGGCTTGCACTAGCCAGAACACTTGCCAGAAATATCACACAGGGTGACAGCCATCCAGGGTTGAGAGCTCCCTTGGCCAAATAGCCCCAATAACAGACCCACTCCCATCCCCAGTCTGGATCCTCAGTGTCAGCCCCCAGCTCGTGTTAGAGCAAATGGTATGTATTTTTCAAAAGCAATTCAAGGAAATAACTTCACTGAATGTTATCTGGAGCCTTGAAAAAAAAGAGGTGTTTTTTTTTTTCCCTTTTCTATATCGATTTCACCGTATCAAAAACTAAATGCGTCTTTCCTCTGACTGAAAAATCACTTCTACCTGTCTTAAAAGTGCATGTAGGTATGTAGATCAGATAGCAAACACACACAGAATTACACACACTTTCCCACATTTGGCAGGAGCCTGCTGTCTGAAATGCAGTGGGTGCTCTAGTCTTCATTCTCTCTTGTTCTTTCTCCCCCTGTTATTTTGTTTTCTTGCTCAATCAGGATGGCTGACAACCGACAGCTGCAGGTAGAGTAGAATAAACTGTTGGAAAGCATGCCAGTGCCCAGTTCCTGGCTCCACCTCGGCCAGCTGTCCCCCCATCATTTCAGAGAAGGTTTTACAGCCACTCTATACACTGTTGGAGTTAGTTCAGAAGATGGCACTGGGTCATACTGGCCCCTAGGAGTCACTTATGCTAAAAAGAGTCATTCTTGTTCAGGAATACAGTTAATGCTGTTTGAAAATAAACATGCACACCACTCTCTGTGCGTGTAAAATGGCGACTTTTTCCTATAAGATACTTCTGTAGCTTGGGTTTCGTGGGGAGTTGTGAGTAGCTGAACGTACTTCTGTCATGCCTCTGCTCACATGTGTGTCCACACACACAGGAAAACTCTGGAATGCGTTTCTGTCTCACTCTCATAAACTTTCATGTCCTACAAAGGTTTTAAGATATTTTAAAAATTATTTTGTTTTTATTTTCTTCTAGTGAAATCATAAGGTCTCTTTAGATTCAGAAACCTATTTTCATTTTATAGAGTCCTTCTGATGACATATTTGTCTCTTTTTCTTGTCATTGTTTAAAATTCTTTGCATTCTTTTAAGGAAATAGATTCACTGACCCTTTTATGCTATTGAATTCCTAAAGTGAACCAGCTATTTAGAAAGCATCTACTCTTTGGAGCTTTGCAAAAAAATGTTTTAAAGAAGAAAAGTTTAAAAAAAACAGTCTTTTATGCTTTCTTTTTGTGACTTTACTTATAGTTTTAATCTAAAGTGTTGTTTCATCTCTGCCAGATCAGCACATAATCAGTGCCTTTAGATTCTCTCAGAATGTATTTCTTTCTTCCTCCTTTCCAACAAAGTAAAATGCAAGTATTTAAATATATCTTACCATTCCCTGCTAAACACAAAAGAAATGTAAATATACTGTCAGTCTGATCCACATCTGCCAGAGAGTAATTGTTGGATGCGTGCTGATTAAACATAATTTTTTTAACCAAGCTTTTAATTAGGCATCTGCACCAGGTCACACAGATGCAATTATAAAATATGATTAAGAAAGCTTTCATTCTTTTGAGAAATAAGGGGCCATGCTTGGTATACTTTTGCCTGTAGATAAAGTGTTAGCATCACTGGCTGCTTTTCCAAAATCAAGGATCCTTGGGGTAAGCCCACAAAGGCTGGTCACTTACCTGTTTAACTGTAACACTGAAATTTCCCAATGCCTTCTATGAGTGAAGTAGGAGAGCTTTTCACATTCTCATCAGATGTAGGAACTTTTAAAACTGCACCTTAGAAACTACCTTTCCTGACTTTTCTATGCATAAAAGAAGCTAGATTAAACACAGTTAAATTTCTTGCCCAAAATCACACAACTATTGAAATAATTTATACTATAGCTTATGATGGCTGCAGAGTTCTGTAGGTTACAGTGCCCTGTCACCCTCCACCTCTTCAGAGTCCTCTTGCAAACAGATTCTTTTAGAGCTCGGCAGAAAGTGGACTGGGATATTGCAGCAAATTCCCCCATTGCAATTATTTGCTTCACTGCTTCCCTCTATTAACTTGGCTAATCAAAAGAATATTGCAGTTCATCTCTCAATTTTCATATTCAGGAATTAAAGATATTTTACCCAACATGTCAGCTGATACAATTGGAGGGACACGAAAGTGTCCCCAAGTCAAAATGTGTCCTGGTCTCTGAAATTCTTAACACTTGTGTTAAAGCTTGGGTTCAATTCCTGAATCTCAACCTAACTACCACGATTCAGTTCTCCTAGGCTGTTTCCACATGTATGAAGTCCAGTGGTAATAATCTCAGAGGAATTTTTAAGGATTAGGTAAAACAGAATTTGCAAATGCCAGATAAGTATTACATATATTAAAATGGTAGTCTCTGTGTTCAGAGAAACTCTAGGTGGGGTTAATGTGGTTAGAGAGATTGAAGAATTAAGGTGTCATGAAGGGCAACACACAGGAAGAGGTAATAACACTGAGCTATGTGGTGGTCAGAAAGATGATCAGAAAGGTTAAGTTGGTCTGAAAGGGTGCTGCTGCTGCTGCTAAGTCACTTCAGTCGTGTCCGACTCTGTGTGACCCCATAGACGGCAGCCCACCAGGCTCCCCCGTCCCTGGGATTCTCCAGGCAAGAACACTGGAGTGGGTTGCCATTTCCTTCTCCAATGCATGAAAGTGAAAGTGAAGTCGCTCAGTCTGTCTGACTCTTAGTGACCCCATGGACTGCAGCCCACCAGGCTCCTCTGTCCGTGGTGACTAGGAGTTTATTAGTGGGGACAAAGCATGAGAAATGGGAGGATAGGAAGATATAGCATGTGTAGGACATAGGCCTGAGCTTACCCCAACTAAAGCACAGAGTGGGTTAGGAAAAGGCAGGAGATGGTAAAAATGTAGACTGAGAGCCTTGTTTGCTGAACTAGAGAACTTGGACTCTGTTCTCTTTCAATCAGGCATTGAAAGGACATTAAGTAGAAAGGACATCAGAGAGTGTGGTATGAAAATGAGTTGACAGGGAGGCAGACAGAAGAAGGCAGTGCCCAGGGCTTTCGAGTCCCTGAAACTAATACCCTTGACCTGTAGAATATTTATACTGTTCTGGTTCCTGAGACAGTTTGATCAGAAGAGGGGGCTTATTGGCCATCCCTTGTAATCCTGGTCATAGGGGGTGAAATTATAGAACCTCATAATCCCACAGATTCAAAGTCATTCCATTTGCCAGGCTCTCCTCTTTCCCTCCTTCCCTTCTATGATATGAATAAAACCAGCTAAGGTACTGTTGTAGAAATCCATATAATAGGCAAATTCCCAACCTCTGTGGTGGCACAATTGCAGAGACACCTAAGAGGTAGACTCCAAGGGACTTTGTGTTAGAATTTCAGACTGAAAAAATATAGCTTAGAGATCATCCAGTTCAGTCCTCTCTGTTTATGCCATAGTCCCTGACTCATGGTAGCTATTGAGTATAATAAATACTTGCTGCATAAATTAATAATGAGGGATAAGACCCAGAGGTTGATACCACAAATTATTGGCATACCTGACATAAGAATGTAAACTTTCTGACTCCTAAATCAGTGTTCTTTCCATTATGACATACTTGGTGCTTTAAAGTTAAAAGAGAGAGAGGGAGATTTAAAACACCTTATTTTATTGCTATAGATCAATTCACCTCATTTTCATTCACAATGTCAATTATAAGGTAGCACATAAGAATTAACAAATTCAGACTCTTCTGATGAAGGCTTTTGTCCTGTCTCTTATACCTTCCATAACTTAAGTATTTGCACTTCCGCACAATTCGGTGGTGTCTGCAATAATGCTGTCTACAAAGACAGATGTTTAAATAGACAATGGTTAGTTCCGGAACATCTAAGATGGAGTCTCCTCCAATTCATGGCTGTTTTTATAACTAGTACCCTAAAGAGACCTTTTGGGAATTCTAGAAACCATTTTAAATTATTCTGAAATAATGATGCTTCCATGAGAATGGAAATTGAGGAAATAGTGATCTTTAGCAAAATAAATTAGATTTAGGTATAAGGAGAAACTATGGGGCAATGAGAGGCATAGAACTCTGTAACAGATTCATCTGGAAAACTGAGAAAGGCAAGCGATCATTTATTTGGTAGATACTTATCATCAGACCTTTTCACTTTGTGACATAGTTGAGAATGTCAAGACCCTGAAGTGTGGGTGTTCTAAGTCCCACCTACCACCACCACAGCTGCAGCCTCACGGGCCTTCTGACCCTTCTGCCCTAACTACACTGTACCTACATTCTAGAAGGAAATGAGGAATCTCAGGATGCTTGCATGAGGCACTGGTCCTCCTTGCTGTGAAACTATATTCAGCTACAAAGATGAACTTTATCTGTCCTCTCAGATTCCTCCAAACAAACTTCCAAATAATTTGATAAAATCCAGCAGTTTCTTTTTAAAGATTTGAACTATTCTTTCCCCCTTCTTAAGATATTCTTAATTTCCAATCTTTATCAGTCATTTGCTTAAAAAATTTAATATGTATATTTATATATGTGGTATCATGGTAATTTACAGAACACTTTCACAGACATCTCTTTGCTATAAGGTAGGTAGAACAGCTATTGTTCTCCCATTTTGTAGATGAGGAAACTGATGAATTACTTCTTCAAAAAGCAACCCAAAGACCTGGCTTCAACTCTTGTTCGTCTATCTGACATACCACCATACATCACTTAAGGGGATACATTTTATTAAGAATAGTTATTTTCAATTTAATTAAAGTGGTGAGTAGCAGACTCCCAAAAATACATGTCAAAATTTATTATCTTTGTGGGAGTTATAGAACAAAGGGAAAATGAATATTCAATATTAAAATAAAATTACCTAGTATAATACAATTATATATTATTATTATAAAAGCAGAAACCAAAATAAGCTTCAGAAAGGAGAAAAATTAGTCAAATTGTATTAGCTGGAAAGAAAACTAAGAAACAGTAATTTTTCAATGTAGATACATGTAATTGGTGGGATGGGAGTAGTCAGTGAGAATTATTTTTCTTTTAACAAAAATCTATATGATTTGGCTTCCCTGATAGCTCAGGTGGTCAAGAATCCACCTGCAATGCGGGAGACCCCGGTTCAATTACTGGGTCGGGAAGATCCCCTGGAGAAGGGAAAGGCTACCCACTCCAGTATTCTGGCCTGGAGAATTCCACGGACTGTATAGTCCATGGGTTCGCAAAGAATCGGACACAACTGAGCTACTTTCACTTACTTTTTTCATATGACTTGGCAAAAACAAGTTAGAAACGCTTAAAGGCAATGAATGAATGAAATCCATTCCAGTTTTTTTCTGCGTCTGTCTATCCTTTATTCTTATTGAATACCTAAAGAGTTCTCAGTATAGTAATGATACTCTGTATATTTTATGGAAAAAAACTTGGAACAGGTAGAAAACTCTCACAAAGGAATAAAATCTGAGAAGAGTTTGTAGTCACAGGAGCAATCTTTGTAGGAATAATGAAGGATTTCTTTGAAAAAGTCAGCAAAGAAATGAATTATCTGGATGAAATTATACCGAGAAAAGACATGCACTTAAGGGTAGAAGAATAGCAGGATTCAGCTAAAAGACAAATTACCAAATTATGAATTGTGAACAGTAACGATCCCAGCTTCCCCAGAAAGGTAATTCATTGGGAGGTGAATACAAAAATAAAACGGAAAGACTAGTGGTAAAGAGTGTTAAGCAGTGGGTCTGAAGATTGAGTAATTTGCGGTTAATAGAAGAGACTGTAGGATGAGAATGGAGTGTGAAGTGAATAATTCTAGTCTGGTCCAAGGTGGTAGAGAGATAGACACCAGGTGGTAAGTGAGAGCAGCTGAAAAGGAAGATTCTTTAGCCACAGTGACTCAAAGAATGTGGGAGCAGGGAAAAGAGGTATAAAAATATCTCCATTTTAAGCAGTGCTTTACACACAGTGCTCTATTTTATCCAAAATAATGAAGTACCCAAGAGATTGCCAATACTGTATTTTTATTTCCATGACTAAGAAAGAAACCAATTATCTTAGAACATTTTCTCATAGAGGCCAGCGGTTTAAACTTCCCGCTTCATCAGCCTCATTCACCTTCACTTTCACTTTGAAATCCCATAACTGGGAATCAGGACATTAGGAGACCAGCCCTGTTGGGGACACCAAACTCATTAGTCACACCAAATTCGACCGACAGACCCAAAGGCAATAACCCTGAAACTGTCTGGCCTCAATAGGGCCTGAAGCGAATGGCCACATGGAAAACAGTTAACCTCACAGGCGATATGGCGATAAAAATGTGTGCTTGGCTCTCAAAAGAAATACATCATCATATTTTTTATGGAGAACTTTCCTTTGGTAAAATTAAAAGTATTTTCACAAGCATGATCTCATTCTCACAGTAGTCCTGTGAAAGAGGAAATGAAGGAGATATTTTAATTCTCATTTTATAAAAGAATAAATTGAGAGATGGAACAAACAAGTGACTCTTTTGCAATTCTCCCGTTTAAGTAGGCCAACAGGGTTAGATCTGGAGCCAGTTTTCCTAATGATGTCCATGTCTGCGCTCGTAAGCCCAGTCTGTCTCAGGACTTAGCATGGCACCATCAGAAGGCACATACCAGGTGGCTCATATTTTTATTTCACAATATGTAAATGACATTCATACAGCATGATCTATAAATATTACCCAATCAGTTCTATTTGAGTAAGCAAAGGTTTGCTTACATCTCCATCAACAACAGCTTTGGCATGACACCATATCTAGGCATCCATTTACTTTTTTAAACGAGCAGTTAAGTAGTGTCAGGTTATTAGATGTGATAACTGACCACTGATCTTTTATATTTAGAAATCTTCTGGGTAGCTCCATAAAGATATTGTTGCAGGGTTTTGCTTGATGACTTGAAAAATTGCTCTGAGTGGAAAATATCCATAAATTTTAGAAGGCAGTCTCACTAAAAACCACAAGTAGTTCTCATTCTATTTCTAAATAGCAAGATCACATTAAAACTCAAAAATAGATAACATTAATCACTATAATTCAAGTAACTGCTTTTAGACCTGGCAGGGAACCGTGAGAGCTTAGAATATTATCCTTAGTTCTTTTTTTCCTGTGACTTTCTGGCATAGTAGAGGGAAGAAGAAAGCAACGTGGAGGCTGGGGAGTTTAACTGTGATTAGAGTTACGGAGAGCCTTAGAGAACAGCATTTGTTACTCTCCTGCCTTTGCCTTGCCCACTTAGAAATTCATATCCACCTTAATTATGACTGTAGTGGGAATATCTTGGTGGGACTGTCCTGATTTTATAAACAGATATAACCAAGGACAGATAATCATTCCTGAAACAGCAGTTATCCTTTGCATAACAATTTACAGCTTACAAACACTTTCACCTGTATGATCTCATTTCTTATTTCCCGTAGCACACTAAGTTGCTATGATTATTGTTCCTCATTACTTCTGCAGAATCTGAGTCACAGAAGATTTAAGTTGGTTTTGAAAGTCACATAGCTAGTAAGTGATGAAGTGAAGAAGCAGTCCAAAGACTTTGGTTCTCTATTCTGTGTCATGTCTGCTTATACCATGTAGCCTCCCAAACCTACAAAAGATGTTGGGTCAAGAATGGTGGCGGGCAGAAAATGGTCAATGTGTTTGAAAACAGATGACTAACCTAATAGGAAAAATGGGGAAAGGAGAGGTACTAAAGAGAAAACCCAAATAGCCAATAAACATATGAAAAGACGCTCACTCTCACAAGCAATTTGGGAAATGCAAATTAAAACCATGATCACACCCATTAGATTATCGAAAATTAAAAATCTGAGAATGGCAAGCATTGTATCAGATGGGGAGCAATGAAAATTCTGATACACTACTGAGGGGAGTGTAAACCAGCTTGATCTATTTTGTCAGCCATTTCCCGTTGCTGACAAAGTTGAAGATGCATGTGGCCTATGCCCTCAATTCTACGCCAGGTAAATACCTGACAAAAACTCTCCCAATTGTGCACAAAGGCCATGAAAAGAGGTTCATAGCAGAGTTTTCTTTAATAACCAAAAATTCTCAAGGATCCAAGTGTCTATTACCGTAAGAATGGATAGACATTAATAAATAATGATGTAGTCACCCAATAGATATTATATTAAAATGAGAATTGAGCTAGAGGTAAATATATCAAAAGAGATAGATATCAAAAATACATTTTGAGGAATATAATGTAGTATTAATATGTATAGCATTTTAAAAAGGTTTAAAATATGCAAAAACATACTTGGGTGAATATTTAGTTCAGTTCAGTTCAGTTGCTCAGTCATGTCCAACTCTTTGCAACCCCGTGGATTGCAGAACAGCATGCCAGGCCTCTCTGTCTATCACCAACTCCCGGAGTTCACCTAAACTCATGTCCACTGAGTCGATGATGCCATTCAGCCACACATCCTCTGCCATCCCCTTCTCCTCCCGCCTTCAATCTTTCCCAGCATCAGGGTCTTTTCCAGTGAGTAAGTTCTTTGCATCAGGTGGCCAAAGTATTGTAGTTGCAGCTTCAACATCCGTCCTTCCAATGAACATTCAGGACTGATCTCCTTTAGGATGGACTGGTTGGATCTCCTTGCAGTTCAAGGGACTCTCAAGAGTCTTCTTCAACACCACAGTTCAAAAGCATCAGTTCTCTGGCACTCAGCTTTCCTTATAGTCCAACTCTCACATCCATACATGACCACTGGAAAAACCATAGCTTTGACTAAATGCACCTTTGTTGACAAAGTAATCTCTCTGGCTTTTTAATATGCTGTCTAGGTTGATCATAACTTACCTTCCAAGGAGTAAGTGTCTTTTAATTTCATGGCTGCAATCATCATCTGCAGTGATTTTGGAGCCAAAAAAAATAAAGTCTGACACTGTTTCCCCATCTATTTGCCATGAAGGGATGGAACCAGAGGCCATGATCTTAGTTTTCTAAATGTTGAGTTTTAAGCCAACTTTTTCACTCTCCTCTTTCACTTTCATCAAGAGGCTCTTTAGTTCTTCCTCACTTTCTGCCATAAGGGTGGTTTCATCTGCATATAAGAGGTTATTGATATTTCTCCTAGCAATCTTGATTCCAGCTTGTGCTTCCTCCAGCCCAGCGTTTCTCATGATGTACTCTGCATGTAAGTTAAATAAGCAGGGTGACTATATACAGCCTTGATGTACTCCTTTTCCTATTTGGAACCAATCTGTTGTTCCATGTCCAGTTCTAACTATTGCTTCCTGACCTGCATACAGGTTTCTCAAGAGGCAGGTCAGGTGGCTTGGTATTTCTCTTTCAGAATTTTCCACAGTTTGTGGTGATCCACACAGTCAAAGGCTTTGGCATAGTCAATAAAGCAGAAATAGATGCTTTTCTGGAACTCTTGCTTTTTCCATGATCCAGCAGATGTTGGCAATTTGATCTCTGGTTCCTCTGCCTTTTCTAAAACCAGCTTGAACATCTGGAAGTTCATGGTTCATGTATTGCTGAAGCCTGGCTTGGAGAATTTTGAGCATTACTTTACTAGCATGTGAGATGAGTGCAATTGTGCGGTAGTTTGAGCGTTCTTTGGCATTGCCTTTCTTTGGGGTTGGAATGAAAACTGACCTTTTCCAGTCCTGTGGACACTGCTGAGTTTTCCAAATTTGCTGGCATATTGAATGCAGCACTTTCTTCATAGCATCATCTTTCAGTATTTGAAATACCTCAACTGGAATTCCATCACCTCCACTAGCTTTGTTCGTAATGATGCTTTCTAAGGCCCACTTAACTTCACATTCTAGGATGTCTGGCTCTAGGTGAGTGATCACACCGTCATGATCATCTTGGTCGTGAAGATCTTTTTTGTATAGCTCTTCTGTGTATTCTTGCCACCTCTTCTTCTGCTTCTGTTAGGTCCATACCATTTCTGTCCTTTATTGAGCCCATCTTTGCACTGACCATTGAGGAAGGCTTTCTTATCTCTCCTTGCTATTCTTTGGAACTCTGCATTCAAATGGGTGTATCTTTCCTTTTCTCCTTTGTTTTTCACTTCTCTTCTTTTCACAGCTATTTATAAGGCCTCAGACAGCCATTTTGCTTTTTTTGCATTTCTTTTTGTTGAGGATGGCCTTGATCCCTGTCTCTTGTACAATGTCATGAACCTCCATCCATAGTTCATCAGGCACTCTGATCAGGCAGTGCCTGATCTAGTCCCTTAAATCTAGTCCCTTAAATCCATTTCCCACTTTCAATGTATAATCATAAGGGATTTGATTTAGGTCATACCTGAATGGTCTAGTGGTTTTCCCTACTTTCTTCAATTTCAGTCTGAATTTAGCAATAGTGAGTTCATGATCTGAGCAACAGTCAACTCCCAGTCTTGTTTTTACTGACTGTATAGAGCTTCTCGATCATTGGCTGCAAAGAATATGATCAGTCTGATTTCGGTGTTGACCATCTGGTGAAGTCCATGTGTAAAGTCTTCTCTTGTGTTGTTGGAAGAGAGTGTTTGCTATGATCAGTGTGTTCTCTTGGCAAAACTCTATTAGACTTTACCCAGCTTTATTCTGTATTCCAAAGTGAAATTTGCCTGTTATTCCAGGTGTTTCTTGACTTCCTACATTTGCATTCCAGACCCCTATAATGAAAAGGGCATCCTTTTTGGGTGTTAGTTTAGAAGGTTCTGTAGGTCTTCATAGAACCGTTCGACTTCAGCTTCTTCAACATTACTGGTCAGAGCATAGACTTGGATTACCATGATATTGAATGTTTTGCCTTGGAAATAAACAGAGATCATTCTGTCATTTTTGAGATTGCATCCAATACTGCATTTTGGACTCTTTTGTTGACTTTGATGGCTGCTCCATTTCTTCTAAGGGATTCCTGCCCACAGTAGTAGATATGATGGTCATCTGAGTTAAGTTCACCCATTCCAGTCCATTTTAGTTCACTGATTCCTAAAATGTCGGCATTCACTCTTACCATCTCCTGTTTGACCACTTCCAATTTACCTTGATTCATGGACCTAACATTCCAGGTTCCTATGCAGTATTGCTCTTTACAGCATTGGACCTTGCTTCCATCAACAGTCATATCCACAGCTGGGTGTTGTTTTTGCTTTGGCTTCATCTCTTCATTCTGTCTGGAGTTATTTCTCCACTGATCTCCAGTAGCATGTTGGGCACCTACTGACCTGGGGAGTTGATCTTTTTCCCTTTTCATACTGTTCATGGCGTTCTCAAGGCAAGAATCCTGACGTGGTTTGCCATTCCCTTCTCCAGTGAACATACTTTGTCAGAACTCTCCACCATGACCCATCTGTTTTGGGTGGCCCTACACAGCATGGCTTATAGTTTCTTTGACTTAGACCAGGCTGTGGTCCATGTGATTAGATTGGTTAGTTTTCTGTGGTTGCGGTTTCAGTCTGTCTGCTCTCTGATGCCCTCTCTCAGTGCCTAATATCTTACTGAGGTTTCTCTGACCTTGGACATGGGGTATCTCCTCATGCCCCTGCTCCTGACCTTGGACATGTTATATCTCCTCATGGTCCCCTACTCTAGAGATTAAACATTATGTAGGGATATTGTTTATGAGTACCTAGATATATCATAAAAATATAAAGACGTGAATAACAAACCTCAAATGCAGGACAGTGGTTACCTTTGTAAAGGACAGTAAGGAAAGACAAGTGGAAAAAGGTGCTACTGAGGAGGTCTTCAACTAATATGAGCAATGTTCTAATCATTTAGCTGGATGATAGTGCACAAGTATTTATATTCTTTAACTTTCAGTGTGTAAATATATATAACAACTTTAAAAATAGAAGAGACAGGGAACATGAAAAAAAAATCTGGTTTAAATACATCTCTGGGACTCTAGGATGACCCTAACCAGTTTAAAATGATGCCAAACCATCCTCAATGGCTCCAGTCTGTTGAGAAGTCGTAGTAGCAGAGAGTGAATGTCCATCTCAATTCAGTCCTAAGTCATGGCCCAGTGTCCCAGTCATCACATCAGCACCCTCTCTGATAGATGTAGCTGAAGAGTGAAGTTCTATCTGACCAGTCATATGGTCTGTGACATTTTCCAAAATCAGACCTAAACTGGATCACTGAAAATACTATTTTGTTTTGTTTGGTTGGTTTTCCTTTTCTGTCTCTGTATCTTTTAACACTTTCAAGCAGTTCTCTAGCATTTGGTAATTGTTAACTGAGTGTATATAGTTAAGGGCATTTTACTGACTGTTCTATTCATAGAATTACTTATTTTTAAAATGTGTTTTGGGCTTCCCTGGTGGTTCAAATGATAAAGAATTTGCCTACAATGAAGGAATCCCAGGTTCGATCCCTGGGTTAGAAAGATCCTCTGGAAAAGGAAATGGCAACCCACTCCCGTGTTCTTGCCTGGAGATTCCCCATGGATAGAGGAGCCTGGCAGGATACAGTATATGGGGTCACAAAGAGTCTGACGTGACTGAGCAACTGACACACACACAATGTATTTAGTGGAGAAATCATTTTATATCAGACAACTGAGAGAAGCCAAAGAGTATTTAACTCTGAAAGTTCACCTCTGTTTTTTTTTTATTTTTGATATTTGCAGTTTTGATGGGCAATGATGTCTCAGAATGAAATTCCTAGCCATTTATACTACCCATTTCAGAATTATCCTGATAAACTGGTATCTGTTGAATTATTCACTTGACAATCTGTGAAAATATGTCTTTTCATATCTCACATACTCTTCAGCATCATCAGACATAGTCTCAGTTTGCAAGTTCATTTCTCAAATGTTATGCTTTTTAAGGATAAAAATACCAATCCATGGTAGAACAGTGCTCTAAAAATAAAATTATTATTTATATATGATTGAACTGTTTTTAACACTGTTTAAATTCAGGACAATTTTAATATCATAAAGTTAAGTTCTGACCAGTGGTCTTCAGTAACTCCATGATTAAATTCATTGGGGGAAATTCCTTGGCTGTCACATGATTAAGACTCCATGTTTTCACTGCTGAGGGCCTGGGTTCAATACCTGGTCAGGGAACTAAGATGCCACAAGCTACATGGCACAGGCAAATAAAATATTAAAAATTCATTGGAAAAAAAATTCATTGGAATGAAAAGACAAATGCCTTTTTTAGAAAGATCTACAGAAATATCAAGTTGTCTGAGATCAGAGGTTGAATCTATGGCAGCTTCCTATTTGAGAATAGAGTCTGAAATCCTCTTCATCTTATTTTGAAAGAGAAAGTGAAAGCTGCTTAGTAGTGTCCTACTCTTTGCTACCCCATGATCTATACAGCCCATGGAATTGTCCAGGCCACAATACTGAAGTGGGTAGCTGTTCCCTTCTCCAGGGGATCATCCCAAACCAGGGACTGAACACAGGTCTCCCGCATTGCAGGAGGATTCTTTACCATCTGAGCCACCAGGAAAGGCCAAGAGTACTGGAGTAGGTAGCTGTTCCCTTCTCCAGCAGATCTTCCCAACCCAGGAATCGAACCAAGGTCTCCTGAATTGCAGGCAGATTCTTTACCAGCTGAGCTACCAGGGAAACCTCATCTTATTTTAGCAACAATAATATTAATAATGGTCCACACTTATCACACTCACTGTGTGTCAGGCATTGCACCAAGCCCTTTTTCTGCATCATCTCACTTCATCCTCACAACTTTACAACCGTGGCTCAAAGCAAGCAAGTCACCTGCCCAGCAGCACAGATCTGCTAAGTAGTAGAGCCAGGATATGGAACCAGATCCCTGAACCCAAAATCTATATTCTAGACATCTACCTGTGTTCACATGGAACCTTTGTAATTGCAGTTTACTATAGAAGAATAAAATAAATGGGGAAAAAAAAAGACCATTGACTTAGTAAAATGATGCTCAAAAGCCCAAATACTGGGCTTTGATTATCATCTGAAACTTGTTTCCACCACTTCTCAGTAACTTGAAAATTCTGTTAACTGAATTGCACTGAAAATGAAGATGAAAAAGAAACAAAGAATGTGTCCTTCTTCAAGGTACACATTCTTCTAAATGTTTCTGTAGCTTTATTCCTGTATATGAAGTTGTTTCTGAACTTCAGGAATAACCAACTAGCATTTTTTTCAGCATTTGATCACTATATTTGTTGGCAGACCTGTTGTAACCTTGAGTCACTTACAGGGAATTTAGATACTATTCTAATTGATTTTCTCACTGCTTACTGAGAAACAGAGCACCTCTTTCACTAGTCTCACAAATAATTCCATTTCTCTATGTCAATGTTAATTGAACTTACCTCATGTTGTCAATCTCTTTCTTTTTTTCCCTTGCAGGTGATGTCATTGTCTATATTAATGAAGTTTGTGTCCTTGGACACACTCATGCAGATGTAGTCAAACTTTTCCAGTCTGTTCCTATTGGTCAGAGTGTCAACTTGGTGTTGTGTCGTGGCTACCCTTTGCCCTTTGATCCTGAAGATCCTGCTAACAGCATGGTGCCACCCCTTGCAATAATGGAGAGGCCACCTCCAGTGATGGTCAATGGAAGACATAACTATGAAACATATTTGGAATACATTTCTCGGACCTCACAGTCAGTTCCGGATATAACAGATCGGCCGCCTCATACTTTGCACTCAATGCCAGCTGATGGTCAGCTAGATGGCACGTATCCACCACCTGTCCATGACGACAATGTATCTATGGCTTCATCTGGGGCCACCCAAGCTGAACTTATGACCTTAACCATTGTGAAAGGTGCCCAGGGTTTTGGCTTCACCATTGCAGACAGTCCTACAGGACAGCGGGTGAAACAAATACTTGACATTCAGGGATGCCCTGGCCTGTGTGAAGGCGACCTCATTATTGAGATCAACCAGCAGAATGTACAGAACCTGAGCCATACGGAAGTAGTGGATATACTTAAGGACTGTCCCATTGGAAGCGAGACTTCTTTGATTATTCATCGAGGAGGTAAGATAAAGGCTGGCTTAGCAATCAGTATACAGGTGAAATTGTAGAACCTTTATAATAATATTGAGAAAATGGAAGTTTCTTTGGGGTTGAATGAAACCGTACTTTTTAATTTTAAGTTTTATTGAATATAGTTGATTTATAATGTATTGATTTCTGCTGTAAAGCAGTGATTCAGTTTTATATATATATATTCCTTTTCATGTTCCTTTCCATTATGCTTTATCACAGGATATTGAATATAGTTCCATGTGCTACACAGTAGGACCTCGTTATTTATCCTCTCTGTATATAATAGTTTGCATCTGCTAATCCCAAATCCCCAGTCCTTTCCTTCCCCACCCCTCTCCTTTGGCAACCACAAGCCTATGAAATCATACTTTAAAAGTTGAAGGTAAGAGTAATAGAGAAAAATATAAGTCCAGGAAGCTATGCTTTTGAATTTTGAGAACATTTTCCCTATTTTATATTAAACACAATAAAAATAGTGCTTTCAGTCTTACAAATATCCACTGCTATGGAGAATTCCCTAGCAGTCCACTGGTTAGAACTCCAAGCTTTCACTACCAAGGGTACAGATTCAGTCCCTGGTCCAGGAACTGAGATCCCGCAAGCTGTAAGGTGAGGCCTATGTATCGGCCTATGTATTGTGTGTGTGTGTGTGTGTGTGTGTGTAAATATATATATATTGCTGTGAACTGAGAGGATAAAGATTGAGTTACCAAGTGTGAATAGGTTATATTCCAAAACTTTATTAACATATCAGTTGTGGAGTTTCAGACTAGTTTCCATTGACTAAAGTAAGAAACTTGATTTTCCTGAAGGAAACAAGGCTCTGACTTGTCCATAGGCATGCCTGCTATCAGGTAGAAGCTGGTTGAACTCCTTCCAAGCTCAAGTACAGTGTTGATAATCCCCAAAAGGACCAATGGGAATAGTGTCCGACTAGAAAAATCTTTTCAGAGTGGTGAGTAGGGTTGCTCAGGACACTTCTCCCATTACTTACAGGAGCACTTCATCAATAATTACCTGTAGCACCTTCTGTGACCTGGGAAGAAAGTTATGGAGCAGGGCTGGGGCTGAAGTTCTGGGCTGGGTGTCCCAGGTGAAGTGTGGAACTGGAAGTAGCAAGAACTGTGGTAGGAGCTCAAGCCCTGGAGGTTTCTTACCTTCCCCCTGCTCTGTGAGGAAGGGAATGGGGCTAAGCTGAGGCCACCTCCTTCATTTCTCTGCTACTCTGCTCTTGATTGTCAGTGAAACTAGGAAGAAAAAAGAGGGGAGGGTCAGAGATAGGGTACTTGAAAACAAAGTATAAATGAAGGGGTTCCGGCAAGTCCTAGTTTTCTACTTACCAATTTGAGGACTTAGGACACTCAGTCCATGAGTCTGAGATGTCTCATCTGTTAATATTCTGATGATAACTGTTCTTAGTGAAATGGCCCGCAATAGGTGCTCATTAAATGTCTGTTGTCTGTAGATTACCACCAGAGCTACAGCAGGAATGGGTCAGAAGGGGCAGTACTGTGAGGAACTCTTGCGTGAAGAGCACACATGTGGCAAACATATGTGACTGTCTATTCAAAGCATTAAAAACAGCAGGAAAGCCCTGACAGTTTGAAATGCAAATGAAAGCAGTCAAAGCTGAAAGAAGCACCTTTTATGATGTTTTTTGCCCTTTCTGCAGGTGTTTCCACTTACAGAAGTATTTATGTTATTGATTTTTGTGTGAAAATGGGTATGAGGTACTAGGCACAGTATTTCACAAATAGGCATAGAACACAAAGTACTATGTTCCTGTCTTAAAAAAAGAAATTAATATGATAGCAGAAGTCTTAAATATGACCTTAAAGCATTATTACAAAATTGCACTTGAAACTTGATAATTCAATATTGACAGTGTATTTTGATTTTCTACTGCTTAAGATTAAAACAAATACCCTTAATTAAAAAGCCATAATTTCATAATGTCCAATCAAAATTAAATCTTTGAGACAGATTCTTGATATTAAATGGTATAGCTGAAAATCACTGCAGTATCCTCTGATGACTCATAGAAACAAGTCTGGACAAATTTTTGTGTGTAATATCTTTATAGAAGGCATGATATAGTAGAAAAAATTATTCTGAAATCATTTTTCATATATATATATATATGCCCACATATATATAATAAATATTTAGGCTTCCCAGCTGGCACTAGTGGTAAAGAAACTGCCTGCCAATGCAGGAAACATAAGCAAAGTGGCTTCAACCCTTGGGTTGGGAAGATCCCCTGGTGGAGGGCAAGGCAACCCCCTAAGTATTCTTGCCTGGAGAATCCCCATGGTCAGAGGAGCCTGGTGGACTACAGTCTATGGGGTTGCAAAGAGTTGGACACAACTTAAGCAGCTTAGCATGCACGCATGATATATACTCATATTAGTGCTATTTATACCTTTACTGAAAACATGTCTGTGTGCCAGCTGTCAGCAGACCACTCTATTCTTATTTGTTCTTTTCCTCTACTCTCCAGCATCTCCATTTAATCCTCATGTATTCAAAGTTTATTTTGTTTGTTTTTTTTTTTCTTTTTTTTTAAATTGAGACATAGTTGATTTGCATTATTGTTTTAGTTTCAGATGTACAGTGTGTGGGGAGGGGTGTGGGGGATGGTGTGCAGTCAGTCAGTCGTGTCTGACTCTTTGCAACCCTTTGGACTGTAGCCCACCAGGCTCCTCTGTCCACGGGATTCTCCAGGCAAGAATACTGGAGCAGGTTGCCATGCCCTCCTCCAGGGGATCTTCCCAACCTGGGGAGACTGAACCTGTGTCTCGTGTGTCTCCTGTATTGCAAGTGGATTCTTTACTCACTGAGCAGTACAGTATAGTGATTGAGTATTTTTGCAGATTAATATAGAAATCGAGTTTTCAAAGTTTTGTTTGTGTTTGGAATGAGGAATTTGTTTTTATTTTGTGGCTAGTGTAGAATTGCAGAATGTAGTACCCTGTGATGTTTAAAGTACTTCTGGTCAAAAAACCTCTCATGTTTGCCTCAGATTCCCACTATCTGAACTCAGCTCTCTGGAATTAATAGGAACTAACATGTTTTATGATGAAAATCACTTTGTCTTACCATAGGCTACTCATAGGTGCTTATCACTCAGATAAGCATAAATTTTAAAGAGCAAATTCATGTACCTAGGTCTTTGTATCCAGAGAAGGCAGTGGCACCCCACTC
Source organism: Bos taurus (assembly GCF_002263795.3). Classification (NCBI taxonomy): domain Eukaryota; kingdom Metazoa; phylum Chordata; class Mammalia; order Artiodactyla; family Bovidae; genus Bos; species Bos taurus. The sequence goes on from NC_037331.1 coordinate 43,005,436, forward strand.
CAGTACTCTTGCCTGGAAAATCCCATGGATGGAGGAGCCTAGTAGGCTGCAGTCCATGGTGTCGCTAAGAGTCAGACACAACTGAGCGACTTCACTTTGACTTTTCGCTTTCATGCATTGGAGAAGGAAATGGCAATCCACTCCAGTGTTCTTGCCTGGAGAATCCCAGGGACGGGGGAGCCTGGTGGGCTGCCGTCTCTGGGGTCCCACAGAATCGGACACGACTGAAGCGACTTAGTAGTAGTAGGTCTTTGTATCAGGATCGTCAACTGTTTTAAATTATTTATAGGATATTTTTTTATTTTTAAAGTGGTTATGTGGTTTAATTTTCTCAAACAGTGTCCGAAGGTATATAATGAAAAGTAATTCTCTTTTCCCGGGATTTTAGTCCTCTTCCTAGAGGTAACCATATTGTTTATATATACACACTTCCAAAAATTTTGTGGTCTTAACTAGCATGTATGTTAATATATGTACTGTGTTTAATATAAATGGAATGATATTATACATACACATGTCTGGCTCTGAATAGCTTGATTATTAAGGTGTATTTTATTTTTTAACAAACATCATTGTATTATTTATATACCATAGAATTCACCAATTATTTGTGTGCTCGGTGGCTCAGTCAACTCTCAGTTGTGAGTGGTCTAAGTGGTCTCAGTCCAACTCTGAGACCCATGAATTGGAGTTCACCAGGCTCCTCTGTCCGTGGAATTTCCCAGCCAAGAATACCAGAGTGGGTTGCCATTCCCTACTCCAGGGGATTTTCCAAGTCCAGGAATTGAGCCCATGTCTGTTGCATCTCCTGCTTTGGCAAGTGGATTCTTTGCCACTACACCACTAGGAAGCCTCAATTATTAATATAAGTATATATTTCGATAGGTTTTGCTATAGTGATTTAGCTGTGCAGCAATCACCATAATTCTTAGAACATCCATCATCCCAATTCCCTCAGCCCCTAGATAATCACTAATATGCTTTCTGGATAGTTTTGCTTTTCTAGACATTTTTGTATGTGGAATCTTACAGACTAGTTTTTATTTAACATAACGCTGTTGCGATCTACCCATGCAGGGAAAAGAATGAATAGCTTGTTTCTTCTTATTCCTGAGTAGTATTACATTGTATGGGTATACATTTTTTAAAAATCTATTCACCAGTGGAAGGACATTTGAGTTATTTTCAAGTTTGACATTTATAAATAATACTGTTGTGAACATTTACATATAAGTATTTGTGAGTGCATATATTTTCTCTTTTATTGAGTAAATACCTAGGGTCTGTTGGGTTACATGATAAGTATATATTTAAAGTATTCAGAAATAGCCAGAATGTTTTCCAAAATGGCTATACCATTTTACATTCCCACTACCGATGTGTAAGGTTTTCAGTTTCTGCCCATTGTTGCCCATGTTTGGTACAATTAGTCATTTTGATTATAGCCTTCTTTAGGTATAATGATGCCTTTTCTGATTTTAATTTACATTTCTCTAATTTTTTCATATATTTACCATGGTATGTTTTCATGTGTTTATTAACATTAATTATCTTCTTTGGTGACATGCCTACTCAACATTTTGCTCATTTGTATATTTATTGAGCTGTTTGTCTTCATATTAAGTTGTAGAAGTCCTTTTTACACTCTGATTACGCATCTTTTCGAAGATAAATGATTTGCAGATGTTTTCTCCTAGGCTGTGGCTTGTCTCTTCGTTTTCTTAATGCTTCCTTTTGAAACACAAAAGTTTTCTTGATAAAATCCAATTTATCATTATTTTCTTCTATGAATCTTTCTTTTGTGTTAGATCTAAGAAATCTTTGTATAATCCAAGATCACAAAGTTTTCCCTGCTTTCTTCTAGAACTTTTGTATTTTTAACTCTTACATTTAAACCTGTAAACCATTCCAAGATCATTGTTGAGCATAGAATAAGGGAATGTCTAAGTGCATTTTTCTGTCTACAGATTTCCAATTGTTCTAGCACTATTTGTTTAAATTAAAAAAAAAAAAAAAAAAAAAACTGTCCTTTCCCCCTTGGATTTCCTTGGCACTTCTGTCAAAAATAAATTGGCATAAATGTGGTTTATTGCTAGACTCTATTCTATTTCATTGACCTATATGTCTATCCCCATGGTCATACCACACTTCTAGACTAGCTTTATATATAGTCTTAAAATCAAGCAGCATGAGTCCTCCAACTTTTGCCTCTTTTTTCAAAATTATTTTGGTTATTCTAGACCCTTTGCATTTCCATATAAATTTTAGGGTCAACGTTTTAATTTTTTTTTTAATAAAAGGCCTGCTGAGAGTCTGATGTTGCATTGAATCTATAGAACAGTTTTTGAAGAATTGCCAGTGAATCTCTCCATTCATAAATGTGGTATATCTCTTCATTTATTTGAATCTCCTTTAATTTCTCTTACAATGGTTTGTAGTCCTTAATGTACATATCTGTACTTCTTTTGTTAAACTTATTCCTACCTATTTTATTCTTCTTAAAATTAATGTGAATGGAATTGTTTTCTCAGTGTCATTTTCAGATTGTTTATTGCTAATATATAGAAATATATATTTTTGTTTTGATCTTGGACACTGTAACCCTATTACACTCACTTTAGTTCTGGGCTTTTTTTTTTTTGTAAATTCCATCAAATTTTCTATATAGTTATTATGTCATCTAGTAGTAAATCTTTATTTTCTTCTTTACAATTTTATGTCTTTGATTTTTTTCTCTGCAACTTGCTACACTAGCTAGAACTTCCAGTATGATGTTGAATAGAAATAATTATGAGAGAACATCCTTACCTCAATTAAAAAAAAAGCGGGGGAGGGGTGGCTTCCCAGGTAGCTCAAATGATAAAGACTTTGCTTGCAATGCGGGAGACCCAAGTTCGATTCCTGGGTCTGGAAGATCCTCTGGAGAAGAGCATGGCAACCCACTCTAGTATTCTTGCTTGGAGAATTCCATGGACAGAGGAGCCTGGTGGGCTACAGTCCATGGGGTCGCAAAGAGTCGAACACGACTGAGCAACTAACCCATATACACATCCTTATCTCACTGCTGATTTTAGTGATAAGGCATTTGCTTTACATCATTATTTTTTTTTAATGTAGTTTTTATATTTTGTGTGGTCAGGGCACTCGAGAGGACTATTCTCTTATCTGTCTATCCTTCACCCGACCAGTGCCTGCTTCACCTAAACCCTATATACATGACTGATCTTCCTCTGTACTTGCCCAAGGCCCCCGCTGGTGATTGTTCTTGTCAAAGGGGTGGTGAGGGTCATGCCCCTCTACTGGTTTCCCTGGTAACTAGTGAGCCCACTCCTGTAAATGATAACCTCAACTCCTCCCTGCTCCTGCAAGAATGAAGACTGCCACTGTGTCCTGCCTGCCATCAACCACACACACTGGGATATCTCTCTGAGTGAAAGTCACTCAAATGTGTCCGACTCTTTGCGACCCCATGGACCAAATAGTCCATGCAAGTCTCCAGGTCAGAATACTAGATTGGGTAGCCATTCCCTTCTCCAGGGGATCTTCCCAACCCAGGAATCAAACCCAGCTCTCCTGCATTGCAGGCAATTCTTTACAATCTGAGCCACCAGGGAGCCCTAAATAACTCTCTAGAATCTTGCTTTAGACATGTAAACTCCGCCATCCATGAAACCATTGATGTCTCTGTTGCTGACTCCTGTTTGTTTCCTAGGTCTTACATCTGGGTAAGCAATGGACTTGTAGGCCTGTGGGGTGCATCTCGACATATGCCCTTTATCAGGTTGAGAAAATTCCAGTCTTCTATTCATAAATTATTGAGACTCTTAATAATCAACGTCTTGACTTTCACCAAATACTTTTCCCACAACTATTGAGATGATCATGTAGTACTGTTCTTCATTAATAAAGTGCTATACATTATATGATTACTTAGATATTAAACTAATTTATCATTCCTGAGATAACCCCATTTGATTATGGTACATAATTCTTTTTGTATGTTGCTAGATTGTGTTTGCTTGTGTTTTATTAAGAATCTTTGAAGATAGGAGATTTTCTATAATTTTCTTTTGTCTGCTTTTTTTTTTTTTTTCAGGATAACATTGGACTTTCCCTCTGTTCTCTGAGTTTGTGTAGTATTAATATTATTTCCCCCTTAAAAGTTTGGATAGAATTCACCAGTGAAGACATCTAGTCTGGGTTTTTACCCAGAAGATTTTTTAATTACTAATTAAATTTATTTTATCAATTTAGGTCTATTCTAATTTTTGGATTCATTGTTTTTCTATTTTCTAGTTTAATTATTTCCACTCTGATCTTTAACTTTTTCTCTTCTACTGATTTTTTCTTTGATTTATTTTACCTTTTCTGTCACCCTGAAGTAAAAGCTTAATGACTCTCTTCTCCCTAATAAAATTATTTGAAGCTATAAATTTCACTGGAAGCACTTCATTAGCTGAATTCCATAAATTTTTATATTTTGTGTTTTCGTTATTCAGCTCAAGATATCTTCTTATTTCCTTTGTAATTTATTTTATAAACCATAGGTTACTTAGAAACATGTTGTTTATTTTTTAAACATTTACGATCTCCCAGCTTTCTGTTGATTCTAATGATTTATACTTGGAGGATAATATATTTTATATGATTTCATTCATTTTAAATGTGTTGAGACTTGGATTATGGACTAGTGTCTTGCTTTGTTTAACTTAACAATTTATCTTAAAGGGCTTTATATATTCAGAAATACACCTCATTATTTTTAATAGCTATTTAATCACCACTAATGGATATTACAGTTGCTTTCCATTTTTATCTGTTATTAAAAAGTGATGTATCTTTGCACATCTATCTCTACACAAAAGAGTAAATCTGTCTTATAGATTCATCCCTTCTTTCAACAAATATTTCTTGAGTGCCCACTATGTACTAGGCATTTTGGGGGGACTGGAGGTAGAGCAGTATACAAAGTCACATCCTTTTTCCCATGCAGTTGGCATTCCTTTGGAAGGTGACAGATATAAATAAATAAATAGATATGTGTCCACATAAATCTGTCCTTTATTTGTCACATATCTCCTTACCCCATGGAGTTTTACTCTTGAATATTAATTTCATAATCAGTTATTTACCCCAAGTTATCTTCATGTTTCTTATATTTATTTCAGTTCATCGCATAGGATATGGGCCCACATAATCTTACTACCTACAAATAACAGTCACTGTGCCTCCTCCTTTCCTATTTGCATGCCTCTGCTTTGTCTTATTTAATACATCTGTTATTTCTTGAACATTGTTAGTTAACGAAGATGATTATAGAAATTCTTATCCCTGGCTTATATGAAAACTGTCTCATTTTACACAGACACAATATTGACTTTATTTATCATATTAAGGAAGTACCCTTCAATTCTGATTTCATTAAAAATCTTTATCAAAATTGGATAATGAATGTTATCAAAAACCCAAAAGGCATCTATGGGTATAATCATTATTTTCTCCTTTGAATTATCATTGTGAATAAATTGCATTAAGACATTTATTAGTATTGAACTATCCTTTCATTCCTAGAATAAAATGTATTATGTATATAATACATCCCTAAATTCTATTTGTTTATATGTAATTTTGCATCAACATTAGTAAATGACATCTGTCACAAGTTTGGGAGATGGGGCATTGTTTTGGTTTGTTCAAAGTTATACTGGTATCATAAAAGCAGTCAATAATTTTCCTTCTCTCTCTGCTCTAAATTGAAGTTTTCTATTTCTCGAGGCAATAATATAATACACCTTAGAAATTATCTAGTTCTAGTGAGTTGGATTTTGGTTTTGGCTTGGTTTGGTTTTGTAAGGAGAGGGATACCCTTTTACAACTTTCTCAATTTCTTCCATGGTAATTAATCTTCTTACAGTTTCTGTCTTGGCTGGACTTGGTTTTTATAATATATATTATAGCCTACAAAATTGTTTCTTTTATTCATGTTTTCAAATTCATTTAAGTAGAATTGAATCAAGTATCTTCTATTTTTTTCTTCCATTTTCCCCTTGACCTAAAACTATTTCTATTTTTCTCATGTCTTATAGGTACTATTATCTTGATTATAGACTGGCTAATAGTTTTTCTGTTTCAGTGTTTCAAGAAACATATTAGTTTATTTATAAATAATTTGTTGGCTGATGCTCAGCCTAGTATGGTAGGGTATTGTTATGTATTCTACCCAAGGAGGTTGTTATGTGATGTCTGGGAAGCAACTCCAGAATGATTACTAATTCCTCGTCATATATTTTACTCTTATTTATATTAAAATGCAACAAAGTTCCCTACCTAATTTGTGAGCCTCCCATAAACTGTAGCTGATTAATATTTGAAAATTTTTCTTTTTTCTAGAAAACATGATACCAGAAGTTTTCACTGTATCAGAATATTCCCTTGTCATGCCAACAATATGATAATAAATAGTATCAGTAACGCACATATTCCCATTGCTTTACATTCAAATAGAATTCAGAGTACTTGAGAGGCAGCATAGATTATACCAAAACTTTGAGGGCAAAGCATAAAAATCATGAACACAGAATCATATCTATATAGAGAACTCCTGCTTTGAAATTTCAAAAAGCATGTTATCAAGAACATTGTAATAAAAAGTTTTAAATTGCACAGAGAAAATGTTAAAAATAAAGCTATAAGAAGTATTGATATTTTTAACAATACTAACATTTTTATCTAAAACAAATGTGTTTGTCTAAAAATAGTTTAAAATTCACATGAAAATTCCAAGTATAGTACACAGAACATCATATACCACTCACCCACATTGCTGTTAACATTTTGCCCAGTTCCCTGAGTGTGGGTGTGTGTATGTTTGTTTGTGCATTGGTGAATGTGTTTCTGAACCATTTAAGACTAAGTTGTAAACCTCATGCCCCATGACCCCAGATATTTTAGTGCTTATTTCATGTCACTAGTTTTTGGAGAAATGTATTAACAGCTAGTTAGTTAAAGTTATAAAAGATACTTTTAAAAAGACACTTAGAAGTTTAAAACTATCAGTACTACCACAGCAATGAAAGACTTAAGAGGTCATCAAAAGATGTTTTGACTAAAATAAGAGAAAGTCAGTACTCACCAGTAATAAGGATCTGTCACTGGAATATTTCTGAGAGAGAGAAGCACTCATTATTTGAAAAGAGTGCTTGGAGAAGGAAATGGCAGCCCACTCCAGTATTCTTGCCTGGAGAATCTCAGGGACGGGGGAGCCTGGTGGGCTGCCATCTATGGGGTCGCACAGGGTCGGACACGACTGAAGCGACTTAGCAGCAGCAGCAGCAGCTCTTCAGAGATTAGGTGAAAAAGTGGATATCACACAATTAATATTATGTAATCTACCATTCCACTTGATGTCAGCAGAAAACAATAAACATGACCAAACAAACAAGAAACAAATCCACATCATGAGGTGTGAATGACCATGGCTTACTGGCTGCTGTGTTAACAAATATGCCCTGGGCCTCAGAAGCTCGATAAAAGTCTGTTTCTCACTTATATGATTTCCAACACTACACATTCCTGAATCACAGGTTTTCTAGGCCACTATCCTCCATACAGTGGCTCAGGGAACCAGGCTTCTTCTCCCCTGTTCATGCTTTAAGGCCTTGAAGCCCCCCACCCCGACCCCCCGGGTCCTCTCTAACCCACTGGCAGATAAAGCACAAACGAAAGAACAGAGGATCATGCAGGAGGCTGTGGGCCCAGCCGCATAAGGTGTGTGCATCACTTTCTCCTACAGTTAGTTGACCAGAGCTCAGTTTTGGCCCCATTAACCATCAGAAGCTGGGACATTCTGTGTTCCTGTGTGCCCAGGAATAAGGGTCACACACATGGTAGATACTCTGCCCTTGATATTTCAAATATGCTGCCTGCACCTTGACCTGCACATCAGGGATTATAACTACCGATTATGCCAAAGTGTGAGATGAAATCTTTTTTATAACATGGTATTATAATCAAGCTTTTCAGGTACACTTAAGCAATTAGTATATGTTTTAAAGTTCACAAGGTCTACTCATATTTCCCTCCTGGAGTGAGCAGCCAAATCTTAATACTTAGACTCAGTATTAAGTAACTGGCTCAAGTTCAGTGAATGCATGTGTAGACAGAGGGGTGGACAATTTATGGTCCCTAAATATAGGAAATATAAATAAACATCAATGACAGGGTACCTCATCATAATGTGGAAAATGTCATGGATGTCACAATCTGTACACCAAACATGGACCTTGTTGCACAGATGACCCTTGGAGTGAGAGAGGATAGTGAGAATATTTGTAGAGTTGTCACACCACTTACAAGTAGCAAAAATAGAAGTCAAATATTTGTTTTCTGACTGCTGTATCAGTGAGTTTTACATGATGTCAGCTTCCCAAAATTTTATGGACATCAAGCTTTGATGGCTTTTGCTTAGATATGTAGGACTTATTTATTCACTTAAGTATTTATTGAGAACCTACTGTGTGCTTAGCACAGGTCTAAGTGCTAGAAATATGTCAGTAATCAAAACAAAGTCCCTGCCTCAAGAAGCTTATCTTCTTGCAGGGATTAGATAATAAAGAAAAAAATATATGTTAGGGATAAGAATGAAGACAAACTGAGGAGCAGAGTAAAAGAAAGGAGAATGGTGGAGAAAGAAGAAACATCTCTTTTAGAAACAGTAGTCAGGGAAAGACATTTGTGCAAAGATCTAAAGAAAGCAAGGGAGCCAGCCGTGTGGATATCCAGGGAAGAACATTCTGGGCAGAGACAAGGCCCTGAGGCAGGACTGTGCTTGGTGTAGATAACTAATAGCAAGGAAGCTCGTGTCAGCTGAGTGGGGAAGAGATGCAGTATCGGCTGAGGTCAGACAGATTGCTGGGTCTGTACAGAGACAGATAATGGAGAGCCTTATGTAGCCATGCACCATAGAAAGGACTTTAGATTCTGCTTCTGAGTGAAATGGGAAGCCTTTGGAGTGTCTGTGCAGAGAAGGGATGTGATATAAGATTTTAAGAGACTCCCTGTGGCTACTGCATTGAGAAGAAACTGTCGGTAGACAAGGATGGAAACAGGCAAACAAGGGTGTTGGCTTTCACAGCAATCCAAGGACAGATGAGGAGGTTGGAAAAGGATGGTAGGAGTGGAGGCAGTAAGAATTGATTCTGAATATATTTCAAAGGGAATGTCATAGGGTTTGCTGATGGATGGGATAGGGAATATTGAAGAAAGAGAGGAATAAAAGGCTGTAAAGTTTTTGACCTAACCAGCTGCACATGATGGGTATGATGGATGGAAATGCTCATGCAGGGCTGCAGGGAAATCAAGAATCCAGTCTGGGGCGTGCTAAACTTGAGATTCCCTTAGGTTTCTAAGCAGTGATGGCTGGTGTGGAGGGTGTTTAACGCTGGATACTGAATGAGAACACCTAGAGCTTGAATATGAGGAAAGAACAGAAACATTCTGAGGACTGAGGCCTAGGACCTCTGACTTTAGAGTCATGAAGAGGAGGAGTGAGCAGCCAAATGTTAAGAAAGCATGAGTTGTGACATAGGGGTACTTGTTGTCTTATGAAGGAAAATTTTTCAAGATGGAAAGTGTGAACAATTGTTATCAAGTGCTGAGTAAGATAGGGCTCAGAATTTAACATTGGATTGGCAACAGTATCAAATATTTTTTTTTCCAAATATTTTGAGTTTACATGACCTTTCAAATCAACGGAGAAAAAAGGAAAAACTAAAAAAAAAAAAAATTTTTTTTTTCTTGATGTGTTGGGGAGAAATCAGCATCAGTGTTTTGGTCCCATAGAAACAAAACGTCTTTCATATTTGAACCCGTAGAGTGCATTTATTTGCATGCACTGTGAGATGGTAAATATTCCAAAGAAGGAAAGTGTATGTTTTCCTTTTATAATTACTCTGTGCTCAGTCTGTCAGTTTCCACTGTTTCCCCATCTATTTCCCATGAAGTGATGGGACTAGATGCCATGATCTTAGTTTTCTGAATGTTGAGTTTAAAGCCAAGTTTTTCACTCTCCTCTTTCACTTTCATCAAGAAGCTCTTTAGTTCTTCTTCACTTTCTGCCATAAGGGTAGTGTCATCTGCATATCTGAGGTTATTGATATTTCTCCCAGCAATCTTGATTCCAGCTTTTGCTTCATCCAGCCCAGCATTTCTCATAATGTACTCTGAATATAAGTTAAATAAGCAGGGTGACAATATACAGCCTTGATGTACTCCTTTCCCAATTTGGAACCAGTCTGTTGCCCCATGTCCAGTTCTAACTGTTGCTTCCTGACCTGCATACAGATTTCTCAAGTGGCAGGTCAGATAGTCTGGTATTGCCCATCTCTTTAAGAATTTTCCAGAGTTTGTTGTGGTCCACACAGTCAAAGGCTTCGGCATAGTCAATAAAGCAGAAGTAGAGGTTTTTCTGGAGCTCTCTTGCTTTTTCAATGATCCAATAGATGTTGGCAATTTGATCTCTTGTTCCTCTGCCTTTTCTAAATCCAGCTTGAACATCTGGAAGTTCATGGTGGAAACAGTGACAGACTTTATTTTGGGGGGCTCCAAAATCACTGCAGATGGTGACTCCAGCCATGAAATTAAAAGATGCTTGCTCCATGGAAGAAAGGTTATGACCAATCTAGACAGCATATTAAAAAGCAGAGACATTACTTTGCCAACAAATGTCTGTGTAGTCAAAGCTATGGTTTTTCCAGTGGTCATGTATGGATGTGAGAATTGGACTATAAAGAAAGCTGAGTGCCGAGAATTGATGCTTTTGAACTGTGGTGTTGGAGAAGACTCTTGAGAGTCCCTTGGACTGCAAGGAGATCCAACCAGTCCATCCTAAAGGAGATCAGTCCTGAATATTCTTTGGAAGGACTGATGCTAAAGCTGAAACTCCAATACTTTGGCCACCTGATGCGAAAAACTGACTCATTAAAAAGACCCTGATGCCGGGAAAGATTGAAGGCAGGAGGAGAAGGGGATGACAGAGTATGAGATGGTTGGATGGTATCACCGACTCAATGGACAAGAGTTTGGGTAAACTCTGGGAGTTAGTGATGGACAGGGAGGCCTGGTATGCTGCAGTCCATGGGGTTGCAGAGAGTCGGATATGACTGAACAACTGAACGACTGAACTGAACTGTGCTCAGTGACTCAGTCGTGTCTGACTCTTTGTGGTCCCATGGACTGTAGCCTACCAGACTCCTCTGCCCACTGAATTTTCCAGGCAAGAATATACTGGAGTGGGGTGCCATTTCCTCCTCCAGGGAATCTCCCCAGCCCAGGGATCGAACCCATGTCTCTTGCATCTTCTGCATTGGCATGTGGATTCTTTACCACTAGAGCCACCTGGAAAGTGAAAGTGAAAGTGAAGTCGCTCAGTCGTGTCTGACTCTTTGCGACCCTATGGGCTGTAGCCTACCAGGCTCCTCTGTCCATGGGATTTTCCAGGCAATAGTCCTAGAGTGGATTGCCATTTCCTTCCTGGGGAGCCCCATAATTACCCTAAATTATCTTTATTTTCTGCCATTCAACTCATGTGAGATCAAGTGTTTATCACCAAGAACTAGCATCCCTATCTGTGCTGTGTCCAAGTTAGTTCTGTTGTAGGTTCCAAAAGAGTGGGGGGTGGGGGGGAGCTGCCATACTGCATAATATTTTATATGTATGGGTTAGTTGCTCAGTCGTGTCCGACTCTTTGCAACCCCATGGAACCCACCAGGCTCATCTGTCCATGGAATTCTCCAGGCAAGAATACTGGAATAGGTTGCCATGCCCTTCTCCAGGGGATCTTCTAGACCTAGGAATTGAACTTGGGTCTCCCACATTGCAGGCAGATTCTTTACCATTTGAGCTTTTCATTTGGGGCTTATGAAGTAGGAGATGGCATTCATTGTATCCAAGAGATTCTTGGAGCTAAATGACTTTTTCAACTTTTCATCATAAAGCTCAAGTACTATAAAAATACAGGTTTAAAAACTGCAGACTCTATTTCATACAAAAATTATCCCACCCCATGCTAACCCATATATATATACATCAATTAAATAATCAATATATCAATTTGTTTTATTTAAAAATATATCTGGCCATTTCTAAATATAAATGGAAGAATGGACAAAAAGTCTGTAGATGGTGAATACAATCTACATATGACAAGATATAATTTAGTTATTGTGACTTAGTATTTACCGTTTTTGCCCTATTTTCTAATTCAAGGTACCCTACGTGCACAGAAAGGGGCTTTCCAAGTGGTTCAGTGGTAAAGAATCCACCTGACCACGAAAGAAACTCAGGAGACACAGATTGGATCCCTGCGTCAGGAAGATCCCCTGGAGAAGGAAATGGCAACCCATTCCAGTATTCTTGCCTGGGAAATCCCATGGGCAGAGGAGCCTGGCAGGCTACAGTCCATAGGGTCGCAAAACTGGACACGACTAAGCATGCTCATGCACACAAAGGGTGTGTTAAGATTTATAGTCCCACATTCACCAGTATAAATATAAATAATTGCACTAATGGAGATTTATGGAAGTGCCAATTCAGGGAAACTACTCATTTTTTAAAAAATACTAGCTAATTTCCCTCAAAAGCAGGGACTGTATCTTTTTTCTTACTTTTTCCTCAGAGCTTGGTGAGTATACATGTTAAGTTATTTTATTCTATTATGACACTAGGAAGAGAAGAGCAGTTATAAAACAAAATTAGGAACATGCATGTATGAGTCAAATAATGCAGCTGAGTGTGCTAAAATGGACAAACTATTATTTTCTCCTGTCTAGGCTTTTAAACGTCCTTAGCATCTCTCCTTTCTCTTTGGTCATGCACCAAACCTTTACCTAAATTGTCTTTTTTTTTCCCCTTTATTTAGTTCACAAGTGTCACAGGTGCTGTTCTAAATATGGGGACATCCAGTAAACAAAATAAGTCCTTGATCTTAGGGAGCTTACTTAAAATCTAATCCTGTAAATTAGCCCACCAGCTGTGTGAGTTATATGACTATAAAACCTGTCATACAACATCTTCACTCAGAAACAAAACAGGCTTACTGGCATTAAATGATGGAAAAAGCTCATGTAACTAGAATCAACATACCAGGCTTCTAGTATAATCTGTGCTACTAATTCACATGGCTACTTTGAATGTGTCACTTAAGTTCTTTGGGTACCAGCTCCCTGTTTATAAATTGAAAAGAATCTGTAATGTCCATATTTTCTCAGAAACTCTACAATTCTCAGTGTTTCTGAGTCATGAGCTTACTTGGCTATAACTGTACATTCATTCATTAGCTGGGGACACCAGGAGGAAGGAGCTGTGAAAAATAGTTTTATTTTTCATGTGATATCTCTAAACATATCTCCTGCCTCCTTCTAATCTACCATTATAATTTCCTTGAGCTTACAAACCAAACATTTACTAACTTTCTACAAAACTTGGCAATAGTAGAATTAGGGATTTTGAGAAATGTCAGAGGAAAGAAGGAAAAAAGTGAGGATGGCTATAGCCAATAATTCAGAAGCTTCAGAAAGATGATAACATTTACTATTTTGTGGAATATGTTAGATCAGTTCATGCAAATTATTTTTGTGTGAGAGGAGAAAATATTAGGGCCTTTTCATTAAGACTTCTTTTAAAAAGTTATAAACTCAAATCTGAAAATGACCAGTATACAATAAGCTTACTTGAGTAAGTTTCAAAGTCCCCTGCTTTTATAAATCTTAAAATAAGTAACCAACACACATGCGCGCACACACACACACACTCCTCACTCTTTGGTGCTATAATGTAATATATTATATATAGAAATTTATGCTGATCGTGTCAAAAATGTGCTCACTCCCTAGAGTGCTAGTTGCTTATGCATGAGAGCAGAAAGTTAAGTGGACTGAGTGCAATTAAAGTTCTGTGCAAGAGAATTCTGGATGGTAAACTTAGAAAATCTTGTCATGAAGACTGCTGAATCTTAGCACCTGCATGTAGGCTCTTACTTGTTGAATAAATTAATGAAATCACCTACAGCATTATCTTGCTATAAAACATTGTAATGTCATGTTCATTTTTTTCATATTTCAGAATACAAATATAGACTTTTAATGAATATAAATTCTATCAAAAGTGCAAATGAAAATAATTATAGTTATTATACCATATTAATGGGAGTTATGATAATTGCCCTAAAATTTAAAGAAAATGTATTATTTTGCCTCTTCTTCTAATTAACATTATTTCACAGTGTGTGGTACATTTATGGAGAATTTTGTGGTGCATTAGATAAATCAGTTTTACATTTCCAGGAGAGTGAGTTTTAATGAGCACTAGAATACATTTCAGTTCAGAAACAGTTTTATGTTACAAAGCATCTTCTACTGGTAGATTGGGAAGAGTTGCACCAGACTGACATCCACTTAAAATATGGAATGGAATTTAGTGAGGGAAGCATGTGCTAAGTTGCTTCAGTCGTGTCCAATTCTTTGCAACCCTGTGGACTGTAGCCTGCCAGGCTTCTCTGTCCATGGGAATCTCCAGGCAAGAATACTGGAGTGTTTTGCCGTGCCCTCCTCCAGGGATCTTCCTGACCCAGGGATTGAACCTGTGTGCCTTATGTCTCCTGCATTGGCAGGTGGGTTCTTTACCCCTGGCGCCACCTAGGAAGCCCAAGGAAAGCATTGCTGCTAAGTCGCTTCAGTCGTGTCCGACTCTGTGCGACCCCATAGACAGCAGCCCACTAGGCTCCTCCGTCCCTGGGATTCTCCAGGCAAGAACACTGGAGTGGGTTGCCATTTCCTTCTCCAATGTATGAAAGTGAAAAGTGAAAGTGAAGTCGATCAGTCGTGCCTGACTCTTAGTGACCCCATGGACGGCAGCCCACCAGGCTCCTCCATCCATGGGATTTTCCAGGCAAGAGTACTGGAGTGGGGTGTCATTGCCTTCTTCGAAGGAAAGCATAGATGAATCCAATTCTGCTAAATGGCTATAAACTTATGATGAATATTACATTTTAGCTGTGTATATTTTCCCTATGTTTAAAGCCTACCCAGACCACATATGCCAACAATCTAACATAAGTTTGAGGGTCTGCTAAATCCCATATGGAATACCTTGCCACTTGGCATGTAAATCCCCAATCCTATATAAAGAAAAATCAAAGGAAAATGAAAACATTTGTGCCATTAAATACATTCTTTAGATCCACATTTAGCTGAACCTAATCTAATATTCATCATTCCAAGTGTATATAGATAAGTGCCTCTCTCAGTTCTCAGAAACCAGCTTACATAGGCCCATCCTTTCTTCTTCATCTCTGGATTTTCTTTATAGATCCTCTATTCAAAACCACCAGCTTCACCTTGCTCTTCAAAGAAGCCACCACTATCCACTCAGAGAATGGCTTCATTCACATCTTTTATCATGGACATTATTATAACTTTTCTTTGGGCATCTTACCCTTAGCCTATATACCTGCTGGAATTTATCCTATACTTTAAGAACCTTTTCTTAATTCTGCATTACCCTTCAGCCATGGCTCTTTCTCTTTTCTTTAATTCTCAGATAATTTTTTCGAAATATCATCCCTATATGTGTTGACATATATCCCACCTTATTCCATGAGTCATTTAAGATCACTTTCCTGGAGGAATAGGCTTTACTTAACATCTGCACTTTCTCACTGTCCCAGTGCCTTTTGACCTACTGCTTCTGACTTCCCTCCCATTACGCTACTGAAAATGCTCTAACGTTGACAGCGGCTTCCTGTCTGTCCGGGAATACTTCTCATTTCTTCAGAACCTCTCCTCCCCAGTCTCTTCTAGCTGTCTTCCAGTTCTCTGTTTCTTCTCAGACTCCTTTAATGAATCCTGTTTCTTTGTTCATCCCTCAAAAACTGAGATTTCCCAGATTCTGTTCTTTTTAATACTTTTGTTCTTAACCTTATAGCTTTACCACCACCATAGCCACCTACATGATCTTATTGAATTTTATGGTTTTATGTTCCCTCTTAATGCCCTCCTGTGCTTCTCCATGATCTCTAGAGAACCAAGACCAGTTCTTTATCTTACACACAAAGCCTTCATCAGTTGGTCCATACCAACCTCTTTAGCTTCATGTCACATTCTTCATTCCACAAATAGCATCTGCCATGTTTCAGACACCATTTGAAATTCTATCATACAGCAGTATATAAAACAGATTTAAAACCCCTGCCTTCATAGAATTTATATCCTCCTAGCAACATAAAACTATTGTTTTATTGTTCAGTGTCATAGAAAATTATTTCTTTTTACATGAAAGATACCTTCTGTTTTGGGGTTTTATTTTTTTCAAATTCCTGTTTACCCTTGAGAATTCAGATCAAATATTACATCTTCTAGGATGACTCTCCCAGCCTTCTGCATTTCCCCTGGAAGCTTTATAAATACATCAGTTTCAAAATTTTCTGTTAAGTCATGGCATTGGAGTTACCATTATCCCTCTTCAGAATTTATCAGGAGAATCCCAGAAAGACACATTATTCCTTCCAGGTTGAAAGAGCCAGTGTGCCCTTTAATCAATTATAAGTGGACTGCTAGTCCACAGGTTGGTCAGTTGAACTCTGTTAATAATCCATACATCATTTTCCTGGCATAGTGAAGGGGATCATTTATTGCTTCAAACAGCCTTGCTTACATATATTGTGAAAAATGAATAAATTTAGTATACTATTCTTATGTATTAAAATTCTGCTTAGTCTAATTATAATACTATTCTAAAAATAGATACAAATCCAGCAACACAATCACACTTTTCCTTTTAACTTCTATTTTTTTCATAAACTAAGGATCATCCTTTTAATGAAAGATACAAGCAAGAAGACATGATTTCTACATACACACCTATTAGCATTTAGCCAATAGCATTCAGCTGTTTAGCAGATATGCCCTTGGTTCAAAAAAGACTATTAAGGTCATGAGTTTGCTCGCCAATATTATTTGAAGCTACATGCTTTCCAACAGTATAATAACCCATGATTTCTTGTTCCCTCCTTTTCTCCTGTGTGGATTTTCTCTTGTGGTTTTCTAACAGTGGTTCCCATTGTAGTCTGTCTCATCTACTCCTGTCTCCAGGAGTGTATTACAGGGTCATTTTCAGGCTATATTATGAAAAAAAAGTCCTCAGGATCAGAGTTTGAAATCAAACTCAGTTTAAATTTTATTTATAAGACCTGCATTGCAGGCTCAAAGAAGGCAAGTACTCACCAGTCAATAGCTGGACTTCCATCACATTGGTTCTCAACATAATCCAAATTACAGGTTTTCCTTAGCACGTAGAAGTGCTCTGTGTTCAACAAAGGGAAAAGGATTAAGGATGGGAAAGGAGGTCTTATGATGTAACAGGGGAGCAGAAGGAGAGAGAACTTTGTCATCTAAGTGAGCAACTTGAGGAACACTATTTTGAAGAAAGTCTCAGTTACATCAGTGGAAGAAGTCACCAGATTTGTTCAATAAATCTTTAAGGATACATAAAAGTGTTAGAGTGCTTGTCTGATGGAATAAGACATTAATTTTAGTTGCAATTTTAACTTCAAGAATACATGACTTGAATTTCTGTTTATTATTAAGGCTACTTTTCTTCATCAGTTACCATAACGACTGGGCCCTTACTATTTAGCACCCAGGGGCCAGGAATGTTAAAGCCACTGCTGTAAAGGATAGGCATACATGTCCAAAAATCTCATCCAAAACGCCAATTAGTATTTCTGTTGAAGAATATCCTGACTGCCATAACCAGGGATCTTCTCTGCACATGTTGCCTTGGTTCTTCTAGCCACCGGCAGGGCCTGCTGACTTCTCAGGTAACCTGAAAGCAGCAAGCACCTTGCTCTTCAGAATGTACTTGAGGACCGCCATCCCCATTGCCTCTGAGACCCTGTAATTTCATGTCCCACCTCAAACCTCATGTTCTGCATTTTAACAACATCTCCCAGGAGATTCATATTCAAATTAAAATTTGCTTCCTCAAATATGCAATTTTGTCTGTGGAATGGTTGATGCTGGCCTAGTGACAGCATCTCCTAATTTGTTAGAAAAGATTTATGCCAAATTAATAAAGACCTCCCCAAAGGCTCCTGAGAAAAGTTCAACAAATGTCCCTGAACCACGGGAGTTTATGAAAATTGGTTAATGACCCTTGTGAGGCACGTGTCTTAACACACTGAAAGACTGCCTGGGGAAAGCACAGAAGGAATCCCTGAGCAGGTAAACTCCTGAGACAGCCAGGCCCACGGGGGAGTCATGCTCGAGGGTTTTCACTCAAACCAAGAGATGCCCAGAATCTGAGCTGGTGTCAGATGAAGGAATCAGGGGCCTCCCAATTGTTCCTTTTTAAACCAAACTGCCCCTGAAAGTCTCACTGAATAAAAAGACCCTTTTTGATATTTTGCTTGAGAACCTAGAATTTAAATTTACTCCAGAAAATTTGGAAATTATTTACTAAAAACAGGAATTTGATTGATAGATGGAAAATGTGAACTGTAGTTCACATATGTAACATAAAGGTTGTTTATAAATGCTACATCTGCTAAAAAAGAACCAGCAAAAGAAACTCATATCCACTTCGTATAAAATGCTTAAACAACATTAATTCTAACAGAGAAATAAAACCTTGTTGCCAAAAGAAGTGATCAGAAATTGTGCTTATTGCTCCTGTCCTTTGAAAATTGTGTGGTATGAAAATGGCTCTACATACCACACGTAGTTATACTTTAAATTGTTATGGTTATATCAAAAAAGTAACATGGTACTCTAAATCTGAAATGTCTGAAAATTCTTTAATTCAAAGCAGCAATCCCAATGGTTGGGAAGGACATAGCCATGCTACTTCATCAGGCATAAGGAGATGGGCATAGGGTTTGGTCTCATTCGTCCCAGTACTGTTCCCCTGAACCAAACTTAAAGGCTTTCTCCAACTTGGGAAATTAATAAGGACCAAAGGGCAAAAAAAAAGTATGTGTTGATCTGGGCAGTTCTCAAGCAGTTAATTTAGGCACATTAAACACTGACATGTGCAAATAATTGTTTTTTCTGTGGATCACCAGTCCCTGTTCACTAGATGTTAGTGGACCCTCAGCTCAGAAAAATCTGTGTCTGGAATCCTAGCTTTCATCTGATGTCCTTGTCCATTTCTCCAGAGTCCAGTACACGAGTGCTAAGTCACTTAGGTTGTGTCCAACTCTTTGCAACCCCATGGGCTGTAGCCCAGAAGGCTCCTCTGTCCATGGAATTCTCCAGGCAAGAATTCTGGAGTGGGCTGCCATTTCTTCCTCTAGGGGATCTTCCTGACCCAGGGCTCGAACCTGAATCTCTTACAATTCCTGCATTGGCAGGAAACTCCTGTCTCTTTACCACTAGCGCCACCCGGGAAGCCTGCCAGAATCCAGGCTTCCTCTCCAAAGAAATATGCAGTGTGGCCCCTGTGGATATACTCCTCTTTGGGTGCAGGTCTTGTAAGATAGATTTATTCCCAAGGAGACTGCTTTGCTGTTATTGTCTCTTTCTGTTAGAAACCTGCCTTGCTGGTTCCCAAACTTACATGAAGAAAAGACATTGTCCCCATCCTTGGCAGGGTGACACAGAGCTGTCCTAGCAAGACAAGAGGGTTGCCTTCTCCTGACCTCGCACAAGGCCACACCAGAGTGATGGCTTCTTTGTCAGGTGGCTTAGCCATTTGTCCAGAGTCTACACATAGCCCTGCCTCTGGTTTCCACCCCATCTAGAGTGAAGGAAGCTCCACCAAAGCCTGGTTTTGTTTCAGTGTGATGGTGCTGGGAAGTGGCCCAGGATAGTTGTTATGAGCACAGGCCTTGAGCACAAATCTAGATCTTAACTTGACCTGTGGGATCTTGGACATGTTCCTTTATATCTCCAAAACTCAGTTTTCTCACCTGTAAAATGTAGCAACTCACGTGTTTGTTGTGAGGATTAAACAAGAAAATCCACATAAAGTGCTTCTCACAGCACCTGACATAGAAGAGCTACTCACTAAATTTTGGCTAATGTTGGAAGTTAGAAGTCTTCATTTTTCCCGTTCCACTCCTTACCTTTAGAATTTGGGGATAATTTGCAAAATACAGATGATGATGGTCTGTGTCATAGATCAGAAACTACCAAACTTATTCTTCTCAGGTGGGTCATTTTCTAGCCTCAATTGATTGGCGCTGGCAAAGGGCCCCTGTGGGCACAGTTTTCCAGATAGTTCTTCCTCGAAGATGCTTTTTTGCTTAATCCAGTGTGTTAAATGAGTTTATATAGAGCCTTGAGAAATACATTATATCTCCCCTTCAGAACTGATTGCTAATAAAGAAAAAAATTGTCTCTCCTGAATTTGCCATCACTAGCAGAGGCCTGAGCAATAGAGGCTTTCTTTGGGGGCAGAAACATAAAGAATATATTTTTTTTTACATTTTAGTCTCATACACATTATATTTAATAAGGAGTGTGAATTTCTTTTCTTCCCCATGAATACACTTCTATTTTTACTGAGTTCAAGTTAAATAAAAATTTGCTGCATCTACTGATATTCTGAATAGCATGCATTTTGAATGTAAACACTCAGAATCCCCAGGTTTTTAATTTTCTGCACCTGAAAAGATTCTAAAATGCTGATTAAAAGCATAGAGTTCCTGTTGATATTCACCGTTTGGTTCCAAGTCTTTTTTTGTTTTGTTTTGTTTTTTTATTTTTTTTAATTTAATTTTATTTTTAAACTTTACAATATTGTATTAGTTTTGCCAAATATCGAAATGGATCTGCCACAGGTATACATGTGTTCCCCATCCTGAACCCTCCTCCCTCCTCCCTCCCCATACCATCCCTCTGGGTTGTCCCAGTGCACCAGCCCCAAGCATCCAAGTCTTATAAAATCAATTCCTAAGGAGCCTGTTCTGTCACTCCCCCTGTCCTGTTAGAATTTCACTTCCTGGCTCCCCAGTACTGACTCAAAAAGTTAAAGCATTTTAGCCATTGTAGGTGTGGCAGTTCATAGCTCTTTGTTAGTTTCTTTAATGTGATCAAAAATTCTGCTTCACTGGGTCCAGAATTTCTATTTTCTATAAACTCCAGGCCCAGGGCGATTCTGATTCTGGTGGTCTAAGAAGTGATTTTTGGGAACAAAGATCTACACCAGGAGTCAGCAGACTATGACCTACCAGCCAAATTTGGTCTACCACTTGAACTAAGAATAGTTTTTTAATTTTTTCTAGCTTTATTGAGATACAATTGACATATAGTGGGCTCCTCTGGTGGCTCAGATGGTAAAGAATCCGCCTGCAATGTAGGACATCTGGGTTCTATCCCTGGGTCACAAAGATCTCCTGAAGAAGGGAATGGCTACCCATTCCAGTAGTCCTGCCCAGAGACTTCCATGGACAGAGGAGCCTGGCGGGCTACAATCCGTGGGGTCACAAAGAATCGGACACTACTGAGCAACTAACGCTTTCACTTCCGACTGATTTATAACATGGTGTAACTTTAAGACGTACATTGTGTAACTTTGAGATGTTGTGATTTTATATATGTATATATTGCAAAGTGATCACTACAGTTAAGTTTTGTTAAATCCAGTTTTTGCATTTTTAGCTGTTTAAAAATGTCAAAATAAGAACGCTTAGAACACAGACACATCCGTTTGTTTCTATACAGTCTTTGACCTGTTTCTTGCTGAAGTGGCATAGTTGAGTCATTGCAACAAAGACCACATAGCCTGCAGAGCCTGAACTATTTATCTGGCCCTGTACCAGCAAAGTTGACCAGCCTCTGATCTAGGTATTCACAGTGACTAGTGATGCTTGTTCTTAAGGATTGTTAAAGGCACCTGAGAAAGAAGTTGTTGCAGTGCTTCTTTGGCACATCTTCAGAGGTGACAGGAGAGCAGTGGCAGTGCCAAGTCGGAGGGAGGGAGGAGGGTTAGCCAGGCTTTCCACACCATGTGGAAGAGAAAATGGTGTCTACCTGTGAAGTCTACCTCATTTCATTAAGGAGATGGAGCTAAAATACACCGAACAGCCAAGAAATGATAGAATGCAGGCTATATTTACTTAAAATATAAATCCTGGGATACAAATAGAAGCTAGAGGACTTAAGGAAAAGAATTACCTGACAGTAAGACTGAAGATGGACAAGGATTTAAGGCTTAAAGGCAGAGAAAGAGGAAAGAGACTTCCCACATGGAATAGCTTTGTGAGCCATGAGAGTTTAGAAATGAGAAAATCTACGGCCAGTTTGGGGAACTTTGGAGAATCAGCCCAGCTCCAGTGAAAGTTCATGCTGGGACGTAATCAGAGATAATGTTGGGTCAGTGAAAGAGAGACAGAGCCTGCAGGGCTTTACTGACCCAGCAGGAGAGCCAAGACTTGTTCTGATGGGAAATGATGAACAAATGTAGATGCTTCATCAGGGAACTATGTGATGAACATGTGTTAGGAAAATGGCTCTGGCAACAATGTGAAATTAGATTCAGAAAAAAAGGGGGGAAAAAGTAGCTAAGAAGTCTATTTTTATTTTTCAATGAATATTCATTTATACTTTTATAGCCCTTTTTACACCAACTGTACAAGAAAAGAATAAGACCAAAACTGTGCAGAGAGGTGGAAGCCTTAAATAAATAGACTTATGTCCTAAACTTTTCTAAAAGATCTTTAAAGTCTCTCTTTTTAATAATGGTGTCCCACAAAATATCTAAAATCAAACTACAGGCTGATTTTTAAACCAGTGCATTTGACCGTGCCTCTCCAGGCCCCACAGTTTTTGATATTTGCACGTCCTCATTTACAGGAGACTAGGTTCTCTGATCCTCCGGCCTTGCATGTAAACATCCAATTAAATTTCTGTTCTGATAGAAGTCTTAACTGTGCATTGTTAACAATTTTTCCCTTGAAAAGCCACTTTTATCTTTGTAAACCTCGCAAAGGAAGACACATACACACAAGTTTTTTTTTTTTTTTTTTATTGTTTTACTTTGCAGAAAAAGGTAGTTATCTCTAAAGTTTATGATGGCAGCTATTCAAAGGCAGAATGTGATATTACACAGTAGTTTAGCAGGGAAAGTATAATTTCAGTAGTGGGAGACATTCATGTAGACAGACACAATTACCCAAATTGGACTTTGGCCAGAATATCTGAATTAACTGAAAAAGGTCTCCTCCCCTGGAGGTGGCATCAGATCACTAATGAGCATGGATGTTAAGTCCCAGCTTTAAGTTGCTGAAAGGCTCAGGTATAAAGTTGAAATAAGGACAGTGAAGCCTTGTGTTTTATGTATCACCAATTAATTTGCCTACCATACCAAAGTCTCTGTGAGAAGTTGCTACCCCGCTTCTGTTTGTCTTTTTTATATACATCTTATACTTCCTCTCCTCGTTCTCTGACAGACAGTTAAACTCAAAATGCCGGAGACCAGGCAGGACCTCGCCTGGACAAGGCTAGGGGGCACCATTCACATAGAATCTATGTCCTAGACCTGAGTGCCAGAATATACACCAGTATCATCCGGAAGCTCAAAAAAAGATGTAAGGAAATGAAATAAGCATTTAAAACTTGTTAACAGAAACTAACTCAAATCATTTTATGTCTGTTGAAGCAAATATTTTTACCAAGGCCTTGTATTTTTTAATTTTAATTTTCTAATAATTTTTGGTGGATTAAATTCTTTTTTTTAATGGTCATTTGTCAGAGATGTTTGAGAAGCATGTGTTATCTTAGACCTTCTATTATGTGAACAGTGCCCCCAGGATTTGTGCAGAAACCAAGATCTGCCACTGGACACTCAAAGAACTAAAATAATTTTAATTTCTCTAGAAATATTTTAGTCACATGGAGAAGAGTGGACTATGATGAAATGAAGCCATTGCCCAGAATGCTTTGTAGGTCAGGGTATTCGAGAAGAAATTAGCCTCTCTGGTCAGCCCTCATCAAATGTGGATTTGGTTTTGAAGCAATCTTACCCCAGCCAATTAGGCTGTTCGGCTTTAGGAACTGTGCCCTAAAGTAGCTCTTCTTCTGAAACTCTGAGGTGCAGAGAGATGAACATTTGGATCCAGACACATAGTAAGTGCTCAAAAAATATTTTTTAGTAAGTATTCTTTTTATAAATGCTAAGAAAATTAGTGTGGAAAGGTTCTTCACCAGACTGCTGTCTGGATTGAGTCTCTTGATGATAAGAGGCACAGTGGTCCTCCTGATGGACTGACAGGAAAGCCTGCTGGTGTGGGTAAATGAAAAGTTGAAATCTCAGAAAACAGAGGGGAAGGAATTCAAGCCAGAGGTCTGCTGTGGCCTGACAACTTGTTTCTGGGTGAGTAGTCAGGATTGTTTTGGGGGGAGGTGTTAGGGGCTGCTCCGGGTCTTAGTTGTAGCATGTGGGGTCTTCTGTCTTCAGTGGGCATGCAGGATCTTTAGTTGTGGCTCTTGAACTCATAGTTGCAGCATGTGGGACCTAGTTCCCAGACTAGGATGGAACCCAGGCCCCCTGCATTGGGAGCTCAGAGTCTTCACTGGACACCAGAGAAGTCCCAATATTGGGTCTTAGAGTAGTAGTGAAACATCCCAAAAAGGGACTTAAGGGATGCCTTACTAAGAAGCACAGACCAGTAGGTCATTTGTGTCCAGGACATGTGCTGGGACTGTGCCAGCTGAGCTGGTTCTTAGTAAGTGGGAAGTGAGCAGAGAAGGAAAGTAGACCTGTTACCCAGCTGGAGATGACAGACTAGGGTCCGGAGGACATTCTGGCATGACTCGCAGTGTGGTTACTTGAAACTGAGTCACACACAGAGAGCTAGTAAATTTCCAGAAACTTACTCACCATGAGGCTTTGACTCTTTGGAATTGAGACTCTTGAAACAAGGCAAAAGAAGGAACACTATGCAATTACTTACTAATACACTTCCACCCAAAAAAAACATATTGGATGAAATAAAGCCAAAAAGTGTATTTATTACTCCTTCTGTAAAATGAAAAGGATTATGAAGAATAATGAAAGGAGATCACTCTCTCTCACCCACACAAAATAATAACTCACAATAGAAGTTGTCTCTGGGTAAAAGCTTTCCTTCTAACTATTTTAAGGAAAGAGTAATTATTTATTTTGCTCCTGTATAAATTGCTCTGTTTTTTGCTCCACCCCCTAGATGAAGCAGAACAATCCAAAAACATAAAAATACCAACCGAACAAGCGCTTCTGTTTCACAGTGAAATCTGTCTACTCTTTCTTCTTCAGTAATTGAGAATGAGAAGCTCAGTGTTTGTATAACGTTGCCTTTGACTCAGGCAGTCTGGGGCTTTACATGACCTTAAATCAAGAGTTGGTAAACATACAGAGGGCAGTCGCTTCTGCACATCAATTGTACCAAGTCTTTGTCAGCTTAAAACGTGTGTGGGCAATTTTGTTTTAAAATAGTATTCTAAATGCCTGGAAAAAACAGTGGCTGTGATAAGAATAGACTTAATAATAATGACGGGCTTCCCCAATGGCTGAGCGGGTAAAGAATCTGCCTGCAATGCAGGAGATGCAGGAGACGTGGGTTTGATCCCTGGGTTGGGAAGATCCCCAGGAAGAGGGCATGGCAACCCACTCCAGTATTCTTGCCTGAAGAATCCCATGGATGAGGAGCCTGGCGGGCTGTAGACCATGGGGCCACAAAGAGTCGGACCCGACTGAACCAACTGAGCACATACACAATAATAATGACACATACAACAGTGATATTTTATACTTATCCAATCCCTTCCCAGTTATTGGATTCAAAAATGAACAAGTTCTGTGCTCAGTTTCTGCTGACTTTCAAACCATATATATATATATATATATATACACACACATACATATCTGTGCTCATCATAATGCAAAAAAAAAAGAAAAGGAGGGGCAATATAGAATACTAGTCATAAATCATAAGAAAAGAGAGACTTGTGGCATTAACATTCAGTGGTTTTGGTGAAGTTGGGTCTTTATCACACCCTTAGTGGTATTCTTTGATTATACACCATTTTTATTAATATTTAATATTGTTTTAAAATTGTTGATTCAGTTCAGTTCAGTTCAGTCGTTCAGTCATGTCCAACTCTTTGCGACCCCATGAACCGCAGCATGCCAGGCCTCCCTGTCCATCACCAACTCCCAGAGTCCAACCAAACCCATGTCCATTGAGCCGGTGATGCCATCCAACCATCTCATCCTCTGTCGTCCCGTTCTCCTTCTGCCCTCGATCTTTCCCAGAATCAGGGTCTTTTCCAATGAGTCAGCTCTTCACATGAGGTGGCCAAAGTATTGGAGTTTCAGCTTCAACATCAGTCCTTCCAATGAACACCCAGGACTGATCCCCTTTAGAATGGACTGGCTGGATCTCCTTGCAGTCCAAGGGGCTCTCAAGAGTCTTCTCCAACACCACAGTTCAAAAGCATCAATTCTTTGGCGCTCAACTTTCTCTATAGTCCAACTCTCACATCCATACATGACTACTGGAAAAACCATAGCCTTGACTAGACGGACCTTTGTTGGCAAAGTAATGTCTCTGCTTTTGAATATGCTATCTAGGTCATAACTTTCCTTCCAAGGAGTAAGCGTCTTTTAATTTCATGGCTGCAGTCACCATCTGCAGTGATTTTGGAGCCCAGAAAAATAAAGTCAGCCATTATTTCCACTGTTTCCCCATCTATTTGCCATGAAGTGATGGGACCAGATGCCATGATCTTAGTTTTCTGAATGTTGACCTTTAAGCCAACTTTTTCACTTTCCTCTTTCACTTGATTAATATTCCTTAAACTGTTTGATAATATATTCCTTAAATTCTTTGTTACTATTTCTTCAAAGTCTCAGACCTTTTGAAAGTTATCTTTTCTTCTAAATCGGAATGTGATACCACAATTTATAACTTCCCTGTTTATAAGTACTTTAAGAAAAGAGTTCCTATTTCCAGAAATCTCAAAACTGACTCTCTTTAAAAAGAAATAAAGAAAGAAAACACACCTCTCTGCATGGTTCTCCGGACTTATAGGTCAAGTATGGGAGAGCATTTTTTTAAGTACAAAAGATTCTTGAAAGGGGAAAACATTTTACCTAAAGGTGACATAATAAATGGTCTAGGGATCAGAGTGAGAAAGTATACATGTTTTTCTAATCTTCCTATAGAGAGAATGATGTCATTAAAAAATAAAGGTTGAGGACTCACAAATCCCAGGTGTGGCAGCTGCACACCCAGAAATGCTGTGAAGGGTGAGAGAAGGGGGAGGGGTATCTGCTTCACATCCTTAACTCTCCAGGCAGTGACTGGGTTATTGATGATCTGCAAAGCTTTCAACATTTGTGTTGTTCATGATCATGTTTCATGGGGTAGGCTTTTTTTCTGTCTGATTATTTCTTCAATCCAGAGTAATAATATGACCCATGCCCTTAAGAGACTTATATTCTGATATTCCAGTCAGCACAGAGTAGACTGTGGTATCTGACAGACCCAGGGCTCTGATTTCATCATAGCCTCTGTACTGACCTGAGGAAAACCTGGGAGTCCTTTCTCTGAGTTTGAATCATAAACTTTTTATGGTCTTTCTTATGTCCTTGTTCAATAGAGAGAATGGTTAGAGAGGACAAGAGTAAAGGAAAGGAATGACTGTTTTAGAGATAATTTACAGTAGTGTAGGCAGGAAGTTATGTGGCACCTTCGGCAATGATAGACTATGGAGGAGGAGGAAAAGGTTAATATGGGACAAGTCCAAGATTGCCAGCTTGGGTGATTGTTCGTGCCTTTTATAGATTCAGGGACTGTTGAAGGTAAAGCAGGCTTTACAGGAGAGAGACTAGCATTATTGGAGTCCTATAGAATGGCCAGTGCAGATGCAGATGGGACACTTGGGCTTGGCCTCCGGGGAAGGATGGGCTAATTTAGAAGTAGATTTAGAAATCTTAAACAACAGGGGAAGCCCTGGGGATAAATAAGCTCACCTCAGGGGAGTGTGACAGTAAGAGGAGAAAGGGGGCAAGGACAGAGGAAACAGGTGTGACCAATTCAGCAGCATCAACTATTACCTTGTTTTAGCAGCTCGGCTGTCCAGACAGACACTGTGCTGTTCCTGCAGCTCGCATCCAACAGCTGTTGGTTTAATGACGAGTAAGTGAATGAACGAGTGAGTAACAGTTGAGAGAGAAACAAGGGACCCATGGGACTGAGAAGTGGAGACAGTAGAGGTCAGAGTGAGAAAGACAACACTACCAATTATTCTCACGCAGACGGAAACTAAAGCCATGAGAGTGAAGGAGACCCCAAGGGAACAGGTGTAAAGGCAGAAAATAAGGACTTAGGAGTGAACACTGATCTCATTGAAAAGGTAGACGCTGCAGGTTCTTCAAGCTTCTCTGTAAAACATTAGTCATCATTAGTCAGAGCAGCCCATCAGCAGGAGCAGCGGCTGTAGCCACAGTTTGACCTTCATCCACACAGAAGGAAGATGATATTCTGGTTCTCCTTCATGTGGGAGGCAGATGAAGATAGAGGAAGATGAAATGTCGGCTGTGATGAAGTACCAGGTTCAGCAGGAGCACGTTACCAGCCAGGGAGGGGTATCTCGTACCGTAAAACATGGTTCTGCACTGCTTAATTCCATTATGAAAAATCTTTCAGCCTTTCCACTCCCCACTAAAGCAGGACCAGGGGTGAGCGTGAGCCCACAGCACCAGTGAGTCTTCAGAAAGCAAACCAGATCCACCGAGTTCCTAAGTGGGTCTAGGAGACATCAACATGATTTATTTGTCCTCTGCAGGGGACAGAAGGTGGTTCAAGCTCTTTCAAACCCTATTTATCTTTACATAATGAGGTCATTAGAAACCTGAAAGCTTCTATTTTGGAGGCTAGGTATCTTTTTTTTTTTAAGTGACTTAAAGATAATGGGAAATTATTCAAAAATAAGCTGACAACTTAATGGAATTCTGTTCAACTGAAAAGTATTTATTGTGGGGTCACTAGGAATTAATTCTTAACAATAATTCTTAATTCTTAGTTTTGCCAGTGAAAAATGTGATCCTTGCCTTCACTAATTTCCTTAAGATTAAAACCAAAGCAGATCATGATTTTATTTAGCTCAGACGTCATCTAGTGACAGGAGAATTTAAGAGCTGAGTTACCTCCTTCTCTGAAAGATTTGTATCACTTCTGATGTTCATGCACAGCTAGCAGTTAAGTCATCAGCTCTGTGATGATCCAGTGAGACACATTCTGTGTCCACATCTGTAAAATGAGAAATCGGGTGGCTAGAGGGTCATCTATTCCCCACACACACATTGTGCTATCAACTTATAATACAGTTTTCAGGAACTAAACATGGCAATGGCTGGCAACCTGGAAGTCTTCATTTCATCCTGTCGTCTCTGAAATAGGATGAAACGATGATATTTTGGAAAACTTTAGAGTTGTGAAAGGCTTTGTTCTCTGCCCAGCACACCTGACTTCTTCAGTTCCTAGCCTACCCTTTCCAATTATTCCAACCTATCCTTGTAGGACTTCACAAGGTCTCTGAGTTAACTTCCTTCCCTAACTAGAACAGCACCCTGGGATTATCCCCTTCTAGGAGAATCCATGGGTTGGGGGAGCCTGGTGGGCTGCCGTCTATGGGGTCATACAGAGTCGGACACTACTGAAGTGACTTAGTAGCAGCAGTTGATATCTAAGGTATCAACACCTAAGATACCTTAGGTGTCTCTAAGGTACAGATAAGAACATACTAAGTCACGATGTGTGTGGTAACTCTCAACCCCGACAGCCCCCAGTGTCATGTGTCCCCGGGGGGTCACTGCTGCTGCTTGTTTCTGTCTCATTGACTGTAAAACCAATATATAATGCCCAAATAGATATTGCAGATCTACTTGCTGATCTAGCAGATCTTAGGACAAGATCATAGCAATTAAAATTGCGTAAAAATCTGTCATTGTTCTGTGATACACTGTTTGTTGGAAAAGAACTCTAGACTTGGAATCAGAGAAGATGGGGGCTTGAACTGGTTCTGCCACCTCCCTCTTGCATGCCTGTAGGCAGAACACTGTCAGAACCTGCTTTTTCTGCAAGACGCATGTAATCATTCCTTCCCTGCCTTCTCCCCAAGGATTTCATAAGGAATATATGGCAGTGTACCCCAAACTGCCTTTTAAATCATAAACTACTAAAGAAATAAACTTTTTCTCAGAAATTATTTTAGTATTAGTAAAAATTCATTTTGATTTTTCTTTTATTCATGCAACAGATATTTAGCAGGCACCTGCTATATGTTAGGGCCTGTGTTAGGAACTGGAGAATCAGCAGGAACAAAACTACAGATACAACCCCAGTCATCAGGGAAATTTTAAACTCATGGGGAAGAGAAAGCATCATCACAAGAGGCAATATTCTTACCAATTAGTGACCTTAGCCGTGGAAATGGGAAGGAAGAGGAATGTTGAGATGTTCATGGAGCTGAAAGTCCTCTAGTCATGGGATTTGGTTTAGAGAGGCCGTGGGTGCCTTCCCTAAGAAGTAACCCCAGGAACCAAGATCTAAACAATAAACAGGGGTTAACCAAGTGCTAAGGGAAGGGAAACAGCTTCAAAGACCTCATGGTGAGAGGGAGCCTGGACAATCTGAGGTACTGAAAGAAGGTTCCTGACATTAGAGTAGAGAAAGCAAAGGAGGTGAGAGTCCAGACCAAGTCAAGTCTAAAACGATGGTTGGGAAACAAAAGTCAGGTTCTATAACCAATTTTCACTTTGTTCTTTCCAGTACCAGGAAGCTGGTTACAAAGTTTTAAGTATAGAAGCAACATGATAGGATTTGGGCTCTGAAAAAAGATTACTGTGACTATATTGTGTGTAAAAGGTGGAACCAAGTGGCAGTAGTTCAGTTCAGCTCAGTCTCTCAGTCGTGTCCGACCCTCCGCGACCCCATGGCAGCATGCCAGGCCTCCCTGTCCTTCACTAACTCCCGGAGTTCGCCCAAACTCATGTCCATTGAGTCGGTGATGCCATCCAACCATCTCATCCTCTGTCATCCCCTTCTCCTCCTGCCCCCCAATCCCTCCCAGCATCAGAGTCTTTTCCAATGAGTCAACTCTTTGCATGAGGTGGCCAAAGTACTGGAGTTTCCGCTTTAGCATCAGTCCTTCCAAAGAACACCCAGGACTGATCTCCTTCAGAATGGACTGGTTGGATCTCCTTGCAGTTCAAGGGATTTTCAAGAGTCTTCTCCAACACCACAGTTCAAAAGCATAAATTCTTCAGCGCTCAGTTTTCTTCACAGTCCAACTCTCACATCCATACATGACTACTGGAAAAACCATAGCCTTGACTAGACAGACCTTTGTTGGCAAAATAACGTCTCTGCTTTTGAATATGCTGTCTAGGTTGGTCATAACTTTCCTTCCAAGGAGTAAGTGTCTTTTAATTTCATGGCTGCAATCACCATCTGCAGTGATTTTGGAGCCCAAAAAATAAAATCTGACACTGTTTCCACTGTTCCCCCATCTATTTCCCATGAAGTGATGGGACCATATGCCATGATCTTAGTTTTCTGAATGTTGAGCTTTAAGCCAACTTTTTCACTCTCCTCTTTCACTTTCATCAAGTAGTTCAGGTAGTATTTAGTGGTAGGTTGGTAGGAGGCTTCCCGTTGGTGCTAGTAGTAGAGAACCTGCCTACCAACTCAGGAAACCTAAGAGACCAGGAATGGGAAGATCACTGGAGGAGGGCATGGCAACCCGCTCCCATATTCTTGCCTGGAGAATCCCATGGACAGAGGAGCCAGGTGGGCTATAGTCCATAGTGTCGCGAAAAGTCGAACACAACTAAAGTGATTTAGTATGCGTGCACAGATTCAGATATATCATTGGAGGTGAGAACTGAGAAATAATGGGCTTCCCTGATGACAGAAGATGAAATGGTTGGATGGCTTCACCAACTCAATGGACATGAGTTTGAACAAGTCCAGGAGCTGGTGATGGACAGGGAAGCCTGGCATGCTGCAATCCATGGGGTTGCAAAGAGTCAGATACAACCGATCAACTGAACAGAACTGAACCCATGGCTCAGTGATAAGGAATCCACCTGCAATGCAGGAGACACTGGTTCAACCCCTGCGTCAGGAAGATCCCCTTATGGAGGAACTGGCAGCCCCTCCAGTAGTCTTGCCTGAAAAATCCTGTGGACGGAGGAGCCTGGCGGGCTACGGTCCATGGGGTCACAAAGAGTTGGACATAACTGAGCACACAAAAACTAAAAACTCAAAGAAAGTAGGAAGTCATAACCACAGGGCTTGAAATTAAGTTGAATTGCAATAGTACAAGTTGAGATATATTTAATACTGTACTTATTCTTTGAATCAACAGTTCAAACCATGACCCAGGGTAAATGGTGATATTTTCCTTGTCAAAACATTATGACAAAGTACTTACAAAATTTCCCTACTTGATTTAATGACCATTTATTTTTCTCTAAATAACTTAATTTAGTTTTCTCTAAAAAACTTTTTTTTAGTTTTATTGAGGTATAGCTGACAAATGAAATTGTACATCGTGGTGATTTGACATACATATACATTGTGAAAAGATGTCTCCCATCTAGTTAATTAACACATCCATAGTTATTAACACTGTATTGTGTAATGAAATTTGCTAAGAGAATTCAGATATTCTCACTTGCCCCTCCACAATTATACTTTTCTCAACACTGACACTATGACCAAGCACTAATGCTGTTGAACACTATCTGCCTTTGATCCCTTTTTCTAGTTAATATTATGACTCTTACACTTTTTTATATATCAGTGAGAAAAAAATTAGCATGTTTACTTGAAACCTGTAGCAGAATAACAAGGCTAATGCATGTAACTGCTGTGCCTTTGAAGTTTATCCCAGTCTTATTCA
The DNA here is from genome assembly GCF_002263795.3 of Bos taurus. Lineage (NCBI taxonomy): Eukaryota > Metazoa > Chordata > Mammalia > Artiodactyla > Bovidae > Bos > Bos taurus. The sequence goes on from NC_037331.1 coordinate 43,038,381, forward strand.
TAACATTAATTGGAGAATTCTTTCATTAACCAAAGGCAGGCCACATGCTGTGCATTTTGAAAGGTCAAATCTCTGAAAGAATTGTATTTCATTAAGGAAATCTCAGCACTGATATGAATAAAAATAGTCTCCACTTTAAAGCAGGGTGGCAAATACATGCCCCAAATGGCTCACACGCCACCTTCTGTCCTCCCACTTCCATGTTTGGGATGCTAATTGATAAAGTATGATTTTCTGCTGAGGCTTTTGAGAATCCTCCTCCACACAGCTCTCTAGGCAGTCAGTTGACCAGAGTTGGCATCAGAGTTGGAGCTTATCTGTCATCCCTGTTTTAAGGCTGTGTAAATCCTCTGTTCCCCCAAAACAATTACTCTAAGGGCATATTTGTTCAGTTTTTCCTCCCACCACAGATGAGGTTTGCCAGTTTTCATCTCCACGGACTTTTGGTCCTTGTCTTCTTAGCTCACCTGAGCTCACAGGCAGCTGTGGATGTTTCCATTCAGCTGACCGTCCTGCCTCAAGCACCAGTGTCTCCTATTCTCCACCCCAGAACTTTCTGTGGCACTACAGGTGCTTCCTCAGCCTTACACAGGGACACCCCAGAAATGCAGGAAAGTTAGCACCCTGGAAGAGCAATACTCAGTGAGGAGCAACCATTTACCCAGTGGGAGAGGAGGGTCAGAGCACAAATGGCCTGGCCACACCACTCCACAGGAGAAGGTTCTGATGTGTGTCCCCCAAGGCTTCTCAGAAGAGTCCCAATTGGTCCCCAATTCACTTTCCACATTCTTTATTTTTTCTTCTTGGGGTAACCCAAGTCCTCACATCAGGGCCTGCTTTTGGGAAAACCCAAACTAAAAATGGGCATCTTCTGTGTTCATGTTATGTAAAACATTGATTCACAGACTGTAGTCAGTGAAGTACCCGCCAATGATCTTGGGCTGAGATATGGACTCTGACCCTCCGCTCCACAGCAGACCCAGTCAAACCACGTGTCCTTCCTCTGTGCAGAGTCCCACAGGACAACCTGAGGGGTGAGAATGGGCGGAGGGGGAGAGAAAGAAACAAACTCAGCTGCTCCACCAATTCCCACCACAACCAAACAAAATTTTTATCTGTTTTGTGATTGATTGAAAAATACATTCCAAGGACAGTCCTATTTGTACTTTATCTCTGCCCATACTGCTTAAGTGATGCTAATTAGGGATGGCAGAACTTTAAATGAAGATGGAGCCTTAGCTTGTTAAGTTCGAGCAGGAGATAAGCATCAGTTCTGTCTATATTTCAGATATTAGTTTATAAATAATAATATATAAATAAGTAACACATAATGCTATATTTGTATATGTAACTCATAGACAAATAGAGATAAAATTGTTTTTTATAAGAAGTTCTATTTAAAATCACATCAGGGCAATGAATTGTCTCTCTGCTTTCTCTGAATTGCTCAGTAAAGTGCCAAGAATACATAGGAAAGAAAATGTCAGGGATTCACAGATTCTAGCACTTATAAGACTGCCGACATACTGCTCAGTTGTGCTTAAACCTCTTCCCTGCTGACCAATCACTCTCTTTTCCCTACAACTCTCTTTCAACAATTTCTGAAGTCTCAAATACCAGAGCACAGCATAACAGAAAACAGAGAGGCAAGGGTGATGAAAAATTGCCTCCTGGGGCAGTGGTACAATTACATTAAGCTCCAAAGATGGAGGTAGAACTATAAGAAGCCTTTGGGGTAGTATATAGAGACAATCTCACAGTTTTATAGCACAAATGTTTCTTGCCAAACCAAGCAAACAAAATTATGAAGTTGTGTCAAAGAGAAGGCTCCCTACAGTCCAGAAAAGCTAAGTGACACCGTTGCCAGTGAAAGTCTGGCTACAAGCTGTGCACATGTGTTCACTGTTGTGTGAACTCCAAAATGGGCATTATTTCACACAACTGAGTGAGCAGCACTCAGGCCATGAGCCTGAATCTGGATAAATCTTCCCTTAAAAAAAAAAGGAAAAGTAACACCCTGCATGGAACATACAACAAAAAGCTAAGCACGTAAGGAAGGGATAATTATAATTAGCCTTCAAGATCAATCTTCATGACACTGAAATAGATTTACTGTAGACAGCAGAAGAAACTGAGAAAACATGCTTGGAATCCTCCAATGCTAGAAGGTATGACATTTGAAAAAAAACAGAAATGGACAGAGCAGGTTGAAATGCAAAAATCAAGCAAAGTGATGCTTAACGAAGTAAGAGGGTCATAATAAACAAACCTGGAGGATTGTAATTATCTCAGAAGATTATGTTCACTAGAATCAGCAAAATGTAGAACTGATTGTTGTTGTTTAGCTGCCCAGTTGTGTCTGACTCTTTTGGGGCCCCATGGACTGTAGCCTATCAGGGTCCTCTGTCCATGGGATTTCCCCAGGAAAGGATACCGGGGTGGATTGCCATTTCCTTCCTAGGCTACCTTCCTGACCAAAGGATCGAACCTGCATCTCCTGTATTAGCAAGTGGATTTTTTACCACTAACCCACCAGGGAATCCTGTGGAACTGATGCTGTAAGCAGTTGATGGTGTCGAGACCCAATTGAGCAGTTTCCCAGTTGCAGAACAGTAAATCTTCAGCTTTGTTCTATCTTAACAGCAATCACATATACAATACTCTTCGACCAGTAATATTGATCCTTATCTCAAGATCCTTAACTTTATCACATCTGCAAAATCCCCTTAGCCATTAAAGTAACACATGTACCAATTTTAAAGACTAGAATGTAGAAGGCCAATATTGTACCTACAAAATCAAACATAATGCTATTTCTGAAAAAATTACACACATGTACCGACAACCAAAATTCAAAACCCCAAGATAGTTTAATTAATCCTTTTATACCATGGTTATAATGGTATAAAAGGAATTGTAGGAGGAGGAATCAAGATGGCGAAAGAGAAGTACATGGAACAAACCTTCCACAAATACATCAAAAATACATCCACATGTGGAACAATTCTCACAGAATATCTTACTGAACACTGAGAAAAGGAATTGCGCTTAGTCATGTCCAATTCTTTGTGACCCTACAGACTGTATCTTGCGAGGCTTCTCTGCCCATGGAATTTTCTAGACAAGAATACTGGAGTGGGATGCCATTTCCTACTCCAGGGGATCTTCCTGACCCAGGGATTAAACCCATATCTCTGTGTCTCCTACATTGGCATGTGGATTCTTTACCACTAGCACCGCCGGGGAAGCCCAATGAGCGTTAAAAACAGATTAGTTGATTAAGTCTGAGTAATTATTATATAAATAGTTATAGGAAAATGTAAATCTAGGGACAATTTTAAACATTTTAAAAATCATGATATTGAATATAATCATGTAAACCAGGGATACAGTTTACATAGAGCACAAAGACTGTAGAGTGAGGTAAAAGTGGGCCACCTTACTTCTCTAACCAGGATAGAAGGAACTTAAGGGAGAATCATAGTAGGATGAAAATAACTATTTACTTTGTTTAGCAAAGCAAAATAAGCCATACTCCATATTTTGGGGCTTCCCTTGTGGCTCAGCTGGTGAAGAATCCCTGCAATACAGGAGACCTGGGTTCGATCCCTGGTTGGGAAGATCCCCTGGAGAAGGGAAAGGCTACCCACTCCAGTATTCTGGCCTGGAGAATTCCATGGACTGTATAATCCTTGGGGTCACAAAGACTCAGACACCACTGAGCGACTTTCACTTTCATACTTTCATATAGCAACAGGGAACTTGTAAGACCTTAAAAGGCAATTTAAAAGACCTTAAAAAGGAATGTTAAAAGAGCAAAAAGCTTAAAACAACTAAGAGAAGAAAATAATATATCCATTGTGACAATAAATTGTTGAACACCTTTCTGAAAAGTGAGCCTCTGTTTTGCAGAAAAAGAATTCAGAATACATCAAAGCCATTAAGTGGAACAATGCACCATTTTAAATTGGTAAAATGTAAAGTGCACATTTATTTAGTTCCCACTGCAGTAGTCCCTATTATTATCATCTTTGTTACCGATAAGGAATCTGAACCTTGATCAGGGGACTCACTCACGGCCACCCAGGCATAAGCCATAAAGCAAACCCAGAGCTTCACTCAGAGCCCAGAGCTTGATCCTGGTGTACACGCCCTGCCAAGTATGTGTGTGACCACACAGCTAGTGACAGGTGGAGCTGGGACTAGAGCCCAGGTCAGCATTATCCCCCCTTCTGTGTGCACAGCCTCTCCACTGTGCTGTGCCAGAAGTTGTTTTTCTGTTATCTTTGTCTCATCCCCATGAACCAAACATTTTGACACAGTTACTTTTATTCTCTCCTCCAGTTTCCCTGCATACTCGGAGCCCCTACAACCCCCACTGCTTTTGCGACTCTCAGCCACTATGAGTAAAGTCTACTCAGTCCCATCCCTGCCCCATGAGGGAGATCCTGGAGGTTTTCCCCAAAGATCTGCTCTGGCCTCTTGATAAGGACTTGGATGCTGGTGCTCTCTCAATTAGCATTAATTTCTCCATTTTACACTCTGGATCCCACCTCTTATCTCCTCATGAAATAATTCCACCAGTTATCTCCTTTTCTCCTCAATCTTCAGACTCTGTCTCAGTTCAGGTACCATCTCATCTAAATGCATGCTTCTCCAAAAGGAAATCTTCCCTTTATGGGCAGCTTTATTCCTCCCATAGCCCCTATGACACTTCTCAGTTCCACTTCCTCACTTCCCATTCATTCAGACCCACCGAAATCTGATTTCTGCCTCTGTTCTAGCAATCAACGGCCCCCCCGTGACCACCTGTGACCCTCCTGTTTGACAAACTTCTTAAGGCCTTATTTTATTTCTGTTTACTACTTCTTGAAACCTTTTTCTTACTTGACTTTCAGTTACGTTCAGATACTTTCATTCATTCTACATATCATGAAGTGGTCTCTTTTCATGCCACACAATTTTGGTGTCTTGTTTTAAGTTTCACCTAACATATTATATCTCTAATCCTGATAACCTCTATTAAGCTCCAGACAAGAAAGCCAACTACTACCTGACTTTACCTGAACCCAAATTCACTAAGGTTGAGACTTCAAAATGTAGTTCGACTACATTTGAATCCAAACTCCAAAAGGCACCTCAAACTCATTTTGCCCATAACCTAACTTTCTAGACTCCATTCAAAGAAACCTTTTTCCTGAATTTTGTATCTCAGTTAATGAAACCACCCAGTTTCCCAAGTTAGAAGCCATCATGGATTTCATCTTCTCCTTTATACTCCTCCATGCCAAGCAAATCATCCTGAGTATCTTGTGACTCTTGCTACCCTCCTCACTCTTCACTACTACTATTAATTCATTAAAATGTGTCTATTGAAGTATATGCTATGTGTCAGGCATTGTGCTAAGTACTGGGAATACATTGTGAACAAAATAGATATGAGCTCCCCTAGTGGAGTTTATACTCTAGAAGGAGAGATGAGCATTAAACTAACAATCTCACAAATACAATTACATAAATATGATTTCATAAATATATCTAAATAGTGATAAATTCCATATGAAGAAAAATAGAGAATGCAATGAAAAATTATTGTGCATGACTCAGATTTAAGATGAAATGTCAGGGGCATCTTCCCTGAGGAGGTAGTGTTTAAGCTGACACTTAAGAAGGAGCCAGAGATGATTTGGTGGAGGGTTAAAAAGGATAGGTAAATGAAGGAGATTATGCAGATGCTCTGTGATTAGAGAAGCCTGGCTTATAGTCAATGAATTTCAATGAGTGAAAGGAAATAACCCTTGAGGAAATAACTCTGGGGAGAATGTGTGTGTGCTAAGTTGTTCAGTCATGTCTGATTCTTTGTGACCCTATGGATGGTAGCCCACCAGGCTGCTCTGTCCAAGGGGTCCTCCAGGCAAAAATACTGGAGTGGGTTGCCATTCCCTTCTCCAGGGGAGTGGGTAGGGACAAACTTATATAAGTCCTTGGAGGTTTTGTGTTTTATCATAAATGTGTGGGAATCCATTTAAGGATTTTAAGCATGATCAGATTTGGTGACATCAGCTAATTTACTGTAGCTTCAGTTGAGGTAAAAATGATGGTGAGCGTGGATTATAATGGTGACTGTAGAGATGGAGAGAAGTGGGTTTGAAATAGATTTGGGTGGTAGAATAGACAAAAGTTGATGATAAGGAAGTGAGGGAAAGAGATTAAGAATGACTTCAGGTTCCTGCCTTTAAAATTTGGAAAGGCAGGTGAAATTTTCCCAAATATTGAACAAGAAGTAGGAGGGAAGGCCAAAGCTTCGGTTTTGCTGTGTTGAGTCTGTGGTGTTTGTGACACACTCACAACTTAATAAATATTTAATGTTGGTGTAATTTAATGACTAAAGTGTTTAATCTCTCTTAAATTACTTAAAGATGTTTCTAGATGAGTTTCTCAATAGAAGAGAATTTAATGCTACATATCCATTATTATAAAGAAAATTGTTCTCAGAAATGGACTTTTCTGTTTGCAAGACTGATATCCTGCCACATCTCCATTGCCAACTGTTTACAGCCCACCATAAGCACATGAAGTGGTTTCTCTCTTCTTTGCCCTCCGTCTTGTTCAGAGCATAAGCCCTTTGTAGTTGCTAATATTTTCAGCAAGCCTCCCCTCAGTCTGAGTTTTAGCCTCGCTGACACAATTCTTCCTCTTCCAGTGTAGTGCTTTATTCCTGTTCAAGGCTATCTACCTGGCCTGCTTTATTTTGAATGTATCCTTTATGTAACTGAGTTTATCAGAAGACAACATGTGCAGGCTTACCCCTTTCTCGATACTCGCTGGGATTACTTGAAATGGTCAGATTGCTCTCTCCATAAAGAACAAAGCCCTGGGGGGAAATGGCCTTCTGAAAAACAGCTTTATAGTGTTTATAAGTAAAACACTTTTATTTAAAAGATGCAGAAAGGATCATTTTTAAAGCATTGCAGAGAACGCCTCAGCTCTCCACCCAAAAATGGATTCTGTAGGCCAAAGATGGCAACTAATTCGAAATTTTCTTTGCAAATTGAATAATTTGCTTGACTGAAACATGGTGATGTTGAGGTTAGGGTACCACCAGCAGTATCTTAATGGAAAGGTTGTTTCTTAGCCTAGGTCAGTTTCATTAAGAAAAAGTCCCTTTTTACTGATATGAAACAGCTTAAACAAATTTTCTAAGGTAACTGCAGGGTTTAACTCATTTAATGAATTTTAATAAGAAATACATGATCAGTCAAGAACCTGAAAAAAAAATGAATAACACTGAACTAGTTTTAATGGAAATTAGCTCATTACCCTGCTGGCTTACATTACTAAAGGCTGAATTTTTGATGGAAAATTTGCCAGACTGTGGGAAAATGGGAAGATCTTTAAATTAAAGATTAACTGTATTAGTGGTATTTTTCTCCCTTAAATTAGCCTTAATTGGAGGCTTTTTAAAACCTTGGGTCTTTCTCCGCTTTGGGAAACTTAAAAAAAAAAAAAAAGATGATTTCCTCTATAGGAAGAATTTCTCACTGTCCCTGAAATATTTTCAGGAAGTAGTAGGGACATGAATCTCCTTTATTAGTCACAATCCTTTGTAAGAAATGATCATTTAAGAGGAAGGAGGGTCTGTACAAGTGGCCAGGTGGGTTTTATGACCTCCAGCAGGGTACCAAGTTCAGTTCAGTTCAGTCCCTCAGTCGTGTCCGACTCTGTGACCCCATGAATCACAGCACGCCAGGCCTCCCTGTCCATCACCAACTCCCGGAGTTCACCCAGACTCACGTCCATCGAGTCAGTGATGCCATCCAGCCATCTCATCCTCTGTCATCCCCTTCTCTTCCTGCCCCCCAATCCCTCCCAGCATCAGAGTCTTTTCCAATGAGTCAACTCTTCACATGAGGTGGTCCAAGTATTGGAGTTTCAGCTTTAGCATCAGTCCTTCCAAAGAACACCCAGGACTGATCTCCTTTAGAATAGACTGGTTGGATCTCCTTGCAGTCCAAGGGACTCTCAAAAGTCTTCTCCAACACCACAGTTCTAAAGCATCAATTCTTCAGTGCTCAGCTTTCTTCACAGTCCTACTCTCACATCCATACATGACCACTGGAAAAACCATAGCCTTGACTAGACAGACCTTTGTTGGCAAAGTAATGTCTCTGCTTTTGAATATGCTATCTAGGTTGGTCATAACTTTCCTTCCAAGGAGTAAGCATCTTTTAATTGCATGGCTGCAGTCACCATCTGCAGTGATTTTGGAGCTCAAAAAAATAAAGTCTGACACTGTTTCCACTGTTTCCCCATCTATTTCCCATGAAGTGATGGGACCAGATGCCATGATCTTAGTTTTCAGAATACTGAGCTTTAAGCCAAAGGACTGTGAAAAAAAATTATCTTTCTCACTTTCTCTTTTTTTTCTCACATTCATGTGATATGTGTGTACTTTTATTCTCCCTTTCTTTTTCCTCTTTTTATTGCTCTACTTTTTTATTTTTTAAATTGTGATAAAATATATGTGACATAACATTTGCCATATTAACCATATTTAAAGTGTATAGCTGTTTAGTCACTCGGTCATATCCAATTCTTTGCAACCTCATGGACTGCAGCATACTAGGCTCCTTTGTCCTCCACTATCTCCCAGAGTTTGCTCAAATTCATGTCCATTGAGTCGGTTATGCCATCCAACCATCTCATCCTCTGTTGTCCCCTTCTCCTCCTGCCCTCAGTCTTTCCCAGCATCAAAGTCATTTTCAGTGAGTTAGCTCTTCGCATCAGGTGGCCAAAGTATTGGAGCTTCAGTTTCAGCATCAGTCCTTCCAATAAATATTCAGGGTTGATTTCCTTTAGGATTGACTGGTTTGATCTCCTAGCAGTCCAAGGGACTCTTAAGAGTAGTCTTCAGATCAGATCAGATCAGTCGCTCAGTCATGTCCGACTCTTTGAGACCCCATGAATCGCAGCACGCCAGGCCTCCCTGTCCATCACCAATTCCTGGAGTTCACTCAGACTCACGTCCATCGAGTCAGTGATGCCATCCAGCCATCTCATCCTTTGTCGTCCCCTTCTCCTCTTGCCCCCAATCCCTCCCAGCATCAGAGTCTTTTCCAATGAGTCAACTCTTCGCATGAGGTGGCCAAAGTACTGGAGTTTCAGCTTCAGCATCATTCCTTCCAAAAAAATCCCAGGGCTGATCTCCTTCAGAATGGACTGGTTGGATCTCCTTGCAGTCCAAGGGACTCTCAAGAGTCTTCTCCAACACCACAGTTCAAAAACATCAATTCTTCAGTGCTCAGCTTTCTTCACAGTCCTACTCTCACATCCATACATTACCACAGGAAAAACTATAGCCTTGACTAGATGAACCTTTGTTGGCAAAGTAATGTCTCTGCTTTTGAATATGCTATCTAGGTTGGTCATAACCTTCCTTCCAAGGAGTAAGCATCTTTTAATTTCATGGCTACAGTCACCATCTGTAGTGATTTTGGAGCCCAGAAAAATAAAGTCTGACACTGTTTCCACTGTTTCCCCATCTATTTCCCATGAAGTGTTGGGACTGGATGCCATGATCTTCGTTTTCTGAATGTTGAGCTTTAAGCCAACTTTTTCACTCTCCACTTTCACTTTCATCAAGAGGCTTTTGAGTTCCTCTTCACTTTCTGCCATAATTGTGATGGTCATCTGCATATCTGAGGTTATTGATATTTCTCCCAGCAATCTTGATTCCAGCTTGTGCTTCTTCCAGTCCAGGGTTTCTCATGATGTACTCTGCATATAAGTTAAATAAACAAGGTGACAATACACAGCCTTGACAAACTCCTTTTCCTATTTGGAACCAGTCTGCTGTTCCATGTCCAGTTCTAACTGTTGCTTCCTGACCTGCATACAGATTTCTCAACAGAGGCAGATCGGGTGGTCTGGTATTCCCATCTCTTGAAGAGTTTTCCACAGTTTATTGTGATCCACACAGTCAAAGGCTTTGGCATAGTCAATAAAGCAGAAATAGATGTTTTTCTGGAACTCTCTTGCTTTTTGTATGATCCAGCGGATGTTGGCAATTTGATCTCTGGTTCCTCTGCCTTTTCTAAAACCAGCTTGAACATCAGGAAGTTCACGGTTCACATATCGCTGAAGCCTGGCTTAGAGAATTTTGAGCATTACTTTACTAGCATGTGAGATGAGTGCAATTGTGCGGTAGTTTGAGCATTCTTTGGCATTGCCTTTCTTTGGGATTGGAATGAAAACTGACCTTTTTCAGTCCTGTGGCCACTGCTGAGTTTTCCAAATTTGCTGGCATATTGAGTGCAGCACTTTCACAGCATCATCTTTCAGGATTTGAGGTATATTCAATTGTTGTATCTTATTTTTCAAGCAAACCAGAACAAAGCTTTTAGTAACTCAGAGCATGGACATCCCTGCTGAAACAGGCCTTTAGTTCAAAATGGTTCCTAGTCCTTTTTGTTGCTTAAAGAAAATGAGAAATAGAAAGTGTTTCTCCTGCATCTCTGTCATTTGTAGTAAATGGAATTTTCTATAAAATGCATGAAATTAATGATAGTTTTCAAAGCCAGAGTCATATGTTGCAGCAAGTACTTCAGTTAAAGAAAAAATCATCTCACATTCTGCAAACGGTAGTTCAGTATATCAAATAGACTATAGAGGCATATTGAAAGATTTAGTCCTGTTTGAGGAAATTACTAGAAATCCCAAAAAATTGCATTGGCCTAATTCCAAACTGAAGATATTATGATGGCATTCTCTGATTAAGTTTCTCTTCATTGTATTTTGAGCCCTTATTTGAAGTGGGGAGTTTTAAGAAAGTTCATCATCTTGTACCCTGTGAAAATAATTATTATATAATGATTAAAAAACAACAACAACAACAACTCTTCCCAAACAACTCACAAATGCATGCTAGAAAGTGACTCTCCCTTCAGAGCTGCAGTAAATATACTGATATTCTTTCATTTGGGGTATCATGTGTCAGAAGTAGTTTCTGATAAGAGCCACTTTGTGGAACTTTCTTATGATAAGGCACTATTGCTAACCAGTTATCGCACAATTTGAAAATGTTCCTTTGCGGCGCTGACATTGGCCACACAGAGTTTGTATCACCTGAGGTGAGACATTAGGCAACAGTTGTTCCTTATGAACAACCAACCAACGCAATCCAATGATGTGCATAGAATGTTTTCTGGTTTCTCCTAAAGCAAGATTCCTAACAATAAAACATTGGAGAAGGTGCAAAAATGGGAAATACTAAATATTTTCTGCATTTTTACTAAATTGAGTGGGTATTACCTACAGTAGACATTGCTACTGTGTTTTCATTTTTAACTTGTTCAGTTCAGTTCAATCACTCAGTTGTGTCCGAATCTTTGTGACCGCATGAATCACAGCACGCCAGGCCTCCCTGTCCATCACCAACTCCCAGAGTTCACTCAAACTCATGTCCATCGAGTCAGTGATGCCATCCAGCCATCTCATTCTCTGTCGTCCCCTTCTCCTCCTGCTCCCAATCCCTCCGAGCATCGGGGTCTTTTCCAGTGAGTCAGCTCTTCACATGAGGTAGCCAAAGTACTGGAGTTTCATCTCTGGTATCATTCCTTCCAAAGAATACCCAGGACTCATCTCCTTTAGAATGGACTGGTTGGATCTCAACACACTTCAATAAATGATCAGTATGGAAAACAGGTTAAGTTGTTATAATAAATAAATAAAATAAATAAATTTTAATTCTATAAGAGAATTATAATATTCTACTTTCTATAGAAGTAGGGAGAATAAAGGCCAGAAATAAACTAAAATATAAAGCAAGTTTTATTAGTATTTTAAAGAAAAATCCCTTTTTTATGAATTTGCCTTTGTAAAAAGGACTATCAGCTCTGAAAGGCTTAAGAAAAAGCTATCTATATTCCTCATCCTGTATCCCTGAGTGTAGGTGGTGAGACACCCAAAAGTAATTGTCTTAACAAACCAAGCCTGTCTTCCTTCTGTGATCTATTTTGGCCAGAATGATTTCAAAAAAAGAAAAGTTCTAGAAATAAGGATTTAAAAGTTCTTATTTTGTTTGGGGGTATTTTATGTTAATTGCAATAGACTAGATTTCTTACAGGTGTAATCCCTACAAAAATTTATTGTACATTTATAATCATTTGACCCACATTATTATAGCATTTGACCTACATCATTTGACCCATGCTATTATAGTATTTATGGAGCTCTTCCAATGAAGCTGAGCAGAAAACTGGAGATTAATCAGGTAGAAAACATGATTTTATCAATTAATTGGGCCAAATTGGGTATACCCCAAATAGATGTTTTCTTTTCTTTTTTTATTCCTTTGCATTTTATTTACACAATTATCAGAACAGCAAACTGCCAACCAATTAAATCTTTGAAGAAGAGTTACGTATCTTTTTTTTTTCCATTGCAACACTATTTTTTTTAATTTTATTTTTAAACTTTACAAATTGTATTAGTTTTGCCAAATATCAAAATGAATCCGCCACAGGTATACATGTGTTCCCCATCCTGAACCCTCCTCCCTCCCCATACCATCCCTCTGGTTTGTCCCAGTGCACTAGCCCCAAGCATCCAGTATCATGCATCGAACCTGGACTGGCAACTCGTTTCATACATGATATTATACATGTTTCAATGCCATTCTCCCAAATCTTCCCACCCTCTCCCTCTGCAACAGAGTCCATAAGACTGTTCTGTACATACATCTTTTTATATAATTTATTTTTAATTGTAGGATAATTGCTTTACAATGTTGTATTGCAAAGTAAATGTTTTCTGTTCATCTTCATTTAAGTGTTTATAGCATGATTGCTAATTTGCCAAAGGAACTCTAAGACTCACGTAAGTTATTTATTTTTAAGGAAATCTATTCTGATATTATTTCTGCTACCTAAAATTACTTACTCTGAAACAAGCAGCTTCTTTCTGACAATGACTCAGAAAGTGAAGCTATTGCTTCGGAGATTGAAGCCTCTTCCTCACAACTCAGCATTAGGCATATTTCAGAAACTGCCATAATGGGCACAGTGGAGAAGTCCTGCATCATGCCAATAGTCTGAGGTCAGACTGAATAAAACAACCTCAAAAGAAGAGGAAGCCAATGTGCCAGTGATGACAGGTGGTCAAATTAAATGGCCCTCTCTCCTTGTCTTATCTTAACCAATGTCCCTATTATGCCATTTCAGTTCTGGCACCGTAGCTGCCAAGAGTTCCCATGATTATACATTTTCCACAGGAGGAATAATCATCTTTTAAGATAATGCCCCATGTGGAGATGAGAGCCCCATAAAAAGAAATCATTTTCAATACATCTGTAAATCTAAGAAACTCCCAGCACCTAGCAAATGTAAAGCAGCAAATACTCAAAATCCATTCTGGCACTGCAGGAAGAAGAAAAAGGAGGAACACAGAGAAAGCAGAGGAAATCACTGAATGTTTGAACATTGTGAGAATGTATAAATGACATCTTTTCTCAAAAGAACCATTGCTGACCGTTCCATGAAACAGCAAATAAATTTTATCCTTCAATGAGAATAACAGTTAATTGGCCAATAGGCCACAATGCTTTTCACTTTTATAATTATTGGTCAAATTGTTTTCATTGGCATTTTACAGAATGAGTCAAAGAGATAAATATATTTATTTATCTGTAATTCTACTCTCAGCTATTATCAAAAAGGATGTGATTAAATCCTTGCAATTAAATTATAATCAAGCCGCACATTAAATAGAACTTTTTTAATAGTTGGAAAGAGAAATAAGAACATACATACAGAGTATACAAGAAAGTAAGCCAATTCCACCCATCTCCTTAGGTAAGATAGTTGTTATACTTCAGCATTAAATTTAACTCTGTGTTCCAAGGAAACTTGAGGAATATGATGGCTTACATGCTTTCACTCTTTTCATAAAATGCAGCATCAGCTATTTACAACGTTTGTGTTGAGGTGCAAGTAGTATTTAAATTAGTGTTTATACTGTGCCTGAGTTGGATTGCTTCAGCATCTAGATAAGTGTGTGTCTAGTTTTCTGTGGATATTTCCTATAAATGGAAATAGTTGAAAACCATGGCCCATTCTATGCCAGTCCAATTTTTAAAGGTAATAAGCATTATGTGGCATATTTTCAACACTCCATTTTTTATTGGGCATTTTATCAGACACCACCTAATATTAACATGAGTGAAGTCATTGAAAGAGGGGAGAGATGGTATGAGAAGAAAGTAATTTTGTTCTGTATTTTGGCTTGTGTTTTGGCTTGCTGGGGTCAGTGTATGATAAAATAATAACAATAAAGGAAAAAGGAATTAATCTGTCCTTTACTTTTAATTATCTTAAAGGTCATTCAGATCAAACAAAGTCAGTTCAACCGTCACACCATTTGTGATCATTGAAAGAGCTCAATGAGTTGAAAAATTCCTGACTTTGATGATACACGATTCACTCAATTAACAAACATTTTTAGCTGCTTCTTCATGAAAAACATTGTGTTGTCACTAGGGCACAGGGATAATAAAATGGGTATCTGCTGTAGAGAAGTCAGTGGGAGAAACAGCTCATATACAGTTATAGTAGAATCTATTCATCATATAAGTATATACATTATTTATAAATGTAGGATTAATGAAGGCTTGTTGATTGATTTCTAACCACATAAAGCAGAATTATTTATTATACTAATCACTGGTGTTAACCTTTAAAAGTCTTAATTTCTATCTATATTCTCTCTGTCTGTCCCTCTCTACCCTCCTCACTGTTTCTCATTTTCTCTCTGTCTCTCTCTCCCTCTCCTTCTCCCTCTCTCTCCCTCTCTCTCCCCCTCTCTCTCTCTCTTCCCACCCCACCCACCCACACCCATACCCACATCCACACACAGCTAAGGCTGTGCCACAGAAATCCCGAAGGATGACTCAGCCTTAGCTCTTGTAAAGTGATCTTTTGCCACACAGTTCCTCACCATCGCTGGGCTTCAGAATCCTCAGCTTCCAAATAAAGAAATATTCCTAGAATCATTAATATAATACAATAAAATTGTTCCCTTTGAAAAAAAACTGTGCAGCCAGGCAGAATGTGTTGTTGTTGTTTACTATTATATAAAGTACTTGCGGCTGTCTTAATATCATGCTACCTGTAAGTGGTAGTGGAATGTATTTTCAAAGTTCATATATTGTTTTCTTTATTGCAGGTTTCTTTTCTCCATGGAAAACCCCAAAGCCTGTAAGTTGAAATTCTTCTTCTTTATTACTAGTTAGATTACAATTTCACTAAGTAAGATTTGAACTGGATAACCTCAAAATCCCTTCCTCCTTTGAGATTTTTGATGTCAAAAGAACAAATTCTCTGTGAAAAACTAACTTATCTTGCTTTCCTATAAAGATTATTCTGTTTTTTTACATTTTTACAAAACAAGCATTAACACTGTTCAGTATGGTATGCTGAAAATTCTTTAGAAACCTTTGTTTTCACCATCAGAAATACCATAGTTTCTTACTGCATTGAATTTTTAACACAATACAAATTATAGACCCAGATGTCTTGACCTACAAATTAAATCTGACCCTCAAGAAATTTAGCTGTATATATATTTGTGTTTATATTTACATTTTAATGCATACAGAGCTAAACAAAGACACACAGATACATGTGTGTCTGTGAAAAAATTTGTGTTTTTCCACCATAACTGACAGTCACTCAAAGTGGTACTCTGAATTTTCAGAAACTGGTGATCTCTGCTGTCACCTAGTCTCTCTGAGCCTAGTTTCTTTATCAGCTGTCCTGAAAGGTTGATGCTAACGTAGGAGACTGGTATTTTATTAATCTTTTTGTGATACAAGTTTAGCCAAATTGCCTTCCCAGCTGGAGATGATCTTTACTTGCCATTGATTGAAACCAGTTTGTCCAAGTCCCAAGAGCTGGGACTAGCTTTCTGGGGTCCCATTCTATGCTGTGTTAGAATAGCCAACCTTAACTGAGATAGCTAAAACCCAGAAGTGGAAGAGAGCTGTGCAAAGTGATTCAAGTTAACAACAAAAAAACAAAACAAACAATTTAAAAAAAAACAACTCAAAATCTCAGGGAATCACGTCTTCCACCTACTTTTCTTTCCTCTCACAGTAAGTAGCTCTGACACCAGTGGCCCCTAATTTGGCCAGTGAGTAGAGACTTCTTGGGTTAATTTTATGCTCCTTTTTTCCCCCTTTTAACTGAAGGAATATTTAAGTGCTTCATTTTTTCATTTGAGAAATGGACATAATATGATTTTGCATATTTTTCAAGTGCAATAACTGGCTTATTTAAATAACATGGCTTTAAAATCATTTGAAGACATGTGAAAATAAAATATTATTGAGCTCTGGAGTATGCCTGAGGTCCAGGTTTCTTTCAAAGAGAGATGAGAAAACTGGGAGCTGGTGATGAGAGGCCCATGCTCTCAGAACTTTCACACCAAGCATGTCTTTATTTGGGATTCAGCTCATCTGGTCCACAGAGTATATCAGATGAGAAAACTAGTCTTCTTTGAGCCTAGTTAAAGTATTTAGTGATACGTGTGATTTTGAAAAGAAGTGTTTAAAAATACTTAAAATGAAATTTGTTTTGCCTTGACCAAAATCTGAATAATTCCTTCCTTTCACCACCAGAGTTAAAAATCTGTGTTCTGTGGTTACACATATCTTTATCTAATTTAAGAAGGAATCTTGCAACTTCATCACAGTGCTACAATTAAATAATCTACTGATTTCCTTATATGTACCACATTTACACAAATAATGCCATTGGCATAATTATAGTATCTGCTGTCATTACACTAATTACATCCACACTCAATAATTCCAAAAATGGGTTTTCATAGAACTCAGTTTAAAATTAATCCTGAACCCAGGCATCCCTCCAAAAGGTAGGACTTGGACTTCCAGGTCCTAAGCTAAATGAAGATAGAGGATTGTCAGTTTAATGTCCTCCGTGCATCCACCAGAAACTCTTCAGATTAGGGACTCGGGTGACAGACCATGTGTAAAGTGGTTTAGAGTGCAGGCTCTGAAGGCTTACTGCCTGTGTTCAAACTGTGCTTCTCCTTACTAGCTAGGTTGCCTTCAACTAGCTGCTTAAGCTTTCAGTATTTCAAGTTCATCTATAAATGGGGATAATAATAATACTCCTCTCATGGTTATTGTAAAGAGTCTATGACTTAATCCATGTAAGGTACTTAAAGCAGAGCCTCTGACATGCTCAAAAATATAAACTACTGTCATTCTAGAAAGCAGACTTTCCACGAATAAACTCTTAACAAATTAATCACTCAATGAATAAACATAGTTTGCAAAACTATTTACTTAAACAAATATATAAATACATACCCACAGTATTTGGATTTATGCACTCTCTCCTTTGAAGAGGATTGATGACATTGTTAATCAGGATAAGGAAATGTTTTCACCCCTTCTCCTGGTCCTGTGTCACTTTCTGACCTTCTTCTGTCCTACTGATCCACGTCTAAAACTAATCCACATCAAGAGAGTCACTTCTGTTTAACAAGTAATACACCAACTGTAGTGGGTTCTTGTTCTCTTCATCTGGAAGGAATACAAGTTCATTCTCCAAGTACTGAATCAAGCCAAATGTCTTCATCTCCCAGCCCTGCCCTAAAATAGTAAGGAAGTGTGTTTAGACTATCCTAGCTTCTACAGGTAGCAAGCGGTTTCTAGTTTTCATGGGGAGGACAACTTACCTTGTTCACAAGCTCTCTATTCTCAGTGTGCATCCTAGAATCAGAAGGTGGGTTTAAAAAAATTGACCACACCATAATCGATTTTTTTTCTGTTTTACTCTTTGATATCCCATCGTGAATTATATGTCTACTCTGTCCACTGCTATCTCAGTGACTATATTTTCATACAGTTAAAACATTCACTCATTCATCAAGGAGAATAGAAATACAAGTCTTCTCCCAGATAAAGAAAACAATTTGGTTTCCATTTTTCCTTACTCTAGTGAAGTGTTTATAAATATTGGCATAGGTAAGGACACAGCTAGGACTGTGGAAAGTTCCAATCAGAAGCCTTTTTGACAGATAAACGCCTGGCAGGTAACACAGCTCTTCAGAGGTCAAAGCCAGGAAGACATTAAGTGGAATAAGAAGTTGGGGTAAGAGTCTAGGTGGTTCATGAATATTGAGAGGAACTAGTGAGTACAAGGTAACCCAGCTAGAAGGCAAAAGTGCAGAGACCAAGGTATCTAAGAAAATATTAGGAAGTCAATAGAGTTGCTCAGTCATGTCGGACTCTTTGCGACCCCGTGGACTGTAGGCTGCCAGGCTTCTCTGCCCACAGCATTCTCCAGGCAAGAATACTGGAGTGGGTAGCCATTCTCTTCTCCAGGAGATCTTCCCAACCCAGGAATAGAACCCATGTCTCCTGCTTTTGCAGGCAGATTCTTTACTGTCTGAGTCACCAGGGAAGCCCTTAATACCTATGCCTGATTCATGTTGATGTTTGGCAGAAATCAACAAAATTCTGCAAAAGCAATTATCCTTCAGTTAAAAAAAAAAAAAAAAAAGATGCTGTCAGATCAGCACATCAGCTCCAGAGAACAGGGGTTGGGGGGTGGGGGTGGAGGGGGTTGTGATCCC
The DNA here is from genome assembly GCF_002263795.3 of Bos taurus. Lineage (NCBI taxonomy): Eukaryota > Metazoa > Chordata > Mammalia > Artiodactyla > Bovidae > Bos > Bos taurus. The sequence goes on from NC_037331.1 coordinate 43,057,041, forward strand.
ACAGCAGGGGGTTTCCACCATGGTCTTCTAGGTCTGAACTTCAAATGACTGGATAAGAGGGTGGGGGAGTGAAGGACTATGAGTCTTCTTTTTCAGTAATTTCATGGGCACTGTGATTATCTGCTCTACAGTCTTACAAATCCCTGACAGAGTGACTCCAGGGTTGATTAATGTCACAGCAAGACACTGTGAATGCTTTACTAAGCATGAACTGGACTCAACAAATTTCTCCATCTCAGTGCTGTAGACATTGTAGAATTTTTCTATCTGCCACAGAAACTTTCCTACACAGTGCCAAAAGCATTATTTATTTTCTAGTTTTAAGAATGTTTTTAATACTAATATTTCACCTGAAGCATGTTTGCTCCAGTGACTGTACATGAACAATATATATACTAGCAAGACTTATGGGAGAATCAGATAACCCTCCGTGGAAGATAGAAGAAATAAATAGACATTTGCTGAAGCCCTTTGATGACAAGTGGGATACTCAGTGATTCAGATCATATTTCTAATTTATTTACTTTTTAGAATTAAGTATCTTATGTTTAGAAACAGAAGGGAGAAAGTCACAGCCAAAATGCACCCACATGGTGCCTGAAGTCAGTTAAAATGAAAAATAAAAAAGAATATGCCTTTAGCCACAGTGTGGGTCTTCCTGTCAGAGCACAGGCACAGAGAATGGATGACCAAAGGAACCTACAATGGCTTCCTAGGCAAATTTTACTTTCAAGTGAATTATGAAGTGCATATTTAAAGATTTTTACTAAATGGGAGCTAAAGGGTCACTGAGCAGAAAATTGGCCAGACTCTGAGCAAATTTACAAATTATTCCCCTCAATGTATTATTATGTTAAAAGAAAAAAAAGGACTCCCATTATAGATATAGATTTGTTTTTGACCCAGGGCCGGGCACTGACAGCTGCTGGACCTCTCTGTGCTCCTAGAGATCATGTTTAATATTAGGGAGTTGAACTCAGGGGTTTTCCATCTTTGTTAGTTATAGAACCTCTGTTCAAACGAAATCTTGGTCAGTAGCCCATAAAGTAAACAAATTAAAATGAAGCCAAGTGTCTTATTAGTTTCTTCTGAAAGCTATGATAAAATAGATTGGTGTCTTATAAAAACAGGAATATATTTCTCATAGTTCTGCAAGCTAGAAGTCCAAGATGAAGGCACCAGAAGATTCAGTGTTGGTCAGAGCCCATCTCCTAGATGGCCGTAACCTCACCTGGGTCTTGGGAGTACAGAGTTCTCTGGGGTCTCCTCTATAAGGGCACCAGTTCCATTCATGAAAGCTCCAGCTTCATGACCTAATTATCTCCCCAAAGCTCCACCTCCTAGCAGTGTTACCATGGGTGTTAGAATGCCAATATATGAATTTCAAAGAAGCTCAAATATTCAGGCCTTATCTCCAGGAGCACTGAGAGAAGGGTCAGTGACCCATTTCTTGCCCAGTTTGCTGAATGGTCCAACCCCTGCCACAATCCTAGGTACATAAGTGGGTCACAGGGACCTTTGTGTTATATGCTATCTCACATCCTCTCCAGCTTTAAAACATATATTGTTGATAGGTGACAGCTGGCATTGAAGCCCTAACCAAACAATAGCTGTTATGAAAACAAAAGCAGTGCGGTAGAGACTAGAAAGTTATAATCCTGCCAAGTTCAAAATAGTGTGTATCAAAACTGGTCTTCAAGAAAGAACAGGTGACCATATTTTACTGATTTCATCCATTCACTAAATTTGCATTTTCTGAGTACTTGCTGTGTGTTGCTAATGCAACAATGAGAGAGACTATGTCCCCCGCAGTCTCTGTCCCCAGCGTCATCTATGTGCGGAGACAAAGGTGGACTTGCAATTACACTTGCGTGTGAGGGGTGGGTAGTGGGTACCATGGGAGCACCCGGGAGGGACAGGTAACCAGATCAGGAATGGTCAGCAAAGGCCTTCTGAGGGAGGGGCCTCATCTGAATCTAGTAGCCAGGTATAATGAAGATGAGAGATGGGAGAGTACAAAATAGGTAAACCTGGCAAGCAGAAAAAGAAAGAAAATATGCAAGGGAGAGAACCTGTCGGGTTCTAGGGAATGAGAGGAGGGACCGTCAGTGGAGACGAGAAAGAGGATCAGCTGGAGAGCCGCCATGCCCCGCTAGAAAGTGGCGTTTACCCCGAGGACTGCACTCAGTGCAAAATTTCAAACAAGAGGGCATCTTGTTTGAAATCTCAAACAAGATAATCTCATTCTACATACAACAGGTTTAGTCAAAACTGAAAAGCTGAAGTTGAGCTTGAAAGAGAAATCGATTGGTTGTTTAAGTTGGTCGTGTAAACAGGTGATCTTGGTGAATGTGGCTTTCTCCTTGATAAAAAGAAATGAGTCCTCACTTTACCTCACGGGGCCATAGTGACGATCAAAGAAGATAATGTAAATGAAAGAACTTGGTGAACTAAAAAGTATTCTACAGATTGTTAGTAAATCATGATGGTGGCAGCAGCAGCATTCTGGAGAAGAAACCACTAGATCAGCAGTAAATGAAGCTTCATAGAAGACTTTGAACAACTCAAACCCTAAAGGGTTGTATAATTACTTACCAACCATGAGGAAAGTGATTGAATGTTCAAGTATAGGAAGTGGTTTGGATGTGTATAGGTGTCAAATGAATACCTGCAGACTATTTTCTTCTTCAGTAAAAACGGTTTCATGAATTGGAGCCATCTTAGAAAAGGAACAATACCATACAGTTATAAGCACTTACAGATAAATTATCTTGAAATACATACAGTGTCTTATTTTATAGGGAGAAAAAAACAGATTCAGAGAGATTAAGTGATTCGCTGAAAATTACTAGCTGGTAGGTGACAAGGTTATGAAAGTTTGCATTCAAAAGTCAAGCAACACATGTATTTATAACCATCCATGGTGCTTTATTATATAGAAATAGAATTTTTTCTTTCAAGGCACTTATACCGAAGTTTTGAATGTTTTGTAAAAGAAAAGTCTGCAGGACAAGGAAGTTGAACTTAAATGTGAGGGCTGTGGTGTGTGACAAGGGAAACAGCAAGAAAGAGAGTTCATCGTCAGTCATCTTCTCTGTTCTCTTTGGCTTTACAGATAATGGATCGATGGGAGAACCAAGGCAGTCCTCAAACGAGTTTATCTGCTCCGGCCATACCACAGAACCTGCCCTTCCCACCCGCCCTTCACAGGAGTTCCTTTCCTGACTCAACAGAGGCCTTTGACCCAAGGAAGCCTGACCCATATGAGCTCTACGAGAAATCGAGAGCCATTTATGAAAGTAGGCGTAAGTGAAAGCCACATAAAACAAGAGCGTATTACAAATAGCTGAAGCCCTGCCAGGGGATTTATTGAGGATGGAATGATCTGGTGTGATTTTTATATTTTGAGGTTCAAAACCTATCTCTAAAGTAAAGCCAGCTGATCTAAACTTTTCCTTAAAAAAGAAAAAAATCTATGTCAACTCAAAAAGAGCTCATATCCTTTGGGTTTAAATTTTGTTTCCTCCTTTTTCTCCCTAAATCCTTTAAGAAAATCAGGAATGTGGGGGGGAAAGGGGGCAAAGGGTAGGCAGTAGAGAAAGAGACGACTAGCTTTATTTAAGCCACCAGATAATAAGAAATAGTTAGGATTTTTATGTTTAATCTGATCTTAGTCTAAAGCATAGATTTCCTTAGAGCATGAATGCAGTCACTGAAGATTTTAGGAATGTGATTAAAATGTCAACCAAGTCCTTCCAACTCATGATGGTGAAAGTAATGGTTCTAAAAGAAGCAAAGAGCAGGTGCCAATCATTTCTACCTGAAATTTCTGCTTCATTTAATGCACTGGGGCCCATTTGAAAGTTGAGTCATAAAATATTGTGTAGGCACTTGTCACCCTATTTAAAAGTCTTCTAAAATCATTTCATTGCACTTTATAAATATTAGAAAACAAAGGTTTTTAATATTGCATATGCATTCACTGAGCCATTTTTCACCACCTAACAGGTCATCTCTTTTGAACGTTAAAGAACAGGAATTCAAATGGCTTGAATGCATAATCTATGAAGGAAATTCACAATATGATATGAACTTGAGTAATGGCTTGAGAAAACTAGCCTAGAGAGCGGTGCTTGGTTCCTGGTGCTCCTGTTTACAGTCTGCTGATTTCCTTTGTTTCGGTTTTCCACCAGTGTCTTCTTCCCACCTTTATCATCTGAAGCATGAATAGCAAGTTTTAAATTGTGTGTGATCTCAGAGGATCTCAAATCTGCTTACTCTTTGATGAGCTCAGGGGCTGAGAATTATATGCCCAGCTGGTCAGGGAGAAAGTAGACATAATACCCTTTCCCCATCCTCTACAACTCTCTGTAAAAGTAATTTTACTTGATGAACTAGTTAGGACAGCAAGCCATTGAGAAATCACTCTCATCAAAATGAACCTCCCCCCTGCCACTAACACCCCTGCCACCCTTTTAAAAATAATTGGCTGTGTCAGGGCTAGTGTATTTCACTTTTCTCCTTCTGGCTGAGCAACTAAAATGTTTTCAAAGGGCTCTGTAGTTAGAATGTCTTTGCTCTGATAGAATAAATTTTTTCACTGTGTAATACAGAGTATGAATTCATGGTGTTAATGGTCATTATACTGAAAAAATAGGAATGATTTCAGCACAGTTCTTAATACCTTTTCTACTTCAGTAATCAAGTATTTATTAAATACCTACTTGACCTTTAGCACCATGAGGAGACACCCAAGTTGAGTTCTATGTTCTGCTCTCACTAACTGGGAGATAAGAAAACTAAGTGTAAATGAGTAGAGATCAGGATACAGCAGAAGTCCTAACTCAGAAGGGGGAACATATCCTCCTGTCCTTGCTTGCTGGATTTTGTGGTTACATTTAGGGAATGTCAAGAGATGCTTCCTCCTGTTGCCCTTCTTTAGTCATTTGCTTCCATCCTTTTGTGGTTTCCTGACCAATGCAAGCTTTATTACCCAAGACAAAGGCAGCGTTGCTGTTTATTCTGTCTTTTCTTTATGGTGTCTAATGCTCTTTGTGGAAAGGAATGGTGTATGACCTTCTTTTAACCCTGAACAAATTCTGATTTCTTTATCCAGCCCCTGCAATGCTCCTTCTGTTCATTGCCTTTCCACTCCTCACCTGTGACAAACCTCGCAAAGCAATCTGCCTTAACCTCCGTGACTTTCTTTTTCGGTCCTCCTCCGGGAGCTCTGTACCCCTTTGTGTCTGCAGCCACTTGAACGACAAACATCCCGACTGCCCGCCCCATGCCCCTGCACTTCCGTCAGCCCAGCTCGTGCCTCTGCTGGGACCTCTTTTCATTGCTCCTCGCCCCCACTTCCCCACCGCGTTGGTCTTGTTTTCTCAGCTCTCTCTAATGTTTCCAAGGACACAATGATGTTTTCGGGGTCACAACTCTTAGGAGCCAAAAGAGCCATTTTCTTTCCCATTCTTCTCTCTCTGTCCTGTTATTTTGTAACACTAAATGGAGTGTGAATGAAACACAGAAATCATGTCAAGGAAAGAAAAGCTCTGCTCTGAAGATTAAGGAAACAAAAAAAAAACAAAAACATGGCACCACTTTCTCTAATCTCTGGACAGCTGATCAGTTCGCTTTGCTTTTCTCAGCTTCACATAGACCTTTGCCCTGTATCCATATCGTGTTTCCAAGTGTGAAAAAGTCTCATTATCTCTTTTAAATTTTTAGAAAAATGCCAAAAATGCATTCTTTTAATGAACAGAGGAAGTATTTCTCATCATCTTCTAATAGTTTTGGTTTTTTTAACCATTGTAAAATGTATGCATCCAAACAAAAGACCCATATTGAGCCACTCTATTCTTTTGAATTACATGCATAATATTTAGGTACGACTCCTTTTATTCTGTCCCTCCGAACTGTTTCCTAGGAGAAAAATCAGTGGGACCAAGGAAAGTATGGAAAGGAATCTTAACCAAAGTGTCTAAACCAAATCTTTTCACATTTTCCTTGACCTGTAATGACCTCATGGTATCCTCTTTTACAATGAAATCTAACGCTGAGCAGATTTTTTAAAATTCATGTTTAAAACTGGGTTGCGGTTACCAAATAAAAGAGTGTACCTGCACCCACAAGCTTCTACTCTGCAGAGCTACAGAATGTTTGTTACATCCAGTCTGTCAAGAAGTATTTGGATTCAAATTACTAGTCCTCTGCAAATGATGGAAACTTATCAAGTGATGTAAATGGTGCTGTGCCTCATTTGGCTCATAATTAGATTATGCTGACATTTTAATGTGCATGCACAGGACATCTTAATAAAGATGTATTCCTGGGAGGAAACATACTGTGATTTTAAATAAACATAGACAACCATAGGATACTAGAGCCACAGGAAACAGAACATGGCAGGTACATGCTTATGTAAGGAAAAGCTAGAAACACCTCGGGTCCTCATAAGATCTTATGATGACATGGGACTTGAGAGAGAGAAGATTCTTCCATCTGGCAGGCCAGGCAATGCCTCTGATTGCAGAGCGTCAGGCAGAGTGCCCAGAGGTGGCAGCCCCAGGCTCCACATCAATCCACAAGACTGTATGAAGCACAGTGTGTGTCTGGAACTCGGCTGGGCACGCCATGAGAGGAAAATCACAAGACATGATCTCCACTCACATGAGGCTTATGGTGAAAGTGGGGACACAAACAGAGAAGCAATTCCTGAATGACATTTTATTATGTAAGCGAATCGTTATCAGTATTTCAACATGCAAAATGTTGCAATTGGTACAGACAATAGTTTAAATATAACTAGACAATTAGACCCATCATTTGTGTGTGTGTGTGTGTTGCAATTTTTTTTTAACTTTACAATATTGTATTGGTTTTGCCATACATCAACATGCATCTGCCACAGGTGCATACGTGTTCCCCATCCTGAACCCTTCTCCCTCCTCCGTCCCTGTACCATCCCTCTGGGTCGTTCCATGTTCAGAATTGATATTTAATCAGAAGAATGTCTTGCATTAAACATCTTTTAACTATCAAAATCTTGTTAGTTCTTACTGGCAAGCTCTACGCAAAAAGAAAAATTTTCCTGATTAACTTCATTCCACATAAGCTTATAAACATACTAGAAGAACCATGCCTAAAAAGTTCCAAAAGAAATTTTGACCAGTGGGGTTTCTGGGTTTTCATGTTAGTTTTTCAAGTGCTGACACCCTATATTATTACTGGAAATTCCCAGAAAACAGCAAAAATCTACCCACCCTCATCCCTATCTAAGTCTTTTACATAAATCTCACTTTCCTTTGTGTAACAGTCTCTGTTGATAATTGATTTCTTGCTGTTTCCATTACTTGGATTTTTTAAAATTGAAAGCAGAGGAAAATACCCACCATTGTGTAATGAGATAAGCCATGCTATTTTTAAGTTTTCCCTTCTCTTTTTTCCATAAATTTCATGAAAGAGGGATTTTAATTTTCTTTGCAGTCACAAGATGAAAGGCTTGAACTGTGTCGGTTTGTATGTGAACATTCTAAATGTTGGGCTCCGTATACCATTTCTGACTTTGAGGGGAAAAGACTATTTCTGAAGGTCCTTCCTGCCTTCTGCCCTCCCATCTCCTCCTGCCACTTGTTCTCTATATGTGTTTACATCATGTTTCAACCACATATTTCTAATATAATAGGAGACAGTTTATAATGTCCTACTTACCCCAAGACTATCTAGGGTGACTGTGCATGCCATTTGCCTGGGAGAGCCCTGCTCTGTGTTGTCCTGGTATAATTAATAGCTCCCTTTAACACTGCAGATTGTCCTCATTGAATGATAAATTATATGACTTTCCTTTACTACACAATCTGTTAAAGAGATAGACCTCATTACTGTCCAAGAAAAGCATATATCTAAATATACAGGCTGTGAATACAAATTTTAAAGCCTAATCAGATAAATAATTTCTTTTAAACTGATTTATTTGGCTCCCTGAATACATCTTTTATCCCCAATTTGAGGTAAAGATGTATGCAGTGACTTGTCTTGGTAGCCCAACACCCAGAGAACTCCTTCCATACCCAGAAAACTATGCAAATGTACAAGTGCAGAGCATGGCAAACTAAGCAGAAAAAGTAGGTGGTGAGGCTTCACTAATCTAAGTGAAGAGAACTTCTCATGCTTATCACAGAGAATAAATCAGATTCATCGTCACAATAATCACAGGACCACTCTTTCTGCTCCTAAGACAGATTGTACTCACATAACTGCAGAAGAATGGCCATACTGGCTCCTCTTCTTAATGCAAGGGAATACAAAGTGCTTCCCAAAGAAATGAGTGTGGCTCATTTTGGAATCTTACAAAATAAGATTATGATCATGCCAAGGAACTTGATAATTTAGGAATGAGGGCCATGTCCTGCTGCTTCATTTTTCTCTAATTCAGACTTATTTTAGAGTTTGTCCCCTCAGCTCATGGAGCCATTTCCTGAACACACTCCACACTGCAATCTCAGAAGCTGGAGCAGGCAAGCCAGTGAAAACAAAGAGAGAGAAGAAAACCCCTTGTTCCCTGAAACTCTTCCCTCGTGATTGTGTCCCTTAGTAGGAACCCAAGGTGAATTATGACTGAAGTTGTTCAAACTTTTTTCTCTTCACATTGAACCTTGGTTATTATAAATAAACAATTTATGAGGTACAACATGTCCATACTCTTTTGCAGTAAGACATCACTCAAACGTAGGATTGTAAAAGAGTGAGGGACCCATGTAGTATAATGTGCCTTCTGGTAGGACCTCCTTAGAACAGAAATTCCTCTGGAATTTCTTCAAAATGAGCTCACACAATCAATTTTTCTTTCGAGAAATGAGGAAGCATTAATCCGTAATAAGCAATGAGTTTTGTGCTGAAGGTAGCAATCAAGAGCAACCACAGGCCAGTTAAATAGCATAATGAAGGAAGGCTACAAGACTGTTTTTAGTACTCTATTTGAAATGAAATTATAATTCATAGCTGATCAAAAATGGACCATTGTGTTTTTCACATCTATGGCTTTTATCCTGCACTTTTGTTGTTCATTGTGGAGTTCTTTTGGGATTATAAAACACATGTAATTCATAACATCTTAAATGGGTGGTTGTATTTCTAAACCATCTTCTTTTTTTCTGCTGCTCTTTCCTTGTTATTAGTGAGCAAGGGTTGTAGTTAGCACTGTCTCCCATCCTAATGGCAGAGCCATTTGGAAAGCTGGGGTAGTGTAAAAATATTATTCACTGCAGCACATCACTTGAGACCCTAAATGGAAACCAATAGTGTGAAGTGTGAACCACAGCACACAAGGTAGATGCACAAGATGTACTGAGCTCAGAGCCAGAGCGCCACAGCCCACGCAAGGGCTTCTGCTGAGCCTTCTTGTCTCCAGTCTCCTTTGCCCTTGTGACTAAATATTCAGTACAGTCAAACGGGAAACACCAATAGTTTAGGGAAGGTTTAGATAAAGTGATGGCTTCCATAGCAGCAGGCAGCTATTCAGTAATCATAAACAGCTACCTTGGTTTGTAGAACATCCACATGTCTGAACACAGCTAAATCAAGCCCTGGCCACGTGTGCTTGGACATTGCTGATGTCCAGTGGCCTGTGGGCAGTCCAGTACTACCCACAAGTGTTCTCTGGAACACTATCTTATCTTAGTGAAAAATCAAAATAAGATGATATGTAAATGTTTAGGCACTTTTACCAGTGACTTTAACATTAGAATCATAAAAAGACCAGAAAAATTTAATAACATCATCATTTAAAATATCCTCTGTTGGGACTTTCTTGGCAATGCAGTGGTTAGCACTCTATGCTTCCAATGCAGGGCATGCAGGTTCAATCCCTGGTCAGGGAACTATGATCTCATATGTCATACAGCACAGTCAGAAATAAAAGAAAAGAAAAAAAGAAAAAAAAAAAAAACACTCCATGGGGGAAATGAGCATTAAAAAAAGTCCGCAACTGTACAATGAAGGTTAATTTCCTGTACCTTGTTCAGAAAAATCATTATTGCTATCTTTAATTTGTTATGGTTTAATCTGTGAAAAAAAATTGTGTTTCAGCTGGAGTTTCTGATATATCACATTGTGCATCACTTTGCAGTTAGAGTATGTTGGTAAAGGAGTCAGTAAATCCAGTTAAGTGTGCTTGCTGTTTTTCATATGTAAATTTTATTTGGGAAATCTAATTTCAAAAATAATATTTTTCAGTAACTTTGTAAATAACTATGGTATTATATTTCTAACAGGTTCCTTTTAATAGAGAAAGAAATAGCTAAGTAATAATGATAGTGAAATAAAAGTTAGGTTGGAGACATGTTTTTCCCCTGTATTTTAGAAATTAGATTCAATCTGATAGCTTATAAATTCACTTAATTCACTGGTTTAAAACTTAATGCTCTGGGACTCAGACGGGATAAAAGGGGATGGAAATTCGAGAAGTAAATTCTAAAATCAGTCCTTGATTGAACGTTAGTTTGTCAGAGCATTTTGGTGGTAGCACAAGTTGACAATGTAACCCAAAGTACTTTCATGATTAAAAATGAGACCATCAGGGCTGCAGTAAACTGAGTATAATTGCTGGATGGCAAGTAGGTCCTAGTGAGATTAGGATAGTATAAAGATTATGATGTCACTTTTACAACTAATGGAGGTATTTAGAAGGGCACAGTCTTCCATCCCTGTTATAGCTCCATCTTTATGATTAAGGAATATTTCTCAATTCATAATCCTAAGCAGTTACACTAAACAGGGAGATTTAAAAAAAAAAAAAAAAAACAGTTTTGCTGGAGAGCTTATTTCCTGTGAAAATGCAGACACCAAGTGAGACTAGCTGTGCAGGGTACCCTGGGGAAGCCTGTCATCGCCCTCAAGAGGCTTCTATTTCATTTTCAGTGTTGAATAGTGAAGCAAACAAAGCTCAGTAAGAAAGCAATCAGAACTTGGTCTTCTAATTTTTTAAGTTTAATGATAAAATACCCATTTTTCCATAGTATTTCATATGCACATTATAGAATATATACAGTATTTTACACTCATGTCCATAAACTTTTATGTTATATATAACATGTTATAGTATCATAGTTCGAAGGATCCCTATTGCTAAAATAAACCAATTTTATTCACTAGTTATATATAACTTACTATCCAAATAATTATAAGGATCAAAATATTTGGACTGGTGTACATAAATCAGCATATTATTGATTGAAGTTTTCACTTTCCATTTTGATATTTGATGACACAATATCATGTGTGATTTCGAAGATATGTGCATATTTTGGGTTCTGGATTGACTTTACTTTCAAATCAGCACTCTTATCATCAAAATCAAAGCTTAATCTTTGGAAATGGTGATTTTCTTTTTCCATTCTAATCTAAAAGAATTCAGGTATTTTCCTGCGTGTGAAAGAGATACATTTATAGACATATTCATATACGTAAAACAGGGTAAATCTGTCCATTAACTCCATGGATTTTAGAGAAAAAATCATGAAACACAAGAAAATGATTGAGGGTGAGTTCTAATTGCAACCAAAAAAAAAGATGAATTTTTAAATGCCATAAATGAATTTCAATTTTAATTCCCCATTTTCCCATCCAGAACAAGTGCCACCAAGGACCAGTTTTCGAATGGATTCTTCTGGCAAGTATTCTTCAGTACTCACAGTCCTGTGAATGAAACGTCTTCCATTTTGTGTAACAAATCATTCTTCTGAGTAGTATCAGTTTTTTAGTATATAATCGCCATGCTAATTTCACTCACCCACATAAGCGTATATTTAAGGTAGAGGGCAATTCTCACCAAATTTGACCTATATGGCAGCCAAGGAAAGAAACAAAAGTCAAAGGAAAACAATAATTTATTCATTAAGTTCTTTCATAAAATGCTTTAGTAAAAGACTAGATTAAAACACCAAGTACCAAAAGAAGCTATTAGATTGACTAAATCATGCTATCCAGTTGAGAAGCTTCTAGACACTTGTGGCTACTAGGTGCTTGAAATGTGGCCTCTCTGAGTTTGGATGTCCTGTGAGAAGTGTGTAAGATCCACACTGAATTTCAAAAACTTAGTACCAAAAAAAAGAAAAATATGATATCTCACTAATTATTGTGTTAGTGCTTAAATAGTATTTTGGATATGTTAGGTTAAGCATATTATTAAAATTGTATCTGTTTCTTTTTGCTTTCTAAAATATGGCTATTAGAATTAAATTACCTATGTGGCTTGCATTTTGTTTACATTGAACAGCACTGGACTAGATAATTGAAATAAGCTAGAGTATCTGAAAAGATTTGTGGTTTAGACATTTCCATAGAACTTACTAGAAATTACTTTACTTAAAAATTACTATAAACTTGCTAATGTAGAATGAAATTATTCTCACATCAGTTAAATACTGATAACCATTTATTTTTTTTAAACCATGCCACTTATAAAGTGCTACATTTTAATAGTATTTTAAGTTAGAATAGAATAGTTTGAAGCTTAAGAGCTTTTAGTAATAATTAAATTACTTAAATGTTTTTGACCTAATTATTCTGAAAAAATATTTATTAATTTGATTTAGGCTGAAATATTTAATTTTATGGAAATAAAGGAAGAAAAGGAAGATTTAGATCTTCCTACTCTTAAGAAGTACTTTGAACAGCTGTTTAGACCACTAGATTGAAAGCCAGAATACTGAAACAATTGTAGAAAAGAATGTTTCATAATAATAGTACTATTTCAGGTCTGTGGGCTCACAACACACATCTCTAGAGTGTTTCCATGATGACAGCTCATTATCCATCTCAGCATGTTCTAACACCCCTTGGAGGATATATGTGCTTGAGATCATTTCATTCTATAAGTTTCCATGTCATTTTTTTGGATTTGTAGAAAATATGGAAGATATTGCTCAGCATTTTGTCATCAGAAAATGTATAAAGTATTTGGTTTAGCTTTGTCTGAAATTTTTTAAAACATAATTATATATATTATAAATTAAACATAATTTATATGTATAATAATATATATTTTATACCAACTATAACATCTTTGTAGTTTTTAAGAGTATCTTAGAACCAGAGGGAAAATGAGACCTAGTAATTACAGGTGCAAAATGAAGGCAAGATTTAATTTGAGATTCTGAATCTTAGCTTATGGCACAACAAGCACATTTTCTGCATTTCTCAGCTTCTGAATGTACTATATTTAAAGCCAAAAGAAGAAAGAGAAGAACTATGTTTATGTAATAACTTAGATAACCTTGATATATGAGCAAAATGATTCCAAAATATATATTACTTGAAAGAGGAAAGTTTTAATATAGTTTGAGTGTATTATACTACCATACAATCCAGATTTTCAGGTTAAGAACCAATTCGAATATTTTGTTAAGTGTCCACACAAGTTAGGAAACTATTCTGAAAAATTATGACTCCATCCAGAATAAATAGATCTTCTATACTACTTCTCATATTTATAAAATGTTCTTTATCAAGCTATTTGTCATGATTTTGACTTGGATCTGTTTATTATAATTGTAAGGTATTTTGCTAAATTTAACTGCATAAGATGCTTAGGCAAAATTAATGGTAGGAAGTCCTAATGTAATTAGGAAGCTAAGTGAAATCTCAATAGTAGAATAGTGTTGTGGTTTATCAGGTTCACTAGATCGGAAACAATTAAATTTAAGACACATTTATTTAGCAACTCGTGCAAGCTATTCATAATGGAATATTATAAACAAAGATAATTATGCCATCACCAGGGTAGAATGTTAAGAAGAAACAATGAATCCACAGTCAGGGCCTTTGAGTGGACAGCTCCACCTAAAAATAAGAAAACCAGGATATGGAGTACCACAGAAATCAAGACTAGAAATTGCTTCTGGAAGGAGATCTTTTCTTGTTTAGAAACAAAAGAAATCAAGGATCATAAAGGGTGTGTCCACAGTATTAAGTGAGACATAGAAATCAAGCAGAATGAGCAAAGAAAAAATGGCCATTGGATTTGGTCATTAGGATGTCATCAGTGACCTTAGAGCAGTTCAGTAATGCCAAGAGCACAAAAACCAGACTGGCAGGAGTAAGTCAGAGAGGAAAGAGGGAAGGCTTGCGTCCAAGAGAGAAAAGGATGGGGAGAGCAGGGGAGTATTTAGAATGGGAAAATCTGACTTAATTTGAAAACTCTGGTTATTTGAAGAGAACCATATGCAGAGTGGGAGATGGCTTCTACTATGGCTAAACCGTGTCTGGCCATGTTCATATCACCAAAGGTTATAAAGAGAAAAAAGTGGAGAGAAGTGATTCTTTTAAGGCAGATATGTATTAGTTATTGATCTGGTAATGTTAGATTTGAGCAATAAAAGTTATTTAATTCCTTTTTAACTTATTCTGTATCTGGAGTTCTTTGGAAACCACCTTTGTTCCTTCCTAGTACTGTTTTTCCTAGATTTCTTTATGAGGAAAAGCAAAAAATAAATAAATAACATTTTTTCCAGTAGAAAAAAATATTTAATGAATTCATTCTCTGTGCCAGACTGGTAATAAGCCCATGGTGCTTATGTTTAATTAAAACATGAAAGGGGATTCAAGTACCAGAATTTAATTGACATGTTTACAGCAGCATCCCATGTGCCAAATTAATCCATAAAAATGCCATTCTTTGCATTTTTGAAGCTTGAATACATTCACAAAATTAATCAGTTGTGTTCAGTCACCTATCCTTTTCCTTGAAATTGTGCATAAAACCATCTTTCAGAAGCTAGACCAAGGGTACATAGAGCATATGAAGTCTTCCTGGAGTCTTAATGCAAAATAAGAATCAGCTTTTGAAATGATGCTTTTCTTTATTATGACAGAGGTTGCCCTGCTACCTGGATATAGTTTTTTCAATATTAGTGAGATCCCAGGATTTATCAGTAGTTGTAAATTCCATCCCCATAGCTTGTCCCAGAGGTCATGCAAAGTCCCACCTGAGACAAGGATCTTCAAATGTTTTATTTCATAAAGCCTGAGGATCCCAAGACCCACCTCTAAAGAACCAGCAACACTGGCCATGGCTAGCCATTGAACACCAGCATCCAAAAAGGTTTCTGAGTCTTTTAGTCCATTTCTTCACAACCACTGCCTCACCTTGAGTTGCACCACGCCATGCCTGAGAGCACCTCTGATGGTTTTTCAAACAGAAAAAAGAAGAGGAAAAAGAAGGGGAAAAAAGAGCATAAATACAGGAAAAATAAGGCAGAAAAGAAAGAAAAAAAGAATGTTGGTGGGGGCATGACTGAGTGACGTTGAGCGACTCAGGTCCCACTGAGTGTTCACCCAACCGCCTCATCTAACAACCTACTGGGTACATGGTCTGTAAACCAACTGGAGAGAGAAGTGAGGATTGTGAAACAGTGGGATGGAGACTGGCCCTTGAACTTCTTTGCTTTAAGTCCTTACACTGATAGGGGAAGAGATAAAGCATATTACAGTTGTTTTAAACATGTCATCCCACCAGAAGAGCAACTGAAGAAAAGTAGCAGAAACATCATAATCTTTCAAGAGAGCTAACAAAGTGGGGAGAAAGAGAAACATTTCAAGCTTTGTGCATGTAATTTTAGTTACTTTCTACAGCCAGGCTCAAATGGTATGGGGAAGGAAGGAGAAAACAAAGAAAAATTGTCTTTCTGAAAACTCTTATTTTCCTTACACACACACACACACACACACACACACAATACTACTGCCTTAAGGCACAATCTATCATTTAAACTTTTGTATCCAGTTGACTATTTCTCTTAAGTTTCCATGCCCTGCAGCCTCTGAGTCTGTGTTCCAAAATTAACAAAAAAGTTAAAAATAAATCACATCTGTGGCAGACTACTCTAATGGGTCTCTCTTTGCCTCTCTCTCTGCGTACATGTACCATGAAACTAGCCATCTCGGCCTGGAAGAGTGGAAGGTGAAGATGACATGGTTGGCATGTTTTGCCCCATGTTTGAAATCAGAGCAGTCAAAGCAATAGTCAAGAGATCGAAATGTCACCAAAGTGCACACAAAGAACAGGGGAAAGACAGTATGTGCTCTGCTTACCTCTTCAGAGTTAAATAAAACTAGCAAACATCTGTATTTTTCTCCTAATTAAAAAACAGTCCTGAATCATTCATTAAGGAAAAGCTTTCCAGTTCTCCCAGGAATCACAGAATTCTCTGACACAAGACAACTCCCTTGTACGTTGGCACATCTCAAAATTCCATTACTGGGACTGTTACAGTTTCAGCATCTCCTTGGGGGGAAGTTTCACTTAGCAAATAAAACGGATCACACAGTAAACTCATTTTAGAGCTCCTCATGCAATATGGATTGGTGCTAAAGCCACTGGAGGAACAATTTCTCACCATACTCAGCAGCGATGCAAAAATGAGAATATCTACAATTAGATGACAGGTTCTGGTTAAACATATGCTAGCTCTGTCATTTTAAGTGACAGAAGTATATCATGCTCTCTTTGTAATTTATATATATATATGTATGTATGGTCTAGAGTCCACTAAGCCTAAAGTAACCTAGAGGAGAGATTGATGTGAGCAGTCATACCATAACCACATTTTAGAGGTGTGAACAGTGATTGGGCATTGTCTGTCGTCTGCCTTTGTCTTTCTGCCTCCCTTGGGAGGAATATAGATCCCTGCTATGGTTTTGTAGGGCTGCTCTACCTGCTCCAGAGTCCTGAAGTTTTAGCACACTCCCCAATATGCGATTTCATATATGATGTTCTAGACCTCAGGATAAACTGAGCTCAAAAGTCAACTGAGACTCGTAGAGTATAGGGCAAAGGTTTCATTTTCCTTTTACCACATGAGTCTAATTAACTGTTTAATAGGAACTGAATTCTGCTAAGTTGTCTTATCTTTAAAATATGAATGATTATACAGTTCATAAAGGATGACTAATGGATGTGGAAATGCAGTTGGTTCTTATTCTTGAGCTTTATATTCATCGTTGACTGAGAAAGCCTTTGGTTCTACGTGCATCTGGCCATAGAAGGACATGAAAGTCATGGTCTTGGATGATACATACACATGTACATAGGTGCCTGATTCAGCTTTTTTTTTCCCCTTGAGAGCACTAGACACATGCGTATGCCTAAATTTCAGAAGTGAGTGACTTGCCTTCCTCGTGTGGTGGGAGGGCACAAAGGCGAGCCCCATCTCATTGTACGTTGTTTCCTGTCCCACTTCAGCAGCTTCACTTACTATGGACTCTAGAAAAGATTTGCCAGGCCATCACCAGCTATGACTATCACCATATGTCCAGATGACTAAGACATAGCTTCCTGTCCCATGAGGAGTCTCATCTGAAGTCCCATCCCAATTTCCAAAACCATCCTGATTAAATAATAAGAATTTAACATTTAACTGAATAATTGCTTCTGTCAGTTTTAATACCTCCTTTAAACCATTAAGGCCCAGAGATCACAAATACTTCTTAAGCAAAGGATGGCATTAATAAGTATTCCCCAAAGTTGCTGATTTTTGATTAACATCCTAACAGTGTGCACTCTAAAGTGTGCACAACCCAGTCGTGATTGAGACATTTGCCCCTGAAGAAGATTCAAAGGGCCAGGGAGAAGCTTAAATCCTATTTAAATCATATGCTCCTTTAAAAGTCAAAAGATTTCTTATGGTTTTAGCTTATTTATTCTAGAATTGAAAATGACATTCAGAGGAATTTCTCAGCTTTTTTTTAAGTACATTTCCGTTCTTTCGGCTAACTACAGAAAAGTATCCCTCATCAGCTTTATTTTGTTTTTTTTTTCTTTTTTTTTTTCATCAGCTTTATTTTGAATGTGTTTATGAAGTCAGCAGTCAATCTACTAGTGGCTTCCACATTTTAAATTGTTTGAGGGATAAGAGTTCACTTAGACTCTCATAAATTTCTAGTAATAAGTTATGAGAAACCTAAAGGAGCTTTTCAGAAAATTAAAACTTCACTCAAACCTCAGTAGAGAACAGTTTCAATTTTATGTTTTCTAACTTTAACAATTTTAAAAGAGACAACTTCTATTAAGTGTAAGTTTATATCCCCCAGCATGCACATGCTCACGCGTGCACACACACACACACTAAATGGGACACATCAAATCATAAACAGCTATTAGTAAATTACTAGACGGCACCCCACTCCAGTATGCTTGCCTGGAAAATCCCATGGTTGGAGGAGCCTGGTAGGCTGCAGTCCATGGGGTTGCGAAGAGTCAGACACGACTGAGTGACTTCACTTTCACTTTTTACTTTCATGCATTGGAGAAGGAAATGGCAACCCACTCCAGTGTTCTTGCCTGGAGAATCCCAGGGACGGGGAGCCTGGTGGGCTACAGTCTATGGGGTCGCACAGAGTCAGACATGACTGAAGCGACTTAGCAGCAGTAGCAGCAGCAGACTATCCTTTACCAGGTAGTTCCAGGGTGTCGCCATCTGTTCTCTCATGCTTCTAAAACAATCATCCTGATCAGAGTAACATCCCCAAAGTGGCAGCCAGTCTTCAAGGGCAATCTCAATGATTTCAGGAGAATAAAGAATTATAGACGCATTGATTTTTTTTTTCCCACTCAGAAAATGTGTGTACTCTTTCTGCCTATGGCAATACACTAGTAATGTCCTTGGCTGGTCACTGTTAATCCAGACTACCTAATTTTGGAATGCGTACTTTTTTGTCACTGTATATATATATATATATTTTATTATTATTATTATTATTATTTCTGTGCTCGTCACTACTCTTAACAGCACTCTCATTAATCGCATCCACGAAATTAATTTATCATTGGTGTGTCTAGTTCCTCAGGGGTTGGGGAAGAGGCAGGATTCATTACTCAATGGGATCTCCTTTATGCCAGGTCCAGATTATAAGGAGCTGGATGTTCACCTTCGCAGGATGGAGTCTGGATTTGGCTTCAGAATCCTCGGGGGAGATGAGCCTGGACAGCCTGTGAGTTGAATTATCTTTATTTCTACACTTTGGGTTATATTGTATATGTTTGGCTGAGATGAAATATCATTCAGTGTGATAGGAAAAAGAAAGTCATTTAGGACTCACATAAAAATTTCTGAGGTTTGTGTTTCTTGCTATTTAAGTTTCCAAAACTTGCCAGTGTTTCCATGCCAGTATATCATCATACATCAATGCACATTTCATTCAGAGAGAGACATTACTCTTTCTTAGAATGGATTGGATTCCTCTTGAATATTTCAGTTATTTAATTGTATTGGATCCCCAGTCTATTTGGGCAGCAGCTCACAGATAAACATGCAATATGACAGAAGATGTATGTGCGGAGATGACTCAGAACCACAGAACTGTGTATGTTTTCGATCGCAACTACAGGGGAGAGAAAACATGGCGATCAACATAAGTAAAATCAAGTTCAACACTGCAGTCTCACCAGATTTGAATTAGGTGATTACAGTGAGAGGATGTTCATGAACTCAGCTTCAGTTGGCACAATATTGGGGATATGGAAAGGGCTCTGAAGAAATTCTGTATAAATACATCTGAGTGAAAACATAAAATAACAGTGCTCATTAATATACAGAAAAAAACCCAACAAAGCTAGACTTCTGACAATGTATTGAAATAACAGCAATAAAACACTTATTGTGTTTTATGATACAAAAGATGTACCTTAAATGCTGCTGCTAAGTTGCTTCAGTCGTGTCCTACTCTTTGCAACCACATAGACGGCAGCCCACCAGGCTTCCCCATCCCTGGGATTCTCCAGGCAAGAACACTGGAGTGGGTTGCCATTTCCTTCTCCAGTGCATGAAAGTGGAAAGTGAAAGTGAAGTCGCTCAGTTGTGTCCAACTCCTAGCGACCCCATGGACTGCAGCCCACCAGGCTCCTCCATCCATGGGATTTTCCAGGCAAGAGTACTGGAGTGGGGTGCCATTGCCTTCTCCAATACCTTAAATAGTACCTAGTATGACTAAGTTGGGCTTCCCTAGTGACTCAGATGGTAAAGAATCTGCCTGCAATGCAGGAGATCTGGTTTCAACCCCTGGATTGGGAAGATCCCTTGGAGAAGAGAATGCCTACCCACTCCAGTATTCTTGCGTGGAGAATTCCATGGACAGAGGAGCCTGGGGGGCTACAGTCCATGGGGTTGCAAAGAGTTGGGCATGACCGAGCAACTAATACACACACACAAGACTGAGTCAGGTTCATAAAAGGTTCATAATTGGTCTTTAGGTCCTGAAATACAATCAAGTCCTTTCCTATATATAAATGCAAGTAAAAGGTTAAACTGCAAAATAAATGTAAGGGGAAATAACAAGGTTCCAGTTCTTCTCATAATGCTTATTTCAATACAGTCTTTGAGATGCACAATTCTTCTTACCTTGCTGGACACTCCTACCCCTACAGGCTCATGCTTGTCTGCTTTGTGGGTAAACTAGCACCATATTCACAGCACCGTATTCCCTTCACACACCTCCCCCTCTTGAGAGGTAGAAGGGATTGCATGACTAAGTCACAAGGAAGGCATAGCATCAGCTGGTTCAAGAAGGGAAAGGCCTAAAAAAAAAAAAAAAAAAAAAGAAGGGAAAGGCCTAGTTGAACTTAGCCTGGCACAAAAGCAGTAACAACAGAAGCGATGGAATTGTTACCCAAATGAAACACATATTGCTCAGAATGAAGCTCAGGTGTGTGAGTGCAGTATGGTCACTATCCAGCCTCAGGACAGCTTTCTACTGGGTGAGAAGACAGGATATCAGGTTCCCAACCCTTCTGAACATTGACTTTGTGCTCCCTGCCCTTTCTCCCTTCCAGTGGGCAGGCATCCAGTATTTATGATAAGCTTCCTCAGATTACAAGTTTTACTGATCATCATTATTGCATTTATTTGGATTTACTCTGGTTTATTCTTTCATTTGAATAATTTAAAACACAATCAGGCTGCAAGTTACAATTTTACAGTTAAACCATAAAGTAGAAGCCTAAATCTCCCTGTTGCTTTCAAAGCCAGAATGTAATGTCTTGAAGGCCAGAATATTGCACCTCTGAAAGACCATGTCAGGAAAGGTGAATCTACCATAAAGATCTCCCATGTGCCTTTCCTTCCTGCTTTCCTTCACTGTAAGTCCAGAGATAACATGCAAACAAAATGCACTAGCCTCATTTAGTTGCTATTGTGCTACAAAGGGAGAGGCGTGTGAGGTGACTTAGTCCCGAACCACAGGAGGTCTCATAAATTATATCAAACGGGTTTCTGCCTCCATGTAGATGAAATGGTATTGACATCTCATGATGCACATTAAACACGACAGCATGGCTTTCAGCAAATAATGAACAGCAGGACCCCAGCTCAAACAAAGTGTATGGGCATTTTTCCTGCAAGAGGAAATACTTTTCACAGTTAAATAACAATAGAAATAGAAAGAAATTAAAAAAATTGCCACAAAGGAATGAAAATGAGATTTCCAGCTGTGATCTGAAAAGAGATGGGAAGACATTGAGATGAAAAGGCTTGGAAAACACTGCAGTGGAGAAAGGCCTGTGTGGAGAAAAAACGTGCATGGAAAAAGAGAGCTGATGATAGGCATAGGCCTTGGCATGAGGGTCCAGTGCAAACTTGTGAAAAAGTTTCAGAAAGCAAGAGCCTGAAATCTGCTTGCCACCTTGTCAAGTTGCCCTGGGCTATAATTACTGAAGATCAGACTTGCTGGGTTTAGACTGACATTAGGTAGTATTGGGAAAGAATTAAAGCCTAATTCAAAGGACTGCAAAGGTGGTTTGCGTTTTGTTTGTTTCTTAGTTTTTGTTCTCTTTTGTGTGTGTGTGTGTGTGTTAGTTTTCTCCCTGGCTTACGGGGATATCAGCCACTTGAATGTGAATTGCTATTATTTCATATCAAATACTTCATTTTGTTCTGTGCCCCTACAGCCTATAAGATAAAGTAGAGCTATTGAGGTTTTGCTTCTTTTGCTTTTTTAGAAAAGACAGTTGAAAAGATAAGGCCAGATCAGTTGTTTGGAGAATGGGTGGGGACGGGGCGAGGTGGGGGAAGGTTGGGGAAGAAGAGAGTCTTTCTTGATCTGTTTTTCTGCAGAGTTGTTTCTTCAGGGCCAAAGCAAGAGAGGCAGGATAAAGAACTCTCTCAAGACCAATGAGAAAGCTGATGAGTGGGGCTGAAGTGTCCTCAGAGGTTGAAGGATCCAGTGAGGTCAGAGGGAGGTGAGAAGTAGAGTGTTTGTTGGGAAGGCTCACTAACCAGTGGAGCCAGGGGTCACCAAGGCCAAAAGGAAAATATAGACTAATGGCTTAGGGAGCCCTGACCATGCACTCAGCAGACCTGGAAAGTGACCAGTGCGATGCGGCAGGAGGCCCAAGCCAGGCACCGGAGGGAAGGTCCTTCAGTGAACATAGAACATGACCAGTGCATCACTCTGTGGCCACCAGACCAAATGAGAACACTCAGAACCTTACTGCTCAGAGTGTGTCAGATTTAGAGACCAGGGGCACCCAGCACCTCTTGGGAGCTTGGTAGGCATGTGGAATCTCAGGTTCCACTCCAGGCCTGTAAAATCAGGCTCTCAGGGTAAGGGCAGAATTCTAACAAGCTCACGGTGTGAGTCATGTGCACCGTAAAGTTTGAGAACTACTGATTCAAAGGATCAGATATTCTGAGGTATGTTTTCAAGAACTTAGATGAACATAAGAATATATATACATATATATATATATATTTATGGAAGTCAATATGAGTTACAGTGTAAGAAGGAATCATAGATTATCTAGTCCCTGCAGTTCCAGTGGCAGATAGGAAATAAACTACTCAAATGTGTCAAGTGTACAAAGCATATTTGAATTAAAGGGGAAAAAAGTGGGTTATTTTCTTGTCTGAATAGATGCACAGAGCTGGCTCTGTGTCAGAAGTGAAACACAGGACATGAAGGTGCAAATTGGCCAAAGGCTAAAGGACACCAGCAGTGGGAGCCAGAAGCAGAGACAGCGTAGGTGGTCAGCCTATTCCCAGCAAAGGCAGCAGCTCCTGAAGGAAGGAGTGAGTGTGGCTCCTGTATGTGACTCATGGGCGAGTAGCCCTAACGCCACTCCAGTCCCCATGCTCAGCTCAGCTCAAGCTTGTTTCTTAACCATAGCAACTTTTTTTTTGAAACAAGTTAGGATGGATTATACAATCTAATTATATAATAATATATATGCATATAATAATTATGCAATATATATAATAAGTTATGTTGAAGTATTATGTTGAATACACTATAAGTGAATTTGTAAGATTTGGTGGAACAAACTGAAGATTGAAGATTAAACCTTCAAGTTTAAAAAAAGTGTGTCCAGTGAACTTCAGTCTTTGCTCAGATGTCAGCTTCTCAATGAGTCCTGCTCTAATCTGCCCTAACACCACCTCAGCCACAAAGTTGACACCCACCCAACATCCTACCTTGGTGTATTTTTTTCCACAGTACATGCCTACTAACACACGGCATATTTTTTTTCTGTGTCTTTACTGTCTGACTACTGGAATGACTCTTTAGGATGGGGATTTTGTTCATCGTTCACTGAAGGGTTCCTAGCACCTAGAAGCATCCCTAGACTCCATGAATATTTGCTAGATAAATGAATTACCTAGTGAGGAAAGTACTTCATATCACAGCAAGCAAATAGAAAAAACAGATGTTTTACTGGGATTCTCTGTTTAATGGATGCTATTAAACTAGTCATACAGAAGATAACTTCAAGAGTATTTCTTTGCTGTTTTCCCGCAGAGGGAGAGGTATGAGAATTTTCCGATGTGAAATTTTGTTTTTGCTATTTTTGTAGAGGGCCCAGTTGCAATGTTAGCTCTTAGTTGTAACCTATTTTTTTTACTCCTTTTCATGAGTTAAAATCAAAGTTACAGCTGAATGGTGGTAATTAAGCTAAGAATTTCGCTAGCCATTTTTTCTCTATTCCTAGCTGTAAGCTCTCCCACTGAGGCACACAGGAAAGTTAAAGGTTGAAGCATTTTCTTTGGGCTAACCCAGCCAAATGCAGCTCTTCACAGGGCAGTGGAAAAACATAAACATTCATTTTAACTGGTTTTTGCACAAAGCACTTACTAAATCTTTGAAGTGCTCCATAGTGGGTTGAATCTTTTGAAGAATAGATTGGACCATGTTTAGAAAGAAACTCATAAATTCAGGCTGGCATGATGATAAGGAAAAATGGAAAATATCAGAAGCCTGCCTGACTGCTGGCCTACAGCAAATGGGCACAGCCCAGTCAATCCAAGGCCGGAGATGGGATTCCCACGGCAGCAATAATGAATCAGTCATCAGAGCACCAATATTCAACATGGGAGCAAACCCACTCCCCACGTCCCTATTCCCATCCCTCAGGAATGGGGAAAAAATAGCCATGGTGGGGGAGGGTGGGTTTTCATTCCTATTCAGTGAACTAAGAATATGAAGTCCTCAGGGGAAAAAGAAAACTCTCCAGACCATAATTTCACATATTAACTGAGAAGGCCTGGACATTCAAATCTGGTGGCTGTGTTGACAGACCACACTGAGCAGTGTGACCAAGTAGGAAGACAAACCTGAAGACACGGAAGCCTGCTGGTCACGATGGACCAACTGCAAATTAACTGGAGTCCACAGATCTGAGATTTGAGAGAAATTAGTGCCTGAAAGAAATCAATCTGTGAACAAAGGATCATTTTATAAAGACTTAAAATACAACCTCGAATATAGTCTCTGTAATAGTATCAGACTAATGATAGCCACTGCTTTCAGATGCTGTGAGCCTAAGCCGCTTGGCAAAAGAAAATCTACTCCTTTGAACTCTATTGTCCATGAGTTGGAAAAATTATAGATTTAAGAGCAAAACTAAAATACTTAGTGCTATTGTCTTTCCTCTGTGACTGGGAAAAAAAAAAAAAAGCCTTGCTAATGGACACTAATTGGAGTGTTTCTAATGGGAAGTAAGAAAACTTACCCTGTTGTGCCTTTCATTGCAATCCCCAGTTCAGGGATTTATGACAGTATGCACGTTTCCCAAATGTGTACCTCCAAACTTCCTGGTATAGTTGTCATTTAAACAGCAGAGCGTTGCAGGCGGCAGGCAGAACTGGGGACATGTAGGGATGTGCTCCTAGAAAATATTCAAAGAAACAGAGCAAAAATCTGGAGGAGTTTTTTTTTTGTTTGTTTTTTTTTTTTCAGTATGCAGGATCTTCAGTCTGCATTGCAGCATATGAACTCTTGTTTGCAGCATGTGGGATCTAATTCCCTGACCAGGGATCAAATCCAGGCACCCTGCACTGGGAGCTCAGAGTCTTAGCTACTGAATCAACAGGGAAGTCCCTGGAGAAGATTTGACTGAGTTTTTAAAGTAGATAAACTGTTCAACTGAGAGACATTATTTTGGGGGGCTCCAAAATCACTGCAGATGGTGACTGCAACCATGAAATTAAAATGTGCTTCCTCCTTGGAAGGAAAGTTATGACCAACCTAGACAGCATATTAAAAAGCAGAGACATTACTTTGTCAACAAAGGTCCATCTAGTCAAGGCTATGGTTTTTCCAGTAGTCATGTATGGATGTGAAAGTTGGACTCTAAAGAAAGCTGAGCACCAAAGAATTGATGCTTTGGAACTGAGGTGTTGGAGAAGACTCTTGAGAGTCTCTTGGACTGCAAGGAGATCCAACCAGTCAATCCTAAAGGAAATCAGTCCTGAATAGTCATTGGAAGTACTGATGTTGAAGCTGAAACTCCAATACTTTAGCCTCCTGATGAGAAGAACTCATTCATTTGAAAAGACCCTGATGCTGGGAAACATTGTAGGTGAGAGGAGAAGGGGACGACAGAGGATGAGATGGTTGCATGGCATCACCAACTCGATAGAAGTGAGTTTGAGTAACCTCCGGGAGCTGGTGATGGACAGGGAAACCTGGCATGCTGCAGTCTATGGGGTTATAAAGAGTCAGACTTGACTGAGCGACTGAAATGAACTGTCCAGGGAAAGTCAGCCACGAATTCTGCTTTGTTTTGTTTTGTTTTCTCCTTACCTCCAGCTTTTCAAAGCAAAATGAAAATTAAAAGACGAAAAGCATTTTGAACCTTTATCTGAATTTAATAATACACAGCAGTCAGTTTCCCCTGACACTTTTCAAGAGCTCACTATGTGCCCTGAGCAAAGTCAAATGCTTCCCATGTGCTGTTCATTTCACATCTCCCAACAGTTCCATAAATAGGAATAGGTCCTATTTTGCAGGTGAAGCAACTGAGGCTTGCAGAGGTGCAAAGGCCTTGCCTGTGGCCACACAAATAAAGAACTGGAGCTAGTTTGTTTCATTTTAGAGCCCATGTGCAGTGCCAGTAGCATCAGACATTTGGAGTTAAGGGTGGTAACTTATGAGCCAGTTAGCAAGTGTCCCCCAAACTTTATGGCCATGAAAAGCAAGTTCAAAACAGCTGTTTCTCTAAGAGGAGTTAGCAACCTGGAAGAGTTAGAACAGCATCCTTTCAGCCTCTCATTTTTCATTTTTCAAGTACATACTCAGTGGGTTCAGTTCAGTTCAGTTCAGTCACTCAGTCATGTCCAACTCTTTGTGACCTCATGAATCACAGCACGCCAGGCCTCCCTGTCCATCACCAACTCCCGGAATTCACTCAAACTCATGTCCATCGAGTCGGTGATATCATCCAGCCATCTCATTCTCTGTCATCCCCTTATCCTCCTGCCCCCAATCCCTCCCTGCATCAGAGTCTTTTCCAATGAGTCAACTCTTCGCATGAGGTGGCCAGAGTATTAGAGTTTAAGCTTCAGCATCAGTCCTTCCACTGAACACCCAGGACTGATCTCCTTTAGGATGGAGGGTAGAGAGTATAAAAGCTTCCACTAAATTACTACATACATACATAGGAAGGAAAAAGAAAGTTTAAAACATAAATGTTCTTTTCTTCTCATTGCTTCTGTAGATTTTGATTGGAGCCGTCATCGCCATGGGCTCAGCTGACAGAGATGGCCGCCTACACCCAGGAGATGAGCTCGTCTATGTGGATGGAATTCCAGTGGCTGGAAAGACCCACCGCTATGTCATTGACCTTATGCACCATGCAGCCCGGAATGGGCAGGTCAACCTCACTGTGAGAAGAAAGGTGCTATGTGGAGGTAGGTGGCTTGAACCAGCAGCAGGAGTTGGGGGTTAGGTGATGTAATGCTTTGTGAGTCGTGGTCAGGACACTGGAAACAACATTTTAAATCGGTTTCCATATTATGAGGGAAAAGACCAACCTAGATATTCCACATGTAACAATGAAGTTGAAAGTGCAGACTTTCACCTCACTAGTATAATACATTTCTAAGCAGTCAGGGACGGGGGAGCCTGGTGGGCTGCCGTTTATGGGGTCGCACAGAGTCGGACACGACTGAAGCGACTTAGCAGCAGCAGCAGCAAGCAGTCTTTGAGGCTGACATTTTCCATGGAGTCATTAAAAAAACTCCTAGCAAAGCCTGGGACTAATTTAAGATGTGTATGCTCTTTGCTTTTTAGTAGGTGCTAGTTATAAGAAGAACATTATAGTAGTGAAAAATATAGATTCTGAAAATGTTCTTCATTGTGTTTACAAGCCAAAAACCTCAGTGTTTTGATACCACAATAAGGCAACGAGGATGGAAAACTAGCTTCCTTTGTAGAGCCTGATAAAAGGTAACAATGGAATGATTACCCTGATTTAGAAAAATACAGCTATATGTTACTCTGAGAAAACACAGTTCATATAACTCCAAAGTTATGAGACAGAGAAATTAGAAGTAATTATTCCCTTTGCAACCATTTTCTCAGCTTCATAAAAGAATCCACAAAGACATACTTTTAAAATCAGCCCTCTTAGTCATATTATGATGATTCAGTTTATCTCTCTTTACCATGTCTCAACTCCCCCAAAAAAGATTTATATTTGTAAGAATTATGTTCATTACAAGCATTATACTTTTTTTTTAATCATCTGAGCACTCAGTAACATTGGGAATATAGTTCCAAACCACAAGTGTTTTTCTCTGTGACAGTGCCAATGATGTTCTGGCGTCACCTGCCCCGTGAGTCTGCTGGCCTCTTTGCTTAGCTACCTACTGCTCCTCGTACAGAATGATCAATGCTAGAATTAGGAGGGACCTTAGAAAGAGCAACGTGAAATCCCTCATGTAACAGATGACAAATCAAGGCCCAGGGGTTCAGTAGATCACCCTGTGGTCTGCAGTGAGTCAGTGATCACGCAGAGACCCATCTCTCCAGCCAGGGCTTCTTTCTTTACACCATTTCCAGTTCCCTTCCACACTCTACAACCAACCCCATGTCCAGTGAATTCAAAGCCATTAGACCAACCTTTAGCAAATGTCACTCCCTAACATAAGGACT
Source organism: Bos taurus (assembly GCF_002263795.3). NCBI lineage: Eukaryota > Metazoa > Chordata > Mammalia > Artiodactyla > Bovidae > Bos > Bos taurus. The sequence goes on from NC_037331.1 coordinate 43,085,460, forward strand.
CTTCTACATGTGCTATTATCATCACACGTTTGAATTTTTTAAAAGGCCACCAGCTAATTACAGGCTCTAAACCACTCAAGAAGATAAGGTTTGCTAGTCAAATTAAAAATCCTTTTTGAGTCTTCTAGAAACTAGATTTAGAACAAGAGCCATCACTTAAAAGGCTAAGTCAGAAGTACTGTTAGCCCTTACCCATAGAGACTGCTGTGGATCTTGTATCATACGGAGCTTTTGCTAAGAGGTGCCATTCATCTTCAGAAATTCACGGCAGACCACTTGACCCAGTGAGGCAAAGCACCTTGAATTATGCCTTATCCTTGGGCGAGGTGCCAGGAGGGAAGACAGTGTTTGCTTGGTTAACATTTAACTGTCTCTCACCCTCCAGAATGATTTTTAATAAAACGTTTGCTGTGTTATATGTTCTGTAACCCAAAGATAAATTAGGAAGATGCTTGATTTACAAGGAAATATACTGCAAAGTGCAAAAACCAGTGCAGCAACATAATTTCATGCTCTTCTTGCCACCAGCTGATCATTGCAAATTAAATTTTGTTCTAATCAACCCAAGCTATTGGAGTGTATGCCAAATACTGCAAAAATGTATTCTTGCAATTTGTGGATTGTGTGACTTCCGTGAAGATACTCTTTGATGCAGTTCTTAGCAACTTTACTCATTTAGGCGTTCAAGTGCATTTCAAGTGCATTTAATTTTTGAAAACGTTCTACTGCAGACTGCTCATTCACACCAGAAGAGTTTCCAAGTTAGTTCAACCCACTCTTCCTTGAAAGCTTTATGAGTATTAAAAACAATTAAGTTCAGCAAAGGATACTTTGATAGTAAAGTCAGTGCCTCAAAATAGGATGGGACAGATTTTAAAAATATGCACAGGAAGATAGCCTTTCTTCATAGCTGCCATTTCTTCAACAGTGAGAAGAGATAGCTGCAAATGGATGTGGGAATGGAGATGTCATTTGTAGGGTTCTTATTATCATGGTTAAAATTATTATGCTTTCCTAAGCCAAGGCAGTGGGGGTGCAAGCCTAGCTTATGATGAGATGGTTCAAAGCCGAGGCAAATGAGCAATTAAATAATGAAAAGACAGAAGATGAACAAGAAGACAGGCAGTGTCACCCACTTCTTGCATAAAGGAGCACTGTAATGGAAAAAGAGCTGAAAGAAGGAAGGTCATAGAGATTATACCCTTCAGCATTATGCTTGCTTCGGCTTGTTCAAATGTCCTGCTTCACCTCAGAAGACCCTAGGCAGTGGTTTCCTAGCTAATGCTCAAGAGGGGAAAAAAAAAAAAACATTGATTATGAGAAATATAGACCAGTCAGTTACATTGAGCAAAAATGAAAATAACGGAGAAACCTGCTTCAAATGTTAACATATACATTATGTATGTTACATACATAACACACTAAAAATAGAAAGGCAAAATTTTCAATTAGACAATGGCAAACTAGACACTCGAAAGTGAGAAATTGTGGAGTAAAGGATGAAAACATCCAATTATGTATCCAATTTTATCAGATAATTTTAGTACAGATCTTGCACCTTAAACTAGTTTTGAGATTTGTCTTATCCATGCCACTAGCTCCAGTATTTAGCTGTTTTTTCCCCAAGGATAGTAGACGAGTGGCTTTAATTGTTACACTGAAAGTATAAATATTTATATGTCTCAGCTTTGAGATGCTCGACATAGTGACACATTATTTTGAATACATGCTATTCATCTGAGAGAAGAGTGTCTCTGAGGAGTTTCTAGAGCTGATGTACAAGAAAGTTTTATGACTCAATCAGAACTTGTTAGAGTCCATCTTAAAGCTATCAGCATCTTTTCATTAACACCTAAGGGAAAGTATGGTCTTCCCTGGTGGCTCAGCTGGTAAAGAATCCGCCTGCAATGTGGGAGACCTGGGTTCGATCCCTGGGTTGGGAAGATCACCTGGAGAAGGGAAAGGCTACCCACTCCAGAATCCTGACCTAGAGAATTCCATGGCCTGTATAGGCCATGGGGTCGCAAAGAGTTGGACATGACTGAGCGACTTTCACTTTGAAGGGAAAGTGATTCTTGGCCCGATGCTGAGAAAGGGAAAAGTCTTCTTTACAACTGGGTGAAAAGTTTAGTCAGTGATTAGGGTACTGGTGCGGAGAAGGCAGTGGCACCCCACTCCAGTACTCTTGCCTGTAAAATTCCATGGACGGAGGAGCCTGGTAGGCTGCAGTCCATGGGGTCGCTGAGAGTCGGACACGATTGAGCGACTTCACTTTCACTTTTCACTTTCATGCACTGGAGAAGGAAATGGCAACCCACTCCAGTGTTCTTGCCTGGAGAATCCCAGAGACGGGGTAGCCTAGCAGGCTGCCGTCTATGGGGTCGCACAGAGTCGGACACAACTGAAGTGACTTGCAGCAGGGTACTGGTGAATTTCCTGCTCCTGACTGCTATACTTTTTGTCAGTTCTAAATGCAGTCCCTTATTCTTTGTCTATAAGCATTTAAATAAGTTGTCTGCCCTGTTGAGCATAAAGCAGGAGTACATAAAATCAAATGCCTGCGGGTGGGCCAGCCCCTTACATGGCAAGGGCACTACAGGGATGCACTATGCCTGTGGACACTCTAGCGCACGTATCTAAGCTCTACCATGCACAGTCCCCATTGCCTCAGCCATGCTTTAAGACTCACACATCTGCAGTGCTGTCATACATCTGTGGGACAGTCCTGAGAAGGGACCCAGGCACACCCTGAAAGCAGGCAGGGGCTGCTTGGTTACAGAGTCTGAGAGTTCTGATACCCACCGGGTGATCTTGAAGGGAAAAAAGGGCTCTGGTTGAACAAGTCTCTTTGCCTACATGCTCCTCACTCCATGGGTAAATGAGTAAATCAGGAATGTACAGGAGACACTGGGGAGTAGTTGAGACTGTGGGGCCTTGCACATTTCATACTCAGTCAAGGGGGCAGCAATTGCCCAACTCAAATTGATTATTGGAAGCTTCCCAGGTGGTGCTAGTGGTAAAGAACCCACTTGCCACTGCAGGAGACGTAAGAGACATGGGTTTGATCCCTGGGTCTGAAGATCCCCTGGAGAAGGGCATGGCAACCTACTCCAGTATTTTTGCCTGGAGAATCCCATGGACAGAGGAGCCAAATATTTCAAGAGAAACTAGAAATCCAGCTTTCTATAAAATCTCCCTGTTTAAAAATATTGCCAATTAATTTTAATAATCATTTAATAAACTCTAGGCCAGCACTGTGCGGAGAAGGCAATGGCACCCCACTCCAGTACTCTTGCCTGGAAAATCCCATGGACGGAGGAGCCTGGTAGGCTTCAGTCCATGGGGTCGCTAGGAGTTGGACACGACTGAGCGACTTCACTTTCACTTTTCACTTTCATGCATTGGAGAAGGAAATGGCAACCCACTCCAGTGTTCTTGCCTGGAGAATCCCAGGGACAGGGGAGCCTGGTGGGCTGCCGTCTATGGGGTCGCACAGGGTCGGACACGACTGAAGCGACTTAGCAGCAGCAGGCCAGCACTGTGAAGGAATCATTAATAGGTCTGCAGACCAGGAGCAGCTCCTGGCCAGCACTTGACTGTTCTTGTCAAAACTACTTCAACCTGGAGGACTTTATCAATGACACCTGCCTTCCCAGACTCTCTCTCCCAGTCAGCACAGTGATGATTTCCAGTATGACCGGTGAGGACAGACAGAAGCTAAACCTAAAAATTAATTATTTGATTTGAGTAGATATTAAGTGACTGAATTTTGTATACTCATTTGGCTGTAAGCCAGAAGGATGAGTCAGGGATACTGGAAATTAGTGAGTTTTTTTTTTTTTTAATGCACATGGTATTTAGTCACTTTCTGACATTTTACTATATTATTCTAAAACAATGTTATTCATGCTCCATACCAGGAAGTGTTGTTGAAAAGAAGACAGGCTCGTTTGTGTCTAGAGACAGCCAAGTAGAAAAATGATGTGGAATCAGTTCTATTCCTCAAAGCCAATCGTTGGAAGTCGTCTTAACTCCCTGGGTTTAAATGTGCTCGTGGTGTTAAAGATAAAGAACATTGTTGGAGAGGATGAAAGAGACATCCAGAAGCAATAGAAATGTACTCTGTTAATGTATTTGACTCCTTCACTCACCCGGGGACCACTTGCATTGACTTAAACAATGATTGTCTTTCTTTCTCCCTTTAGAACCAGTGGCAGATCCACTGTGAGTCATTTACTGCAAAGACAGATAATTTTTCTTTGTGCTGCTGTACTGATGACTGCAGCTCTCAACTCCCTAAAATATGACAGCCAGAAAATGAGATCTTTCTTGTCACTGCCTATGACATTTAGTTACTGATTTGGTCCAGTAACTTGGGGAGCTCTTCAATTTAATGTTGCAGCATAATAATTGTTTGTTTTTCTTCTTCCTGACTATCTCTAATCACTTTATTTCCAACTTGTGCAAGGACTGATAAAGGACATGTGTGCTTCACCAGGACAATAACAGCTTGTCTTTGGATGATGTTTTCTAGTGGAGAGGGTTCATTTTACAGGCAGTTTGAAATTCTGGTAGAAAAGAGGAAAAAGCTTTGCCATTGACATTTTTTGTTGTTTTTCTTTTATCACTTCAGTACATTTCTTACAGATGAATGGCATCTATTTGCTTTATTTTATTAAAACCTGATTGAGTAAATATCACAGAAAATTCAAATTTATCAAGTGATAATAAGCAGCAGCCTGGATCTTCTTCATTTTGTACTTATAGATGAGAAATGAATACATTTTTGTAAAGATCATTTGTAAAACAGTATTTTAGTAAATGCAGTTCCATTTTCTGTAGGTATCAGTGTAACAAAACATCTCTTATAGTCAGTGTTCTTGCTCCCTGATTTTTGAACTGACTTTGATTTTTGAAATGAAATGATTTTTCATTTCAGAATATAATTGCAGCTTAAGTAAGAAGCCCTCACTGGAACTTTGGCTAATTATTTTTAACTTGCCATATGAGACAACTTCCAGTATGCCAAATAGGAAACCATATCTAAAGACCCAAAAAAGAATCATTAATTATCATTATTTTCATCATTATTTTCAGTCTTAATGTCCCTCTATTCCATAAATATCTTTTGAGTACAGATGGACAGGGAGGCCTGGCGTGCTGTAGTCCATGGGGTCTCAAAGAGTCGGACATGACTGAGCGACTAAACTGAATCAAATTGTAAGATGGAGATGAAATGGTCATTTTTCTAATTACAGCATTCTACCTGCTTGCTTTTAAGTTTTTTTTTCATCAGAATACCAGAACCTAAGTATTATTGTAAAATAACAAAATTCTTTCTTGGATGATAGATCAACTTTCAATTTAAAACCTAGCTTCTCTTGGCTGCCAACTTTCTGTCATTTCCCCCTGAAAATATACTTACTTTCTCATGGAAGTATTGGCTTGGTTTATCTGGTTGATATAAACTATATTTTGTAATAATACAGAATTTAAATGAACAAGGCTTCTAACACCTCCCTTAGAGATTCAAAGTTCATCATTCCTTAGCCTGATATCATTGTTAGATTTGATCCTAGAGTGAGCAAAGTAAGTGTTTTCCACCTATACAAAGTGAATTAACACTTCAAGGCTAACAGGGTGTCACAATATTAAATAAAACCATGACTATTTAGTAAAATTGCAATAGATCTCTTACATGGACATCCCCTGTTAGCCCCAGCTACAATCAGCATTCCTCCCAGTGTGGCCTTGAAACCTCATCTAAATTCCTGGGCTCAGTTGTTCCTATATCTACTGAAAAAACTTCTTGGGTGGACTTTGAAGATGTGTATTTCATACTAGTTCTATAAGTTTTATGTGTAGTACAGTTTAGGATTCTGTCTACCTGTTTCATGGTCTTTTATGGTCTGTCTTAAGATCAATTATGATCATGAAACTAAGAAGCCCTATATTTCAAACTAGGTGTTGTCTAAGGGAGTTGTAATTTTACCAAGGAGAATTTATAAACAAGTAACAGCACAGGGGGACTTGAGGAGGGGTTTTACTTGCATTTGCTGAGAAGGGTGGAAGGGAACAAGACCTAGGGGCCTCCTTAACCAGGTTCATAGCCTTTTAAATATGCATCACATCCAGAGACTGGGAGAATAGGAGCCAGTCAAGCAGTCTTGTAACAATACAGGTGTCTGGAACAGTGCCCAGGGCACAGGAGATGCTCGTTCATTCAGACTCTGGCTAAATAACCAGGTACCTGTGTATGATGTGTGTTCCAGGGGAGCCCTGCCCAGAGAATGGGAGGAGTCCAGGCTCCGTGTCGACCCACCACAGTTCTCCTCGCAGTGACTACGCAACCTACACCAACACCTACAGCAACAGTAACCATGCCGTCCCCACCAGCAACGCCTCTCCCCCCGAAGGCTTCGCCTCCCACAGCCTGCAGACCAGCGACGTGGTCATTCACCGCAAAGAGAACGAGGGTTTCGGCTTTGTCATCATCAGCTCCCTGAACAGGCCAGAGTCTGGATCCACTATAAGTAAGTGACTGCTCTGCCTGCTTTTGAATAAGAGGTCATCTTTCCATTGTCTGGTGGTGGGGGATCCCAGACAAGCAGACCAGAGAAATGTTGTGTTCATAAATAAATGTGCAGCCTGAAAGTCACAGGCTACAGTCACAACTAAGGCATCTTTAACACTTGACCAGTCAAAATGCTGACTTTGGCTTAGAAAGAATGCAAGACTACCACTGATGTCCCCCCAAACCCACAACCCCCATGAAAGCTCTTCTTTCACTTTATATTGGGAAGAAAATAAAGCAGAGTGATACAGGAGTCTTGATATGAGGAAAGGGGCACTCCTGTTCCATAGAATGACTGATATGAGACCAAGACACAGAGCTGGGCAGGAGCTAGGCCATGCAGGGCCTCACACACCCTCGGGAAGGAGTGTAGATTATAGATTAAATCCTTGTGAGCCATTGGAAGGTTCTAAATGGTAGACAGATATCTAACTTAATATTTTTAAAAGATGAATCCAGCTACTTGTTAAAAATGAAATCAGAGGAAAGAGAGCTGGAGTGGAAGTGTGAGACACAGTGAGGAGGCCTTTAAAAGAGTCCTGTGGATCATGCTGATATTCTGTGATGGATAAAATATTAAATCACTGTGCTGTGCACCTGGAACTAATGTATTATTGTAGGTCAACTATATTTTAGTAAAAAAATAAATAAATTTTACAATAAGTGAATAACTTAATAAGACAGCCCTGGAGGTCCAGAGGTTCTAGTGCCTTCCCTTAGGGTAGAAGTTGTGGAATGGGGGAAGTGGGTGATTTCACCTTCAGAGGTTCCTCCAAATCTCTGGTTCCAAGAGACTGTACAACAGGTGACAGCCAGAGGTTATATTTCTCTTCTGATCAAGCATCTTTGCAGATTCTCAGCTTCTGCAGTGGTTTTCCTTTCAGCCACACTATTTCAAAAGTTACTTGTCAGCCAGCAAGCATTAGGACAGAAGTGATAGGAAAACTTGTTCAACTTTAATGTTGAAGTGATTTAGCCCAAAATGGTGTGAATAGAAACACTATAATAGAGAGCAATAAGAGGAAAAAAAAAATAATAATTGAGTCATGTTGTGGTCCTAAATTTTGTATGAATTGTGGTTGTTCCCAGCACATGGTGGGGGGTGCAGATGTCAAACAGTGCTCAAGAAATCAAATTGTTGAGTATGAATACGAACTTTTTATGATAAAGTTAATGTTAGCAAAATACTACCAGGACTAAATGCCAGAGAATTGCCCTGTTTAGCTTTAGCTTTGACAAATTCAAGGGTGGAAACTATAGAAGCATTAAACCTCGTTGAAAATGTATGGAAGCTAAATTGCATACATCTGAAAGTACGATTTCACTTATCTTTTTCTTCATGATAAGCCAAAGAAATAAATCCAGTCTTTAAGCTTAGAGTAAAAGCAGGATTCTGTCAGTGTGGTGGATTCACCAAGATTAAAAGGACACAAGACTAAAGATTTTCATGAATTATATAAATAGTTTGCCAATAATTTACACTTGGGGAAAACATTCACAGAGAGCTTTTGTAGCTATTCCAGTCATTCAAATTGTTTGTCGGATCCTGTCGGGACAGGATACTTAAAGGACTGGAATAAAACAAAGTCTACTGCCACAATGAAAGTGTTAAGAATGTACATAAGGTCTCATCTTTATTTGAAGTGTAACAGCATAATTGCTAAATGTACAGGAGGATGTGTGTACGCACACACATGCACTTATTACGTAAAGAAGCCACAGATGATCTTTCTCTTGCAGAGAAGATCCATGCACGGACAGATTTGGAGAACACCAGGTACCAGTGCTTAAAATTAAATGTGGATTTTTCTTTCTGCCAAGTGACATTAGACTGACCTCAAAAGAGTAATTCTACCCCTTTTTTGAAATGGTATTATTTTATATCATCCTGGACAGTGGAAATAGATTCTAGAGTTCATGATACTTCTTAGCTTCTTTTTTTTCACATATTTATTTCTTTTCAATTTAAGAAAATTGAAACACACACTGTCCCTATGTTCCATGGGAAGAGCAGCTATTACACTGATAGCACATAGTGTTTACAGCCTATAATTTGCAACATGCAGCTAAAAGGTTCCTAGACCTAATACTGTTTTATACCTAACTTTCATAATAATTTTCAACTCTAATGTTGGAGAGAAAAACTAAGCACCTCTTTGTTGTGCCACACAGCCACTGTCAGAAGATCAAGCTTTCCTGGGCTCTGGGAGACTGGGAGAATCTGATGCTATCAGGAGTCACAGTCATTCCCGGGGCTGTGTCATGTTTCTCTTAGTTTCTTATCTGAGCATAAGATCTTGAACACATTTGTAGTTTATTTTTAAGGCTACTGAGACGCTTTCCTTAACGGACAGGCGCTGTTATTTATGCCTTTGATAGGTGTACTGTCACATTTAGGCGAGGGAGTGGCGTGGCTATAATCATACTGCCTGCTCCTGAAACCTGGCTCATCACTTACTGGCTGTGTGACCTTGAAGAAATTTCACAAGCTTTTTGGACTTTACAGTTTCCTTGAATGAAAAGAGAAAGTAATTCTAATGCCTGTGTCATCAGGTTGCTATGAGGGTTGAGTGAATTAGTACAAATAAGTGCTTAGAAAAACTCTGCCTCAGAGTAAGCACTAAGTATGCCCTTGTTGCTGCCTTGACCACCTTGCCTGCTAGGAATCATCACTGCAATCAGCTCACTCTTCTCGGAGTGCTGAGTTCACGCTGGCATCAGTTCAGTCTGCCATTTGTCAGTGGCCCCCACTCTCCCAAAGCAGCTAAATCTGAGCCACAGATGAGCATCTCTGAGGGCCAGCACCCCCTCTCCTATCCTGACCTTCTGGGTGCAGAGTCTTCCCGATGCCCCAGGCCAGTAGTAGGGGCGGTAAGAGCAGCAGTGTCGTCGGCCACAGCAGACCAGCAGGCCTTGCTGAGGCTTCAGGCAGGAAGTCTCCCCAGACTTCACTAACCAATGGACTAGAAAAGGCGTGGCAGACATCAGAATTCAGACTCAAGGCTGTAGCTTTTAGAATATCCTGCAAACCTGATGTCTCTGTTGACTGTATCAGAGAAGAGCAGAGATCTGGAGATACTGTGTAAGCTTCCCTGCCCTCCAGACAAAGAAAGCATTCCCTTCCCCAGCTTCTTCAGCCCAGGTGGCAACTTTGTCAGGGAGGCCAGATGTTTAACCAATTGGGAACTTTGAAAACCAGCAAGCTTCCTGAACATTTTTGTCCCATTATCCAAAATATTGCTTGTGTTTTTTAGACTTTAAAATTGAACTCAAGGGAAAACAAAGTGGTTTGCAAACCAGAACCTAGGGTAACAGTGAACTGTAACAGGCATTTGCACTTAAAAGCGTTTGAAAGGATTAAAAAAAATTATATATAAAGCTGTTCATGGCCATGTTATTGATAAACATTGAAAGTTGGAAGTAATGTTAGAAGTTTCTCCAGAACTGGAAATGATGGTATATTTGGAAAGTTCAAGGGATTTGCTGCCCATGACTGATTCTCCTGTCGTGCTTGCTGAGGTTTTGTACTCAGGATAAAGAAGGCTCAGGTAGGCTTCTGATTCAGAGTGGATCAGATGCCTGCTCTATAAAAATGCCCCAGCGGCCACGTGCAGTGGGGTTGACAGGTCAGTCTTTGGGCCTCCCTAGTGGAAGGTATGAGTCTGACAACCTGGTTTTATTACAGAGCTATAACCTGTCACCACAGATGCTTCCTGCTCTGACCTCGAAACCTGTTTTCCTACCAGCGGTTCCCAAGAAGGGCTTTGACACAACTGATGAAATAAAGTGATGCTTAGTGTCCTGCTCTTATAAAACCTGTGAGGAAGGTTATGTTGAAATGTATGGAGTCAGCGTGCCTGGGCAGCTCGGAAATCGGTGGTAGGGACCAGTAGCCTGTTGAGCGGATTCATAAACTTAGGTGCAAACAAACTGAAGGTCAGGCATGCTCAGGACAGCAACCGTAACCCAACCAGGCAGCAGCAGTGGAGGAGCAAGCACTTCAGCCTTTCTTTCCCTTATTCACATTGTCCCAATGTCATCAACTGGTTTCTGTCTTTACTGGAAATGCCTCACTGGTCAACACGATACTGGCTCTTCATCTTTCAGCTCTGGGTGAGAGTTGAAAATCTTTTTTCCTGCACGTGAACTTTCTCTGGCACAGGTGGGGAGCACAGACTAGGTCATTGTTGACTTTCCCTAATGCCCACTGCAATCTGATATTCTAGGGAAAAGTTAGTCAGTTTTACCTTTGGTAGAATGCCCTGATGACTCGCAAAGTTCTTAATGATATCCATAGGTCCTGGTGTTGAAAAGTTATTCTAGAGATTCAGAAACTTATCCAGTGGCTCTTTTGTGACATTTTAAGTGTAATTTACCAAAAAGGATGAAATAAAACTGAACAATTGGTAAAGAAATTTTTTTTCCACCTGAACTCATCCCACCAACCATGCAGCCACTGAATAGTCATTTGAGTTTAGGAGAGGTACAAATTAAAACCTAAAATCAAGACTTCTGTAGTTTTGCCCTAACACACAGAGATTCAAAATAAATGAAAAGTGCATTGGACAACAAGTCCAAGCCTCTCTCCAGCTCATCCACTGACTATTGTGTCCCTTGAGTGAGTCACTTGGTTTTCCTGTGCTCATTCCTTGTGTACATGATTAGGAAAAATGGTCTTAATAGCTTCTTTCAGCTCTAAATTATATTATGCCATGAATCATCATGGAAATAAGATATTTGGTTAGGTTTGTGTGTGAAAAGCCTTGAATAAGTTTGAGACCTGGCTTATATTTTTCACTGCCTTAAGTTATCACTTTAAACTTCTGTTACTTTCATTTTTGTTGTTTTTAGGGTGCTCCTCACACTTTCATTTCTTTTGTTCATCTTATCCTTTGTCAGGAAATGATCTGAAACATACCTTAAACGTTAAACTCTTAAACATACCTAACTAGCTTCCCCTTTAAGGCATTTTAAGGCAAGATTTCCCTCCTTCTTTCACTTATAAAATTATAGCATTTGTATAAAGCACTGAGGTAAAATGAATGAGGCTGATGGAGGCAAAGACCACCGTGCCACGGGGCTCTGCCCCTCACCTCAGCCGGCCATCCTCGGGAAGCAGCGGCTCTCGGCATACCTGGAACCTTCAGTGGAACACTCGTTTTAATGTCCCATAGTCACAGAGGTCTGCCCTAAAGTGAAACCTCTGAGGGGCTTCCCAGGTGGCATTGTGATAAAGAATCCTCCTGCCAATACAGGAGACGTAAGAAACGCTGTTTCAGTCCCTGGGTCAGAAAGATCCCCTGGAGGAGGCCAGGCAACCCACTCCAGTAGTCTTGCCTGGAGAATCCCATGAACAGAGGAGTCTGATGGGCTACAGTCCATAAGGTCGCAAAGAGTCGGACACGACTAAAGTGACTTAGCACGGACACGCAAACATCAGCAATCAGTAAGCGGCCCATCTTACATTTTATTGCTTTGGGTTATAGCAGTGGGTTTTCTTCCAAACTCTATACTGAGGTTTGTTCAGTGATCGCCTTAAAAATAGAGGCAATTGGTGCCACTCATGCTACTGCTGGGACCCTGGCCTTTTCCAAGACAACAACACCCCAGAAGTCGTTGCCAGAAGGTTTCTGAAGTTATACCCATGCAGTGGAATTAGAAAGTGAATCCTCTTGGTTTCTCTGTCATTGGTTTGCAAAAGCAAGTTCCCTTTCAGAGTTCTTAGCCAGCTTTATAAACTTAAATATTCCCTTAATCCTTGAAAGAATCTCTACTTTGAATTCCTTTAATGACATAGTGGCTTTTGCTTTGAGTTTTATGCTGAAAGTAGTTCACTCAGGAGGTGTGATGGTGTCACCCACACTATTAAGGTGGTGCTTTTGTAACAGAAAAAATATGGTGGAGCAGAGGACTATATATAAAACACTAGTTTTCCCTCAAATATCTGCTTCTAAATATAACTCATGAAACCATATGATAAGCAAATGTCTTCATAATCTTCTAGAAAATCTACATGTTAATACATAAAAAATACAATAAGGTGTTCAGTCTGCACTGAGGTACATATGTTTTAAGGCAAACCAACCTTTTCACATTTATATGTGTGACTTGATTTCTGCTTTAGGAAGTAGCCAGGGGCTAGGGTCTGAGTGGAATACAGTTTTTAATCAAGCAAAGTTCATCCAGAAAGGTGGCACTTTCTGTGTATAATCCAATCTTCCCACAATGAGTCCTTGATCGTAATACCCCTGATAAAAAAATATCTACAGAGTAAATCTCAAACACACTTCTCTTACATGCAAGACCCTAAGTAATGTAAACGCAGCCACTTTTTACCAGTAGCTCCTCACAGTTCCGCTCCATCAAAGCTGGTTTAGTTACCCCTGAAAGACAACTTTTGCTTTCCTTCCCCATAGTCCATGTTTTGGCTGCTGCCACTTGAAATACCTTCTTTTATCCACTAATAAATGTTATCAAGCTCCCAGGTACTGTACTAAGAATCTTCCACTATGTTTAATTTTCACAGCAACCCTATGAGGTAGAGAAGTGAAAGTTGCTCAGTCGTGTCCGACTCTTTGCAACTCCATGGGCTATACAGTCCATGGAATTCTCCAAGCCAGAATACTGGAGTGGGTAGCTTTTCCCTTCTCCAGGGGATCTTCCCAACCCAGGGATCGAACCCAGGTCTCTCGCACTGCAGGTGGATTCTTTACCAACTGAGCCACAAGGGAAGCCCATGAGGTAGAGACTACTGCCCAAACAGTAAGCATCTCTTACAAGCAACTCAGAAATCTCTTCTTAATTTCTGAATGAGAGTCTGCCTGAAGCCTCACCCTTCTTTCTTAAGTGTTTTCTGCAGTTCTTATATGAAATTCTTCTTCATTTTTTTTTTTTTTGTCTTCAAATCTCTTGATTGTTGACTGCTCTGTGATTTCCTTTCTCTTATCGTGTCTTATTACTCTCACTGTCATTTTATTTTTCATATGTTTTGCTAACCCTAAATGGAAGTTCCTTAAGGGCAAGAAATTATGACATCTCTTTAAATCCCTCACAGTTCCTGGTAGTATGCTCTTCAAGGATTTGTCACATAATTTATGTTGTTGGGATAGGGTTGGATTGGACTCTCATACAGCGACCTAGTCCTGCCCTCATCAAAGTGTGAATGTTCTCTGCTCCAACTCTCTATATACTTAACTAGCTGTTCTGTCCCTTAAAGGCAGCATGACATCTCTCTGAGAATGAGCATAGAACTCAGGAAAGGAAATGTTTGCAAGCTGGTCCTTGTGCAGCCTGAGAAATTATTCCATAAGAGAGTGGGACTATAACAAAGTCCCAGATCCTGTACTGATTTCCCATCAGTTGTGCTTAGCCTAAGTAAATGATTCCACAGCAGCTAAGGGCCTAGTGAGGGAGCCCTCTAAGGAATCAGGCCCTGGTGAACCAGGGAAGTGCCCGGGAAGACCTAATCATGAGTATCTGGGTCCCCAAACCCTTGTGCTCTGAAGGGCCATGCTGCAGGCCTCAGTGTGCTCCCTGATCCCCCTCGTCCTGGCACTGACTGTTCCTGGAATGGCCATCCCTCTGTATGAACACCATCTCAGTGGTAATGATACCATCCTAAGCAGGAAGGTTTGGATGGCAGCCCAAAATCCTTAGAAAAAAAGTATGACTTCAAATTATTCACTTCACAGTCCTCGTTAACAAAGTAACCCCTATCTGTTCCAAGTGAACGACCTCTGAATCACATTAGTCTTCATAGGATCATACCCAACTAAAACCAGAGGACTAGAACCTATTGATTAAATTCAACTTTTTTTTCAGTCCTGCACATGACTAGTTTTGTTCCCAAATTAAAACTCGGCTGCCTAGGTCTTAACAGTAAACAGACTGGCAAACAACAAAAACGAGAAAAGATTTTGCATCAAACTCTAAGTCCTCTGATATCCAAACATCCACACATGTATTGACTAAAATGCAAAAACAAATGTAAGCATTTTATTTTCTTAGCACTAACAAGTTTAAAGATCATTAAACTGTAAAATAATAATAATAAACCAGAGAGACACAGCATCATTCTTATTTATTTTCAAGAAGAGGAACAATGCAACCTATCAAAAAAAAAAAAAAAATCTGTGAATGCTCACATTGCATTTTTTTTTTTAATTCTTGACCATTTTTCTTATCTGAATGGAGCTCATAAATCATAATTTTTCCCCACTAGGAATTATTTTTCAGGAGGGTTTTATCATTACATTCAAAGACTCTCCAGGCAGCAGCAGAAGGTGGATGTCTTCTTAGCTATTGTTTCCTCTGGGCTTATGTCCTGCAGGGCCTTGTTCTTCGCTGGAAGGTACAGGGAGATCACAGCTGTGAAAAGAGCGCAGACTAGGTGTACAGAAGCTGCCTCTACCAGCAGAAGATGCCCATGAGGTTCAAATAAATTCTGAGCATACAGTTCACTTTTGCAAAAGGCATATTTTCTTTATAATCCATTCAGGGCCTCATGTTGGATTCAATTCTCTGTGATTTTGTTTTTCTTCTTTTTTCCCAACAATCAACCACATTAAAAAAAGCTGATTCCACAAAGACAACTATTTTAAAAGCATGTTGTTAAGTGAACACAATACTGTTATTTAATCCCTTTTCTAGCTATGTTGAAAGAGTGTCATTAGGGAATATTTTCCCATTTGGGCTGGGATAAATAGCATTTCTCTTCCTGCCCCCGCTTTCACCAAGGACTCAGAGAGTGCCTATACCCAAATCCTCCCTGCCATACCAAATCCTGGTAAGGGTTCTCTTTGTTTGTTCACTTGACCACCAATAATTTTGACATTTATGCTGGATTTTTTCCCAAACAAACCATTGGCAGTCTTTGGTTAGAATTATTCCTAAAGATTAATCAGTCAGCCTCCTCTGGGTTGATGATCACTAAGCATTCCAAATGTGTACACTGTGCCAAAGAAAATTAACTAAATAGTGGGGCCTGCTATGGCATATTCATTTCCCAGTCTGATCTCTTCCAGATCCTCTTTCTCTAAGCCAGGCAACAGTTTGATCCACAAACATGCCCAGATGTTGGGCACCTGATGAACCCATCTGCTTTCTCAAGGCTGAGGTGCCCAGAACCTTCTGTTCGGAGACTGTTCACAATATAGATATGTTTTTATGGGCTCATCATAGAGGAGGGTCTCCCAGTAAACAAGAACACATAGTTTAAAGGGTGTTCTGAGAGAGAACAGTTGAAACAACATGAGGTAGAAGAACATTTCCACTTAGAAGTCTTCATTCACATGTGTTTTAGACTTGCTAGATGAACAGCAAGATGAAACATAGCTTAAATTCCTATAGACATTTGATAAAATTCAAATACAGTGAAACCTTTATGTATTGTTTGCCAAGTGTCTTAGCCTGTGCAGACTTCTATAATAGAATGCCACACACTGGTAGCTTGTAAACACCAGTTTATAGAAATGTATTCCTCGCAGTTCTGGAGGCTGGGAAGTCCACGATCCTGGCACTGACAGATTCAGAGACTGGTGAGAGCTGGCTTCATAGACAGTGTCTTCTCACTGCCCCTCACATGGTGAAAGGGATAAGGGAGCTCTGGGTGGTTCCTTTCATAAGGGCACTAATCCCATTCATGAGGGCTCCAATCTCATGACCTAATCACCTCCCAGGGCCCCATCTCCAAATAATTGTCACTTTGGGGATTAGGTTTCAACATATGAATTTGGAGAGGACATAAACAGCCAGTTGCTAGTATAAAGTTAGTCACTGATAGTGATGCTTCCTGGGGCTTAGTGGTTAAGAGAAGGCTAACAGGTATACTTTCAGCTCCAATCAGTGTATATACTCACAAGCTTTAAAGCAGGCCTCCTAGTACCTAAGTTCATATCCCAGCTAAGTTGATACACAACTGCACCTTGCATACTTGAGAGACTAATACAAGCTATTACCCAAACATGTTTTCCAAATAAAATACCTTGAATACATCAGGACCTCCCTACTGCCACTACCAAGGCTTAGAAGAGGCTCTAGATTAGCACTTTGCAGTAGAACTTTCTGCAGTGATGTCAGTGTTCTGTCCTGCACTAAACAATACTGTAACCACTAGCCATGCTCATGTGGTTATGGAGCACTGGATATGAGGCTACTGTGGCTGAGGAATTAGATTTTTAATTGTCTTTCAATTAATCGAAATGGCCATTTGTGGCGAGCAGCTACCATGTTGGGCTGCACAGCTCTGAGCATTGCAGTGGCCTTTATATGTCCTCCCTGCCTCCAGCCTTCTTCCCACCCTCCTACCCTTAGTCCAACCTTCATACCTTCGCTCTGGTACTCCTTCTAAAACAACAAGTCTGATTATATCATGTCTCTTCCTACATCATTAGTGACTTCTCATTTGGTGTTCAAATAAATTCCAAACCCTTGGCCACAACCACTAAGGCTTGCCATGATCTATCCCCTCTCACCTTCTTCCTGAGGCTCAGCTGTTTATGCTGGTGGCAACCCTGTACCCACACTGCAGACTCACAGATCTGTGCCTTTGCGAGTCACATCACCTGGGACGGTGATGCTCTCTCCACCCTTGCCCACCTGGAAGAGTCCTGTTCACCTTTCAAATGCACACTAGGCAGCATTTCCTCCTCCTCTACTGTCCTCTTCCCACCTCCTTTCTCCTGCTAATTCGACAGTACTTCTTTTAACTACTCTCTGTTTATTTCCACCCAAAGCTCTTTCTTTATCACTCCCTGATTTTTTTACTTTTCTCTCATTTTTAAGGTTTAATTATAGATAGTAAATTGTGCCCTTTTCAGTCTATAGTCTGTGAATTTTGACAAATTCTGTGTCTGTTTTTGTAACTACAACCAGTTCCTTAACCAAGGAAGTCAAGCCCTCCACCCACTCCCAGCCCAGGCAGCCACGGATTTGTTTTCTGTTCTGTAATTTTGCCTTTTCCTGTGTAAATGCAATTACTCAGTATGTAGCCACTTAGCAGAATGCATTTTAGACACATTCAGATTGTTTCGTGTGTCAATATCAGATTCTTTTAAATTGTTGAATAGTATTCCTTTGTGTGAATGTACCACAGCCTGCTTATCCATTCCCAGTTTAAAGATATTATGGTTGTTTCTTGTTTTGGATGATCATGAATGAAGCAACCACGTACCTTTTCATATAGGTTTTGTGTGAAAATAGGTTTTCCTTTTACTTGGGTAAATATCCAGGGGTGGAGTTGCTGGTTCATGTGGCACCACTTTCCAGCATGACTGTTCTGTTGTGTACTTCCCTGGATGAGGGCTCCAGATGAGCCACATCCTTGCCAGTACTTGCTGTTTCCAGGCTTCATTGATTTTTTTTTTTTTTTTTTTTTTTTAGCTTTTCCAATAGGTGTGTAGTGCTTTCAAGTAACATTTCTTCTCTAAAACTAAAGGTACCGAGGATCTTTTCATGCACACATTTGCCATCCTTATACCTTCTTTTTCACTTTCGGTCTCTTCCCTGTAGACTGTAATTCATATTTCACTTTGAACAAGGGAACACATTTTGAGGTTCTTCAACCTTTGTTTTTTCGCTTCTCAATCATTTCTCATGGTAGAGTAATAAAAATCATCCTATGATGATGATCTCAAGTGAAGTTATTATGAAGATGTATGTCTGCTTAGTAAAAATGAAAATACATATAATTGCTATACTTTAAAGTACAAGGGATTAGGTAAAATACATATAAGCTGAAATTCAAATGAAGTTAAAGTGTGTAATAGTTGGGTAAGAAAGATAAGGATAAGAAAGAAAAATTATATGCAGTAATGGTCTCACATTTCAAATAAGGAAACTGACATGATTTATTTGGTCATTCAGAGGTCACACTGAAAGTTGTTTTCAAATTAATATATGACCAAGATCTTCTAGCTCTTGAACCCTCTGCTTGAGGGTCTGTTCATGTTTTATCCAGTCATGTGAAATTGCATTATTTCAAGTTAAAACGTGATATACCTTGTTAGTGAAACTTTGGCTTCTGTGAGAAACTAAGCAGCCAATAAATATTCATGTAATCTTCTGGATAACATATTGAAAAGGACAGCTGGCTCAGGAGGGATCATTTGCCTGGGTTAGTATCTGTTTCCGTTTACATTAAGAAAATATTGCAAGAAGTTATTATCTACCTGAGGGCTTAGGGGAATACAATGAAAAGCTGGTATTGCACCTGATTGCTTTTGACATTTACCTATTGTAACAGGGAAACTGTGTGAAGATAGCCAAGTGACTTTTTACAAAACACAATTTCAGAAGCTATAAAAGGAAAACGGAGATGGCAGAGATAGAATGCACTGCATCTGTAAAAATGAGAAACATGACTTGTCAGCAACACCTGCTTGTAACTATCAACCATTTCTACTGGGCCTGCTGAGAAATTACTGAAAGCCAAGTACATTGATGGGTGTGAATTCTCAAAGGCAGTCGAGACATACAGAGGAAAGAAAGTGTGGTTTCATTGAACATTTTTAACACAATACCTGGGGTTGATGAAATGTAGTTTTATGACATGTTCTGAACTCTTGAAAAGAAATCAGTTATATTTTATATTTTATCTGTCAGGGCTACAGGAACAGCAACACTTTTAAAGTTTGGGTCCATAAAATATTGATATTCTTTTCCCAAATAGATTCCAAATCTTTAACTGGTACACCAACATATTGATTGCAAAAAATAAAATTTACAGAAGGTATTTTCAATTCCTAATTAATGATGTCATTAATGTTTATCTATCTTTTCCCTTTCTTAGGCACCAATAAAATGGTGGTAAATAAAGAAGAAAGGGATGTCTATGAATGGGGAAGGTACTTTAAAGACAAAAATACAGCAACTCATTTTGTAAGACAAAGGAAACCAAAAAGAGAAATGAATAGCACTGATCTGCCTATTTCCTTTTAGAAACTCAGACCAACTCAGAACTTTGAAAACTTTGGGAAGAATGGAAAACAACCATGGCCACCAGACATGAAATTTGTATTTTTAAAACAGAAAAGCAAGCAAATTAATGAAAGAATAAAATAAAAAATGGAACAATAGCAAACTTCAAAAATCACTCACTTACATACATAGAGAATATTACCAGCATAAAATAAGTACAGAATGCTATTTAAAAAAAAAAAAAGAATGATATGATTAAAGAAAGAATTCTTAGGAATTGGAAATATCTTGACTAAAGTTAAAAATTCAACAGAAGGGTTGAAAGTTAGAGTAAAGGAAATCTCACAGGCAGTAGGACAAAGAGAAACAGTATGAAAGAAATGATAAAATTAACAGATCAATCAGGAGGTCAATATCTAACTAGTAAGAGTTTCACAAAGAGAGAGCAGAGAAACAATGGAAGTTATCAAAGATATATTATAATAAAAGTTCCCTAAAGCAACACTAAAAGAAATGTCTCCATGCTGAAATGAACCAAAATGCGTCACTGCAAAACTTTAGAACACAAAATGTACAAGGACAATCATAAACATTTCTGAAAGGAAACAGAAAAACAAGTAGGTTATATACAAGGGAAAAAAATCCTAAGGAGTTCAGACATTTTAGTAGCAACACTGGATGTTAGAAGACAATAGAGCAATGCCAGCAAATTTCTAAGGAAAAAGGAATTTTTCAGCCTCAAACTTCATACAACCTAGAATTCAAAGCCAGAATTCTATTTCAAATGAGAAAGTAAAACTGAAGAAGTTTTCAAACATTAAATCCTGAACCATTATTTTCTCCCATGTATAGTTTCTATAGGAAGATACTATAGGATGTGCTTTAGCAAAAGGAAAGAGTGCACAAAAAAAGGCTTGGGATTTACTGACTGTGTATCCCACCTTGGAGAACAAAAGGGATTCATTCACCTGGGGTTTGTTTTTGTTTTTTTTGACAAAATAAATTCAAACTTTAATTTTTTTTAATTTTTATTGAAATATAAAATGTGTTAGTTTCTGCTATATATCAAGATGAATCAGTTATACATATGTCCCCTCTTTTTTAGACTTCCTTCCCATTTAGGTCAGCACAGAGAAATGAGTGGAGTTACCTGTGCTGTACAGGAGGTTCTCATCAGTCATCTCTTTTATACATAGTAGTGTATATGTATCAATCCCAGTCTCCCGATTTATCCCACCACCCCTCTCCACCTTGGTATCTGTAAGTTTGTTCTCCACACCTGTTGTCTCTATTTCTGCTTTGCAAGTAAGTTCATCTGTACCATTTTTTTAGATCCCACATGTCAGCAATATTATTTCTCTTTCTGACGTACTTGTTCTATATGAGAGTCGGACACGACTGAAGTGACTTAGCATAGCATAGGTCTGTCCACATCTCTGTAAGTGACACAACTGTGTTTCTTTTGTGGCTGAGTAATATTCCATTGTATATATGTAATATATCTCGTTTATCCATTTCTCTCTTGAGAGACAGTTTGGTTGCTTCCATATCCTAGCTATTGTAAATACTGCTGCAGTGAATCATGGGTACATGATTCTTTATAAATTATGGTTTTCGTCAGGTACATACCCAGGAGTGAGATATCTGGGTCATATAGTAGCTCTATTTTTAGTTTTTACTCCATAACGGGAAAATCTTGTGTCACTGATTTAACTCAGTGATGGAAATATGTATCCTTTTCAGAATTTTTGGAGGGAAATGCAAAAAATATTGAGTAGAGTTGATATTTGACTTAGAAGGACACATTTTCTATATCAATTTCAGACCAAAACAGGTAATAAAAAGAATGTCCCAGCTGCCTGGAAATTAGCAAGGGAAAAAAAGGACTTCTTGGGATATACACTAAAGTGAAATGTATTTTTACAGTAATATCTAGAAATGGAAGTGTTTCCCTATCTTCTTCCTCTCCAGCTCCACATTCCCACATGCATGCCTTTCTGGACACCTGCAGACTTGAGGGGCATGACTATTCTGAAGTTTCTTTAGCTCCTGCCACTCTCATGTCTAGATGTTTTGTGGGATCCCTATATGATGAGGGATATAAATAGTATGCAAAGAATACAGAAAGTCCTTCACATGTGCTGTGTTAGTCACTTAGTCATGTCCAACTCTTTGCAACCCCATGGACTGTAGCCTACCAGGCTCCTCTGCCCATGAGAACCCAGGTCTCCTGCATTGAAGACAGACTGTTTACTGTCTGAGCCACCAGGGAAGCCCTAAAATGTCATGGTAACAGTAAAAATCTATTTAAAGAAAGAGAAAGACGGATATATGCTTAGTAGATGTTCCATAATGAGTGACTTATATGAATATTTAATGAAATAAGAGAATTAAGGTAATTTTTAGGCCTCTTGAATCAACACGTAATGAATCAAAGACCTTTAAGAATATAAATAGCAGCAATTATTTGGACTATCTCTCCTAATGATGTGCATGGGAATGAGAAATGCAGCTACCACTGGAGAAAGAAATTGTTTTTGCTCCTTCCTCCACCATCCTTTGTGATAATTTTTCTTGATAACATACCATATTCTCATTTACACCTTCCATTGCAAACACTGAAATGATACCTAGTGGTATGAAGACAAAATATACTATGAATATAGTCACGTTGTTGTTGTTATTGTTCAGTAGCCAAATCGTGTCCAACTGTTCGCAACCACATGGACTGCAGCACCTCGGGCTTCCCTGTCCTGCAGCAACTCCTGGAGTTCGCCCAAGTTCATGTCTGTTTAATCGGTGATGCCATCCAACTAACTCATCTGTTGCCTTCTTCTGTCTTCTATCTCTCCCAGCATCAGGGTCTTTTCCAGTGAGTCACCTCTTATCAGGTGGCCGAAGTATTGGAGCTTCAGCTTCAGCATCACTCCTTCTAATGAGTATTCAGGGTTGATTTCCTTTAAGATTGATCTCTTTGCTTTCCAAGGGACTCTCAAGAGTCTTCTCCAGCACCACAATTCAAAAGCATCAATTCTTCAACGCTCTGCCTTCTTTTCTATCCAACTCTCACATCTGTACATGACTACTGGAAAGACCATAGCCTTGACTATATGGATCTTTGTCAGCAAAGTGATACCTTTGCTTTTCAACACACAGTCTAGGTTTGTCATAGCTTTCCTGCAAAGAAACAATTGTCTTCTAATTTCATGGCTGCAGTCACCATCTGCAGTGATTTGAGAACCCAAGAAAAGGAAGTCTGTTACTGCTTCCTCCTTTTCCACTTCTATTTGCCATGAGTAATGGGACTGGATGCCATTATCTTAGTTTTTTTAATACTGAGTTTTAAGCCAGCTTTTTCACTCTCCTCCTTCACCCTCATCAAGAGTCTCTTTAGTTCCTCTTCGCTTTCTGCCATTAACGTGGTATCATCCACATATCTGAGGTTGTTAATGTTTCTCCTGGCAATCTTGAGTCCAGCTCATTACTCATCCAGCCTGGCATTTATCATGATGTGCTCTGTGTATATGTTAAATAAACAGGGTGACAATAAACAGCCTTGTTGTACTCCTTTCTCAATCCTGAACAATTCAGTTGTTCCATTCAGGGTTCTAACTGTTGCTTCTCAGATAAGATGGTCTGGTATCCCCCTTCCCCATCTCTTTAAGAGTTTTCCACATTTTGTTATGATTCACACAGTCAAAGGCTTTAGTCGATGGAATAGAGGTAGATGTTTTTCTGGAATTCCCTTGCTTTCTCTATGATCCAATGAATGTTGGCAATTTGATCTCTGGTTCCTCTGCCTTTTCTACACCCAGCTTGAACATCTGGAAGTTCTTGGTTCACAAAATGCTGAAGCCTAGCTTGGAGGATTTTGTGTATAACCTTACTAGCATGAGATGAAAATGAGTGCGATCGTCCAGTGCTCTGAACATTCTTTAGTACTACGCTTCTTGGGAATTAGGATGAGGATTGACCTTTTCCAGTCTGTGGCCACTGCTGGGTTTTCCAAATTTGCTGAGATATTGAGTGCAACACTTTAATAACAACATCTTTTAGGATTTTAAATAACTGCTGGAATTCCATCACCTTCACTAGTATTTTATTGGCAATAGAGCTTTCTAAGGTTCAGTTGACTTCACACTCCAAAATGTCTGGCTCTGAGTGAGAGACTGCACCATCGTGGTTATCAAGGTCATTAAGATCTTTTTTGTACAGTTCTTCTGTGTGTTTTTTCTTCTTGATCTCGTCAGCTTCTATTAGGTCTTTACTGTTTCTGTCTTTTACTGTGCCCATCTTTGAATGAAATGTTCCTTTGATAACTCCAGTTTTCTTGAAGAGATCTTCAAGAAGTCTAGAGATTTCTTGAAGAGATCTCTAGTTACCCTTCCTGTTGTTTTCCTCTATTTCTTTGTTCATTGAAGAAGGCCTCTTTGCTATTGTCTGGAACTGTGGATTTCGTTTGGTATACCTTTCCCTTTCTCCCTTGCTTTTTGCTTTTCTTCTTTCCTCGGCTATTTGTAAAGCCTCCTCAGACAACCATTTTGCCTTCTTGCATTTCTTTTCCTTGGGGATGGTTTTGTTTGCTGTCTCCTGAACAATATTACAGACCTCTGCCCGTAGTTCTTCAGGTACTCTGTTTACTAGATCTAATCCATTGAATCTGTTTGTCACCTCCATTGTATATTCATAGCGGATTTGATCAATTACATAATTTGCAGCACCCATGTTCATTTTCAGTGGAAAATGAAAACATGATGTCCTTATTTAGAAATTATTAAGAAGATGAGGATGTTGAAAATACACCACTGAACCAAACACAAGACCGTTTTGAGTGTAGAAATCGTGCATAGGTCACACATTCATGAAACTGGGCCTATGCCTACAAGTTCACCAAATCTTTCCAACCAAGATGAGGTTGCTAACTCAACTTCGTGTTCCAGGATGGAATGGTCAAGTAATAGCTAATTACATTTCCTAATGCAATGAGTTTTCTTTTGATTACCAGTTCACTGTCAGGAAAATAATAGCATAAATGTAAGGTATGGTTGATGAGTGTCTACTCCTCTTCAACCGTGTGGTTAACTTTTTAGTGGTCTTTCTGCCCCTTGAAACAAGAGTTCAGTGGGCTTCCCAAAATGCCAGTGGTGGGGCCCTCTTTCCATTCTCTCATCTGACTATCTTGATTGTTACCAACTGCAGGGTAACTAAACTGTTCAACCACAAGAGAATGACTCATGGGAGCTGGAGAGGGGAAAGTGCACTTTTGGAATCTGCAGTCCTTAAAACACCAGCTGCTCGGTTTTGGATTGCAAGTTATTTGGCTATGAAATTCAGAGAAGACGTTTTCATTTTTGGAAATCTGAATTTTACAGACTTCTAGAGGAAAACAAGTCATGCAGTCTGTTTTTTTCTTAATTTTACCACAATTAAAAAAAAATACCAAACACATGTTTTCCCCATATCTTCACCCCCTAACAACCTAGAAAATCTCTTTCGAAGGACGTTGTATCACACTGCAGGAAGGGAAAGAATCTAGCTGAATGGGCTTGTCACCATAGAACATTCTCATTCGGGACTTCTAGGAAGGAAAGAGGTGGAAAATGAGCAAGATTAGCACTAGGCTTAGGTTTCCGAAGCACCCCCCGCCCCCCCAAAAAAATCAGAATCCATCATCATATATTAGAAATATCCTGTGCCAATTACTCTTCTGTTGTTCTGTATATCTGGAGAAGCTGGTCAAAGGCATCATATTTGGGCTCTCAGGGAAGCATGGAGGCATAATGATGGTTGGAGGGACCCCATCCACAAAGCATTCTCTCTGTGCATCTCCCTTCATGGATATAATGGCACCCCCTTTACTATCATGAGTTTTTCACTAAGGGAGCTGCCACTTAGCCTAGGGGCCATGTGCTCTCACTTCCCTCGAGTGGCTTCCTTTTCCTTATCACTCTGTAAGTCCACACCTGGACTCAATAATCCATCCCACCTTTCTACTCTTGTATGTTACTTGCACCACAGATTTTCCACTTGTGTTTTGTTTTAAATATTTGATATGATTATCCCTGGTCTATGCAACTGGGCTGGGAGATTCTTGAGGGCAAATGCCATGCATTTATTTTATTATTGCCTTCCCCACTGTACATAGCATTTTGCCGGTTACTCAGAAGACACTGTGCAGGAATGTGTTATTGATAGAATTACTGATTTTCCTACCCTGACCCACAATCTTAAAACTAGGCAATACATAATTTTCACAGGTGATTTTAAGAAAACCAACTGGAATCATCTAGTTAAAAAAAAATTCTTTTCATGTCAGGTCATAGATTCTAAACCCAGACTAACTTCTGTCGCCTCTTTAAGCTAATGATATGTTGCTTAACCTTCACAAATTAGTGGAATTGTGAGCTAATGAGAATTGATACTGTTGATTGCCTTTGAAATATTTATTTTTGTCACTTTCATTTCAGACACTTCTCCCTTGTAAGTTTGACATGAATGATGCAGAATTCACTTTCCCCATCTAATGCTTTCCTCAATATACAACTCTACCTTGTGGGGTCTGTTAATAAGGAAATAATTAAATGTAAACATGAGTCACAGGCTCTTCCTTTTCTGGAATGAGATACATATAAAACAAGGAAATATTGGGGGAACAGGTGGAAGGAAGATCCACTTCTCCCTTCAGTAGGATGATATAGCTAAAAATTCCATGACTAATCCATCACCAAAAGATTCCAAAAATATACACCACCAGAGCGAGAAAAGTCCTCCCACCTTCTGATGGGAAGCTCATTGGTTGTCCAGTGACTGAAGGTGTCTGGATAGACCGTAGTAAGTCCCAGAAGAGAAACCCATAGCCAGAAGGGAGGATCGTGGCTTCCTGTAGTGGTTACGGCTAGACACCAAAGAATCCAGACCTTTAGAGCTAACTTAGAGACCATCTGGTCCAACTGATTATGTCTGAATATTCTTACTAAAACAAGTTTGCAGTGTTGAGCATTGCCAAAAGAGTCAATTCATCTACAGGAAAATATGAAACATATTGCAGTGTAAGTGCACACTAGTGTTTTACCCAAAAACGAATAAAAAAGAAAAAGATGGGTTTCATTTTTCCATAATTTATGTGATTTGCAATTAAAGGAAAATTTCCAACTAGTAATATGTTGTCTCCCTTCCAATGTCAGTATGCCCAAAGCCTCATGACATATTGCAGCTTTTCCCAAATATCTGTGTATCTTAAGAACACTGTGTCAAGAGGCCTGATCCAAAGACTTGATTTATGTTGCTGCCTGACAGATGATGTCTGCAAGGCATGCCGTCTAAATGGACTGCACTCCAGCAGTTACCTTAATCATCAATTCTCAGAGAATTAATGACTACCATTCATCCCAATAATAGAAATCAAGGTCAGGGCCTCTTCCATGCTTTGTAATCTCATTAACTATGCACAGAAAGTACTTAGGTCACAAGCTCTGTAGAGCTCATAACTGAGTGAGTGGAGCTGCATCTTGTTTCCAGAGGGAGCCTCCTCTGAGCATACCCCTTGTTGTACAGGAGCAGTTGATGTCCTTATGTATGGAGTGGAAATGCCAGTAAAGGGAAGTGAGGCTATCTGCACCTGCCAAGAGTTTCAGATACTGGTTTTATGACAGTAAATGCCAATAGCACACTATTTGAATAAAGCCATTCCAGGCACTTCAGTGATGGGGCATCCATTTCTGCATTGTATACTCATTCAGATATTATGTAAGCCACTCCATCATTCCAGGACATTGTCGTAGAATTTAGTTTTCATTCTTTTATCTTGGTTTTTAGTTTTTATGCTACCTGCCCTAATAAAATGAAAATGAGCTTAAAAGAATTATCACCATACACATATTTAGAATGAAACTTTCATCTTAAAATCTCAAGCATGGTTTCCTAAGCTAAGTTTCACCAGGCAGTCCTTCACTTCTCATAATTCAAATTGCTTTCAGCCCCTTGTGGCTCAGCTAATAAAGAATCCACCCACAAGGCAGGAGACCTGGATTCGATCCCTGGGTTGGGAAGATTCCCTGGAGAAGGGAAAGGCTACCTACTCCAGTATTCTGGCCTGGAGAATTCCATGGACTGTATAGTCCATGGGGTTGCAAAAGTCGGACATGACTGAGCAACTTTCACTTTCACTTTGTCACATATTTCAAAAAGGGAGTAACCCCAAGTTTCCAAGTCATAGGCTTTGACATTTTTTATTGTTGTTTTCTCAACAGTTAAATAAGCATGATTATTAAAATTTTACAGCTGTTTCACATTGAAGCTGTAAAGAGTTAAAATAAGTGCCTAATACAGTGCCTGGAAATTAATAAATAGTAGCATAGTGTGCCTGTGTGTGTGTATGTGAAATCTTGTTTTGAAACATTTGGAGTTTTATGCCCAGTAAATTCTAAATGATGCACAGTAATGGTGGGGAGCAGAGGCATGAATAATTCAAAACAGCGAATCACCTAAATATCATTTGTATGTGTTTTGAAATGTATTTTTTAATTTCATTTCAAATGTGACTGTTTCTAATACCCAGAGAAGTTGCCTCAAAGGAATGACACTGCAATGTGAAGTCCTTGCTAAATGGGATCTGAAGAGCTGTCCAATTTTCCTGTTTTCTCCTCTCCCTGGTGCCCTCTTCTCCCCTTCCTTTCTCCTCCTTCCTTGCCTTTCAAAAGAGCTGCCTCAAAGAAACCGCTTCAAGCAAACCTCCTGCCTTTCACCCTCCTCTGGATCAGGGCCAGTGGTGAAACATTTACGACTCTATCCTTAGGGCAGCCTGCCCTCGCCAAATGAAAGCACCAGGCGCTCAGGGGGCACTCGAGTGGCGGGAGGAGTTGGTGAAGGTGAGAGAGGCAGTGTTGGGCTGTGTTAAGGACCCAGGCTGTGGCATCTGACAGTCTGGAATTCTAAACCCCGGTTAGCCTATGTGACTTTGGGCAGACCGCAGACTGTTTAATGCTCAGTTTCCTACGCTGTAAACATGCAATGATAACACTGTCAGGTAGCTCATAATTTATTGAAGATGAAGTTATATTTATTTTAACGTAGTTGTAAGTGTGTGTATGTGTGTGTGAGTGGTTCAGTGCGGATAATGCATCATATACAGAAGAGATCGATATTATGCTCATTTTCCTTTGGATAATTAACTCTCACTTGTAAGTTAGTGTTTTCCTATAGAGATTGTTGCAACACCTTTTTTGTGAAACCTCGGAAAAGGGAACAGGACTCTTGACCTCAGCTGGTGTCTCTATTTTCCATGAAACATACCTCTCTTTCCCAAATGAAGCTGTTTTCCCCTGATACTGCTCTGTAATAAGAAGTATTCCTTCTGTTTTAGCTGTGTTACAGGTTTGCCCCATGCAGACAGAATTTCAGCTGGTGCCAATACCCAAGCACATACATATCAATAGTGATGTCACTTTAAAATAACAGTAATAGAAAGAATGAATGAAGAGTTGATACTTACAGAGCAATTCTTAATGCCAAGGACTGTTTTAGTCTTTTTATGTATGATAACTCATTTAATTCTCAGAACCATCCTGTGAGTTCAACTATATTATTATCCTAATTTTACTTTTGAAATACAGAAAGTCAGAGAGGTCAGATAGTTGTTTAAAGGTCAGGACAGATAACAATATTACATAGTATGACCAGGGAGATCTTATCATTTATTGACTGATCCAGGATACTCTTGACCATGAAAGGATGCAAAAACAGGAATGAAAGTTCACTCTATTTATGATTGAAGGCCAGACACCTGGCAATACCCATATCATGCTACACAATTAGTAAATGAATGAGTTTTTATTACATTTCTGCTTGAGCACTATATTGTCCTAAGATTCTCAGATGATCATCAGTATGCTGTAAGTAAGTTGTTCTTAATTAAAGCCATCCATGCTTATGGTAAATAAAAATGTGTTTGAGCTTCCAACATGATGAGTTTCACTTCAGAGACACAGGCTCGGCCAATATTTTCATATGCTACCTATAACCTTTCACAACAGAAATATGATCAAGGTACTGGTCCATTAACTCTGATTGTCCTTCCTTACCATGGTCATTAGTTGATGTTCTGCCTTTCGCTGTATCTCAGACACAAGATTGAGAGTTTAAGGAACAGATATCCCTGGGGCATAATGAATGGTGAAGTGTGTCTTTGCCTCTTTATGCAGATGAAATCAATTCCTGATTTCCACAGGGAGTGCAACAAGTCCTTGACAGGCAGTTTCCCCGCTGGGCTCCTGTCTTGAAGGGGAAAAGGAAAAGAAACAGGTTTCTATATGGTCAGCATCTTGAGGGCATGCATAAAGACATCATGCACTACTGATATCTGACCCCAAAAATAGTTAACCTCTAGGAACTCAGACATTGACATTGAACACAAGTCAACCTGTTAGAAAATCTATATCCCCACAAACCTGGCTCTCCCCATGCATATAAATAAATGATGACAAAATGAATTGTCATTGTTTTAAAGAGACATATACCATATTCCATTAATTGTAATACACATTTTTCATATTTTAACATTTCAAAAATTAGAGAACATGCTATGTCAAATGGAGTTACCGTTTCAATGCTAGAGGGTTTTTTTTTTTTTCTATTTTTCTGTGGTTCATAAAAGACAGGTGTATCTTACTGGAATTTTAAATTTGATGAACTACATTATATACCAGATGTTAACAAGATTTTAGCACCACTTGCACTGAATCAGAAAGAATAAGTAATAGTTGAAAGCTGCATCAGCCTTTAACCTTAATAGTTGGGTAGGAAGTTGGTCATAACTTCTTCATCAGCTGGATAATTCCCATATAAGTATTTCTTCCCTTTCCTGTGTTCTCCTCTTAGTAAAATAGAAGAGGGTAGATATAAGTTCTCTGCATAGAAGTTAAATAAGCAAGGTAACAGTATACAGCCTTCACGTACTCCTTTTCCTATTTGGAACCAGTCTATTCCATGTCCAGTTCTAACTGTTGCTTCCTGACCTGCATATAGGTTTCTCAAGAGGCAGATCAGGTGGTCTGGTATTCCCATCTCTTTCAAAATTTTCCACAGTTTCTTGTGATCCACAGAGTCAAAGGCTTTGGCATAGTCAATAAAGCAGAAATAGATGTTTTTCTGGAACTCTCTTGCTTTTTCCATGATCCTGTGGATATTGGCAATTTGATCTCTGGTTCCTCTGCCTTTTCAAAAACCAGCTTGAACATCTGGAAGTTCACAGTTCACGTATTGCTGAAGCCTGGTTTGGAGAATTTTGAGCATTACTTTACTAGCATATGAGATGAGTGCAATTGTGTGGTAGTTTGAGCATTCTTTGGCATTGCCTTTCTTTGGGATTGGAATGAAAACTGACCTTTTCCAGTCCTATGGCCACTGCTGAGTTTTCCAAATTCAAGGAGATCCAACCAGTCCATCCTAAAGATCAGCCGTGGGTGTTCATTGGAAGGACTGATGCTGAAGCTGAAACTCCAATACTTTGGCCACCTGATGTGAAGAGTTGACTCATTGGAAAAGACTCTGATGCTGGGAGGGATTGGGGGCAGGAGGAGAAGGGGACAACAGAGGATAAGATGGCTGGATGGCATCACCGACTCAATGGACATGAGTTTGAGTGAACTCCGGGAGTTGGTGATGGACAGGGAGGCCTGGCATGCTGCGATTCATGGGGTCACAAGGAGTCAGACATGACTGAGCAACTGAACTGAACTGAGATATATGTTCCCAGGTTTATTATGTTTTTCTAAACTGTATTTTTGTCTCTAGAGTATGAGCTCTTTGGGTACTGTATTCTACATCCTTGGTTCTAAATTTTTTGTACGTATTGGAATTTCTTGAGGAGCTTCTTAAAAATCCATTATCCTCCCCTTCTTCCTAAACATTCTGATTCACAAGGTCTAGGATGAGACTCAAAGAGCTTTATTTTTAATCCTAGGGTGATTATAATTTGCCTCAAAGTTTGAGAACCTCTGGTGCATGTGTTTGGAATTGGCCCGTCACTGAATTTAGCCTTGACTGTAGAAACTCTGCTAAGTGCTAAGTCACTTCAGTCGTGTCTGACTCTGTGCGACCCCATAGACGGAAGCCCACCAGGCTCCCCTGTCCCTGGGACTCTCCAGGCAAGAACACTGGAGTGGGTTGCCATTTCCTTCTCCAATGCTTGAAAGTGAAAAGTGAAAGGGAAGTTGCTCAGTCGTTTCCGACTCTTAGCTACCTCATGGTCTCAGCTATATGCACAGGGATGCATTTGATAGAAAAGACTGTAGTCTCGAGAGACTGACAAAAGGCAGAATTCTGATGTCCTGTTGTTTCCTATGCTGCAGGCACTCAAAGGTAGAACTTGTACTGGTAATGGCCCTGATACCTGTTTCTGTTTGGGATGTTTTTGTAGCTGTGCCACATAAAATTGGACGCATCATTGATGGGAGTCCCGCAGATCGCTGTGCAAAGCTAAAAGTGGGAGACCGGATCTTAGCGGTGAACGGCCAGTCTATCATCAACATGCCTCATGCAGACATCGTGAAGCTCATCAAGGATGCGGGTCTTAGCGTCACCCTTCGCATCATCCCTCAGGAGGGTGAGTGCCTGAGCTGGGGTCCCGGAGCTCACCTAGCTGCAGTCAGGGGTATCAGAATGTCCAAAGTTGCTATCCAATATTGAAAAAGTAACACTCTGAGGCAACCCATAACCTATTTACTCATTACTTGATTCCAAGATAAGCTATATGGTGTTACAGATAACTAGTGTGAATCCCAAGGCACCGGGTTATTCACTCAATTCCCTTTGGTCCCTGGAGTACTGTTTTTATGGTTATATTAAGCCAGAACCCATTCAACAGAGATGATAGAGTTACAAATCTGCAGGAAAAAAAAAATATATATATATATATATCCATGTTAACACTTAAGCTCTGGAGGATTCTTCAAAGTCAGATTGATTTTGAAAAGCTTGAGGAAGTTTTGTGGTATAAAGAGAGCTCATTTAGAAAATGTTGCATCTGATAAGAATTTTAAATTCCCACCTAGCCTTTTAAATTTCTCTGTACAAGGACTCCCCCCTGAGGCTTGAGGAGTCATAAGCATCACAACCTACAGCCATGCCGTAAAGAGCAACGAAATTCTGAGCATCAATTCACCATCAGTTCACTATTTCCAGACACAGTGGGTTCATGACTAGTTTGAGGCTGCTGACTCAGTACTGATACTTGAGGATTCAGTCTTCGGAGCTCACTGGTGATTGGACCACAGTGTCCCACATGGAGAGGGATGCGCTCAGCCGCCTTGGACCCCTCTGGTTTCCTCCGTCTCCTGATTTCATCTGGGACTATCTAACAAGCAGGCATCAAGTAGCCACCTGACTTTAAATAATGAAACAGCTGTCCTCAGCAGAGGTGATCTCGTCCCACCAGGGGGCATTTGGAGATGCCTGGAGACCTTATTGGTTGTCATGTCTGGGGTGGGGATGCTACTGCTCTCCAGTGGGGAAAGGACAAGAATGCTTCTCCGTACTCATCCTACAGAGCACACGACAGCCCACCACAGCCTGGAATCATCTGGCTCCAAGTATCCACGGTGCCAAGGCTGATACAGGTGGAAAACAAATTTTTAAATGTAGGGTGGGAGCAAAGAAAAAGGAAAGTGGTTTATAAAGGAACACTAATATATCACTTTTTTATCACCCAGGGAAAAAAATAACCATTTTAACCTGTTATATGCAGACAACATTATGTATAAAATATTCAGTAGAAGTTAACTTCAAGCAAAATTGGTTGCAAAAACCTGATTTGGTTTTCCCTTTTCCTGTATGAAATATGTCTCTCCTGCTCTTAGTCCAACATAGAGAAATACTTTCAGATAAAAATTTGATGCTATAACAAGAAAGACCAAGAAGCAGTTTTAACAAAGAACAACTTATTAACTTTCCTGTGTCAAATGCTCTTTCTGGAGAACCATGGAGTACAGAGAGGGTTATTAGGAAATAAGACTAACAAGGAACTGAAAAACGGATTGTGAAAAGCGTTTTGTTTTCTTGTGGTTAATTCCTTAGGGATTAGGATACTGGTAGGACTTCTCATTACAACCAAAATGTAATGGCTAAAACGCTTTGCTTCAGCAAGTAATGATAGAACAAGTAGAATATGTTTTAGAGTCCTTTGAATTATTTTTCGTAGTTTTAATACTTTTTATTGTAATCTTTTCTTCTGACAAAAGATGAGAGATTCTTGTTCATAACCTTGTTCAGCAGCCTTATCATTTATGAAAGAATACTAATTATAGGAGGGTATTAGAACTTGCTAAGTTTAAGCTGTTATCTTAAAGCCTAACAGAAACTAGAAGAACCATAGCCTTGAGTCATGTGAGCAGGCAGAGGAACCATCTCTGGCCACCTCTTGCCCTTTATCACATGCCAACCTGACTTCATTTGCCTCTTTGGTTTCCCACTGCAGAACTCAACAGCCCCGCTTCAGCACCCAGCTCAGAGAAGCAGAGCCCCCTGGCCCAGCAGCACAGCCCCCTGGCCCAACAGAGTCCTCTGGCCCAGCCCAGCCCGGCCACGCCCAACAGTCCCATCGCCCAGCCAGCTCCGCCTCAGCCTCTTCAGCCTCAAGGACATGAAAATAGGTAAAGTTTCCTCTGTTTTTTCTAATTCTGAATAGTGAGGGAAGTATAAGGAGAGAGTTTGGGACAGGACAGAACGCAGGCAGGAGAAAGATTTTCAAAAAGTAAAAATTACCACGTGCACCTTTGTGTGATTTAAAGATTGTGTATATGTTATAAACATAGTTTCGTTAGCAAATGTAGATGTTTGTCCTTCACAATAAGAGAAGCTTTCCTGAGTAAACAGTGCATGGTTGCAGATAAGTAAGGGGTTAACTAGCTGAAGAACACATTAAAGAGAGTAAGATAGACAGTATTCAGTAGCATACAGTAAGGCCCTTTGGCAAGAGGGAGCATGCAAGCATGAGAGAGGAAATAAGGCCAGTGTAGGGGGTGAGGAAGCGGGAACATAGGTTGGGGGGACCCACCCTAAAGGGTCCTGTAGACATGTTATAGATTCTGATCTTTATCTTAAGTGTAGCGAAGAAGTTTTTGCAGGGTTTTAAGCTTAGGACTGACATCCTTGGATTAGCTTTGCAAGACTATCTCTCAGTTGGCCCCTTAGAGAGCAGACTGGAGGCTGATCAAGATGAACATGGTTAGATGTGGCTACCAAGTCCACCAAGTCACTGATGGCCCAGAGAATAACGGTGGCATGGAGGAGGAAATGCTGAAGAATTTGTGAGCACGAATATAAGTTAGTCTTTTCACTGCATTTTACCTTATGTCCACCTACCCACAGTCTGATGAGATCCTTCCGTCTCACATCATGAACAAATGTGATCAGGTGCTGTGAACTTCCAGAATAAAAGGATGCCATAGAAAATCAATGCCGTCTTCCTATTGAGACTTGTGTGTAACAGGGAGCCTGAATTAGGTGGAGCCATTAAAGACAGAGATGAGGACATGCTCCCATGTTGTTTTCACCCTTTCAAAGGAGAAAAATAGAACAACCCATAGGAATATCTCTGAAAACAAAACCCTCACTGGTCCTTTCCATGATTCTAATGTTTTCTGAACATCTGCTACCCATCTCCTGCCTCCCCTGTTAGTGAAGATGAAGTGAGACCCAGTTTTTGAGTCCCAGAACTCTCTAGGTTTATCACTCAGAATGTTGCAAAGCAAATATTTTCCTTGTGCCACAAGTGTTCTTTCCATGAAGCCCAGTCCTATTCTGATTTCTCCCATTTCCTTTCTTAGAGAAGTAAATGTCTGTTGTCCTCTGCTGTTTATGGTTTTAATATAGTCCAGAGAAGAACAAAGACTAAGCCCCAAAAAGTAAATGATACAGAGGCAAGAATCTGAGAGTCCATAAGAGGATTGTGTCCTGGGTGCCTCGGTAATAAGTCCCCGATGTGCTTGCTTTCACCGTGCATGCTTTGGACAGATCACACTGACTTTCCCCAGGATTCATTTTAGACTTGGGAGGAGGGATCCAAGTGCTCCTGCAGTTTCTGAGCCAGCTTCAGACGCCGCTGCTTCTTGGCTCTGCCTCTGTCAATTAGCTTCCCAGACACAATTCCATCTTCCCTTTGTGGATTGGACTTGCTGGAATCAGGCTCTTGCTTCTGGCCTGGGGGTGGGTAATCTCATCGCTGGAGTGTAATAGTTCAGTGGGGAGAATGGCACTGGGGAGAGGCCACTACCCTGTTCCCATCAGCTACTAGTTTCAACAGGGACTCAGCCCCTGTGACAGAAACAGCGGCCTTTGGATGTTTTGTCTGTTTGTTTTTTGTCTGACTTCAGGATAAAATATTTCCTAACTCTGGAATTAACAGATTGATCCAATTTGTTTTATAGATTACTAACAGATATACCCAGGATTCTTAGCTGTTTTTGCTTCAGTAATAGTAAATGTCTCGAATGTGCCCATTCCAATTCTAGGGCCCTTTTCCTGAGACTCACGTTTCCTGGCTTAACTTTTTGATTGCTAGTAGGCAGATCTTTTTCCAAATGAATGAAATAATTCTAAAATCTTACAGAACCGTTTTTCTAGAACCATTTTTCTAGCTTCATTTCAAGATGTTCATGGTGTCAGAGAGAAACTCTGCCTTTTTCTAGATCAGGCTACAGATGTCTGCAAGGCAACTTGTATGCCAAGCACAGTATGAATTTCCTATTAGTTCGTTTGTACAAGTGCCCACCTACATGTCAAATTGAGCCAGTTTCCATGTTAAAGTGAGATAAAATAAAAGGACAATCTGCTTGCAAATTTTCTTATATGAGTTAGAAGAAGTGAATATTTTACCCTATCTTATTTACTCTTGAATTGGCTTTCTCCTGACATGCTGCACACCTCTATTCACTTCTCTCTTAACATCTTTTGGTGTGTGCTCAGGAAACAAAATAATTTTGATATGAACATAAGAAAAACATTGTTCAAGGAGAAGCATTTTTTGCAAACAACAAAGAGCCCTTGTGTAATATATTCAAAAACTAAGTATAAATAGCAGAGTTCACCTTCCCAGCAAAAGCAATCATTATTTACATGTCTTAAATATCAAGGTCAGTGGAAAGCATTAGAAATTGACTTCTTTCAGAGACTTTGTAAACTCGATGCTGAAGGCTGGAAGCAATTCTTGAAAGGCCCACATGAGGCAAAATCCCACCATAATATCCCCTGCTACAAGAGCAGCATTTTTTGATTCTGGAACTTATACCATAAACTTCTCCTAGAATTTACCATTAGCAGTCTGGTTTTATCAACTCTAAAGTCTCTTTAATAATGTAATTACTAGCTACAAAGAGTTACACTAGTATACAACCTACAAAGGTTATCCTTTCACAAGTAAGGGAACTATCATCAGTAAGAGAAATATCAATAACCTCAGATATACAGATGACACCACCCTTATGGCAGAAAGTGAAGAAGAACTAAAGAACCTCTTGATGAAAGTGAAAGAGGAGAGTGAAAAAGTTGACTTAAACACAACATTCAGAAAGCTAAGATCATGGCATCTGGTCCCACCACTTCATGGCAAATAGATGGGGAAACAATGGAAACAGTGACAGACTTTTTTGTGTGTGTGCTCCAAAATCACTGCAGATGGTGACTGCAGCCATGAAATTAAAAGACACTTGCTCCTTGGAAGAAAAGCTATGACCAGCCTAGACAGCAAATTAAAAAGCAGAGACATTACTTACCAATGAAGGTCCATCTGGTCAAAGCTATGGTTTTTCCAGTGGTCATGTATGGATGTGAGAGTTGGACTATAAAGAAAGCTGAGCTCTGAAGAACTGATGCTTTTGAACTATGGTGTTGGAGAAGACTCTTGAGAGTCCCTTGGACTGCAAGGAGATCCAACCAGTCAATCCTAAAAGGAAATCAGTCCTGAATATTCATTGGAAGGAATGCTGCTAAAGCTGAAACTCCAATACTTCAGCCACCTGATGTGAAGAACTGACTCATTGGAAAAGACCCTGATGCTGGGAAAGATTGAAGGCAGGAGAAGAAGGTGATGACAGAGGATAAGATGGTTGAATGGCATCACCGACTCGATAAACATGAGTTTGAGTAAGCTCCAGGAGCTGGTGATGGACAGGGAAGCCTGGCGTGCTGCAGTCCATGGTGTCGCAAAGACTCAGACATGACTAAGTGACTGAACTGAACTGAAGTAAGGGAACTCTTAAGAGACTTTGAAAAGTAATAATAATAATCCTGAATTTTCCTTAAAATAAACTGTTTCACAAATTCAGAGTAACAACTTTTGCCCTAACTAGTATGTCATTCACTTAAAAGTTAGCAATACTCATAAAAATGTGTGTATTTTTCTTATTAGAGAATTCTTCAGTGTGTTGTTCAATGTAAAATCCTGACACATAGCACTGTCAAATGAAATTTGAATGCTGAGAGGCAGGCTTGGATGGCAGCTTGTTACAAGTTCTAACTGTCCCTATTTCTAGGCTCTGGGGAGACTCTTAACATTTCACCCTCTTTTGCTGTACTTCATGACACATCTGGTTGAAAAGGAAGCTCGTAATGGATATTTCATACCAGCACCACAGAGATAATGAAAATAAAGTGACTGTGCTATAGCTTAAAACAATGTGACATCTAAACCACCAAGCAAACGATTTCTAGAAAGGAACCGACACCCGCCAACGAATGTCACCGTCTAATTCCTTTTGTTTAATTCATGCATTTGCATAGTTGAGTGTCTTTTTCAAAGCGTCTTTTAAATAATTATGTTCTCAGCATGCACACTCTCAGTAGGTGAGTGGACAGCTTGCTGAAGTATAAAGCAGAGCCTGAATTATGCATCTTGCAAAAGGAAAGTGTCACTTCTGTTAGTTAAGCAACTAATGGGAACTACTTAACCCTTTATTAAAATAACTGCATCGCTAACCCCCTCAGTTCAGTTCAGTTCAGTCGCTCAGTCATGTCCGACTCTCTGCGACCCCAGGAATCGCAGCACACCAGGCCTCCCTGTCCATCACCAACTCCCGGAGTTCACTCAGACTCACGTCCATCAAGTTGGTGATGCCATCCAGCCATCTCATCCTCTGTTGTCCCCTTTTCCTCCTGCCCCCAATCCCTCCCAGCATCAGAGTCTTTTCCAATGAGTCAACTCTTCACATGAGGTGGCCAAAGTACTGGAGTTTCAGCTTGAGCATCATTCCTTCCAAAGAAATCCCAGGGCTGATCTCCTTCAGAATGGACTGGTTGGATCTCCTTGCAGTCCAAGGGACTCAAGAGTCTTCTCCAACGCCACAGTTCAAAAGCATCAATTCTTAGGTGCTCAGCTTTCTTCACAGTCCAACTCTCGCATCCATACATGACCACTGGAAAAACCATAGCCTTGACTAGACGGACCTTTGTTGGCAAAATAATGTATCTGCTTTTCAATATGCTATCTAGGTTGGTCATAATTTTTCTTCCAAGGAGTAAGCATCTTTTAATTTCATGGCTGCAGTCACCGTCTGTAGTGATTTTGGAGCCCAGAAAAATAAAGTCTGACACTGTTTCCACTGTTTCCCCATCTATTTCCCATGAAGTGATGGGACCAGATGCCATGATCTTTGTTTTCTGAATGTTGAGCTTTAAGCCAACTTTTTCACTCTCCACTTTCACTTTCATCAAGAGGCTTTTGAGTTCCTCTTCACTTTCTGCCATAAGGGTGGTGTCATCTGCATATCTGAGGTTATTGATATTTCTTCCGGCAATCTTGATTCCAGCGTGTGCTTCTTCCAGCCCAGCATTTCTCATGATGTACTCTGCATAGAAGTTAAATAAACAGGGTGACAATATACAGCCTTGATGTACTCCTTTTCCTATTTGGAACCAGTCTGTTGTTCCATGTCCAGTTCTAACGGTTGCTTCCTGACCTGCATATAGGTTTCTCAAGAGGCAGGTCAGGTGCTCTGGTATTCCCATCTCTTTCAGAATTTTCCACAGTTTGTGGTGATCCACACAGTCAAAGGCTTTGGCATAGTCAATAAAGCAGAAATAGATGTTTTTCTGGAACTCTCTTGCTTTTTCGATGATCCAGCGGATGTTGGCAATTTGATCTCTGGTTCCTCTGCCTTTTCTAAAACCAGCTTGAACATCTGGAAGTTCACAGTTCACATATTGCTGAAGCCTGGTTTGGAGAATTTTGAGCATTACTTTACTAGCGTCCAAGCCCCAGATAAAAACACATCTATTGCCATTTACTGTCAGTGTGTCCTCAGCAAATCTTAGATTACACTAATGGCAGTTGTTCGGGTGAGTCATTCTTTAACATGTTTAATACTCATCAGACCATAAGTCAGTAAAAAACAAACAAAACCAGAACTCATCTAGTCTTAGATGGTGAGAGGTAAAAATTCTGCTGGTTTTGAACCCCTTTTCCTGAGACATTTGAGTTTTTCCTTGTTGCTAAACATTTTCTCAAATCCTCCATATTAACTCTAGATAAATTTATTATTATACAGAATGTATTTTTTAATTGACCTATATCTCTAAGTAGCTCATTATGTAGAACACTGTTCTGGCAATTGGCATTGAACAATAGAGTTCAGTAGCCTCTACACATGGTAATAATTTTTTTGCTTTATCTTATTAATGATCCCATACTGAGCTCCTAAGAATTGATGCTTTTGAACTGTGGTGTTGGAGAAGACTCTTGAGAGTCCCTTGGACTGCAAGGAGATCCAACCAGTCCATTCTGAAGGAGATCAGCCCTGGGATTTCTTTGGAAGGAATGATGCTAAAGCTGAAACTCCAGTACTTTGGCCACCTCATGCGAAGAGTTGACTCATTGGAAAAGACTCTGATGCTGGGAGGGATTGGGGGCAGGAGGAGAAGGGGACAACTGAGGATGAAGTGGCTGGATGGCATCACTGACTCGATGGACGTGAGTTTGAGTGAACTCTGGGAGTTGGTGATGCACAGGGAGGCCTGGTGTGCTGCAATTCCTGGGGTCGCAGAGAATCGGACACGACTGAGCGACTGAACTGACTGACTGAATGGTAGGCATTGACTGCTTCAGCCCTTTTGGAACCTGGAAACTCCTCATTTTAGAGCAAGTTGGATCTACAAAACAGAACTTAAAAACTAGTTTTGGCCTCTTTTGCAAAGAGTTGGACATCACTGAGCGACTGAACTG
Organism: Bos taurus; assembly: GCF_002263795.3. Classification (NCBI taxonomy): domain Eukaryota; kingdom Metazoa; phylum Chordata; class Mammalia; order Artiodactyla; family Bovidae; genus Bos; species Bos taurus. The sequence goes on from NC_037331.1 coordinate 43,126,157, forward strand.
AACTGAACAGTGACTTTCTGCCTGATTTGTAGTTAGTGATTATACTTTACTTTCACTCCCTTAACCTCTGTAAGATACTCAAATTCTGCAAGCTAACAGGTTAAACTAACCTTTAATTAGATATTTGTAGGGCTTCACTGGTGTCTCAAATGGTAAATAATCCACTGCAGTGCAGGAGACCTGGGTTCAGTCCCTAAGTTGGGAAGATCCCCTGGAAGAGGGCATGGCGATCCTCTCCAGTATTCTTGCCTGGAGAATCCCCGTGGACAGAGGAGCCTGGTGGTCTACAATGGGGTCACAAAGAGTCAGACATGACTAAGAGACTAAGCACACAGCACAGGGTATTTATAGATCACTTAAATTGTCTTTTCATGAAGTAATGAATGCTGTGTATGTGTGAGAAAGAGCGAGAGAAAAAGAGAAAAACTCAAAGAGTTTACTGATATTAAGACAATCTGCTGTTTGGGTATATATAGTTAAGTATGTGAGTTAAGCTGCAGTGGCACAGCTTTTAAACTATCAAGTCAAAGAAGGTGGTCCATAAAGTTCTGATTGACCATCACTTTTACTTTGATGTCTTAAGTGGCCAAGTGAAAAGTATATAATAGGGCATTTGTCAAAGATTTTCAAATAATGCTTATCATTTATTTAATCTTCTTGTAATCCTGCATATGCAAAAGAACCACCAATAGGTGTGGCTTGTACATTCTTGGAGGTCCTAAGATTATTCTAATCTCTTTAGAATCCTGAGATACCAAAGCAAGTTTCATTTTCCTTCATCTAGTTACAGGTCAGAAGTAAAAGCGAGGCAAGATGTGAAACCAGACATCCGACAGCCTCCATTCACGGACTACAGGCAGCCTCCACTGGACTACAGGCAACCCCCAGGAGGGGACTACCCGCAGCCCCCACCCTTGGACTACAGGCAGCCTCCGCTACTGGACTACAGGCAGCACTCCCCAGACACCAGGCAGTTCCCTCTGTCAGACTACAGGCAGCCCCAGGTACCTCAAAGACCCCACTGTGTTCATTTCATTTTTCTAATCGGCAGACCTGTACTTCTCACACACACACACAACTCAGGTACATTTATTTATGGTGCTCAGCAGCGGTGAATGAGAAAATTCAGAGAGATAATACCACTGAGGCCTATGTGCAGTAGTTACATGTTTTCCACATAAATGGATAAGAACTAAAGTCCACAAGCTACGCAGCAGTTATTTTAATGACCAAGGAAACTGTTCTGATCTGCTCAAACCTTTGGAATTTTGTCTTGAAGTCAGATTACTCCTCACGATATCTCGTCAGTTGCATCACAGTAACTATGAGAGAGGAGAACAGAGGGACTGACCGCAGAAGCTTCTCTGATATTAAACAATTGTTCATTCCATTTTCTCCCCAACCCCAAAGGATTTTGATTATTTCACTGTGGACATGGAGAAAGGAGCCAAAGGATTTGGATTCAGCATTCGTGGAGGAAGGGAGTACAAAATGGATTTGTATGTGCTGAGATTAGCAGAAGATGGGCCAGCAATAAGGAATGGAAGGATGAGGGTAAGAACGTTCTCTTTTTATAGAATTGCTTAATTCTGAAAGAAACACCTATTGTGGTATTCATGCAGTGCTAAAGCCCACTATTAAGCAAACTGACTTGGGGTACATGTTGCCTTCTTTCCATTTCACAGTCCAGTATTCTAAAGGTTTGGCTAAACAATGTTTAAGACTTATCTCTCATTTTCTTTCTTATGTCTTCTAGTTGACAACTCTCAGTATGATGGTTTATGTATATGTTTCTCTAAAGAGCAACTTAAAGAAAATGGACAAAGTAAACAAGTCCAAGAGATACCTTGAAATGCAAATGTGGCTCCATAATCTTTTGTGTGGTTTGAGGATTGAGTTTTCATCTGAGACTGAATCTTTTGAAATTTATTTTTAGCGTCATGCTTTTTTCTTCACATGGTTTTGTGTTTCTTTGGAAATAGTTCTTTTGAGTTGACTGACTTTGGGTTTGATATTGGGCAAAAAGAAGCAGGAGAACAGAGGATGAAGCTTCTTGGATAAATGTTGCCCTTAAAATGGTAGCAGCCAAAAATTTTCCAATTAGAGTGTAAGTTGAGGGTAGATTTTTAATATAATAGTTACTTTGAGGCATCTAGTTGATGCATAACTAACTCTTCACCTAGGGGTACAAAGCAACACTTGACAGAAATATAGAACATTAGTCAGTCTCTCTATAAAATGTCATCCAGGAAGCACACACTAAAGGTTAGTTATTATAAGTAAAATCTAGAATTATTCTCGTCCTCCCTCCTTGCCCTTTAAGTTAATACAGAAAAGCTGTGGTTCTTGAGTTCTAGAGCCTCAGATTCTTCTACTGTTTTACCACCCAATTGCTCTTGGCAATGGAATGAACCTGTTATTCCTGCCACCAGGTCTGCCGTTTCTGTAGTCTCATTTTCGAGTCAGTGAATCATCCACAGTGCAAAAGTAGAAAGTGCAAATGTGTCTATTTTTCTCCCTCCCTTCACAATCCTTTGACAACTGGGGAGTCTCCAGGGGATTTGAACCCAGGCAAGGCTAACTGCAGAGAATAACAGCCCCTGCCCTGATTTAGCCCCAAGCTCCTCTTAACATCCTCTGCAGGTGGTTTTAGGATTAGTCTCTACCTGATTTCTTGGCTCGCAGCTTCCCTGGGATGGGCAACAGAAGGCCACTTTCTTAACATGCTGCAAAGCCAACTCACAAATGGTTCAATAGAATGAAATTAATCTTTGTAGTACAGGTGAACACAGCACAGCGCAGAAACTGTGAGTTAAATGACCAGAGCTCCGTGAGAGAGGACAACCCCACCACCAGCCCACAAGTGGATTTTAGAGTCGGGGGCTCCAAAAGGTGGCCACAATTTATAACAAATGGTCTAGTTGACTTCTCAATATATTCAGTTCTCCCAAGGCACAGAAGCCTAAATATAGAAGCACTCTTGCGTAAAAATGAATATTCTTTCTTGTAGAATTTAAACCAGAGCAGTAGTTCTCTGCTGTGTGGTCCCTTGGCATCAGCTTCCCCTCGAGGGGACATGTTAGTTAGCAGCACAACATGGAGCCGCATGTCCTGAATGCGCGTCTCAGGGCCACTGAATCAGAAGCTCTAGGATTAAGGCCACCAGGCTGTGTTCGTGCGATCCATCTCCCGATGAATCCGGTACAAGGTGACGTTTGAGAACCACTGAGCTGGAGGGAAGCTGGGGTGACATAGGTGCGGCACAGTGAGGACGTGTGTGACCCAGGCTCTGTTCATTCCCCCTAGATCCTGTCCAGGGAGTTTTCCCGTCCACTGGTTTACCTCAGGTCTCTAAATCCATGTAAAAACAGATTTAGAATTCTGTAGACAGGTGCTCAATTTTATGAAAGCTGTTTTTCTTCTGGCAGGTGATAAAAATGAGTCTTCTACCCGGGTTTCAAAAAATGGTACTTTCACTCTTTGTCAACGATTATAAAAATCAGCAATATTTCCTCATTTTCGGTGTCATTTTTATATAGCAACGTATTCTTCCTGTGTACAAGCTGTCCAAAAGAAGTTATTATGGCCAGTTTTAGATATTATGGGTCTTTATTTTGGACTACTATATACATATATATTTCTAACATTTAATTCTCAAGGAAAACAAGTCACTTGAGAGTCACAGAAATTCTGGGGATCAGATTTTATTGGTTGATTTTATCTCTGATCTTTAAAATAAGGCTAGGACTTGTCAGGGATGACTTTTTTCTACTGTTATGGTTATACTTAATATTCAGACTTCTTTTTTTTTTTTTTTACTCATGGATTCTTATGGCACCAACAGAGAACTTGTCTAGGGTAACAAACTCCATGTCAGGGAAGAAAACTACTTCACCATATAAGTTCAGAAGTACTTATATTAGCTACTTTGAATGTGATAAATATTTTGTTATCTACAAAATTAAAGATCAGCAATTGTTCTTGATCATAGCACATAATTAATTCAGATTTTATTTTCATGTTTGATATCAAATTTTATCACTTAAAGCTAATCTTTTCTACCTTCATTAGTATTTACTAATTAGCAATAATGTTTATTTCACAGATATGTTTAAATTATTTCAGCAAGGAACAGGATAGATTAATATTTGCACAACTCAGTGGTTTGATTACTTTAAAATCATGCATAAACTGGATAACATATAGGTTACCAATATGGGAATTTAACAAACAAAAGTAATTAGGAATTCATTTTTCATCTTACTAGAACATCCCCCCTTTATACCATTGTTGCCCAGGTCTATATCTGTGTATATATGAATCTGGGCAACAGTGGTAAGATCTACATATTTATATATATATATATATATATATATATATATCTTAAAAATCTGTGCAGATGATCCTTATAAGGCAGCTGCTCATTCCATGGGTATTATGGCTTGGTTTAGAAAGTTCCAAGACCTCTGAGAAAAGTAGGTGAACTAGAGATGCAAGAGCTACATTAAAAATAAGTTCAAGATGAGAAGCTGCCGCTGCTGCTGCTAAGTCACTTCAGTCGTGTCCGACTCTGTGACCCCAGAGACGGCAGCCCACAGGCTCCCCCGTCCCTGGGATTCTCCAGGCAAGAACACTGGAATGGGTTGCCATTTCCTTCTCCAATGCATGAAAGTGAAAAGTGAAAGTGAAGTTGCTCAGTCGTGTCCGACTCCTAGCGACCCCATGGACTGCAGCCTACCAGGCTCCTCAGTCCATGGGACTCTCCAGGCAAGAGTACTGGAGTGGGGTGCCATTGCCTTCTCCCAAGACGAGAAGCTAGCACAGGTTTTTCCCAACCTTTAAACCAGTCAGGCACGTTTCTCCTTGTTAATTGTGATTTCTTCACCTTCATTCTTAATGCATTATTGACTAAACAAGCTCTTCATGATCAAGTAATTTTGGAACACAGTGTATAGCTGCCCCCACCTTTTTTGTGATCGGAAATAGAAGGGAAAATCAGGAAGTATCTGGTAATAGCGTGGTGTCTTAGATTTAACTCAGTACAGTAAAATTGCCCAACTCAGAATCACTACACAAGAGCTAGGTGATTCTGAAAAATCATTTCATGTAATAGTTAATGAGTTTCTGTGCCTGAGGATTAGGGCTGTAACACTACTTTTGAACACTGAGTTAATGCACAGGTGTTAGCCTCTGAACCTGAGACTTTTCTGGATGTTTTATGTTAGTCTTGCTTGTAGGACAGTGGTGGTTTGTGCCAGTTTAGTAGTACAGGACTTTGCTGAGATTACAGAGAAGCCAGGTAAAGTGAGAGTCAAAGAAGGTGGCTAGCACCAGTGTGAAAGCATCCCCCTTACACTGGGGAGTCTAATAAATGATGCCATAGATATGGATTTGTAAAGAATGTGCTTAGGCATCCGAGTGACCTCCTGGGCATCCAAGAGAAATGCCAAAAATCTTCCCTCCTCAGGGGTTCTCTCATGGATCTGGTGAGAGACAGGTAGGCATATCCCAAAAGTGGGTCCCAGGTGAAGTATTTCACTCTTGTCTTTCTGGGCATCTGCAGCAGGAACAGTTATCTTAGCAGAGATCTTTGGCAAATTAGACTGTCTGACTTTCAAATTGCTTAAGAAGTACTCGCAAAGAACATGATTTTTTCTTCTTCTTCTTCCTTGGAAAGTACTATACGCTTACTCAATTTTTTGGTTAAATAAACACTTTCTTTCCACTTGAAACAAGAGTCAGATCAGGCAAGCATCCTGATAGTACTTTTCCTAGTAAGGTCAATGGATTCCTTCAAAATATGAAAACGTACCAAAAGCAAACCACAATCAGAAAGTAGTGAGGAAAATAATGACTCTTTCTGAGGGTCAAATGTACAAGGCAAGTCTAGATACAGGGGAGAGGATAAGAAAATCTTTTTCAGAAGATCAATTTGATGCTTATTTTAAAAGATTCTAAAAACCCCTTTATCAGAAATGTATAAGTGTAACAATAAATGAATTTAAAGATTTACTAAAAATATAACTATTTTGATCCCTTCTAAACCCGCAGCCCTCTCTCAATCTCCAAAAAAAGCAAACATGATGGAAATGGCAACCCACTCCAGTATTCTTGCCCACAGAATCCCAGGGACAGAGGCTACAGTTCATGGGGTCACAAGAGTCGGGCACGACTTAGCAACTAAACCACCACCAACAACCATTTAACATCAATACCTATGAAACAGGAAGGATTATATCTATTAATACCATATAGAGTTGTTGGGAAAGTGTAAGCAGTTTTTCGGGAAGTAGAATTGATTTTTCTTATTAAGACAAAGAAGGGAGGTATTAATTTATGAGTGACTGACATTATTGAGAGACTTATACATGAGAACATGTCATGAAATGGAGCTTGAATAGCATAGTGCAATTAGAATAAACACTACGAAAAACAATGTGAAACATAATTTCATGAAATACTGACTTTATTTAAAAAATTAGCGAGTAGCAAGTTTTGACTTTAATTACTAGCTAATGTTTTAACACTATGTAATAAAAATTAAACACACAAAACAATCTGTAAATGTAGAAAATAAGGGGAATGGGAAATAGAAACATAATCATCTTGTCTGATTGCTCTTCCTTAGTCATTCAATAAGGGTGACATCAGAAGAGAAACACAAGTGACTTTCAGATTTCAAGGAAAAGTTTAAGAAAGGATTAGAACATATTAATAATCTGTTTTTAAAAGAAGACTTTTTAAGTTTATAAAAGAGTCTAATAAAGTTGAGAGGGATAAAATGTTCATAACTGATGAATAAATCTCTGGTATGAAGCTCTTAGGGACACAATCTAATTAAAAACTGAGTATAAATAGAAAGCACAGGCAAAGAATAATGACTGTATGAAGTGATTTACCGGTGAAGCTCAGTGAAGCAGGAATCTAAGAAATCAAGAGACTTCTGGAGGGAAGAGATAGTGCTTAAAGAAAAATCTGAGAGTCAAGTTAGAAGACATCTGAAAAGAGATCAAGTTTGAAAGGTAAAATGTTTCCTTGAATATTTACCTTGAAAAGGTAAACTATTTTCCTGTTTCCATAAAAGTAGAATACATTTCCTATTTCATAAAATGCTTTTTTTATTTTTAAGAAATAGCATCACTTTTCGCTTCCCCACCTTAATAACTGGGTAGTAGCTATCTGTGCCTACTTAGCATTGCATAAACTTATTTATAAAATGGTTTATCTTCTTCCTGAAACTCATATGTGACAAAGTCAACCAGGAGTGGGCCTTGAGATCACCTACAAAAATTTGTAAGACTGAACAATGTGTGAAAAAGATACTGCTTACCCATCATTTTCTTTCTTTTTTAATGAAAAAGCAACTTCCCTGATGGCAGCTTCTCTTAAATTCATCACCTCTCCTGTGGACCAGACACGGCTAGCCTGTGACTATAGAAAGTATTCTACTTTATATTGTTTTAATTAAACATAAAACCAGAAGAACATTTCTAACATATGTAATAGTATAAACACTAACAATGATTCAGGCACCCGTGAGCCCTTATCCCAACTTAAAAAAGCAGAACATCTCCAGTCTCCCATGATTCCATTCTCCTCCCACTCTCCAGCCCCCAGAGGTAACCAGCACCCTAAATATTATCATTCCTTCTGGTCTTACCACACATGTATGTACCTCTCAACTGTATCATTTAGTTTTGTACACTTAGTGAACTTAACATGAATGAATCTTATGTACATGTTCTTCTCTGTGGTTTACTTTTTATATATTATGTTCATAGCACTCATCCAAGTTGATGCATGAAGATGTAAATTATGCCATTGTATGAATATGCTACAGTCTCCATTAGTTATAAATGGAGAGTTGAAGTTTTCTGTATTAGTGGACACTGGACTTTTTCCAATTTTTTTTTTTTTTTTTTTTTTGCAACTAATACTATCCTTGTATATACTTCCTGCTGCACATATGCACAACTTTCTCTAGACTAGACTATATACCTAGGAGAGCATATATTTAACTAAATAATACAAAGATATTTTCCTAGGTGGTTGTACAAATTTATACTCATACTGGCAATATGAAAGTTTCCCTTCCTTTACATCCTCACAAGACTTGTACTTCAGGCTTTTAAATTCTTATTCTGGTAGGTAGAAAATTATATATAAATGCAAATATAAACCTATTTCTTGATTACAAATAATATTTCTTTTCTTAGGTTTATTGGGCTTTATTTCCTCCCAAATAAAGATGTCTATTCATATCTTTACCCCATCTTCTGTTAAATCATTCCTTCTTTTCATATTGATTTTGAGCCAAGTATTTATATGTTCCTGATGATGGTTTTTCATTGATTGATGTGTTGCAAATATCTTGTTCCACCTTATGGCTTGTAGTTTTACTTTCATTATGATGCCCTTTCATAAACAGAAGATCTTAATTTTAGTGTAATTGACTTAATCAGCCTTTTCTTTTATAATTTCTGCTGTCTGTGTCATCTTTGAAAAATCGTTCCCTAAGTCATATTCTTGAAGACCCCCTACATCTTCTTCTAAAAGTCTTATAATTTTGCTTTTTCAAATCTGTCTTTAATTAGGTAGAATTGATTTCTGCGTGTGGAAAAAGGAAGAAATCCAATTTCAGTTTTTCCATATGGATAACCACCTGTCACAGCATCATTTATTGGGTATCCTCTCATTTCCCTGCAATCTGCAGTGACAGCTCCATAGTAAATACGATGGGCTGTTTATAGGTTCCTTATACTGCTCTACTGGTCTGTTTGTCTATACCTACATCAATACTATACTTATCTACCTTTTAATAAGTCTTGAGTTTTGATGGAGAAACTTCCTATCCCCTCATCCCCAGACATACTTCTTAATTCTTCAGGAGTGTTTGAATTTTCTTGGACCTTAGCCCTTCCATATAAAATTTTAGCAGTTTCTTGTCCTATTGGGTTTTTATTGGAATTGCTTGGAATCTATAAATAAAAGTGGAAAACCTTGTATTGAGTCTTTCTATCTGTGAGCATGATATAATCTATTTATTTTGATTTTCTATAAAGTGCTTAAAGTTTCATAGTATTTTCCATAATTTTGATAGATTGATTCTAAGCATTTGCACATTTTCTTAATACTTTTACTCTTGTATTTTAATGTAATATTGAAATTAACTGTACCAATAAAAAAGTTGATTTCTGTATATTTATCAGTTGTATCATACAAAATTACTAAATTCATATTAATTCAAATAACTTATCTGTAACTTCCTCTAGATTTTCTACATAGATACTCACATTTTCTGTGTCTTTCAAGTCCTTTTATTTATTTTTATTATTTTATATATTTATTTACTTGGTTTTCAGTATGATGCTAAATAGAAGTGGTCAAACAAGCACTCATATTTAATTCTAATCTTAAAGGGAATGCTTTCACCATTAAGCATAATGTTGAATTAATTTATATAAATAACCTTTATCAATTAAGAATGTTCCATTCTATGGATAAGGAAGTTTTGGTACATACATGCTGCTGCTGCTGCTGCGTCGCCTCAGTCGTGTCCGACTCTGTATGACCCCATAGACAGAAGCCCACCAGGCTCCCCCGTCCCCAGGATTCTCCAGGCAAGAACACTGGAGTGGGTTGCCATCTCCTTCTCCAGTGCATGAAAGTGAAAAGTGAAAGGGAAGTCGCTCAGTCGTGTCCGACTCTCAGCGACCCCATGGACTTCAGCCCACCAGGCTCCTCCATCCATGGGATTTTCCAGGCAAGAGTACTGGAGTGGGGTGCCATTGCCCTCTCCATATACAATGGAATATCACTCGGCCTTAAAAAGGAACAAATTTGAGTCAGTTGAACTGAGGTGGATGAACCTAGAGCTTGTTACACAGAGAGAAGTAGGTCAGGAGAAAAATATCATATATAAATGCATATATATGGAATCTAGAAAAATGATACTGATGAACCTATTTGCTGGACAGAAATAGGGACACAGACACAGAGCACAGACTTGTGAACACAACAGGGCCAATTGAGAAAGTAGCACTGAAGCATATACATTTCCATATTAAAATAGATAGCTAGTGGGAAGTTGCTATACAACACAGGCAACTCAACCCAGTGCTCTGTGACAATCTAGAAGGGTAGGATGGGGGTGGGGACGGGTGGAGGTTCAAGAGGGAGGGGATGTATGTATGCTCAAGGCTGATTCACATTGTTGTATGGCAGAAATCAACACAACATCTTAAAGCAATTATCTTCCAATTAAAAATAAATTCAAAAAAAAAGAATATTCCATTCTGTTACTAGTTTGCTAGATAGTTAATTATGAACACATGTTGAATTTTGTGAACTATTTGTACATCCACAGAAAACATATAATCTTTTCCCTTTAATATGCTAATTAATATAATTAAGAATATTATTCATATATTAATGGAATTTTATGTTAAATCATTCTTGATTTCTCAGATAAACTATATTTATTCATGATAATCTTTTTGATGCATCATTCAATTCAATTTTCTGTTATTTCCCTTAAACTATTTGCAGCTTTATTCTTAAGTAAGATTAGCCTGTAATTTTCTTTTCTTGAAGTGTTGGTGAATAATTTCAACATTAGTGTTATACTAGTCTTATTAAGTGAGAAAGAATAATCCCTTTTGTTATTGTCATCATTGTTGTTATATGGAAAAGCTTATGTAAGTTGAGAATTGTCCTTGAGTGTTTGGTAGGATGAACCTGTAAATCCATCCAGATCTAGTATATTTTCTTTGTGTGAAAATTTTAAACTACATTATGTTTCTATAATAATTAGGGTATTCTTTAGATTCTCTGTTTCTTCTTGGATCAATTCTGATCATTTTTTTCTGATAATTTATTTCATCTTAGTTTTCAAGGTGTCTATAAGATTATCTTATTATATTTTTAATATTTAAAGATTTTTGTTTATGTTCCCTTCTCATTTACCTGACTATTGCATATGTATGTATTCTTTCTGTTTTTCTTTGTTAATCATGTCAGGGGATTTGGCCATTTTTTTATTCTTTTAAAGAACCAGCTTACATATTTGTTCTCTGGCTTATTCATTTATTTTTATATTTGATATTTCCTTGGCTCCATTTTCTTTGGGTCAACTCTGTTCTTATTTTTCTTGTTCCTTAAGTTGAATGCTTAGATCAGTAGTTCTGAAGTTTTCTTTATTTCTATTTACAAATTTAAGGCTGTAGTTTCAATATATAGTATGCTCATTTTTTTAAAGTTCTAAATATATTCTGATTTCCACTATGACTCATTCCACTGTTTTCTTTTTTATTCATGGATTATTTAGAAGATGTGTTTGGTTTTTATTCCTAAGAGTATGGGAATTTTTTGGTTAGTTTTCTCTTCTTAATTTCTAATACAATTCCATTGCCATAAGAGAATATATTCTATATGATTTCAATTTTTCAAATTTGTTGTGGCTTACTCTTCAAGCTTATGTGTATTCAGGTTTTTTATATGATCCATATGTGCTTGAAAAGAATGTAAGAATGTGCATTCTGTAATTATTGAGTGCAATATTCTATAGCTGTGTTTACCTAAAGCTTAGGTATTGTGTTATTCAAATAGTCTCTATCCTCAATAATTTCTATCTGATATGTTATATATTGAACTAGGTGCTTTAAACTTTTTTTTGTTAAAAATCTTGTACATTTTTCTTTGATCTGTCAAGCTTTACTTTATGTTTACTGTGTTATTTGGTACTCAGATATTTGTTATATTTTCCAGGTAAATTGAATCTTTTATCATATGCAGCAACCTATCACATCTCTGTCAGTGCTTTTTACTTTCAAGTCTGTTTTGTCTGATATTAGTAAGTACACTAAGTTTTCCTTATCTGGTGTGTCTTCTGTCCTTTGCTTTCAACTTTTTGTGTCCTTATATTTTATGTGTTTCTCTGGTCTATGTAGCTATTTTTGAATTTTTTAAACAATATGTCTTCACTAAATCATTATAGTCAGTTTACATTAAGTTTGATTACCAATAATTTTATTGGATCCTATTGTTTATTCTGTTCCTTTTCTGTCCCACTCTTTTTGTTCTTTTTAGCTTACTTTGAATAAGTCTTTGGGTTTCCAGTTTATGCAGGTATCTCCTATTTACAGGGCCAAGCTGTATTTTCTATTCCTGATGCCCATCCATCAAAATGGAAACAGGTTTCCCAGAAAAAGGTAAAACTCTGTTTGGCATTTGTTTGCCTCCTAAGAGTCCTACCTACATTCACTTTGTTTTTGGCATCAGAGGAGCCTTTAGTTTCTTGCCTGTTCAGCAACGGTAATTTGGGTTATCTAACCCAGCATTTTGCTAGAAGCAAGTTTATGTCACATATATCCTTAATGACCAAATTATGGTTCCTAAAACTATCTCCTGCCTTAGAACCATCAATTAATCTCCCTCTCAGTGTCTCTATGTAAGAACCCCAGAGGGTACCCTCCATGTGTCAGCTACAGTCATTCTGTAGCCTGTCTTCTTCTCCATCTCCAATTCCACTGCCCTCTGCCCATATAGCCACTGATGAGTTCTTGCTCCAGCCCTGCTGAGACCTCCACAGCTTGGCCCTTGGGTGGGCCCAAGGTGTCCAGCCCCTGTGATGTGCACTCTGCTGGGTTCTGGGCAGAGAGAAGCATGGCTCCCTCCTCACCCCCAGCCACTCTTTGCCTCCTCTGTACTCCAGTAGCTCTGCTTTGCCCACAGTCTCACAAAGCTTAGGGGTGGTCACAGACTCATTGCCTGCAGGAACCAGGTAGGGAACAGAACAAGTGAAGAACACAGGGCCCTTGGCCTTCCTAAGGAGAAGCCTCTACTGCCAAGGCCAACTGTGAATCTGTGGGAATGCTGTCTTCCTCCTTTTAAGTCTTCAAACTTTCAAGAGAAAGCAAAAATCTGTATTCTTAAGAATTAGCTAGACTTGAAAAAATTTTTCACTTAAAAAACCTGCACAAGCCAAACAAGTCTCCAGAAGGTGTAGGGTTCACAGCTACCCCATTTCCATCATCTATTGTAGACAGATGCTAAAGCAAGGGGGAGGCAGAATGGATGAGGGCAGGGATGGGGAAGCAGCTCCTATTCTAGGGACCCAGGGTCTGGGGACCCAGTGCAGTTAGCCAGTAGTATGCTGGTGTAACTAGTACTCTTGTTTTTTCTTACTCCAGTATTAGTGGTGTAACTTTTAGGAGAAGTGAATGCAGGACCGCTCAAAATGTTTCAGCATTGTGCATGGCGAGGAAAATCTTGGGAAAATTTTGATCTTCTGCCTCCTCTTTGTACTTGAATTTTTAAAGATGGTTTTCACTCCTAGAAAACTTATTTTGATGGCCCAAAATGATTTTGTGTTTGTCATCTCCTGCCAGATCCTAGAGAAATCAGTTCTGAGAGGGGCCATGTTTAGTAGGGTGCATATTCCTGCTGACTGTGCAGAAGAACCCAACTTTATCTTCCATGGACCAGTATTGTTTGTCTAGGCCATGAATGCATGGCCTGCATAGCTGCCTGAATCTGCAGAGGAGCCCTTTTCATATCTAGCTTCATCCTGCCGTTGAGTTTGAGTAGCATGGACATATTGTCTTGAATGAATATGCCCTGAGTCTAGAGAAACAAAGCAAAGAATCTGTCTCCCTTAGCAACAAGAGACTCTCTCACACAGAATTTCCCCACAGGAGGAAAAAGTTAGGTTAAAAACAGTGAGATACACCCATCCATGGGTCTTGGCTTGAAGAGTCTATCTCTGGTAATTGACATATGTCTGTGAAGAACTGCATTCACTTCATTTATGTTTAATCATCTAATCTAAGGTACTTTCATTGTCACTTAAATTCACTCAGTTTCTTCCTTACCTTGAAGGCTGGCTTAGAAGGAAGTTCTTATCTGTCTTAGTGACTTCTTAGGCTACTCCCTACGTTGGTCCCTTTCCTTCTTCCTCTGTCTACTCCTCCCTTATCAGGAAATATGGGGTACTAGAATGGCGGGAGCCTGGAAGACCTGATACTCAAACTGGCTCAACAACTCACTGCCTATCTACCTCTGACCTTGGACGAGTTACCCTGTCATACAGCTGTTTCTATAGTTCCAAACAAATACCAGGCCTCCTGTGGGCAGCTTCAGGGGTACACACATTGGGGAAAAAGTGTCCTCCTAGCCAGCATGACCAGTTGAACCAACCCTAGCAACTCATAGAATGATAGCATGTCCACATATCCCATAAGTTATTCAACAGAATCAATTTTATTTATCTGTAAAATGGGAAAATATTTTCCCGGAAGGGGAAAATGCCTGCTTCAATATTCCTGAGTTTCCATCTGTTCCTTCTCTTTCTCCTGCTCCTCAAGGCTTATGCTTCTATTAAAATACTCAGTAGTCTAAGCTGGAGATACAGAATGCATTTTTTTTTAAAGTAAATGTGGAGATCAAGAGGCCATGAAAGCTTTGAAAAAAAAAATCAACATGTATTTACCTCCCCCCTCCCCCATCTATTAGATAAAGTGGCTCCTTTTGAAAATGCAAAAGGAGCACTGGTCTATCTGCCCAGTGCTTAAAAACCTTCAGTGGCACCCCATTTCTTTCAGGGTAAAGATTGGACCCACCCAAGGCTATCCATACCCATAATGGATATATTCATATCCATTCCAGCTCTGTCTCCCTCCCCAGCTCAGCTCACCTGGGTCCCCTGCTTTCCATGCAGCTGACAACCAGGCTCTCTCAGTCTCTGATAGTTCACGTGCTTCCCTCTCCTCTTCACGAGATTATCTCCTCCTTGTCCTTCTCATCCCAGCTCAAACATCTCATCCCCAGAGAAGGCTTCTCTTCTCCCCTCTCTGATCAGGTCATATCTGCCTGTCACAGGCGCTTCATAGCATCTTTCCTACTGCTCGTTTTACATTTATGTGTGATTGCGTTATGACGTTTGTCTCTCTAGAATATAAGCTCTGTGGGAGTGGGAGCCATGTTGCTCTGTGCTCCCCACTGTACCCCTGTGCCTGACACATGGTGAATGCTCAGTAAACATTTACTGCTGAATGAATGCATGAACAGAAGCCTTTGAAGGGCAGGATACAATAAGCAAGCTCACTAAGTTTGGGGATAGTTTGTAATTTCCTCAATTCTGTCTCGTTGCAACAAAAATTTGAAGCGACGGACAGACCAGTGTTACAGCTCAGTTTTATTTAGAAAGTAAAGGAAAATACATCCTTGAGGCATGAGGGCATGCCGACCCAAAAGACATGAAAAGAGAGGCCTCTGTCCCAATTTTGGCTCCTCTTTTTATGTTTTTCTCCTCCCCCTGGGCCTGCCCTGTGTAAATTAGGCTAGCCAGGAGTGCTGTTTGTTTTACCTGTGGTCCTCACTCCAGTCCTCCTGGGACCTTCCTTTGTTCTATTTTTGCAAGCTTTTCCCTTCCTTGTCTTTTAATCACTGCCATTCTGGGCTCCTTTTTCCTATTCTAACTACCTAACATTAAGTACATGACCACAAAGGCACCTGATGGACCAGGCCGTGGGACTTCATAGATAACTAAGTATATGAATACACAGGGCGAATTCAGTCTAACTCATGGTGAGCTTCTTATGCCCTAGTGCCTCATTGTAAATGCACCATTGTTTTGAGGCTGTATTTAATTATTACAGATTTTGCAGTGTCAAGGAGATGGTATAGGCAAAACCTTACTGTGCCTAATATTATTTAAATACCCTTAATCTTAAATTACATGACAGTTCATGTCTTGCCTTCCTCATCTGTAAACTCCTTATCACCAAATGGGAATGACAAGGTAAGAGTGGAAAATAAGGTAAAATAAGGTCAAACAGGAAATAACGAAGAACCTCAAAAGCATGAGGTATGCGATACATGACAGAATAAAGGGTTACAAGACAGGTGTGCCGGAGCCTATTAGAAAAGGTCCACAGGAGAGCAGTGTAGTTGGCCGAATGATGGAACAACAGAGCTTGGCAGAATATTCCAACTCTGCAGAGCTGAGTTCCTATCGGGTCAATGCAGATAAATGAGGTAAGGAGTTGATAAAATCGAGAGCACAAGAGAAGAGAGATAACAAGTGCTTAAGAGAGGAATAAAGCAGTCTAACTGGAGAATCAAAGCAGTTGTCTGGGCTCAGGTAGATTATTTCAGGAACCCTGCCTTGCAAAGATCACCTACCCGATGTTTCATCACCTTCGGGTGCTGACACTCAGTAAACACAGAAAGCTTATCCTGCATGAAGCGTGAGCCTTTACATGTCGTCACAGCCCTTATCACTCAGCCGCCCATCGTCTCTCAGCCATCACTCTGAATCACCCTTCAGATCATCTGCAAAAGTGAGGCTTTCCCTTTATTGTTTGATTCTGCTCCGTGCCTTTTATGAAGAAAAAGAAAAACCCCCTCACAAAGATCAAATCCATTACCTTTCTATTTTCAGAGTCTGACCTATGAACGCTGTTAAATGTGCTATGTGAGTTCCTTTCAGGAATGAGGGAGAGCATTGCCTTGATTAGAGAAGGAGCCATAGGCAGCAGAGCTGGCTCACTGGCTCTAGACTCCATTGTCAATTATTTAAGGCTCATTATCCCACTCGGGGAGGGCCCCAGTTTCTCTGCCCTGTTTCTTCTTCTTTGGGTTGTGCAACTTTGAACCATTTCAAAAGCAGCTTCCCATGAGGGCTGGTTAAAGGTTTGATAAGAAATCAAAGGGTTAGTGTTAGGATTGCATCTTGGTGGGGAAAGACACAGAAGAAATTGAATAAATTGGAAGTTAGGAGAATCTTCGCATTTTAATTATTCTTTTTTTTTTTTTTTTTGCCTATGGAAAAGAATGAGAACATTTACAAACCACTGCTGTGATCTGACAAACACATTTTACTTGCCTCTTCAATGAGAGGAGGATTTGTGAGTATAGATTCCTCTTTTCTACTAAATCATCATTTCTCCGTCTGTATCTGAGAATAAATCAAGATTTCTTCCCTCTTCATTCTTACGAAGTGTCTTCCCAGTGTTTATGCAAAATTGGTATTCTGCCTGAGATTTTTTTTTTTGTCATCCCATCTTTCCCCTAGACCTAAAGCTTTTCTTCTGAGTAGGTAGAGAGTCACTCGGTTTGCTCTGTCTACTCCTCTACTTCTCTTTTAATCAGGAAAATGGACACAAAATACATCTTGATCCTTATGCACACAGGACTTTGCACAGCAGAGCAAACAGTACTGCCCTTATCTTGACACAATGCCATCTTAGTGTCTCATGTCTTTGTGTAATGATCTGCCAAAGGGGTGACTGTGCCACTAGTCTTTAGGACACTGTCAACAATATTAGTCTATTGCAGGATGTAAAGGGGATTCTTCAACCTATTAGCATGACTTTGCCTTATTCTTCTTGAGAGAAGAACAACTGAGCACAGAAAAGGAAATTAAAGTCAAATGAACAGCAGAGCAATTCAGAAGCTCTCAAGAGGCAGGCTCTCTTGTCTTCAAATGTGAGTCCAGGTCATTCATGCTTCTCCTCCGTGGTGCCCTGGTGTCTTGCCCTTGGGCAAAACAGCATCCTCAGTCCACAGCCTGTTCATTCCCTGGGGCTGCTGCTTGGTGCCTGCACTATTGAACAAAGAAATGGCCTCTGTTCCTGCCTGCAGAAGGTTGCTGCCTCCTTCTCTGGGATTAAAAAGGTCGTTACTGTGTCTGGCTCCTGACTGATTCAACTTGACAAGATACTGGTTTTTCAGTAAGTTCTTCTGTATATTGGAATCCGCCAGCTGTTTTTGACCCTGTGTGAAACAGCACAATCTCCTAGGCAGGCTTGTCTCATTACTGGCCAGCTTTAGGAGTTGTGGACTGACATCCCTTCTAAATGCCTAACCTGAATTTCTGACTGCCTGTTGGATGTCCAAGTCACTCATTTTCCATTTCAAACCAAGAAATTTTCCATTTCTTGACACAATGCCATCTTAGAGTCTCACTTCTTTGTGTAATGATCTGCCAAAGCAGTGACTATACCACTGGTCTTTAGGACACTGTCAGCAGTATTAGTTTCTTGCATGAAGTAAAGGAGATTCTTCAACCTATTAGGGTGACTTTGCCTTGTTCTTCTTGAGAGAAGAGTGATTGATCCCAGAAAGGGAAGTTAAGGTCAAATGTAAATAAGCAAAGAGAGGCAGTATTAATGACTACTGAAAAGTGGGTCATTTCCAGATATCATCTTCCTAGCTAAAGAGAGAACAAGCAAGGAAGACTGAGAGGTATACCTGATACCAGAGGGAATTGGGGAGCAAACTGCTGAGTTAGTGCTTGGAGTTAGCTATTCAGAGTGTGCTGGGTCCCGAGCAGAGGCTGGAGTGAAGGAAGCCAGAGTACAGTGCCTCAATCTGTCTTTCTGGAAATGGATATGTACTTCAAGGATGTTATTGTTCAGTCACCCAGTCATCTCCAACTCTTTGCAACTCCACGGACTGCAGCATGCCAGGCCTCCCCGTCCCTCACCATCTCCCAAGGTTTGCCCATGTTCATGTTCATTTTTACCATGCAGCCATCTCATCCTCTGACACCGTCTTCTCCTTCTGCCCCCAATCCTTCCAAGTATAAGGGACTTTTCCATTGAATTGGCTGTTCTCATCAGTTGACCAGAATACTGGAGCTTCACCTTCAGCATCAGTTCTTCCAATGACTATTCAGGGTTTATTTCTGATGGGTTTGATCTCCTTGATGTCCAAGGGACTCTCAGGAGTCCTTTCCAGCACCACAGTTCAAAGGCATCAACTCTTTGGCACTCTGCCTTCTCTACGGTTCAGTTCTCACAGCCATCAGTGACCACAGGGAAGACCATAGCCTTGACTATATGGACTTTTGTCAGCAAAGTAGTGTCTCTTCTTTTCAACACACTGTCTAGGTTTCTTACAGCTTTCCTGCCAAGAGGCAATCATCTTCTGATTTCATGGCTTCAGTCACCATCCGCACTGATTTTAGAGCCCAAGAAAAGGAAATCTGTCACTATTTCCACCTTTTCCATTTGCCATGAAGTCATGGAGCCAGATGCCATGATCTTAGTTTTTTTTGTTGTTGTTGTTGTTGTTTTTTTCAATATTTAGTTTTAAGCCGGCTCTTTAGCTCTTCTTCTTCCCATCAAGAGGCTCTTTAGTTCCTTCCTCTTTACTTTCTGCCATTAAGGTAGTATCATCCTCATATCTGAGGTTGTTGATGTTTCTCCCACCTATCTTAATTCCAGCTTGTAACCCATCCAGCCTAAACTTTCTCAAGAAGTCCTCACGTGTGAGTTGAATAAAGAGGGTGGCAGCACAACCCTGTTATATTCCATTCTCGATCCTGAACCAAGCAGTTGTTCCATAGGGTTCTAAATGTTGCTTCTTGACCTGCACAAAGTTTTCTCACAGTCAGGTAAGATGGTCTGGTATCCCCATCTCTTTAAGAGCTTTCTACAGTTTGTTATGATCCACACAGTCAAAGGCTTTAGTGCAGTCGATGAAACAGATACAGATGTTTTTCTGGAATTCCCTTGCTTTCTCTATGATCCAGCAAATGTTGGCAATTTGATCTCTGGTTCCTCTGCCTTTTCTAAACCTAGCTTGGACATCTGGAAGTTCTTGGTTCACGTAATGCTGAAGCCTAGCATGCAAGATTTTAAGTATGACCTTAAACTAGCATGGACATTGAGTGCAATTGTCCAACCATTTAAACATTCTTTGGTACTACCCTTCTTGGGAATTGGGATGAGGATTGACCTTTTCCAGTCCTGTGGCCACTGCTGGGTCTTCCAGATTTGCTGACATATTGAATGCAACACTTTGATAGCATCATCCTTTAGGGTTATGAATATCTATACTGGAATTTAATCATGTCCACTAGCTTTATTGACTGGAGTGCTTCCTAAGGCCCACTTGACTTCATACTCCAGAATGTCTGGCTCTGGGTGATTGACCACACCATCATGGTTACCCGGTTCATTAAGATATTTTTTTTGTACAGTTCTTCATGTGTTCTTTCCATCTCGTCCTGATCTCTTCTCTGTCTACTAGATCTCTACCACTTCTGTCCTTTATTGTGCTCATTTTTGGGCAAAATATTCCCTTGATATTTCTAATTTTCCTGAAGAGATCTCTGGTCTTTTCCCTTCTGTTGTTTTCCTCTATTTTTATGCACTGTTCATTGAAGAAGGCCTTTTTGTCTCTCCATGTGAATCTCTGGAACTCTGCATTTGTTGGAGGTACCTTTCCCTTTCTTCAAGGATCCTTATATCAAATCCCAAATTATACATTCTCGTCTTTAATTTCACTGCCATTGTCACGATACAGACCCTCATTTGTTAGCCAGAAATGTCCCAGTAAACAGATAGGTCCCACTTGTCTCCCATTTCTCCTGCTCATTCTTTATACTACCACCCAAATTATATATTCCTAAATTGCAGGTATAATCAAATATCAGTTTAGTTCAGTCACTCAGTTGTGTCTGACTCTTTGCAACCCCATGAATCACAGCATGCCAGACATCCCTGTCCATCACCAACTCCCGGAGTTCACTCAAACTCGTGTCCATCAAGTCAGTGATGCCATGCAGCCATCTCATCCTCTGTCATCCCCTTCTCTTCCTGCCCCCAATCCCTCCCAGCATCAGGGTTTTTTCCAGTGAGTCAACTCTTCGCATGAGGTGGCCAAAGTATTGGACTTTCAGCTTCAGCATCATTCCTTCCAAGAACACCCAGGACTGATCTCCTTTAGGAGGGACTGGTTGGATCTCCTTGCAGTCCAAGGGACTCTCAAGAGTCTTCTCAAACATCACAGTTCAAAAGCATCAATTCTTCAGTGCTCAGCTTTCTTCACAGTCCAACTCTCACATCCATACATGACCACTGGAAAAACCATAGCCTTGACTAGACGGACCTTTGTTGGCAAAGTAATGTCTCTGCTTTTCAATATGTTATCTAGGTTGGTCATAACTTTCCTTCCAAGGAGTAAGCGTCTTTTAATTTCATGGCTGCAATCTCCATCTGCAGTGATTTTGGAGCCCCCAAAAATAAAGTCTGACACTATTTCCACTGTTTCCCCTTCTATTTCCCATGAAGTGATGGGACCAGATGCCATGATCTTCGTTTTCTGAATGTTGACTTTTAAGCCAACTTTTTCACTCTCCTCTTTCACTTTCATGAAGAGGCTTTTTAGTTCCTCTTCACTTTCTGCCATAAGAGTGGTGTCATCTGCATATCTGCGGTGATTGATATTTCTCCCAGCAATCTTGATTTCAGCTTGTGCTTCTTCCAGCCCAGCATTTCTCATGATGTACTCTGCATAGAAGTTAAATAAGCAGGGTGACAATATGCAGCTTTCACATACTCCTTTTCCTATTTGGAACCAGTCTGTTGTTCCATGTCCAGTTCTAACTGTTGCCTCCTGACCTGCATATAGGTTTCTCAAGAGGCAGATCAGGTGGTCTGGTATTCCCATCTCTTTCAGAATTTTCCACAGTTTATTGTGGTCCACATAGTCAAAGGCTTTGGCATAGTCAATAAAGCAGAAATAGATGTTTTTCTGGAACTCTCTACCTTTTTCGATGATCCAGCAGATGTTGGCAATTTGATTTCTGGCTCCTCTGCCTTTTCTAAAACCAGCTTGAACATCTGGAAGTTCATGGTTCATGTATTGCTGAAGCCTGGCTTGGAGAATTTTGAGCATTACTTTCCTAGCTTGTGAGATGAGTGCAATGTATGGTAGCTTGAGCATTGTTTGGCATTGCCTTTCTTTGAGATTGGAATGAAAACTGACCTTTTCCAGTCTTGTGGCCACTGCTGAGTTTTCCACATTTGCTGGCATATTGAGTGCAGCACTTTCACAGCATCATCTTTTAGGATTTGAAATAGCTCTACTGGAATTCCATCACCTCCACTAGCTTTGTTCAATATGATGCTTTCTAAGGCCCACTTGACTTCACATTCCAGGATGTCTGGCTCTAGGTGAGTGATCACACCATCACGATTATCTGGGTCATGAAGCTCTTTTTTGTACAGTTCTTCTGTGTATTCTTGCCACCTCTTCTTAATATCTTCTGCTTCTGTTAGGTCCATACCATTTCTGTCCTTTATCGAGCTCATCTTTGCAAGAAATGTTCCCTTGGTATCTCCAATTTTCTTGAAGAGATCTCTAGTCTTTCACATGCTGTTGTTTTCCTCTACTTCTTCTTCTTCTTTTTTTTTTTTTTTATAGTGAAAACTTTTATATTTGGAATTAGCCAGCTGGACTCAGTTTAGATGATGCCAATTTTGTTGGCAACATCCAAAGCATCATAGTCAGGAGCCAGTCGAACATATACCTTCTTCTCTCCATCAGGCCTGATCAGAGTATTGACCTTAGCCACGTCAGTGTCATAGAGCTTCTTCACAGCCTGTTTAATTTGGTGCTTGTTGGCCTTGACATCCACAATGCATACCAGTGTGTTGTTGTCTTCTATTTTCTTCATGGCTGACTCGGTGGTGAGGGGGAATTTGATGATGGCATCGTGGTCAAGTTTGTTTCTCCTAGGGGCGCTCTTCCGAGGATATTTGGGCTGCCTCCTGAGCCGCAGTGTTTTGGGCCGCCGGAAGGTGGGTGACGTCCGGATCTTCTTTTTTTTGTGGCTGTGAACACCTTTCAACACTGCTTTCTTGGCCTTCAAAGCCTTTGCTTTGGCTTCAGCTTTAGGAGGAGCAGGGGCTTCCTTCTTCGCCTTCGGCGCCATCTTCATGAAAAGCTCCTCTACTTCTTTGCATTAATCACTGAGGATGGCTTTCTTATCTCTCCTTGCTATTCTTTGGAATTCTGCATTCAGATGCTTATATCTTTCCTTTTCTCTTTTGCTTTTCGCTTCTCTTCTTTTCACAGCTATTTGCAAGGCCTCCTCAGGCAGCCATTTTGCTCTTTTGCATTTCTTTTCCATGGAGATGGTCTTGATCCCTGTCTACTGTACACGAACCTCCGTCCATAGTTCATCAGGCACTCTGTCTATCAGATCTAGTCCGTTAAATCTATTTCTTAATTCCACTGTATAATCATAAGGGATTTGATTTAGGTCATACCTGAATGGTTTAGTGGTTTTCCCCACTTTCTTCAATTTAAGTCTGAATTTGGCAATAAGGAGTTCATGAGGTGAGCCACAGTCAGCTCCTGGTCTTGTTTTTGCTGACTGTATAGAGATTCTCCATCTTTGGCTGCAAAGAATATAATCAGTCTGATTTTGGTGTTGACCATCTGGTGATGTCCATGTGTAGAGTCTTCTCTTGTGTTGTTGGAAGAGGGTGTTTGTTATGACCAGTGCATTCTCTTGGCAAAACTCTATTAGTCTTTGCCCTGCTTCATTCCATATTCCAAGGCCAAATTTGCCTATTACTCCAGGTGTTTCTTGACTTTCTACTTTTGCATTCTAGTCCCCTATAATGAAAAGGACATCTTTTTGGGGTGTTAGTTCTAAAAGGTCTTGTAGGTCTTCATAGAACCGTTCAACTTCAGCTTCTTCAGTGTTACTGGTTGGGGCATAGACTTGGATTACCGTGATATTGAACGGTTTGCCGTGGAAACGAACAGAGATCATTCTGTCATTTTTGAGATTGCATCCAAGTACTGCATTTCAGACTCTTTTGTTGACCATGATGGCTACTCCATTTCTTCTAAGGGATTCCTGCCCACAGTAGTAGATATAATGGTCATCTGAGTTAAATTCACCCATTTCAGTCCATTTTAGTTGGCTGATTCCTAGAATGTTGACGTTCACTCTTGCCATCTCCTGGTTGACCACTTCCAATTTGCCTTGATTCATGGACCTAACATTCCAGGTTCCTATGCAATATTGCTCTTTACAACATCAGACCTTGCTTCTATCACCAGTCACATCCACAGCTAGGTATTGTTCTTGCTTTGGCTCCATCCCTTCATTCTTTCTGGAGTTATTTCTCCACTGATCTCCAGTAGCATATTGGGCACCTACCAACCCAGGGAGTTCCCTTTTCAGTATCCTATCATTTCGCCTTTTCATACTGTTCATGGGATTCTCAAGGCAAGAATACTGAAGTGGTTTGCCATTCCCTTCTCCAGTGGACCACATTCTGTCAGATCTCTCCACCATGACCCTCCCGTCTTGGGTGGCCCCACATGGCATGGCTTAGTTTCATTGAGTTAGACAAGGCTGTGGTCCGTGTGATCAGATTGGCTAGTTTTCTGTGATTATGGTTTCAGTGTGTCTGCCCTCTGATGCCCTCTCGCAACACCTACCGTCTTACTTGGGTCTCTTACCTTGGACGTGGGTTATCTCTTCACAGCTGCTCCAGCAAAGCACAGCCGCTGCTCTTTACCTTGGATGAGGGGTATCTCTTCACAGCTGCCCCTCCGTACCTTGAACGTGGAGTAGCTCCTCTCGGCCCTCCTTTGCCCGCACAGCCTCTGCTCTCTGGAACTTCCAGATATCAGGGCACATGGTCAATGGCCAGCCAGTTTTGTTTTGGCTGCTGCTGCTAAGTTGCTTCATTTTCACTTTTTTTGGCTACAGTAGCCTAATAGTGCACCTCCCAGGAGTACTGTAGGACTCCAGGGACAGGCCTCAGCAGTGTGGAACCGATCCCAGCCTGCATTCAGATAATCCAGCATGGATTATGAAGTCCCCTGACTTCAGGCATGGGGTAGCTCCTCTCAGCCACCATCCCTGACCTCGTGCGTGTGGTAGCTCCTCTCGGCCGCTGCCCTGACCTCGTCTCCTCAAAAGTTTTCAACAACTCCCCTTTGCTTGCAGCATTAGATCTAAGAGTGTTAAGACGTTTTGTTTAGTTTTTTTAATTTTGTGTTTGGTGCCTCTCTCTCTTTGTCTCTTGGAAGGCCATTTTTTCCACTACAGTTTTCCATCTTAACATGCTACTCTATCCCCCTAGTTTATACTCCAACCATTGCTAATTCTCTGACACACTATGCCATTTCACACTTTTATGTCTTCCTCATCTTTTCTTCCCAAGTGGAATTTCCTCTCTGTCTATTTCTGTCCTTCAAACCCCATGAAACTTTCAGGAGCCAGCTCATGAAGCCTTCACTAAGTCCTGCTTCTCACTCTCTCATTCAGATAAAGTACTCCCATCACACTTTTGAATACATTTTTATTGTGAAATGTAGTAAAATAGAAAAGAAATTATAGAATATATATGTGCAGTTTAACAACAAAGATAAAATAAGAACCTGCAGACCAATATCTAGCTGAAGAAATAGAGCAGTGCTATATACTTGAAGCCTTCTCTATCTCCTCTCCCTCCATGCCACCATCTGCCTCAGGTAACTTCTATTCTGATATCTGTGTTTATCATTCCTCGCTTTTCTTTATAAGTTACCACATGTGGATATAACCCTCAACAATATACTGTTCAGTTTCACATATTTTTGAACTTTATCAACATAGAATTATATGTTTTATGTTCTCTTGAAATTTTTAGCTCAACATTGTGAATGTCACCCATGTCAATGTGTATTAATGTAGTTTATTCCTTTTCACTACTGCGTGGTTTCCTATAATATGAGTATGAATTTATTTATTCATTTCCTATTGATGAGCATTGAGGTGGTTTCCAGTTTTTTAGTATCAGAGCCATCACTATTATCATCATTCATATAAAGGTCTCCTGGTACACATGTGCAAGGTTTTCTATCAGGAAAAACTCCTGCATCTATTCCTAGGAGTAGATTTGCAGAGTCCTGGGATCTGAGCAACTTCAGATTGACTAAATAACCCCAGAAAAATGTCCTAAGTGTTGGTACCACTATATTTACTTCTATATACTGCATATGATTCCCTGTTGCTTTATATCCTTGTCAAGATTTAATATAAAATCAATATTAAATTTTTGTTAGTGTAGTAGATGTGACATGCTATATCATCATGGTTTTAATTTTCTTCCGGATTACTAATGAACATCTTTTTATGTGTCTGAGTTATTCATTTTCCTCTTCTGTGATATGTGTGTGGATATATCTTGCCCATATTTCTATTGTTATTGTTGTTTTGTCCTTATTGATTTTTATACATGATGGATATTGCATTTCTGTTGCGTATATGCATTGCACATATCTTTTCCCAGTTTGTGGCATCTCCCTCTCCTTTATGGCCCATTGTGGTGAAATCAGATTCTTAAATTTGATATAATCAAATATATCAATATTCTGAATTATTTGCATTTTGGTTATTTAAGACATCCTTTCCTATCTCACAGTCATAGTTTTTTCTAGGAATTTTAAAGTTGGACCCTTCACATTTAAATTCAAAACCCCTTAGGAATTCATTTTTGTATATATCATGAGGTAGAGATTCATCCTGAAAGATGTTTAACCACAACACTTAGTTCAGTTCAGTGTATAGTTAAATTTAGTATGTTAGGTTGTAAACACCTGGGGGTGTCACATTGTATCATAATCATCTCTCTGTCCTCCACGGTCTTAGTACAACTCTTTCTACCTAGTGGCTACTCAGGATGGCCAGAATATCATAGCCATTGGATGCCTTCCAGTGCATCTGTCCTTACACTGTGCTTCTGATAACAAACACTAGGAAGAAGACCCTATAGCAGGAGCATAATGGCTTTTTCTCCATCGTATCAGACACCTCCCCTTCTCCATCCCATCCACTGAAGATGTTCTTATAAGCTGCTCCCTTATTCTGTTCCACATGTGCACAGCCAGAGATTGGAACTTCCAGATATCAGGGCACATGGTCAGTGGCCAGCCAGTTTTATTTTGGCTACAGCAGCCTAATAGTGCACCTCCCAGGAGTACTGTAGGACTCCAGGGACAGGCCTCAGCAGTGTGGAACCGATCCCAGCCTGCATTCAGATAATCCAGCATGGCTCAGGCATCACAAATCATGGAGAAGTATCTGTTGTGTTTTGAGGTGCCAGTTTCCTTAACCACAGGCTGGCAGCAAAATGGAAATCCCAATGGATTTGCTTTGCTTTTCAACCACCAGAGTGGTTAACATGGAACTAAATACAAGTGTGAAGTTCTTTTCTGAATCATACAAGCATGAAAGGGAAATACTTCAATTCCCAGCCTCTATCCATGTGTGATTTTTCCATGCTTTCATTTCTGAGCAGTTGAGCATATATTTATTCAGTATTTGTCAGAATAAGCATTTCTAGAACATGCAAAGCAACACTCGGCAACACTGTGAGTGGCAGAGTAGTGTGAGGGAGAGAGCTTGGGTTTGGGCAGATCCCAGCTCAGTCACTTACTAACTGAGTACCTCAACTGCCTCATCACAAAATTGGAGATCAAGACATACCTACCTTGCAGAGTTTTTATAATAATTAAACGAAGTAATTATATAAGTGCGCAACCCTGCCGGGTGTGTTCTCAGTAATGAATAAACTATTTAAGGATGATGACAATGAAAATGAGAGGGAGGAGGAGGAATGGTGATTAATTGTGATGAAATGACCCAATGTCTGCTCTTTGGAAATGCATACTTTATGACAACTACATGGATCAATAACTCAGAAACAAAGCTGACTGTGCTAAGAGCTGTAATTATAACCATATTTTCCAAGCCAAAAACTGAAGTGTGGTTTGACAAATAAATGGATCCAAGAGCATATTAGAATCTAGTATTAGAAATCAGGATTGTTTCAGAATATCTGAGACTAGCAGTCCCTAAAGCTGTAATAGAAGCGCTGATCATTTGCCATAAGGAAGTTTTGTCTTAGATAGAGTTCCTCGGGAAGATGATATTTGAGTGGGGTTCCGATGTCCTTTCAACAGGTGGCTATGAGGAAAGAGGAGGAATTCCAGATAGCAGAGAAAGTGTCATGAAACAGGCTGGATGACATGGCCATATTCCCCAGATGCCTTTTTATCATATAGAAAATATTGTAGATAATCCTCAGGACTCCAGAGAGTCCTCTGGGGTAAGAAAGGAAGCTGGGAAAATAGGCAGGGGTAAAGTGAGCAGGAACCTGAGTACCACCTCACACCTGCATCTCTGTTCCATCAAAGCAGCTTTGCTTTTTCTTAATTTTTTTTAAATGTTACTGGGGTATAGTTGATTTATAATGTTATGTTAATTTCAGGTATACAGCAAATTGATTCAGTTATACATATACATATAGTAATTATTTTTCAGATTCTTTACCCATGTAAGTTATTGCTGAGTATTGAGTAGAATTGACTGTGCTATATAGTAGGTCCTTGTTGATTATCTATTTTATATATAGTAGTGTATGTGTGTGTTAATCCTAAAACTCCTGATTTATCCCTCCCTGCCATTTCCCCTTTTGTAACCACAGTTTGTTTTCACAGTCTGTGAGGCTGTTTCTCACAAATAAATAAGTAAATATGTTTATTTGTATCATTTTTAATTAGATTCCACATGTGAGTGATACCATATTTTTTTCTGGGTCTGACTTCACTCCGTATGATAATGTTTAGGTTCATCCACGTCACTGCAAATAGTGTTATTTTGTTCTTTCTTACGGCTGCGTAATATTTCATTGTATATATGTACCACACTTTCTTTATCCATTCCTCTGTCAGTGGACATTCAGGTTGCTTCCAAGTCTTGGCAGTTGTGAATAGTGCTGTGGTAAAACACTGAGGTGCATGTGTCTTTTTGAATTATGGTTTTGTCCAAATATACGTCGAGGAGTGGGATTGTTGGATCATATGATAGTTCTATTTTTAGTTTTTTAGGGAACTCCCACACCATTCTCCATAGTGGCTGTACTAATGTACACCCCCACCAATAGTGTAGTAGGGCTCTCTTTTCTCCACACCATTTCCAGAATGTATTATTTGTTGATTTTTTGTTGGTGGTGCCCATTCAGAATAGTATGAGGCGATACCTCCTTTAGTTTTGATTTACATTTCTCTTATAATTAGTGATATTGAGCACTTTTCATGTGCAAAGCAGCTTTGCTTTTTTGTATGCCTTTCTGAAGTAAAATTTCATTTGTAAAAGACTTTCCATTGCTTATTGAAAAGAGGGGGAACCATATTATTGGTAGTACGGTTAGCCTTTGCCTTGTTTTCTGTAACTAGTCAGTGTGGTATTTTTGGTGATTCTTTGATGTCTTTTTCTCTAGTTACTTGTATTGCAAAATTGTCTGAGTCCTACTTGGGACAGAGGTCAACAGTATCATGGATATTATTGAGGTATAGGAGCTTTTTTGAAGAGAGGGAGTGCAAGAAGGATGTACAGCAAGTATAACCCAGCCCTGAATGCAGAGCTTTGTGATTCAGATTGTGGCTTAGACTCTTTTTGTGGGGAAAAGAAGTCTTTCTGAATGTCAGCTAGGAGTTGAGATAGTGACCTTGAACAGTAGATACCCCAAGAGGAGTGCTGGTGGGAAATGTACACAATGCAACGTGGCAGCCTCCCAGCCTCCCCCAGAGGGATGCACTGAGTAGGCAGGCTCCTCTGGGATAGGTATGTCTCATGTCTAAACTTCTTAAATTTCTGAAGGTAAGTTGAGAAGCCTCTGGAGGAAGAAAAGCAACTCATATGTGGAACTACACAGAATGTCATCATCTAAGAATGTTGTCATTTCTAAGAAGAGCTTAGGAATCAGTGAATCCCAGAGTTTTTAAGCTCTTGGCTATTTGTATCCCCACTCATTTGTGCTGGCCCTTTTTCAAAACTAGCCACACTGTTATCACTGGCACATCAAAGTGCCCTGGAATGGAATGAATCCATGTAAATGTTCCATTTAGCTCTTAGATATCAAGCGGCAATAAAACTCAATTTGGAAAAGGTAAACTAGAAAATAGAAATAAATTGCAAATGCCCAAGAGAACATGGCCACAGTTAGACAAATGAGACCAAAAAAAATATTATAGCTTTCTGTGCTAACAAAAATAGTGCTTCTTGATGCAGCAAGGAGGCTTATGGAATAAGAGTTTAGAGAAGCTCATACTTTACAGACCATATTAGATGACATAAATGCTCTATTAGAGAGACAAAACCCTACCTTTTTAATGGCATGTCATTGCTTTCAGAAATTATTGAGGATATCTAATTTGGAAAGGGGCAGAATGGCTTTAAAAAGTTCCCTAGGTAATTCTGATGCATACCCCTGAGTAAAACCCACTTTTAAATAGGCTGGAATAGCAATTGAGCATTAAATGGATCACTATTGTAAAATATACAATGTAAGTAAAAAAAAAAAAAGTTAATCCTTTATAACTCAGTTGTTTCCTAACTATTTCACTAAGAAAATACAAGGTTAAAATAATTCCACTTTTATTTATATGATTTAAGTCTTTCCAAAAATACTTTTACTTTTTTAAAGACCTCTTAAACAGCTGCGGATTAACTTCTAGCAAACCTTTGTTTGCAAATCACAATTAAAATGTTTGAGTTAGCAGTTTGTTCCTAATGTATCTCATACTTCACACATGAGGTGAAAAGATGAAGTGTACGTATTGCTCTCAAACCTGAAACTCTGATAATCATTCATTGTGTATAACCTAAAGATGTTAGGAATCGTTTGTATTTGAAAATGAGGGTAAATGTAAGATTCTAAAAACATCCAGTCTCACAAGATTTCAAGATTCATGTCTATGGCTATAGGAATCAAAACAATGGGGATGTTGGCACTGACGAGGCCAAGTTAACTAGAGGACGCCGTGAAAAGCTTAGAAAAGCAGCAGTGGAGGGGCGGAGACTCATACTTGACTGAGGCAGCATTGCAAACAGGAGGTGAAGGACAGATTCTCAACAACCAGAACCAGGACAAATGTATACTCATGCCGATACAAATAAGTCTACTTCACACCACACACCAAAGTCAACTCCTGGTGGATTAAAGATTAAGTGTGAAAAGCAAACGCCAAAAACTTTAAAAGAAAATGTAGGAAAATCTTTGTATTTTATCTGGCTTGAAAAGGGTTTTTTAAACAAATCACAAAAAGCCTACACCCCCATCAAGGAACATTACCGATAAATGTGATTCCATTAAAATTGTAAGCATCTCTCTGACAGAACACCATGAAACAAGTGAAAAGACAAGCCTCACATTAAGGGAATGTATCTGAAATACATGAAAGTGACAAAAGTCTGCTCTCCTGAATAAATAACAAAGAGCTCTTACGATTAATAACAAAAGGTAATGCAATGCAAAATTGGACAAAGTACATGATGAGTAATTTATGAAAGAAGAAATCAAAATGGCTAATAGACATCTGCAAAGATGTTCAACATCAGGAAAAAGCAAATTAAACAGTAAGAGCACTTTATCTCCATCAGACTGGCAAATGTTGAAAAGTCTGGCAGTTCCACACACTGGCAAGGATGTGGGGAACTGGGAACTCTCATTCACTACTAATGTTAAAGTTAATTTTTGCTGCCACTTTGCAGAGCAATTTGGCAACAACAAAGACATTTGAAGATGCTCAGATATGCTATATATCAGCACTCCACTGATCTATGCATGTAACCTGTTCTTCCTCGTATACACCAGGAAACTTTACAACAATGTTTACTGCAGCATAGTTTTTAATTGCAAATATTGGGAGCTGTTGGACAAATTCTAATATGCATCTGTAGAACAGCAACAACAAAACGAACTAAAGAATGTTTAAATAATGGAGCATCATATAGTAGGTGGAATGAATGAACTCCAGAGAATAGCAAGGACAGATAAGAAAGCCTTCTTAAGCACACAATGCAAAGAAATAGAGAAAAACAATAGAATGGAAAAGACTAGAGATCTCTTCAAGAAAATTAGAGCTTCCAAGGGAATACTGCATGCAAAGATGGGCACAATGAAGGACAGAAATGGCAAGGACCTAATAGAAGCAGAAGAGATTAAGAAGAGGTGGAAAGAATATACAGAGGAACTGTACCAAAAAGTTCTTAATGACCCAAGATAACCATGATGGTGTGGTCACTCACCTAGAGCCAGGCATCCTGGAGTGTGAAGTCAAGTGGGCCTTAGGAAACATTACTACAAACAAAGCTAGTGAAGGTGATGGGATTCCAGCTGAGCTATTTCAAATGCTAAAAGATGCTGCTGTTAAAGTGTTGCACTTAATATGCCAGCAAATCCAAAAAACTCAGCAGTGGCCACAGTACTGGAAAATGTCAGTTTTTATTCCAATCCCAAAGAAAGGTAATACCAAAGAATGTTCAAATTACTGTACAATTGCACGCATTTCACATGCTAGCAAGATTATGCTCAAAATCTTTCAGGCCAGGATTCAGCAGTATGTGAATTGAGAACTTCCAAATGTACAAGCTGGATATGAAACGGCAGAGGAACTGGAGATCAAATTGCCAACATCTGCTGGATCATAGAAAAAGCAAAGAAATTTAAAAAAAAAATCTACTTCTGTGTCATTGACTACACTAAAGCTTTTATATGGATCACAACAAACTGTGAAAAAATCTTAAAGAGGTGGGAATATCAGACCACCTTACCTGACACAGAAATCTGTGTGCAGGACAAGAAACAACAGTTAGTACTGGACATGGAACAACAGAGTGGTTCAAAATTGGGAAAGGAGTCAAAGGACAATATATGTCAAGGCTATATATTGTCACCCTGCTTATTTAACTTATATGCACAGTACATCATGAGAAATGCCAGACTGGATGAAGCACAAGCTGGAATCAAGATTGCTGGGAGAAATATCAATAACCTCAGATATGCAGATGATGCCACTTTATGGTAGAAAGTGAAGAGGAACTAAAGAGCCTCTTGATGAAGGTGAAAGAGGAGAGTGAAAAAGCTGGCTTAAAATTCAACATTCAAAAAATTCAGATCATGGCATTCAGTCCTATCTCCTTATGGCAATTAGATGAAGAAACAGTGGAAACAGTGTCAGACTTTATTTTCTTGGGCTCCAAAATCACTGCAGATGATGACTATAGCCATGAAATTAAAAAGCACTTGCTCCTTGGAAGAAAAGCTATGACAGACCTAGACAGTGTATTAAAAAGCAGAGATATTACTTTACTGACAAAGGTCCGTCTAATAAAAATTATGGTTTTTCCAGTAGTCATGTATGGATGTGAGAGTTGGACCATAAAGAAGCCTGAGCGCTGAAGAATTGATGCTTTTGAACTGTGCTGATGAAGAAGACTCTTGAGAGTCCCTTGAACTGCAAAGAGATCAACCAGTCAATCCTAAAGGAAATCAACCCTGAATACTCGTTGGAAGGACTGATGCTGAAGCTGAAGCAGAGCTGACTCATTAGAAAAGACCCTGATACTGGGAAAGATTGAGGGATAGAGGAGAAGGGGGTGACAGAGGATAAGATGGTTGGATGGCATCACGGACTCAATGGACATGAGTTTGAGCAAACTCAGGGAGATAGTGAAGGACAGGGAAGCCTGGCATGCTGCAGCTCATGGGGTTGCAGAGAATCAGACAACTTGGCAACTGAACAACAACAATATCCAGTACATGAATAAATTTCAACAACAAAATGACGTGTAAAACCAACTTGCAGAATTACATATGTAATGATATTTATGTTAAATGTAAACATTTGCAATATAATGTATTATTTATAGATATATACATATGAGGTAAAAGTCCTAAAAAATGAAAAAAGAATGAGCATCAACTACAGAATAGGGAGGGGAGGGGAATGAAATCAGAAACCATTCAGGGAACTTTAACTCTATCCATAAGATTTTCTTTTTATGCCAAAGAATTAGAAGCAAATGTCACACAGTATTAACTTGATTAAAATCTGGTTGGTGAGTGCAAGGGTAGAAAAGTTATTACTCTCCACTCTTAAATGTTTTAAATAGTACATAATTTAAATAAAAGCAAAATAAAATTTTTATCCTAGATTCATTAATTAGAGAAGAATTCTCGAAAAGTCAAGTGTGAACTGCACCCTACGCACAGATCTGTTAGTGTACAAAGTATCCAAGACAAGCAGTTGTCTTTCCTAAATTTAAAGGTCCATGGGTGGTCAAACGTTTTCAATAAAGGACCATGGAGTAAATATATTTGGCTTTGTGGACCATACAGTCTGTGATACAACAGCTCAACCATATCATATTAGTATAAGAGCAACCATAGGCTATAGGTACATGAAAGAATATGACTGTGTTCCAATAAATTTTACATTAAAAAAAAAAAAAGAAAGAAAAAAAAACCAGTGGGTTGAATTTGACATACGGGCCATAGTTTACCAACCCCTACTCTAAATTCTTAGAGCCCAAAATCCCAAATGTTACCTTTCAGTACAGGCTG
Organism: Bos taurus; assembly: GCF_002263795.3. Classification (NCBI taxonomy): domain Eukaryota; kingdom Metazoa; phylum Chordata; class Mammalia; order Artiodactyla; family Bovidae; genus Bos; species Bos taurus. The sequence goes on from NC_037331.1 coordinate 43,160,368, forward strand.
CTGCTGCTGCTGCTAAGTCACTTCAGTCGTGTCCGACTCTGTGTGACCCATAGATGGCAGCCCACCAGGCTCCTCTGTCCCTGGGATTCTCCAGGCAAAAACACTGGAGTGGGTTGCCATTTCCTTCTCCTTCAGTACAGGATATAAACCAAATCTTTAGTATTGTATATATTCAAGTTTAAAGTGAGTTTGAAAGTCTCCTACTGAGTAAAATTTAACAGAACGAATGTTTATTGAATGCTTGCCATGGCTCAGGCACAGTACTAAGCTTGCATATGTTTCTCATATGAACTTCTCGACAATTCTGAGATAGTCACCATGAGATAGACACCATTATCATCCCCCATTTTCCGATGAGGAAACTGGGACTTAAAAGAGGTTAAATGACTAACATTTCTGAGTTAATAAGTGATGTTAATCATAAAACACAAGCCTAGGGCTACTAATCCCCCCAAAGCCTGTACCGTTAATCCCGTTGTTACACTACTCCATCTCCAGTGTCCATCATGCCTTCACTACATAAATTATCTAATGGAAACAATCACAAATTAAAAATTGAAACATTGTGTCAGAATAAAACCTGGTATATTAGATTTTAATAATAAAGACATACATATTTTAGTTAGTAACCTGTTTCCTTTAGAAACTCTTGTCTAATAAAGACTTTAAAAAAGAAGTGAAAATAAGGTCACTTTTCAGTTATCCAGAATGCAGCTGAGTAAGTACAATTAATAGGCAATCCACAAGCTTCATCCAACCCCCTATTTTTATTGTTACTCGTCTCCATGTGGTATGATGATGTAAGATCTTTCCAATTATCTAGGAAATGGTGACTCAGGCCATAGCTGAGGATAAACGATCAAGTTCCCCACATTACATTTAGAGAATCACCAGGGGTGATGGGTGGGGCCTGCTGTGGGAACTGCTGTTTCACAGGACCAGCCCTGCTGATGTGTCCTCCCCTGCACTCTTCCAGGGGATAGTAGAAGCAAGAGCTCTTACTGCAAACAAAACAGGGTTGATGAAGCATTAATCTTTCTTCTCCCTGGCCCCTCCTATGAGGGAAAGAGATATCAGACATGTCCTGTTGCCTTCCTTCGGAGTTGGGGATGCTCAAACCATCTTGGCCTTGTACCCCAAGGGAGACCCATGATTGTTTCTTACTTTAAAGTGACTGAGCTTTTGAATCAGTAGATGACCTGGAAAAGGAAAAAAAAAAAAAAGGCAAAGATGAAATGTAAAGAGAGGGAACCTGCAGGTGGGTTAACCTGCACTCCCACCATTTCCTGTAGGTTGAGTGGACACAACAGAAGGTGATTTGAGGCATAAGCCATCTTTCTGGAGGAATATTTTCTGCATAGAGGGACCCATGCTGAAAGAGGCTATAGGTCATATTATCCATAGTGGAGGAAAGGGATACCAAGTGGAAAAGAAAGAGAAGAGCCTCAACTGTGTCTCACAATTTGGGGATATATCAAGTCTTCCAAACAAGTGATCCAAAATATCCTCAGGAGAGAGGCAGCATTTGGATATCCTTGAATCGACATTCCCTGAGGTCAGAAATCTTTTCTTCCTTGATTTCCACCATATCCCCAGCACCTAGAACAGTTTCTGGCACAAAGTGAACACCCAACTCAGATTAAGATCTGCCACATGGAAAAGAGAAACAAAAAAAAGAGAGCCACCAGGAACTCTTGATCACTCAAGAGAACGTTGCCCCCCTTACATAACCCTGCCATGGGAGCTTCTCTAGCAGCTTGGAGAGATGAGGAAGAGTGAGGAGTCGGGGAGAGAAGAGAACAAGCTCCTTTCCCTGCTTAAGTCCCTCAAGCCTTCAGCTTAGTGGGGCAGAGGTGGGGGAAGTTCTTAACTGAAGGTGAGCTTTCAGTGCTAACTGTACTATACTTTTCAATAGCTAAAAGTGCTGAAAAATAATGGAAATGGAATACTATCCAGCAGGAAAGGGCAGGGGGAGTTAACAGAGCACAGCTAGCAGCAGTTATTGGAAAAATAAACCAATCACACATCAGTACCTCAGTGACTAGAAACACTTCAGCCAAACAAGTTACATTAATAATGTGATATCCTTGGAAAACATAAGTGATTAGAAAAGAAGGATTCTCCTTCAGGACAACCCTACAGAATTGTTTTTCTAGGGATGATGATGAATTTGGACGTTTCCATTCAAATGTTTATATTCAGTCCTTTTGGTGACAAGTGGCCCATATTTGTCAAATGACTAGGTGGCCTCACATCAATAACAATGCAAGACTGAACAGAGATAACATAGGAAATATCAGCTTCCAAAAGCATCAGTATAATGATGACCTCAGATGCATTTGAGGGGCCATCACCAAGAGATAATCAAAGATTACTAGAAAGTGTGAGAAACCGAATTGGAGAGGTGACAAGGGTCATAGTCCAAGGCAGAAACCAGGACAAAAACAGAAAACTCACTCAGAATTGGAAAACAGGATCAGAGGAAGCGTAATGAAGTAGATCCAAGTCATTCTTGAATGTCCAGTCATATGAACTATTAAAGGAACCTGGCCAACCCAAATGAAGGGGCACAATTGATGACGTGGGACAGCTCAAGTAACTAACCATGTAGAGACTGACCTGCTGTCTTGGCATCAGTGTGACTCAGTATGCAGTATTCATATGTTAAATCAGCTCCCAATTAAAAAAAAAATTGTGATTTCATTTCCCAAAGTTCATTTGAATTTTTCTTTGTTTTCTCTAGCTCATGGAGAGTAGCTTTGCTTTGTTTATTTGTTTGAGAATTAAATAATGCTTCTAATATGCCTAGAAAGTATCTGGCATAAAGCTTTGTTCAAAAAGTGTTAATTAATGTGAAGGGTCCAATTTTTCATCTGAGTGGTTCTCAACTGTAACAAGATCTTGGACAATTAATTGAGAGTTTAGTATACAGATAGAAATGTCAGGGTAAATACTCACACAGAGACCTGAAAATAATTTTGAGTCTAGTTAAGATGCATGATAGCATAATATCACTTTACTTGCCTTTTTCAAAATAATTAATTATGAGACTTAATTGTTATTAATTATGCTATATTTAGCACCAAGTGGTACCCTGAGCTCTGAAGATGGAGAGTTTCTCTTAGATTCTCAAACACAGCTCTTATGACCTTATGTCAAATTGCATTTCTTTTCTCCACCTAATATTCTCTGCATTTCATCCCATGTGGGGTCATTTTTTAAGAATTTGGTAAAGGAGTAGAGGGAGCAAAATGATTGTTTCTCAGGATATAGGTGGGAGAGTCTGTTTTTAAAAACAGCTGATTTACCATAGGATGTCCATGGAATTCTGAGTACTGCCACAGTTACATTAATCAGACAGTTATTAACTTAAACTGCAAAGGGGGAAGAGTTCAAAAAGTGCATTGCGAAGCTACAATAAACCAGAGGCTCTTTATTCTAGCAATTTACGAAAGCTTTACATTTTTATTTCCAATTAACCTATCAATACTGATGTCACTTAAATACTCCTAAGGAATGTTATCTCCTTATTATTGCCAGAAAACATGCTGCCCAATTTCATAGCTCAGCTGTTCTCATGCATGGATGGACAATCTGAATTAACTTGAAGAGGAACAAGATTTTTAGACACTCGGCTTCATTCCTAGTTGTAAATTTTAAGTAATTAATATGTGACTTTAAGTAGTAAAGAAAATTGGATAATGTTTATTTTGTGCATCAAAATAATAGTAATACACTGCTATCCTTTCTATTTATTCAGTGTTAGCATATCAATAGAGAAATTATTGTAATCCACACATTCAGTGCCAGTATAATTGAATATGGCAGCGATGGATGAGTAAAGACCCTCGGGAGAGCTGTCTTAAAATTAAGCTATTAAAGAAAGTTGGTGTTTTCAATATGACCAAACAAAGACAGTCAACCCCAGAGACATGAGTTTTTCTGCCTTGTGTACAGACTCCTTTTGCATATTAAAATCAGGTCCAAGGACATCCATTATTCTGCCTGATCTAAAACTTTGATGTTAAAAACTAACTTTTATTCATGGAGAAAGTACCTGAAGTGATCAGGGAAGTTTAGAATGTAAAGTACTAACTAGATCTATTTACAATTATAGGTTGTTCTCATTACACCATCAATCAGACCTTCTTTCTCATCCTACTCATGCTTGAGTGAACCTGGATTTCCAAACTATTTATGACACATGATTGTGTGTATACTTTTAAACAATAGCCCAAAGGTCAGTAATAAATCACAAACATCTTACATAGTGTCTTGTTCCTATAGAAGGAACCTTTGACTGTGAACTAAATAAAAACCCACAAGTGAGTCACTCTCCCCTCCTCAGTGATGCTGAAGCAACTTGAGAAGAACAGGGAGCTGTGGGCTTGGGAATGAGGGAGTCTATGTCTTGTCTTGTGACTTCTGCTTATGAGCCACGTGGCCCTTCAGAAAGCCCTATTCCTCCCTCAAGCTCAGAGTCCTCACCTTAAAGTAAAGATAGTAGAAACCAGAGATGAAGGGACTGATAAGCTGTGCCCTCAGTGGCCCTGGATATGGTTTAGTGTGTGTAGTGGGTGTCTTGTTAGCAACTGCTTCCTTGACTTACTTTACCCCCAAATCAATTAGCCAATCATTTCTCTTTCTCTCTCTCTCCCTCTCTCTCTCTCACGCACCAGTCAGTACTGCTAGATGCTACAAAGGATATTGTAGAAGTGTAAATCATGATCTCTGCACTCAAACGGTGTACTTTGGGAGGGTGTAATTATGTCTCATATGAATTTATTGTCCAGTGCTTCTCACAGGACTCAGTAAACACAAAAATAATATGTCTGCTGCTTTCAGCCAGCTTTTGCCAGCACAGGCATGGTTATATCAGAAAGAAAAGAGTTGCTTCCACCTTGTGGCTGGGTCTTCTTTAGCTGGTTCCTGGCAAAACCCTGCTACCGCTAAGCTTACTTCTCATGGCAAGTAGAAGACTGTATTGTTTTTGCTTTTATATACTTTTTCACCTTTATTATAACAGAGATTACAAATTTCTCTTTAGTCCTTGTTCTCATGGAATTCAAGGTTAGCCTTGGCCAAAATGTAGTAGGCAGCATTTATTCCTTCACTTGAGAAATGCTAATGAAGCTCTTATCCTGTGCTAGTCACCTCAGCCAACAGAGAAAAGATGAGTAAGCACAGAACTGCCCTCAAAGAGTTCTGACCCCAGAGCCACTCCCCCTCGAACTCCCCCACATCCTCAACTCCTCAAGGACTTTCCTCCTCCCATTAATCATCTTATATCTTACACAGTAATAACTTCTGTCCTTGCTGCAAGTTTTATTTGCTGTTTTTAAGGCAGTGTAGATGGAACAAAGGTACAATCCCTCTTTCCAGGACTGTATACTTTACTAGGTGCAGACATGGTGGGGAGAATAAATACAGATATGATGAGAATAAGAGAGGCATAGTCAGGGAGACTTATAATTATACTCTGTAAGAGAGGCATAGTCAGCATGCAGTGGACACCTAGAGAAAGGCGGTGACATCTCCCCTTGGAGGGACCAGAGGTGGCTTCATGGAGGAGTTGAGCAGAACCTTGAAGAATGGGCACAATTGCAAGATAAGACAGGAGGAGTTGGGGAGAACGGCAATAAAAACTGGCAGAGGCGATAGCAAGAGCAAATATGCAGAGCTGGGAGCACCCAATGAAGAGTGGAGGAAGAAGAAGCCAGCCAGGTTAAACCTGAGAGTGGCAGGAATGAGCTGGAAGGTTGGGGGCACCAGATGCTGGACGATCATCACACCATGTTAAGGGTCTGGATTCTGTTCAGGAAGTCTGGGGAAGGAGGGTGGGCGTGTGAAAAGGAGAGAGACCGTAGCAGAGGTGAGCTTCAAAACATGATGGTGGCAGCCACAAGGACTAAAAGAGGACACAGAAGAGAGAAACAGAGAATGGAGAATGAAGGCAGGAGAAGTGACAGGCTGGACACCTAGAGGGAGGAGGATGGATGGGGACTGGAAACTGACTAGATGCAAAGGCAACTCAGAAATCTTTAGCAATTTTAAAAAGTAGGTGTAATTCAGTAACCCTGATGCCACTTGTCCTTCTGTAACATTATCTTAAGAGACTATCTATATAAAAATGAAATATTAAAACAAAGCCTTCCAAAAATAGCTTCTCCAATGTAGACAAAGTTACCACCACCTGATTTTTATGTCTTGTCCTTGAATTATTTTATAACGCCTTTGTCTTAGTCCCTTCAGGCTGCTATAACAAAATACCATTGAGTGAGTGGCTTCTTATAGACAACAGAAATTTATTCCCCATAATTCTGGAGGCCAGAAGTCCAAGATCAAGGTGCCAGCAGATTTAATGTCTGGTGAGAGCCTACTTCCTGGTCCTGTGTCCTCACAAGGTGAAGGGACAAGGGACCTCTCAGGGGTTTCTTTTATAAGAGCACTAATCCCATTCATGAAGGCTCTCCTCTCAGGGCCTAATCACCTCCAGATGTCGTCACCTTGGAGGCTAGGATCTCAGCATGTGAACCAGGTGGGCGATACAAGTGTTCAGCTAACAGGAGCCTTCATATGTCATGTCATATTCATCCATGGCTTTAAAATCTATCCCCATCCCACACGCACCCCACCCCAGTGTTGGTGCTTCTTTTGTTTTACCTCCTCCCAAATCTAGTCTCTTCCCTCCTCTCCCTATTCTGCAATCTTGGGAACTGATCACTATGTCTGCATCACCCAAACTCTCCTGCCCTCTGATTTCCTGTTGGATTAGGCTGATAAGAAGCACTAGTAGGAAATCAGAGGGCAGTGTGTTAGCTTTCTATTCCAGCTGTAACAAAGTACTGCAAACTTATTGGCTTAAGCCAGCACACATGTATTATCTTACAGTTTTAGAGGTCATAATTCCAAAGCAGTTTCAGTGGGTTAAAAATCAAGTTGTCTTATGAGCAGGTCTATTCCTCCTGTAGGATCTAGGAAAGAATCCATTCCCTTGCCTTTCCAGCTCCTGGAGCTACCTGTATTCCTTGGCTTGTAGCCTCCTCAACACCAGCAGCAGATCATCTTCCCTTATCCCTGACCTCTGCTTCAGTCCCAAATCTGTTCTCTCTCAGACTTTGACCCCTGTGATTACATTGGGTCCACTCAGAGAAGCAGGATAGCCCTCCCATCTCAAGATCCTTAACTTATTCACATCTGCCAAGTCCCTTTTGCCATGTAAAGTAATATATTCACAGATTCCAGGGCCTAGATGTCGATGTCCTTGAGGGCATGTTACTCTGTCAGCCTCAGAAACATTGATGTATTCTTACCCCTGTTGCTTGCTGCCGTGGTGCCCTGGGCCCAGCGGTGCTCCTTCCTCTGCCACAACAGCTCCAGTCATGTAGCCCCTCTTTCACAGTTTGAGCTCTCGTATGCCCCTGTAACTTTCTATTCCTCTGGCAGAGGAATAGATGCTATTGGCATCTACCCTCTTTGGTTGTCTTAATCCTGCTCACACCTCTGAAATAGTCCCACCATTAAATTCTCTTCAAAAATCCCAGTTGACTGATACACCCATCTGGGTACACCTCTCATTGTAACTCACACTGTAAACATCAGGTCTGGAATTGGTATGTGCACATATGCACACACACACACACACAGTGAATGCAAAGGCAATTTGCAATTAGGTCAGCTTCAGGAAAACAAGAATTGGTTATCCTTTGCCTATATAGCAGTCACCACACAACAACCAACGCTTGCATCTGAAAAATAAATCTATCTGATTAGATAAGTATGCAGAATAATAATCCCTCATTTTCTCTCAATTACATCCAGGGAAGGGAAATCACAGTCTATATTAGGGCCACAATAGAAAGTTTTCTTTTTGATTTGCTTTTGTTTATTTTTCAGTCAACCAGGGAAACTGACTTCATGACCTAACATAAGTGATTTCCAAGAAAATGAATAAGCCACTAACTGAGCCGCCAATGATAGCTTTCTATTCTTGCTCAGGCAGATAATTTTAAGATATTTCCCCAGTCTCCTCTTCTTGCCTGAGTAGTCAAAACAGCATATGAAAATGGAATGGTTGTGCTTATATTTTGCTTTGTAGAAAATATTTTGCATCAACCAGCTTGTCTTTAAAATCTTCTTTGCATTTCTGTTTATGGCCACACAAGCAGTTATCCCTCTGTCCTGGTTTAGGGTTTGGATTATCTGCTCAATATTCAAGGAGGTTCTTTTTGTAAGAACTATTTGTCAAAATCATAGAATAAAAAATAGCATTAACATCCTGTAGGAATTTCCTAAAAGGCAGTACTTACCAAACCAACAGAAGATTTTGGGAGTCTTTAACCTCTCAGTGACATTTTCAGAAAACCACTTCCCTCAATTCTCCATTAAATGCATTTTCAACCCCTCAGGGGCTTCTCTCCTAGATTCTTTGGGAAGAACTTACCACTGTGTTCCATTTTTTTTCTCTCTTCTACCATTATGAAGCTGATGATGATAGCTACTACAATTAATAATAAAGATTATATTTAAATAGAGTTTACAAGGCACGTATATACCCTTTATATTATTTGATCATGGTCAAGTCTGGCTGACACGTATCACGAAATCAGATTTAAAACTTTTTATACATTTTGCTGAACTTGATTGAAACAATGAGGAACGTGGAGTCAGAACACAGCTTCTGAAAAACCGCTACTTTCAATTGTTCCTTCATCCATTGAAGCAATATATATGGGTATTCCCCATGTGATGGAGTCCCTGCCCTTAGAGAGCATACAGTGTTATGACAGGCAAAGGTCAATACCATCCCTTGGTATCTATGGAGATTGGTTCGAGGACCCCCACAGACACCAAAATCCAAGAATGCTCAAGTCTGTCATACAAAATGGTATCATATTTGCATATAAACTACTTACATACATTTGCATATATTTTGCATGTAAAATATATAAAATACTTATATACATCAATGATCATATTTTATCACCTCTAGAGTACTCATTATACCTCATACAATAAAAATGCAATATAAGTAGTTGTTAAGTACAATGTCAATGTTAGGTAAATAGTTGCCAGGCATGCCAATTTCAAGTTTTGCTTTTTGGAACTTTCTGGAATTAAAAATATGTATCTATTTGACACTAACACCTAGGGAAATGGAGGGCCAACTTTTAAATAAATGCTTAGGAAAGGTACCCAACCCAAACTATGGGATCATAGAAGGCTTCCTGTATGCAGGCATACCTGAGGTTTCTCCTAAGGGCTGATTAGGATTTAGTTGTTGTTTGAATGGGGAAGGGCAGATTCGAAAAGGAAACCACATGTGCAAAGGTACATAAAGAGAACAACTCTACCTGGAAAGTATTTATAAGGCAGGAAATGGGTGACCTGAGGAAGGAAACATCAACACCAATGAAAAGCCCTAGAAGAGTGAGTTTGAGGGGGGAAGGGAAGCAATCTAATAATATCCCCTATATGAGATTAGTGTTAGTAATATTTGACAGAGGAAAAGGGAAGTTTTGGTGATAAAGATACCAAATTATAATTTAGAATTGACTTCCACAATTGGGCTACTGCATCATCTTTAGATTTCACATACATTTACGTGTTTTAATTTAGAGAATTGTAAAAGTAAGAATGAGAAATGAAAACTGTTGAATAAGGAGCTCCCCCTGAATCTCCACCAAAGCGGCCCTCTGAGTGAGTGGCCAAGTCAAAGACTAAACTTTTTTTGAGCTGTTACTGAATCTTTTCTAAAGAGAAGATACACACATTAAGAAAATGTGGAGTAAGGTACCCCACTCATATCAAGTCTCTGCAGTGACTCATAACTTCTTGTTCCCCTCTGGTTCTTTTCACCTTCATGACCCTTCCAAGCAGGTATGTGCTCAGGTATAACCCTGATAAAGAACTTTTCTGCAGATCCACCAGGGCTTTTTCACACTTCTCTTTGGATGAAGTTTCGTAAGAAATATTTTCTTTTTAAATGATTACAGTCAAAACATAGAGTCTTAGACAGATTCCAACATATAAAATAATTGAGGCAAATAAAATCCACAGAATTTTGGTGTTGTCAAAATTTCAATTTCAATCTGTACTTCAATTTCCAGGGGGATAGAAGTTTTTTCAGGAAAAGCATGCTGACTTAATGGGCTCCTGTGCCTTGCTGAGGCGATCGTGCACCACAGTTTATAACCAGAGCCAGGTCCTGTAATAGACACTTGGATCCTGTCTAATTCAATCAACAGTCTCATGGAAGACATGGGAAGGTGAACCAAAGCACTCTGTGTAACCCCTTGGAAAAGATTTATACTGTAATAGTCATTAAATAATCTCTAACAAAGGTTAATTGTGAAAAAAAACATAATATAGTACAGGTCACTATTGAGGTGAAAATCAGCCTGTCCTTTGCTCCAGCAGGGCCCTTACAGACCAGGTGTCCTGATGTCATAGCATCAAGTGACAATGCCTCTGGCAGAAGCAAAGACCCGAATTCTAATTTTGTTTTTATGATTTTATTTAGACTCAGCCTCCTTTCATCTTTCTCTCGATCCTTTAGCATTTGTTTCCCATAACAATAACACACCTGTCTCTAGCAATTTTTATAGGTCACCTTTACTGAAACCTCATTCGGTCTCTTGTAATACTGTTGAAATTGTTGTGATTTGGCTGCAAGTGCCTAAGGCAGTATTTCAAGATGGCTTTATGGTGTGCAGAGGTGCTCGAAAGCTGAGTTTTCTGTGTCATGAAAACGAAGATGGTTACTATAACTGAAAAGTAAACCTAAAATTCATTTATTCAAACATGATTAACTGAGGGCCTACTCGTTGGGAATTGTGGCAGGTATAGATGACTCGGAGGCAGGAGGCGCTTTCCTTGCTCTTGAGGGATCTAGAGTCAGTGGGAGAAACCAGCCTCTAAGGGAAAAATTATGACAAAACTATCCTGTGACCTCGGACCATTAGCCACATAAATGGTCCACAACTAAGTCTTTCATGAAACAGCAAATAGAGGCATCAACTATTTTTTGGCATAAAATTCTAAAGAAGCTCAATTCCTCACACCTAGTTATAATCTAGGATCACTTCAGTCACACATAATCATATGAAATAGATTCTTGTGGTATAAAGGCAGTGAACTGATTGCAACCAGCTAGGAATGTTTGTGGAGAAACCTGAGGAAGCCTTGAGTGGAAACTACCATGATTAGGGGCTGCAGTAATTCCAGAATTAATATAGTCCTTGTAAAGATTTCATTGAGTTGAACCAAATACTGTCTACAAAAATGTGTACAGTATAGAGCTTTTTTTTTTTTTTTCCTTACAACCTGGACTATTAATTGCTTAAGAAATACTGAAACTTTGGGAAATTTCCTGGTGGTTCAGTGGTTAGGACTCTGTGCTTTCATGGGTTGGGGCCCAGACTTGATCCCTGGTCAGGGAAGTAAGATCCTATATGGTATGGCCAATATTTACATATATACTGAAACTTTTACCTTTACCTGCCTTGGCTTTCCAATAAGAGAAGTTTTACCTGCAGAGCCTCAAGCAAGTTCAAGGACTTAGTAGTAGTTTTGTTCAGTTCAGTTCAATTCAGTCACTCAGTCGTGTCTGACTCTTTGCGACCCCATGAATCACAGCACGCCAGGCCTCCCTGTCCATCACCAACTCCCTGAGTTCACTCAGACTCACGTCCATCGAGTCAGTGATGCCATCCAGCCATCTCATCCTCTGTCGTCCCCTTCTCCTCCTGCCCCCAATCCCTCCCAGCATCAGAGTCTTTTCCAATGAGTCAACTCTTCGCATGAGGTGGCCAAAGTACTGGAGTTTCAGTTTTGTTTTGTTAGGGAAAAAAAAAAAAACCTGCCAAGATGTGAACAGAAATGTGTGCGTAGAAATGCAGAGCTTGTTAGTCTGAGCCAAGATGGCAGCCTTCTCTCGCTCTGCCTTGCCCCTAAGACACCACTGTGAGGTTGTCAGTTTCCCAAGGGGACCACAGATACAAGTATTTCTTTTACAGGAAAAAAAAAAAAGAATGCCTAGAATTCATGTTATATCCTTTGTTAGTTTCCTACATTTAACATCTCCTTGATCCCCATAAAACAATATGCACATTCCTGAATTATGTCTATGGCTGTCTGTCCATCTGTCTGTTTCTTCGTTGTCCCCACTGCCTCCATTCTCTCTCTCCTCCCCCATCCCTCTCTCAACTCTAACTCAAACTCAATACTTTAAAAGTTCTCTAAGAACAAGTGGAGGAGATCTTCAGTTTCATTTAGTACCATGACTCAGTTGAAGATAGCTCTGTGGTGAAGAGTGTAGAAAGAGAAGACTACATTAGAGTCACAACTGGTCTTTTTCTTCATCTCTGAACAACCTGCACATTTTCCATTGTTTCTTTTTCTTTTTTCTCTTGCATTGGAAACTATTTTTGTAATTAATTTATTTATTTTAATTAGAGGCTAATTACTTTACAATATTGTAGTGGTTTTTGCCTTACATTGACATGAATCAGCCATGGGTATACATGTGTCCCCCATCCTGATCCCCCCCCCCCAACACCTTCCCCATCCCATCCCTCAGGGTCATGCCAGGGCACCAGCCCTGAGCACCCTGTCTCATGCATCAAACCTGGACTGATGATCTATTTCACATATGGTAATATACATGTTTCAATGCTATTCCCTCAAAATCATCCCACCCTCTCCTTCTCCCACAGAGTCCAAAAGTCTGTTCTTTACATCTGTGTCTCTTTTGCTGTCTTGCATATAGGGTCATCGTTACCATCTCTAAATTCCATAAATATGCGTTAATATACTGTATTGGTGTTTTTCTTTCTGATTTACTTCACTCTCTATAATAGGCTCATTAGAACTGATTCAAATATATTCTTAATAGCTGAGTAATATTCCATTATCAAATTAATTCCCCCAAATAATTCACATGCCATATAGGAAAAGGACCCTTCAACTGGCCACACCCGGCAGCTGAATGAAAGTCAGAAAGTAATGAGAACCTCTTCTTTCCCTGACAAATTCATTTTCTTATTCATCTGGATGCTCACAGGATGAAAGTGAAAAGAATCATTTCTCAAATTTCTTTATGGAGTTCCATGTCAAATAAGTATGTATAAGACTGATATTGGACTGAGAGTGAAGAGTAAACCTTTTTAGCATTTGTGTCATTTCACAAGGATAGATGGGCATCTCCTGGCTGGGCCTTGTTACCTCTGACACTAGGTCCAAATGAGTTTAACCACTTGTGCAATATGCCCAGAATACCTGTAAGATTCACATCTTCAACAGTGGCAGCATTTCCAATTTATTGCCCAACCAGCATCTATCTCACTGCCACCACCATCAAGTTTTTTCCCTGAGTTTGCCAAGATCTTGGACTGTTTCAAACTTCCATTGCTCCCAGTGAGGCAGGAAGACTGTCTCCCTGGCTCCCTGGCTCCCTGGCATGGACAGGGGCTTGGGAGAAACTGAAAATCCTAGACAAGGGGCTAAGGACCTTCAGTTCAACCAGCATCAGAGTTATTTCTGCTTCTAAGGGGATCCCACATGGAATGCTGCCAAGCCCCAAGAGGTCAGCTCAGACTTCCAAAAACTCAATAAAAATCTTCCCAGAGCCCAGTCCTGAAAACCCCACACTGGAGACACTGCACCCAGCCCTGTGAAGCCCTTGAACCCTCTATTCCTCCAACTCCTACACAATCTTCCAACTCACCACCTCTCCCTGGCTATTTTTTCCTCCCTTAATTCTCATGGCTCTTAGTAAGGGAAAGGGAAAATAACAAATAGTCAAGAGAATGAAAGCATCAAACTTTCTAAGTATGGCTATTAATATTTCTTTCACACCATAAGAATCCTTCTATACAATTCTTGTTGAAATGTCAGTCTTGGGAGAGAAGTATCCTCAGGCAGTGGTGTCTGTCAAGGTTTGAGTTTTGGATCAAGATTACATATAACCCCCTCCCCCCGTGGGTCTCAAGATGAGCTGTGTGGAAATGCTTCATTCATTCACTTACAAGTATGTACAGTGAACCCCATATAAGATAAATAGTCAAATGGGACTTAGTCCCTGCCCTCATTTATCCTATGATTTTTCTTCCCCACGTCTTCCAATTTCTCATCTGAATAAACACCATGACCACCTCACAACTTCAGCTCCATTCCTCAATCTCCTACTTTCTCTCCAGTCCACTCTTCATACTGACGTCTCAGGGAAATTTCCAAACACCACTCTGTTTTCCTGGTCAGCTTGCCCCCTGTTCAATATTTTCAGTGCTTTACTGTTGCCTTTAAAATAAAGCCCAAACCCCTGAGTAGCAGAATTAACTACCGGCAGTTCCCCCAAATATACCATGCTCTCAGATCTCAGGCTCTTTGCATATGCTGTCCTCTCTACCTAGAATGTTTTTCCTCTTCCTTTACCAAGGGAACTCCTGCTGATACTTCAGAATCCAGTTGAGATGTCAGTACCTGTAGGAAGCTCTGACCACCAGCCACGTTTATTCCAATTTAGATGGCCCTCCCTTCTCTTTCATTAGCACTTTGTGTACACCTCTGTCACAGCAAAAATATATTGAATAGTAACTGTCTTATTTACCCACTTTCTCCCCAACTAGACTGAGAATGTGTTGTAAATAAAAACTATACTTTTTGTCACTGTTTATCCGATCTCCCAGTAGACTGTCCGAAACATAATAAGTGCTCAGAAATTGTTTGATAAGTGAAGAAGTTCAAAGTCTAAGAGGGAAGACAAAGAGGCATAATTCCCTAATGAGGTGTGATAGATAACAGAGTGGGGTGCAGTGATAACTGAGCAGAGGGATTGCATACTTCTGCTTGAGGAGAAGACAGGGTCTACGAAGTCATCCCTGGGGAGAAGAGCTTGGGTTGGCCTTGAGGGAAGATTAGGAAGGCACCAGGCCTGTTGGGAAGACAAGGCAAGGAAATAGTGGCATATGGAAGGCCCTAGCCGCCTCGGTGAGTATGATGCATCTGGGGAGATTTCCCTCAGAAGAATGCTGCTGGTGACCATGTGAAGATATTGGTGGGAGTAATCCAGATGGAGGCAGGAACTGAACTAGGAGCTCAGCAGGAGCCCCAGGTTTCTATCTTGGGTGAATGGTGGCGCTGTTGTCCAGGATGAGGACTTGAGAGGACAGACTATCTGGGGAGAAAGGTGGTGAGCCCGATCGACTGGTGTTGAGCTGCAGTGGCCTGCTGGACATCCCAGTGGAGGAGATGTTTAGCAATCAGTCAGGTATGTGAACCTGAAGAGAGTAGCCAGGAATGAAGACTCTAACAGCTTCACTGAAACCTGTGCTTTACTTCTACGATGTGATGCTGGGTCTTGGGGTTTCAGTCACAGGCGAGGATTGCTGAGAGAGGGTTAGTTGGTCCCACTTCTGCCACTGGCTTGGATACCTGACCTCAGGCTAGCTGCTGGACTTCAGGCTGTGCCTGGTGCCTCCTGGGAAAGGAGACCATAAAGGAGACCTGAAGAAAACTGGTGCAAACCTTGGCCCTAAGACAAATTAATTTTGTCCTGTCTTTAGTGATTCTTCTATGTGGAGTTTGTGCCATCGAGGCCAGCCTCTTCCACTGCCTTGAAACAGTGCTTCCAAAGGCCACCGAGTACACGAAGTGGGAAGCCTTTACTTTCATTACACTGAAGTCCTGGCCCCTTAGGGAATCCGATTTAGGTAGAGGCATCATTTCCATGGGCTTCCCAGATGGCGCTAGCGGTAAAGAACCTACTTGCCTGCCTGCTGATGCAGAGACGTGGATTTGATCCCTAAGTCAGGAAGATTCCCTGGAGGAGGGCGTGACAACCCACTCCAGGATTCTTGCCTGGAGAATCCCGTGGACAAAGGAGCCTACAGTCAATAGGGTCACACAGAGTCAGACATGACTGGAGTGACGTAGCACACACACAAGCACATACATCACTTCCTTGCTATAATAAACATGTGTTTATTCTCCCCTCCTCCCACTTTGCTCTACCCTTTGGCTGTTGTGACAGCAACTTTTTGTTCCTGTTCTGGTCCAGCCTATAGCACTCACTTTGATAGTGCTCCCTTAAAGGGGGCTTATTTGCAATTCTGTCTGCATTATCAAGTTCAGGAACCCACCTAAAATAGCATTTCTGCAAAGCAACTCATTGTGCTTTTCCTGGCTAATTTGTCTTAAGTGACTTGCACTGAAATGAAACATATTTTAATTCAAAGGTTCCTGACAGTAATAGTACTGTGGGAGTTACATGGTGTGCTCATGGTTGAACCTCTTTTATTCCAAATATCTATTCACAAAGGATAACGGGAGCTGCTTATGGAACCCACGCATGCTCAGTTGTCTCAGCCGTGTCCAACTCTTTGCAACCCCATGGACTGCAGCCCACCAGGCTCCCCTGTCCATGGGATTCTCCAGGCAAGATTACTGAAGTGGGTTGACATGCCTAGGTATTGTCAACAATTCAAGAGGAATTGGTATTTAACCAAAGAGTTTCTGACAGTCAGATGTGAGAATGGCAAAGATTGAGCAAGGGCATTAGTCATGTATGGAGAATGGAGTCATTTTTAATTCAAAGGACTGTGACAGAAAATTCATCATCAAACTTGAATATCAACCAACCACTATTTACAAAGAAGGCAATATCACAACATCACCCAGGGAAATGTAAGTAAATGATGCATAACAAAAATTCTCAGAGAAGCCCAAAAACCAATCATTCCATCCAACACACTGAATTAGATCCTGCAGTGGCACCCCACTCCAGTACTCTTACCTGGAAAATCCCATGGACGGAGGAGCCTGGTAGGCTGCAGTCCATGGGGTCACTAAGAGTCGGACACGACTGAGCGATTTCACTTTCATGCACTGGAGAAGGAAATGGCAACCCACTCCAGTATTCTTGCCTGGAGAATCCCAGGGACGGCAGAACCTGGTGGGCTGCCGTCTATGGGGTCTCATAGAGTCGGACACGACTGAAGTGACTTAGCAGCTTAGCAGCTCTGTTCAATGAAAAGTCCTTAAAATATTTACTTCTTGACTCAAAGTGAAGATGCCAGCTTATTTTGAATTGCAGCATCAAACACATCCCTTAATTTTTTAAGAAAATCCTCTGTCATACTGGCTAAATATAAGTGACATATCATCACAACCTTCATGGTCTAATATTTGAATTTCTACAAAGATAAATAAAGCTTGGTGGTCAGATTCAGGATGCAGCCAGGGATTAGCCTCTACTAAGGAGCAGCAGGCTGCAACCAAGCCTTTCTGTTGCTTTCTGGAAACTGGTCATTTATGGGTGCTTCTCTGTTGGAAATGCAACTTGAATAAAACCATCTTTGGCTAACGTGATGTTTCTTTAATTAACAGGTAGGAGATCAGATCATTGAAATCAATGGGGAGAGCACAAGAGACATGACCCATGCCAGAGCAATAGAGCTCATCAAATCAGGCGGAAGGAGAGTGAGGCTACTGCTGAAGCGTGGGACGGGACAGGTCCCAGAGTATGGTACGTTTCACATTTTGATTCATGTCTTTTCTGTCTCTTCTGTGCCCATGAATGCCTATGCTTATTTATAAAGCTACATAAGTTCTCTAATTCTACCTAAATATATATTTAGTGATCAGTGGACATAGATCTATACACATGTATATTTAAGGACAAGGTATATATTATATGTTTGTGAGCTCTTTCTTTTGCTCCCTTATTTAGGTAATGTTGAAAATAGCAAATGTAGGACCTTTCAAGGCATCTCTGAGTGTGCTGGGAGATCTGGCTAAATTTATATATTGGAACTTCTGTCATTTGACTGATAGTCCTCTGTTCATTTGAGTCCACAGTAATTTATCAATTATTTCCTAAAATGACTCATGCATCAGACTGTCCTGTGGGATATGTAACCTGAGCCAAGGGACCAGCAAGACCAAATCTTCAGGCTATGAAGATTAAAACATAAACTTCAGTTCAGGTAGTGGTTGCATTGCCTTGGAGTTCAGGGATATTCCAAAAGTTCACTCTTATGTGTATCTAGATGCTTGTGAGGAAGGCTTTGCAGTGCAATTTAATTCATAGATTTGCCTTCGGAAGTCTTTAACAGTGTTATTTCCCAAAAGCCCATTTAAGGTACAGCCAACATCATTACCCTAGTATATCGGAAACTGTTATCTGATGTTTACATGAGAAACAGAGAAACCTTGGCTTGTCTTTAATCTCAGGGAGTAACAGAGAGACAGACAGACATCAGTCAAGAGTAGCACAGATAGTAAGTGTCTGGATTAGGGAAATAAGATCTAACCACTGATCTGAATAAGTAGCTGAGGATGTTGATCTAGATTAAATTGACTCCCATTTTCACTCTTCCATTCTTGAAAATCTAACTAGCACTTTTTCCTCTTAAACTGTGCTTTCTGCCTAAGTTACCTAATAATTGACTGAATGCTTATTTAGTACGACAGATATAATCCTGAATTCAGTTTAAATATCTGAATTCAAAGGCCCTTAAATTCTTTATGTTTCCAGGGTCTTGAACATACTGAAAGCCTACAAGAAGGGCTGGCAAGTCCTCACATTAAGAGTAGGGCAGCATTTAGAAGTTTCTAGGGCTGGCCATATGCCCAGGGAAATATTTCATCCCAGCTTCCCATCCTTAATACTTGGATCTAATAAAATATTTTTAATTATTAATATTAGCAGTAAGCACAGACTTGAGCCTGTTCAATGGCATTGGCATTCTTCCCTTTGTAAAGAATCTGAACTCTTGAAATAAAATCATTTTTTGCACCCTAGGGCATGAAGGGATTCTGTAATGTGAAACCAACCAGTGAAATTCTATCACTTCTACAAAAGACCTTGCTTTCAAGGTGTGTTTCCTTCCATGCCAAGACCTATTATCTATACCCAGGAATTCTCATAGAATTAATGTTGTTCTTATTGTTCTAACAAATTAATCTTTAAAAAGTTAATCTGAATAACATGGCTGTCCTGAACTTTCTATTCTTTTTGTAGAATCACTATTTGGTCCTTATTCTGAGCACCCACCACACCAACTGCTGCTCTACAGAGAGCAGTTAAAACAGTCTGTCGACCAACATGTGGCATAACTCAGACTGTGATGCGTCAGCACGAAGCTGCCTCAAGGCATAAAAATACAAATATGTTTCTGAACAGCATGAAAATTCAAGACCATGTCAACATTATCCCATTAATTCTTAACATCATCTGAAAATATATAGTTAAATTCTAAAATTAACCAACACAGAGAGTTTGTTAAATATCTGGACACACTTTTGAATATTAACTAATATTGTTAACTCTAGCAGTATTGCAGAATTTCTTCTAAATAATTTCTTCTAAAATGTAATATAAAAATCATACACACTGGTAGCAGTAGAGCTTGTCAGCTACTTTTGATGTTAGATTTGACATGGATTATGACTGTAATTTTAGAGATTATGTCATAAAAGAACAAATTTAATAGAGTAAAGCAATCTCCTTTAGGGAAGTAAATGAATAGTTATAAACTAAGTAAACATTAGTTCTTCAGGAAACTCTAAACAAAAATTATGGTTTGGTTGGTTCGGTATGGTTTGGTTATTTGCGTGAAAAACCAAGAAAGTAGGGATCAGATCCGCATTTTTGAGGATAATTCCATCAAATGATATTTCTGGAACCTCACAGTGCCTCATGAAGGAACTGTTTTAGGGGTCCCCAAGGCCACCCCACATTCAGGTATTTGCTTATAGGACTCCTGGGACACAGAATATAGTTGTGGTCACAGCTCAGATTTATGACACTGATGTATTAATAGTAAGGATACCCAGTAGAATCATAAGGAAGAATAACACAGGTAGAATTGGAGGAATCCACATGCAGGCTTCCTTCTGCTTTCTCTGTCTCCCATGAGGGGTCACCCAGAGAGCATTCTTCATGCAGCAATAAGAATGCAGCAGCATATGTGTGATAATATTG
The DNA here is from genome assembly GCF_002263795.3 of Bos taurus. Lineage (NCBI taxonomy): Eukaryota > Metazoa > Chordata > Mammalia > Artiodactyla > Bovidae > Bos > Bos taurus. Next base: position 43,180,352 of record NC_037331.1, read on the forward strand.
CTGCCCTGATGGTATGGCTGCCCTGGGAAGCTCATAAGAGACTCAGTGCCCATGGTTTCTCCTGGAGGCCAGTCAAGCTGGCACCCTCTGCCTGGCACGTACCAGAATCCCAGACTCCCAGAAGGACAGCAGGTGCTGAGCATAAACCACATTGCTTGAGCAAACAGTTGAGATACAGTGAGAGACCTGTATCACTTAGGAAAGGTTTATATTAGTGAGGGAACGAATTACCAGTCACGTTCCCGGATGCCAGCCCAGAACCAGACTGGTGAGGAGGCCTTTCTGAGGTATCAGTTACAGCCCTGCTCTGGAAATGCATTCCGGTACCAGGAACAAGCCACAAAGTGGCCACATTCACAGACTCTATAGATGCCCCCAGTGTCTGTACTTGCAGCTAAGGAACTCGCAATTCCTCCAGCATCAGTTAAATCGACTATCTCATGACAAAGAATTTTTTTGTCCAAGATAGAGTATATTTTTATTAAGGTACTTTTATGAAAATTTTTATTAAAATATACTCTAGTCTATCTTGGACATAAAAAAAGTGGGGGAGTGGCTAGGGGTGCAGGTAACAAAACAAAACAATAGTAACAAGAGCAGTGAAAGAAAATGCTTGGACTTATAGTAGATGTAACCAAAAATAAAATCCACTTTGTCCAAATGCACCCTAACGACAGGAAAACTGATTTCTCTGTCAACTATGAGTTTAATCCTATGTTTGTTTCCTTTGTTTGCCCTTTAAGATCCCAAACTTGGCATAAAATCCAGTCTCAAAAGATTGTTAAAGGGAGTTTATCAGAATCTAGAAGAGACTTTACCAGTTAGGGAAGTGTTCAGGCTTAACCCCGCCCGGGTGAGAGTGAACTCTGAAGGTGAAGAGACTGGTGAACAGCAGGCTAGGAAGGGGTTTAGGTGATAACCCTCAGCCCTACCTCTGATACCTGCAGAATTCAGAATTCAGAACAGCTCTGAAGCCGTCCCTTATCTGGACTTTTGGACATGTCAGGAGAAAGCTGATCTCAGTCCAGAGAAATACGAAAACTCTGGCTCAGAGTCCTTAAGGTGGTTTGTGACAGAGAGATAAGCACAGGTACAATGGGAAGAAAAAATTACCCCAGGTAATCTGTCAGATTGTTGACTAAACAAAGTCAGTGTGAAGCCAAGTGAGCTGAGGAAGGGAATAAATATGCTGCAAACACGCCATCCATAATTACCATGAGACTAATCGGCAGACACACCTCAGCCGATCCAGAGGCAAGAATAAGCAAAGGCAGCCACTAGCAAGCATACTGGCTGCTCACAGAGGTGGCTGAGCAGCTGTGGCAGGGGAGGGGAGATAATAAAGGCTTCGAAGGAGAAGCTGCTTTCATAGTTAAGTCCTTGAAAGAGCAGCTCAGGAGATAGGCACTTCAACTGCACTCTAGTCCTCGGGATAAGAATTTGTTGATTGTAAACTCAACGAGAGCTTGGGCCCCCCCTCCCCTGACACATACATCTCAACACCTGCCAGGAAGAAGGCAATTTGACTCTACCATACTGAGGAAAGGATCAAAAACGGATGCAGCAGAAGCAAGCGGTGCCCTCCTTAACACTGACTGTTGCAGTTCCAATTAAATCTAAAAAGTCTAAGAGAAAAGAAAACAGGGATCCTGATTCTAAAGCTGCATAGGAATGTATTATGCAAATAAACTCCTTCATCAGCATTCAGGGATTGTAAGGAATGTTCACTTGATGTATACATTGAGCCACAGAGCCAGGGCCTTGGTAAACAGAAGTGCCACTGGATGAAAAAGATGTCCTCCACCAGCAGTTCAGGCCAATACAGAGCCTTCCCCGGTTATACTTGCTGTTCAGAGCTCATCAAAATTAAAAAAAAAAAAAAAAAATTATGCCTTCCATTTTTGGTTGGTGGTCTGGCCTGTTGATTCTCTTAAGCAGCATTCCAGGTCTTTATGACAAGAATGCTGAAGTAAGTTTGATTGTAAATGGCCTCAATCGTCTTAGGAGGCCAGACAGGGTTCCCAGGAGGAAGCACAATTCTCAGAATGCCTAGGGACAATTAACACTAATGCCCACATCTCCCTTTGGGGAAAGAAATCATCAATCCATGAGTTAGACTTCTTCCTGCACTACCATTTTCAAAGTTAATTGCATCTTTGATAGGTGTTGACTAATATAAGGCCTATGAGAAATGAAATTGTTTACGTTTTATAAGTGTAATAAATGCATTAGGTAAGAAAAGATCTGTTTGAACCATACTGCATTCACACTCTAGCTGAAGAAATGAATGGGCTAAATAGTTAAAGGTCTTCCTTTAATCGGTAAATGAAAATGATTTACAGTAGTATCAGAGCAACAGATTAAGCTGTACCAGTCTCTACTTGTATGGCAGTTAACATTATTTTTTCATGTATTCTTCTTTAACAATGTGCATTGGCATGTGGCTGTTATAAGCATGCTCCTATAATCTTGTTAACAATTATTTGTTCAAGTCCTTTCTTCCTCTGATCATACAAAGGTCAGCTCTAGACATTGTACTCCTACCAAATAAATATTCCATATGAGGTGAGGCAGATCCTGTAATTAGTATCATTAATTAATATCACTACTATTTCCTCAACTGAATCAGGATTTTCCTGAGCACCTACTATGTTCAAGGCACTTTGCAGGCACTGAAAGTAAGACCCAGTCCTGGCCTTCTGTGAGCTGACAGTCTAAAATGAGCATATGTGTAACAGTTGATTTTAACAGAGGGGTAACTAATTAAAATGTCTCAAAGGATCTACTCTAATGAAAAAATTATTAGTTTTACTAGTTATATGTGGCTTTAATAAATACATCTAGAGGGTTAAGGATCTTTGAAAAGCCCTTGGCTTCTTTTGTCTGTTAAGCATTTCCTTTGTAATATTTGTACTAATAATTTGTACTTTTCCTGAAGAATGAACTCGCTGAGTATAGATAAATTTCTGCTTATACCTTGGCTGAATTATTCTCAGTTCCAAATTAGTGAGATAGAATTCTCTTGAGCAAATCTGCTGATCGTTGCTCCTCCCCTCCCGTGGCCCTCAGCATGGAGCCTGGAGCACTGTAACCTCACAGCCTGAGGTGTCCATGGTACAGACATGGGGAGAGTCTCTGCTGCTTTTGCCTCTTCCTCAGAGACCACATTTATGGGAACTTTAAATGGTTCCATAGCCTTTGCACTATTTCACCTGCATTTTTAATAGGGCAAAAGGCGGCTGGCTTCAATAATAAATTCTGAAATTTAATTTCAGCTTCTGACATTCATGGTTGAGTGTATCTCCCTTTTCCATGAGTGGTTCCACAAATCACTCCAGTTCACCCTGACTGACCCAGACCAGGGAAGAGGACAGGCAGTCAGGCAGTACTCTGGCTGCATCCTGCAGAGAACAGAGTCCTTCCTTGGCGAGAAGGCTCCAGACTGCTCTCTTCAGAATTTAGGGAATCCCAGGAAATGTTCAAACCATGAAACTTCCAATAGGTTCCTGTTTCATGGAGTCATACCCAGGGGCTTCCTTGAGGATGCCCAACTCTGAAATTCTTTTCCCCGCTGCTCAGCCAAAACCTCGTTTATTAAGGTGCTTTAAAAATGAGGGTGAAATCCCATTTCTTCATATGTTTTATTGGAAACCCTGGACTATGATGATATTCCTTCTTGATAGTCTTTGCAACATACACTGTTCTCTTTCAAGATATATTAAGTGACCCACTTCCCCCAGTCGACACTTGTTAGGTATTTAAGACTCTGATAAAATATATTAGACCATGAAGTAACCAAGAAATCAAGCAAGAAAAACCAGTTTTGCTCTTGAGGTCTGACCTCCTTTCAGTTCCTTAACAGTACATTGTTGGAGGAGACTAATGAGTGAACAGCTATCTTTCCCAAACCCCACTGAGAAGGACTCCACATGCATCTTGGAAAACCTAAAAAATCCAACTCCTCCAGTAACTCATGCTGGACAGGTGGATTTAGGTTCTGATAAAACTTTCTCTTGCCTCCCCTAATATGAAGCTGAGCTCTCCTGGGCAAGGGCTGCTTCCACCACAGTCCAGGGAGAAGGTAGCCTCTTAGATGAAATGCTGATGAGTTCTGTAAGACCATTGAAATAGATCTCAGAGAAGTCACAGAATCAAGAAAAGGTTTGTTTGTTTGTTTACACGGTGAGCAGAGAGTGGGTAGGAGTGGAGATCAAAGTATTAAGGTTAAGAGGAAAGAAAGCTCACATCATGGTTTTACATCTGCACACATATTTGTACCATATGTACACGCGCGCACACACACACACAGAGGATTGGGTCGATTTTCAAGTGTCATCCCAGGTAATTTCATGCCATGGGGATGGCTGGCTTTGTCTCCTCTAGTTCTCCTGTAAAGACCCAAGGAGTTTCTCGTCCTCTCTGTGTCTTTGTGGACCTCTCGCTGTATGAGCCTCACCCCTCAAGCCGGCTCCCGCCTTGGCCATCAGATCTGAATCACTCTCCATTCAGGCTTGCAACCGTTAAAATTAAAGAAAGGAGATAAGTCTTCCCTTTTTTCAGTCTCAGGCTTTTGTGACAGTCTCAGCTCAGCTCCCACTCAGCTCAGTGTCCCTCCTCACTGAGACAGTCTGACCTGTGTTCATAGCATGGTGGTATTGATTCAAGTCAAGCTTGTGACCCCTCAACCTCTCCCATTATGAAGCTGGTGCTAAATGCCAAAGCCATTTTCTCCACTGTCTGATTGTTCTCTTGTCTCAAACTAGAGATGATACAGAAGATGTTGACCCCTATGAGGGAGTTTTCTAACAACATCCTGTTATCCAGGTGCTCAGAGTGGAGTTTAATATCATAAGACAAATTCTTGGGTAGATCCAGCTAACCGCTACAACCAGCAAACATCAAGTCTCCAGAGCAGTCCTTAAGCTCTGGAGTCCGTAAGTCCTATCCCAGTGTTCCCAAAGCAAATAATTCATTTTAAACTTAAGTACTAAAAACCCCTCATTTCTAGTGAAAGAAATAGTCCATAAGGTTGGATTTTTTTGTTGTTATTTGAGAATTCTGCCTACAACTTTGCTCACAAATAGGGTTACCCCGATGTCCTGTTCTGACAAAGACTTCCCCAGGTTTTCTTTTCAACCGAACTCCCTCAGATAGGACCAAAATAAGATTATATAATGCCTTACTCCAGGCTTGAATTATATGCTCTAATTGTAGCAAAATCTCTATAAACGGTGAGAATCACACATTCTTCAACGTGCTGTTTGGGTTCAAAAAAATTTTTAATAGAAACAACAAACAGACACTTAGCCCGGACTAAACAGCGGTTTACTCTAAGGCAGCTCCCACATTTGCTTAGAGAGGAGCCTGCATTTACACTCCCGTCACAAGGTCTCTCGTGTTTTTATACACAGTCTCCAACAAATAGTGATTCTCATCAGGACCCTGGGTTTTCAGACTGAACATGGGTTTTAGGACTCATGACGTATGCATCGCATATGCCAAGCACAGAATGCAACTCTGTTTGTCACATTTCACCGTAATTTCTGTTACAGTTTTCACAGCTATTTTCCCCACCATGTTCTGGGCTCTTTTGTTTGACCTCTGGCCCCAACGTTTCCTAGCACATGTATCTTTCAAGCCCAGTAAAGGCCACGTTTAGAATTAAATGAGACCCTTTTGTGCTTGATAGTAAAATCACTTGATGTTTTTTGTACAAAATTACTTGCATCTTGGCTAAATGGTAAACTCAGTTAATAATTCCTGAAACTTCACTTCCCTCCTGACATTCGTTGTTAAGCGTTGGTTTCCACACCACAGAGAGCCTCTACTTTCCCTTTAACTTCGAATTGTTTGTCCAGGTGGCGCTAGTGGTAAAGAATCCGCCTGCCAGTGTAGGAGATGTAACAGACGTGGGTTCAGTCCCTGGGTAGGGAAGATCCCCTGGAGGAGGACATGGCAACCCACTACTGTATTCTTTCCTGGAGAATCCCATAGACAGAGGAGCTTAGTGGGCTACAGTCCATAGGGTCCCAAAGAGTCGGACACGACCAAAGCAACTTAGCACAGCGCACCCCTCAACACAGCTGTGCGGTGAAAAACACCCCGGGGGGTGGGAGGGGAGTGGGGAGGGGCACATAATGAGACATCCGTGTGGGGGCACTGTCTCTTTTGTGTGTTGAAGCACGTGGAGCAAGTTAGGCATGAGATGGGGGCTGGGGGAGGGGTGGTATCATAAGAATATACTGGCAGAGAGGGGAGCAGGCTCCCAAATGTCTGAGCTATGTGGACTCAGTGCTTCTGATCCAGCAGCCCCACGTCACCTCTACCTCACACTGTACGAAGCTAAGACAACATGGCACTGAGTGCTGCAGGGACTGGTTATTACATCTCCCAAGGCCTGTCTGGTGGAAACCACTGACAGCCCAGAATTTCTAGTACCGTCTTTATGTCAGCAAAGAACTGAAGCCCAGGAGCTGAGATAGGCCTAGACCAAGGCAGCTGCTAAGAGGCAGGTTTCAGAGCACAGCCCTTGGACAGGCGAGTACAGCCACGTAGAACAGGCAAAACCTGGCTGTTCTGCAGCTCTTTTTTTCTCCAGAAAACAAATACGGCCAGCAAGTCAACTGTGAAGTTTGAATCTAAATGAGCAAATTGTTACAGAAGAGATGAGCTATAAGAATTTATGAGATTATTAGAGAAAACATAAATATAAACATAGGCAAACCATGGCTTTAATTTGAGGGTTTTTCAAAATTTAGAAACATGATTACTGTGACTTCTCAAATGACAGCTGGTCTCACTGAAACACTCTAATTATGAGAAAATTCTGCAAAAATTCTGATATTATGATTTCAAGATGTTTTAAACATTTGTGCCTCCTTAAAAGCACCTCAGGATGCCCTCAATATTTTGAGAAAAAAAAATCTATTTTTGGAATACACATGTAGCTCAGTCTTTTCACTAATTTCACTTGCTGCATGCTCAATAGGGTCAGCTTTGCTTAAAGTCTTTATTCTTACTGCCTAGATAATTTTTATTCAGCTACTCTAAACGTACTAAGCAATCTTGATTCTAACAGTAATACTATATCTTTGTCACTGGTTCTGTTAATTCTAATGATTGGTCCTAGGCTGTTCCTCCCCTTCCTTTAGGAATGGTACCTTCCAGTCTCTCCATGTGCATGAAAAGTGACAAGCATGGGTCCCCATATTTCTACTTATTGGGCCACCCTAAAGACACGGTTTGTAAAATCTGCATGAATATTATCTTTCTCTAATGAGCTTTGGTTTTGCATATGTTTTTAACTGATGTATAATGCTCTATCTTTCATAGTAGCTTGTCTAATTACTGCTAGAGCTCTGGAAAATATTTATAGCTGAGACCTTATGAGTGGTGAGGATAAGATCTGTGGATTCAGGAAAATTAGAGACGCACTCATTCCTGGGTTCTAGCCAGTATGGTCCCAGAAGGAAGGAAGGGCTGGGAGGGGACATACAGCAGAGGCAGCGCTGGGTGAGCTCCGCACACACACTTCAGAAAGCAATCCCTGGGCGTCAGTGCAGAAAAACAAAATGTATTTTCTCTCAGCCCACGTTTGGTTTGGCCAGCTCCCATGAAGCCACTCTTTCTACACCAGACAGAGAGAGCCACAGTCATCAGACATGTTAGCCCTGGGAACCCAGAACTGCCCCCAGTGTCTTGCTATCCTCCAGCCTGAGTGTGCCAGTTATTCATTAAGGACAGAATCTTCTAACTCTCCCTCTCCATACTAGTGATGCACCGAGTTTAAGGGGGAAAAACAGTTATGATTTTTTTTAAGTAGTCCTAAGTTTGTATCTAACGATTTCAAAGTGAACATTCTCATGCTATATTTTAGTGTAACATTTGGTAAAAATTCTTAAGGAAATTAAGAATCCTGTATGTTACATACATATAGACACAAACATACAAATAAAGCAAAATATGAATAACAGCTTTGCAAATATAGTTCAAGCAACTTCTCACCCCTCAACTACATCCCTAGAGCAGCCCCCATGTCCACTGTCAAAGCTTGCAGTAGATCTGTGACTACCAGCCCAATTTTTAAAAACTGCGATTTTAAAATGTCAGTTTAACTTTTCAGAAGTAGTTGATACACATGCTCGGTTTCCCCACGGTTTGCCATGGAAACAGGAATCAGACTGACACACTTCTCAGTTCTGACTCGATTCTATCCCCCGCCTTACAGTCTCCCAGCCATGGCTAAGCATCTCTCCAACAAAGGTTTTTAAGTTGGCCTTCTGAATGTTTTCTGAAATATAGTTTTCTATTGTTAATAACCCTGCTAGTTGCCATCTAGGACTGGTTTGATTTAAGAATGAAAGGAAATATTATTCTCTAAGTGAATTATTGAATTGGCCTATTGTTGAACATTTCCTTATCAAATACATTTATGTGGATATGTGTCTACACACACACAAACACCCTTTCACAATCATTCCCTGAAGATGTCTACAAAGACATAAGTTTTAAATGAATCGTTTCTCTAAAGTGTCTCTCAAGGGTAAGTTATTGATCAGGGGAAACCTAAATTAGGGCATAAAGAAGACAGTTGCAATGTACTGGAAAAAATAAAAGCCATGGAATCATTATTGGGGACATCTAGTCCAGTGACCATGCTTTAAAGAGGTATAGATTTCTGTTTCTGACAAAAAAAATGTATATGCTTGTCATATAATTTACTTTAACTAGTTTGCAATCCATGCAGGTAAGGTGTCCTGAATCAATTCACTAGAGTCATTAGCTAAAACCAACAACAGAAGAATTGGAGGGCTCTTTGTGGTCTCAGTTCAGTTCCACCAACATCTATCAGGCACCTTGCTTGGTTCTAGACAGAGAAAGATTAATGGGAGAGTCTCTCACTCTATGCATTCGAAAGCAAGGAGGAGTGATGGGGAAGAGAATGAGGTAAGGAGACAAGTAAGGACAGTATCAGCAAGGAATGCTAAGAGCCCAAGGGACACAGCACCTGAAATCTGCTGAGCAGACTTGTAGAAGATTCTACTCCACCTAAGAGGTGACGTGTTAGCTGGGCCTCGAGTGACAAGTATGATTTCACTTGTGTGGGCAGGAGGTACAGTGGCTCTTATACTGGAGAAGTAGGAAAAGGAGAGGGTTGGACTGAAAGAACATTAAAATGGGGCTCAGTGAAAAGGGCCTTCTATGCTGTATAAGGGAATTTGAATTTTATATAATCATATATCATCAAAAAAATTAAGTGGAAGGGTGAAATTATCTGTATTTGGAATTGTGCCTCAATAGTATTTAAAATGGCTTTTTATAGGAAACTGGGGACAATTAAAATGTTATCGTAAAAGTTGAAGCAAATGATGTGAGGACCAGAATTAGGGAAGTGGTGACAGAAACAGCACATTGGAAACAGATTTCAGAGATACCTCAGGCATTTCATTGATGGAAATAAAGCTTGGTCAATAGTGAATACAAAGAAAGGGTTCAGGAAGCAGAGCTGTGGCCAGAGTTAAGTGGAAGATGATGCCGCATGGGTGCAGGAGCAAGTTTAGGAACAAAGGTGATGAGGTTAGCTTCAGATTTGTGAGTTTCTGGTGCCTGGAGGAGCCTTTGGGGAAGAGCCCAGGTGCAGGGCACCAGGGTGTGGTGCTCAAGGGTGGAGCATTGTGGGAGACCTGGAAGGGGCCATCCTGGAATGGGACGAGCTCTCCCCAAGAGACCCTGCTGCGCAGAGAGCAGAGGAGAGTATAGTCAGAGAGGAGAGCAGAATCTGCCAGGCACAGTCACATCTGAGTGGCAAGCTAGGGCGGTCTGAGAGCCAGGGATCTCTTCCAGAAGAGGGGCCGGAGGGGAGCCAGGGTGGGGGTTCAGGGAGGCCGCAGGGAGAAAGGGAATGGGAAGCAGTTAGGAAACAAAGGGGAGGAGCAGGCCTAGCCTGCTGGTTCAGGGCAGTGGAGGAGCAGAGCACAGCACTCCACTGACGCTAACATTGTGAGGGTGGCGGGAACGGGCCTTCAGCTGCTCCTCTGCAGGGGCCTCCCCACAGGCCTTCCCTGCGCACTGCCCCACGGTCACAGCCACACTGGGAACCCCCGCAGTGAGACCATGGGTGCTCAGGTCCAGTCATGGGCAAAGGCCTGGCTTCTCTGGTTTGGTTTTTCAGAGGGCAGGGGTAGGTAGGATACAAAGATGAGTAAGACACCAATTCTACTCTGAAGGAACTCAGTATGTAGGGAATGTTTAAGAAAAACAGAGTGCTCATTGTTTACAAAAAAACACTCTTTAATCACCATCTTGTTGAAACCATTCTCAAATGTACTGTGTTCCATTCTTGGGTTGAGGCACACAGTATCCTGAAAATGGGCATGCTCTTGAGTTTCCCTTTTCCCCTGACACATTCAGCATTTGAAATCTGGATTTCATCATCAGGACTCCAGTGAAAAGCATCCCCTCAGTGATCACCAGCCTCACCATAGTAACAGCATCCAGTGATGGAGTCAACCCTTCATCCCCTTGGGACGGCCTGTAAGCCGAGACTAGTGGTCAGTGTATTTGCTGAATTTTCTCCTTCCTCTTTGATTGCTCCTCAGGGGGTTCCTTCAACTCTCTTCTCGTGCGGTGATGCCCCATCCCCAACCCCTCCCCCAGGACCTCATCTGTTCTCATGGCTCCACCCGTCACCACCATACAGATGACTCTGATGTCTGTTTTGCCATCTTTGGCTTCATTCCCAAGACTTCCACTTGCCCTCTCAACGTTTCTCTCCAGATGCCCCAAATGTATGCATTCAAAATTATTCATGACCTCTCCTCTTAAACTCCTCCTCCTCTTGAATCATCTATTAATTAAGAAACCATCAACCCTCCTTGTTGCCCAGCTCAAAACCATCTAAGTGCCTTCACACTCGTATATATGTATGTATCAGTATATATATATACAATCAGTTCCCAAATTCAAGTGATTTTACTTCCCCATTTCTCATAAGGGCCCTCTCCTCCTTTCCTCCTGCCGTTCTATTCCTGTTCAGGCCCATTCTACAGGGTGAAATAGCCTCTACTACTATGGTAAATCTTCCCTGATCACTGATGCTACAGCACTTGATTGTCCTAAAGGACCACCCCACTTGGAGACTTTTCTCACACACACACAGTGTTAAATGAGTCCTCAGAGCATCCCTGATGCAGCCCCATTCAAATCTGTCTTATCTCTGCTCTCCCGCAGTAGCCTCTTACCCATCTGTGCTGTTGAAACACTTGGCATCGTCCTGTGTTTCCACTTTCATGGTTAGGCCCATGCTGATCCCTTACCTTGGAAAACCCTTTCCGCAAACTACGTCCTCCTTCAAAAACCAGGTTGAAGTCTGCCTTCTCCATGAATCCTTCCCCAAATCCATCAATCAGAAGTGATTTCTTAGTCCTCTGAAGTCCCATCGCTCCTCATACATCTCTTTTATTCCCTCTCACTCTGTTTTGCAACATGGTTATCGGTGTTCACATGTTCTCCCTTTTATGGAATTCAAATACTGGATATTACCTTGGGTTCTTACAACAGTGCTTTTCAGAGAGAGTGAACAAGTACGTGAATGAGTAAATAAGTCTTGCAGTATCATTAAGTCATCATTCTATATCAAATTTCGGGTAGATTGCCTATCTCTACATCACTTAGTTCTTCTGGAGCTTTATCTTGTTCCACTGCCATCTCATTTGGTCTAAATTTCTACTCGTATTTTTATGTATGTGGAAGGTTTCTTACATTTCTTGACCTTGGAGAAGTGGCCCTCTGTAGGGGTGTGCCGTATGTCCTAGCACTTCACTCCCCTCGATCACTCAAGGGCCCAGGGAGCAGCCTGTCCCCGGTGGGCTACTCAATTCCGGAAGCTGCTGGGTTGTGGTTTTCTGGTTTCTGGTGTTTGCCGCCTTGTTGGAGAGTCGGTCTAGAGGCTTGTGAAAGGCTTCCTGGTGGGAGAGGCCGTGCTGGCCTACTGGTGGGTGGGGCTGGGTCTTAGCCCTCTGCTGGGCAGGGCCTTGTTAGGGGCGTATCTACTCACCGGAGTCTTAAAGAAGCCTGTCTGCCGCCGGGTTGGAGCTGTGTTCCCATCCTATTGGTTGTTTGGCCTGAGGAGTCCCAGCATGAGCCTAAACGTTGTTCTGTGGGGCCAAGTCTTGGTCCTAACTGCTCCAGCTGGATGTCTGCCTCCACTAAGAGTTCAAGCAGAGGAACACTCCCTGATATTTCCACCACCAGCTTTTATGAACCCAGAGAGAGGGCCACAGCTGCACCCTCCTCCCCAGGAGACCCTTTAAGACCAGAAGGTAGGTCTGGCCCAGGCATGAGACCTTGTGTGTGCCCTCCCAGAGTGGAGTCTCTGTCTCCCTTCCTCCTGGGGAACTCCTGTGCTCAAGCCCGGCTCTGGGGGCTCCTCCTCCCAATGCCAGACCCCCAGGCTGGGGAGCCTGGCGTGGGGCTCAGCTCTCTCTCCTATAGGAGAACTTCTGTGACCTAATTGTTCTCCAGTTTGTGCGTCACCCACCTGTGGGGTATGAGATTTGATTATATCACACTTGTGCCCCATCTACCATCTTGCAGTTTCTTCTTTATGTCTTTAGATGTAGAATATCATTTTTTGTAGATTCCAGTCTTTTTGATTGATGATTCTTCAGCAGTTAGTTGTTATTTTGGTGCACTCGTGAGAGGAAGTGAGCAAATTTATATACAGGCTTTTATTTTATAGGAGGATGGCCCAAATTTCCACTGACTGTCTCAACCGAAATCAGAAGCAGATGTTTATTTGTTAATAACTTCCTGATTGTTTTGCTTATTTTCTTGTAATATATTGCTTTCTGTTCAGAGTTGAATGGAGAAAAACTGGCTAATTGAATGTTCCAGGTAATTGTCTCTGGTTAACCTAACTTTGGGCTTCCCTGGTAGCTCAGACAGTAAAAGAATCCATCTGCAATGCGGGGGACCTGGGTTGGGAAAATCCCCTGGAGAAGGGAAAGGCTACCCACTCCAGTATTCTGGCCTGGAGAATTCCGTGGACTGTATAGTCCATGGGGTTGCAAAGAGTCAGACACGACTGAGCGACTTTCACTTCACTTCACCCTAAGTTTTGTTTCTATAAGGTGTTTTCTTTCACATGGGTAGCTGGGACCTATGTCAATCCAGCTACTCATTAGAATCACCTGGGGGACTTTGTTAAAAAAATAGAGGCTCCTCCCCAAACCAATTAAAACAGATTGGTGCCAGGAGTGATGATAGTGTGAGGTATGCTGCTTTTTTTTTTTTGAAACACACCCCAGGTCAGTGCACTGAGCAGCCTGAGTGGAGAATCACCAATAGATCAGATAAGTAGGAATATTATATACGGAGGCTGTTATATTAACTGAGGGAATTCAGGAGCGGGGATTGAGGTGCTGAAAATAGCAGAAGTAAAATGCAGAAGTGACAATATCAAGAGTCTTGAACGAATAATCATTAAGACTTGGTGACTGTTGACATAAAGGGAATAAAAATTAGGAGAACTCAAAAATTATCCCTGGACAAAATCCCAAGTATTTGGGAAGATGGCACAGCCATTGTCGGGGGTGGGGGGATGGGAAAATTCAGAAATGATGCCGTTGACAAACTGGGTGGCCTTTCAAGAATTACTTACCTTCTCAGGGCCTCCGTTTCCTTGCCTATACAAATGATAGGGTTTGGTTTTTTGATGTCTCAGTTCCTTTCAAGTTCTAGCATCGAAAGTAAGTGCATGAACTAATCTGGGATAAAAAGCCATATGGAATTTCAAGATGTGTGTGGACATTTAAACAGTGATTCACAACAAGCAAGTGAATCAGAGCCCTGTGGCTTCAGCAGATGGGGTCTCCAGGGAAGAGCCCAGAAAATTGGGGTTGAAGGGTAGGTCAGGAAAGGAGACTGAGAATATAGAATTTGCCTCTTCACCTGCTCCAGGCTTGCTTACCTTGTGACTGGTGCGCAGGGACACAGTGCCTGCTGTCCCTCATCACCTCACCACTAATGCATGGACACAATCATTTTTCACAGGACTACTTGGAGTTGCTGTCATATACAAGGTTTTTCTGGAGAAAGATTGCCTCTTATTAACAGTGCCTTTGAAAACTGAATTGGATCATTTTGCAATTCATTATGAAAATTTACTAACAGGAAAAAAAATAGCAGGATATCTTAATAGCTCTTTTTTATATTTAAGATGTCTCTGTGTTTTCATATCAAGTGCCAGGAGGGAGAAAAATTATGTTTTACAAGTGAAATACATCTGTTCAGTTGGCCTTTTCCTATTATTTCTATCAATAGCTTATCACCCCTGGGCATACAGAAATCAGTATCTTTAGCTTGTTTTCAGAGTGAAATTTTAGGCAATGGCCATGGGGGGTGGGGGGGGGGCGGGAAACCTCATTGCTTATTCAGCATAGAAGTGAAATGTTGATTGCCTTTCAGCTGTCAAATACAGTGAAACCAAGTCCCAGTCTTCCCATACCCAAAGCTGTGGGGCCCACAGAAGCTCTGGCTAGAAACCCCTGGTTGTGTTATGTTTGGACCACAAAGATACACAAATAGCCAATGAGCTGTTCAACATCACTAAGGATCAAGGAAATGCAAATCAAAATCATAATGAAATATTGCCTCATATCTGTTTGGCCACTATTTGGGAAAAAAACAAAAAACAAAATAGCAAGTTTTTGGCAAGGATGTAGAGAAATGAGAACCCTTGTGCACTGATAGTGGGAATGTAAAGTGGTGAAGCCACTAAGGAAATGGTATGGAGATTTCTCAAAAGATTAAAGATAGAACTACCATATGATCCAGCATTTTTATTTCTGGGTATATATCCAAAATAATTGAAAACAGAATCTCAAAGATATGTGCACACTCGTAGTTCATTGCAACATTATTCACAATAGCTAACAGCTAGTGGCAACATCGGAGAAGGCAATGGCATCCCACTCCAGTACTCTTGCCTGGAAAATCCCATGGACGGAGGAGCCTGGAAGGCTGCAGTCCATGGTGTCGCTGAGGGTCGGACACAACTGAGCGGCTTCACTTTCGCTTTTCACTTTCATGCATTGGAGAAGGAAATGGCAACCCACTCCAGTGTTCTTGCCTGGAGAATCCCAGGGACGGGGGAGCCTGGTGGGCTGCTGTCTATGGGGTCACAGAGAGTCGGACATGACTGAAGTGACTTAGCAGCAGCAGCAGCAGCAGCAGCAAGATAAATGTCCATCTTTGGACAAATAGATAAAGAAGTAGAATATTATTCTTTAAAAATAAATCCTGACACATGCAACAGCATGAATGAAACTTGAGGACATTATGCTAAGTGAAATAAGCAAATCATATAAACACAAATACTGCATGATTCCATTTATATGAGGTACTTAAGCAGTCAAGTCTTAGAATGTAAAATGGTGGTTAACCAGGGGTTCAGGGTAGTAAGGGGCATTGTTCAGCAGGCACAGGGCACAGGGTAACAGTTTTACAAGATAAAACAAGAGTTCCAGAGGACTATGTATAAATAACAGTGCTGTTAATGTTGTTGTTCAGTGGCTAAATTGTGTCCAAATATTTGTGACCCCATGGACTGCAGCATGCCAGAATTCCCTGTCCTTCACTGTCTCCCAGAGTTTACTCAAATACATGTCCATTAAGTCAGTGATGCTATCTAATGATCTCACCCTCTGTTGCCCCATTCTTCTCCTGCCCTCAATCTTTCCAAGAATCAGGGTCTTTTCCAATGAGTTGGGTCTTCACATCACCTGGTCAAAGTATAAGAGCTTCAGCATCCATCCTTCCAATGAAAATTGAGGGTTGATTTCCTTTTGGATTGACTGGTTTGATCTCTTGCAGTCCAAAGGACTCTCACAAGTATTCTCCAGCACAGTTCAGAAGCATCAGTTCTTTGGCACTCAGCATTCTTTATGGTCCAACTCTCACATCCATAATTGATTACTGGAAAACCCACAACTTTGACTGTACAGACCTTTGTCTGCAAAGTGATGTCTTTGCTTTTTAATACACTGTCTAGGTTTATCATAGCTTTCCTTCCAAGGAGCAAGTGTCTTTTAATTTCTTGGCTGCAGTCACCATCCGCAGTGATTTTGAGCCCAAGAAAATAAAACCTGTCACTGCTTCTACTTTTTCCCCATCTATTTGCCATGAAGTGATGGGGACTGGATGCATGATCTTAGTTTTTTGAATATTGAGTTTTAAGCCAGCTTTTTTCTCTCTTCTCTTTCACCCTCATCAAGAGGCTCTTTAGTTCCTCTTCACTTTCTGCCATTACAGTAGTGTCATCTGCATATCTGAGGTTGTTGATATTTCTCCTGGCAGTCTTGATTCCAGTGTGTGATTCATCCAGTCTGGCATTTTTCATAATGTACTCTGCATATAAGTTAAGTAAACAGGATGACATTATACAGCCTTGTCTTATTCCTTTCTGAATTTTGAACCAGTCCATTGTTCCATGTAAGGTTCTAACTGTTGGTTCTTGACCCACAAACAGGTTTCTCAGAAGACAGGTAAAGTGGTCTGGTATTCCCATCTCTTTAAGAATTTTCCACTGTTTGTTATGATCCACCCAGTCAAAGGCTCTGGGTACTCAATGAAGAAGTAGTTTAGATGTTTTTTCTGGAATTCCCTTGCTTTCTTTGTGATCCAGCAAATGTTGGCAATTTGACCTCTGGTTCCTGTGCCTTTTCTAAACCCAGCTTGTATATCTGGAATTTCTCAGTTCATGTACTGTGGAAGCCTAGCTTAAAGGATTTTGCACATAACCTTACTAGCATGCAAAATGAGCACAACTATATGATAGTATGAGCATTCTTTGGCATTGCCTTTCTTTGGAATTGGAATGAAACTGACCTTTCACAGTCCTGTGGCCACTGCTGAGTTTTCCAAATTTGCTGACATACTGAGTGCAGACTTTAAACAGCATCATCTTTTAGGATTTGATATAGCCCAGCTGGAATTCCATCACCTCCACTAGATTTGTTCGTAGTAATGCTTCCTAAGGCCCTCTTGATGTCACATTTCACGATATCTGGCTCTATGTCAGTGACCACACCATTGTGGTTATCTGAGTCGTTAAGACCTTTTTAGTGTAGGTCTTCTGTGTATTCTTGGCACCTCTTCTTAATCAAGTGTGCTTCTGTTAGGTTCTTAGCATTTCTGTCCTTCATCATGCCCATCCTTCCATGAAATGTTCCCTTGATCTCTCCAACTTTCCTGAGAACTCTCTTTCTTGAAGAGATCTCTAGTCTTTCCCATTCTATAGTTTTCCTCTATCTCTTTGCATTGTTCACTTAAAAAAGGCTTTCTTATCTTTCCTTGCTATTCTCTGGAACTCTGCATTTAGTTGGATGTACTTTTTTCCTTTCTCCTTTGCCTTTCACTTATCTTCTTTTCTCACCTATTTGTAAGGCCTCCTCAGATAACCATTTTGCCTTCTTGCATTTATTTTTCTTTGGGATGGTTTTGTACAATGTTACAAACCTCTGTCCATAGTTCTTCAGGCGCTCTATCTACCAGATCTAATCCCTTGAATCTATTTGTCACCTCTACTGTCGAATCATAAAGGATTTGGTTTAGGTCATACCTGAATGGCCTAGTGGTTTTTCCTACTTTCTTCAATTTAAGTCTGATTTTTGCAATAAGGAACTAATGATCTAAAGCACAGTCAACTCCAAGTCTTGTTTTTGCTTACTATATAGAGCTTCTCCATGTTCAGCTGCAAAGAATATAATCAGTCTGTTTTTAGTACTGATCATTTGGTGATATCCATGTGTAGAGTTGTCTCTTGTGTAGTTGAAAAAGGGTGTTTGCTATGACTAGTGTTCTCTTGACAAAATTCTGTTAGCCTTTGCCCTGCTTCATTTTTTACTCAAGGCTAAACTTGCCTGTTACTCCAGGTATCTCTTAACTTCCTACTTTTGCATTCCAACCCTCTATGATGAAAAGGATATCTTTTTTGGTGTTCTAGAAGGTCTTTTAGGTCTTCATAGAACTGGTCAACTTCAGCTTCTTCAGCATCAGTCGTTGGGACATACATAGCCTTGGATTACTGTGATGTTAAATGGTTTGCCTTGGAAACAGAGATCATTCTGTCATTTTGAAGTTGCACCCAAGTACCGCATTTTGAACTCTCTTGTTTGACTATGAAGGCTACTCCATTTCTTCTAAGGAATTCCTGCCCACAGTAGTAGATACTATGGTCATCTGAATTAAATTTGCCCGTTCCCATCCATTTTAGTTCACTGATTGCTAAAATGTCAATGTTCACTCTTGCCATCTCCTGCTTGATCGTGTCCAATTTACCTTGATTTGTGATTTTTACAGCATCAGACTTTACTTTCACCACCAGGCACATCCACAACTTGAGTGTCATTTCCACTTTGGCCCAGCCTCTGCATTTTTTCTGACGCTATTAGCAGTTGCCCTCCAATCTTCTCCAGTAGCATATTGGATACCTTCCAACCTGAGGGGCTCATCTTCCAGTGTCATATCTTTTTTTTTTTTTTTTTTGCCTTTTCATATTGTTCATGGAATTCTCATGTCAAGAATACTGGAGTGGTTTGCCATTCCCTCCTCCAGTGAATCACGTTTGTTTTTGTTTTTGTTTTTTTACATTATTTTTAATTTATTATCTTTTTACTTTACAATATTGTCTTGGATTTGCCATACATCAACATGCATCCACCATGGGTGTACACGTGTTCACCATCCTGAACCCCCCCTCCCACCTCCCTCCCCATACCATCCCTCTGGGTCATCCCAGTACACCAGCCCCAAGCTTCCTATATCCTGCATCAAACCTGGACCAGTGATTCGTTTCTTATATGATATTATACAGGTTTTAATGCCATTCTCCCAAATCATTCCCCCCCACCACAGAGTCCAAAAGACTGTTCTATACATCTGTGTCTCTTTTGCTGTCTTACATACAGGGTTGTCGTTACCATCTTTCTAAATTCCATATATATGCGTTAGTATACTGTATTGGTGTTTTTCTTTCTGGCTTACTTCACTCTCTATAACAGGCTCCAGTTTCATCCATCTCATTAGAACTGATTCAAATGTATTCTTTTTAAGGGCTGAGTAATACTCCATTGTGTATATGTACCACAGCTTTCTTATCCATTCATCTGCTGATGGACATCTAGGTTGCTTCCATGTCCTGGCTATTATAAACAGTGCTGCGATGAACATTGGGGTTCACGTGTCTCTTTCAATTCTGATTTTCTCATTGTGTATGCCCAGCAATGGGATTGCTGGGTCGTATGGCAGTTCTATTTCCAGTATTTTAAGGAATCTCCACACTGTTCTCCATAGTGGCTGTACTAGTTTGCATTCCCACCAACAGTGTAAGAGGGTTCCCTTTTCTCCACACCCTCTCCAGCATTTATTGCTTGTAGACTTTTGGATCGCAGCCATTCTGACTGGTGTGAAATGGTACCTCATAGTGGTTTTGATTTGCATTTCTCTGATAATGAGTGATGTTGAGCATCTTTTCATGTGTTTGTTAGCCATCTGTATGTCTTATTTGGAGAAATGTCTGTTTAGTTCTTTGGCCCATTTTTTGATTGGGCCATTTATTTTTCTGGAATTGAGCTGCAGGAGTTGCTTGTATATTTTTGAGATTAGTTGTCAGTTGCTTCATTTGCTATTATTTTCTCCCATTCTGAAGGCTGTCTTTTCACCTTGCTTATAGTTTCTTTTGTTGTGCGAAAGCTTTTAATTTTAATTAGATCCCATTTTTTATTTTTGCTTTTATTTCCAATATTCTGGGAGGTGGGTCATAGAGGATCCTGCTGTGATGTATGTCAGAGAGTGTTTTGCCTATGTTCTCCTCTAAGATTTTATAGTTTCTGGTCTTATGTTTAGATCTTTAATCCATTTTGAGTTTATTTTTGTGTATGGTGTTAGAAAGTGCTCTAGTTTCATTCTTTTACAAGTGGTTGACCAGTTTTCCCAGCACCACTTGTTAAAGAGATTGTCTTTTCTCCACTGTATATTCTTGCCTCCTTTGTCAAAGATAAGGTGTCCCACGCACCAGTGAATCACGTTTTGTCAGAACTCTTCGCTATGACCCATCTGCCTTGAGTGGCCCTGCAGAGCATGGCTCATAGCTTTATTGAGTTACACAAGCCCTTTCACTGTGACAAGCCTGTGATCCATGGAGAGGATGTACCGTACCATAGTGTACATTTAAAATTATTAAGATAATCAGTTTTATGAATTAAAAAAAAAAAAAAAACAGCACCATATAGGGCTCTTATAAGAACCAGCATCTGTAAGGCTTAGTAATTCAAAACACAGAGGACTTCTCTTTGAGCTTTATTTTGTAAAATGTGCTGAAGTGTGCTTCCCTCAGGGCCATTAGATGAGAAGCCTCACATTTCTTAAACTGATGAGGAGCCATCAGTTGGAGGGAGGAACTTGTTATAGTAAGATTGACATTAGTATCCCTTCTCCCTCTACAGAGTTTTCTGTTTTGCTTCTCTCATTGCTGCTGTTTAGGTTCTTGCTTTTGGTTCATTTTGGAATAGGGTATCTTTGGGGTTCCACTGGGACAATAAGGAAGGAGGACTGTGTAAAGGAAATTCCAGATTCTCGTGACATTTCAGAGATCATTTAAATCTATCTGTTCCTTTGCATCCCACCTCTTTTCACGAAGGCCTCTTTGAGGCAATATTCAGGTTCATTGGGAAAGAAGAATATCAATTGTCCTGCCGGCCGAGATATCAAAACAGACAAATGCTGATAGAACACACAGCCCTCATTCCCCACCCAGAGGCTCAGTGACTCAATGACAGGGCAAAAGCATTCCCATCAGGAGTCTCCTGTGGCGGCTGCAGCCCTCACCACAGTGACAGGCATTGAAGTGGAAATGCCTTCCCGGGTTATTTGGTTATTGCAAAATGTGCTGTGAAGAGCATGGCATGCCTTTCTGTGACCTTGTTTATGAAAGTTTTTAGGAGGTTATTATTTTTGTTCATCAATTAGCAAGCCCAGAGCCCCACGCGGGCCCCTGAGAGAACTGTTTACCTCCTGAGGACAGAAGCCACGACTGCTAGCTCAGTGGGTCTGAACTTCACACCCAACGGTGCCCTGTGCTGCACTGTATGAATGAATGAGCGAGTGAGTGACTAGAAAGGACATATAGCAGCAGTCGGGCCCTGCCCTCCAGGAGATTGTGGTCTATTAGGAAAAAGACAAAAAAGAGAACAAACTTAAAAATAATGAGAACACAGTACATACACACACTGAAATGAGGAGGATGCCCAAAAGAGTAAGTTGAGTGTGGGGGAGACTTTTTTTTATGAGAATTCCTACCCTTCCAGTCTGTGGAAAGTACATTCTTTTAACCAACTGCAATACCTTTTGCCTATGTTTATACTAAACTTCTCTATTTAAATATATATATGTATATATATGTGTGTGTGTATATATATATATGTAAGAGAAAGTGCAAAGTAAACTCAATTCATAAAGAACATAGTGTTGGATCCAGCTGATTCTGAGGCAGACCCCACAAGAGGATGTGTGCGCTTGAAAACTTAAAAAGCTAGAACTTATCCTTTAACACCTCACAGCAGCTGGAAGTTCAGTTTGGACAGCTGAATGGAATGCCGAAAACCCAATCACCTCCATCCCCTAGCAAAGGGTAAACGATTTTCAGCAGAAAGCTTTTTTCTCCCCGCTTGCTCACTTCTCATCACCCTCTCCATCTGATTGGTCCTCAGTCCACCCACCCCAGGAAATGGATGCTTCCACTTCGAAGCAGGAAAAGGACATGGTATGGGGGAAGTGAGTCACAAACTGCTGCCCAGGCCGGAGACTCGAGAGGAAAAAATACAGGGAGATGTCACCTATATTTTTCCAAATTACTAGTTAATAGATTTCTCCTGAGAGAAGACATTTAGCCTCACTTTCCCGTCTCCAAACAGAACACGTTCCCGCGGCAGGTTCCTGGCCAGTCTGTCCTCCCAGGTCTTCACCCAGCTTTGGGACCAGTGTGACCAAGAAAGTCAGAGGAGGGAGAGAGGTGGGACCCTCGCCTGGAAACTTGCTAGTTCAGAGGCGCCATACCCTGGGACTCCCTCTGTACGGGGTCTCTTCACCAAGTGTTCAGGGTACCGCCTTCATGAACGGCTAACATTCAGAAATGAACTCTTAAGACAGAAATTAAGAAAAGGATGGATCTTAAATCTCAATTTTGAGACTGTTCCTATTGTCATTCTGTGGCTGCATTTATCCTCCAGTGATGCTGCAGAGGGCATCACTTCTTAAGATAACTTTTACTATTTTTAACACAATAATACACACTAGTTATAGAATATCTCAAAGAAATTATCAAAAGAAGGAAAAACTTCTTCCTCTATCTTGAAAATATAACCATTTTGTTTGGAAACCTGCTTGATTCATTTGCCAATCTGCTTGCCTCTCCAGAATAGAAAATACCCTTCTACACATCATTTTGCACAACTGCTTAGCACTTTGTTATAAAGGTTTATCATTCAACCAACCTCCTATTTGAACTTCTCTTGTTTTTTTCTGATTTGTCCACTATTGTGAAAATTACTGAAGAGTATCTTTGTGGCTATATCGTCTGTCCATGGGATTTCCTCAGCAAGAATACTGAAGTCGGTTGGCCATTTTCTTCTCCAGGGTATCTTCCCAACCCAGAGATCAAACCCAAGTCTCCTACATTGGCAGGTGAATGCAAGAGACACAGTTTCAGTACCTGAGTCAGGAAGATCCCCGGAAAAGGGAATGGCAACCCACTCCGGTACTCTTGCCTGGGAAATTCCATGGAGAGAGGAGCCTGGCGGGCTACAGTCCAGGGGATCGCAAAGAGTCGGACACATCTTAGTGACTAAACAGCAGCAGCAGCAGCTATGTCTTGCCGTGTATCTTTAGTTCCTCGGGATAACTTTGGAAAGTAAAACCACTGGGGCAGAGTATCTGCATTCTCACAGGAGGTTAGACGAAGTCAGAGAATCATGTGGACCCATGTGGGAGCTACTCCTCGGTGATGAAGTAAACTTTATAATAAAGTATCGTTTCCAATAGCCAAGTAGTTATGAGCTCTAGCAGAAGCCTTGTGATCTAATAAAAAGTGCCAGGAGCTGAGGGTCAGAGCTGGGCAGGAAGGCCAGGCTGCCCCACACAGCCTGCAAAACCCCTCAGGCCCCAGCCCTGCTTTCCAGGGCTCCCACAACTCATGGATAACCTGGTGACTAGGCTGAACCACAGGTTCTCTGACCAACCCTCAGGCTGGAGCACAAGAAGACTCCACTCAAAACTGGAAAACAGAGTGCAGCCCAACAATTGCTTCGAATTTATGTGTACCTACAGTTTGTTTTACTGTTATTGTCCCTTCTGTTTTCTTTAGTTTGTTTTTAAACAGCACTAGCAATATTTCTCAGAGAAGCAGAGGGCTGTGTGTGCAATTGCATAATACACTTCCTTGACAGTTCAAAAAATCATAGGCCTTCTCAGATAACTTAGAAGCTGTCTGCATCTGTGTATCATATTACGTTGGGGAAGAGCAATTAGTCAAGGGGAGGCCCAGGCCCAGGGCACCACTGACATTCCTCTGGGTTTCTTGAAGTGTTCTGGACAGTAAGGGCTCTGCAGGCACTCAGAGTGAGTGCTGGGTGGTCACTCACCATGGCAGGCCTGACCTCTGGCGCTGGACCTCTTGTGCCTGTAGCACACTAGGCAGCGACGGAACCCGAGCAGCCTGACGTCCTAGGGAGGGATGGCCAGCAGAGGAGGCTGTGGTTTCTGACTTCAGAGGTATCTGTCCTCTGGCACAGCAGATTTTGAGGTCCATTCCTGTTGACTCAAGTGTGGAAATGCTTCCATTTGGGGAACCGGCTGAGATGGTAATATTTAAGGGGACCCGTGGAGCCCATGATATCTAACTATCACTCTTCCTGGTAAACTGTGCCTTCACCTCTAAATATGTGCTATTTCACTAAGAAAGTTCTTGTGAGATGATGTTTTCAAGCAAGCAGGTCTTTGAGAATTCCTTAAACTAGATCAAGACAGATCAGACCCCTGGGAGAATCGTCTCCACATTGCAGTTCAGAAATCTAAGATGCAAGGTTCTGATCACACGAACCTACAACGCCAGTGTAGAAATGAACATTTCCATTTCCTTGCCTTCTCCCCATTCATTCAGTAATATTTCCAGCTGAACAATAGCAGCCGATGGGAAATACTCCCGTGTCATTTAGTTGCTGTCCAAAGCAGACACCCTTGGCACTTCCAAAAAGAGCTGTCTTATGGAGCACCTTGACTGAGCTGAGAATATTCATTCCTATTCAGTCTTCACTTTAAATAGCCACTGTCTTGTTTTTTAGCAAGATAGGCTTAATTTGAAGAGCCTATAGTGTGGGGGGAAAAAGAGTAAATGAATTGAATACTGGTCCGTAACATTGGTCTAAAACCATCAGGCAATTTAAATGTAAGATCCCTAAGGTTTCTTATAGAAACAGATTTATGGCTAAGGGTTAAAAACCATTCAAGGACAAAACTGAGTATGAGAATGTATTATACACACACAGCTGTAGCACTTAATAAATATGTAATAGCTAACAAAGAGAGTTGAGACAACTTCCTAATATAGAAAATTTGGACAACTTCTACCTGGTGATATAAGAAATTTTCTCCATCGTGAAAGATTTGTTGGCCTTTTACACAGGTATCAGGCAGCCTTCATTATCAGTCCCAATGTATAAAATGGTGTTTAAAGAGAAAAATAGTGGCATATTTCAGAGGCCAAAAGACCCTAAGATCTTAGAGTGAGTTTTTCCAGGAGCATAAATGTGTGGAAAATTACAGAGATAAATTCTGAAGCACATCGATATTCAGTGAGACCCTAAATACTTGAAGTTCTCATTTTCCCCTTCTGAAATGAATAAGAAAACATGGAGACATCCCTGCCATGTTATACAGAAAGCATCACATTGAGCGTTTTTCTCAGTCAGGGATGTTGATAGAGGATGTCATCAGGCACAACCTGGCAGACTGTATCCTTGGAACCGATGGGTTTTGTTTATCACGTTCAAATGGATCCCCCCTCCGCCCACCTCCGTGATCCGGGTGGAGAGGAGATGGTAATGGTTGTTAGGTGCTTGACTGCCGGCCACTAAAACATCGTGAAATTGCACTTCTGTCTGCAACCATTTGTTAGAAGCTAGAGCTGATTACAGGTGCGAGGACAGAGCCCCCACCATGATTTGTGGTGGAAGAACAGCTCAGAGAGGAATTCAGTCAAGCAGGAGTGGCTAAGAAGCACTAGCCAAGGAGTGAGCACGAAGTGAAACTTCTAGAAGGAGGAAACTTCAGCCACAGGCCCTAGCCCTGTGTTCTGAGCCAGAGATAAGTTTAACCTCTTCTCCTTCCTCATCTTTGACCTGGTTTGCAGTTTGCACTGACCATTCCCGGGAGAAGCCCTTTACAGATCAGACTGGCGACTGTGGCAGTGATGAGACTATTGTGATTATGAAATTGCCTCTGTGGCAGTGATGAGATTATTGTGATTATGAAACTGCCTCACATCTTTTATTTCACAGGGTCTTTTTATCATCACGTTGTATCCTTAAAACAAAAGAAGTGCATCAAACGTTTGATGTGGAGAGGACAGAATAAATTAAAAATTAATTTTGAAACCATTTTTTAAAAATTTCCCAGCCTTCTTTATATTCACTGGAAATTCCTCAGAATGCCTCATAACTAAGAGAAGAAATCAATGAAACTATTTATGTTTGAGATCCATTCTTGGGTGAATGGAGAACCCAGGATAAACCACTCCTCCAACACAAAATCGGTATGAAATGAAAATCTAGTTTGTATAAATATGAGGGTATCAAGGAGAAATGTCATAGAAAGAAAAAAACACTGGAGGGAAATTCAGATTTTAATAGTATTTTTTTTCTGAGTAGCAAGAAATACTGCCCAGATTTTACACCTCTATATATTATCCAAAGTGTCTCTAATATATTTTAGTATTCAGAGAACAAGGAGAAGGAAGATGAGAGACTGACTCCTTCAGAGGGTGACTGATTCATTTCTCTTGATTATCATATGTAGATAGATGTATGGGTGACAACATGAGTTATATACACAAGGACTTTCAGGCAACTCCTGGGGGAATCACCATGTTCTCAACCCAGGCTTTCTTCTGAAATACTATCCCCATAAAAAGCAAAGCAGTACCCCAATTTAACATACTGTGCATGTAGGAGACATTCCAGTGAGGACATTCTAATATCCACATTGTTACCCATTGAGTTGCAGAGCCTTCATTCCAAAATGTCACCTGGGCAAGGCTTTCTCTTGAACTGACTCATTCCTTAAGTCAGTTTTTGGTGCAAGGCACTTATCTTACCACTGAGAGGAACAGAAGATGAATGAGCCACACTTCCTACATAGTAGGCATGACCCAAAAAGCCTATCAAAAAGTAAATATCAGCCAACAGATACTCAGAAGAGATGAGCAAAACGCATCTTTCCCTGTGAGGTTTTCAAAGAAGACTTTCCAGAATGTGGTGGCATTTGACTGAGCCTTGAACGAATAGGCTGACTTTTTAGGAGACAGAGAGGGAGTGGGGCAATCCAGTCACAGGCGAAATAAATCAAAGCGAGGGCTTGAGAGTCAAGGCAGGTAAAACAATTTGACTGGAGGGTAAGGTGCATGCTCGAGTGGGAAGGAAGGAAAGCCAGAAAGCCTACCATTCAGCCCCAGGCCATGCCATGGAGGCCAGACAGTGAAGACAGAGCAGTGGGGTAGCAAAGGAGAGGCTGGAGGTGGAGGCAGCGATGGCCAGGTGACAGCCACCACAGTGCTGTAGAGAGAGAGCAGACTCCAGGGCCTCAACTAGGGCAGGAGTGGAAAGGCAGGCAGAGACGGGGGGAACTACCAGTACCTTATTACGGGCAAGCGGGAGAGGACAACCCTGAGGCTTGGCTCCTGAGTGACTGACTGGCAGAGGAAAGAAAGCAGGGAGTCAGATGGCGGCAGCTCATCCTTAGCGATTCCAGGGAGGCTCAGCAGCCTCCAAAAAGGCAACATGCTTCCACACAGGATCTGGGCTGGCGTGTTTGTAGGCTCATCAGGAGATAACCCCGTTCATTTTCTTCTCTTCAGGCAGTTCCACGCCAGAGCTTCTCCAGACAGCTGAGCTAGACATACACCTAGCAAAGAAAATTCTTCTCCCTCCAACCCCATTTTAAGTTTTCACAGGAGAATGTATTTGCAGGTTATCTAATTCGTCCTGCCCTAATCTCTTTTCCTTCCCTATTAAGATGATACACACAGAGCTCATTGCTTGGTTCTTTATAAAAGGGCCCAGTCTCTGACTAATCAGTATCCTAATTTTAAATCCCGTCGATGGGGATCTGGTCTATATATTTTATAAACATGGATAAGCAGTTACCTGGCTATTTAGCTAGTGATGCAAAATATCATTAAACTACTTTATATTACCAGTTAATATATTTAATATTTAATGTTACACACTAACATGAAGTAAGTGATTCCTAATATTTTAGTCCATATACATTTTCATCTGGGAAGAATATTTTATTAACATATTTGTGATACCACTTAATTCTATTAATAAAAACTAATTTTAAAATCTTTTCCTAATTATAGCTTTCGATTTAGTTATTTCCTGCTTGGCAAATAAGGGTTGCTGAAGCTGTCATGCAGTTGGTCCATAGCTAGCTTTGTTCTTTTTGTATTTATCATGAGTTATTTGGTAAAGGAAGTTGATTAAAAGCAGCGGCTCCCCATGTGGCCTCACGACTTGACTGTAGCCCAGTTTGTCAGAGTCTGAGCAGATGCTTAGCTTTTAGCTTATTCTCTTCCATGGTCATGACCTTTAGCCCACAGAAGCCATGTTGAAAGCAATTCAAACTGGATGGTCAGCAGCCTTACCTATTGATGACCCAGGTCATCTCATCAGCATCTTTATTGAGCCTGATACTAGAGACATTCCTACTTCTGAATGTGAGATGCCTTCCCTTGGTATTAAGTTCCTAGCTCCTCAATTTCTCAACTGTGGACTCATCATCCAGGCTCTGTAGATACAAGGCTGGCAGGACCAGGACACCAGGGACCATGCGGTTTTCGACCTTGATGTTTGCAACAAGGTCGCAAAGCTGCTGAGTGTTCAGTAGAGCCAATATCCTAAGACATATATCAGAACTCATCAGGGGAGGGCTGCTGGCAGGGAAGAACTAAGAAATAGGGGATGTAGAAGAGATGTCATATCTCCCATATAGATGTTAAGTTCCATGGGATAAGGCTGCAAGGAGCCTGAATATTCCTGTAGAGGTTTGCTCCTTGCCTGAAAGCAAACCACCAAAGGGGAAGAGAGAATGCCTATCTGTTCACCAGGAAACAAGCACTCCCAGATCTTGGTAGTTAATAAGGGAGTTGCCATAGTCACCAAATGTTTTCAATTACAGGTAAAGCCAGCTTGTTTCAGAGTTAAGCCAGAGTGCATTGATTACAGAAAAGCTGTTCTTTGATCTAACTCTGGTTCCAACTGGGAAAGTTTTTGAGCCAAAAAGAAAAAAGTGCAGTAGCCAAGGATGAATTGCTCAGAAAGCAATTGAGTTTTTCCCCTCACACTGTTTCATATATTAAAGTAAGCATAACATGACTGAGAAATAAGCATATGATGCTACTACAGCTTTTTTTTTCTTCTTTTTTTAAGAAACCTCAGGTCAGTCTGTCTTACGGGAAGTTGGTCAAAGAAATGGTAAAGCAGGAAGGTCAAGTGATCCTGAAAAGTTAAAACATCTCTAATCCATCTAGGCTTATTAATTTTAATATTAAAGTGCTTTCACTGTATCCATGCTCTTTACTAAGAGAGTTGCATGTAGTTGTAAAGGAAACAGGTTCATGTTAGACGAATCTTCCATCCCAAATGACGGGAAAGTGAACTTACCCCATGTATGTACATAACCGTAAAATTGTTGACTGAAATTGAAAAGACCCATGAAAGTGCCATCATTACTCAGATACTTTCTCTCTAAAATACATTTCTAAGGAATTGTACCATGTCTTCATATCAGTCAGTGTATAACTCTATTACTGTGCTTAACAACTTGTACTGTACTTCTTTCTTTAGGTGTCCTTCTCCCTTCATTAGAATGTGAGGTGCACAAGGTCAGAAGGAACAGGTTCTAAATTCATTTTCATATTCCCAATTGTGAGCACTTCACTCTGCCTTAGGGATATGAATAGGCTACTCAGCCTGTGGTTGAATGAATAGATGGATGAAAAGAAACTAAAGAGTTTCAGACCCCCAACCAAGATCTTTAAATGGCTGTTGCTGTTCCTAGACCTACCTGTTCCTAGGTAGGTCTCTGCCGCTAAGATACATCCTGAAGCATCTGGGGGAAGTCTCCCAAACAAAATCTCTAGAGTCTTAAGTTTCCATCCACATTCGACATTTATCCCCACTTGTAGCAAATGATAACACTGAAGTTTTTTTGAATGTCATATTGACTTTGTCATTGAGTCTCAGACTCCATCTCTGAGTCTTGGTGGGAGCCTTTGTTTGCCAAATACTGCCCCCCAAATGGTATGTTAGCTCTACAAGGGCACTGATGATGTCTTGTTGACCTCTGTATCCTGAGTGCTACCACTGATAGTTACTCCAAAGATATTTGTCAAATGAGAAAGTAAAGATTTCTCAGTCTGCTGCCATCTAACCAGTCCTCTATACTGCTGTGGAAGAAAAGACAGAAATAAAAAGCAGTACTAGAACTCTGCATTAAGAATGAGTGGTTTCCTTGTGTTCAGCAAAAGGTGGAACTGGAGTCTGAGGAGATACTAACACCACTCCATGTGGCTCTGAAATTTTGTCATTCTGAATGGCAGTGACAACAACCAACCTGTTTTCCTCATGGCTATGTTGACTGCAGCCATGAAATTAAAAGACGCTTACTCCTTGGAAGGAAAGTTATGACCAACCTAGATAGCATATTCAAAAGCAGAGACATTACTTTGCCAACAAAGGTTCATCTAGTCAAGGCTATGGTTTTTCCTGTGACCATGTATTGATGTGAGAGTTGGACTGTAAAGAAGGCTGAGCGCCGAAGAACTGTGGTGTTTTGAACTGTGGTGTTGGAGAAGACTCTTGAGAGTCCCTTGGACTGCAAGGAGATCCAACCAGTCCATTCTGAAGGAGATCAGCCCTGGGATTTCTTTGGAAGGAATGATGCTAAAGCTGAAACTCCAGTACTTTGGCCACCTCATGAGAAGAGTTGACTCATTGGAAAAGACTCTGATGCTGGGAGGGATTGGGGGCAGGAGGAGACGGGGACGACAGAGGATGAGATGGCTGGATGGCATCACTGACTCGATGGACATGAGTCTGAGTGAACTCCGGGAGTTGGTGATGGACAGGGAGGCCTGGCGTGCTGTGATTCATGGGGTCGTAAAGAGTCGGACACGACTGAGTGACTGATCTGATCTGATCTGATCTAATGTTGAGAGAGGAGGAAAGGCTTACTGTTCCCTACACACAAACTCACACACTCACACTCTTTCTCTCTCTTTATACACATACATACACATGCCTGGAGAATTCCATGGATGGGGAGCCTGGCACACTACAGTCTGTGGAGTTCCGAAAGAGTTGGACACAACTGAGTAACTAAACAACAACACATACACTCAAAGACCTCCTAGTTAAAAGAAATAGTATTTCCACTTAGAAATAATTGTTGTCAGTCTTACTGAGAGAAAGAATGCCCAGGGAACTTTGGATCCTGAAAGGGAATAGTAACAGCGCTATAAATTTAGGGAGGAGAAATCATATTATTTTATTAAATAGTTCTCATAAAATAATGGAATAAAAATGACTTCCTCATAATAGATGTACAAGTTATGACACAAATTACCTTTTCCCCCCCATTTACCTTTCATCAAGCTACTCCTGGGGAAGATGAAAGAGTAAAGAGAATAAGCTTGAACTTGAAAGAGATAAGATTTATACCCCAGTAATTGTCTTGATCCATTAATTGTCATTATTCTTTTAGCATTTGCGTTAGGTTAGAGTTTGGCAAAAATCAAACTTGGTGAAAGTAATAGTTATACCAGAGTGTATCAGTTCTCAATTTTTAAGTTTTTGAGGCAGATTTACATCTCTTAAGATTTATACTTCTCAGTAAATTGGGGACACCTGTGTCCTAGGGAAAGGCACTGCCAAAAATAAGGTGCAAGGCTGATTAGCATTCACTCTTTCCTAAAACAGCAATGTGGCAAGTTGACCATGAAGACAGTGGTCACACATCAAGTTAAAATATCTTTGACTTGCCTGACTCATTCAAGTTTAGATGCTACAAAAGAGGAAAGTGCTAACAGACCATCCTCTAGGGCTCTCTGAATCCATAAGCCTTATTTAGCTTTGCTGGTTATTTCAAGTGGCTATAAATGGAGATCATGACCAATCCATTCTACCCCCAGAGGTCAATAGAGCATCTGTACTTTTAAAACAAATTCTTCTAAAACTTAAGTTCCCTGTGCAACTTTCTCTTGGTCTTTAAGGCTGATAAGAAGCTCCAGAGCACAAGCTCCCCACACAGATGCACCCCCTCTCAGACTCCACCTGCCACACACAGAACCAGTAGGGTCCATCCAGCTTACCTGGCAACATCCAAAGCCTTTTGTAGCAATTTCAGTTGCTAAAATGTAGCCCCCCAAATCTGTACTGTTTTAAAAAAGTTCTTGTCAGGTAATACAAATAAGAAAAATAATATATCCCACTGTATATTTGTATAGCGTCTTTACTTCATACAAGGCAACTTTAAGAAGGAAAGTAATTAATATTTAACAGTTAAGAAAATTGAGGCCCAGATACATTTGTCCAAGGTCACATAGCAAGTAAGCAATAAACAGTGTACTTAAACCCATCTTCTGACTTCAAAGGATAGTGTTCTTTTCACTCAGCTGTGCCCTGCTGGCCTGATCCAGAGGCTTTACTCAGCTGAAGAGGATGCTGGTATATTCCTGCATATCATATATATTGATGTATTGATGAAGTCATGGTCTTGAGGGTCTGGAAGTTGTTATTTAGCTGCATTTGACATCTCCAGGGTTCACTCCCTGTAATACTGTAGATATGGATAAAGCTGATTCATTCAGAGTAATTCCAGGCAATTCAGTCCAGTCAGGCCTTCAGAGAGTCTCCAGAGGACAGGGTCTTTGTGGTCAACCAATAATAACAACAACATTTAATTCACTTTGCATTTACTTTGTATCGACTATGTGTCTGGCACTCTAATGGGTGACCTGGTTATTGAGCTCCCTCAAACTTTATAACAGGTCTGGAGTTGGGCACTTCAACTCATTTTTTTTTCTAACTTACTTATTTTTGGCTGCATTGAATCTTCATTGCTGTGCCCGGGCTTTCTGTGGTTGTGGCGAGCAGTCATTGTGGGGCATGTGCTTCTCATTGCGATGGTTTCTCTTGTTGTGAGGCACAGGTTCTAGGGCATACAGGTGCCGTACTTGTGGTTCATGGGCTTAGCTGCCCCGCAGCCTGTGGGATCTTACTTCCTGCACCAGGGATCGAACCCATGTCCCCTGCATTGTCAGGAGGATTCTTAACCACTCAACCACCAGGGAAGTCCCATCCTCTCATTTTCCTAAGAAGAAAGTCAAGGAGTAGAGAGTGCTGGTTGGCCTTGATTGGGGAGGCTGATCAGAGAGTGGAATCAAGGCAGTTGGACTCCACAGTCCAGACTTTTATAAGATGCGTTACTACAGCCCAGAGGAATCCATGCCCTCCTAATCAGCCCCAGCCCTCCAGAGACTCCTGAAATTTAACCAGACTTGAAGCCTTTATAGAGAATACTGTCCTAAAAAACAACAGCCAGCCCTCTTGGCTTATGGCCTGCAATGTTTGCCAGGACAGGGAAGAGCTGCCATTTCATTAGCACAGTGAAACTACCCTCTCGTTCTTCTTTGGGTCATTTATCGAGCCATGTAAATGTAGCCAAAGAACATATTCCTCAACCACTGGGAACCTGACCCTGAGTCTTTGGAGTCAAGAGCAAAACTCTCTAAAAACCATATTAGAGGAAGAAAAGATAAAGACGTGAAATAAATGTACTGATTTGAGATCAGAAGGAGCCATTTAGGACCTGTGTCTTCCGTACTCACAGTTGCTTTGAGTATGCAAAATGGAATCATCCTTTGCTTTGAACACAGCCCCTGTCAAAAGGAGCAGCGGCACCTCCTCAGGCCTTCCATTGTTCATTGCATCCCCTCCAGACCTCCTCACCTCCTCCACACAGCAGCCTCACCCCTGGGAGCAGGGTTCTGTGAGTCCCTTTAAAGGAGCCACTGAGAGGGGCAGCAGGGCATGCGGTCGGGCAGATTCTGACCTCAGCCAGCCAACTGGCATTCACAGGGCTGGGTTTCTAAGTTGACCAGAGCCTTCTTGCACAGCTTTGCACGGCAGACTGGTGACGGTGGTCGCTCCACCACCAGCATCAGTTTCTAGTGACTGGCCCTGAGAGGTCATGGTGGGTGGATTTTTCTTTCCATGGACGCTTGCATTAAAGCATGCAGTTTCAGGTGAGGAGTGACGTTGTCTCTGGTGCTAAAAGCAGCCAGAGATGATCCTGTCTTCCCCCAACAGCATACCTTGTGTGTTCAGCAAAGCAGCCGATAGTGGAAGCAAAAGATGCAGAGTACGTGCTGGGGTGGGGGAGGGTGGGGAGCGTGAGCATTTTCCCAGCTGCTCTCCCTCTACCTTAGGCACAGTGGCAGCCACAGGCATACCTTGAGGCTCCTCCAGTATCCTTGGACTCTATGACTTCCTGAAAGACCACTGAAAGATTAACATCCCACCCCACCCCATCCCTGGGATTCCCTGGTGGCTCAGATGGTAAAGCATCTGCCCACGATGCGGGAGACCCAGGTTCGATCCCTGGGTCAGGAAGATCCCCTGGGGAAGGAAATGGCAACCCACTCCAGTACTCTTGCCTGGAAAATTCCATGGATGAAGGAGCCTGGTGGACTACAGTCCATGGGGTCGCAAAGAGTCAGACGATTGAGCCACTTCACTTTCACCACCCCATCAGCTTTAGTAGTTAAGCCATTTAATTGGAGGCAGGTCACCTGAGTCCACCCTTACTGAGCAGTGATGTAAATACAAAAGAGCTTCGTCTTCTCAGATGAAAAGGGATTCTTATTACCAACTAATGCTTCCAGTCAGCATTTCTAAGGCAGCAGGTCTTTGCCCTACCTGCTGACTGGAATCACCTGCCATGCTTTACAAAGAACCCAAATTTGAGTCTCCTCTCCAGAGCCCAGGGACTGGTCCACGTCCCTCTGCTGGAGGAGAAACCCAACCACCATATTTTGAGTGCAGGCAGAAGAGGATCCCCTCATTCCCAGTGTTTAGTTCAGTTCAGTCACTCAGTCGTGTCCAACTCTTTGTGGCCCCATGAATTGCAGCACGCCAGGCCTCCCTGTCCATCACCAACTCCCGGAGTCTACTCAAACCCATGTCCATTGAGTCGCTGATGCCATCCAGCCATCTCATTCTCTGTTGTCCCCGTCTCCTCCTGCCCCCAATCCCTCCCAGCATCAGAGTCTTTTCCAATGAGTCAACTCTTCACATGAGGTGGCCAAAGTATTGGAGTTTCAGCCTCAGCATCAGTCCTTCCAATGAACACCCAGGACTGGTCTCCTTTAGAATGGACTGGTTGGATATCCTTGCAGTCCAAAGGACTCTCAAGAGTCCTCTCCAACACCACAGTTCAAAAGCATCAGTTCTTCAGCGCTCATCTTTCTTCACTGTCCAACTCTCACATCCATACATAACTACTGGAAAAACCATAGCCTTGACAAAAGACAGACCTTTGTTGGCAAAGTAATGTCTCTGCTTTTTAATATGCTGTCTAGGTTGGTCATAACTTTCCTTCCAAGGAGTAAGCATCTTTTAATTTCATGGCTGCAATCACCATCTACAGTGATTTTGGAGCCCAAAATCACAAAAATAGTCTGACACTGTTTCCACTGTTCCCCCATCTATTTGCCATGAAGTGATGGGACCAGATGCCATGATCTTATTTTTCTGAATGTTGAGCTTTAAGCCAACCTTTTCACTCTCCTCCCTCACTTTCATCAAGAGACTTTTTAGTTCCTCTTCATTTTATAAAGGGTGGTGTCATCTGCATATCTGAGATTATTGATATTTCTCCCAGCAATCTTGATTCCAGCTTGTGCTTCTTCCAGCCCAGCGTTTCTCATGATGTACTCTGCATATAAGTTAAATAAGCAGGGTGACAATATACAGCCTTGACGTACTCCTTTTCCAATTTGGAACCAGTCTGTTGTTCCATGTCCAGTTCTAACTGTTGCTTCCTGACCTGAATACAGTTTTCTCAAGAGGCAGGTCAGCTGGTCTGGTATTCCCATCTCTTGAAGAATTTTCCACAGTTTCTTGTGGTCCACACAGTCAAAGGCTTTGGCATAGTCAATAAAGCAGAAATAGATGTTTTTCTGGAACTCTCTTGCTTTTTTGATGATCCAGCAGATGTTGGCAATTTGATCTCTGGTTCCTCTGCCTTTTCTAAAACCAGCTTGAACATCTAGAAGTTCACGGTTCACGTACTGCTGAAGCCTGGCTTGCAGAATTTTGAGCATTTACTAGCGTGTGAGATGAGTGCAATTGTGTGGTAGTTTGAGCATTCTTTGGCATTGCCTTTCTTTGGGATTGGAATGAAAACAGACTTTTTCCAGTCCTGTGGCAACTGCTGAGTTTTCCAAATTTGCTGGCATATTGAGTGCAGCACTTTCACAGCATCATCTTTCAGGATTTGAAAGAGCTCAACTGGAATTCCATCACCTCCACTAGCTTTGTTCATAGTGATGCCTTCTAAGGCCCACTTGACTTCACATTCCAGGATGTCTGGCTCTAGGTGAGTGATCACACCATCGTGATTATCTGGGTTGTGAAGATCTTTATTGTACAGTTCTTCTGTGTATTCTTGCCACCTCTTCTTAATATCTTCTGCTTCTGTTAGGTCCATACCATTTCTGTCCTTTATCGAGCCCATCGTTGCATGAAATGTTCCCTTGGTATCTCTAATTTTCTTGAAGAGATCTCTAGTCTTTCCCATTCTGTTGTTTTCCTCTATTTCTTTGCACTGATCGCTGAGGAAGGGTTTTTCTCTGTCCTTGCTATTCTTTGGAATTCTGCATTCAGATGCTTATATCTTTCCTTTTCTCCTTTGCTTTTCATGTCTCTTCTTTTCACAGCTATTTGTAAGGCCTCCTCAGACAGCCATTTTGCTTTTTTGCATTTCTTTTCCATGGTTATGGTCTTGATCCCTGTCTCCTGTACAATGTCATGAACCTCCGTCCATAGTTCATCAGGCACTCTGTCTATCAGATCTAGTCCCTTAAATCTATGTCTCACTTCCACTGTATAATCATAAGGGATTTGATTTAGGTCATACCTGAATGGTCTAGTGGTTTTCCCTACTTTCTTCAATTTAAGTCTGAATTTGGCAATAAGGAGTTCATGAGGTGAGCCACAGTCAGCTCCCGGTCTTGTTTTTGCTGACTGTATAGAGCTTCTCCATCTTTGGCTGCAAAGAATATAATCAGTCTGATTTTAGTGTTGACCATCTGGTGATGTCCATGTGTAGAGTCTTCTCTTGTGTTGTTGGAAGAGGGTGTTTGCTATGACCAGTGTGTTCTCTTGGCAAAACTCTATTAGACTTTGCATTGCTTCATTCTGTATTCCAAGGCCAAATTTGCCCGTTACTCCAGGTGTTTCTTGACGTCCTATCTCTGCATTCCAGTCCTCTATAATGAAAAGGACATCTTTTTTGGATGTTAGTTCTAAAAGGTCTTGTAGGTCTTCATAGAACCGTTCAACTTCAGCTTCTTCAGCATTACTGGTTGGGGCATAGGCTTGGATTACTGTGATATTGAATGGTTTGCCTTGGAAACAAACAGAGATCATTGTCATTTTTCAGATTGTATCCAAGTACTGCATTTCGGACTCTTTTGTTGACCATGATGGCTACTCCATTTCTTCTAAGGGATTCCTGCCCAGAGTAGTAGATATAATGGTCATCTGAGTTAAATTCCCCCATTCCAGTCCATCTTAGTTAGCTGATTCCTAGAATGTCGACATTCACTCTTGCCATCTCCTGTTTGACCACTTCCAATTTGCCTTGATTCATGGACCTAACATTCCAGGTTCCTATGCAATATTGCTCTTTACAGCATTGGACCTTGCTTCTATCACCAGTCACATCCACAACTGGGTATTGTTTTTGCTTTGCCTCCATCCCTTCATTCTTTCTGTAGTTATTTCTCCACTGATCTCCAGTAGCATATTGGGCACCTACCCACCTGGGGAATTCCTCTTTCAGTGTCCTATCTTTTTGCCTTTTCATACTGTTCATGGGGTTCTCAAGGCAAGAATACTGAAGTGGTTTGCCATTCCCTTTTCCAGTGGACCACATTCTGTCAGACATCTCCACCATGACCTGCCCGTCTTGGGTGGCCCCACAGGGTAAGGCTTAGTTTCATTGAGTTAGACAAGGCTGTGGTCCGTGTGATCAGATTGACTAGTTTTCTGTGATTATGGTTTCAGTGTGTCTGCGCTCTGATGCCCTCTTGCAACACCTACTGTCTTACTTGGGTTTCTCTTACCTTGGACATGGGGTATCTCTTCAAGGCTGCTCCAGCAAAGCACAGCTGTTGCTCCCTACTTGGACAAGGTCACCCCTCCTGACCTTGAACCTGACCTTCCCAGTGTAGGAACCACCATATGAACTCAAGTGGGTGAGTTTGCCAACCCAGGGAAAGTTGAGCAAAACGTAGAATGAGGCGCCCAGGTTCCACCCTAGGACTGAGCTGTGAGGAGGCGGTTCAGCCAGGAGTCCACCAGGGGATGCTTGTCCTCCTGAAGTCCATGCCAGGCCATGCAACGCACTCTGTGTGGTGGCCTGGGGAGAGGATGGGAAAGAACTAGCATTGTGCTCTAACTCCTTCCTGCATGTGAGGTGACCCAAGGGAAGTCACTTGCTGTCTGGGAATACATACATACAAATACATACAAAAATAACTGTTACCCATAAGCCCTAGACAAGTGCCCTAAGAGCAACAGCGGGATGGCTGGGGAATGTACCGGCAAAAGCAGCCCATTTGCAGGAATTATTATCATTACGAATAATAACTTGCCTGTTGAAGTCTAATGTCTCTATTAGAACGGCTGCCCGTGTGCTGGGAGTGGTCCTCTAAATGACTTGACACCTTATTGTGAAGATTAGTCCCCCAACCTGTGGAACAGTATCAGCAGGTCACTATGAGGTTCATCTCTCAAAATTGCAGATTCAGAAAGCAAATCTCAGGTGGCAAGTATGCCGTCGTGTCCACTCCACCAAGGGTAAAGGCCAAAGAATTAGCAGCATCTTAATTACTCATCCACCAGGGTGTATAGAGTTCAAGGCTGAGCCAGAATGCAGGAAGCTGTTGCCCTGCAAGGACCTCCCTACATTTTTCAAGCAATTTCTCCAGTTCATTTGTTTCAAGCACCTTTGAATTCCTCTGGCATAATCACCCTACCCTTTGTCAACACAAAGTGATCGTTTGAACGACTCAATCAGATCATGCCATGGGCGACTATTTCCATTTATTATGATTTATTGCCTGTTTAGCACCAGTGTGCCAGGCACATTCAACAGAAAAGGAAGCTTTGGAAATGATTTTTCTTTCTGCTCTGAAGGCCTACAAAATAAAAACCGCCTGCTCAGAGTAAAGGAAAGATTATCCTCACTGATGAGGATCAGTGACTAAGGACATTTGGGGAAGGAGGTTTAATTTTCCAGATGAAAAAGAACAAGATTTTCTCATTGCCATTGATCCTCCTGTTGACCTAGGGCACAGAGTAAATTGATTAAAGAGAGAGGGAATTCCCGGTTTTTCACCAGGCCAGGAAGAGATTTGTCTGGAAGTCACATAATCCCATTGAAGGCAGGAATCTGGCTCTATTAGTCTTGATTCCCAGCACTGGCCCCACACTGGCACCTTTTGGCACTGAACAAATGCTTATTTAATCGATCAATCCAAGTGCAAGCGATCAGACCACTTATTATCCCCATCACTGATCACATCTACCATTTAGAGAATTGAGGTTTTTTGGTAACAGCTTTTCAGGGAAGAGCCTGTCACCATTTTCCCTCAAGTGGTTGCCAGAAAATGACAGGAGCCAGATACTGAGAGGTGGTTTTTGAACAGCTGATGACCTCAGGAATATATTAACTGGATAAACAGACTCAAGTTCTCAATAACAAGAGCCAGCTAACTTCCTTTTTAAGAAGTCCTATTAGTATTAACCATCAAATCATTTATAAAAATTAAAAAGCACTGTCTATCAACACATCATTCGGATACCGCCCCCCCCCAGTCATACCTGGGGTAGACAGGGATGATTGCTGTCCTGTCCTGAATGAAACACTGAGAGTTAATATGACAGTAACATGGCATGACTTATGCTTGGTTAAAACACCACTAACTTAGCCAGTAGTCTCTCTTTAGCATTCACAAGCGAAAGCCTACCTGGGAGGCATAGAATTTCTTATTCATCCTTGAACATCATTCACTTCAGCACTCTGGTCACCACTATTACTTCTTTTCTCAACTTTGGGAAAGCGCCCCCTGCAGTTCACAGGATGGTCTCACAGGCTCAGATCAGATCAGTCGCTCAGTCGTGTCCATGAATCACAGCACGCCAGGCCTCCCTGTCCATCACCAACTCCCGGAGTTCACTGAGACTCATGTCCATCGAGTCAGTGATGCCATCCAGCCATCTCATCTTCTGTCGTCCCCTTCTCCTCTTGCCCCCAATCCCTCCCAGCGTCTGAGTCTTTTCCAATGAGTCAACTCTTCTCATGAGGTGGCCAAAGTACTGGAGTTTCAGCTTTAGCATCATTCCTTCCAAAGAAATCCCAGGGCTGATCTCCTTCAGAATGGACTGGTTGGATCTCCTTGCAGTCCAAGGGACTCTCAAGAGTCTTCTCCAACACCACAGTTCAAAACACCACAGTTCTTTGGCGCTCAGCCTTCTTCACAGTCCAACTCTCATCTCACAGGCTAAACTGAATCTTTGAGAGCTTTCTCAAGCTAGAAAAGAAAGTGAAGTCGCTCAGTCGTGTCCGACTCTTTGAGACCCCATAGACTGTAGCCTACCAGGCTCCTCTGTCCATGGGATTTTTCAGGCAATAGTACTGGAGTGGATTGCCATTTCCTTCTCCAGGGGATCTTCCCAACCCAGGGCTCCAACCCGGGTCTCCCACATTGTAGACAGACATTTTACCATCTGAGCCATCAGGGAAGTCTCTCAAGCTAGAGAACTCATTAAAATGCAGATTCTTTTTTTTTTTTAATTGAAGAATAACTGCTTATAGTATTATGTTGATTCCTGCCATACATCAACATGAGCTAGCAATAGGTATACCCATATCCTGTCCTGCCTGAACCTACCCCCCACCCCATCCTGCTCCTCCAGGTTGTCACAGAGCACCAGGTGTGCACACCTGTGACACACAGCCATGTCCTACTATCTGTTCTACATCTGATGTATATGTTTCCATGCTGCTCTCTCTCACAGTTTGTCCCACCCTCCCCTTTCCCCACTGTGTCCACAGTCTGTTCTCCATGTCTACTTTTCTACTGATGCCCTGCAAATAGGTTCATCAGTACCATCTTTCTAGATTCCATATATATGCATTCAGGTATATTTGTTTTTCTCTTTCTGACTTACTTCCCTGTGTATAATAGGCTCTAGGTTCATCCACCTCTTTAGAACTGACTCAAGTTTATTCCTTGTTATGGCTGAGTAATAGTCTATTATATATATATATATATATATATATATATACACACACACACACACACACACACACACATATATATATATATACACACACACACACACACACACACACATATATATATATATATATATATATATACATACACACACACACCACAACATTTTGATCCATTTATCTGTCAGTGGATATCTAGGTTGCGTCCATGTCCTAGCTATTGTAAGTAGTGCTGCAATAAACATTGGGGTACATACGTCTTTTTCATTTATGGTATCCCCAGGCTATATGCCCAGTAGTAGGATTATGGAAGTTTTAGTCCTTGTTTTTTTAAGGAATCTCCATACTTTTCTCCATAGTTGCTGTATCAATTTACATTCCCACCACAATGCAAGAGGGTTCTTTTCTCCACACCCTCCAGCATTTATTGTTCATAGATTTTTTGATGATGGCCATTCTCACTGGTGTGATACCTCTTTGTAGTTTTGATTTGCATTTCTCTAATAATGAGCAATGTTGAGCATCTTTTCATGTGTTTGTTAGCAATGTGTATATGTTGTTAGAAGAAAAGTCTGTTTAGGTCTTCTGCCCACATTTTGATTGAGTTGCTTGTTTTTCTAGTATTAAGCTGCATGAACTGAAAACATAGGCAGGACATTCCTTGACATAATCACAGCAAGATCTTCTATGACCTACCTCCTAAAATAATGCAAATAAAAACAGAAATAAATAAGTGGAATCTAATTAAACTTCAAAGCTTTTGCACAGCAAAGGAAACTATAAACAAGGTTAAAAGACACCCCTCAGAATGGGGGAAAATAATAGCAAATGAAACAACTGACAGAGGATTGATTTTCAAAATGCAAATTCTTATTCCTTGAATCTGAGATTGAGGCCTGAGATTCTGCATTTTCAACGAGCTCACAGGTGATGCCAATATTGCTGGCCCATGGAACAGCTTGAATAACAAGGTTTTAGCAATTCGTACAAAATTTTTCCTGCATATTGTACATGACGTGGAATATCTTTACTTTTTTTTTTTCATTTAGCAAGACAGTAATGCAATAAAATGTAACTAAATAAGAGTTGTATAGCATTGAGTGATATTACCTATAGATACAGACATTGATACATATACATTTAGTTCAAGTATACCAGCTTTCCACATTTCTCTAAATTACAGTGGTTGGCTGCAGTTACACCTTTAGGAGAGGAGAGTGAGTGATCTCTAAGTGATACTCATCTTTCATTCAAGGGCTATTTATTGAACACCCAGTTTGAGCCCACAGCTGTGTTAGATAATGAAGTTGTAACAGTGGACAAGACAGATCACTGACTAATAGGTTTTGTATTGGAGGAAGAAACACACACAAATTGGGATAAACACTGTGAAAGAAGAAAAGGAGCCTAAATAAAGAAAATGGCCACTTTGGGCAAAGTGGTGAGAGAGGCCTGTATAAGGAGATGACACTGAAGCTGAACAGTCTGCTCATGTGAAACAACAGCGGCCCGAGTGTTTGGGTTCCGGCCGTGTGCACGGCCCAGGGAGCCGCTCCTTCCTTGGCAGCAAGTGGGTACTGAACAGAAGGAGCCGCTGCACAAGTTTGGCCCTCAGCTCCGAGTCGGCATCACGGCCAAGACCCCTCTGCACTCAGCTGCGAAGTTCTTTCCCCAGCCAGCCTCTGGTCCCCTCCTGTCGGCAGCCCCATCCAGCCACTGCACTAGCGCCCCCTGCAGGCTTGCTGACACGAGTGGCGGTTTTCTCCTTGTGCACAGACCCGGGAAAACCTGGGGGCTGATAAACCATCCACCGCAGTGATAGTCAAATAGAGTTTCTGGTATTTCTTCTCAGTTCAGTTTCATTTCTGAAAAAGAGATGCCAACAAAAGAGCCTTATCTTGCTAAAACAAAATTAAACCTGCTGGAAATTGAACATTATGTATGAGACCAAAATGCTCCAGAAATTGATACTTACTGTTTGTTTCTAGGAAGAGCAGGGACTTTGTGTGCAGAGTAAAAATTCATAGACAGTCTTTTTCAGAACCCATTGAGAACTATCTTTTTTACGGAGGCAGACACTGTGTGGATGGATGCCTTGTGGGCTCTGGTTCCTTCTCTGGTGAATTATCCAGGAGATGGATCTACTAGGATCTGTATTTGTTCATCCTTCTCTGGGGCCGTAGCTCTGCTCTCAGCATCTTCTACAGGATATATGAGAAACGAGATAAAACTCACCTTGCCTTTTTGCTCCTCATGGGAACTGTAAAAGTTACAGAAAGGCTAAAAGGGTGGGAGAGGACAATCTCCGAATAAGCCAGTTAACCTTTCTGAGGCTCAGTTTCCTCATCTATATTATGGAGATAATGCCAGTATCTACATCAAAGATATGTTGTGAAATTTGAATGACAGAATGCATATACAACATTTAGCACAATAGTAAGTGCCCAGTGAATGTTAGCTGTTTTTTCCCATTATCTTTATTATTTACAAGTGCTTACTATGTGCCAAAAGCTGTGATAGATGCTTGTTTAATGTCTACAAAAGTTTGGGTAATTTTAAGTTTCATAGTAGACATGTGAGGAAGTTATTATATCACTTAGGCTCAGAGAAGTTTAGTACTTTGCCCAAAGTCACACAGCCAGTCAGTAGTAAAGCTAGGATTTAACTCTATACCACCTCGATTGTAGATCTCCATCCATGCTTTTTCATGGGTGTTCATG
The DNA here is from genome assembly GCF_002263795.3 of Bos taurus. Classification (NCBI taxonomy): domain Eukaryota; kingdom Metazoa; phylum Chordata; class Mammalia; order Artiodactyla; family Bovidae; genus Bos; species Bos taurus. The sequence continues at coordinate 43,223,992 of NC_037331.1, forward strand.
AACACTGACATTACAAAGTCGGGCTCAAACCCTCCAGTAGTTCTCCGACACCTGAATAATGAATGATCTCCTTCACATGCCTGCAAATGAAGAAGCTCGCCATCGCCTCCTCTTCCATTACTCCTCACGTGCTTGGATAGTCTGTTTGGAGCCCCTCATACACTGCGCACATAGCACAAAACTTGAGCAAACAAATAAGTGTGTGCAAATATGAATGCACAGGAGTCAGGTTTGTGTGGCTGACTCTGAAAAACAGAGGAGCTTAGTTTGGGGGGTATACACGTGAGAGATTTGTTTTTTCTTCCTTTTTCCAAGGTAGGCAAGAACTGAACATGATTGAAGGTGGAAGAGAAGCAACCACTTGAGAGAAAAAGGCTAATTATTCAGGAAACAAGGGATGATATCCCTGCTAATAATAAAACTATAATTAATCTAGTTTTCACTTGAAGACCATTTTGGCAGGGAGGCTTTCCTGAACCCCTAAATGAGGTCAGCTCCCCCATTAAATTCTTCTGTAACAGCCTTCACTTTTTCACACTTTTCTTTTGATAATACATCATATTTGAAATCATTTGTTCTGTATCTGCCTCATATAACAAGTACCTAAGGGAAAGACCATCATCCTTGTTGATTCTGGATTCCCAGCAATGAACACAGTGCCTGGCACACAGCAGATGTTCAGTTATTATTAATTAACTGCAAGATTAATAGTATTTGTCTGCCCTGAGAGCAATAGTATTTCTCCTTGCCAAAACCAGTAAGATAAAAAGAAATTTCATTTCATGATATAGGAATCTAAAACAACTTGATACTCGGATTGAGGAAGCAGACAGTAAGTTTTAGTTCCAGCATCAGTGCATTGACTCACTTGTTAGTCAAGGAGGGGGAACCACCCTTATCACTTTCCTGCGTTTAAACCCTCCCCACTGTCTTTAGGTTGAAGTTTTCACTCCTTAGTTGGTACCCACAGTTCCTAGGCACCCAACCTGCCTTCCCAACCTCCTTCTCCATCATGAGCCCAGGCGGGCACTCCTTACCATATACACAACCCTCTGAGCTCTTGCTGATCCCACTTTCTGGAATATTCTTTACTACATTTATTTATTTATTTTTTAACAGCAAAAATATTTTGTATTGGGGTATAGCTGACTAACAATGTTGTGGCAGTTTCAGGTGAGTAGCAAAGGAACTCAGCCAAACATATTCGTGTATCCATTCTCCCCCAAACCACCCCTCCACCCCCCACCATTCAGGCTGGCACATAGCATTGAGCAGAGTTCCATGTGCTATACAATAGGCCTTTGTTGGTTATCCATTTTAAATAGACCAGTGTGTACATGACCTTCCCAAATTCCCTAACTGTCCCTTCTCCCCAGCAACCATAAGTAAGTTTTCTAAGTCTGTGCATTTCTTCTTCTTTTGTAAGTAAGTTAATTTGTATAATTTTTTTTTACATTCCACATACAAGGGATGCTGTATGATATTTCTCCTTCTCTGTCCGACTTCACTCAGTATGACACTCTCTAGGTCCAGCCATGTTACTGCAAATGGCATTGTTTCATTTTTTAAATGGCTAAGTAAAAAAGAACATTTGTTTGTTTCTGGATTTTTTTGATGATAGGTATTCTGACTAGTGTGAGGTGATCATAGTTTTGATTTGCATTACTCTAATAACTAGCAATATTGAAGATCTTTTCACATGCATATTGGCCATATGTATATCCTCTTTGGAGAAATGACTATTCGGGTCTTCTGCCCATTTTTTGAGTGGGTTGTTTGTTTTAATGCTATTAAATTTTGGAGACTAATACCTTATTAGTCACATCATTTGCTAATATTTTCTCCCAATCTGTGATTTGTCTTTTCAATTTATTTCTTATTTCCTTTGTTGTGCAAAAGCTTTTGAGTTTAACTAGGTCCCAGTTGTTTATTTTTGCTTTTATTTCCATTTTTCTGGGAGATGGACTGAAAAAACATGTTGCTGTGATTTATGTCAGATAGCATTCTGCCTATATTTTTCCCTAGGAGTTTTATAGTAGACAGTCTCAAATTTAGGTCTTTAATCCATTTTAAGCTTATTTTTGTGTATAGAGTTAAGGAATGATCTAATTTTTTTTTTTTTAATGTTTTGGCTAAAATCCATGTCATGTATTTATTTAACAAAAATCTGAGTATCTTCAATGTTCCAAGCCATCAAGCCATGTCCTTGGTGCTGGAAATGGAGATTAAACCCCTAGCCCTCAAGGAGCTCACAGTCTAGAGGGGAAAAGACATATACATAAATAAATATAACGTAGAGTATGCCAAGGGGACCATTATAGGAGGCAAAGAGCCAAGGAAGCTGAGTTTATGGTTAACGTCCACAGCAAAGAGAGACCTGACTAATGTGGATTTTTTGTGAAGAATAAAGGCAGTGGTTCTCAAAGTGTGACTGGCTAATTATCTTCGTCAGAATCATCTGGAGCACATATTAAAATGGAGATTCCCAGCACTTCAGCAGGTTGGAGTTTGGGACCTGGGAGTCTACATTCTAAAGTGCTCTAGGTAATTCCACTGCAACTTAAAGTTTGAGAACCTGTGAGATAAGGCTGGAATAAAGAATGATCTGCACATCGGATATACTAATTTGTGGGTCTTTAGCGAGAGGTGAAGTAGGGAAGAAGGGAGTTGACATTAAGCTCTACTACAATCTTTATATAAGTTAATGTAATTCTCAAAATGATCCCATGAGGTAGATGCAGAAACAGAATTATTATTTTGTTTGTTTGTTTGTTTGTTTTTACATTATGGTTGTCCAGTTTTACCAGTGCCATTTGTTGAAGAGCCTCTCTCTCCAACATTGTGTAGTCTTGCCTATTTTGTCATAGGTTAATTGACCACAGGTGCTGGGCTTATTTCTGAATTTTCTATTCCAATCCATTGATCTATATTTCTGTTTTTATGCCAGTGCCACACTATTTTGATGACTGTAGCTTTGTAGTATAGTCTGAAGTCAGGGAACATGATTCCTTCAGCTCCATTTTTCTTTTCCAAGATTGCTTTGGCTATTTGGAGTCTTTTGTGTCTCTGTACAAATTTTGAGATTTTCTCTTCTAGTTCTGTGGAAAATACCATTGGTAATTTAATAGGGATTGTATTGAATCTGTAAAATGCTTTGGGTAGTATAGTCATTTTGACAATATTGATTCTTCCAATCCACAAACATGGTATATCTTTCCATCTAGTTATGTCTTCTTTGATACCTTTCACCAGCATCTTATAGTTTCTGGAGTACAGGTCTTTTGCCTCCTTAGGTAGGTTTATTCCTAGATTTTTCATTCGTTTTGATGCAGTGGTAAATGGAATTGCTTCTTGAATTTGTCTTTCTGATCTTTCATTGGTAGTGTATAGAAACACAACTGATTTCTGTGTATTAATTTTGTAACCTGCAACTTTACCAAACTCTTTGATGAGTTCTAGCAGTTTTCCGGTAGTATCTTTAGGATTTTCTGTGTGTAGGATCATGTTATCTGCAAACAGTGACAGTTTAACTTCTTCTTTTCCACTTTGGATTCCCTTTACTTCTTTTTCTTCTCTGCTGTAGCTAGGACTTCCAAAACTGTGTAGAATAAAAATGGTGAAAAGAGGTGTCCTTGTCTTGCTCCTGATCTTACAGGGAATGGTTTCCGCTTTTCACCATTGAGTATGATGCTAGCTATAGGTTTTTCATATATGGCCTTTATTATGTTGAGGTATGTGGTACCCTCTATGCCCACTTTCTGGGAAGTTTTTATGATAAATAGGAGCTAAATTTTGTCAAAAGATTTTTCTGCATCTATTGAGATAATCGTATGTTTTTTATTCTTCAGTTTGTTGATGTCATATATCATATTTACTTGTGGATGTTGAAAAATCCTCACATCCCAGGGATGAATCCCACTTGATCATGGTGTATGATCTTTTTAATGTATTATAGAATACAGATTGCTAGTATTTTGTTGAGGAATTTTGCATCTCTGTTCATAAGTGATATTGGCTTGTAATTTTCTTTTTTTGTGGCATCTTTATATGGTTTTGGTATCAGGGTGATGGTTTCCTCATAAAATGAATTTAGATGTTTTTCCTTTCTCTGTGACTTTTTGCAGCAGTTTCAGAAGGATAGGTGTTAACTCTTCTCTAAACTTTGGATAAAATTTGCCTGTGAAGCCGTCAGGTCCTGGACTTTTGTTTGTTGGGAGACTTTTAATCATGGTTTCAGTGCTTGTGATTGGTCTGTTCATATTTTCTATTTCTTTCTGGTTCAGTCTGGGGAGACTGTGCCTTTCTGAGAATTTGTCCATTTCTTCCAGGTTGTACATTTTATTGGCATTCAGTTGTTCATAGTAGTCTCTTAGGCTCCTTCGCATTCCTGTGGAGTCAGTTGTAACTTTTTCTCCATTTCGTATTTTGTTGATTTGAGTCCTCTCCACCTTTTTCTTGATGGGTCTGGCTAAAGGTTTACCAGTTTTGTTCATCTTTTCAAAGAACCAGCTTTTAGTTTCATTGATCCTCACAATTGTTTTCTTTGTCTCAATTTCATTTATTTCTGCTCTGGTCTTTATGATTTCCTTCCTTCTACCAACTCTAGGTTTTGTTCATTCTTCTCTCTCTCATTGTCTTAGGTGTTAGGCTGTTTATTTGAGATTCTGCCTGTTTCTTGAGGTAAGATTATGTGGCTGTACACTTCACTGTTGGCACAGCTCTTGCTGCACCCGTACATTTGGACTATCATGCTCTGTTTTCGTCTGTCCCTGGGTCCTCCTGGGTCTCTGCAGTGACCGGTGGTTGTCCCGCAGCATATTGTTTGGCCACTATGGGTTTCTTAGAGTTTTGTGTTTTTTATTGTTTATTTCTAAGTTCATAGCATTGTGATCAGAAAAGATGCTTGATATGATTTCGATTTTCTTAAATTTACCAAGGCTCATCTTGTGGCCCAGCATGTGGTCAATCCTAGAGAATGCTCCGAGTGAACTTGAGAAGAGGGTGTAGGCTGCTGCTTTTGGATGGAATATTCTACAAATACCAAATAAGTCCAACTAAAGTATCACTTAAGGCCTGCATTTCCTTATTAATTTTCTGTCTGGATGATCTGTCCATTGATGAAAGCGGAGTATTAAATGTTCCCACTATTATTATGTTGCTTTTGATTTCTCCCTTTATGTGTGTTAGTATTTGCCTTACATATCGAGGTGCTCCTGTGTTGGGTGCATATATATTTATAATTGTTGTATCTTCTTGGATTGAACCCTTGATCATCATGTAGTGTTTACCTCCAGTTGGGATTTGAACCCATCTGCTGGGACTCAAACCCAGCCAAAACCCTGCTTGGAACTTGAACCCACTTGGCTGGGACCCGAACCCAGCCAAAACCCACAGTACCTGGTTTCGGGGCCTAATAAAGCTCAGATTCTTGATGTCTCATCACAGAAAGAATTCAGTGAAAGACAAAGTGATAGGTAAGAAATGGATTTATTCAGATTCAGAGAGAAGCACACTCTACAGACAGAGTGTGAGCCATGCAAAGGGTGAGTGCTGCTGCAAAAGATGGTGTGGTTAGTTTTTATAGGCTGGGTAATATCATATGCTAATGAGTGGGAGGATTAGCCCAGCTATTTTGGGGAAGAGGCAGAGATTTCCAGGATTTGGGCCACCACCCGCTCCTTGGTCTTTTAACAGTGCCCTGGAACTGTCATGGCACTTCTGGGTGTGTCATTTCACTTGCTGATTGAGGATCAAGGTCTAGTCTTATCTGCCATCTTGCTCCCATTTGGTTCTAATCTGTTTATGCTGCATCCTTGGGCTATGTCATTCTTTCAAAAGTTGTGCCCTCCCGTTTTCCCTCCTGTTACAGTGTCCTTTGCCTTTTAATGTTTTAGAGTGTATTTTGTCTGATGTGAGTATTGCTACTCCAGCTTTCTTAGGATTTCCTTTTGTGTGAAATACCTTCTCCCACCTCCTTACTTTCAGTCTGTAAGTGTCCACTGGTCTGAGGTGGGTCTCTTGTAGACAACATATATATGGGTCTTATTTTTGTACCCACCCCGCCAGTCTGTGTCTTTTGGTTGGTGCACTTAATCCATTTACATTTAAAGTAATTAGAGATATGTATGATCCTGTCACCGTTTTGTTAATAGTTTTGGATTTATTTTTGTAGCTCTTTTCCTACTGTTGTGTTTCCTGTCTAGAGAAGTTCCTTTGTTGTAAAACTGGTTTAGTGGTGCTGAATTCTCTTTTGTTTGTCTGAAAAGCTTTGATTTCTTCATTGAATTTGATAAGATGTCTTACTGGGTAGAGTATTCTTGGTTATAGGTTCTTCCCTTTCATCACTTGGAATTTATTATGCCATTCCCTTCTGGCTTGTAGAGTTTTTGTTGAGAAATAAGCTAGTATCCTATGGGATTTTGCTTGTGTGTTATTTGCCTTTCTTTTCCTTGTTGCTTTTAATATTTTATCTTTGTCTTTTAGTTTTTATCAGTTTGATTACAATGTGTCTCCGTGTGTTCCTCCCTGGGTTTTATCCTGCATGGGACTCCTGTGCTACTGGCTGACTATTTCCTTTCCTATGTTCAGGAAGTTTTCAGCTATCATCTGTTCAAATGTTCTCCTGGGTCCTTTCTCTCTTTTCCTTCTGGGACCCCTATAATGCAAATATTGGTGCATTTAATGTTGTCCCAGAGGTCTCTTAGGCTGTCTTCGTTTCTTTTCATTCTTTTTTCTGTATTCTGTTTTGCAGTATTAATTTCTACCATTCTGTCTTTCAGGTCACTTATCTGTTCTTCTGCCTCAGTTCTGCTGTTGATTCCTTCTAGTGTATTGTTCATCTCTGTTTGTTCTTTAGTTCTTTTAGGTCTTTGGTAAACATTTCTTTCATCTTTTCCATTGTTTTTCTGAGATCCCAGATCATCTTCACTATCATTCTGAATTCTTTTTCTGGAAGGTTGCCTATCTCTACTTCATTTAGTTGTTTTTCTAGGGATTTATCTTGTTTCTTCATCTGGAACATAATCCTATTTCTTTTCATTTTGGGTAGCTTTCTGTGATTCAGGTATTAATTCTGGAGGCTGATGGGGTTGTAGTTCTTATTTCTTCTGTCTGCCCTCTGGTGGATGAGGATAAGAGGCTTGTGCAAACTTCCTGATGGGAGGGACTGGCTGGGGGGTGGGGTTGGTGGTGGGGAACTGGGTCTTGCTTGGAGGGTAGGGCTGTGCTCAGTAAAACTTTAATTCAACTATCTGCTGATGGGTGGGGCTGCACTCCCTCCCTGTTAGTTTGGCCTGAGGTAACCCAGTCCTGGAGTTTATTGGCTTCTATAGTAGGGCTGTTGGTGACCTCCAAGAGGACTTATGCCAAGACACATCTAAGACTGCTGCTGCCAGTGCCCCTGTCCCCATGGGGGGCCACTGTCAACCCATGCCTCTGAGGAGACCCTCAAACACTTACAGGAAGGTCTGTCTCAGTCTCCTGTGGGGTCACTGACCCTTTTCCTGGGGTCCTGGTGCACACAAGATTTCGCTTGTGCCCTCCAAGAGTGGAGTCTCTGTTTCCCCCAGTCCCATGAAGCTCCTGTAATCAAATCTCTCTGGCCTTCAAAGTCAGCTTCTCTGGGGATTTCCAGTCCCTTGACCAGAACCCCAGAATATTGACAATGGTACAAGAACCTCTTTGGTATTATTGTTCTCCAATTTGTGGGTCACCCACTTGGCAGGTATAGGATTTTATTTTGTTGTCATTGTTACCATTTTGTTACAGCTTCTCCTTTGTGCTTGGATGGGTTTATCTTTTTTTGGTGGGTTCTTGTGTCTTCCTGTTGATGGTTGTTCAACAACTAGTTGCAATTTTGGGGCTCTGGCAGGAGAAGATGAGTGCACGTCCTTCTGCTCTGCCATCTTGAACCAATCCTCCTTTCCTACTTTCTGCATCTAGTGGACTCTTACTCTGCCTTCAAGCTCAAACTAAAACCTCCCTTAAGCCCCAAGTACAGAACAAGCTGTTCTCATCCTGCCTACCTCACAGCACATTGTACTTGCCCCCCAAAGTCTAGAAATCTGGAACAGGGCACTGTGAGCTCCCTGAAGGCACTAATTGTGTCTTATCCATCTTTGCCTCTCCAGTGCCTGTATAAAGGTCATTGCATTTTCTAATGAACAAATACAGAAGAAACCCTTGGGTCCTCCATGGCTCTTCTCTCCCTCACACCCAGTATCCAACCCATCAGCAGGTCCAGTCTAATTTATCTTCAGAATCATCCAGAGTTCAGCCCCTTCTCTCCACCTCCATCACTACCACCCTAGTCCAAGCCCCACCATTTCCTGCCTTGGCCCCACAGTAGCCTCCTATCTGGTTATCTTGATTCCACTTATAATCCGTTCCACACACAGAAGCCCCATTGGCCTTTTAAAATGCCAGTCTCCTGCTTGAGACCAACCTCTGGTTTCTATCACACTTAGAATAAAATTCAAACTCCTCACTGAAGCCCCATTGATCCAGATTTTCTCTCTTCTGCCTCTATTTATATGCCTCCAACACGCCAAACCCTCTCTTTGCTCCTGTTCTGTTTTTACTCACATGACTTGCTCCTCAGCATTCAGGTCCCTGCTCAGTGTCACCTCACCACAGAGGCCTTCTCTGACCGTGCCTGCTTACTTAGTCATGTCAGACTCTTTGTGACTCCATGGGCTGTAGCCCGCCTCCTGTGGGATTTTTCAGGCAAGAATAATGGAGTGGTTAGCCATATCCTACCCAGGGGATCTTCCCAACCCAAAGATTAAACCCATGTCTCCTGCATTGGCAGGCGGATTCTTTACCACTGTCCCACCTGGGAAGCTCCTTCTCTGACCACCTTATCTTAAATAGCACCCAAATTTCTCTCCATCCCCTTGCCTAACTTTACTTTTCTGCATTGTACTGATTCATACCAGATTTGTTACCATTGCCTATTTGTGTATTAATTTTCTGTCTCTTCTACTCTAAAAGTAAAGTCTATGAAGACAGGATATTGCTTTCCTCACAGGTGTATTTTCAGTGCATAGATCTGCATAACATAAACATTTGTTCAATGAAAAGTTTCCCCCAGGCCTCTGCTGAAGGTGGCAGTGGGGCAGGTCTGGTGCTTGATGTCTGAGGCCATCTCCTGGGCCACAGGCACCCATCATGGCCAAGAAGGTCCTCTGGGTGGGAAGGCATGGTCATGTGCTGAGTGGGCATGAACATCGTTTCTGGCAGTTTCTCAGAAACAAGCTAAAGTGCCTGGCCCTCCTCTGAAAGTGTATGAACATCAGTTGGTCCCGTGGCCCCTCCCTCTTCCACCCCCATTCTCATCCCTTGGTGGATGGAGGAGGCGTGCCACCCACAAGACCAAGTGAGGCCAGGCTGCCCTGACCTCTGTGGTATCGGATAAGATCCCTCAACCCCTGACAAGAGAAAACAGGTGGTCATTCTGCTGCCCTCCAGACTGTGTGTCTGGAAGCTTTGTGAAAGTTTGTCCACACAGGGTGCCAGGACCAACAGGTTGGCTGGGAGTATGGAGGTGATAGCACCTGGAGGAGAAGGGGAGGATGGCCAGGTTTCTTTACTGGAGGAAAGAAGGCTCATGAGTCTACAGGAAAAGGCTGAAAGGAATGTGGAGAAGAAAACCTGTCCATCCAGAGAGATCCTCAAGACCCAGGGACTCCCGGGCTGACTGCAATAATGGCAGTCTATGCCTCTTGCCTGGTCTGCCCTTCGCCCAGCACCTTCCTGGGATGTGGGGACCTAAGGGCAGCCATCCAGGGGCCACAGGTAGCCTGGGGCTTAGTAGGCTAGGGTCACAGAAAAGGCCTTGGTCATTGTTCCTGATGAAGAAAGACCTTTCTTTAAAAAGTTACTTTAAACACCTCTAAGAGCTGTGCAGACATACATGGTCTGTAACCTACTTGTTCATGAGGGAGTTTTAGAAAATCAGTGGTAGGAACTAGTTACTTCAGTTTTAGTATTTGCACAAGTGAGCTGTAAAACCATCATTGGAGGGGAAATCTGCATTATGAGTGGGACATCTGTTTGAAACTTCCCGCATGGTGGTATACTGTCCTCAGCGGCTGTTAGAATATAGGGAAATGCTTGTGGGGATGGAGCCTGGTGTGGTACCGAGGTATGCCAAGATATGCACCCAAGTGGCTACAGACATAGCCATTGCTGTTGCTCTGTATTCACGATCAGAAGTGAATACAGTATTTTTTTAATTATTTTAATAATTTAATCTTTTAAAGAAAAAAGGGTGAATAGAGCAGCTGGCCTAGAGAGAGATGAGTGGGAGGACAGTGCTTTGTCTCTGGATAGTCTGATGAAATATGATGACAGCGAAACTGGATGACTGGAGACACAGAGCTTTGCTTCCACAACTACATTTTCTTTTAAACAGCCAGAATTGTTAAGGGACTTTGTTCCCTGGGGGACAAATTTATGAGGATACAGCTGCACATCACCTGTGGGGCCTCACAGTCTAGAAGTGAGTTAATGTGATGGCTGAGTCTTTCCTGTGGATGGCAGGCAGAGGAAGGGATTATGGAGAAGAGCTTGTTTGGGTACACAGAGGTGTGGATTTAGCTAGAGTACAGGAGCATCTTCTGAGTAGCTCATCTCCACTTCTTGCATCTTTGGTGACAGGCAGCTATTACCGTTTCCATCATTTCTCCCATGAAATAGGCACATTATGATGGATCATTCTCATCCCTATTTCCACTCTCTGCCACTTCAGACAGGGGATGTATTTCTGTGATGAAGAACATGACTCCAGAAAAGCTGGGATATTAAAGATGCCTTCTAAAGATTAAAGTAAAATCTCTTTAATTAAGATTCCACTGTCTGAATTCAGAGTTCATGATCATTTTCATTGGGCTGAGAGTTAACTTAGTCCAGTGGTGAGGGAGGGAGGGAAGTTCCTAAGCAAATTAGTGGTGGAACCAGTATTTGCAAAAGGTGTAGCCAGTTTAAAAAGATTTCTTCCCATAAGGTGTAACAACAGTTTATCAACACTATTAATTTTTTAACATTTTTAAACTGAGGTTTAATTTGCATATAGTAAAAATCACCAGTTTAGGGTGCAATTCTACCAGTTTGAAAAACCGATACAGTTATATAGTCACTATCATAGTCAAGATACAGAACAGTTCTGCAGTCTCTCCAAACTCTTTCATTCTCCACCAGGGTCAAGCCTCTTTAAACCCCCAACCCCTGGAAACCACTAATCAGTTTTCAGTCCCTTTAGTTTTGTGCCTTAGAACATGATATGTAAAAGGAATCATACATACAGTCAGCTTTTTGAAGCTGACTTACTTCACTTAAAATTTGAGTTAACTTTGTTATTGGGTATATAAGTATTAATGGGGACGGGGGAGCCTGGTGGGCTGCCGTCTCTAGGGTCGCACAGAGTCAGACACGACTGAAGCGACTTAGCAGCAGCAGCAGCTTGTTCCATTGTATAGCTGAGTACTGTCTCCCTGCAGCACAGTGTGTTTACCCAGGGATCATGGGCATTTGGGTTGTTTCCAGTTTGGGGTGGATAAAAATACAGCTACCATAAAAATTTACGTTCAATAGGAAATAGTCGATTATGGGCTTCCCTGTTGGCTCAGACAATAAAGAGTCCACCTGCAATGCAGGAGACCTGGGTTCAATCCCTGGGTCGAGAAGATCCCCTGGAAAAGGGAATGGTAACCCACTCAGTATTCTTGCCTGGAGCATTCCATGAACAGAGGAGCCTAGTGGGCTATAGTCCAGGGGCTCACAAAGAGTTGGACATGAATAATATTATAATAACTTTGGTGTGTTACCTATAAAAATATACAATCACTATGTTGTACATCTGAAGCTATATAACATTCTAAGTCAACTATATACTTGAATTTTTTAAAAAATGTGCACTACTCAGATTTTTGTTTGAACATTAACTTGTTGGATATATCAGAGTGAGATTGCTGAGTTATACAGGAAGTACATGGTTGATTTTCTGAGAAACCTCCAAACTGATTTCTAAGGGGGCTATTGCTCTTTTCTTTTCTAACATAAATAGGTGAGAGTTCCAGTTGCTTCACATCCTTGCCAGTTATTTTCTAGTTGTTTGTTTGTTTCAGTTTTAGCCATATTAGTAGGTGTGTCGTGGTATCTCATCGTAGTTTTGATTTGGATTTTGCCATTAATGAAGTTGGCTATCTTTTATCTGCTTATTTGCCATGTATATGTCATCTTTGATGAAGTGATGGTGCATATCTTTTGTCCATATATTTTATTTTTCTTAACTTCTAATTTTATATTGGAGAATGGTTATTTCCAATATTGTGTTAGTTTCAGGTGTACAGCAAAGAGATTCACTTATGCACGTACATAGATCCATTTTTTTAAAATTCTTTTCCAATATAGGTTATAACAGAATATTGAATAGAATTCCCTGTGTGATAGAGTAGGGCCTTGTTGATTATTTGTTTTATATATATTACTGGGTATATATTAAGCCTAACCTCCTACTTTGTTTTTATTGTTGTTCAGTCACTAAGTCATGTCCAACTCTTTGGGACCCCATGAACTGCAGCATGCCAGGCTTCCTGTCCTTCACTATCTCCTGAAGCTTGCTCAGACTCAGCATCCATTGAGTCAGTAATGCCATCCAACCATCTCATCCTCTGTCATCCCCTTTTCCTCCTGCCCTCAAACTTTCCCAGCATCAGGGTCTTTTCCAATGAGTTGGCTCTTTACATCTGGTGGCAAAAGTATTGGAGCTTCAGCATCAGTCTTTCCAATGAATATTCTGGGGTATATTTCTTTTAGGATTGACTGCTTTGATCTCCTTGATGTCCAAGGGACTCTCAAGAGTCTTCTCCAGTAACCACAGTTAGAAAGCATCAATTCTTTGGCACTTAGCCTTCTTTATGGTCCAACTCTCACACCCATACATCACATCCATACTGGAAAAACCATAGCTTTGACTAGACAGACCTTTGTCGGCAAAGTCGGATATCTCTACTTTTTAATATGCTGTCTAGGTTTGTCATAGCTTTTCTTCCAAGGAGCAAGTGTCTTTTAATTTTGAGGCTATAGTCACCATCTACAGTGATTTTGGAGTTCAAGAAAGTAGAGTCTGGCACTGTTTCCACTTTTTCCCCATCTATTTGCCATGAAGTGTTGGGACCGGATGCCATGATCCTCGTTTTTTTGAATGTGCAGTTTTAAGCCAGCTTTTTCACTCTTCTCTTTCACCCTCATGAAGAGGCTTTAGTTCCTCTTCACTTTCTGCCATAAGGGTGGTGTCATCTGCATATCAGAGGTTATTGATATTTCTCCCAGCAGTCTTGATTCCAGCTTATGCTTCATCCAGCCTGACATTTCACATAATGTACTATGCATATAAATTAAATAAGCAGGGTGACAATATACAGCCTTGATGAACTCCTTTCCCTAATTTTGAACCAGTCCATTGTTCCATGTCTGGTTCTAACTGTTGCTTCTTGTCCTGTTTACAAGTTTCTCAGGAGGCAGGTAAGGTGTTCTGGTATTCCCATTTCTTTAAGAATTTTCCACATTTTGTTGTGATCCACACAGTCAAAGGCTTTAGTGTAGTCAGTGAAATAGAAGTAGATGTTTTTTGGAATACTCTTGCTTTTTCTATGATCCAGTGAATGTTGGCAATTTGACCTCAAGTTTCTCTGCCTTTTCTAAATCCAGTTTGTACATCTGGAAGTTCTCAGTTCACATACTTTTGAAGGATTTTGAGCATTATCTTGCTAGAATGTAAAATGAGCACAGTTATATGGTAGTATGAACATTCTTTGGCATTGCCCTACTTTTTGGAATGAAAACTGACCTTTTCCAGTCCTGTGGTCACTGCTGAGTTTTCCAAATTTGCTGGCATATTGAGTGCAGCACTTTCGCAGCATCATCTTTTAGGATTTGAAATAGCTCAGCTGGAATTCCATCACCTCCACTAGCTTTGTTCATACTAATGCTTCGTAAGGCCCACTTGACTTCACACTCCAGAATGTCTGGCTCTAGGTGAGTGACCACACCATCGTGGTTATCCAGGTCATTATATAAGTCCTTTTTTGTACAGTCCTTCTGTGTATTGTTGCCACCTCTTCTCAATCTCTCTGCTTCTGTTAAGTCCTTGCCATTTCTGTCCTTTATTATGCCCATCTTTGCATGAAATGTTCTCTTGGCATCTCCAATTTTCTTGAAGAGATCTCCTACTTTATCCTTTCCTGAAACTTATCGCCTTAAGTATCCATAACTTTGTTTTTGAAAGCTGTGAGTCCATTTCTGTTTTGTAAATAAGTTTATTTATATCTATTATTGTTTAGTCTCTCAGTCTTGTCCACCTCTTTTGTGACCCCATGGACTGTAGCCTGCCAGCCTCCCCTGTCCATGGGATTTCCCAGGCAAGAATACTGGATGGGTTGCCATTTCCTTCTCCAAGGGGTCTTCCAGACCCAGGGCTTGAACTCAGGTCTCCTACATTGCAGGTCACCAGGGAAGCCATCTATTATTAGATTCCACCTATAATTTATATCATACGATATTTTTCTTTCTCTGACTTGTTTCACTGAGTATGATCATCTCCAGATACGGCTATGTTGCTATAAATGGCATTATTTCACTCTTTGTATGGCTGAGTAATATTCACTTCTACATATGTACCATATCTTCTTTATCCACCTCTCCATGGACACGTTCATTGCTTTTTTGTCCTGGCTGTTGTAAATAGTGCTGGAATCAATGTTGGGGTACATGTGTCATTTTGAATTCTGGTTTTCTCTAAGAATATGCCCAGATATGGTATTTGGGATCATGTGATAGCTCTATTTTAATTTATTTTGTGGAACATCCATACTGTTCTCCATACAGCCTATTCCCAATTTACATTCCCACCAACAGTGTAGGGTGGTACCCTTTCTCCCATGCCCTCCACAGCATTTATTCTTTGTAGACTTTTTGATAATGACCACTCGATTTGTGCCAATGATACCTCACTGTAGTTTTGACTTGCGTTTCTCTAATAGTGAGTAATGTTAAGCATTTTTTCATATGTTAAAAAAAAATGGTGTGAATACAATTTGTCTTCAAATTGTCTTCTTGAAAGCCTGCTTTCTTCTGAATTCTCTTTTGATTACCTACTCCAGTACATTTCTTGAGGGATACTGTCACTGACAGCCCTTCAGGCCTTGTGAATATGTGTGTTAAGTTGCTTCGGTCATGTCCGACTTTTCGTGACCCCATGGACTGTAGCCCACCAGGTTCCTCCGTCCCTGGGATTCTCCAGGCAAGAATACTGGAGTGGGTTGCCACTTGGAAGTTTCCAAAATCACTGGTTTTAAAGTTGTTTTTACCAGAAATGGCCACAAGGTGGCAGGGTTTCTTCATGCCCAAATCTGGTTCTTCTGGCAACAGGAGCCTTCATGAAAGGTCTCTTCCTGGTTGTAAATGAGAGGGGAATGTGCCAGAAAAAAAACACCCAAGAGCTGGTGTATTATTATTTCTTCCCCATTACCCTTCTGAAGAAGGCAATGACACCCCACTGCAGTACTCTTGCCTGGAAAATCCCATGGACAGAGAAGCCTGGTGGGCTGCAGTTCATGGGGTAGCTAAGAGTCGGACATGACTGACAGACTTCACTTTCACTTTTCACTTTCATGCACTGGAGAAGGAAATGGCAATCCACTCCAGTGTTCTTGCCTGGAGAATCCCAGGGACGGCGGGGCCTGGTGGGCTGCCGTCTATGGGGTCGCAGAGAGTTGGACACGACTGAAGCAACTTAGCAGCAGCAGCACATTCCCTGTATATAAGTGCCGCATCTTCTTTATGATTTCAACTGCTGATAGAAAGTTTGGTGGCTTCAGGTCTTGGTTAATGAAGGTAGTGTTGCAGTGACCTTGGGGGTTGTCTGTCTTCTGCCTTAGGGTTTTTGTTAGGTGTTTGCCCAGTGATGGGATTGAGGGTCCTGTGGTAGCTCTCGTCTCAGTTTTAAAGGAACCTCCACTCCATGGTGTCCTTCATAGAGGCTCTTACCAGGTTACGTTCCCAGCCACAGCACAGGAGAGTTCTTTCTCCACACCCTCCCCAACATTTACTGCTTGTAGACCTTTCTGTGATGACTGCTTGGACTGATGCAGGTTGGTACCTTATTGTAGTTCTCATTTACATGTCTCCATTCATGAGCGATGCTGAGCATCTTTCCATGTCCTTCACTTAGGGAAAAAAAATTTTTTTTTTTTTTTTTTGAGGAAAATTGAAATGGCTTCTCTCTTGAAATGGGTTTCCTGAAAGTTGACTGTGTTTCGAATTTTCTTTCAATTACCTACCACAGCACATTTCTTGAGGGCAATTTTCATTAAGAACCAGCAGGCCTTGTGAATGCCATTCCCCTGCTGCTGCTACTGCTAAGTCACTTCAGTCATGTCCGACTCTGTGTGACCCCATAGACGGCAGCCCACCAGGCTCCCTGTCCCTGGGATTCTCTAGGCAAGAACACTGGAGTGGGTTGCCATTGCCTTCTCCAATGCATGAAAGTGAAAAGTGAAAGGGAAGTTGCTGTCGTGTCCGACTCTTAGTGACCCCATGGACTGCAGCCTACCAGGCTCCTCCATCCATGGGATTTTCCAGGCAAGAGTACTGGAGTGGGGTGCCATCGCCTTCTACAGCCATTCCCCTAAACACTGGTTTTAAAGTGGCAGTTATAGGAAATGGCCACCAGGTGGCAGAATTTCACTTTCCCCCCAACTGGTTACAGGGGCAAAGGGCAGATGAGGGAAAGGCCTGCTCCTAGGTTGTAAATGAGAGCCGAATGTGCCAGAAAACACACACCCATGACTTCTGTCTCACCACTTCCACCCTCTTACACTCTGCCCCCCAAAAAATATCCCAGTCCCTACAAAAACCCTGTGATGAGAATGCTACCAAAAAGGCTAGGGGTAGGAACCCCAGCACCAGGAGACATGGAGACCAGGTGACTCCTCAAAGTCTTAAAACCAGAGGGTCCGTCATCCTTTGGGTGCGGTAGGCCTGGCTAAGTTGTCAGATAGCCCACCTGGATCTTCAGACTGTGGTCCCATGCAAAGGGACAAGACACCATGGGTTCAAGGGTGTTCCTTTGCTGGCACCTTGTGACTATTCCCTCAACTTTAAGACAGTCTGGTCTTAGAATGCTAACCAACTCAGGCTCCACAGAGGTCCCACTAGCCCAGATCACCCAGGCACGAGGGGAATATAGCAGGCATCCTTCCGGTTTATATTTTCCTTTCGTTTTTGTATTTATTGGAATACACCTGATAAACAATGTTGTGTTTGTTTTTGGTGCCAAGCAGCTCAATTCAGTTTTACAGATGGATGCATCTGCTCACTTCTGGCCTCTCTTCCCAGATAGTTTCTTCCAGAGTGTTGAATCGAGTTCCCTGTGCTGGACAGGAGGTCCTTGTTGATTATCTATTACAGTATCGGTGTTCATATATTTATCCCACTTGCTAATTTATCCCTCTCCAGCACCCTTCCCCTCCGGTCACCTTAAGTTTCTGAGTCTGAGTGTGTTTCTATTTTGTAAATTTGTGTATTTCTATATATCTGTGGATTCCACTCCAAAGTGGTATCATATGCTGTCTTTAACCTGCTTCCCATAGTATGCTCATCTCCAGATCCATGTATGTGTAGGAAGTGACATTACTTTATTCTTTTTCTTGTCTGAGCAATATCCCCCTGGATACATGTACTACATCATCTTCATCCATTCCTTTGGTGGACGGTGTGGTGGCTTTCAGGTCTTGACTATTAAAGGTAGTGTTGCGATGACATTGGAGTACATGTGTCTTTTGACTTAGGATTTTCCTCAGGTGTATCCCCAGGAGTAGAATTGTGGATCATGTGGTAGCTCTCATTTCGTTTTCTAAGCAACCTCCATAGTATTCTCCGTAGTGGCTATTACCAGGTAACATTCCCACCCAGAGCATAGGAGAGTTCTTTTTCTCCACACCCTCCCCAGCATTTATTACTTGTAGACTTTTCTTGCATGGCCGCTTGGACTGGTGCAAGGTGGTTCCTCATAGTTTCGATTTATATTTCTCTGATAATAAGCAATGTTGAGCTTCTTTCCATGGCCTTTTTACATTAAAAAACAAAACAATATATTTTTGAGAAAAATTGAAATGGCTTCTCTCTTGAAATGGGTTTCTTGAAAGTTGGCTGTGTTTTGAAATTTCTTTCCATTACCTACCTCAGCACATTTCTTGAGGGGAGTTTTCATTAGTAGCCTTGTGAATGCAGTTCCCCTAAGCACTGATTTTACAGCTGTAGTTATGGGGAATGGCAACGAGGCAGCGGGATTTCTTCCTCCTCACCTCTGGTTGCTCTGGCAAGGGGGAGATGAGGGAAAGTCTTGGGTTATAGGTGAGAGCAATATGTGCCAACAGCCACACCCAGGGCTTCTGTCTCACCATTTCTACCCCCTTACCCTTCCTCCAGGGCAAATCCGAAGCCCTGCAAATGTGCCGTGGTGAGAGGGCTGTCATCTATAGGCAGGATAGCAGTAAGGAGCGAGGCTGCAGGTGGGAACCCCAGCCCCAGGAGATGTGGAGACCAGGTGACTCCTCAAAGGACCTGCAACCTAGAGGCTCCATCATCCTTTGGGTGCACTAGGCCTGCTTTGATGTCAGATCACCTGCCTGGATATGGGGACTGTGGTCCCATGAGGAGGGACCAGGCACTATGAGTCTAAGGCAGTTCCTTTCCTGGCACCTCATGCCCTCTCCCTCAGCCTTAGGACAGTCCAGGCTTAAGACCCAACCCAGCTGAGCCAGAGGTAGGTACCCCGGCCACCCAGGCATGAGGGGAATGTCGTAGGTATCCTTCCTATTTATATTTTCAGTTCACTTTCTATTTCTGTTGGAACACAGTTGATAAACAGTGTTGTATTTGTTTTTGGTGTCAAGCAGCTCAATTCAGTTACACACAGGGCCACGTCTACTCATTCCTGCCTTCATTTCCCACACAGCACCTTGCAGAGTGCTGAGTGGAGTTCCCTGTGCGGACAGAAGGTGCTTGTTGATCATCTATTAAACGTATCCGTGTTCATATATTAATCCCATGTATTAATTTTTCCCTCTTTCCCACCTTTCCTCTTTGGTAAATATAGTTTTCTAAGTCTCTGAGGATGTGTCTGTTTTCAATTAGGGTGTATCTATCCATTTTTTGATTCCACCTGAACATGATGTATATACTATCTGTCTTTATCTAACCGACGTCCCACAGTATGATCATCTCCAAGTCCACCTGAGTTGTTACAAGTGGCATTATTTTTTCTTTTTTATGGCTTAGTGATGTTCCCTTGTATAAATGCACCACATCGTCTTTATGCCTTCATCTGCTGATGGACAGTTTGTTGGCTTCTTGGCGACTGAAGGTATTACTGCAGTGACGTTTGGGTGGGTGCTTTGGGTTTTCTTCAAGTATATTCCCAAGAGTTGGACTGCTGATCCCACAGGATCAGCCCACTGCTGATCCTGTGGGCACTGTAATTTCATTTTTAAGGAACCTCCACAATGTTCTCTGTAGTGACTCTTACCAGGTACCGTCCCCACCCACAGCTTAGGAGAATCCTTTTTTTTCTAGGTCCTCTGCAACACTTACTGCTTGTAGACATTTTGATGATGGCCCCTCAGACTAGTGCTAGGTTTTACCTTATTATAGTTTTGATTTACATTTTTATGATAAGTGATGTGAAGCATCTTTCTATGTCCTTTACAGGGGAAAATAAAAAGTAAAATGTTTTTGAGTCACAATTTGAGTAAAACTGAAATGGCCTCTCTCTTGAAATGGGCTTCTTAAATTAACGGCCTTATTTTGAATTTTCTTTTGAATACCTACCACAGCACGTTTCTTCAGGGTAGGCTATTATTCACCTGAGGGGCCTTGTGAACCGAAAGTTCACTGTTTTACATCTGGGTATTTGCTTTTTCAGTTCACTTTTCTATCCATTTTTGTTTCCACCGCAACCTGGTATCACATGCTGTCTGTCTTTCTTGATCGGACCTGCTTCCCATAGTATGATCATCTCCAAATCCACCAAGTGGATTGGAGGAGCCAAGTGTTCTTCCAAGTGACATAACTTTATTCCTTTTTTTATGGTAGGCAATATTCCTTTGTATACATGTACCACATCTTCATGCACTCATCTGCTAATGGACAGTTTGGTGGCTTCCATGTCTTGGCCATTCAAAGTAGTGTTGCAATGGCATTGAGGTTCATGTGTCTTTCACCTTAGAGAGTTCATCAGGTATATGCCCAGGAGTGGGATTACAGATCATGTGGTAGCTCTCGTTTCATTTTTAAAGGAACCTCCATCGTGTCATTTGCAATGGCTCTTACCAGGTTACATTCCCACCCAGAGCATACTAGAGATCTTTTTCACCATGCCGTCCCCAAAATCAGTGCCAGTAGGCTTTTTTTTTTTTTCACACACACACACACAAAACCACGACTAAGCACACTGGGCTTTTGCCTTTTCTCTTACTGACTTGTAGGAGTTCTTTATATATGCTGGACATTAATCCCTTTTAATTGTCCATTTTTTAATATAAATTTATTTATTTTAATTGGAGGTTAATGAATGATGGCTTCTGATAAATCCTTGTAGTTGTGATTTACACTTCTCTGATAATGAGTGATGTTGAACATCTTTCCTGTCCTTTTATAAAAACAAAAGCATTATTGAGTAACACTGAAATGGCTTCTCTTTGGAAATGGACTTCTTAAAGATGCATTTTTTGAATTTTCTTTCCATTTACTTACAAAGCACATATCTTGAGGGCTGTTTTCATTAATAACCACACAGTGGTTGTGAATGCGTGGCCGAAAGACTGGTTTTAAAGTTGTAGTTTAGGGAAACGACCACGTGGTGGCAGGATTTCTTTCCCCCCACCTCTGGTTACTATTCTGGTAATGCGGAGAAGGCGATGGCACCCCACTCCAGTACTCTTGCCTGGAAAATCCCATGGAGGGAGGAGCCTGGTGGGCTGCAGTCCATGGGGTCGCGAAGAGTCGGACACGACTGAGCGACTTCCCTTTCACTTTTCACTTTCAGGCATTGGAGAAAGCAATGGCAACCCACTCCAGTGTTCTTGCCTGGAGAATCCCAGGGACGGGGGAGCCTGGTGGGCTGCCGTCTATGGGGTCGCACAGAGTCGAACCCGACTGAAGCGACTTAGCAGCAGCAGCAAGGCGGAGATGAGGGAAAGTCCTGCTGTGGGTTCTAAATGAGAACAGAATGTGGCAGAACCCACGCCCAGGGCTTCTGCCTCACCACTTCCACCCCCTTACCCTTCACCCAGGAACAAACCCCAGCCTCTACAGAAGTGCTGTGATGAGGGTGCTGTGGTCTCTAGGTGGGGTCACTCTAAGGAAGGAGGCTGGAGGTGGAAACCCCAGCACTAAGAGACATGGAGACCTGGTGACTCCTCCAAGTCTCACAACTCACAGGGTCCATCATCCTTTGGGTGCACTAGGCTTGGCTGAGTTGTCCCATAGCCCATGTGGATCTGAGACGGTGGTCTCATAAGAGGGACCAGGCACTCCAGGTCAAAGAGTTCCTTTCCTGGCACATCCTTCCCAGCTCCTTCAGCCTTAAGACAGTCCAACCTAGAACCCTATCCGGCTCAGGCTCCAGGGACATCCCACCAGCCCTGAACACCCAGGCAAGAGGTGAATATAATAGGCATCGTTGCTTTTAGCATTTTCATTTAATATTCAGTATCTATTTGAGTATGGTGATTTATAATGTGTTTGTTTTAGGTGTCACACAGCTTGACTTAGTTATACATAGGCATACATCTACTCATTTTCAGACCCTCCCAGACAGCTTCTTCCCGAGTGTTGAGTAGAGTCCCCTCTACTGGACAGTAGGACCTTGTTGAGTATCTATTACAGAAATCAGTGTTCATGTATTAATCCCATGTGCTAATTTTTTCTTCTCCTGCACCTTTCCCCTCTGGTAACCTTAAGTTTTTTCTGTCTCTGAGGGTTTCTCTGTTTTGTAAATTCATATATTTCTATCCAATTTGAGATTGCACCTCAATGTAATATCATAAGCTTTCTGTCTTTCTCTATCTAACCTGTGTCCCATAGTATGATCATCTCCAGGCCCACTTATGTTATAGGCGGTGACATCACTGCATTCCTTTTCTTGTCTGAACTGTATTCCCTTGTATTAATATATGTGTACCACATCGTCTGTATGCGTTCATTTGCTGATGGACAGTCTGGTGGCTTCCATGTCATGACTGTTTAAAGTAGTTTTGCAATTATGTTGGGGTACATGTGTCTTTAGCCTTAGGGTTTTTGTCATATATATGCCCTGGAGTGGAATTGTGGATTATGTGGTAGCTATCACTTTGTTTTTTAAGGAACATCTATGGTATCCTTCATAACAGCTCCTGCCACCCACAGCATACGAGTATTCCTTTTTAGCATGTGATCCTTAAAATTTACTGCTTGTAAGCTTTTCTACGATGGTCACTCAGACTGGTGCAAGGTGGTACCTCGTTTTACTTTTGATTTATATTTCTCTGATATTGAGCAGTGTTGAGCATCTTTCCGTGTCTTTTATGTTTTTTTTTTTTAAGTATTAAGGAAATTTGAAATAGCTTCTCTCTTGAAAAGAGCTTCTTGAAAGTGGCTGTGTTTTGAATCTTCTTTTGATTACTTACCACAGCACATTTCTTGAGGGAAGATTTCATAGCACTGATTTTATAGCTGTGGTAATCATAAATGGCCACGAGGCAGCAGGATTTCTTTTTCCCCAGCTCTGGTTACTCAGGCAAGGGGGAAATGAGGGAAAGTCTGCGGTTATAAAATGAGAGCTGAATGTGCCAGAACACATACCCAGGGCTTGTCTCCCCACTTGCATCCCCTTACCCTTCATGCAGGAATAAATCCCAACCTCTACAAAAGTGCGGTGCTGAGGGAGCTTTCATCTATATGTGGGGTGATTCTAAGGAAGGAGACTGGAGTGGGAACCGCAGCATCAGGAGACAGAGAGACCAGGTGACTCCTCAAAGTCTTGCAACCCACAGGGTCCATAATCCTTTGGGTGCACTAGACTTGACTTTGCTGTCAGATGCCCCACCTGGATCTGGGGGCTGTGGGCCCATGCAGACTGACTAGGCAGTGCAGGTCTAAGGGTTCCTGTCCTGCCTCATCCTTCTCAGCTTCCTCAGCCTTAGGACAGTCCAGCCTTAGGACCCTAGCTGCTCAGGCTCCAGGGATGTCCCACCAGTACCAAACACCCAAGCCTGAGGGGAATATAGTAGACATCATTCCTGTTTATAGTTTTGTATCATTTTTATTTCTATTGGAACAGAGATAATAAACAATGTTGCTTTGCTTTTCCCCATCAAGCACATGCATTGTTATACATAGGAGTGCATCTACTGGTTTTTGCCCCACTTCCCAGATAGCTTTCTCCAGTGTGCTGACTAGCATTCCCTGTACAGAACAACAGGTCTTTGTTGATTATCTCTACAGATGCCAGTTTTCATGTAATAATCGCACATGCTGATTCACCCCTGTCCAGTATTTTCCCTCTCCAGTAACCATAGGTTTCTTTTCTAAGCCTCTGAGTGTATTTCTGTTTGGTCAGTTCATGTATTTCTATCCATTTTTAGGTTGCACCCCAGCGGGATATGTATGCTATCTTTTTCTCTGTGTGACCTGCTACCCATGATATGATCATCTCCGAGTCCATCTATGTTGCTGAAAGTAGCATTAATTTATTCTATCTTATGGCTGCCCAATATTCCCTTGTATACATGCACCACCTCTTCCTTATGCATTCGCTGCTGATGGACAGGTCGTGTCTGTTGAAAGTAGTGTTGAAATGACATTACGGTGCATGTTTCTTTTCCCTTAGGGTTTTGTCGGGTATGTGTCCAGAGGTGAGATTGCAGATCATATGGTAGCGTTTACTTCATTTTTTAAGGAACCTCCATAGTGTCCTTCCTAGTGGCTCTTACCAGGTTACATTCCCACCCACAGTGCAGGAGAGTTCATTCCTCCACACCTTTCCCAGCATTTACTGCTGTAGACTTTGACGATGCCTGCTCTAATTGGTGCAAGGATGTACCTCATTTTAATTTTGATTTACATTTCTCTGATAATGAGGGATGTTGACCATCTTTCCAAGTTCAGATCAGATCAGTCACTCAGTCGTGTCTGACTCTTTGCGACCCCATAAATCGCAGCACGCCAGGCCTCCCTGTCCATCACCATCTCCCGGAGTTCACTCAAACTCACGTCATCGAGTCAGTGATGCCATCCAGCCATCTCATCCTCTGTCATCCCCTTCTCCTCCTGCCCCCAATCCCTCCCAGCATCAGAGTCTTTTCCAATGAGTCAACTCTTCATGTGAGGTGGCCAAAGTACTGGAGTTTCAGCTTTAGCATCATTCCTTCCTAAGAAATCCCAGGGCTGATCTCCTTCAGAATGGACTGGTTGGATCTCCTGGTAGTCCAAGGGACTCTAAAGATTCTTTTCCAACACCACAGTTCAAAAGCATCAATTCTTCGGCACTCAGCTTTCTTCACAGTCTAACTGTCACATCCATACATGACCACAGGAAAAACCATAGCCTTGACTAGACGGACCTTTGTTGGCAAAGTAAGGTCTCTGCTTTTGAATATGCTATCTAGGTTGGTCATAACTTTCCTTCCAAGGAGTAAGCATCTTTCAATTTCATGGCTGCAATCACCATCTGCCGTGATTTTGGAGCCAAAAAAAAAAAAAAGGTCTGACACTCTTTCCCCTGTTTCCCCATCTATTTCTTATGAAGTGATGGGACCAGATGCCATGATCTTCATTTTATAAATGTTGAGCTTTAAGCCAACTTTTTCACTGTCCTCTTTCACTTTCATCAAGAGGCTTTTTAGTTCCTCTTCACTTGCTGCCATAAAGGTGGTGTCATCTGCATATCTGAGGTTATTGATATTTCTTCCGGCAATCTTGATTACAGCTTGTACTTCTTCCAGCCCAGCATTTCTCATGATGTACTCTGCATATAAGTTAAATAAGCAGGGTGACAATATCCAGCCTTGACATACTTCTTTTCCTATTTGGAACCAGTCTGTTGTTCCATGTCCAGTTCTGTTGCTTCCTGACCTACATATAGGTTTCTCAAGAGGCAGATCAGGTGGTCTGGTATTCCCATCTCTTTCAGAATTTTCCACAGTTTATTGTCATCCACACAAAGGCTTTGGTATAGTCAATAAAGCAGAAATAGATGTTTTTCTGGAACTCTCTTGCTTTTTCGATGATCCAGCAGATGTTGGCAATTTGGTCTCTGGTTCCTCTGCCTTTTCTAAAACCAGCTTGAACACCTAGAAGTTCACGGTTCACATATTGCTGAAGCCTGGCTTGGAGAATTTTGAGCATTACTTTACTAGCGTGTGAGATGAGTGCAACTGTGCGGTAGTTTGAGCATTCTTTGGCATTGCCTTTCTTTGGGATTGGAATGAAAACTGACCTTTTCCAGTCCTGTGGCCACTGCTGTTTTCCACATTTGCTGGCATATTGAGTGCAGCACTTCCACAGCATCATCTTTCAGGATTTGAAATAGCTCAACTGGAATTCCATCGCCTCCACTAGCTTTGTTTGTAGTGATGCTTTCTAAGGCCCACTTGATTTCACATTCCAGGATGTCTGGCTCTAGGTGAGTGATCACACCATCGTGATTCTCTGGGTCGTGAAGATATTTATTGTACAGTTCTTCTGTGTATTCTTGCCACCTCTTCTTAATATCTCCTGCTTCTGTTAGGTGTTGACCATCTTTCCTAGTTTACATTAAAAAAAAAAATGAGTAAATTTGAAATGACTTTTCTCCTGAAATGAGCGTATTGCAAGTTGGCCTTTTTAAAAAATATTTTTCAAGTATGACTTTACAGTTCTTGAGGTCTTTTTTTTTTTTTTTAATGAACCTAATATCCTTAAGAGTGCGATTCCCCAAAGCACTGATTTTAAGTTGTAGTTTAGGAAATAGCCACAAGGTGGCAGGAGTCCATCTTGTCCACCTTTGGTAACCAGGGTGAGGGGATGATTAGGGGCAGTCCTGCTCTTAGGTTGTAAAGGAGGGCAGAATGTGCCAGAACACAGACCCAGGGCTGTGTCTCACCACTTCCATCCCCTTACCTTTCAATGTGGGAAAAATCCCAACCCCTGCAAAAGCGCTGTGTTGGGAGCTATTCTCTATACATGGAGTGTCTGTAAGGAAGGAGACTGGAGGTGGGAACCCCAGCACCAGGGGACATGGAGACCAGGTGACTCCTCAAAGTCCTGGCAACCTGAGGGTCCATCATCCTTTGAGTGCACTATGCTTGGCTTTGCTGTTAAAGGGCCCGATGTGATCTGGGGACTGTGGTCCCACATGGAGGGACCAGGCACCATGGGCCCAAGGGGCTTCCTTTCCTGGCAGATCCTTTCCATCCCCCTCAGTTGAGCTTTTCAACTCAATCTGGTTCAGGCTCTAGGGATGGTACCCCCAGCCCTGACCACACAGGCAAGAGGTGACTATAGTAGGCATTATTCCTTTTCATGATATCTTCATTTTAGTTTCTAATGCAGTACAGTTGATTTACAAAGTTGCATTTGTTTTGGCATCGATTCAGTTACAGATAGGAGTACATCTACTTGTTTTTGGACTCTAGTCCCAGATAGCTTCTTCCAGAGTGTTGAGTAGAGTTCCCTATGTTGGACAGTAGGGCCTTGTTGACTTAGAAATATCAGAAAAGAAAGGGAAGTTGCTCAGTCGTGTTCAATTCTTTGTGACCCCCATGGACTGTAGCCTGCCAGGCTTCTCTGTCCATGGGATTTTCCAGGCAAGAATACTGGAGTGGGTTGCTATTTCCTTCTCCAAGGGATCTTCCTGACCCAGGGATCGAACCCGGGTCTCTCGCACTGCAGGCAGACTCTTCACCATCTGAGCCACCAGGGAAGCCCAAAAAATACGTTACATGTTAATCCCAAAGTGCTAATTTACTTCTCTTCTGCACATTTCCTCTTGGTAACAATAGATTTCTTTTCTAAGCCTCTGAGCATGTTTCTCTGTTGTCAGTTTGTGTATTTCTATCCATGTTCAGATTACACTTCAAACTAATATCATGCAGTGTCTATTTTTGTCTATCTGACCTGGTTCCATAGTATGGGCATCTCCAGTGCCAACACTGGAGATATAGCTGTAGTTCTGGGAAATGACCACTGGGCGGCAGGATTTCTTCCTCCCCACCTCTGGTTACTCAGGCAGGGAAAGTCTGCAGTTGTAAATGAGAGTTGAATGTGCCAGAACACACATCCAGGGCTTCTGTCTCACCATTTTCACCCCTATACCCTTCACCCAGGAGCAAATCCCAACACCTACAAAAGCACTGTGGTGAGGGAACTGTGTCTGTAGGCAGTGTGACTCTAAGGAAGGAGGCTGGAGGTGGGAACCCCAGCACCAGGAGATGTGGAGACCCAGTGACTCCTCAAAGTCTTGCAACCGACAGGGTCCATCACCTTTGGGTGCACTAGACCTGGCTTTGCTGACAGATGCCCCGCCGGGGTCTGGGGCCTGTGAGCCTATGCAGAGGAACCAGGCAGTGCAGATCTAAGAGTTCCTTTCCTGCCCCATCCTGCTCGCTCCCTCAGCCTTAGGACAGTCCAGCTTTAGGACCCTGGATGCTCAGGGTCCAGGGATGTCCCACCAGCTCTGTTCACCCAGGTGTGAGAATATACTAGGCATCATTCCTGTTTATATTTTTATTTCATTTTTATTTCTACTGAAATAGTTGATAAACTTGGGTTTGTTTTCCTTGTCAAGCAGCTTGACTCAATTATACATAGGGCTGTGTATACTCATTTTAGGCCACTTTTCCCAGATAGCTTATTCCAGATTGCTGAGTGAATACCCTGTGCTGGACAGTAGGTCCTTGCTCAGTACCTCTACAGGTATGCTAATCCCAAAGTGCTAATATATCCCTCTCTTGCACCTTTCTTTAGTAACCAAAAGTTTTTTATGTCTGTGTATTTTTGTTTTGTTAATTTGTGTATTCCTATCCATTTTGGTTCCACCTCAACCTGGTATCCTATGCTGTCTTTCTCTGTGTGACCTGTTACCCACAGTACAATCATCTCCAAATCCAGCGGTGGGGTCCCAAGTGGCATTACTTTATGACTGAGCAATATTCCATTGTATACGTGTACCACATCCTTATTCACTCATCTGCTAATAGTTTGGTGGCTTCCAGGTCTTTGCTATTGAAAGTAGTGTTGCAATGACGTTGGGAGGCATGTACTTTTACCTTACTGTTTTCTTGAGTACATTCCCAGGTGTGGGATTGTGGATCATGTGATAGCTTTGCTTTTTAGGAATCTTAATGTGCTATGCTTAGTCATTCAGTCATGTCTGACTCTTTGAGACCCTGTGGACTGTAGCCCGCCGGGCTCCTCTGTCCATGGGTATTGTCCAGGCAAGAATACTGGAGTGGGTTGCCATGCCCTCCTCCAGGGGATCTCCAGGGATATAACCTCGGTCTCTCACATTGCAGGCAGATTCTTTCCCATCTGAGCCACCACAGTGGCCCTCATAATGGCTCTTACCAGATTACATACATTCTCACCCACAGTGTAGGAGAGTTCTTTTTCCATGCCCTCCTCCACATTTATTGCATACAGACATTTTAGTGAAGGCCATTCTGCTTATGGGAAGTGGTACCTTGTAGTTTTGTTTTGCATTTCTGTGATAGTAAGTGGTATTAAACATACTTTCATGTCCTTTTTGGCCATCTGTATATCTTCTTTGGAGAATGTCTATTTAGATATCTACACATTTCAATTTTTCTTCATATTGAGCTGCATGATCTGTTTATTTGGGTTCAAACTATGAATGTTATGGCTGACACATATATAAACGTTCACATATATATTCTTCTATGTGATCATCCATACTTCTGTGATGGAAGCAGAGCAAACACTCCCTAATTCTCAATTGTCATTTTCTGTTGAGAAACTGAAGCTGGAAAGGGTTACGTAACCTGCCCGAGTTCACTGCCCCCCACAAGTGTTTGCTTAAAGTGAAATGAAAGTGAAAGTCGCTCAGTCGTGTCCGACTCTTTGCAACCCCATGGACTATACAGTCCATGGAATTCTTCAGGCCAGAATACTGGAGTGGGTAGCATTTCCCTTCTCCAGGGCATCTTTCCAACCCAGGGATCGAACCCAGGTCTCCCGCATTGCAGGTCTTTACCAGCTGAGCCACAAGTGTTTGGGCTAGGAGGGCTCAAAGCCTGGCTGCTCTGGATACTCTTCTCTCCACAAGATGCTGACTGACTGACTTTAAGACAAATGGGGTCACTTCCTACTTAGCAGAGCACTGAGGCTCTAGGTCAGCAGCCATCCCAGGCAGAATTCTGGAAGGTGAAGTCTGTCCTTCCCACGTGTGCTAGACATCGCCACCTGTTTCTCTTCTGTCCGTTATCTCCTGTCTCTGAAGCCTAACTCCTGGCTACTACCACTCAGAAAAAAGCCTATTGCACAAATCTTCCTTGACTGTTTGCTCTTCCCATCCCTAATGCGCAGTGGTTTTCAGATTCCGTTAGAGCTTCCATGTTCCTGAGAAATGGCCAGAGGAGCCATTGCAGGTGGGCTTGGGGTTGAATGGGAGAGACTGTGGCTCCACTCAGCCAACCAAGGATGTCCGGCTTTTATCTCTTTTACATATTGCACTTTTAAGATTTTAATTTAGAAGAATACATTGCTTTCTAAAACATGTGTGGAACAAATAAACCGACATGTTTCTCTTCTATCTTGTAATGTTGATAATTTACTAATTAAGACTGGTCTGTGGGCATCCCCACACCCCTAGTTTAATCTGGATTATCACGATGTACCTTGCTTAAAAAAAAAAAACCTGAATTTCAAAATCTGTTCTCCATGATACCCCTCTGATGGGTTATACCGGGACGGGGACTCTCTTTAGCGCTCGGGACACACTTGGCTGTCATCTGCAGACCTTGACTGTCTTCTTCAGCTTACTCCAGTGCAACGTCTAAATAAGCTCTTCTTCCATGTGTTTCCTGATGTGGAAAAAGTTGTTAGGAAGCACAAAAGTACCGGAAGCACTAAAATCTAGTAACACTTGGGGCTTGGGCTCTGGAATTTTATGTAGTCAGTCATCTTGATTCTTACTAGCTGAGCGGTCCGGGCAAATTGCTTAACTAAGCCTCAGTTTTCTCATCTGTGAAATGGGGATGACAGCACCATTTCTTAAGAGCTGGTGTGAGGATTAAAAGAGAATACATGTGACATGGCACAGTAGCTGGTATGATACTTAGGACACAGTAAACCGTAGACCCACTGTTAATAGCCCACCTTGCACCGAGATTTGCCCTCAAGCATGGAAGTCAATTTTGCCATGGCTTTACTACTGCTGCATCTTTGATAATGCTTGCAAAAGAGTATAGATGTGAAACATCGTAAACAAATATAAACATTAATAACTTTAAAAACTGTGACTATAACACCTAGTTTACACTCTCTGATAATAAAGGTGAAACAAATACTTACTTGAAGGTTATTAACAGTGCCTCCAGACTGGAAACGCTGCTTCAGAAAGAGCAGAATCAAATACTTTTTCCTGAAATTTTTTTAAATGCACATTTTTATTTATATTTTGTTATAAAAAAACAATCATCTTCATGATGGTAGAACAAATCCCAATGAGCCATTATGGTTTGAACACATCTTAATAAGTTTTCTTCTGAATACCAAAATGACTTCACATTACTGTCTTTTGATCTAATCATTTATATTTTCTTGTAATATTCTAAATTAGAAGAAAATATACTTCTGTATAACCGTATCAGTATTCTCTAACCCAGTCAATTTATAGGAAATAACACTTAACCAAATCCAGAAATCTCTTTGCAGAAATTTTATTCATTTCAGCAAAAGTATTTATGTAAAAGATGTTTCCAATATCTAGTTTGAATATTTTTATATTACTATATCGGAGAAGGCAATGGCACCCCACTCCAGTACTCTTGCCTGAAAAATCCCATGGACAGAGGAGCCTGGTAGGCTGTAGTCCATGGGGTCGCTAAGAGTCAGACACGACTGAGCGACTTCACTTTCACTTCTCACTTTCCTGCATTGGAGAAGGAAATGGCAACCCACTCCAGTGTTCTTGCCTGGAGAATCCCAGGGACGGGGGAGCCTGGTGGGCTGCCGTCTCTGGGGCCGCATAGACAGCAACTTAGTAGTAGTAGCAGTAGCAGTAGTAGTAGTATATCACTATATATTTATCCTTTCACTATTTTATTGAAGTATAGTTGATTTACAATGTTGTGGTAATTTCTGTTCTACAGTAAACTGAGTATATGCACATTCTTTCTTCTATAAGCTTTTCTCCTATGGTTTATCATTGAGTATCTCTGTGCTACACAGTAGGACCTTGTTTATCCATTCCATATATGAAAGCTTACATCTGCTGACCCCACCCCCCCACCCCTCCCCTCTGGCAACACCAGTCTGTTCTCTGTCCGTGTTTGTTTTACAGATAGGTTCATCTGTGTCATATTTTAGACCCCACGTGTAAGTGATATCATATGGTATCTGTCTTTCTAACTTACTTCACTTAGTATGATAATCTCTAGTTGCATCTAGGTTATTGCAAATGGCATTCTTTTTCGGTGTGTAGTATTCCAGTGTATATGCACCAGATCTTTATCCATTCATCTGTGGATGGACATTCAGGTTGTGGGATTACTGGATCATAAGGTAATTCTATTTTTAGTTTTATTAGTGGTTTCTGGAAAACCACTATACTGTTCTCCACAGTGTCTATACCAACTTACATTCTCAACAACACTGTAGGAGAGTTTCCTTTTCTCCACATCCTCTCCAGCATTTGGTATTTGCAGTTTTTATGCTGGCCATTCTGACCACTGTGAGGTGGTACCTCACTGTAGTTTTGATTTGCATTTCTCTAATATAATTAGCGACAAGGAACATCTTTTATAAGCTTCTAAGTTTGATTACGTCCCATTTGTTCCTTTCCTATTGCCTTGGGAGACTGACCAAAGAAAACACTGGCATAGTTTATGTCAGAGAACGTTTTGCCTATGTTCTCTTCTAGGAGTTTTACGATGTTACGTCTTATATTTAAGTCTTTAAAAGCCATTTTAAGTTTATTTTTGTGTATGGTGTGAGGGTATGTTGTAACTTCATTAATTTACATGCAGCTATCCAACTTTTCCAATACCACTTGAAGAGACTTTTTCCACTGTAGATGAGATTTTCAATTCAATTCAGGTTCAAGGTGTGACAACATGAGGGATATTTTTAAAGCATATAATATTATCCCCAACCTTAAGACATCTAATCTCACTGTTCTGATTCCAGCTAATAATATGCCCAGCATTTCCACAGATCAACACAACACCCCAGCTCTGTAATTATTCTTCTGTGTCCAAGATTCAAACACAAATAGCATTTCAGAGACTATTTGGATTAATAATAGATCTGCCTCTGACAGTGCTTTAAATGGGAGTTCCTGTCAAGCTGCCCTAGAAGAGATGAGTCCCAATCAAAAGAGTTGATAGCAAAGGAGTCTCGTGACAGTATTCCAGCTGAGCTTGCAGAACTTCACCCCATTCAGAAAGTCATTCAACAACCCTGTTCTATTACCTTCTGCTATGTAGTCTTGAACAAGGTAAACTTTTTGTGCCTTGGTTTCCCCATCTGTAAATGTGCAAGTTTACAGGTGAGTAAATACATCTTAAGAGTTCAGAATAGTTCCTGGTACCTAGGAAGCACTTCAATCCGTGTTAGCTGTTGTCAATATTAGTCATTCCAACGGTGGTGACAGGACTGGTACTTTCCTAGATACCCTAATCCAAAAAGCAGCCATTAGGCTTCGGGCCCCAGACCTCACTGAGAGGAGGAGACAAGTGCAGGAACTCTTTTTCAGGGTTTGGGGGACCAGTCAGCCCAAGCTGGAAGCCTGGAGGCTGTCAGGTAAGGGGTAGAGCAGGAAACAGATCCTCTTTCCCTGCAACAATCCCTGGCTTCCTTCCTTCCAAGGGTCTCCCTTACCCTTCAGCACAGAAAAAAATCAACTCTTCCTTGACTTATTTTCCTCTTCTGTACAAATTTTTGCTGCCAATAAGAGCCACCTGGGAAAACCAATAATACAGATATTTACTACAATAAGTAGTTTATTCCTAGCAGATCACCTCTCTGGTTATTGTCACTCTAGTGATATTCAATAAAATAAAAAGAGTGGTTGAAGCACAGTAGATAAGGTTTTTTTTTTTTTTTTTTTAAAGCTTGGACATATGAAGTCAGAGAGCATTTTATTTTTTCAATATTGCCAGGTTCCTACAAGATAATGTAAGAAGTCATACATCTTTTAATCCAGAGATAATGGTGTGTGTTTGTGAGCGTGTAATGTGTGTACACCATATACTAGTAATATGTAATGTGCATTCACTGGTTTGTTTTCTAGGAGAGATCCAAACTGGCTAGAGCTGATAACAGCAAGGGGAATAAAGTTGATCTAACTTAGGAAAGGGGGTTGCTTGCAAGATATTTTGGTTCTGTCTTACCTGTCAGCTAATCTGAACATTCACTGGCATGTTGATTCGTGCTTCCATAGGGATGACGTTCTTTAAGCAAAGGCATTATTATCATTGTAACTGCAAAGATTACAGAGGGAAGGAACATCTGTTGTATCAGATGGACTTGGATTGGGACCCTCTCTGCCCTCTGCATCCGAGGAGCCACCAGGGAAAGCTGGTGTCACTGGTGTCCTCCTTCTGCTCTCTTTCTGCAGACTTCCTTCTTTCCTCTCACACTTCAAGCAGACATCGTCATTTCACCACCATCCTCCCCTTGGAAAGTCTTCCATTTCTATTTGTGCAGTAGATTTATTTTTTATTCAAATATACAGTGAACAGGTAGTACTGTGTCAAGCACTATGCTAGATGTTAAGTCCACTGTGATACACA
Organism: Bos taurus; assembly: GCF_002263795.3. Classification (NCBI taxonomy): domain Eukaryota; kingdom Metazoa; phylum Chordata; class Mammalia; order Artiodactyla; family Bovidae; genus Bos; species Bos taurus. The sequence continues at coordinate 43,258,044 of NC_037331.1, forward strand.
AGACCAGTGTGGTCACTGCCCTCATGAAACTTACAATCTACTAACTGAGACTTATGTTAATTAAAGGGGCAGCCAAGTATTAATTCCAAATTATAAGCACTATGAGGAAATAAAAAGACAAGAAGCTCTCAAGGAGACCAGAATCCCTACTGTGGGCTGGGGTTCTCTTGGGTAATATTTAGGAGTCCTAAAGAATGAAAAAGAACCCACCCTGTGAATCACTGTGGGGTGCAGAGGAGCCAGCAATGATGTATGGTCCCAGAATACAGAATGAGCTTGTGTGTGTGAGTAACTGCACAAAGACCAGTGTGAATGAGGAACAGGGGATGAATGGAGGTGAAGCTGGAGAGGCTGGCAGGGGCCAGATGAGGCAAGCTTTTGTGGGCTTTGTTAATGATATTAGTCTAAGAGCAGTGAGAATCCACCAAAAGTTTTAAGCAAAGGAATGGCATGAGCAAATTTATGTCTCAGAGACATTGCTGCTGCGTGGAGACCAGAGGTAGGGAAGAGTAGAAGTAAAGAGAAGACTGGGTTATGGTGGAGCCCACGTGAGAAACAAAGTTTGCTAGGAACTGCACTGACTCTGCAGACTGCCTTAGGTAGTATAGTCCACTTGGATAATGTTGAATCTTTCAATCCAGGGTGATGGTGGCCTCATAGAATGAGTTTACAAGTTTCCCTTCCTCTGAAATAGTTTCAGGATAGATGTTAATTAACTCTTCTCTAAATGTTTGGTAGACTTTGCCTATTAAACCATCTGGTCCTGAACTTTTGTTTGTTGGGAGTTTTTAAATCACAGATTCAATTTTAGTACTTGTCATTGGGCTGTTCTTATTTTTTTTTTACTTCTTCCTAGTTCAGTCGTGGGAGACTTGTACTTTTCTAAGAATATGCCTATTTCTTCTAGGTTGGGGGAGGACTTTTGCAATTTAATTATTCTCCAGTTTGTGGGTCTCCCACCCGGGTGGTAAGGGATTTGATTATATCGTTGAGTGTGCCCCCCCTACCGCTATCTCGTGGTTTCTTCTTGTGTCTTCGGATGCAGAATATCCTTTTCTGGTAGATTCCTGTCTTTTACCAATGGCTGTTCAGCAGTTGGTTGTGACCAGCATGCTCACGAAAGGCGGGGAGCTCAAAGTATCTGCCTTCTTGTCTCCAACCAACCTCAGGTTCCTGCAGAATAAAATAATTTGTGTTTCAACAATAAAGTTTGAACATCTAGTAGACAACTTTGTATTACCTGTTTGAATCTTGGAACTCAGGTTGACAATATAAGGCCAAAGGAAAGTTGGAGATTATATTTTATATATATATAGGAAAGAGCTCCTAAAGGGTGTCCATCCAGGAAGTCAAAGTTTCTGCAAAACTTTCTAACACTTTAAGGCAGAGCCTCATAGAAGGGTCCCTCCTTCCACACCAGCCTGGTCCCACTGCCCACCCCAGTCTCCAGAAAAACGAACCTTTTTAGGTGTCTTTATCCAAATTCTCTGTCTGGCGGTCGCTAAGAAATATGTCTTGAGTGACACTGAACTGCTGAGAAAGTCACTCCCCCAACTTCTTCCAGAGAATGCAGGCCAGTATTTCTCAAAGGCTGGTTCTCCAATCACTTTCTGAATTACCTGGATGCCTGTTAAAAATGCAGAGGACTTCCGTAGCCCTATCCTACTGGAAGCTCTGGGTCTGACCATCAAAGAATCTGCATTTTTCACGGCTGCCCTAGGTGATTTATGTTCAGCCAAGTCAGATTTCCACACAGGACTGACTGTCAGACCTGATGACACCCCAGGAAGTTAGAAGAGGCCAGGGCAAAGGGATGGATTAGGCCTGGGCTTTGTAACAACCTTCCTGACCCAGCAAGGAGGGAAGGGGTGAGGTAGAGGATGGGAGGTCAGCTGCCCTCTTGGCAGTGGGGGTGGGGGTGGCAGTGGCTTGGGGCGTCGAGAGCAGGGGGTCCCCGGCCACCTGCTCTCATTCCCAATGTGGAGGGAGGTGGCGAGAGGTGGAAAGCCTGTGCGGCCGGGCCCTAATGCCTGCGCTTCCTGCCCCACAGACGAACCCGGCTCCTGGAGTGCTCCCGCTGCCGCCTCCCCAGGTCTGCCGGAAGTAGGCGTCTCCCTGGAGGACGTCCTCTCTCCATTCTCTCCATCACATCCAGCCCCACCCTCCGACCCTTCCCACCAGACAAACCCAGACCCAACTTGGGATATCAAAAGGGAACACGACGTTAGGAAACCAAAGGAGCTTTCAGCCGGCAGCCAGAAGAAGCAGCGCCTTGGGGAGCAGAGCGAGCGCTCAGCCAGCCCGCAAAGGGCCGTGCAACCAGGGCTCGAGGAGGCGCCTGGCGGCCAGGGGCAGCCTGAGGCCGGCAGGCCCTCCTCGGAGACCAGAGCGCCTGGGCCCGCACTGGCCGAAGCGGCGCGGGCTGGCAACAAGGAGGGGCTGCAGGCCCCGGTGGGCTCCGAGCTCGGCCGGCACGGAGGCCCCGGCGCGGCACCTGCGTTCGTGGGCCCGGGCCGCGGCGGGGGCGCACGGGAGGTCGAGGGCCGGGCCGGGGCGCGGGCGGGGTCCAGGCAGGGCTCGCGGCCCCCCGGGGGCGCCCCTGCGCGCAAGGCCGCCGTGGCGCCCGGGCCGTGGAAGGTGCCGGGCTCCGACAAGCTGCCGGGCGTCCTCAAACCCGGCGCCTCAGCCCCGGGGAGATGAGCCCGCCGCCCCGCCTCAATACCTGCAGGCCGTTCTTAGGTTCCGTCTCTCGGCGTTTTAATTTATTTCCACTGTCACACGCGTAAATCCACGAGGCACCAAGGCTTGGGAGCACCAACATGAAGCCCCACGTGTCCAATAAGCATAGTCCGGACGGTGTCCACAGTGCAGACCTAACTGATCCTAAAGCCCCTGTTACACAGTGGGGGCTTTGGCAGCTACGGAAGAACCAAAATAACATGAAGAACATCACAGAGAATGCAGTGTAGCTTTAGTTAAAAAAAGAAAAGAAAAAAAAATTCCCCCACTGCATGAAGGATTTGGATGTCATCCAAACTTTGTTTCAAGAAACTGGACAAGTTAAGAGCAATCACAAACTGGAATATCGCCTTAAAAATCAAACTGCACGGAGCAAGCTGAAACTGAGACAAGATTATATCTTTTAATTGATCTGAAGAGTTGTAAATAAATTGTTCTCGACATATCTAGACAGGGGTTAAAAGGTTTCTTTGAAACATTCGGAACTGTTCGCCCATGACCTGTTTCCACGGCTCGCTCGTGGCACCCATCACCAGTCTTAGAAGCAGTGTTCCCTGCACACTTGCAGGGTGAGTTAGAAACCTAGTGAATTCACTGGTGTGCTGCCATTTGTACTGCCATTTCTGTAATCACGTTTCTGTACATTTTCAGTGGTAGAAAAAAAGGTTTTAAAAATTGTATTCTAGGGAGCAGTTTGCCATAAGTCAGAATTTTGCAGTTTAGCTCATAGATCTTAATCAGTTTTCATCTACAATACAAATTTTATAATTGAAGGACCACAATTTGTTAAATTGAGATTGGCATTGCTGCAGTTCCTTTATGAGAAGGCTTTCCTCTCGTCTCAGGCTCAGAGATAGGAGTTTCTTTGACAGCATTGTTATATTTCTATCATTTTGTTGTCTTTTTAAGAATCCTCTTTCCATTACATTTTCACCTTGACAGAGCAAAGTATTCCTCCTATATTTTCTCAGATTACAATGAATCTCTTATATTAAAAAATCATTATTATAGTCCATTTATTTTCATTAAAGAACACAGATCTTTTTAGCATTCCTTTCTGCTTACCTTTCTTATTATTTCTCCTTTTATTTCTATTTGGTTTGCTTTTTTGTCTAGATGTTTAGTTTCCTTGCCCATGGTTGATAACCTAGTAAAATTTCAAGGCTTGCCTTTCTTCTCTATTTTAATTTTTAATCTTTACCTTCAGTTAATTATCCATGCATTCTTATTTGTAGCTACACATACTAAAAGGCAAATGTTTCAGAGGGCAGTTTCTCTTTAATGGGACCTGAAATAATGAGGCTTCCCATACTCTGCCCCTCACAGGAGTTCAAATGCAAATAAGCCTTACCTCCCCTACTCAGAAAGTCAAACAGGGAGATCAGGTCCATCACAAGAGGGCACATGTAAACAGCTTCCTTGGGTTGCCTCTTTCCCTCTCTTTGTAAGTGCAGTATCCTGAGCACCAGCTGTTTAATTCCCATCAGGCAGAGGTATAGTTTAGTTGTTTGACAAGAGGACAATGTAGTTGAAAGCCTCAAGTGAAGAGTCTTGCAGCCTGTAAAAGCAATTTCCAAAAAATGAAACTTAGTCATCATAAACTAAAGCACAAACACATGTAGCAGTTTACAGTACTTTTGGTTTAATCTCAATTAGTCTTTCTCCCCTGGACTAGAAATCCAGTCTATTTTGCCATTAAGTTATTGAATCTGGTTTTGGACAATGCTTCTGTAGTGTAGCTGCACGTCCGGGTACTGTATCCTCTGACCTTTATTTTCCATATGTTACAAAAGGATAAAAAAAAATTTGAGATTACGCTTGCATAAACTCTAATTTGCACAGTTCACAGCTACTACTTGTGCAGTAATTGCTTTATGCGGCTGTAATCCATAACCTGTGAAGACAGCACATCATCTAAACCCCATTCCAAATAATATTTCTGTGTAGTGTTAGCTGTGAATTTACCCTGTACAGCTGTATCTCTATAAATATAATTACATGTATTAATAGTCACAGAAAGACTGTAAGTGAGCAACTATTTTTATGAAACGCACCACTATGGATAAATTAACTTTTACAGAAATCTTGTTTACTGTATGATATTCTAAAACACTGTCAAATAAAATATATATCCAAAAATATTTTCTTTTTCCAACTATATAGGCTGTGTGTTGTCAACTGAAAAAAAAAAAAAAAACAAAATTCACAGCATGAGAGCTGTGAGTTAAGTCTTATTCGGGGCAAAATGAGGACTATAGCCCAGAAGACAGCATTTCAGAGAAACTGAGAAACTGCCTCAGAGAGGTGGGGAGCGGTCAGTATTAGGTATGACTATAGTGAAGGGGTGGGATGTGCAGTCACGCGCACATTCTGGTGGAGGCCTGCTGCTAGTCATGAGGAGTAGATGTCCCCTTTAATGATTTTAGTGCTTTTCTAGGTATGAGGAGATGCAAGCACTGAGCTCGTAATATCTCCAGAGAACATCTGACTATCCAAAGGCCTGTTCTGCCAGAGCACAGAGTGCCCCATTCCTGACCTCCACCCTAACCTCAGTTCAGGAGGCATTGAAGGTCAGTGACTACAGTGGCAAGTGACCTTATCTGTGTAGAGGCAGATGACACGTGCCCATTTTTAGTTGGCAGGGTTCCCTAGTGGTCATAAATGTGTGGACTGCGAGGCATTTTGTGACTATTTTGGCCCATGGTGCTAGGGATCCCTAGGTCAGGTGAGGATTTCATTGTTAGGCCACTCAGTGTGCTATTACTGGACTAGGCCTTATTAACAGTAGTCAAAAGTCTCTGGACAATACCAGTCTTACTCGTCTATCATGGTCCCAGAAAAAAAATTCCCTCTTATTGCTTCTTCCCATATCTAGAGTTATACTATTAAAATCATTTATCTCATACATATGTATTTTATATATATATTTAGAGGAGAACTATAAATGTGGTCAAGTGCTTCCAATCATCATTTTATCAGAGGTTCAGTCACACATTTGACAATGCAAGAAACAATTTTGTAAAACAGGCAATATACAAATAATGTAACTACCAGTATTGGTAAGGAGCAGCCCAGTACATCCCCAGGCTGTCTTAGTCTGTTCCCCAATCCTGGCACTGTCCGTAAGGTGCCCAGCCCAACTTCCTGCTGGTCCTAGGCTGGCTATCCTTGTGCGTGTGTGTGCTCAGCTGTATCCTTTTTGTGGCCCCATGGCCTGTATGTAGCCTGCCAGCGTTATCCCATCAAGAATCCTGGAGTGGGTTGCGATTTCCTCCTCCAGGTGGACTGTTTACCACTTTTGCCACCTGGGAAGCTCTGGCTATCCACAGTATGGTTTAATTGTACCCAACATAAGGGAGTCTTTAAACTTAAATGGATATAGCCTAGTGTTAACCACATAGTCTCAAAATTGTGGGAAGCTGTATTCTTTGGCTAAAATTTTTTTGTCTGTTGCTCTGACTGAACTTGGAAATGTCTATTTATGGCCAGGGTCAGAGCAGTCCAGGTGAAGGGATAGCAACTAACAATAGTGTCCAGAACAGAACTATACTTTCTTTCTTTCTTTTAGAATAAATTTCCTAAGAGCCAACCAAAAGGAGAGGAGAAATCCAAGGTAACACAGAAATACTAGACACAGGTAATTGGTCACAAACCCAATAACTGGATTGAATTTTAAAACTAGCACAGGATCATGCCCATGATAGAAAAACATCTGATTCGAGTGTACAAAAAGGTCCAAGAAGTCAAGAAAACACAATAAATGATCTTATGGGTCAGGTCCAGCACCTTCAGTCAGCTGTCTACTTCGGATGTTGTCTTTTTCTCATCCTGGTCTGAGTGCAGTTTCTCCTCTGTTTGAGTGTCGTTTTAAGGTGAATTTGAGATCAGCAGTCCTCTCTGTAGACCAGGCCAGTGTAGGAGCCCTTTCTAAGTGGAAATATTAATCAAAGAGTCAATTTCTTTCAATTTTGCAGTGCATGAGCTAGTGTAGAGTACCTGATAAGGATCTTTCACCTAAGTGGGAGATGGTCCTTTAAAAGATGTCATTTCCAGTACACACAATACTGCTTGCAGGCTGTGGGATACCTGATCTTCCTCTAAAGATTATTAAGATAAGCTTCAGAAACAAACTTAGGGTGTCCTATTAATTATTCAATTAAACTTAATATAACAGCAAGGAATCATCTGAGAAGTGAGTCTTAGTAAATGCAGACCTCAACACAACTAGAATTTAGTACTCACTGAAAGAATCTTTTTCTAAAATTACTTACCAAATTCAGCCAAATTAAGTCTAATTTGTTTCCAAAGTAAGTCTGATTTCAATAAACTTGGCCTGATGATTTATATAAATATAGTTGATTGCATAGGCTTTTTTAAAAATAGCTTTGAGGGAACTTCTTTTATAAGGAGTCTCTGACTGAACCTGTAAAAGGCCTCTCAGAAATAGGAAAGTCATACCCAGGCTTATCACAGACTGTCTCACAGACTTAGGTGAATTCCTTTCCTTGAGACTCCTGTATCTGTTAGGAGGTGTCCTTCCTAATATATCAGACAAAGCTACTAGTGAACCTAAGCATTTCTAGTCTCTGGAGAGATCAGATAGGTGAGATAAATGTTTCAATTCAGTTTACAAAAGCATAATTTACCAAACGCAAGTCATAATCAGCTTGAGGAGGAGGGTTTCCTTGTATCTGGAAAACACAGATTAAAACCAGTTACTTTTCAGATAGAAACCATAAAAATTACAGCCAGAGTCATCAGTTCATTCACTCCTTTTGTTAATAGTTTTATGAACCCATTAGGTTTCCTTTCAGAATTCCTTCATTTCTTACCCAGTTCAGCATTATTGTCTGAAAGTCAGAAACCTATACTTGTCCTAATGTTCTTCCCATAAATCTTTTTGAAGAGGAAGCATTTTTGTAAAAGCATCAGAATAAAACCATAAATGTCAACAGTGACAAAAGACATATGGCACTTTTAAAATCTGACTACAATGCAACTGACAAAGAAATTTGGCTACTGCTATAACAAATAACACTTTAATAACCAGAATTATGACTGATAATTTTACCAGGAGTATCAGATTTTAAGAATTCCATGCAACTTCCGGAATATCTATGTTAATAACATTTCCCCTTATAACATAACCTAAGAAGATTTATTACTCATTTGACAATACTTCCCATGAAATTTAACATACCAAATGAACCTAATTAGTTTAATATCTTTCTCTGAAGTTTTCCAGGGGCCCTTTGAAGCATCCCCAAATTAGCTAGGGGTCAAAAGAACTTCATTAGAATTTGATTTTGGAAGTTTTGTTAAAAAAAAAATTATCAAACAGTTTTAAAACCCTTGGTCAGACAGGATCATAGGTCACTGCAGAATAACATTCCCTTAACAAAAGTGACTGAAACTCCAATATTTTGGCCACCTGATGCAAAGAGCCGACTCACTGGAAAAGACCCTAATGCTTGGAAAGATTGAGGGCAGGAGGACAAGGGGATGACAGAAGAAGAGGAGATAGCTGGACAGCATCACTGACTCAATGGACATAAGACTGAGCAAACTCCAGGAGATACTGAAGGACAGGGAAGCCTGGCATGCTACAGTCCATGGGATTGCAAAGAGTAGGGCACAACTTAGCAACTAAGGCAGGTACAGATCAGATCACTTAAAAGGTAAAGAAACTTAAAAATATGTTATCAAAGGCAGCTCAACATTTTAAGAAAAATGTCTCTTAGAAATAAAAACCAAATTCAAGTCTTGTACCAGCTTACTTTTAAAATTCATTTACTCCACTAAATTTAAACTTAGCCAGTTCTAACCATGCACAAAACTCTTTTGTTGGCAGTGTTAATTTGAAGGAAATAATTACCAGAAGTTGAGTTAATTTTTAAAAACTGCAGTTGTCTTAGATTTTTCAAAATATAAGTTTAATGCCCAAATAGGACTTCTTTGAAAGTTGACTCTAAATGCAGTAAAACTGCAAGGGAGAATAACTGCAGACTTTTTCCACCCTAGTAAGCAGAGTTTTCTCACAGACACTAGTTGGTATTTGCCTGTCAAGGGACCGCATCGCTCATGAATTGGTGCTATGTTTCTGTTGCTTGCTATGCTGATTGATACCAAACTTTTTTTTTTCCCAAAAAGGTAGGTATCAATCACCAGTAAATTCCATCGCATTTTTTTCTTTTAATTCTGGATTTTTTTCATGCAAAATCCAAGCTTATGCAGAAGCCAAGATCTAGTGAAAAACAGTGTAAAGGTACAAAATGAATGGCCAGATAAACTGTTTGCAACATAAAACAATACTTGCACTACAGAGGAGAGAGTTCTAGGAAGTAACAGGAATAGGATGATGACAACCGTGCCATCAAGATTACAATCCAAAGAAATAGTTCTCAACCCTAGTCAAGACTTCCCACTGATGTCAACAGGAGGCCTAAAATTTCCAACTGACCATTTTTACTCCAGTAGGGTTTTTCTTTTTAAAGATTTAAACCTACTGTATATCACTCAGAAAAGCGAAGACGCTAATACAAAGTGTGAAATCAAGCACACAAATTGAGATAATTACCATAAATGTATGTCGTGCTTTGTGGACTAACCAGAGAAAGGCCAAGTGCAAGTTGAAAAAAGCAAGATCTAGAAAACAATGAATTTAGTTTAAAAAATGAGGTGTCAATATTAATCATGCACAGCCAATTACATCTTAAAAGGAAAAAAGTCATTAGGACATCAAAAAGATCACAGATCAGAGACCAAAGGTATCAGGGCGGGGACAGAGCAGCACCAGGGCTGAGCAAGTGAGGAGCCTCAAAAGACAAGGCCTTACCATGAATCAAGTTTCCAAGGTCAGGCAGAAAATAAACATGAAGATGCCAAGGTGGGGACTGGGTGGACCAATAAGCACATCCCTCCTCTAAAGCTGTCATCTGTCACTGTGGAACTGTCTTTCAGTTCCTCATGAGAAGGGTTAGGGGGGTGGGGGGGAGAGAAGAAAACAAAAAAGAAATCAGCTTTTTATATGAAATTTATGGTTTTTAAAGTTTGACAAGTTTAATTCACATTTTTAAGAAACACTGAACAAGAAGATTCTTATCTTCTACCACAACTAACCACCTGCAGACCGAGTCTGGCCCACAGCCTACCAATCTGCAGCCTCTGTCTTGGAACAACAGCAAGGCTTTCAGCAGAGAACCCCTTGCTTTCATCAGGATCTGATTCCCCTTCCAAGCAGTGGATCATACACACCCCAGACCTGGTGAAGTGTGTGGCTGCTGGGGGCTACACGTGCCTGGCATAGCTTCAAGTGTGTACTCCAAGTGCAAGGCACTCTGCCAGACACCTGACCACTGTTCCTACAGTACAGGTGGGTTTGCTGTGAAGCTGGAGGAACTGAAGCGTGCATGAGCCCTCAAGCTCATGTGGAATTTTACATTTTCTTTCTTATTGAGTCTCTCCCAAACTGTGTAAGCTTGGGGCTCCCCCAGAATGAATCTGACCCTGCCCAACTGATATTATTTTTCAGGCCAAACTCACTGCAAAATCAAGTGACCTAACTGCTGAAGAAGTTGGACTAACAAGATTTCTTTTTCAGATAATCATAGCACCAGACGGGATGCCTACAAAATCTCCAGAGTGCTTTCCAAGTCTTAACACAGTAAGGGCACTATGTCCAATGATAGTGCATGATTCTGCATCATGTCAAGTTTATTTAGGGCACCAATTAAATGTGTAGAGATGATGGTTATGCTTACTGGTGGTAATAGAAGCTGCAGTGTGTAAACATTTGGGAATAAATGATGGAGCAACCATCTCGAATTACACTGACCTCTTGCTGGGCCACACTGGTGGCATATCACCCCGGCAGCACAGCGATCCAGGAAAGCTGAAGTCTGTCCACCGCCTGGGGGGAGGGTTGCTGGCAACCGCAGATGAGGGCCACATCTGTTTTAAAAGATTCTGAGAGTTTCGTTGGATCTTTTCTTCTGATGTAACGGTGTCTTGGAAAATGAGTTCACCTGGAAATCTTGTGAAGCAACAAAGTGACCTTTCTTCATTAAGTGGAAGGTAAATTTTCTAAAACCCTCACAAGGTGTATCTGTGTGAAAGAAGATGTGATCTCCACTGTGCCTTCCTCCTGGGTCAAATGCCTTCACGCCAAGAACACATAGTCCCTGGGGGTCACACAGAGACTTTCCAGGGTGCACACAGGCAGAGACCTATCTTACCTGGAATCCACTTCCAGAACTTCATCTTCCAATTTTATGCATTTCAAGGCCTGTGGTTTGCCCACTGCCCATTCCCACCTGCCCTACACAAGGACCCTTCACATTATGGAAGACGGACTTATCACACAACCTAAATTTGACTCTGTTCATCCCCCTAAAGTGTAAAACCTCTAGGGCATTAAAGTGACAACTGGAGAAGGCAGCCTTGGGGAGTCAGGAGAGCAAAGCAGAGAGCATCACTTACATGGGCAATGCCTTCCTTCAATTCAAGAGGCCCGGAGGGTTCCTATCTAAGAATCAGCACCCACGTTTATCTAAATTTTAAAATAAAGTCAGACTTTTTTTCTGATTGAATGTGTGGTTTGGCTGTTTGTCTGACTTGACCACAAGGACTAGCTTAGCCAGTTAGATTATATAGCAGGTATTTTCCATAAGTTAAATGAGTCAAATCTGCAACTACAAGGTTTAAATAAGATACATTTAAAGCATATATACAAAAATATATCCTTGGCAATATTTAAATTTGTGAAAAAAACATAGATGTCAACTTAAAAATGAAATTGGATCTAGAATTTTTATAAAATTATTTTACGGGCTACGTGAAACAAAAGGAGCATGAATTAAACCTACTTAACTCAGCTTAACAAACATTTTTGAATAGTGTTGAGTACCTACTAACTATAAAGCATTACAGATGCGTATAACGCAGCCCCTGTTCTCAAGCTGCCTATAATCTGGTTAGAAGATCAAGACAGTTAACACAGTGGGAATGTCTGTTTCTACAGAATGCAGAAATGGGTGGAGGCAGTTAGAAGTGACCCTGGACAAGGGGTGTATTAGTGGGCTTTGGAGGACGGGTAGGATTTCAAAAGGTAAGGGAGGGATAAGGCATAGAACAGCATGAGGGAAGTCAGAGTTAAGAAAGTTGGAGGTATGTTAGAGAAACAATGTATTGTTTATTTTGACTGAGACTGACAGAGACAGACAGAAGAATAACAGACGTAGGGGCAAGCAGATCACAAATGCTATTACGAGCAGTCGAGCGTCATTAGAGCTTTCTGAGAAAAGGTGAACTCAGCACTCAGCTCTGGGAGGAGGCCCTGGCAGCCCTGTCCAGGTGCAGTGGAGACAGGAGATGCGCTGGCAGGCACTGAAATCCTCCAGGTAAGAAATAAGGAGACCTGAGTACCTGTTAAGGGTGCCAAGAAATAGCCAGGGACTCTGACTCGAGCACAGAGTACATATACAATGACACCTACACATTTTTAAGTTGTTGCTCTTACCAGCTGAGAGACATGTAATGGTTTGCAGTGGTGCTCCGGAATTCTCATTCAGCAGATGTTTATCAGTGTCAGTCATGTGGCAGGTACTGTGCAGAGGGCTGAGACTACAACTTTAAACCAGACAGGCACGACCCACCTGTCAGAGATGTGCAGGCTTTACATATCAGGAAGCTAATTCCACAACTAGTTATGTTACTTGCAGTTGTAATAAGAGCTTCAAAGGAGAAGTGAAGGAGCCAGAGTGGGCAAGCAGGAGGCCTCATGAGGCCAGGAGGGGTATACCCAGGGCTTCTCCTAAGAAAACAGCCGGGGACTGGTTCAATGTGTGCAGATGTCACAACAGGAACAGCGTGGGGGGTCCAGGCCTCGGGGAGCAAGGTGACAACTTCCCCCAGTTTGACAGGATGGTCTTGGTTTCGAAACTGTTGAGTGGGCATCCAAGCAACACCCTCCCCACCTCGAGTCATGGGCAAACTGGAGCAGTTCGGCCACCTGAGAAGAAAAGGGCCTGGGGGCCAAGCTCCAAATCTGAGACCTGATGGCAGCCCGTCACCTGAGGGCAGAGGATATCAAAAACTGGCCTGTAGAAGGCTGGGGGGCCATGGGGTAGATTTCACAGGCCTAACAGGCCCCGGCCAGGATGTGGGCCTCCACACCAGGCAGCAGCAGGCACTGACGGATTTCACTGGAAGGACGACCTGACATGACGTGGGTCCCCCTACAGAACCCGGAGCTGGGGTGGGGCCCACCTTTATGCTTCCTGCCTCTCTTCCTTCCACTCCATCCTCTGCTGGAGGCTGCAGCCCTCACAGGCTGCTGACCCGGAACTCAGCCTCTCCCAGCCCCCAGTTGTGTTTCAACTCTTCCAAGAGCTTTCCTGGACAGGTATCTAATCAGTACACAGATTCACATTCTTATAATCTGCTCTCTTCTCCATCATCAAGGTATGAAAATTCACCTTGGATTTCTACAATTAATCTTCATGGTACCTAACACACAATAGGCGCTTGGTGAGTATTTAAACATCAGATAATTTAAAAAAAAAAAAAAAAACTGGTCTCATGTCTAAATCCACTATAGTTTCCCTTGAATAAAAATGGTTTGTAACATGGTAAGTGACCCTGACTAGTCAAAGTGGACAGTTTGCAATTCTTCTCAGGTTTGCTGCTATTTCTACACAATTCTGACAGAAGGGCTTGATGTTATCTGAATACCAGATGGGACGAAGGCTAGCTTCTGCCACCACCCAGGTGCTTTATCCAAAACCAGTATTATTTTCCCTTGACTTCCTCCTGTTCCTGCTCAGGCCCAGCTCTGTCCCAAAGCCAGCAGGCCTTGAGAAGACCCAGCTCTGGCTTTATTTCAGGAAGGTAAGGTCAGGACCATACCAACAGTGACAGGGCAGGCCTTCTTGTTCCAGCCTTTCTTCCTCAGAACCTGGGGAGAGATTTCCCACTAGCATCCTTGGCTGAATTCTAGCATGCTGGATCCAGCTGGTCAAAGTACCTCAGATGAACTTGGCCTCCCCACTGTGAATGTTCACTGCAAGGAGGCAAAAGGCTCCTGTGGCTTTTGACCTTGGAGCAGGTCTGGACTCCCTCTGCCTCTCTGCTCCAACTGCAACTCTTCCCAATAGCACACACACTCCGATACCACACACATCAGTATCCCATCTGCCTCCCTGCCCAGGCTTCTGTCACTGGGGTCAAGCAGCCTTTGAGTGACCACACTTTTGGCTGGGCTCCTCCAGCCAACCTCTGCCCTGCAACCTGCACCAGGGCCCTGGCACTCACCCGCTGGTCCCTTGCTTAAGAGACTCTACCTCAATTCCCTGCACTGAGACTTCTCAGGGTCAAAGACCCTCATGGTCTGCTCTCCACTAACCTCCCCGCCAGATGAGGCAGATCATTCACAACCCATCCCAAACATTTTCACTCTCTGTTTTTAATCCAAGTCAACAAATATAAAACCCAGATTTTTTTTTCCCCTTAACCACTATTGTCAATGAGCTAATGGATAAGGCTTTGGCAGGTTTTAAAATGGGCTTCCCTTGTGACTCAGCAGTAAATAATCTGCCTGCAATGAACGAGGCACAGGAGATGCGGGGTCGATCCCTGGGTCAGGAAGATCCCCTAAATGGCAACCAGTATTTTCCAGTATTGCTTGGAAAATTCCATGGACAGAGGAGCCTGGCAGGCTAGAGTCCATAGGGGTTGCAAAGAGTTGGACGTGACTGAGCATGCAGACACGCCCATACCTTTCTGCAAAGGCTTATTTCTCACTCAGGTAACAGATCAGGAGTTGCTGAGTAAAGGAGATTTTTCCTACTTAAGTGATTCAGAGACAGGTTCCTTTCATTTTATGGCTCCACTACAGAATAAAGGTCTAAGCACCAACAGCACTGCCATCTCCTGGAAACTTGTTAAAAATGCAAGATCTCAGACCCTGCCCTGGACCTACTGCACCTGCCCTGTGCTTTAAGATCTCCAGATACAGGTGACTCAAACACTCAGAAGTTTCAGAAGTCCTGCTCCAGAACCTCAGAGCCCTCTATATCCAGATAGCTGAAGGGGACAGAGGGCTTGCAAGTGAGCATTTCATTAAAAATCCCAGCCTGCAAATGACAGGTCACTCCCATTCCCAATCCATTGGTCAGAACTACTCACATGGGTACACTCGACACAAAGGACTGTGGGAAATGTAGTTCCTGACTGGACAGCTATCAGGCAGCTACCACGCCACACTATGGAACTAGGAGGACGGATTTTGGTAGACAGACATTTCTGACTCAGAGTACTTTTTGTATTTTTTTCCAAGAGTAGAAAGCAATGTCTTCCTCTCTCCTAGAAACTGTCTTGGAATAAAGTGACAGGGGAATTTCCCCAGCTTTCTTTTGGGTTTTTTTAATGGATTTTTGTGGTAAGAATACTTAGATCTACTTCCAACAAGTTTTAAGTAAACAATTCTGTATCATTAACTACAGTCACCATGCAGCCTCCAATGTGAAGGTGGCCCAGCCTGGTATTAAGTGGACCAATGTACTGAACAAGAAGATGCCCCCGCAAGGCTTCGTGTCTGTGAGAGTCTGTGAGCACACGTGGTTTACATCAGTGCTGCTTCCCTCCTCACCCTTAGCTCAGAGGGCAGCCCTGAGTGACCTTATCTTCTGAACACATCTAAGGTATCCAAGCAGGGGTCAGCAAACTTTTCCTATCAAGTGTCACATAATAAATATTATGAACTATGTAGGCCATTCTGTGACAGCTGCAATCACTCAGCTCTGCCATTCTAGCATAAAAGCAGCACAGACAAAATGTAAACTAATTCACGTTATGTAAACAGTATGGAGAACTGACTATAGTTCATGTTACAAACTTAACTGAGTATTTATTAAGCTACTTAATGCCTCTTGTCCAAAGTGTAAACTCTGTGAGGACAGAAACCATTTCTATCTCCTTCCTTATTATAATCCTTGAACACAGCACCATAAATGTCACATTTAAATGAAAGAATGAATAACTAAATGAATGTCATACATGGGGAAATTTTCAGATTGGAACAGATGTAGCAAATGCTCTGAGGTCCATCCTGGCCAAGGGCACTGCCCAGTCAGGGCTGCCATGCACCACAGGATCAGCATAAGGCCAGAGAAAGTCATCAGCAAGGTCATTAATCTTTGGCAATCTGGCCCAGAAGGGCCCTCCCAGAACAGGCTAGCCTGAGGCTTTCACCTTCTTGTCCAACACATCAGACCGTTCAGCACCAGGATGAACCACCCTCACAAAGGAAGCAAGGATTGCTGCTAATAGTGCATTGTCCACTTGAAATCTGCCAGGAGAAGATCTTAAGCATGCTCTCACCATGACACCTCCTTAGTGAGCAGGTGACCAAAGGGGAAGAAACACTGCTCTGACAACAAACACCAGGCCCCGCACCAGGGCACACACGACATGAGTGTGCAACAGAGAAACAAGCAGAACCCTTGAGAGTTCTCAAGAGAACCATGAGAGCCATGGAGAACCATGGAGCTACAGTAATCAAGACTGTGAGGTCCTGGCAAATATACGCAGATCAATGGAACAGATAAGAGCTCATAAACACAACCATACATAACCTAAATGGCAATTCAAAGAAGACAGAATAGTCTTTTCAAGAAATATATATATGTTCCTTGATGCAGGCCTCACACTGCACAGAATTTAACTCAAAATAGATCACAGACCTAAATGTAAAACCTTAAATCTGATAACTGGACATAAGTAAAAATTGGAAACATCTGCTATTCAAAAGACCCTATTTTTTTAAAAAAATGGGAAAAAAGAGAGTCAAAGACTGGTAGAAAATATCTGAAAAACAAAAATTTGATAAAGAAATTATATCCTAAATACATTTTTAAAAATTCTGAAAATTCAATAGCAATTCATCAAAGGCATGAAATATTTGTAAAGACATTTCATCAAAGAAGATATATAGAAGGCAAATAATTACATAAAAATAATGCCCAGCGTTATTAGTCACTAGGGAAATGCTACTTACAACCACAAGGAGACATCACTACATACCAACTAAAATGACTCAAATTTTAAAAGTGACATGCATTGGTAGTGGGAGTGCAAAACGAGACAACCACTTTGGAGAACAGTATGATAGTTTCTTATACAGTTAAAACGTGCTTGCCATCTGACTCTGAAATCCCACTCTGAGGCAACTATCCAAGTGAAATGAAAATCTGTGTTCACACAACAGCTAGTATGTGAATCTGAATAGTAGCTTTATTTCTTATTCATATAAAATTGGAAACAACCTGAAAGTGCCTAAACTTGTGACTGGATAAACACACGGAGGCACACGCACACACTGGACTGCTGCTCAGCAAAAAGGAGACTAGGGCATTCCCTAGCGGTCCAGTGGTTAGCGCTCTGTACGTCCACTGCAGGGGGCATTCTGCATGCTCCAATGGAGACCGAAGATCCCGCCTGCTGCAACCAGGACCCAGTGCAGCCAAACGAATACACATCTATAGCACAGGCTACATGATATATAGTTTCATTTACATGACGCCCTACAGACATAACTCTGAAGACAAAGCTAAAAGGCCAGAAAAGACAACAGTGGTGCCAAGGACTGCAGGTGAGGGCCATGCTGACCACAAAGGGGTCCCAGTGCACTCTGAGTGGGGAAACTGGTCTACATCTAGACGGTGACAGTCACGTGACTACACGTGTTTGTCAAAACTCACAGAACTATGTAGTCCATATCCTCAGGTTCCACATCCACAAATTCAACCAACCTCAGATCTCAGATTCAGGGGAAAATTTTTTTGACAAAGTTCTAAAACAACAAAACTTAAATTTGCAGCATCCCAGCAACTATTTACACAGTATTTACACTGTATTAGGTATTACAGGAAATCAGAGATGGTTAAAGTACATAAGAGGATTTGCGTAGATTATATGTAAATATAAGGAACCTCAGCATCCATGGATTTTGTTCTCTGCAGGCACGGTGTTCCTGTGGATCCTAAAAAAGGTGAATTTTACTGTATGTAAATTCAAAAAATTATATATGAATAGGATTTGTATTTAGACTTTTAGAAAGAAAATTAATCACTTATGAACCTGAATAAAATTCTACGACTGCAAATAAAACAAGTCAGACTCTCACTCTTCGGCTCACACTCAGCACCCACCACCCAATCTCCACATGCACACCTACCTGACTTCACTTCCTTTCACTCTCCCTGTCGCTTCACTCCAGCTACACTGGGTCCCTTGTTCTTCCTGAAATAGTTTCTTTTTCCTTTGCTCACGATGCTCTTCCTGTTGTTTTCTGCATGCCTTCCTCCCTCACTTCCCTCGGGGCCTTAGCACAAATGTCACATTCAGAGACCTCTTTCCTGATCTCTCCTTCTCTCTCTCTCAGTACTCCTCCTCCTTACTCTGTTTTATTTGTCTCCATAGCACTTCTCAGGCACCTTTTTTGCTTATTTGCATAAGAATATAAGCTTTATCTGCTGTCATCACTTTAGTCTCCTAGAACAGTTTCTGAAACATACTAAAGTGAAAGAAAGTGTTAGTCGCTCAATCATGTCCAACTCTTTGCGACCCCATGGACTGTAGCCCGCCAGGCTCCTCTGTCCATGGGATTCTCCAGGCAAGAATACTGGAGTGGACTGCCCTTCCCTTCTCCAGGGGATCTTCAAATGCTCCATAAATACCTGAGTTTTTTGTTTCTTGAAAGAAGCTTCTTTTTTTGAGGTATACTTGACATATAGTATTAAATTAGTTTTGGATGTTATAAACACTTGCTAAATGAACAAATAAATGAAAGACTGCATGCGCTGATGGGAGCAGGGATGGAAAGACACAGGGAGGGAGGGAGGGAGGGAGACAGAAAGAAAGGAATGGGTGGATTAGCTGGTGGAGATGACTGGATATCCTCAGAATTTGAATTCAAAACATGAAATGAGAATAAGCAACAACTGTAACAGTAAAAACAGAGATATGAACAACTGTTTTACAAAAAGATTAAACACTAAAATTAGCAGTCACAAATAATTGCAATCTCACAAATAATTAAAATCTCAGTCAGCATGGTCACAAATTTTAACACATGATAAGTAAATGTATCACAGTCTTCTAACTAGCAAGTCTAGCTGCCTGTCTTCCTTACTTCCCTCAGTTTCCCTACTAAAACCTCTTTTGACTGAGGTTCCCCACGCTCTTTCTGGGGGACTCGGGGATGGACTGTTTCCCCTGCTCAGGAAGAGCGCCCTCTGCAGGTTTCCATCGGCCGGAGTCACAAGAAGACGTGAGCACCCAGAGTGATGCTGCTCTACTACCAGCCTCAATGTTGTGTGACAACAGAATTTCCGTGTGTCCCCAGGAGACCCCTACAACTTCCTTCTTGCAGCATCAGGACAACTTGCCCCAACTCATCATGCCCCTTAACTCTGCTTTGGTTGGGTATCCTTTAACCCTCAAACCCTTATCCCACCCCTTTCTGACACTCCTTTTTCTGATCCCCTTCCCTGAAGCTCTTCCACAGAGCCCTTTGAAAATCATCAGCAAAATGTCCACAGCCTTCATTTCTTCTCTGAACTTTTCTGAATCTTTGTGGTCACTGGAACCTACCTTCCCCTTGGGACTCTGCTTCCCCTGCAGGCTCTCAGTGGTAGTTTTCTTTCCCACTTCTCTTGTTCTTTGAGGGTTAAGTGTCTTTCTTACATCTCATGTCACTTTCAGCACCTCTCCATCCTCCTCTATAAAATGTTTAGTCTTAAAACTCATGTCAACTGACTCAATAATTCATTTCTAATATATGAATTCATTGCTACAAATTTTCTTCTATGCCTTGCTTTTACTGCATTCCATAATTTTGATGTTATATTTTTATTTACTTGAAAATGTTCTTTAAAAAATTTTCGCATGATTTCATTTTGACCCATATGTTATTTAAAAGTGTGATGTTTAATCTCCAACGATTTTGAGATTTTTCAGCTTTATTTCTGTTACTGATTTCTAGTTTAATTCCATGTGGCTGAGAAGAGACTTTGTAGGATTTCTACTCTATTGAATTTGTTAAGGTATATTTATGACCCAGAATGTGTTTTAATCATCCATATGAGCATGAAGAGAACGAATATTCTGCTGTTCTGAGGTAGAGAACTGTATAAACGTGAACTAGATCCAGTTGATAACAGTGTTGTTCAATTCAACTATATCCTTACTGACTTCCTGCCAGCTGGATCTGACCTAGCTTAAACTCCATGGTCACTCACCATACTCCTCCCTTGCACCTTGCCCCTCTCTGCTCACTTACCTAAACCACAGCCCTGTTCAATCCAGTTTTCTGCATATATATTGCCTATCTCCACACATACTGACTGTGGTCAGTGAAAGACACCCCACCATGGTGAATGGTCTCTCCTTAAATTCATAAGCACTAAGATCAGGTGGGCCTTGATTGCTATCAAGTGAACAGACTGACACTCCCCATTCCCTGGAAGGATCCATTTCTAACCCCACTCTCATGGATGACTATTTCCTTTCTTTCTGCACTAGATTCCCCTTGCTTACTCATAAGTGATTCTCCAGCAATTCTTTTTCCCCTGCAGCATCCATTTGTCCCTCACTTTGATCTTTCTCATCAGCACACAGGATATTTTGTCTCAAAATGGCAGGCATGTTCCTCGAAAATTTGTATTTGTTTTTTTCCTCTTGGGAAGATGCTCTTCCCAAGAATAGTCACATGACTTTCTTCCTCTCCTCCCCAGGTCCTTCCCCAAATGGTAGCTCTCAGGAATGCCTTCTCTGGCCACCCTGTCTAAAACTGCAACCCCACTGGGTCTGGATATTCCCTAAGGTGACCTCCAATGAGCCACACCTAGAATCCCTCTCCCCTTGGGTGAGAGCAGAACCTGTTATTTGCTTCTAATGAAACAGAGCAAAGGTAATGGGGTGTCACCCCATATTTAGACTACATGATAAAAGACACCATCTTAGGAAACTAGAGAGACAGCTCTTCCTTGCTGACATGAAGAAGTCAGCTGCCATACAGTGAGAGGGCCAGTGGAAGCGGGAGGCCTCTAGGATCTGAAAGTGGGCTCCAGTGGAGAGCCATCAAAAAGCTGAGGCCTTCAGTTATACAACTGGAAGGAATTAAGTTCTGCCAACAACCTGAATGAGCTTGCAAGAAGATGATTCTCCAGTTAATTCTTCAAATGAGACTTCAGCCTAGGTGGCATGTTGATTGCAGTCCCGTAAGACACTGGGCAGAGGACCCAGTGAAGCCGTGTCCGGACTCTTCAAACCATAGAAACTGAAAGATAATAAACATATGCTGCTTTAACTGGCTAAGTTTGTAGTGATGTGTTATACAGAAAAATTGAGAATATATCCCCCAAATCCTCCCAAAGGAGGATTCACTTTTTTGCCCTGGCATTTATAACCATTTAACATTTTCTATTTCACTGATTTGTCTTGCTTATAGTCTGCCTCATCCTCTACTTTTGAATACAAGTTTCACTAAAATAGGGATTCCTGTCCATTTTTTCCCCCATCATTATATTCTCAGTGCCTGGCACACTCTCAGTAAATGTTTGTGGATGGAAGGAATACTGAATAGATGCTAACTCTTGTTACCTGAACAGAGGAATTCACTAAGCTCACATATATCTCAGAAAGGTAAAGGTATGAGAGGAAAGGTGCGTATTGTTTTAAACTTGTTAGGGAAATGTTTCAGCACTCTTTCAGAGCCACTGTGATGTGTCTAAGCAACAGCTTCTTACTAGCCTGGCTTGCTCCAATGGTAAATTACACATTCTGAGAGCAGCACTCTTCAAGACCTTTTGACTTGAATCACATTTAAAAATACATTTCACATTATGTCTCAGTACACACATATACCCACATAAATAATAGAAACAAAGCTTTCATAAGATAGTGCTTATCTTTATCACATGCTCTGATGGTTTCCCATTCTATTTCATCCTATTGCATTTCATTTTTTTAGAAACTAGGTAAGACCCACTGATAGGTCAGACAAACCCTCCAGGCAATTCTCTAGGAAGATCAATTTTCTCAGTTGTCAGGCATCTCCCGGGTGCAGACTACTACCAGTTATTCCTGGAGAACACAGGGAAGGCTCCTCTGTGAGGCCTGGACAGCAGAGGCATTGCCTCAGCAGCAGAAGAGCTGAGGGGCAGGGCTTGCAGCAAGTGAGCCTGGGCAGGGAACCAGAGCTTCTGGCTGCAGCAGAGCCACAGGATGGGCCTGGGGCTGATGCTCATCACCATGAGTTAAATAAGCGCTCATACATTTCAAAGATTCTAAAATATCATAATATTGTTACAACTAACCTTTAATCACAGTCATACATATCTCATCAGATGTCTAAATGGTCCCTAAGTCACTGCTATGTGGTGCTTGAATTTCTTGGTTATACAGTGTT
This sequence comes from Bos taurus, assembly GCF_002263795.3. Taxonomy (NCBI): domain Eukaryota; kingdom Metazoa; phylum Chordata; class Mammalia; order Artiodactyla; family Bovidae; genus Bos; species Bos taurus. Next base: position 43,280,251 of record NC_037331.1, read on the forward strand.
TTTGAAAACCACCAAAACATTAGCTACTTCACATGGTTCCAAATAGCATAACCTGTGAACTACTGAAAAATTACGGTAAGGTACTTTCCATATTGCAAGATCTAATCAGTGAGCCCAGAAAAGCTCATGTTGATGAAGTGCCATTAAGTCATGGCATGAAATGCCACCTGTGGGTAAATCTAGGTGTAATTTGCCTTTTTGCAAGTAGTTTTCTATTTATTTGAATGTGAAATGAATCCCAAGGATGGGAGATGATAAAGATGCTGCCCCTTCAAAATTGATTTGATTTTAAATGTATTTGTCTTTTTTTTCTTAAAAAGCATGTGGTTCAAGAAAAAAAAATTTTTTTCAAATCCCTTAAGTTTTAGCTCAACAGTGCAACCAGAATGAGGAAAATGCCCCTGCCCCACCACTCTGCCTGAGGGTTGAAGTGGCAGGGTGAGGAAGGGGAGGTGCTCGAAGACAAAGAACTCAGAAATCAGCAGCAGGCAAAAGTTATCTCCAGTGCTTCTCTTTGCAGATCCTCTGCTTTTCAGCCCCCACTTTCCTCACCTTCCCTGTGGGTTGTGCCCCTGTTACTGCAATTCCTTTCTTTGGGTCAGATGGCTCATTTTTCTTCCCTTCTGTTTTCATTAAAACATCCCTGACCTGTCTCATTCCTGTAGGATAATTTCTAAGTTTAATGGATTTCTGTTAGGTAATATTTTTTTGTCACCATGAAGTAGCAACAGCCAAATCCACAATGTGGGAAGGACAAAAGACCCAGTTGTTCTACCACAGGAATAGCAAGGAGGGAGAAGCGGAGATAAGGTATGCAGGGGAGAAGGGAGGAGGAGCTGTTAGACTACATTAATAAGATTCAGTCTTGTTTCAAAGTACAGACAAGAGTTCAGTGAATCCCCAATTGCCCATCATCCAGCTTCAATATTTATCAGTATTTCGCTCTTTTTGCTTCAATTATTCACTTCAACAGATGTTTATTCCTTTGTTTTGTGGAGAATTTTAAAACAAGTCCCAGAGTTCTTATGATTTCATCCACAAATACTTCAATAGTGTATCTTACAGAAATGCAGTTTGGCAAGAAGTGTCCAGCCTTCAGAGAGGGGCTCTCCCAAAAGTATTCCTTTGACTCTAAGTGAGGGTTTGCTTTAAGGATATTATTGATATTTAGAAAAACACATTGTTCCTCTATACACAGCCTCAGAGTAAAATTCCTTCCAGACTTAGCCTAGGAGAATTGCCACAATTTCTGACCCAAACACTGAAAAATTGGTACACAATCAAATTTCCCTTTATATATTAATAAGATGTGCTGGGAAGCTTAGAGGCAAACCTGCAGCCCACCATGTCCCATGTCTGCCCTCCATAATATGAAATTTTCTGTTAGCATCATCTCCAGCTCTAGTGAGGCCCTCTCCTTGCTGTTCCTTTTATCTTTCTCATCTACTTCAAATCTTACCTTAGTGTATCTATATATGTCCCTGTAAGCAGAGGTGTGCTGGTGAATGCGCCACACCTGGTTCTTTGAAAACAATGTACATGTATATTACAAACGTGCTATAAAATATGTACAATACACAGTAAACAAATAATAGTAAAATACACAATATTTATTGTAAATTCCAAGCAGCCAATTGATTCTCATAGAATGCTTTTGTTCATTTTTGTCAAATCCTTTACCCACAGCCAATCTGTGGTTGCAATCAATAAATAAGAATAGTTTAGACATGAATGTTGGCTAATATTTCCATTTTAACAAGGAAGACAAAAGTGAAACAACAAAGATCTATGTCATGCATCAGAAATCCACTCACTCTTCCCCATATAAACAACTTTTTTGCTGAATTTGTTAACTGCTTCCAAACGCTGGGAGAGTATTTCCTCAACTTTTTGTGCTATTCAGAATGTAACTGCTGTGGATATGACACACTTTTAGTATTTACTTTGCACTGTTATTCTCTTCATCACTATATGAAATTTAGACAATCAATAAAGAAATAAATAAGAGTTGATTTGTATGTGTGTCCATTTCCCTGGTGTAAATACTCCCACCATGGCCCATTTCAAGATACTAACATGAAGCTGTCCAATGTGGATTTAGGAGGAGATGTGCAGTAGGACACCTTTCTGTAGCATTTTCACCATGCAGATACGATGGACATAAATAACCTCAACAGTATAAGTAACAGTGGAACATAATAAGAAAGTGATGAATTTGAGTATTTATTACATTTTTAATTATTTAATTGTAAGTTTATATAATTTAATTTTTAATGATGGCTGTGTTTAACAGACGGCTTGCAAGATTCTTAAAAGTTTAACAATAAATTTCTCATAAGCCAGTACAAGATGACTCCACCATACCACTATCTGTAGGCCACCTAAGATAATTTTGGAATTAGGTGGGGTACTAAAAATGAACAGATCAATACACATGTGGGGGTTGCTCTTCTGGTAAGGTTATAGATTGCAATTATGAAAATCCTCCCCTGAGAATACTAAATTCTGGATTAATAATAATAAACATACTCTTTAAAGTGCAGTTGAATTATTTACAATAGCCAAGAGATGGAAACATTTTAAGTGTTCATCAGTGGATGAATGGATAAAGCAGACATGGTATATATATGCAGTTGAGTATTATTCAGCCATTAAAAAGAAGTGGGATTTGCCTGGTAGTCTAGTGATGAACACTATGCACTTGCACGGCAGGGGACATAGGTTCTATCCTTGGTTAGGGAACCAAGATCCTGGCTGCTGCATGGCGTGGCTAAAAGAAAACAAGTAGGAAATTCTGTCAGTTTGTGACAATAAGGATGGACCTTGAAGGCATTATGCTAAGTAAAATCAGTCAGGCAGAAAAAGACAAATACTCTTTGATCTCAATGATATATGGAATCTAAAAAGAACACAGAAACACAACATAGAAACATAGAGACTATTAGTTGCCAGAGGGAGGGGCTGAGGGTGGGAGAAATGGGTGAAGGTGGTCAAAAGGTACAAACACAGACTTTGAGTTATAAATAAGTTCTGGGGATGTGGTGTAAAACATGACTACAGTTAACAATACTGTATTGTATATGTGAAAGATATATAATACAGTATTTGTATACTGCTAAGAGAGTAAATCTTAAGGGTTTTCATCACAAGGAAAAAAAAAAACCTCTGTAACTATGTAAGGTGATGGATATTATTTAAACTTAGCATGGCAATCATTTCACAGTATATACATATATCAAATTATATTCTGCATCTTAAACTTATACAGTATTATATGACAATTATATCACAATAAAACTGGGAAGAACAAAGTATTGCTGAGCTCAAATGAAAATACGGGTTCAAGGGGCAAAATAGGAGCAGTGAGCTAAAACCAGGTCTGTAGACAGTAAATGAAAAATAAAAAACCAAAAACAAACCAAAAAACAAGACCAAACAAACAAGCTTGGTTTCTCCTGAAGGTCAATGCTTCTATCACACAAAGAACCACAGACCAACTTGGATCATACAGAGTGAGGAAGTGAACCTCGAACCCTCACAATGATTTAAGGACTCTCAAGAGGAGTATACCCTTTGTGGGACTTCAGGACAGAAAAATAACTCACCTCCCAGCAAAGCAAACCCAGGCAGAATGTGGACTGTCTCCATCATAATTCCAGGTGGAATTACGTGGGTGCTCTGCTCTCTGCTCTTAACCCTGGAGCTGGTGGAGTCTAGTCCCCTCCACCTGTGAACTCACACCCAGGTCCCAGGCCAGGCAGCAGTCACTTCTCAGGCTGCCAGGACCCCCTCCTCCTGAAGCTATTGTACCTCCCTGGCCTCCCTTCACCTCTGGGCAAAACCAGGATCCGGAGACAGGCTGAGCAGAAACCACTGGGGAACCTGGTCCATTCAGTCTTCAGGGGTCTGTGGGGAAGGGGTGCTATCCTAGAAGGCTTCCTGGAGGAGCGGAGCACTAAAGATGGAAATAGCACTCCCTCTGGGCGAGTTTAGTACCGTCCTAATGACTTATTTTCTTGCTAATCACATGGACACCCCTTCCTACACCTCATGTCGTTGGGCAGTGACTCTCCTCTCCTCTAGAACAAACTGCGGCTCCTCGGGCCAGTACAACTACACCCAAAGCCCTGCGTCTCACACAGGTGCCCTGCCATTCGTGCTTCTTTCACACCCCTCCATCTGCTGCAGGCACAGTGTACAGGCAGTTTTCATCATGACCACCCGAACCCAGCAAACTGCATGAAAAGCTGCTGAAAGAAGCGGCAGGATCACGTGGGGCCATTCCTACAGACCCACTCGCGTCACTGTTTTACAGCTCACAGTATTTCTATTCCTCAGAAAGAGGAAAAACCAACACAACATTTAAGAGCTTCAGATTTCATTTGCTACTTTTCTATTCTACCCTTCTTCCCTGAGCATCTTTAAGGGCACTACTACTTAAATGGATAAATGCACACAGTGTGAACTGAACTCTTAGGGTACCAGAAGAATCCATCTAAGTATGCCCAGTGTTCCTGATAGAATGGTCTCTTCTCTTTCCTTATTCTCTCTCCCTCCCCCCTTAGGGTCTGTAAAAATAAAATAAGTAAAAATTATTTTAAAAAATAAAAATAAATCATAATAGAGTGGTGAAAGTGGTGTCAGGTTAGTAATACTACCTAATGCCTAAGCAGAAGCACAAATTCTCTGGAGAAACAAAGTAAGTTCCATCAAAAATGATCCCATCAAATATAGAAGGAAATAAAACAACATGGGTGGGAGTCAGGAGAAACAATACACAGCAGATTTACATCTCCAAGAACCCTAGATGTTAGAAACACTGGAAACAAAATTAGTATGTATAAAATATTTAAAGAGGAAGATATAATCAGAAAAGGGTCAAGAAACAGAGAACCAGAAAGACTTGAAATGATTCATACGAAAATTTTAGAAAGGAAAAATATTAAAACTAAAAATTATGACTGTATTAAACAGTAGACTAGATATACTGTTAAAAAAAAAAGGCAGTAAACTGAAAGATAGATTCAAAGAAATTACCCACAATTACATAGAGGCATGGAAATAGAAAATAAGAAAGTAAGGAGAAATGAAAGAGAGAATGAGGTTCAACGGAAGGAGACTCAAAAGAAATGATAGAGAAAATATAAAGAAATAGCAGTTTGTTTGTTTTCTTTTTAAATTCATGAGATGTTACTATAGACAAGAAGCACATAGATAAATGAAAAGAAAAAATATCCCCACCTAGACCTGCTAGAGTAAAACCACAAAACAAGAAAAACAGAGATGATCACAAAAGCACCCAGAGAAGAAAGACATCTTGGTCACAAGTAATGACAATCAGATCAATAGTCAACTTGCCTACAGCTATACAGGAAGACAGGAAAGGGTGGGGAAATCTCTGCTGAGAGAAAATAACTGTCAGCACAGAATTATGTCTCCTTTCGAGAAGACAGGTGAAATACCCAAACTGAGAGAGTTTACCACCAACAGGACCTGCACCTAAGGGGAGGGTATCCTACAGAAGAAAAGACAGGACTGAGAAAGGACCTGGAGTAAGAAAACTGATAAATCTGTTAGTAAATATAAACAACTAACTATGTAAAATAATAACAGTGTCTAATTCTTAGGGGTTAAAAAGACATTAAAACACTCACCAATAGCGTGGAAGGAAGGAGAGGGGATCTGAGTTAAAAGTGGTCAAGTCTCCTTATTTTTATAGTAAAGGAATTAAGATATTGATTACATTTGTATTGATAAGTGTGCATATTAAAGTTTCAAGGACAAACACTAATACTGTAGAAGTAGAGGGTCTAACTTCCCAATCCGTGAAAACGGGGATATGGAATAAGAAAACAAGCAAGGACAGGCAAGCCATTCAAAAAACAGTAAGGCAAGAAAAAGGCGCAGGGCATTTGAATGATGAAATGACGATGGTCACCAGGAGGAAGGCACTGATTTGAGAGAACTCTTCCCCGTAACTCACTGGCAGTGCACCCATCCCTTCGCCCCCTTTAGCCAGACCGTCTCCAAGTTCAGTTGCCACCTGGGTGGGCAGGTGGAAGCAAAGGGTGAACAGGCAGGTGCCTGAAGCCTAGACATTCTTTCTCAGAGAGGGAGGTTCCAAACCCATAGCCTTTCAGGATCTCCTGAGCAACCCTGGCTCAGTCTGACTCTTCCTCTCCCAGGTGCCTCCCTGAAGTCTGCTCAGCAGCAGCACAGAAACATGAGGTGTCTGTTTTATAGCAAAGGCTCCTTCAGCACAGTTAACGATTAAGTGGATGGGCCTGGACAGAATGGAGTGGCCAGTGGTAATCCCAGTTACACTCCTCATGACTGTGTAAGCTCAGGACTTTCAAGTCATCTCTGCATATTCCTCATCTGCGCAAATTAGGAGGCTGAACTAGACAACCGGCCAGGTCCTTTATAGCTCCGATATCCCTTATGTTCTCCATTAAATATGCATCAGGGACATTCAATTGTAAGCCTCATTTTTTTCTGATTAAAATATTAAAGTCTGCTCTTTGCACACAGCTTTTATAACTTGCAGCTTACATAACATGTCCAGTATGCGCACAAAACATGATAGCAATATTCCCTCTAACAACATGTATTCAGTTACTGCCTTTCTTAACATCACTTTTTTAGGACCTCAAGTAAGAGGTTTAAAAACTAAAAAGACGCAAAACAAACAAGCCACCTTCAGTGACTCTGCTTCTCGTGATACGTGTCCCTTTGTCTTTTCCCATCTGTTCAGGTGCAGCAGGTCTGCCGAATTGGCTCAGATCTTAAGTCCTCTACTCTGGGGAGCTAATAGGCCTTCATCTGCCTGGATTTAGAAGTCAAGTTCTCCTCACAGCACTCTATTCAGAGCTTCAAATGTCCCTTGATAGATAAATTAAATGGTCATTGTCCACTATGATCCCACTTGATTTAGGTGATGTTTTGAAGTGATGAATCACAAGGTATTGCTTCACTAACTGTCCTCATCAAGTTTTCAAGGTTCTGGACTCCAGTCTCTGCTGTGTTTATTCCTGTCCACATCTCTCCCTTGGACAGCTTGAGTGACCATCATTATCATGCAGAAAGTGAAAGTGAAAGTCACTCAGTCATGTCCCAACTCTTTGCGACCCCATGGACTATACAGTCCATAGAATACTCCAGGCCAGAATACTGGAGTGGGTAGCCTTTCCGTTCTCCAGGGGATCTTCCTAACCAGGGATCAAACCCAGGTTCCTATATTGCAGGTGGATTCTTTACCAACTGAGCTATCAGGGAAGCAGAAGATCATGCAGAAGGGACCCCAAAATCTAATGCTCCAAATTATTCTCCTCTTACCTCTCAGGCTCAAATTTGTCCACCTGTTTCACTAGAGTAACAGCTGAGAAACAGAGCAGCCTCCTCCTTGACTTACCACTCAAGCCCCACTCTGCCCCCTTTCGTGTGTGCAGGCATTGCACTCAGGTGGACAGTCCAGATGTAGGAGTGCTAGACCACGATGCCAGCCTCTTGCCCCACCATCCCCAGTTTCTGTTCTATGTCTGTGAGAGCATTCACTAAGGTCTTGTGGGTGTTCCAAGAATTCCAACCTCAGTCTGACCACTGGTACCTTGAGTAATGTCAGTCAAACTAGCAAGCTCTATGCACCCAGGACCATCAGGAGAACCTTTGCCACACGCCATTGCTGTGCCAAGCTCATTTAATTCTTTCAATACTGTCAAAAGGGCTGATATTCAGCTGGTTGGCATGAGTTGGTCCTAACAAGTGATTTACAATCCTCATCCACAACCACTGGTCTGTGCCCGTGCCACACCGGTTGGAAATGTACTAAACACAGCCTGGACATAGACAGCACTCCCAGTTTATCAACAAGGAGATGAAGCTCTGAGCTTCACAGGAAGAGGGGTAGTAGACCACGGCAGAGGTGCGGGAGGCCCTAGAGCTGCAGGGGTGCAGCTTCCTGCTCACGGTTAAGACAGCAGCTCTTGGCAGCACAGTTCTATAATGTGGTCTAGAGGGTTGTTCCTGGAAGCCCGAGCTGTAGGCCATTTCTTCAAACTCTTCTAATTCTATAAAATACCCCCCTTAATAAATGCCTTGTGAAATACCCACATGTCAGAACTAAAACTACAGAATTCTTAAAAGAGAACCTAGGCATAACTCTCTGTGACCATGATGGTTCTTTAGTACCAAAACAGTACCAAAAAGCACAAGCAAAAAAGAAACAAATAGATAAACTGGACACCACAGGGTCATCAACAGTCAGAGCTTTGGTGACCTTGATAAGAGCCGTTTTGGAGCAAAGGAAAAGAAGAAAGGTAAAAAGACTTGTACATGGAAATAGCAATGGGCATAGATAGACTGTAACAGATAAGGCAGGGGATACGTCAGCAAGACCTGGCAAAAGAAAAGATCTTTCCCTGTGGTACAAGAAAGAATGAAACATCAAACATGGCGCAGGTATGTGTATGTGGGCATGAGCGTGCTCAGCCGTGTCCAACTCTTTGTGACCCTGTGGATTGTAGCCCATCAGGCTCCTCTGTCCATGGGATTTCCCAGGCAAGAATACTGGAGGAGGTTGCCATTTGCTTCTCCAGGGGATCTTCCTGACCCAGGGATCAAACCCATGTCTCCTGCAATGGCAGGCAGATTCTTTACCACTGTGCCACCTGGGAAGCACCAATGGCACAGATAGCTATTAACAAAAATGCTTTTTATTTTAAATTTTATTCTGAATTTAACTGTGCAACCTCGCCATCGAAAGCAAAGTGGCTCAGTACTTAAAGCCCCAGTCTGTTTACATACATACATATGTATATGCACAGAAATAACAAAGCACACAAAAAATATTTACAGTGTTTCTTCCTGATTGAGGGATAATGGACGATTTTCATTTTCTTCTTTATATTTTTAAATCAGAAAAAAAAATGTAAGAAAATAAATTCAAAGAGTTGTTCAAATTTCATAATACACAAGAATAGAAAAAGGTTAGTGTTTCCTCTCTTATCATCTTCCCTTACTTGCTACCCTGCCCAAGTCCTTCCTTTGCTGAAAATTCATAGTAAGCCAAACCTTCAGAGGTTAAGTAGTTTCTACAGACTTGGTTCTGCTAAATCAGGAAAAGAAACCCTCAGACACAAAGTTAGAAGGTGTCATTGCACACTTCTCCGGGGGAGGTAAGACAGTGTAAGGGTTAAGAGCAAACCAAGAGATTCTGATCAGGCACTACTCCTTATCTGTGAGTGGCCTAGAGCACATGTAAAATCTTCTTAGCTGTGTTTCCTTGGATGAAATAGGCTAATTCTATAAAGGTATTCTGAGATTAAAACAAGCTAATGCTCATAGTTGGGTTATGAATTTGACAACTTTCAAAGGGCAGCAAAACCTCTGAAATGTTAGAGTATCTATGCACAGAGACAGAGTACCAGAACTTAAAGAGTTTTAACAACATCCTGTGCTCACCTTACTTGAACTACATAAGACTCATCAAGCCTGTCACATGTTACTCCCCACCTGCTCTCTCCCTAACGTCCACATCCCTTTAATTATCCAACATGATAGCAGAGTCAATGATCAACATCTGGAATGAGGCTAGGGAGCTGAAATCACAGACCCTAAGATGACTCGAGATTTTAAACCTTGCTGTTTAAACAACTACTCAACTTTTAAAAATTCAAGCAATCCAGAGAAACAAAAAAGAATTTCTTTCTTTTTAAATATATATATTAGCAAATGAGCTCAGCAAACCATAGCCTGGAGACCTGCAAAACCCATGCCAAATGAGGCAGGGACTGCCCACCAAATGACAGAATGACAGTTTAGGGGAGACTAAAGCATGAAAAGAAGTCATCCCAGGGAGGAGCAAGTTCAACTCCTTCACTTCACAGAAAGATCTGGGGTGTCTCCATCCAACTACACATGGCTTCTCTTCCACTGTCGGCCCACATGGACGAGCAGCACTACTGTTACCGGGTGGTCAGACCTCAACCATGCAGGAAGCCTCTCTGCACAGGAAGCCCAGGGTCACTCTGTCTCCTCTGACTCCACTCTGACAGTGGAAGTTTCCTGAGTTTATCAACAGCAGCAAACGTGGAAGGGCGAGGATCCAACAGCAAGCCCCCTAGATTTTCATGAACTGAGCTCATCAACTGAAATGCAGAGAACAATTCCTACAGGAAGTTTCAAGGATAGAAAAGAAACTAGGGCTTCCGTGCCCCAAACTTCTTCAAAATAACTCTGTTCTTTATTCAAGGGCCTCCCACACTACTCTTCTCATCTTATTCCAAAGGACTCTCTTCCTGAATAAATACTATTGGAATCTCCCCGACACTTAGCCCATTCTCCCCACTCCCTGAAGTGCCTCTGTCCTATCCATTTCCACCTGTCAAAATCTCACTTATCCTTGAAAACCCAGTTCAAACCACTGTTCTCCATGGATTTACCCCTGATTACTGTGACAGGAAGCAGTGACTTTCCTTTGAAATTCAAACAGAACCACTAGTTAAACATCTCCCATAGTCATCTGATGAAGAAAACATATGACAAGAGGCATGATTCTTAAATACTGAAGGCCTTGAAGAGTAGGAGCTGTTTTTGTGTTAATGTCCTTCCTCAGTACCAGGCAGTGAAGGGACTTCATGATGAACAAATGAATGAATGAACAAATAGAATAAAGAAAAATTAGACCTTCATGTTCCATCTCCTCAGCTCAAGAGACAATCAACCCCATCAAATGAAATACCTCTTAAAAAAAAAAAAATGATTGATTGATTTTTGGCTATGCTGGGTCTTCACTGCAACATGTGGGCTTTCTTCAGCTGTGGAGAGAAGGGGCTACTCTAGTTGTGGTGCTCAGGTTCAGGCTTCTCATTGTGGTTGCTTCTCTTGTTGCAGAGCACAGGGTCTAAGGCGCACAGGCTTCAGCAGTTGTGGCCTGTGGGCTCAGCAGTTGTGGCGCACAGGCTTAGTTGCTCTGCAGCATGTGGGGTCTTCCCAGACCAGGGATCAAACCTGCGTCACCTGCATTGGCAGGCAAATTCTTAACCACTGGGCTACCAGGGAAATTCTATAACTTTTGCCTGTTTTGTCTTTGTGCCTGTGCTCAGTCATATCCAGCTCTTTGCAACCCCATGGACTGTAGCCCAACAGGCTCCTATATCCATGGAATTTTCCAGGCAAGAATACTGGAGTGGATTGCCATTTTCTTCTCCAGGGGACGTTCCTGACCCAGAGACTTAACCCGCATCTTGCATCTCCTGCGTTGGCAGGCAGATTCCTTACCACTGGGCCACTGGGAAGCCCAACTCTCCTCTTAATGACAATTTAAACCCAGGAGCAGCTCAGACAACATACTGATGGATTAGAGAGATGAGCATCAAAAATGTGAAGCACATTTGTCATCAATACTATTAATAAGTACAACTGATTTTATTACTTGTTTTTCCCCTCACTTTTCAATAATGAAATAAACCCCAGTCCCAGCAAACCACAAATCTCTATTCTTAAAGTACACTTGGATTTTACTAATTTACTTTGCTTATACATAATTCAAAGCTAAGTCGCTTCAGTAGTGTCCGATTCTGTGCGACCCCATAGACGGCAGCCCACCAGGCTCCCCCGTCCCTGGGATTCTCCAGGCAAGAACACTGGAGTGGGTTGCCATTTCCTTCTCCATTGCATGAAAGTGAAAAGTGAAAGTGAAGTCACTCAGTCGTGTCCGACCCTCAGCGACCCCATGGACCGCAGCCTTCCAGGCTCCTGTGTCCATGGGATTTTCCAGGCAAGAGTACCAGAGTGGGGTGCCATTGCCTTCTCCATACATAATTCAAATGGGGGGATTTTATTTCAGTGCTTTATTTGTGGCTTCTAGTTATTAATCCTTCTGGAAAAGGTCCTTCATGTATATTAGGTGTAAAGCTCCACTAGAAGTTTTTGGGGTGTGTTTTTAAATTCATTTTCTTAAGCCTGTAAAGTGGAACAATGAGTTTGGCTGTTTCATGGTGCCATTCAATTTCTAGGACTGTATGAACCCTAGTGAGGACTGGTGGCAGGATGAGGAATGAGATGTTGAAATACCAGAATAGGGGCTTATGGTTTCTCGGAAAAGGTTTTGCTTGAGCCAAAGTCTCTAACTGCAGAGAAAAATGCCTTATTCAGAATCAAATGGGCACCTTCTCTGAAGTGCCAGAACTATATTCCCCAGAGCCTGAATAAGCATGGTTTAAAATAAAAGAAAGAAAGAAATCCATCTTACCCCAGCACTGTGATAGAGGGAACTCTCTATACTGTGGGAAAACGTCAACAAAAATCTCAGAGACTTAAGAGATAAGCACTGTATCTTGAAACCTCCTAGCAGGGCCAACAAAACAGCTGCCCTGTGCATCTCAGCGCCCTAGGCTGCCCCCTATCAAGTGGGGTGTAACTAGTGTGTTGGCTGAGTTTCCTGCACCTCTGTGGGAGCAGAGATAACCTATAAGATGCTGAGATAAAACCTGATTTTAAAAATAGTATTTAATTGCATGCCTGGGGCATTGGGAAGGGTTTATAGTCAGAAGGGACAAGGGTAAAAAGGCAGATGGTCAGACTTACTATCTACCAGGTAGGCCAACTCTTTCAGAGGAGTTTTCTAAGCTGCCAGGAGACCTGACAATGCTTCAGGTCCTTGCTTTCTGCCTTATTCAGCAGTGCCCTGATGGTCACCACTATGCTTGGCCCTTATCTCCTGCTTTCCTGAGCTGAGTACAGACCTGACCTTGACAGAGATCAGGGAGTTAGACAAAACAACAATCTCAGTCTGAATGGTCCAGGAACCCAGAATCTCAGCTCCTATGGGCCAATCTGATGCCTAAAGTCCTTGGTACCATGACCATTACTCAGTCCTAACCTCCTTTCACAGGGAGGTTGACCCCGGGCCTGCTTTTGGGGCTCAACGATGACCTCTGGCTAGATCACAGCATCAAAGACTAAAACGGGTGTGCATATCCTTAAGTCCAATAGCAGAGATGAGGAAACTGAGGCTTCCAAAGATCAAGCCCCTACCTCCTGTCCTCTGACTGCTGAAAGGCAGAGTGTGAATGCCCTACCTCTCAGTGGGAGTGTGCACCCTCTGGCTTTAACCTGCATGGTCACTGGCTATGAATCAGTCCAAACTTGAATGCATTAAAATGTAATGCTTTTACTATCCTCAAAATAGAAATCAATTTCTCTCCTGACATTTTCCATCTACCATTCTCCTTGCTGAGCTTTTTCTTAGCATTCTGCTAGCAAAGTTTCTTGCTGAAATAATTCTGCCTGTTATACTCTTGAGGGAAGTATCATAACTGCCTGGGGTAAGCTGATTAGTATTAGCCAAAATCTGAAGCTCTTCTATAACTGGTTCTTTAAAAGGCAGGGATGGGGGGAATCTGGTATTATCCCAAGGATTTGTTAGGAACAGTGCGCAAGACAGAAGGAACAACAAAATGGCATTTCCGTTTACAAACCCTTTGAACACTGTAAGACCCAGCCAGTCCTCCCAGTGATGCCTGTCTCAATCTGCCTGATGACTGAGCCCTTGTATTATTTAATCAATTCAAAAAATATAAACTAGCTTCATTTCATTAGTACTTAAAATGTTATGATTAGGGCATCCAGCAGTGAAATGCTGTATTTGTGTTGTATAAAGTGGAACATATATTTTAATTGTGATTGATTCTCTCAAACTGGTCAACTAATGTCTTTAAGTATTACTGTGAGCAAACAGACACAAAGGATGTAAAAACATAGAAGGCTGTACCATCTTCGACTGATTTCAAGACTCACATTTTCACATTTAACATCTCTCAATCTATGACAGTGCTTTTTCTAGTAATACACAGAATAATGATATATTTTATAATAGATGACATCTTAGATTCAATAAAACACTGAACATCAGATTGCTAAGAAGAAATTACTGGGTGACTTATGATTTTGGAAAAAAAAGAATGTAGCCATTTCCTTATCCTAACATTTGCATGTGGAAAATAAGAATATACATAATGTATATGAAGTAATGAAAACTGCAAAGGTTATGCTTTCTTTGCTCCAATCCACTGAGGGCCACATTATATTTAGTAAGACCAGATGCTCATAGACTTCTATCATATCTTACATGTTTTACCCTATTAGAGAAACACACTGATTTGGTGACCAGTTACTTTGTCAATGACAGTTTTATTAAGAGAGAAAAGTAAACTATCAAAATTAACTTATATACATAAGAATATACAAAAAAGTGAGAACTTCCATTATAGAATTAGTAGACTCAGTAGAGTTGCTTTCTCTTTTCTCATTAAAACAAACAAACCCCAAAAAATCTGATACATTTTGAACACTAGCAATGACAGTCTGCCCTGTTAATAGCACTTCCTATGAATAACAGGCCTAAGCCTCCCAAAGCTGACAAAGGTCATCCTGGGAATCTGAAAGATGGAAGCACTCATCTCACATGCTAGTAAAGTAATGCTCAAAATTCTCCAAGCCAGGCTTCAGCAATACGTGAGCCGTGAACTTCCAGATGTTCAAGCTGGTTTTAGCAAAGGCAGAGGAACTAGAGATCAAACTGCCAACATCTGCTGGATCATTGAAAAAGCAAGAGAATTCCAGAAAAACATCTATTTCTGCTTTATTGACTATGCCAAAGCCTTTGACTGTGTGGATCACAATAAACTGTGGAAAATTCTGAAAGAGATGGGAATACCAGACCACCTGACCTGCCTCTTGAGAAATTTGTATGCAGGTCAGGAAGCAACAGTTAGAACTGGACATGGAACAACAGACTGGTTCCAAAGAGGAAAAGGAGTTCGTCAAGGCCGTATATTGTCACCCTGCATATTTCACTTATATGCAGAGTACATCATGAGAAATGCTGGGCTGGAAGAAGCACAAGCTGGAATCAAGATTGCCGGAAGAAATATCAATAAACTCAGATATGCAGATGACACCACCCTTATGACAGAAAGTGAAGAGGAACTAAAAAGCCTCTTGATGAAAGTGAAAGTGGAGAGTGAAAAAGTTGGCTTAAAGCTCAACATTCAAAAAACGAAGATCATGGCATCTGGTCCCATCACTTCATGGCGAATAGATGGGGAAACAGTGGAAACAGTGTCAGACTTTATTTTTGGGGGCTCCAAAATCACTGCAGATGGTGACTGCAGCCATTAAATTAAGAGCCCCTTATTCCTTGGAAGGAAAGTTATGACCAATCTAGATAGCATATTCAAAAGCAGAGACATTACTTTGCCAACAAAGGTCTGTCTAGTCAAGGCTATGGTTTTTCCAGTAGTCATGTATGGATGTGAGAGTTGGACGGTGAAGAAAGCTGAGCGCCGAAGAATTGATGCTTTTGAACTGTGGTGTTGGAGAAGACTCTTAAGAGTCCCTTGGACTGCAAGGAGATCCAACCAGTCCATTCTACAGATCAGCCCTGGGTGTTTTTTGGAAGGACTGATGCTGAAGCTGAAACACCAATACTTTGGCCACCTCATGCGAAGAGTTGACTCATTGGAAAAGACCCCGATGCTGGGAGGGATTGGGGGCAGGAGGAAAAGGGGACGGCAGAGGATGAGATGGCTGTATGGCATCACCGACTCAATGGACGTGAGTCTGAGTGAACTCCAGGAGTTGGTGATGGACAGGGAGGCCTGGCGTGCTGTGATTCATGGGGTCACAAAGAGTCGGACACGACTGAGTGACTGAACTGAACTGAAGCTGTTTCAGGTTGTGCAATGTTAACTGAAGCATAATAAAGACAATTTATAGTTGGTTTAGAGATGAGCAACAGATAGTTTCTGGTTTTACTAACAGATTCGATGGGAAACTTAAAGATTGAGTCTGATAAAAACTGCCAGACGGGGACTGAATTTATTTTGTAAATATGATTTGGCATTAATGAGAACTATCACTTATTAAGCAATTTCTATTGCCAACATTTCACCCCATCTTATTTCTGGTAAGCTTTCTAAAATAAACTATCCAACTATTTCAACATGAGAAAATCATCTGAGGGGCAAGTTCTGCCTCAAGATCTCACCGCTGCTGGCTGAGAGCCAGGACTCACATCAAACCTACCACCTTGAAGACCCATTCTCAGTCTTAACCTGGGCCTGGAGCTACCAGATGGTGGTCAGGTATCTCTGAGGCTTCTAATCATGACTTTGTTCTTTAACAAGTGGTCTGTGAGTCAGAAGGAGCAGTTCCCAGAGACTGGGTCAGAGATTTGACACGATGACACTGCACTCTTCACCAACGGGTTTGTGTGTGGGGGCAGACACCTGAGCTTACTCAGAAGAGATGAGCCAGTGGTCTTGCTGATACGTTGTGAGTGTAAACCAGGTAATGCTTGAAGGGAGGGCCTGGGAATGAAGGCCTGCTCTCAGGGCAGTGTGCCTATGTCTCTCCCTCCCCACTGAAAGGGATATATATGCTGCCTCTCCACTCTGGAGCTTACTCTCAGAAGTTGGGGGAAATGTCTCTTCTTTGCAACACAGTCATAAATCTTGGCAACTGGAGACCTGAACTTAAGCTCCAAAACTTCCTATGGGTTGTCCTAAGAGGCCTTATGGTGCTTGTCAGACAGCTCTCCTGCAGCCCTAATGGCACAACAAAGGGTCCTGAGGTGGGTACACATGCCAGACCACACTGGGACTCCCCAGAATTAGGGCAGAATCAGAGTGCCCAGAATGGGGTTCAAGCCAGTTTCCTGAGTGTCGTGGGTCAGTGGGTCTCATTCAGTAGGTGTATCCTGCTTAAACATAATTTGGTGTATTCTAAGAACTTTCACAATTCAGCACAGATGCAATTTTTAACAATTATTTTTGTTAAAATAAAAAAGTCATCTCATTAACATAGCAAAGATACCCTTATGGTTCTCAGTTCAGTTCAATTTAGTCACTCAGTTGGGTCCGACTCTGCGACCCCATGAACCGCAGCACACCAGGCCTCCCTGTCTATCACCAACTCCTGGAATCCACCCAAACCCATGTCCATTGAGTCAGTGATGCCATCCAACCATCTCATCCTCTATCGTCCCCATCTCCTCCTGCCCTCAATCTTTCCCAACATCAGGGTCTTTTCAAATCAGTCAGCTCTTCGCATCAGGTGGCCAAAGTATTGGAGTTTCAGCTTCAACAACAGCCCTTCCAATGAACACCCAGGACTGATCTCCTTTAGGATTGACTGGTTGGATCTCCTTGCAGTCCAAGGGACTCTCAAGAGTCTTCTCCAACACCACAGTTCAAAAGCATCAATTTTTCTGCACTCAGCTTTCTTTATAGTCCAACTCTCACATTCATACATGACTACTGGAAAAACCATAGCCTTGACTAGACGGACCTTTGCTGACAAAGTAATGTCTCTGCTTTTTAATATGCTGCTAGGTTGGTTAAAACTTTCCTTCCAAGGAGTAAACGTCTTTTAATTTCATGGCTGCAATCATCATCTGCAGTGATCTTGGAGCCCCCCAAAATTAAGTCAGCCACTGTTTCCACTGTTTCCCCAGTGGCTCTCAATACCTAAGAAACTCCAAAGGTTTAAGAGCTATGTGCTATGGGACTTCCCTATAAAGTTGTAGGACTCCATGTGCCAAACATAGGGGCCCCGGTTTGATCCCTGGTCAGGGAACTAGATCCACATGCCCCAACTAAAGGATCCTGTGTGCCACAACTAAAAAAATAAATAGCACAACCAAGTAAATAATTCTTTTTTATAGACCTATGTGCTGGATGAAGACCAAACATACGTTTCTTATTATAAATCACCATATCACACCAATCTAAAACATGCCTTTGTAAAACTTATTTTAGCTATTTGAGGACCTGATATTGACAGACTCAGTGTGAACTAATAATGGATGAAAGAGAAAAGGCAGTCAGTGAGAAGGGCAGTCAGGGCCACCTGGTGAGAGACTGAATATACAGAGAGACAATTACCAAACTGGGTATAAAAACAGAACTCTGACCCATAACTTGCAGCAATTTGCCCAGGAAACCAACCGTCTTATACTGTATACAATAATCAGCCCTGGAAGTCTCCTCGCAGGAGACTGGATTGCTATCTCTAATAATAATCCAAGAAGCCAAACAATAACTTTTATAATAACTTGCTCAAACTGACAAGGACTTGACTAACAACTGTTAGCTTTGCTAATTTGTATCCTCACTTCCAATTTAGGACCAGTCAGAGAAAGCCAAATACATACACCATAAAATACCCTGTTTTAGGCTTCTAGTTAGACCACCTATTGGAGAAGGCAATGGCACCCTACTCTGGTACTCTTGCCTGGAAAATCCCATGGGCAGAGGAGCCTGGTAGGCTGCAATCCATGGGGTCACTAAGAGTCAGACACGACTGAACGACTTCACTTTCACTTTCCACTTTCATGCACTGCAGAAGGAAATGGCAACCCGCTCCAGTGTTCTTGCCTGGAGAATCCCAGGGACGGGGGAGCCTGGTGGGCTGCTGTCTATGGGGTCGCAGAGAGTCAGACACGACTGAAGTGACCTTAGCTTAGCTTAGACCACCTATGGCTTCCTCATGCAAACAGCTTCCAGTCACAGCACAGCCAAGGCCTTCCCTTTTTTCCACTATAAAGCTATCCCACTTTTCTACTTGTCTTTGAGTCTCCATTAAAATGCAAGTGACAGTGGTTGACCCCCCTTGCTATATCAAAGATCTGAATTAATAGCCTTTACTTGTTCTTTATATCTATAGTATTTTTTAATGTGAAAGTGATATGTGCTCATTGCAAAAACACTTGGACAGTAAAGAAATTAATATCACACATATTTTCGTCTTCAGAGACAATTTCCAATAACTTTTTGTAGCATTTCTTCCAGCAACCCACCCATTTAAACACAAGTGAATGCCAGATTCTTGTCTCTTATTGAACTGTGAGTTTGGCTGGATCTTGTGAAAGATCAAGGCCTTATATTTAATTTCAAATGCAAATTTCTTTGCTTGAATATTCTAGAATGTAATAACCACCTGGCGTGTTGCCTTTTCATTGTGGTAGTACCAATCTAAATATAACACGTAGGTGATAAGCTAAATTCCAAAACGTAACTAAAATGACACTGTTAATCCTATTTTTTGTTGTTGTTCACTCACTCGTGTTCAACTCTTTGTGACCCTGTGGATCTTATATGTATGAGTGCACAAATTCAGACTCTACATTTTTGTTCAATTCTTCTAGGCTTAAAAACATAGGAATGAGATTCTAAAGTGGATTGGTAGAGAGAGCTTTTTATAAAGGCTGCCGCTTCAGAAAAAAACAGAATGTCTTATATAATAAACATTCTGGCAGTGTGCATAATCCTTCACCTATGTGTTCACTCTGTGTGTTTGCACTCCCAAAGAGGCTGGAGGTGATTACTCAACTAAACATTAAATCTGATGAGGATTCTGTATTAAGAGATCATCCTCTTAGCCTTTTTATTGATCTGTACACTTTTAATACCAACTCTGACTATACATGTCTGTTACACACCAGGGTTAAAGAAAATATTCAAGTAGAAAAGATTTAAATTTGAAAAGAAGCATGAATGTGTTGGCCCAGGAAGGAAAATCATTGAGTAGGAATGCTCTGGGTGCAGCTGACTCTGTTTTTGATGTAACAAAAGTTAGTAAAAGGCTTTAGAGGAAAGATGATTTCTAAAGCATGCAGATGAACTATCTGAAAAGCAACAGGCAAAGAGGAAACTGTTCCTAAGAAGAGAATTAGGGTACCCAGAAGAAAAGTCCAAATTATCAACAGTGCTGTAATAGCCACATGATTGTATTTCTTTTTAATTCATAAACACCTAATAAGCACAGTCTGCTTCACTTCACGACACTTTGAAGATGCAGGATGCAGGCTGCAGTCTGCCCAGCACCATTTCAGTCACTGAGCTGCCTCTGTCTTATTCCAGGTAGTTCTGATGGGATACCAATACCAATTGATCCACCACTCCCTGCCAAAGGAGTGGGCATATGACCCAGTCTGGATAACTGAGGTTCTCCTTAGCTTTGTCTAAGGTCATTGGTTGCAGACAGGCATGTGGCCCAAGTCCAGTCAATGAAAGAGTCTCCAAAGGACTGGTTTGTGACTGCTGAGAGTACATCTTTGTTTCTATCTGAGCTCATGAGCTCAAAGGTCCATATGAGCTTAGAGCTTCTGATGGCTATTCTGTGGCTGAATGGAGAACAAAGTAAACAGAGGTAAGTAGAGGGAATGGGCAGAAAATGGGAAGAGATAAGAAGAGGGAAGAGAACTTAGAGTGAAGCCACTATGGCAGTGATAGTGCCATAGTGATCCAAGCCAGCTCTAGCTCAGCCTGGTTTCCCAGTTACATGAGTTAATAAATGCTCTTTTGTGCTTAAGCTAGTTTGATGCAGGTTTCTGTAACTTAGACGAAGACCTAGAAAGGCTTCTGACTCCAACTTTGTAACTGCAGATAAACTATAATAAGTCCCAGAGAGATGTTGCCCAGATTGGACAGTAAGGTGAGGGAAGGTCCTCATTCTCCAGTGTGTGCCAATCAACTACCAGCATACTGAAAATAACCACAGAGTCACAAAACTAGAGATTCCTTTTCTACACCTCAGACGTGCAATCTACTGGCCTCCCCATAAGCATTGTGAACAGTAAGATCCTTTGTCATAGCGATGTAATTTCTGGACTCCAAAAGGACCCTCTCAAAATGTCTCCCTTTTAAGTCTACCATAGTGTTTTATTTTCCCTTCCTGTTTCTTTTTCCTCCTTAAAGGGAAAAAAAAAAAAAGATGGAATTTAGTTTTAGTACTGTCTCAAAAATCCTAAGGGCAGGAGGGATAAGTGGGCCTTACAAATGTCTATACAGCAGCTGAAAAGTGAAAAATCTACATTACCCTGAGTCTCTTGGGAGCTACGTGACTTAACTTTTGTTTGTTGTTGTTCTATCTGCTTACGGGTCTTCTCATGTTTATACCCATGCCCTCCTCAGCACCAGGGTTACCCAACTTGTAGGTTCAAGCAATCCACTAACTACTGTAGACATGTAGATCACATGTTCTCAGATTATTTTTGTCTCAGAATCACTTTACACTCTTGAAGTGAAAGTCCCTCTGTCGTGTCCGACTCTTTATGACCTCATGGACTACACAGTCCATAAAATTCTCCAGGCCAGAATCTGGAGTGGGTAGCCTTTCCCTCCTCCAGGGGATCTTCCCAACCCAGGGATCGAACCCAGGTCCCTCGAATTGCAGGCGGATTCTTTACCAGTTGAGCCACCAGGGAAGCCCAAGAATACTGGAGTGGGTAGCCTATCCCTTCTCCAGCAGATCTTCCCAACCCACGAATCGAACTGGGGTCTCCTGCATTGCAGGCGGATTCTTTACCAACCGAGCTACTAAGGAAGCCCTTACACTCTTAAAAATTACTGACAAATTCAAAGACTTTTTGCTTGCATGGCTTGTATCTATCATTATTTACCACGTTCAAAATTAAAACAGAAAAAGTTTAAACACTTATTTGTTAATTTATTTCAAGGTCATGATAATAAATCAATTACATGTTAATCTAAATATTTTTATAAAAAACATTTTCCATAACAAACAAAAAATAGCTTAAAGTGTAGAATTGTTTTGAATCTTTGCAAATCTCTTTAATATGTGGCTTCTAGAGAATGGATGGGATTTCTGCTTCCAAAATAGACGGGAAAAACAGCAATCAGATTTACCATCCTGCATGAATCATCTAAGAAACAGGAAAAAATATATAATGGCAGATTACATGTGGAGAAAGAAAAGATCAGTAAACTTGCTATCATGATTGAAACCATACAAAATGAAACACAGAGACAAAAAGCTGGAAAAAAGTGAACAGAACACCAGTGATACTTGGGAAAACTCTAAGTAGACTCATATACATGTATTTGGAATCCCTAAAGCAGATGAGGGGCAGAAAACAATTTTAAGAAATAATGGCCAAGATTTTATTGAAATCAAATTTGATAAAATTAATAAGCCCATTAGATCTAAGAATCTTAATCAGTTCCAAGAACAGGAAACACAAACAAAGCCAAACCAAGTCACTTCAAAAACAAACTGCTTAAAACTAGTTGTCCGAAAACAAAGGCAAAATAAAGACTATTTCAGACATACAAAAGCTAAAGGAATCTGTCACCAGCAGATTTACACTAAATAAATACTAAAGGAAATCCTTCAAGGGATAGGAAATCTAGATTTACACAAAGGGATAAAACAGATCAGAACTGGTAATTATGTCAATAAATATAAATATTTTTTTATGGTTTAAATACATTTAAAAAACAGCCAATTATTCAAAGTAAAAACAACTACAATGTACTGTGGAATTTATAACATATGGAAACAAAATGTATGACACAACACGAATTTTCAGAGGGAAGAAATGAAAGTATATTATTATAGAATTCTGCTATATGTGAAGTGATATAACACCAATTGAAAGTAGAATATGGTAAGTTTAAGATGTATATTACAAACCCTAAGGCAACCACTGAAACAAAATAAATAGCTAAAAGCCAACAAAAATGATAAAAAGTATCATAAAAAATGCTCAACCCAAAAGCAGGCAGAAAAAACATAAAACAAGAAATTGATGGAACAAATAGAAAACAAATGTCAACATGGCAGACTTAAATCCAACCATATCAATAATAACATTTAATGTAGATGGTCTAAACTTCCCAATTAAAAGACAGATAGGGCTTCTCTGGTAGCTCAGTGGTAAAAGAATCCACCTGCCAGTGTAGCAGACACGGGTTTGATCCTTGATTTGGAAATATCCCACTTGCTGTGGAGCAACTAAGCCTGTGCGCCACAACTACTGAGTCTGTGCTCTGGAGTCTGGGAACCAGAACTTCTGAGCCCTCACGCTCCAACTACTGAAGCTCACACACCCTAGAACCTGTGCTCAGCAACAAGAGAAGCCACCACAGTGAGAAGCTTGCAAAGCACAACTAGAGAGAGGCCCCTGCTCGCCACAACTAGAAAGAAGTCCATGCAGCAACAAATACCCAACACAGGTGAAAATAAATTAAAAATTTTTTAAAAGAGAGATTAGGAGACTGGATAATAAAGCAAGACCTAAATACATCCCAAATGCAAAAAAACTCACTTTAAAAATGAAAATACAAACTGGCTGAAAGTAAAAGGATATGATAATATATGCCATGCTAATATTAAGCAAAAGAAAGCCAAAGTGGCTATATATTAATATCAAACAAAGTAGATCTCAGAACAGAGAATATTAATAGGGATAAAGAGGGTCATTTCATAATGATAAGAGATCAATTTATTGTAAGTTCATAACAAGGCTAAACACATATGTATGTACCTAATAAGAGAAAATCAAAATAAATGAAGCAAAAACTGACAGAAATAAAAAGAGAACTGTTATTCTCTTGAATAACAATTATATTTGGAGGACCTCCCTAGCCGTCCAATGGCTAAGACTCTGTGCTAACAATGAAGAGGACCTGAGTTCAATCTTTGGTCAGAGAACTAGATCCCACATACTGTACCTAAGAGTTTGAATGCCACAACTAAAGACTCTGCATGCTATGATGAAGGCACAGCTGAATAAACCAATACTAAAAAAAAAATTACATTTGGCGATTTCAACACCCCTTCCTCAATCACTGATAGAGAAAGTAGAGAATTTGTAAGTAAACAGAAAACTTGAACAACACAATCAACCAATTTGACCTAATATTTATCACGCACTCTCGGCTCAGCTGGTATAGAATCTGTCTGCAATGTGGGAGACCTGGGTTCGATCCCTGGGTTGGGAAGATCCCCTGAAGAAGGGAAAGGCTACCCACTCCAGTATTTTGGCCTGGAGAATTCCATGGACGGTATGGTTCATGGGGTCGCCAAGAGTTGGACACGACTGAGCAACTTTCACTTTTCACTACCAAACAATAGCAGAATACAAGTTCAAGTGTACATAGATTATTTAAAGGTAACATCACTGGGTGGAATCTGAAACCACATTTTACATATTTTATGCTGCTACATTAAAATACATTGATCCATATTACACTTGGATGGATCTTTCACTCATTCATGAAAGATCCATTGTCTTACAGATCCATGAAAGAGTCTTGGTAATCTCCTAAATGCCCTGAACCACACTTTTCAATGGCAGATCTAGATTATTCAATCTTTTATCAACTGAGATGGAGGCAACTCCTGGGGCCTACCTGACCCTAAAGAATCTGTGACAAAGTAAGGAAGGTAATCCTCATGCTGATTTAAAGATTAGATTTGATGAGTAGTTTAGATCAGTTCAATGTCTGCAACAAATTACTGTGCTTTCCTCTTTAAATATCCTCTTGAAACAAAGTACCTAAAAGACCTGCTGTACCTCTGTACCACAGATGAGCACTCTGGGAAGCAGAGACAGGCTAAACATCACCGACAACACTCAGCTGACATATTCTGTTTGAACATATCAACAATCTTTAAGCCCTGAGGCAGGAGCAATATTACTCACAGGTGCTGTCAGCAGCTAACGAGGATCAACAGGGTCTCCAGGTATGAGAAGCGCCAGGAAACTAATAAATAAAAAAGAGAAAACAATGGTACATTATTTAGGGCACAAAATTTTCAGTTGTCAACATAGCAAACACATTTCTTCTAGCCTCTGAAATCATGAATCCACTGGCAATGTCTTCAACACTGTCTAAATGTTTCTGAGAATGAAGACCAACATTTTAATAATCACAATTCTGGTTCCCCAAGAGTAACTGGTAATAGTGGGCAGAGTTAAAAAATCCTCTTCTCAGAATCTCTGGGACTGGAACAAATATATCAGTTTTCCTAAGGGTCCACGTCATTCTAATAGCCAAGCTTGAGACGCTCATGAAGACACCACACTCTTAAGTAAACCTTATGGTCTCCCTCTGCTACTCCCTCTTTATCTTCCCCTCAGTGAGAAGCTTCGGAGAAGGCAATGGCACACCACTCCAGTACTCTTGCCTGGAAAATCCCATGGATGGAGGAGCCTGATAGGCTGCAGTCCATGGGGTCGCTAAGAGTTGGACACGACTGAGCGACTTCACTTTCACGCATTGGAGAAGGAAATGGCAACCCACTCCAGTGTTCTTGCCTGGAGAATCCCAGGGACGGGGGAGCCTGGTGGGCTGCCGTCTATGGGGTCGCACAGAATTGAACACGACTGAAGTGACTTAGCAGCAGCAGCAGTGAGAAGCTTATGTTCAAAGATCTACATTAGATGTTTGGGAAGATATAAAAGAAAGACTTTGTTTCTTATAACCTACACACACAAAGATGTTACATTCTATTATGATGGCAGAATCATGTGCCTACTTAATCTTTTAATAAGATGCTTAAAGAAGATAGAAAAAGTAAGGGCAAACTAAACAATTAGGAGTAGAGAGAGAAAATGTAAAGAAAAAAGTCTCAGAATGGTAAAGTTCAATGGGAACAGACCAAGTTATTTTAATTCTGTCCCATCTTTATTCAGATAGAGAGTAAATGGCTACTATAGGTCACCAAGGAAATCAGCCTAAAAGGAAAGATAAAAATCTAGGTTCCTGATACTCAGAGCAAGACCTTCCTCCTATGCCACATCTCCTTCATATTCAACTGAGATGAAAAAATCTTCCATTGCAGATGAGAAAATACGATTTTCTGGATCAGCTACTGAATGACAATGTACTCTACATGGTATCGTTCTACACTGATAAGAGGAGGAGGATTCAATGCACCAATTAAACCAGTTCCTATTTCCAAGCAGGTGAAGCCCATAACTGGCTGAAGTGTCTCTAGAGTTGGGGTAGCCCCAGTTTCTAGTAACATTCAGTGTTGAATAAGACGCTTTTTGTTTCATACTTTGTGTGTGTATAACAAACTAAAATCCCACAATACAATCCAAGTGCTACCTGTTGCTTTAAATTCTGAGATGAATGAAGAGCAGATGATTAGGGACTTCACTGTAAGCCATCACATGCCCAAAGACAAATGTGACCTTCTATTTTTTTTTTTCATTTCCATATTGAGTCCAAGTGCTTTCTCCCAAAGTCTGACTTTTCATCTCTTTAACAATTTAGACTTTTTTCTAGACAGCTTCAATTTTTCTAGCTCATTTTCCAATTGGATAATTAATTTATGGAGATCATTGAATCTTTGCTTATTACCTGAAAAGGATGCTAATAAAAATAATAATGCTAATATTTAACAGTTATTGTGACATGACTGTATGTCAGGTACCAAACTAAACACGTTTCTTAAGTGGCAGGATTCTTTGGAATATCTGATGCTGGAAAAGACTTAAAAAAAAAAAAAAGAGTGATGTCTTCCCCTCCACTGTTCTTTTTTTTTTTTGCAGTCTTTACATTTTATTAACCATAGAAGATACTTTTTTAAAGAGTCTAATAGAGACATTAACTGTGCAAAAGCCAATGACATTTACAGTCTTAAATACAAGGACCAACACAGAAAGTTCAGTCGCTCAGTCGTGTCCGACTCTTTGTGACCCCATGAATCGCAGCACGCCAGGCCTCCCTGTCCATCACCAACTCCCGGAGCTCACCCAAACTCATGTCCATTGAGTCGGTGATGCCATCCAGCCATCTCATCCTCTGTTGTCCCCTTCTCATCCTGCCCCCAATCCCTCCCAGCATTAGAGTCTTTTCCAGTGAGTCAACTCTTCACTTGAGGTGGCCAAAGTTTTGGAGTTTCAGCTTTAGCATCAGTCCTTCCAATGAACACCCAGGACTGATCTCCTTTAGAATGGACTGGTTGGATCTCCTTGCACTCCAAGGGACTCTCAAGACTCTTCTCCAACACCACAGTTCAAAAGCATCAATTCTTCGGCGCTCAGCTTTCTTCACAGCCCAACTTTCATATCCAAACATGACCACTGGAAAAACCATAGCCTTGACTAGATGGACCTTTGTTGGCAAAGTAATGTCTCTGCTTTTCAATATGCTATCTAGGTTGGTCATAACCTTCCTTCCAAGGAGTAAGCGTCTTTTAATTTCATGGCTGCAATCACCATCTGCAGTGATTTTGGAGCCCCAAAAAATAAAATTCTGACACTGTTTCCCCATCTATTTCCCATGAAGTGATGGGACCAGATGCCATGATCTTAGTTTTCTGAATGTTGAGCTTTAAGCCAACTTTTTCACTCTCCTCTTTCACTTTCATCAAGAGGCTTTTTAGTTCCTCTTCACTTTCTGCCATAAGGGTGGTGTCATCTGCATATTTAAAAAGTCCATTAATTCTACACTTAAGAGGATCATTTCTTTATGTAAGCACAATCTCATTTATGTATTACACATGATATGTAGTTTAGGATCCATCTACATTATGCTTGTAACTGCATGCTGCTGCTGCTGCTGCTGCTAAGTCACTTCAGTTGTGTCCGACTCTGTGCGACCCCATGGGCTGCAGCCTACCAGGCTCCTCCGTCCATGGGATTTTCCAGGCAAGAGTAATGGAGTGGACTGCCATTGCCTTCTCCTCCCCTCTACTATTCTAAGAACACAGTCTCACAAATCTATTTTGAGTTCAAGTCCCTCCCTGCAAGGGTATCATTATCTTTGGAACTTCTGAACAGAAAACAGTAGTTCTCAAGGCTCGAAGGACAACAACTCAACCAGGCTTTGGCTCAGCAGTCTCATGGATTCAGAGGATCTAGTGGAAAATGAGGGGGTGTGGATTACTGGAAGAGGGGCACATTCCCAAGACAGGCTGCAGATGTGCAATGGCCCACAGCTGTGGGGCATCTGTGGAAGGAGATGGGCACTAATAACAGAAACCCTGAAGCAGAGATGAGGACCTTGAGGCTTAGCCTGGGGTCAGGGTCGGGGAGGACCTCTGTGGGGAGCATCTCTGAGCTAGCTAGAGCATACATGCCCAATAAACACAGGACACATTGGCCAGGCAGGAGCATCAAAATGGAGGAATAGCTACCACCAGAGAATAAGGACTGGGCCAGTTCTGTATTTTCCAAGTACTAGGTGAATCCCCCCTGGGATTTTGTGTCACTCTAGGGAAGAGAGGCTCTTCCAAACATAACATACTATATTCTCAATAATCTTTTCAGTAAGTGCTCAATGCTGGATTTAGTTTGAGGACAAATAAATTGATGTTTTATTGCACAGGAGGTTGGTGGGCCAGGACTATGCCCAGTACACGGACATTTTCTAATTTTATACTCACAAGAACCACTTTAGGCTCCAGCAGCAGCAGCTCCACACCTCATTTTACAGGTGAGGCTTAGGGAGTGTAAGGAACTTGCCCAAGGCCATACACATGCTGTGAAGTATCCCAGCTCTGCCTAACTTCAGAACCCATGGTCCTCATCATAGTGCAGATGAGCTGGGCTATTCTGTAATTTAAAAAAAAAAAGAGAGAGAGATGCAATTTTGCAAATATCAATAATTATAAACTGACTCTATCATCCAAACATGGACAAAGAAACTGAAGTCAACTTAATTTTACAATACTCTTAGATACAGATTTGTGCCATGTCATTTTTTTTATGACACAAAAATTCTAGCATAGATTTAACATGGACAAAAATTTTAAATTAAAAACCTTAATTCTCAGACTGGAGCTGTTCACTAAGTACTCAAGTGAAGAATGTGGTCCCTGAGTTTGGTATTTGCCAAGTAATTACGACATGCCAGAACTGAGCTAGGCAGTCTCAATCTTTGAGGATAAAATTCAAATCCCTTAACTTCACAAAATCATCTGCTAGTGTTATCTTCCAACCCTTGTCTACAAATATCACCAGCCATACTGAACTGCCTGCATGTGACACTTACACTGGCACCTCCACAGCACGTACCCTTCACAAGCTAAACTTTGTACCTCCTAGCCTCCATGGTAAATGAAACGAGGGACTGTATTTTAATTTCTATTTCCCTAGTACCTAGTTCAGTGCCTAGCATGTGATATTCAAATACTAACCATGGAATGGATGGAAGAAAAACAGAATAAAATTGCAATTTTAAAAGCATTTGGTCTGTTTCCCATTTGCTAGAGTAGCCTCTTACTTGAATGTGTTTCCCCAGACAGTAGACTCACATTTTGAGAATCTTTCAGCACCACTAACCTGACACAGTAAATTCTGGCTGAGAGCAAGAGTAAGGGTATAAATAGAAGGCCAGAAAGCTGCCAGGTCAGTCTGCATTTCCAGGCAAAAACAAGCAAATGCATTTGCAAACATCGGGTATATATCCCAAGGGATGCAAATTGGTCACAGCCTTTGGCAACACGTCTATTTTGCTTTAAAATACACCTCTCACTACAAGGTTAGGAAAACCAGAAATTCCCAAATATAAATAATTGATCAAAACTTGTAAGAGAATTTGACAAAGACAACCCCAAATTCTTAAAAACCAGAGAGATTGCTAAATAACTGCATTAAGTAAATGATTACATTTGGCACAAAGAGTCAGTTTCTGCTTTAAAAGACAAAAAAGAAAGCAAGCTGCTAATTTAAATTTCAGATCATTGTTGAAAACACAGAACTGAGAAACGCAGCAGCATAAAAAGAAAGGAATAAGCAAAACTTTTAGTCCTGAGACTGTTAACTATTTTGTAGACACAGGAGACATAAATATGTTGGAAGAGTAGACAGCACTGATAGCCAAGCACTATCCTTAACGAGATAGGAGTAGAAAGATGCAGAGGGAAAGCCAATTAGGGAAGAAAAATGGCTTGAGATTATACAGTCAGTCAAATGTATGACGCTTATCCAGGTTGACAGTCATCCTTTGGTTACTTGAGGTGATGAATTTATCATAAAGATAAATGGGGGCATCTGGCCTCACGGTTCAGGACACAAGATGAAGCTACCACAGTCTGAGACCAGCTCTAATGATTCAATGGCACAGCTGGTCAAGCTATCACTCGGTCTCTCTGCCTCCAACAGCTTAGGAAGTTTCTGTTAGTTTCTTCTCCTATCTTCACTTTCACCACTGTCTCTCTACTTTAAGGCTTTTTAATTCACGGCTTCTTTTGGGACTCTGCTATCCTACCAACTCTTCCTGTTTACACTGTGCCTGATTCATTCTCGCAGCACTAACAGAAATTCTGACTGGGTCAGGAAGTAACCATGAAGGATGGAAAGCCTGTGCTGGGCAAAACTCTCATACCTGTTGGTTTCACAGGTTCCTCGAGGCCTGTAAAATGGCTGGCTGCTTTTGGGCCCAGGACTAATCACTGACCTGTTCAGCTATGGCTGAGAGAGAAAAGTGAAGAAAACCAAGCTTGACCAACTTCTTGCTTTGTTCAGATGAGGGTTGTAGCAAGCCCTTACAGGGCCATCTAGTAGACAATGGTCCCATCCAACCTATAACCAATAAATTCAATCTCATACTAAGGATCCA
Organism: Bos taurus; assembly: GCF_002263795.3. Classification (NCBI taxonomy): domain Eukaryota; kingdom Metazoa; phylum Chordata; class Mammalia; order Artiodactyla; family Bovidae; genus Bos; species Bos taurus. Next base: position 43,310,634 of record NC_037331.1, read on the forward strand.
AGCACCTCTCATTGAAATACAAATGATTTATAATATAAAACTGCAAAGGGTAAGACTGAAGATGATGATGGGGGAGAGCAGAGGAGGTATCCTACAGGAGGGCAGCAAAAGAATCCTGAGCACTGATAGAGAGCTGGCCTCACAGAGCAATGTTTCCTTCACAGAACTGAAGAAGGTGGAAAAAGAATTCATGCATGATGATTTTTCTCTCTTTGGTAAAGTTAGAGGAATAAAATACCAATAGTTATAAGATGAGAGGGATTAGGAGCTTGATGATAACAAAGGCGGTTTGGAAAAGCCATTGTAGGCAACATCTAAGTGGACAAAAGACTGATTAAAGAAAAAGCACTGCCAAATACAGGACTCAAAAGTTCTAGTAATACCTTGATAAGCACCATTCGTAGAAAGTGAAGTCAGATGTTCTCCAGCTAGTCAAAGCACAAATAGTGAGCAGAAACTTAAAAGTTAAGAGGTGAGATCAGGTAGAAGACACAAAAACTCTAGGCTGTTACTAGTAAGGGAATCTACCACATAAACGAAACAGAAATCTAATAATAAAAAGATATGAATGGAATATGCACCTGAGAATTTAGTAAAGTCATTCATAATTGGATATAATACACAGGCTAACAAAAGAATGAGAATAATTCCCTTCCACATTTTAGTGTGCCTACTTATGAAGTAAAGGAATTAGATGTCAACTCTGTAAAAGAACTCTTCATGTATGATAATTCCTATGAAGCATGATACTTAGTTATGTCTCATTTTGGTAAGGATGCATACATCTTTTGTAATGTGAATGCTTTAGCTTGGAACTTTTTGTTTGTTAATTTTCCTAAGCCATTACTTATTTGGAGGGGAAAGAGAACCAATCTTTTTGCACATTCAATACATGTCAGTTCCAGTGCTGGTGCTTTGCATATTATATTAATCTTACAAATCCCTCTAATAGTCCTGTAAAATAACTGTCAGTAATTTATAGTTGAGAAAACCAAAGTTCACAGAGGTTAAATAATTTGCCTAAGACTATAAAATAAGTCTGACTCCAAAGTATGTGATCTCTCCAGCAAGTCCCACTGCAGAGCTGAACAGGGGAGCCATCAAATGAATTCTCTTTCCTAGAACAGGAGAGCCATCAAATGAATTCCCTTTCCTAACACCAAAAGCTTCTTAGTACACATATGATCTCACTACATATATGTATAGACTTATAAATATTTATAAATATTCCAGAATTTTTTCCTACTATTGAGCATTTTGATTAGTTAAGAGATGCTGTTACAGAATATACCTCCAAAGGGAATAAAGGAGAGTGTGGATTCTACTCATGGAAACTTAGGCAAGCTTTTCAATCTTTTCTTTGGATTCTTTTTTTTAAACCTATCAATAGTAAAATGAGGGCTTTGGACTAGGTGGTGTCGAGTTCTGTGTGACTCAAGTTATCATTCAAAATTCATTCATTCAATAGACTGAGATTAGGCACTATTTTATGTGCTGGGAAAACAGTGGTCAATGAAGTTAAAAATCTCATGTAACTTACATGCTCTAAAATTTCTGATCTTAAGACAGTAATTCTCAAGGTGGTGAGGAGTGATAAGTGGAACAAAATTTCAAAATCACTTATGGAATACTTGTTTCAGAATATGCATGTACCACATCCAAGATACACAGTCTACTCCCCAGGAAGTAAGCACCGTTGGGGGCCAGAGATATCAATAAGCATTTGTGGTATCTCTCTTATAAGGTTGGTAGAAAAACGGTTGAGAATTAGTGTTCTAAGTGATACAGTATAAAGAGATGCAAGTCATATTACTCTATCTGTAAGTGTGAAGGGAGACTCATTAAGAGACCCAATTCTAAGCTCAAAGAAAGTTGGAAAGTGCACTTGAATGAAGAGTCCCTGATTAAGGCCTATGAACATTTGTACCAGTCAGAGAACAGAAATATTACAATGCTTACCCATGTTATTGTTGGCCATGATCTCTCTAGTTGAATTATGTGTAAAATCACTTGGTTAAAAACACAATCCTCCTGATAATGAATTTTAATACCCCAGGCTACAGCCAGTTTTCTGTATTTAAATACAAACAAACAAGCAAACAAACATTAATGATGTCATAGCATTTTGGTGATGAAAAGCCTGTGCGCTAATTCTTCTTTCATATTCTGAGAATCATAACGCAAAATCTGAAATGTTGGAAAGGTTTTAAAAATATATTCCCACTCCCCTCAAATCTAACAGTTACACCTAAAGTTTATGCTACAGTAAATATAAAATTACCATAGAAATGTGCATGACTTGAAAATCTGAAAAAACAAACAAAAAAAACCAAACCCACTCCAGGTTTAACACTGTCAGTCATAGAACGTTTATTTTAAACTTGCCATTCAAACTTTCAAATACGATACATGTGGCAAAGAAACAACAGTTAACACACAACATCTGCCACAATTCTATCTTTGAACTGTCTTTTCTATATTATGTGGTATGTTACAATTTCTTTTAATTTCTTACATTCATTGTATTCTTAAAGGCAGCAATGTCAATTTTTCTGCTTTGAAAAGAGTTCCATTAATGTTCTGAAATTACTTAAAATGACAACTTTGCCCTCTTAGTATTCTACCGCTGCCATACTAGTGACATAATTCAACATATTATTAATACGATGTTGAGAGGTACACTGTACTTAATAAATCAACTCCCAACTCCAAGTTGAAATGAACTTCAATCAAAAAGCAAGCATTTTCCTAAATCAGTTTACTCAGCTACTTTTCTCAAAAATATTTCCATTCTGAAATAAGATTTTTTTTGTGAGATACAATAGTTTCATTTTTATTCCTAACAGAACTCATGCTGTACTTTTTTTTCTCAAAATATATTCAATATATTCTGTGCAAAATGTTAAGTTCTGTATAGGTATGTACCTTATCTTGAAAAACTTTATAAAATATAATTCCTAAAAACAACCTCAACATTAGACAATAGAGGAAGAATAAACATATCAGACAAAGCCTAATTTTTCACAGGAGAAAATAAGTATGTTCTTAAAGCTCCAGTAATACATTCCTTGAAAAAACTCAGAATGCACTTTGGTCATTATTAAACATATTAGAACATAGGCAAATAAAACAAAATGTTTTTGTTTTCTATAGAAAGAAAATATACTATACAATGAGGCTGATTTGAGGCTGATCAAAAGGAATGGTGAGAGCAAAGTGATATTATGATATGGCTCTGTTCTCCACACATTCCTGATCTTAAGATTATGATTTGGGGATTAAAACTGCACCAGTCAAATAAATCATTTACAATTAATTATTTTAAATTCTCTAAAACATGGTAAAAAAAGGTGAGGATATTCAACATGATACAACTTGCACCAAGAAAATTCTAGATTGTTTCAAATAAAGTCTTTTAAAAACTAGACACCCAGTTTAAAAAAAAAAAAGTTTGCTAAAACATTTAGTATTTCATGTGACTCCTAAAATTTGATTGTACAAATATAACAACTTAAAATCAAGGCCCAATGTAAGAGACCATCATATTTGCCCTATTTACCTAACATGCCAACAGATAAGTTCTCATTTGGACACTTGGCAAATTATTTGGAGGGGAGGGAGGGGGTTACTTTCTAGGTTAAAAGCATCTAAAATAGCCCTTATGTAACTGCGAGTTGAGGAGGGAGATATACTAGATAGCAGAATTTGCAAGCTATCGCTATTTTTCCTGAAAACTCATATATAGTTTTACAGCTAGCAATCAGGAATATCTGATTGGTTCTCAATGTTATTCTTAAGTTGTTCATTTGAGTGTGGTATGAATAGCATACACTATAGTGTACCATGGGGAGAAAATTATTTTACTTGAGTAAACATAACATACTTGAGTAATATCAATAGGCACTTCACTTGTGAGATGAGTATATACCTCACTCAAAAGGATACCATATCATGCCCTAGTACACTATAACATACCCCATATAAAGACACACATTAAAAGTAACAATTTTAAAAAGTGCACATTTTGAGCATGCACAGTTGGAGCTGTGCAAACAGCCCAGTGTTTCAAATAAATACAATTATTACTAATTTTTATCAAAATATCTTACAGTATGGTAACCATTTACAATTATTGCTCTATTAAGAGTTTTATCATCAAAGAGCACTTGTTGACCTGTTGTGTAATACCATAGATATTAATACTGAAGGGTGCTTAAACTGCAGCTTTATCAGTTTAGATCCTGGCATTGTTCCAAAATAACTCAAAAGAAACCCGGACTGGATCTTGATTTACTAAAGAAAAATGTTTTATGTGTTTAGTTGAGTCTAATGCAAGATTACAAAGTTAAAGAAATTTACTTCAAGTAAGGCAAGTCACGGCACTGATGGAGAAACAGTGTTTAGCAATGGCTTCTATTCTCACAATTTGTTGTCATTTTTTATGAGCAATTACCAGGATCTCAAGTATGTGGACATCAGTTTCATCACCCTTTCAACAACTAAGTATATCAATGCTAAAAATAAAATATAAAGACTAAAATAAATGTAAAAAACAGTGAACAAGTGAAATAAATATAAGAATTGCACAGGACAGTCTGATGTAAACACTTCAATTTCTCAGCTGAGATTCCTGAAGCAAAGAGTCAGTGACTGCTTTCAGGCAGCTTAGTTGGTACTCTTATTCTGGAAAAGAGGCTACATCTTCTTTTCTCTGAATTGTCATGATTTAATCTTCCAGAGCTAGTGAAAAAATAATATAAGTAGGGACCATTAGAGCCAGTTTTGATATTGCTACTTATTAAGTTACATCACATGATATTTTTTTAATCTAAATTTCATTCATAAACAACTGAAGGTTCTACTATTTTAAATTCTTTTATTCTTTTATTTTTAAGAATTCACCTCAAACAAATAAAAAAGTGAGACTCCAATTTCTCTTGCTTTCTCTAACTGGAAAGTGACAATACACATCTACTACCGGTTAATATAAGCATTCTACATCTTATTCGCTAGCAGCTTTGCACATGTTGGAGGATGCATATATTGCTATATAGATAAATAATATAGTTTTTGGCCAAAGCCAGTAATAGGGCTCTTTTTTAAAAAATCATCTAAATTAGAATCATCTTATATATGAGTAAAAATAAACACTTCCACTTATCCTATCCAAGAGTACCATTTGTAACAAATACTGTTCTGAATAAGAAGGTCCATCAGCATTATAAGCCAAGAATATTTATCATTCTTTGAAATTAAATGTTATCTTCATTAATTGTATATAATATAATCAAAATGACTCCATTACTATACATGTGAGATCTCAAGAGTGTTAGGGTGAAATAAATGTCACGAATATGTAATAGGGTACTAAGAAACTTAAAAATACCTGCAAGCCCTTACCTTTAAATTAAATCCAAGCAAGTCACTGATAACACCAGAAACAGCTGACAGGATGACAACCTGGGTGATGTTATAAAGCAGTGGATTCATTGTAAGTCCATATAGTCTAAAGGGACTGTCCAATTCCTAGTAGAAGAGGAAAAAACCATGAACCCAGATTCATTGAGAATTATTAAACTAATTCAGGGCAATATGCAAAGAGAATTTTTACAACCACTGTTTCAAAAGATAGTTACAAATCATGATAGTCTTAGAATAAACTTGGTTAAACCTGAAGTAAGTAAATATACTTTTAGGTATTCTTAGGAGAAAATGTGGAGAAGGCAACGGCACCCCACTCCAGTACTCTTGCCTGGAGAATCCCATGGATGGAGGAGCCTGGTAGGCTGCAGTCCATGGGGTCTCAAAGAGTCGGACACGACTGAGCAACTTCACTTTCACTTTTCACTTTCATGCATTGGAGAAGGAAATGGCAACCCACTCCAGTGTTCTTGCCTGGAGAATCCCAGGGATGGGGGAGCCTGGTGGGCTGCCATCTATGGGGTCACACAGAGTCGGACAAGACTGAAGTGACTTAGCAGCAGGAGAAAGTGACTTTCATTTAAAAGAAATCTATAACCTAAATTTGTAACTCCAATTTCTGTCCCAAATGAATGACTAATAAACTATTGGTCTGGTAGCTACAAGGTTAAAGATACTTTTCACTATAACAATAGAAATTGAAAGAGAAAGAGAATAATATATTTTTGCATAAGAATTAGAAATTTAGTTAGCCAAATTTTCTGTCTATACACAGACACACACACACATACATACATATATATATGTGTGTGTGTGTGTATATATATATAAAATCCCCCTTTGAGATAATTTTCAAATGCATAGATTCATTAATTGATAGACTGACTCAAACATTTAAGTAAAGTTCTATATATGCTAGGCACCATGGCAGACTCTGGAGAAGTTAAGATTCAGTCCCCATGCTGAAGGACCCTGCAGTCTAATATACAAGCAAAGACATAATTCAACTATGAGTACCACAAAAGAAATATGTATAAATGGCAGAGAGCCAGAGTAGAAGGTGCTCCTGCAACTTGGTTCATGGGAGGAGAGAAGTATTCCCCAAGACACAAGAACATGGCACCTTTGAATTGCTATAGGTTGTATGAGGCAAGTATAAATTTTATAAAACTGGCTACTTAGGTAAGGGTCATTCTTTAGGCAAAGTGTGACAGGAGATTGGCATGAATGGAATTTAATTTGGGGCGTAGTATATCAGATGTGCATGTGAGAACTACAGATTAGAGAGCAGCAAGACCAGAAAGAAGAAGCCCTCAGAGTTGTTTATCAGAAGCTCAACTGAAAATGATGCGGGTCTGACTTAGAGCAGTATTGGTAGGAAAAAGAGGATGAACTGGACAATATTTGAGAGGGTGAGTCAATGGGCCCAAGAATTTCTTGGCTGTGAAGAAAGAGAAAGAAGGAGCAATCTATATTATGTCACAGGTTCTGAATAGAAGATGATGTTTGATCAAGAAAGATCACACTGAGTGCTTTGTATTATGGTTAACTTTGTATTTCTCTCTATTTTGCAAGTGAAGCTGCTCACATGAAGTCTCAACTTTAGAGCCTCCTCCTAGCTAGCACAGTGCCTACACTCTCAAGATACTCAATATTTGTGTCAAAAACTCACCCAGAGCTTCCCTGGTGGCTCAGAGGTAAAATATCTGTCTGCCAAGGTAGGAGACATGGGTTTGAGCTCTGGTCTGGGAAGATCCCGCATGCTGCAGAGCAACTAAGCTCATTTGCCACATCTAATGAGCCGGTGCTCTAGAGAGCGGGACTGGCAACTACTGAAGCCCATGTGCTCAAGAGCCTATACTTCACAAAAAGAGAAGCCACCGCAAAGAGAAGACTGCTCACCACAACTAGAAAGGAGTCTCTGCTCACTACAACTAGAGAAAAGCCCATGCTGCAACAAAGACCCAGCAGAGCCAAAAATAAATAAATAAAACTGGAAACAACAAAAACAAAATCCACCTAACTCTTCTGACTCCTTTCAGTGCCTAATATACTGTGAGGCACAATCTCGAGTCAGTTAATGCATTTTAGTTAACTGAAGAAGTAACCATGGCATTGAGACACAACTAATTTCCTACTATTCTACGAACACTTTATCAACAACTCTAAAATTTCCATTTAATTTGTTACAGAAACAGAGATTTTAAAAAATAGTTTCCTTTTGAGAAAGAAAGGAATTATTAACACTGCAGTGATAATGATATTTTATTAAATTACCTCCAAAGAGGGAATGCCAGACCACCTGACCTGCGTCTTGAGAAACCTGTATGCAGGTCAGGAAGCAACAGTTAGAACTGGACATGGAACAACAGACTGGTTCCAAAGAGGAAAAGGAGTTCGTCAAGGCCGTATATTGTCACCCTGCATATTTAACTTATATGCAGAGTACATCATGAGAAATGCTGGGCTGGAAGAAGCACAAGCTGGAATCAAGATTGCTGGGAGAAATATCAATAACCTCAGATATGCAGATGACACCACCCTTATGGCAGAAAGAGAAGAGGAACTAAAGAGCCTCTTGATGAAAGTGAAAGAGGAGAGTGAGAAAGTTGGCTTAAAGCTCAACATTCAGAAAACGAAGATCATGGCATCCAGTCTCATCACTTCATGGCAAAGAGATGGGAAGACAGTGGAAACAGTGGTTGACTTTATTTTTCTGGGCTTCAAAATCACTGCAGATGGTGATTGCAGCCAGGAAATTAAAAGATGCTTACTCCTTGGAAGGAAAGTTATGACCAACCTAGATAGCATATTCAAAAGCAGAGACATTACTTTGCCAACAAAGGTCCGTCTAGTCAAGGCTATGGTTTTTCCAGTGGTCATGTATGGATGTGAGAGTTGGACTGTGAAGAAAGCTGAGTGCCAAAGAATTGATGCTTTTGAACTGTGGTGTTGGAGAAGACTCTTGAGAGTCCCTTGGACTGCAAGGAGATCCAATCAGTCCATCCTAAAGGAGATCAGTCCTGGGTGTTCATTGGAAGGACTGATGTTGAAACTGAAACTCCAATACTTTGGCCACCTGATGCCAAGAATTGACTCATTGGAAAAGACCCTGATGCTAGGAGAGATTGAGGGCAGAAGGAGAAGGGGACGACAGAATGAGATGGTTGGATGGCATCACTGACTCAAGAGACATGGGTTTGGGTGGACTCCAGGAATTGGTGATGGACAGGGAGGCCTGGCGTGCTGCAATTCATGGAGTCGCAAAGAGTCGGACACTGAACTGAAATGAACTGAAAGAGTTACTATTATGAGATCAGATATACTGAAATTATATTATTTTTTATTGCTACCCAAAAAAGTTTTGAAAATTCACTTATTGGTGATATATAATTATTACAGTGATAATGTATTACTACTTTTTAAACCAACTCAGGTCAAGTAAACAGAAGACTGCTTTGAGAAATACAAAATGAAAAAAAAATAGCAAATTAACATCAAATCTTCTTTTTTATAATCTATTTTAAGTTCTAGGATGCAAAAATTTCCAAGGATGCCAACTTCTACAATATTCTGAACATTATTAAGAGTCTTAAAATTTCAAAACTGAATAAAATTTCAAAATGAAATAATCTGAATTACTTTGATTAGTTTTTCAATGAGAAAATGTAAACTGCATGAATGTGCTCAAAAATAATTTGGAAAACATTTTCGATAATCCTGAAAAACAAACACAAAGTAGGATCTACAAGCAAAAAAGTAAGAAAAGTTAGAACAGCATTTTCTTCATGATGTCCATTTTCATTTTCACTCTTACCTTTAGCAATTTAGTAGCCAGTTTTAAAACATTGTTCACTAGTGTCAATTCCTCCTTTTTGTTAGGTTTCTTTTCCATTTTCAAGTAGAGGTTTATCTTTTATTAAAAAAGAATTAACAATTAAATATACTTAAAATTATAATACTCATTTTAAGATGAACTGAAAAACATTTACTAAAATATTAGCAGTAGTTCTCTGTTATTAAGAGTATAGGTGATATTAATATTCTTCTTCACACTTCACTATATTCCTAACTTCTTACAGCAAATAGTTTATACGAAAATGATATTTAACTTTTCAAATGTAACTAAAAGCTGAAAGAAGGAAAACTGGATTTCATTATTAAAAATGTGCAACACTTTAGTCCCAGATCCAAATCAACACAGAAAATAAACAATAACTAGAGTAAAGTAAATCAGTTGGTTTGTTTCCTACTTTCCCCTTTCCCTCTAACTGACTTGGTTTGACAGGGTTACCAATTTCTAAAAACCAAACTATTCCTGACAAAAATACTCAACAAGTTCACTAGAAATAAGTTTGTTTAAATAATTCCTATGAAATAAGGAAAATGTTTTTTTTTAATTCATACAAAATAAAGTTAAGCATCAAAATTATTAGGCTTTACACTTTCTATTGAATAAAAGTTTATGCCTTTCAAATATGGCTCTGCTACACTCCAATGCAAACATATCCCAACAACGGTTTAAAGTCCATCATTTCTACAAAAGGTATTTCCTGCTTATCTAATGAAAATGGGACACAGAAACAATAGCTTAGACTTGAAATCTGTATCAAGGCAGAACACTGAACAAAGTTTTGTACTCTACCAAATTTCAAGTTTTGCTCTGCAACATAAATGGTCTTAACAGAGGTTCCTGAAAAATTCTGAAGTAAATGAAAACTCTTAATTTTAACATGTAGGTATCAGACATTAATTTATAACATAATAAACATGAATTCTCACCTGTTCAGTAAGTAATATTGAGGTATTGCTATATTTTTTACTTGTTTCTGATCCAAGGGTAACAAATCTTAGGAGAAAAAGTGTTAACGAGATGCACCAGATTACCAGTTCCCAATTGTAGTGACAATCAAGGAAGATCTCATGTACATGAAGCAACTAAAAATGTAAGGAAAAGGCAATATGAAGAAGAATGTCATTCATTAAAAGAAAGTAAAATTTTACTTCATACAGATATATCATGGATATAGTGTTACATTTTTCAAACATCTGACATTTCTTAGGAAATACTGCAAGCACATGAAAGGTACTGAGTATGAGGTAATCAAAACCCATATATTTACTTTCACTAAATCTTAATATCTTGCAATTTTTTTTTTGATTTTCAAAAACATAAGAGTAAAGATTCAAAGGAAGCCCCTTTAAACTGTTCTTTTCATCATTCCCCTTCTTCCCCACCCCTCTGTAAGGGTAATGACTTTTACATTTACCTCTTCCACTCAGCTTTTATAGTTTAGCTAAGTATTTATGCTTATACTATGTTATATTATGAGATCCAACCAGTCCATTCTGAAGGAGATCAGCCCTGGGATTTCTTTGGAAGGAATGATGCTAAAGCTGAAACTCCAGTACTTTGGTCACCTCATGCGAAGGGTTGACTCATTGGAAAAGACTCTGATGCTGGGAGGGATTGGGGGCAGGAGGAGAAGGGGACGACAGAGGATGAGATGGCTGGATGGCATCACTGACTCGAGAGACCTGAGTCTGAGTGAACTCCGGGAGTTGGTGATGGACAGGGAGGCCTGGCGTGCTGTGATTCATGGGGTCGCAAAGAGTCGGACACGATTGAGCGACTGAACTGAAGTGATATTAGAATTTGTATAAATGCTATCACATTGACCTTATCATTCTTCAATCTGCTTTTTAATCTACGGGATTTTGTTTTCGAAGTTTATCCATGATTCATTAAGCTTAAATTCATTCATTCTAACTACTGCAAGGTATTACAGTAAAAGAATCAACCACAGTGGATTTGCCTACACCACCAATTAATAATATTCACTGGGCTGCCAATTTCCTCATTGCAAACTATGTTGCATTAAATATTCTCTTCTGCCTCTCCTGGTCTTCTTGTGCACATGTAAGACCTTCTTGAGGAGTTAATATCTAGGCGTAAAACTGCTAAAGCCTTGGATAGTCACACATTCAGTGTTAGCAAATATTACAAATTTGTCTCTGAGAACAGTTGTGCCAATTTATACTCTCAGCAGTGGATCAGTTTCCTTTGCCTTCATATCTGTCCAAACTGGGTATTATTTAACTTTTTAACACCTGCCATTCTAATGGGTGTGAATTGTTCTCTTACTCTTTTCCTTTTACTTTTCCACATTACTTAGGGAGGATGAGTATGTTTCATATACTTACTGGTCACTGGGTTTCCTCTTAAGTTATCTTTTTAAATTTTGTATCTAACTTTTTCTATTAGGTTGTCTGTTTTTATTGATTTGTTGCATATTGTGAATAACAAAGCTATTTAAACGATGTATTTTGGCAGTATTTTTTCAGACTCTCTTTTGTCATTTATGGTGCTTCTTTAATACTTAATAATTTTTAGGGAGAGGCAGGAGAGAAGAATATATGAGAGACTGAATGTATCAGGTAAAAGTCTAAAATATTTAGTCTGGACCTTTATAGAAAAAGTTTGCTGATTTCTGACTTACAGAAACAAAACTGATTCTTTTATATTGAGGTTGTATCCATTTTTATTGATCTTGCACTTCTAAAAAAAAGTGTCAGGTTTTTAATAATTTGTCTGGAAAGTTACTAGAATATTGTACATACACATCCATACAGTCTTATGTTCTTTTTTCTTTTCCAATCTTTATACAATTTCTTTCTTTTCCCTATCTTCACTGGTTAGTACCTTTCTTAACTAGAAGTGATAAAGAGGGCACCCATCTCATTTCTGATTTTAAAGTATCTCAAAGATAATAAATATCATATGTACAATGTTTGCTCCAGTTTTTGAAATATTTTTTATTTATCAAATTAAGAACAGTACTTTTCAGTAACTGTATTGTGAATCTCCCATCGAAATTTACCAATTTGTTTTCTGTATCTATTGAGATGATCAGATAATTTCTCCTTTAATCAACTAAAGGAGTTTAAACTAGATAACTGGATTTTCTAAAGTCAAAAACCTTTGCATCCAAGGGATAGGCTGTCTAGGTCATGGCATGTTTACTGTTATTAACTGCTGGCTTCATCTTCTGAGTATTTCTGCATCTAAGCTGGTTCACTGCTTCCTGTGCCCATACTGTCTCTCTGGTTTGGTAACAAAGTTACATGAAGTACATAAAATGAATTGGAGGAATATTCCCTTTTTCTACTCCCTAGATCTTTTGTGTAGGATTAGGATTACTTGTTTATTAAAACATTTGGCAAAACTAATCTGTAAAAATCACATGGGTCTTGGGGATTTTTGTTGGTAGCAGATTTTCAAACTACTGAATCAATACTGCTGTACGGCTACAGGGTCTTCTCAGCTCTTCAGTTACTTTTTGAGTCAGTTTTAATTAATATTTCTACAAAACTGTCCACAGAAGCTTTTAACTTTAATGACATTAATATATACTACTATTCTTTTTTAAAAAAATTCTCAACTATTTCAGTTTAATACTGTGAGTTTTCTTTTTAAACACTGCTATCTGTAAGTATGTTTTGAAATTTCCAAATGCATGGTTTTCTTTTTGCTGTCATTGTTTTCTACTTTAACTGTATATAACCAGAGGTCTGTATGGTATCAGTTGAGAATCATTTTGTCACCTAGTACATGGGAAAGTTTAATAAACTGTTCTGTGTCTGAAAAGAGTATGTATTGCCCAATTTCAGAATAAAATTTTCACTGTCTTGTTTAGATACATGTCTTCATATTTTGTCTGCTTCATCAATAATGAAAGAAATGTGTTCAAAGCTCCCAATGTGGCATTTTGTCAATTCCTCACTACAGTGCTATTATTTAGGCTCTATATAGATAAGACTGAAGTTATGTGACAACACATATACAATTCTAGAATTGTTAGATCTTCCTAACAACTCTTCAAACTTTTTGTCAGGTTTCTCTCTATCCCAGTAACACGTCTTAGATCACAGTCTATTTCATCTGCTATTAATGTTACTTCACCAGCTTTCTCTTGGCTAGTATTTATCTGCAATGTATTTTTCTATCTTTTTACATTTAAAACTTGACAATGTTATTATGTTCCATATGTCTTTTGTTGACAGAAATAGATTTTATGTTCATTAGAGACAAAAATATTGCAGGATGTACTTCAGGAACATGGAAATAAAACCTTGAAGAAAAGACTGAAATGCAACAAGCAATTGTGAGTAAAGAACCAGTCTTCTTCCTTTTGATTGTGTTAGATTTTTGTTTTTGGTGTGCTGCAGTATCTCTATAATGTATCCAAGTGTCAATTTGTTTTTATTGTGGCTTCTTCTTCTTCTTGTCCTTCCCTAAACCTGAAAATTAATGTCTTCTACTAATTCAGAAAAACTCTTATGTCATCATCTCTCCAAATATTGTTCTCTCTCTTCTTTCAATATGAAATTCCTATTAGATATATGTTGGATCTCCTTTTCATATTTCCATCTCTTCATCTCTGTTCTATATTCTGGGTAATTTCTTCCATCTCCCAGCTCACCAATTATCTTTGTCTCCAATTTGCTGTTTCTTCTGTTTGTTGTGTTTTTTATGTCAGTGACTTTTTTTTTTAAACTTCTGTGAAGCAATGCTTGGGTATTTTTCAAATCTATCTTCTCTTTTTTAAATAGTGTTATCTACATCTTCAGTCATTTTAAACAAGCTTATAGTTTCTATCTGATCAGATCTGAAGTTGCTGGAGATGTATTCCTGCTGTGTGTTAATTTGTTGACTCGCTCATGTTAGAAAGTTTTTTCAAGTGTTCTGAGACCTGAAGGGGCTTTAACTGTGCAAATTCTGTGAGGATTAGGGTGGATGTTATATCCCCAAGAACAGTCTTGGTTTAGCTTCTTTCAGGTATCCAGGAGTCTAGGATCTTGTTATATTAACTTCTTGACACAGCGGCTACAAGACAAGATCTGTAATGTACACTTGAACCCTGAATCTGTATTAAAAGCTGACCTACATTTATATATTCTTAGGAGAGACTTTCTCTGCCTCCTTGGCCAGAATCCTGGCAAAACTGACCAAGCTTCCTTATTGTCTTCCTGTGCTGTAGGGCAGACTTTTTCTTATTGCACCTTTCACCGAGACTGTAGGCCTTTGAGGATTTTGGCCTTGTAGCGTATATATAAGGAGGTACAGCAGATCAAGGCCTCATCTCTCACATACTAACACAAACAAAGCACTTCAACCTAACATTAACACATATACGTAACTGCTCTGTTTTTCACTTTTATCCTCATTTTTGGCCCCTTACTGTGTTATAAACTGAAATATACAAGCAATATGTATATTTATAAAACACCTCACTTACACATATTACGATGCTGGGTATTTTCCCCCAAGTATTGTATGTTTTAAACCAGAAGAATTTTCAGGTAATCTAGCATGTCTTATTACTTGAAACAGAAGTTTAAATTTCATAGCACAGACTATATTCTGAGATACTTTTGTGCTTCCTGACTAATCTTGGTCAATGAGAATTCTTTTTTCAGAGATGAGACAGTTAAGTCACAGTGATAATTCAGGTATAAAATGAAAGTTAATACTAAATGTGAATAAAGCAGAGATCATGGAAAATAGTCTGAAAAATTTCATAACTCTAGACACTCATCAGTTTGTTTTGGAAATAAAGATGAATTGTAGACAAAAACTAATTATTTTATGTTCAATTAATAGACACCTGAAAATAAGTTAGTTATTGTTCATCATGTAAATAAGTAAGATGCATTTACTTACTCTACTGAAAAAAATAAACTGTAAAAATTCAATTTCAAATTACTTATTACTTTGTTTATTATTAGAAAGCCTTGGAGGTTGAATATTTATAGATCTGATTATCTAAGTTCTACACAAAATAAGGTAACTCACCTGGGCACAACAGATAAATACAACTGAGATAGTCAACAAGAAAGCAGATGAAACTATGACATCAACTGATCGCTGAGGACCTCGACGCTGGTGGGAAAAAAGTGAAAACACTTTTAAATATATTTACTAATTAGCAGCTAATTCCATGCTTTCAACTAAGGTACTGATCCATCACTGCACATTGACCATAGCTTATGACATTGAAAATATACCTGATTAGTGAGATGAATTTTAATTATAAACTGTTATTATTGCCTGAGGATTTGCAACACCATGAAAAATGGTGAATATATAGCCTAGAATTTGTAGAAGGATAAATCCCAAATATTCCATTTTGTCAAACACTAACCATTTACTGAACAGGTTTTTTGAACACCTGCTCAGAATGAGGGACAGTGGTAGGTGCTGGAAATATAGTAGAGAACAAAACAGACAAGGAGTCAAACATCAAGCTCATAGACAGATATACGTGCAAGTTGTGATGAGAGCTATGAAAGAAAGGTACAGAATGCTTTCAGAACATTGGTGACAAGTTTGGTACAAATAGCATTTCCTTACAGAGATCTTCCCAGGCCCATACTTCTAACTCTCAGAAAGATTGTGTAGGCCTGGGAAGATCTCTCCAAGGAAGTGATATTTACCCCAAAGTAGGGTGCAGTAGCATGATGGCACACGGCAGTTATTGGTATTGTTACTGGTAGAAGGAAAAGCAAGTGCAAGAGTGTAAAACAGAAAAGATCACAGTACATTCAAAGCATTGAAGCAGTGTAGTCTGGCTGGAATGCAGGGAGGAAAGTATTTCAAAATGAGACAAGCGGGACAGGCTATCTGCAGGAGCTGAGTCATGAAGGGCATTAAAAGCCCTATTAAGATTTGGTTCTACATCCTAAGATCAATGGAGAATTTTCAGAAAATTTTAAGAATATGGTCAGATCTACATTTTTAAGACACCTCTGGCAGCAAACTGAGGAAAATATTAAAAGGAGGAAACAGGAATGCTGAGAGGCCATATAAGACAAAACTGCAGTAATCCAATACAGGAGATAATTGGTGGCTGCAATTAGGGTGGGGAAATAAAAACAGAGAGAGAGAAGTAAATGGATTTGAGATACATTTTGGAAACAGAAAGGGTGGGAATTGGCGATAAACTGAATGTTGGAAATGCAAAAGAGGAAGTCAGTACTCAGGATAATTCCTAGACCTGGGGTTACATGTTTCCCTCACTGAAGAATGAGCTCCTAATGGCAGGGAGTTCCATCTCATCAATAGTGAATGGCACATGGTTAACATTAAATGAATGTTTATTGACTAAAATAATCAATGCATTAAAGAATGCAATACCTGCTCAGGGATGATAAGGAGAGCAAATTTTAGGTGTCTTCTCACTAAGACAGGTAACAAGGATCACATCCATCCTTCCAGCGGTGTCACAGTGAGAAAAAACAATCTACACTGATCTGTGGCATTGCCCAGTGAAGACTAACTTAGCTGAGTTTAACAAGTTAAATAAACAGCATAATGAATTTTTTTAAACAGAAGTGTAGACAAATAATGCAAAATTTTTCTACTTTTTCCTTGTTACCTCAAAATAAAAGTCATTAAAGATCTAAGCATGTCAGAGGATAGTTGGCCTTTAGGTCAATTTTATTAAGCTATGATTACTCCATACACAATGAGTATGCAATAAAGTAATAATCCTCAGAAAAAATGTTTTCCTAAAACTAATTCAGATGTTTCCCATTTCCCTCCTGAGCTTCTATATCTTAATTCCATAATTGGGAAAGTTACTTTAAAAGATTAAAGGAAAAGAATGGCATGAAAAGGATGGCTTAGAATTGGAAGCTAAAGTTTTCAAATAGTAATAGGTCACCTCAGTGAGGCAGCTCATTGACAAGATTTTTTTTTTAATTTCCTTTTTTAAGCAGTGGGCTCCCTCTGCTGGCTTGTGATATAATCATTCTATTGTAGAAACAAAATCTTTAATCTAGCTTTTGAATGAGTAGTAGTAGTTGGTGAGATTTATGAACAAAGATAAATTTTGGACAATCTGATCTTGAATCATCTATCTAAAATGCATTTTAGCCTTCTGGACTTCAGATCTTTTACTGTAAAGAACCAGTTAAACATTCTGAATTTCTGCATATGGATCAAAATGAACACTAGATGTGGCCACATAGCACCATGTGAATACAAATCTGACTATAAATCTAGACATACATACATACTGACAAAGAACTGGAACTATGAGAGGGAGCCAGCACGTTAAGAGTACTTTTATCACTACCATTCTACCTTAAGATAGGATCGGAGAGAGAGCCACATTTTTATATTCTGTACTTTCTTCAATCGGAAATGGGGAACCTCAGATTTTCGAGCCCTCCTTGCCGATGTTAAATGTCCAAAGAGTTTTGCAAAAAGTAATCGCTAAAAAAGATTAAAATAAAAATTAATTTTCAAGTAGATTACCACATAAAAATAAAAATTAACAAAATAGAAGTTATTAAGATTTGGTTAACTATTATAAAAACAAAATGGGGAAATAATTAGCATGTCAAAATGATTTAATGAAACACTAAAATACTTCAGGAATACCATGAATATTATGAAAAGTTTAAAATTCTCTATAGAGATGTCCATATTATACTCACCTGTTTATAAGTTCTTTCTGCTACACAGAGCAAAAAAAAGAAAATCCACACAAGAGACACACGAACCACAAAACTTATTATAACCATAGAAAGAACTATAACATCTTCATTAGAACCAAATGCAATCACATAAAGTTCTGAAGCAGAATGTGCTGTGAGTTGATCCAAGTCGGTAGCTTGGGAGAGTCGGAAAACAAATGGAGTTAAACCCAGGATTAGAGAGATTGCATTTCCAAAAATCTGGTAGCCTATCCCTGGTATATGGCTGTTTACCTTTAGAGAGAGAGAGAGAGAAAAAAAAACACACACACAAATTTTATCTACAGTAAAATTAATTCCTAATGAAGCATTATTTTATTTACAGCAATATGAAATTACTGTTAAAATATATCAGTTTTAATACCTGAATAATGCAATTTAAATTTACTCAAAGTTTTGAGAACCTATTACACATAAAATGTAAGTCAATATTTCTCAGTTTTTAAAAATAGTTCATTATCAGATCTCTAATTCATTAAGTAGATGCAAAACGATTTACTTACCTGGTCTTACCTGGATCTTGAAAAAAATATTCTACTTATCTCATTATTTAAAAATTTAGACATATTTACAAATACTAGAATACTGAAAAGAATGAGATCTTGTATCCACTTAAATCCAGTTACAGAAAAAAATCTAGAATTTATACTTTATGTTCTGCTTCAAAGAGTTCACAATACAAATGGATAATCTCCTTAAACTGTAAAACTACTTTCTTTTATGTATATATACATATATGTATATACATATTGTTTTCTGAAACCATTTCAGAAGAGAGAATTTGCTAGAGGGGTAAAAATTAAATAAGAGAGAGGGAAAAAGGGGCAGGGGAATTATAAGAAAAAAAAGGAATTTCGAAATTAAATAATGGAAAATACAAAATTGGCAGGACTGGGAGGGATTTTAAATATCATCTGCTGCTGCTAAGTCGCATCAGTCGTGTCCCACTCTGTGCGACCCCATAGACGGCAGCCCACCAGGCTCCCCCGTCCCTGGGATTCTTCAGGCAAGAACACTGGAGTGGGCTGCCATTTCCTTCTCCAATGCATGAAAGTGGAAAGTGAAAGTGAAGTCGCTCAGTCATGTCCGACTCTCAGTGACCTCATGGACTGCAGCCTACCAGGCTCCTCTGTCCATGGGATTTCCCAGGCAAGAGTACTGGAGTGGGGTGCCATTGCCTTCTCCAAAATATCATCTAGCTACCTTTTTTATCATCATATTGCATAGTATGTAAAAATTCACAAAAAAGGTACAGAGTATTAACCAGATGCAAGTTTTTGGAGACTCCTTATTAACAGCTTTTCATAGCTCACATGGAAATATGTAATAGGAAGTAGCTCAGTTTCTGACACCAGTTATTTTAATTCCTGTCCTACATAAAAGTATGCACAGTTCTAGTTAGCAACACACAAGAAATTTAAAATTGCCAAGTTAAATCACGCCTAGCTGTCCATGGGAATTAGGCAAAATTTTAAAAGTAATAATGATGTAATAAAAGAAATAATACAAACTGAAGTTTAAATCTGTAGGATTTGTATTCCACATCTTCAAGTGACTTAAGATTCTTTTACCATTAGTTGATTTACTCTTGTATATTTAAGAGGCAAGCGTCAGTAGAAATTTTCCAGTGTGAATTCTTTTTAATGTTTTGAGTAGTAATAAATCAATGAAGTGAGGTAAATGATACAGAAAAATGTTTTCATTAACAATTGTATATACCTAGCAGCTCCTAAATTTGATCCACTGAAAGCAAAAAAAACGAATAATATAAAAGAAAATTTTAAACCATCAAGGTCTATTCTTGATCAGAAAATGAAAAGCACCAAAAAATGTTTGGTGACAAACCACTCAAATACAAGAAACTTTTTTTTTTTTCAGGTTGAAGAAATGAGGTGAGTAGGTTGTAAATATAACACTTCAGTAATCATTTACTATATTAATAATCACTATCTAAACAAATAAAATTTAAAAACTCACTCTGTTCATTATCATTCCACTGATTTCAAGGACAGACATATCTGCTTTCTTGCAGTCATTGCCTTCCCATACGATAGCACTTATTTTTTCTAATCCTGGGTGGGAACTATGGAGCCAGGGCAAATGACTCTATAAAAAATAACCAGAAATTGGTGAGTATATTAACTGTATTTCAAAATAAAATATATATACACACACACACACACAATTTTATCTATATACACTAAAAAATAGAAACTGGTGAATGCATTTATATTTATAGAACACATATCTATACAAAGCTATCTCATGTACAATTTCAGGGACACTAAAATTCTATCTTAAAATTAGTTAGCATATACTAATTTGTAGCATAAGTAATTAGAGTTATAAAAATGCATTTAAGTTAAGAACTTTCAGAACCTATACTAGGCAACTTATTCAAAAATACTCTAAAAATTGTCAGCAAAGGCACTTAGTTGTCAATCTGTTTACATAACTCCTAATATACTAGTGTTCAAAGACAAATGTGCATCAAATTCATATTACTAATTATTCATATTACTGACTATTCAACTTATTCATGTGTGATACGAAAGACAATGATCACTGAGATTTGAACCTTTCTAAAAGACTAAACAGTGATACAATCTCATTCAGAAAGACACACACTTACCCTTAATACTTGATTTAGTTACTTTTCTGATTTTTTTAAATCTAGCATTTCTCCAAAGGATCCATTTAACTTTTCCCTTCAGAACAAATATTGCAAACTGAAGCACATAGAACTAGAAGTATTCCCCCAAGTAAAATAAAGTATCCCTCACAGTTTCACAGAATAGAAAATGGTAGGAAGAAAAGCTGAAAGCTTTAATACAAACAAAATCATATACTTAAGTGTGTTTGTTTTTTCTGTTTGTTTCAGATCTATAATTAAAAGAATAAAACTTCAAAATAGGATAGTTGAAGGTTAAAGATAGCAACACAATAAAACACTAATCTTTACATTATCAGATATCAGTAGAAATAACACAAAAAGACTGGTCCCTCCCCTCAAAAAAGATTAGTTCCAGAATGAGATACAATTGATATTTCTAATATTATATTATTTCTAAGTTATTTTAATAACATATTTCATTGAAAGAACTTCTAACAATGAACAAAATAATCTACTTTAAAATATTATTTGGCAGATAAAAATGTGAAATATGATAAAAGATATGCTTCTGCAGACTTAAGGAATATATTTTCCTCCGGAGGAAGTTGCACTGATTCATTTCAATAAAAGGTAGAAAAAGTAACATAATAATATGCAAGAAAATAAATATGGGAACTTATTATTCTGACCTCATACATTAATTTTCTTTATGTAAAGCTAATATACCACATTTATGTGCACAGAGTAAAAAAAGTGATGAACAATTATACAGGCAAACCATAATGCCAGGAGTCATGTTATTGGCAAAGCCCTTTTATATGTAGTTATTTGGCTACCAAGACGGTTCCTCTGAAAATTTATCTATTGCAAAAACAGAGTATCTTAATATACATTAACCTTCATAGTATATATTTCATTATTGGAGAACCTTAAGAGCTATGTGATACTGACAGGAGTTATTAAATATCCACCTAATTCCTCAAATTGTATAATTTATCCCCAAACAAAACAAATAATCTACACTAAAATGTCAAATTTTCCCTGAAACTATAATAATTATGAAAAATGATGAAACCAAAAAGCCTGGAACAAGTATGAGAAGCTGAATGGAAAGATTATTAAACCACAGAGATAATAGATTAAAGCATCGATATGCACGCTCCTTTTTTTTAAACTCTCAGTCTGTAACAGTGAATTATATGAAGCAAGATATACAATACCAAGAATGTCCATCTAGAAAAAGAAACGGGAAGTCAAAAAAATCTTCATTCTAATTCTAAAAGTACTCATTTTGCCCAGGTAACTTCTAACTAGCATTTGATAGAATTTTCCTATTTCTAGAAAGGAAAAAGGCAAGAGCATAAAAAGCAACTAAAACCTGGAGAATTTAAAAAGATATAGGAATGTGTGTGTGCATGTGTAATGTACTCAAAAAAACAGTCTTATTGAAATATACACTGCCTTTAGTACATGAAAGATTTTTTAAAAGCCTCAAAGAAAACATAAGAGCAAATCATTACATTTTATAGTTTCATCAGATAACAGGTTCTTCTTAGCTATGTTTTTCAAGCTAAAGTTTAGAACTCATTCAATACTTCTTGTTATCCTTATCAAAATCTCAATTGCTTTGCTCCCTGTTCATTCAAAGCTTTCTTGAAGTTTCCAGCTCTGGGAACTATAGCAGTTAAAGTATGGCTTTACCCACTGAAAAATTCACTTCACTTGAATGTGTCTTGGTCATTGTTTGGTCACTAAGTTGTGCCAGCTCTTTGCGACCCCATGGACCGTAGCCTGTCAGGCTCTTCTATCCATGGGATTTCCCAGGCAAGAACACTGGGGTGGGTTGCCATTTCCTTCTTCATGGGATCTTCCTGACAGAAGGACCGAAACCATGTCTCCAGCACTGGCAGGTGGATTCTTTACTACTGAGCCACCAGGGAAGCCCCTGGAATGCGCCTTTATATTATATACTCATCCATGGCTACAGAATAAAAGTTTTCTCTTTTAGAAATGTTTCAGTAACTATTTACCAAGAAAATAAAATAAAACTACATATTTGGTGACACACTGTCTAGAACACACTGATTGAAATGCTCAGTGCATCTTCATGGGGAGGAATTTTCCAGTCTTTATCATAGGCAGGAAAAGGTCCTCCAAACCTTATACAGATCTTAGCCAAACAAACAAAAAAGGCAGCTTTTCATTAAAGGGAGCTAATTTCAGCTAAAACTGAAAACATGAGCTTGTTTTTAGACGCCTGAGAATACAAAATGCATTTGAAATCGTCCTAAATCAAAAAGCAAAACCACTGTATATCTAGAATACTGTAATTAAGATGTAGAGTAAAACAGTAAAAAAAAAAAAAAATTTATCTTACCCAAAAAAAAAAAAAAGGAAAAAAGAGATATAATAGATTTAGGACCAAAATTTACTCTATAAGCATTCATTACAACAAAAATTTTAATCATTTAAGAAAGGTCTACTTAGCACCTTTTGAAAATTTTTTGTTTCATTATTTCATTCAACTAATATTAAGCACCTACTATGTACCAGGCGCTGTGTGATACAACAATGAGCAAAGCACGCGTCGTCCCTAGCTCTGTGCCACTTACGCGGTTGCTGAGAAAAGAGCTCACAGACATTTTCATAAGCCTAAAATCCAGTTATTATCCTCAGTGACTTAGATGAATATACAGGTGACTCATCCATCACCCTTTTCACATGCATTATTCTCTGGTTGTTTTTTTTTTTTTTTCACTTCTTAAATTCGAGGGATCTTCAGCTAGTCCCATGACCACACTCTGGACCCTGTCACCACACTGAAATGCCTACTTCTGAAGTGAGCCTCTAACCACAGTCTTCCATCTTACCAGAAAGGAAAGATTCCTCAAACCTTCAATTTAAAACACACTTTTCCTTGAACACACGTGTTCTTCAACCTATCGGTCTCTTCTTCATATTTCCTTCTCAATTTAACATGTCTAGATTCTTGCCTTATCCATTACTTTAACCAGCATAGCATCCCCTTTCCTGTCCCTTGAATAGCAACTACTTGGCACCTACACTGTGTGACTCTGGGTGCATTACTTAATCCTGAGCCTTCATTTCATTTATGAAACAAAAAACAAACTACGCTGACATAGATCATGGAGATTACATGAGACAATGCATCTAGATTACTTGCACAATGGATGATATATAGGGTCAATGCTTATTAAATCTTTGTTATTATAATTATTACAACTATATTCTAGAGAATATCATACAACTGTATAAAACTGTTATTTTTCAGTTGCTAAGTCACATCCGACTCTTTGTGACCCCATGAACTACAGCACACCAGGCTCCTCTGTCCTCCACTATAACCCAGAGTTTGCTCAAATTCAAGTCCAGTGAGTCGGTGATGCTATCTAATCACCTCATCCTATGCCACCTCCTTCTCCTTTTGCCTTCAATCTTTCCCAGTGTCAGGATCTTTTCAAATGAGTCAACTCTCTGCATCAGGTGGCCAAAGTATTGGAGCTTCAGCTTCAGCGCTAGTCCTTCCAATGAATATTCAGAGTTGATTTCCTTTAGGATTGACTGGTTGGATCTCCTTGCAGTCCAAGGGACTCTCAAGAGTCTTCTCCAACACCACAGTTCAAAAGTATCCATTCTTTTTGCTCAGCCTTCTTTATAGTCCAACTCTCATGTCTGTACATGACTACTGGAAAACCCAAAGCTTTGACTTCACATACTTTTGTCAGCAAAGTGATGTCTCTGCTTTTAATATGCTGTCTAGGTTTGTCATAGCTCTCCTTCCAAGGAGCAAAGTTCTTTTTATAATTTCATGGCTGCAGTCACCATTGGCTGTGATTTTGGAGCTCAAGAAAATATTTTCTTGAAAATCCATCACTGCTTCCACTTTTCCCCCTTCTATTTGCCATAAGTGACGGGACCAGATGCCATGATCTCAGTTTTATTTAATGTTGAATTTTAAGCCAGCTTTTTCACTATCCTTTTTCACCTTCATCAAGACACTCTTTAGTTCCTCTTCACTTTCTGCCATTAGGGTGGTATCATTTGCATATCTGAGGTTGTTGATATTTCTCCTTGCAATCTTGATTCCAGCTTGTGAGTTATCCAGTATGGCATTTTGCATGATGTACTCTGCATATAAATTAAATAAGGTGACAATATACAGCCGTGATGTACTCCTTTCCCAATTTGGAAAACTGGATGTTCCATGTCTAGTTCTAACTGTTGCTTCTTGACCCGCATACAGGTTTCTCAAGAGGCAGGTATGGTGGTCTGGTATTCTCATCTCTTTAAGAATTTTCATAGCTTGTTGAGATCTACACAGTCAAAGGCTTTAGCATAGTCAATGAAGCAGAAATAGATGTTTTTCTGGAACTCCCTTGCTTTCTTCATGATCCAGTGAATGCTGGCAATTTGACCTCTGGTTTAAACCCAGTTTGTACATCTAGAAGTTCTCGGTTCACATGCTATTGAAGCCTAGCTTGAAGGATTTTGAGTGTTTCCTTGCTAGCAAGTGAAATGAGTGCAATTGTATGGTAGTTTGAACATTCTTTGGCATTGGCCTTCTTTGGGATTGGAATGAAAACTGACTTTTCCAGTCCTCTGGCCACTGCTGAGTTTTCCAGATTTGTTGGCATATTCAGTGCAGCACTTTAACAGTATCATCTTGTAGGATTTTAAACAGCTCACCTAGAAATCCAGCACTTCTGCTAGCTTTGTTCATAGTAATGCTTCCTAAGGCTCACTTGACTTCACACTCTAGGATATCCAGTTCTATGTGAGTGACCACACCATTGTGGCTATCTGGGCCATTAAGATCTTTTTTGTACAGTTCTTCTATGCACTCTCAATCTCTTCTGCTTCTCTTTGGTTCTTACCATTTCTGCCCTTGATGGTGCCCATCCTTCCATGAAATGTTCCCTTGATATTTTCAATTTTCTTGAAGAGATCTCTAGGCTTTTCTATTCTATTTTTTCCCTCTATTTCTTTGCATTATTTAAGACTCTCTCTCCTTCCTATTCTCTGGAATTTTGCATTCAGTTTGGTATATCTTTCCCTTTCTCTCTTTTCTTTTGCTTCTCTTCTTTGTTCAGTTATCTATAAAGCCTCCTCAGACAACCACTTTGTCTTCTTACATTTCTTTGGGATGATTTTGGTTACTGCCGCCTGTATAACATTATGAACTTCCATCCGTAGTCTTCAGGCACTCTAACAGATCTAATCCCTTGAATCTATTCATCATCTTCACTGTATAATCATAAGGGATTTGATTTAGGTCATACATGAATGGTTTTCCCTACTTTCTTCAATTTAAGCCTAAATTGTGCAATAAGGAGCTCATGATAGGAGCCACAGTCAGCTCCAGATCTTGTTTTTGCTGACTATATATAGTTTCTCCATTTTCAGGTACCAAGAACATAATCAATCTGACTTCGGTATTGACCATTTGGTGATGTCCATGTGTAGAATCATCTCTTGGGTTGTTGGAAAAGAGTGTTTGCTATGACCAGCAAGTTCTCTTCACAAAATCTGTCAGCCTTTGCCTTGTTTCATTTTATATTCCAAGGTAAAACTTGCTTCTCTGATTATCTCTTGACTTCCCACTTTTGTGTTCCAACCCCCTATGATAAAAAGGACATCTTTTTTTGGTGTTAGTTCTAGAAGGTGTTGTTAAGTCATCACAGAACTAGTCAACTTCAGCTTCTTAAGCATCAGTGACTGGAGCACAGACTTGAATTACTGTAATGTTGAATGGTTTGCTTTGGAAAATGTATAGACTGGGCAGCTACAAATTCATAGTTTTAGATTCCAGCTAAACCAAGATTCCACTCAACCGAGTGGGAGGGTGACTCTTTTAATGTGTTATATGGCGTGAACACAAATAAACATATACTCTCTCCTCACCATCTCCATTTCCCATAAATGATAATGCCAAGCCTTCACCACTATCCATAAGCCCCTTATCCTATCATCTCACTTCTCTTCTATTAAGAGACCATCTGGCCTCCAGCACTTCAAACAGAGATCATGCAGTAACTCTCATGGTCTGACTGACTTCATGAACTCTTCCTCCCCTGCCTGTTTCAGCAGAGGATGTGTTCCTTGTCCTGTTGGAGGCTAGGCTTCCTAAGTATACCTTTTCTCCAGAACCCTAGGAAACCAAAACTGTACCAGTTTTCCCACCTGCTTTTCTCCTATGCACGTAAGTGCTCTCCCATCTTCACATCTAGCAGCTGGGGACCAAAACATTCCTTCACTTTCTCCAACTTGTCAGGGTTATGCTTCTTCTTTTTTGTTTTTGGGTTTTTTTTTTAGTATTTATTTTATTTATTTATTTAGCTGCATCTGGTCTTAGTTGCAGTACACTGGACCTTCTCATAGTAGTTATATGTTGAAATGATAATATTTTAAATATACTGGGCTAAAAACATATTTAAACTAATTTTACCTTTTTAAATGTTTTTAAATCAGACTACCAGAAAATTTTAAATTATGTATGTAATTCATTTTATTTCTGTTGGATAGCATTACTACAGGCACTTTGAAATAGAAATCTGATATTCATGAGGTGTAGATTTGTGAATTATAATCGTATATTTGTGTGGAATTAAGGTTGCAGGTATAGATGAATCTGACCATGAAGTATGCTTAGTGAGAAAAGGACTAATACATCTAAAGTACAATCTGACTTAGAAAATTCTATTTGCCAACAATTTCTCAGGAAGAGAACATATGTTTGCAAGGTGATTGACAATCACTATATAAATACTGAGATTCTATGTTCCTATGAAGCCAGATCACAGGTCACATAAAAATTAAAACATGGGAACATTATTTCTATTGAATGTAAGTTTTCTCTCACCTCTGTAAAATGTACATACATTCAAAGGAGCTGGACCAACAGCCCCACACAATCCAACACTGCAAACCAACCTGATGAAAAGGGTCGTCTCTATATTCTTTTTTCACACATGGATTAATTTGAGGATTTTCCACATCTGTCTCACTGGTACAAGATGATCGGCATTCTGCACAATGTAACAAGTCTTCCCATAACACATCTTCTGTTTCAGATTCTGGCCTTGTGCTCTCAGAATCCTGTCTGGAACTTGAACAGCGAGAGCTGCAACTAGTACCCGATTTAGGGGCATCCTGAAATCAAGATATTCTTTGACATTAATACAATTTATGTACCCTTTCCAACTCAATGGATTTTATCAGAAACATATATTGCTACTTTTTACTAAAACAACAAACACACTGCCAAATGACAGTGAAATAAACAGCAAAACATTAAAATACATATTACTTTTTAAGGAGTAACAAAATTTTCTCATATCAAAATGTGATTTCACATCTCAGCTCCAGTATTATTTTGCAGGCAAAAGCTGTGCCTGTTTTCTCTTAAACTTTATACAAAGTTCAGAATTCAAAGACTAGCCTAAATCTATATGGACTGCATAGTCAGTGAATACTAACCCACTTTAATTGATATATTTAATGAAGCTCTTTTCTTACTCTAGTCTTTTTTTTTTTAAAGCAACAATAGGTTTCATATATCTACTGTTTTCGTTTTTCAAACAGAAGTTCAATAAATTGATATAAAATTAACAAATACTCTATACCAGGAAGATAACTGCCAACTTGTGTTTTTTAGATGTGTGCTGTGCTTAGTTATGTCTGACTCTTTGTGATCCCATGAACTATAGCCTGCCAGGCTCCCCTGTTCATGGGATTCTCCAGTCAAGAATACAGGGGGTAGGTTGCCATGCTCTCCTCCAGGGGATCTTCCCAACTCAGTGATCGAACCCAGGTCTCTCGCACTGCAGGCAGATTCATTACCATCTGGCCACCAGGCAAACCCAAGAATACTGGAGTGGGTAGACTATCTCTTCTCCAGTGGAACTTCCTGAACCAGGAATTGAACCAGGGTCTCCTGAATTGCAGGGGGATTCTTTACCAGCTGAGCTACCCAGAAGTCCCAGGTTTTTTAGATAATCTATGGTAAAAAAAAAAAAAAAGTGAAAAACTAAAAGGCCTAAGTTAAGTAATTTCTCATCAATATACTTTTCCACTAAGAGTTTTTTCAAATACAAAATAAATACCTTTGAGTAAAATTTTAATTTAAATAAATTCAAAAGTGAAAGTGAAGTCACTCAGTTGTGTCCGACTCTGTAGCCCCACAGGCTCCTCGGTCCACAGGATTTTCCAGGCATGAATACTGGAGTGGGTTGCTATTTCCTTCTCCAGGGGACCTTCCCGACCCAGAGATCGAACCCAGGTCTTCCGCATTGTAGGCAGATGCTTTACCATCTGAGCTACCAGGGAAGTTTTGTTTTTCGTTTTTTTTTAAATAACTTCCTAAATAAAGAATGGTAATAGCCATCCTTATAGTCAAGTATGCTGAAATTTTTGCTTTTGTTTTTACCCATCCTCTGTCGGTAAGACTGTCAATTTTACTTGCAAATGTTTTATATTTATTCCTCTCTCTTTGCCATGTTACCACAACAGTTCAGATTTCATCATTCACACTTTACTGTAAGACCTTCCTTACGGACCCCTATCTGAAAGGCCTTTCCTTATTTCTAGATTAACCTTCCCACAGTGCAGCTGCTCTTTCTTTCCTCAGACTAAAATCTTTCTGTGGCTTCTCACATTCCTTCAACCTGCATGCTTGTCTTTGAATGTGCTACTTCGGACCCTGCTGTCTACTTCTCCTACAGCGACACTGGGCTACTCCCTAGCCCCTCAACACAGCTTGCTCTTTGCCACTCTAGCCTCTAATCATGTTCTTAGCACTTACTGTTAATTCTACTCTCCTTTAAAGTCCACTCTACAAAGTACCAGGAAAATACCATCTCTACCCTTTCTGGCTGTCTTACGTCGTTTCTGAATCATCTACCAATGGGAAATAAAACTACCTACCTTAAAGAGATACTGAAATGAGCGCTGTGGCTTTTAATGCAAACCTAGTACAAAGCAGGGGCTCGACAAATGTTAGTTTAAAGCTACTCTCTACCCATGGCTGATTTATGTCAATGTATGGCAAAAACCACTACAATATTGTAAAGTAATTAGCCTCCAATTAAAATAAATAAATTAAAAAAAATAAAGCTACTCTCTATTTAGAGCAATCATTTTGTCCCTAAAGCAAGTTGTTACTTTTTATCTTCATTTAATGACAAATTTTGCATTGTTTTGTGGCATCTGAAATTTATCTGTGTTAATTAAATGCTCATGTAGTTCATATTCTCAAATATATCATCTCTCTTAAATATACTGTAAGTCCATGAAAGACAGAAACCACTTTTTTTTTTTGCCATCATTAGTACAAGTAACAAAATATCTTAAATGAATTAGATATATTATTGATAATTAATTTATTGATACCAGGATAGGATACCATAAACATAAGTTTACTGTACTGATAAGAGTATTTATGGGAGAAACATTGTTTAAGAGAGGAAAATTTTCCAGAAGAGCTGAGCAGGAAAATGAATAAAGAAAGAAAAAAGGGTTAAAATAAGTCAACTTTGTTTTAAGACATACACTCCCAAAATACTTCAGACTCAGTAATGTCAACCATAATATTTGAAACATAAGCTGTTTTCATTAGATAGGGAGACACACTGTATTAAGTAATCAGTAATTGCTAAATCAAAATTTTTTATGAAACTAGATTATCTGTAACTAATTTCTGATGCAGACTTGCTAACCAGATACAAATATAAGTAATAAGATTAAAGGCCTGATAACTGTTTAGGTGAAACTAATGGGTGATTTCAGGGATTAAAAAAATGTATATGTAATTCTTAATAAATGTATTTCATCAAATATTCATTGCTAAGTGGGCCATTTCACAAATGTCAAATCTAAAAATTACTACCTATAATTGCTTACATTTCAAACAGAATTTAACCTGAAATATTTAGGTGGTTAATGGCCACTTTAAATTTCACTACAAATTGCTGAATTAAGCCTAAAAGTAGGAAATTTTAGAACTGAAGAAAATAGCTCAATGGGTCATTTAATATGGTTTGCTCTGCTTATCTCAAATCTCTAGACTGGTAGTTTCAATTGAGGATACAATCATATTAATAAAGACTATTTATTTGAACTGAAATAGTTGAAGGGAAGAAGCATTTATAACATAAATGCTTTGTGCCAGGCAATTATGCATAATCTTATTTAAACCTAACAATCTGATGAGGCCAGTCTCCTCCTCTCCCCACTGTACAGAAGCAGAAACTGAGACTCACATAGGTTAAACAATTTTTCCAAAGTTACTTAAGTAGTCTGACTCCAAGCCCATTGTTTCTTCATTATGCTTCCCATTATCAGATGAAAAGCTAATTCACAGCAGGAAATAAAAACTGAGACACTTGCAGAGTTAAACAAAACAAGAGAGAGCTAAGAAATAGTACAAATACTTAAAAGGAAGGAGCTACCAATTACCCAGGACATCTCCTATATCCCAGATAACCAAGTAATTCCACCACCATCTTCCCAATAGAAGACTGGAAGAAACCCATCAGACATGGTAGATATTAACAGCAGAAACAGGCAAGGAACTAGGGTAGGGAGTTGAGGGGTAAGAGACAGAAGGGTTAAGTCAAAGTCCAAGATACTGAATAGCAAGATCACACCTCATCCCCAACTCCCTTGATGCCAAACACCATGATAGCATGGTAGAGTACCTACCACTCCCATGCCACCAGAAGATTGGATGATTTCTTCCTGAAAAACAAAATGCCCCTAAGAAGCATATGTACAGATGCTAACATCTGGGAGGCTTACAATAAACGGCTGAGTTCCTGAAAAGTACTCTTATAGTGAGGCCCATCAGTCCTGCTCCTGCACAAAGTGTTTCCCCAAATGATTTCTTTGTGCCTCACCCTAAAAGAAAACAGTATCACCAGTAATTTGAAAAGTACAGCAATAACTATATATAGATGCAAAACAACACTATAAATCCTGTTTGAATTTTACTTATTCAAAGGAGGTTTTGTTTTGCTTTTTTAATAAAAAAAACATAAGAACAACTTTTCAGTTGGTTTGATTTGAGAGTAAAAAATTTTGAAATACAGCCTTTTAAATATCCTCTAGTCTCAAGTTTCTCACTTCACAGATGAAGAATTTGAAGATCTGATTTTATTTTTAATGTAATCTTTTACATCATTTTTAAAAGATTTAAAACAACCAATGCCTACTCAATAATTATCAGCCTTACTTAGCTTGGAATCTGGAAGATGTGAAGAAACATTTATTTAAAAGTTAAGATTAGCAGAATAATGTTCTGTCCTTCAAGAATCTCAATATCGGGACTTTCCTGGTTGACCAGTGGCTAAGAGCCCTAGCTCCCAATCCAGGGGGCCCAGGTTCAATCCCTGACCAGGAAAATAGATCCCACACGCGGTAACTAAGACCTGGCGTAGCCAAATAAACAAAGAGTTTAAAAAAAAAAAAAAGAATCTCAAATCTCAAAACATAGTTGCAAATCAAGAAAAGTAAAGATTATGGGTAAAGAAAAGTAACTTTAAAGCCAAATACTTTATTCTATAGGAGACTGGAGACCTCTTTTTATAGTAGGTTCTGAAGCCTTTCCAGGACCAACAGACTTTCACCTGTTTATAGACTAAGACTATGAATTTCACAAGCATGGTTATCTGGCTTAGGAACAGGAGATGGAACATCAGTTGTGGGCGAAGAGGCAATAAGCAGACACACTGGCATTATGTGTCTTTCAAATGGAGCCAATAACAGAAAAAACAGCCATAGTTCACAAGAAAGATTAACTAGAGACAGAATCACAAAGAAAAATATAGGAAGAACAAGTAACTCCTTTAATCTTAAAACTCTTAAGGTTTTCATATTACAACATAGCATAATATTAGATTTTTCAGAAGTTTGACTCTTAACCATCAAGAAAAAAACATATATTCTAATATAGTACAAAAAGAGCAGAAGGTAACATTTGTCAGCAAGTGACAAAAGGAGTAATTCATGCGCCCTGAAGAAAGACAATGTTCTATCCTCAAGAAAATGTGAAAATACAATTGAATGAAAAAAATCTTTTTCTATTGAAATAGTTTCCAGAGATATGACAACATCAAGAGATGTAATAAAGTTGGAAAAAAGGTTTAAAGAAAAACACACATTAATAAAGAAATATAAGAGTTATAGAAGAAAACGGAATTGAATTTTATAGTCTGGGCAATGTAACTGGTGACAGTGACAGGAAAGAAGTCACTTAGAATAGTAACACCGCTATAATTTAGAAGTTGTAAAGCGTTTTCAAATTGTGGAAGTCTAACATGGGAGTTCACAGATTGTGTCTCCAGAATGCTCTTTAAAAGAAAACAACAAACTCAATGTATGAATCCTTAGAGATGATGCACAAAGTGAATAAAAGTGTGCGGCTATTTATATGTGAAATATATAAATCTAAAAGTACTCTTCTATAAATCCAGATCATGTAACAGTAAGATATTGAGATTGATGGGAGATATTTATTTCAGTAATATATTCAATAGATGAAAGAAGTTGTAAGTTGAAAACATATAGATACATATGCACAAATGTAAGGCCAAAGTAAATACCTCATTAGGGTAATGTTTCTTATAATGGTGTGATTTCCTATTCCGAAGAATGCTCTCAGAAGTCCTGTCTGCATGACGGCGCAATGGGTATCCTGTTTCTGGACCTTCTTCACTGGAGACTTCATCAGAGACATTTGTTACTGTCCTTTGGGTATCCTAAGTTAGGATTATGCAAAGAGGGTCATTGGTTAATTTCTGACTCAACCTGTAGCTTTAAAACTGCAAAATTTTAAATTATACATACATATATACATATACCTTCAAATACCACTAAAAATTTCAAAGTAACTGATTAATACCACCTGATTTTCTAAAAAAGTCTTAAATCAGTGACTTTGGTACTGTTCTTTCAAGAGTAACTCAAAAGTCATTTATCAAATATTGTCCTACAACGTTTCTGTTCAAAAGATCTGAAATAGCTTATAAAATTATGAGAAAAGAGACCCTTTTAAAAGAAGCTGAAGAGACCTAAAATTAATTTAATATTTTCACAAACCAAAAATGCCATAAAACCTGATTTAATAATGGTTTACAAGGCAAGAGGAGGTGACTTGTAACCAAATGAAACACATATCAGCCAGACAACATCATGTACACATTAAGACACCCAGATTTCAGAAATTTTGAAACCAAGAGACTTCAGAACAGGTATTTTATTGATACTTTCATGTTCCTCTTATAGAACGTTAGTAGGTAATACATACCTGGAAATGTGTTTGAAAACTGCATAACTAAAAACTTTATTTGTTAAGACATGCTAGTGAAGTGAGGCTCACATTACCAGAGAGTTAAATGCCTCAAAAATCTAAAATTATGGTAAGGGACTCTATTTTACTGCCACTCCATGATATTTATTATATAGCTACAGGTACTGAAAATATATGTACTACTGTCAAGCAATAACACATACTTTACTCAAATAGAGAATCCTCTTTTCTTCATTTACTATTCCTCAATACCCACATTCATGCTTATATTTCTAAATGTAACTAAGGTATTATGTTTTAATTTGACCACATTTTTTCCTCTGTAACAGCTTTTAAAGAAAAAAATTATTTAACCAAAAAACTTCAGGGAAAAGAAGAGAAAGAAGATATTTATATTAGGCTATGTTACAATAAACCTAGGGTTTCTTTTAGAAAAGTAAATAAACAATTGTTATCCTTAAGAATTTTCTCTAAGAATTTTAAAAAACAAAACAAATGTGCTGACACCAAAGGTCACAAAGGTAGGAAAAACAAAGTAAGATTTTCTTATAGAGAACATTAAAGGAAAACCAGGGTCCTAGGTTAAGCTTTTGAATTAACATAGATCTTCCATTTGAAACAAATTCATTTACACATAAGGAAATGCAAAAATAAAAAGGTTTAACGACATTAATTATAAATTTAAATCTAATTTAACATTTTAGAAAAATTGGAGTCAATCAATTAATTTAGAAGGTACCAGGTTATAATGGAAATCAGGCTTATTAATATTACTTTATCTATTTTCAGCATTATCAGTGTTATTTGTAAAGGTTCACAGAATAAATTCTGGAGAATATATATACATTTAAGGGTAACTACTACGTCTAAGTCACTTTCCATTAACTAATGTAAGATCACACAAAGTATTATTATTATTTTTAATCACATTTACTTTGCTGGGGATGTTCCTCAGTGTTCCGGTGTTCCAGGTTGCCTCTTCTGGTTGAAGAGTTTCACACTGAGGTTCATGGCTTTGTATTCCATCTTCACTGCTTTTAACAGTCTTTTTCCCATCAAGGGATACATAGCCATTGTCAGTCTCAGTTGATTTATCAATTGAATTCTTTGCTTTCTTTGATCTACAAAGAAAAATATGTGAAACATGTTACATGGACTTAGTTTATTTTGGATAGGTTACCAGTAGAAATTACAGTCTGCTAAAAATTAAACATGGTAGTTATTTCTCAGATTTTAATTGCTATCTTATATTTACAATAAGTAATTCATAAAAATAATATATATCATAAAAAATAAATATGAAAATCAAGGTCCTATTTTACCTTACTTTATAAGTTTTAAGGTTTTACAAACAGCAATTCTAAGAGACATGCCCTAACTTATCAAACAATATTTGGTCAAAATTAACAGGTCTTTGAGCAAAACCTAGACCAAAATTTTGCCCATTTTATTATAGTTAATAATATACTTTTAAAGACTAATTTAAAAAAAAACTACCTCAGTAATTACAAAATTAAGTTACAATTAGTGGTTTAACTTAATTTTAATACTCTCCTTTACCCAAAAACTTTACCATAAGTGTGGATACCTAAATACCTCTGATAAATTCATTTTAATACACAATGGAGACACAGACCTTTTGTAACATAAAAGCACAT
Source organism: Bos taurus (assembly GCF_002263795.3). NCBI lineage: Eukaryota > Metazoa > Chordata > Mammalia > Artiodactyla > Bovidae > Bos > Bos taurus. Next base: position 43,346,194 of record NC_037331.1, read on the forward strand.
GAAAAAAGGGAAAACTTTGTACAAAATTCTACATAAAGGAAGAAGTAAAAATGAAGAACACAAAGATAAAGAAGTAACCTCTTTTACCCACTGCAATACTCTAGAAAAAATGTCAGTAATCATGTAGCTTACAAGTATTTAAAAGACTACACTTGAAGTTCTTCATTTACAGGAATTAAGTTTTTCTCAATACATAATATGTAACATGGAAAATAACAAATCATTTTTGATTAATAGGCAAATGCTTAAAGGATCCAGTGGGTGAAAGAATGGCTATCCAAAAGAAATGGTTAGTAGAAGAAATACAATGCAAACCCCACACAAACTTAAAATGTACTCAATGCAGATTAAGTCTATCATAAAACATTATTAAAAAGCAACCGTGTCTAATTGTATTCAAAATAAATTTCCTTGAATTTTCTCTAGAGTATCAGTTTAGGAAGACAGGAAAAATAAAACTAGTACAATGCCTTCATGTAGGTCAAAAAACAGAAGAACTTTTAAATGGGGGGGAAATGTTTCTTTGGGAGAAAAATGTTACCTTTAACACTACAGTTGCTCAGTTCTATTGGAATCTATCAGAACTGTACAAGACACTGTAACTCATCTATGCTAAATGCTTGCTTTGGAAACAATAAATCAGAAATAAAAAGAGGTGTAGATGATTAATTTAAGGTCACACAGTCAGTTAGAGCCAAAGTTGACATCAGAACACAGACCTTCTGACTATGAGGTTTATTCTCTATATGATCTCCAACAGCCCACTCTTTGGGAAACAGCCTGTTAAGATTTCTTCTTAACACACTCAAAGCCTAGAAAGTTTGTCTTATACTTCCGACCTTCTCCTGTAAGATTATGAAAGGGGACAGACAGATCATACTTCCCATATGCTCTACAGAGCTCTAATGCTTCCTTCCTGGTCACAAAGAACAGATCTTCACAAAGGTGCAAGACGCAATGCCCAATCATCTCACCCTTTTCTTTCTGTATGACCCTAAGAGGCACAGAGAGACTAAGGGCATGCACTACAGAACAAAGATCATTTAAGAGTGGCAGATGCAGGGAGGAAAATTAACTACGGGAGAGAGGAGAGACAGGGCGAAAGAGAAAATAAAAGGTGCAGAGAACACCTGTAACCTTCTCTGTCTAGAGAAATGTTATTTACTGTTCCCTTTACCTCTCCCTTGAACACTGTGCAACATGGAGATGTAGAAAAAGACCAAAAGAAGTGAAATTACTTGACCTTATAAAAATGTGGGAAACTCAGACAGTAAAAGAGTGTGCTGGAAAGGTATTATGAAGCTTCATGGAAATTGTTCTAGGTTGGAAAGGGAGGGGTAAGGTCGTGATTAAGAGGAAGGGAGACTGGGAAGTTAGTAGAATAGAGTCATTAATCAGCCGGGATATGCAAGGAGAGAAATTTACTTGGGAAGAAAGATGAAAATGTTGGAGCTAAAGTCCCCAGGAACATCCTGAAAAAGATCAGTAGACAGTTGATAACACAGGCCTAGAAGACAATTGTTAAAGCAGAAAAAGTAGCTGTAACCTTGAAGAGTGACCCAGAACCCCAGAGGACCAAAAGATATGAACCTAGGAAAAGGGCTTGAATCTGTATTAATGGCTGCTTTAAGAATATTTCTAAGGAGAATGTATTCTTCCTTTACCAGGACAGAGTGAAGACTGTATTAAGCCAAGAGAAAGAGTTCTAGTAGCACTCATTTCATATACTTTTCAGCTATCTCCTACTTCCTCTCTTCCTTATCTCTGCCTCCTTCTAATTTTCTCTGGGCTGTTTTCACCCAATATCTCCTCAAAGTACAAGTAATGCTGTCAGAAGGTATGAACCGTAATTTACTAAGCTACAGTAGCTATTTGATATTTCTCTCACACTAAATGCAGATAAGCTGAAAATCAAGCTGAAATAACAAAGAAAATACTACATGTAAGTACCAACTTCAGGGTTTACAAAGCAGCTTAAAATACAAATTGAGGTATCCTGGCAGTGGCTGATAACAGCAGTGGTAATAAAAGAATTGCAAGAGCATACAGTAGTTGGAATGGAACAGCAGGAGCAGCCCAGCAACAAGCAATAATGGCAACTAATTTGAAGGCACTTTTAGGGCAGGGGGCAAGGTGCAGCCCAGAGGACTGGAAATGGGTTATCAATACACACAGAGGATTAATCAAATAAGTATATTCAGGATTAGAACCAGGTTTTTCAGTAACAGAGAATGAAAATATAAAGGAGAGAAAAGATACAATGAGCTTTGTGGTACTGTATCTGAATTGGAACTATCTCTGAAAATCCATGGCTTATATCTAGACAAAGAAATAAATATAAATGTAAAAGGACACACACACACACACTTTCTAGCTCTTTCCACCGAGAAGGCTCCAGGGTGGCAACACTACAACAGCAATGAGTATATCCAGCATTCAGAGCTTAGTTTCCACACATTACTCTCCTTGAAGAAGCAGTTCATTCCAAGCCTGAGGAAGAGAAAGTACAAGTTGAACCTGGAAACATTTTGTTGTACCAAAACGTAAGGAAGGGTTCAGAAAACAAGGACAGCCCCAAAAGAAAAGAAATTGCTCTAAGGTATCCCCTGGCCAAACTGAAGCCAATCTAATCATCCAAATAAAAAATGACAATAACAAATTGAAAAAATAAAAATCCCTAAGTAAATAATTAAGGGAAAGCTCTTCCTTAAAGTGAATGCCAAATAATAAATGTAGAGGGAAATGATGTAGTTAGAAAAATTACCATTTGGCAACTACCATAATTCAAGCAAGAATCATCAATGGATGCTAAAACTAGAAAGTGAAGGTAGGATGAGAAACAGGTCATTTTTACAGTTAATGTATCTCTACACAGGATATCTGTTGACCACAAAGGAAAAGTATAAAAATTTACAGTGGAGAAATTTAGCTGCTGCTGCTACTGCTAAGTCGCTTCAGTCGTGTCCAGCTCTGTGCGACCCCAGAGATGGCAGCCCACCAGGTTCCACCGTCCCTGGGATTCTCCAGGCAAGACCACTGGAGTGAGCTGCCACTTCCTTCTCCAGAAATTTAGCAGACACTGTCTTAATCAAGTGATTCATATAAATATCACTAGTGAGGAACAAATCTGCGCTGTTTGCCACCTGATAGTACACAATGATATTCCTACCAAAAATGCACAACTGGGTTTAAATATGAAGAAATATCACACAACTAACTCTGTGGTGTGCTGCTAAATGTAGAACAATCAGCTATTCAGGTGTAAAAAGTCCTTGTCTGTAGTGTTTTCTGATTTCCATGGTGTAGATAATCCTACCATGACCAATTTCAAGTACCAACTGATGATGCTGAAGACAGCATAGGGAAGAGATATACACTGAGCTCTCATGAGTCACCTGGAACTAGACGCAGAAAACCACTGACACAAACCCACATTAAGGGACATTCTACTAAGTGACTGCCCTGTATCGTCCCAACTGTGAAAAACATGAAACTGCAGGAAAGACTGAAGCCTGTCCCAGAGTGAAGGAGATGAAAAAGACATGACCCCTGAGTGTGGCATATAATCCCAGATTAGATCCTTTTGCTGTAAAAGACATTAATAGGGACAGTTAACAGATTGAACAGGGTCTCTGGGTGAAAAATATATGGGAGTTCTTTGCACTGTTCTCTCAACTTTTCTGTTAAACAACAATTGTTAAAATTGTTTCAAAGTAAAACTATACATTTTTAAAAGTACAAACTGATTACTTTAGATTTTAACATAGGAGAAATGCAGGAAGGAATAAATTCAAAAAAACATGTAGGTTAAAGAAGGTCAAAAATGTAAGTTAAAGAGGTTAAACCTCCAGGCAAGGTTTAATTTTACCACTGATTGCTGTATCATTGATATTGTCATTAATAGCTGAAAGTAAGAACTTCACAGAGTAATAATTTTTCAAAATGATCACAGATTACCAAGACTCAGATTTTAAGGAATTCCTCCCATTTCTTTACAAGAGAGAATAAAACTGTTAGAGATACAGTGGGAGTGACATTCAGTTTTAAAAAATAGATAACTGTGAAATTCTACTTAGAATATATTTTTTAAAGTGAAGTTTAAAAAGGGAAAAAAAGTTTTAAAGGGAAGTTTAAAAAGTTTAAAGGGAAGTTAAGGCAACTTTAAAATGTTAAAAAATAACATGTTAAAAAATAAACTGAAGGGAGTTAAATATCATTTTGATTTTCTTCCTTTTTCTTTTTTTGGGGGGATCATTTAATAGAATTTCCTCTTTTACAGGAGATAACCAAAAACAAAAAGCAAGGTAGAAAGAAGCTACTTAGGAATTAAAACAGTATAGAAAGAAATGTTGCTTTTTACTATTAAAAGGCAATGCCAAAGAATGCTCAAACTACCGCACAATTGCACTCATCTCACATGCTAGTCAAGTAATGCTCAAAATTCTTCAAGCTAGGCTTCAGCAATACATGAACCGTGAACTTCCTGATGTTCAAGCTGGTTTTAGAAAAGGCAGAGGAACCAGAGATCAAATTGCCAACATCCACTGGATCATGGAAAAAGCAAGAGAGTCCCAGAAAAACATCTATTTCTGCTTTATTGGCTATGCCAAAGCCTTTGACTGTGTGGATCACAATAAACTGTGGAAAATTCTGAAAGAGATGAGAATACCAGACCAGCTGACCTGCCTCTTGAGAAACCTGTATGCAGGTCAGGAAGCAACAGTTAGAACTGGACATGGAACAACAGACTGGTTCCAAATTGGAAAAGCAGTACGTCAGGCTGTATACTGTCACCCTGCTCATTTAACTTATATGCAGAGTGCATCATGAGAAACGCTGGACTGGAAGAAGCACAAGCTGGAATCAAGATTACCGGGAGAAGTATCAATAACCTCAGATATGCAGATGACACCACCCTTATGGCAGAAAGTGAAGAGGAACTCAAAAGCCTCTTGATGAAAGTGAAAGAGGAGAGTGAAAAAGTTGGCTTAAAGCTCAACATTCAGAAAACGAAGATCATGGCATCTGGTCCAATCACTTCATGGGAAATAGATGGGGAAACAGTGGAAACAGTGTCAGACTTTATTATTTTGGGCTCCAAAATCACTGCAGATGGTGACTGCAGCCATGAAATTAAAAGATGCTTACTCTTTGGAAGGAAAGTTATGACCAACCTAGATAGCATATTCAAAAGCAGAGACATTACTTTGCCAACAAAGGTCCGTCTAGTCAAGGCTATGGTTTTTCCAGTGGTCATGTATGGATGTGAGAGTTGGACTGTGAAGAAAACTGAGCGACGAAGAATTGATGCTTTTGAACTGTGGTGTTAGAGAAGACTCTTGAGAGTCCCGTGGACTGCAAAGAGGTCCAAACAGTCCATCCTAAAGGAGATCGGCCCTGGGATTTCCTTGGAAGGAATGTTGCTAAAACTGAAACTCCAGTACTTTGGCCACCTCATGCGAAGAGTTGACTCACTGGAAAAGACCCTGATGCTGGGAGGGATTGGGGGCAGGAGGAAAAGGGGACGACAGAGGATGAGATGGCTGGATGGCATCACCGACTCAATGGACGTGAGTCTGAGTGAACTCCGGGAGTTGGTGATGGACAGGGAAGCCTGGCGTGCTGGGATTCATGGGGTCGGAAAGAGTCGGACACGACTGAGCGACTGAACTGAACTGAACTGAACAAGAAGATCTTACCTTTTGATAGCTACATTTAATGCATATAATACAGTCACCTAATAAAACCAGAGTTAACAATGGGCAGTGATAAGCAGTCTCTTAAAAAAGGGAGATATACAAGTCTATACCGATTTTACTTACTCCACAATAGAAGTGGTATTTCTTGCATTTGGCCTTTTCTTACTGAAGTATTGTTGATATACAATATTATTTTAGCTTCAGCTGTAACAACATAGTGGTTCAGCATTTATACATTGCAGCATTGGATTTTGAACAAAAAGCATTTGCAATGACAGAATGTCCAATTTCATTGCCATGGTCATGGCTTATAAAGGGACTAATAACTAATAAACACTTTTGGAAGGCACGACCTGTGTAATACTTTCTTTGAAATATCATGCTTGATGTTCAAAAGAGGTTGCTCTATGTCAAAAATATCTTAGGAGGACATGACTTTAATTGCCTTAGTTCCTCTGTGAGAAACATTGGGAGACAATTTGGTTCTTTTCTGAAAAAAATTTAAGTAAATTTTGTACATGTCCATGTACGATCTACACCGTAAATAAATGATGAAATTAAATTTTTTCACATTAAAACTTTGGCCAAAAAGTTAACAACTTTTAAAGAACTACTTAGCTTATGAAATATCCAATCTACTATACCAAACATGAAAATTAGTGTGTTTCTACATTAAAAAACCTAGTCAGGTTATCAAGAACACTCAGAATATTCTGTACTGCTATGGAAAAAAATGTTGCAAGTATTTTTTTGGTGCTCTCAAAACTGTTCAGAGGTATATAAACTGAGCCAACTGAAGATCATGCTTTCGATAGTAAAGGACATTAGACATGCTAGGGAAAAAGTTAACAGCAGCAGGTAACTCTACTCTAGAATACAGTATGAAATTTCTGGTTCTGCTCTCATCTGCACATGGTTAGGAATCAAGGGGGAGAGAAAGTTATAGAAACAAAATGCATAAAATCTCAGATATAAGAAAATGACACAGGGGCCTTATACAACCATCACTGCTATCTGGATCTATGACTACACCTTGATTACATGCTAACATACCCCTTTCAAAGACTCTGGGGACCCTATGTTTCTCTAGGTATCCTCTATCACAAATAAGTTTGAGAGGTGTGCCAAATTATTTATAGTACCTGTAATCTTTCTAGGATCAATCCAACCCTAAAATACAGTGACGCTAGCAAATTTAATAAGTTATCTAGTTGTGTCCATAAGACAGTCTTAAAAATCTGGAAGAAGCCAGAATACACTGGCTTTTACATGGTCTTCATCCTTATCTGTGAAACACATGCAACAAAGCTTCACCTAGTCGACAGCTTAAATAACTGAATTTTAAACTACAGTCAGTAAAAGCCAAGTTTTAATCCCTGTATCTAAAGTTTCTGGCGGGACTGTATACTACTTACACTATGCAATATACTCCATTATGTGAAGAAAATCAATTTACTAAACCTTTAATATTCAATTTGGTATTAAAAAGAGTAAATATGGAAGCTAAACAGAAGAGAACACTTCAAGGTAGGTCAGTTACGCAGAGGAGTTAACATGAAACCTGATTTTATTCTGCTGTCTCTAAATTACCAATTCAATTTATATAATTACTTTTTTTACTCAAAAGCATAATTCCAAATGCTTTTAATGATTTTGTGACAGACAAATGAGTTCTTAAAGGACATGAAAGAGAACTTAGGAACTATCTGAATTTTGAAGCAGGTACCGTGCTGAAAAGATGTACAATCTAGATGCAATTTTTCATATTTACTCTTTCTATAATTAAGCTAATTTAAGATTATAACTAACTGATATTAAAGTGCTAAGTCCTTAGAAAATATGACTGATTTGTGTATCTTTTCTAATTGATATTTTGTCTGGTTCAGTTTTCTCAGGTTTACAGAATTCCTTTACAATAATTCCCATTTCTTCTCAAATGAGAAATATTACGCCTTACTTTAAAAAGTTTTACCTTGAAAATGAAACATACTTAGAAATGACATTAATAGTAGTTCCTACGGAGCTGACTGTGGCTCAGATCATGAACTCCTTATTGCCAAATTCAGAATTAAATTGGAGAAAGTAGGGAAAACCACTAGACCATTCAGGTATGACCTAAATCAAATCCCTTATGATTATACAGTGGAAGTGAGAAATTGATTTAAGGGACTAGATCTGATACACAGAGTGCCTGATGAACTATGGACGGAAGTTCGTGACACTGTACAGGAGACAGGGATCAAGACCATCCCCATGGAAAAGAAATGCAAAAATGAAAAATGGCTCTCTGAAGGGGCCTTGCAAATAGCTGTGAAAAGAAGAGAAGCAAAAAGCAAAGAAGAAAAGGAAAGATATTCCCATTAGAATGCAGAGTTCTAAAGAATAGCAAGGAGAGATAAGAAAGCCTTCCTCAGTGATCAATGCAAAGAAATAGAGGAAAATAACAGAATGGGAAAGACTAGAAATCTCTTCAAGAAAATTAGATACACGAAGGGAACATTTCATGCAAAGATGGGCTTGATAAAGGACAGAAATGGTATGGATCTAACAGAAGCAGAAGATATTAAGAAGAGGTGGCAAGAATACACAGGAGAACTGTACAAAAAAGAGCTTCACGACCCAGATAATCACGATGGTGTGATCACTCACCTAGAGCCAGACATCCTGGAATGTGAAGTCAAGTGGGCCTTAGAAAGCATCACTACGAACAAAGTTAGTGGAGGTGATGGAATTCCAGTTGAGCTATTTCAAATCCTGAAAGATGATGCTGTGAAAGTGCTGCACTCTATATGCCAGCAAATTTGGAAAACTCAGCAGCGGCCACAGGACTGGAAAAGGTCAGTTGTCATTCCAATCCCGAAGAAAGGCAATGCCAAAGAATGCTCAAACTACCGCACAATTGCACTCATCTCACACGCTAGTAAAGTAATGCTCAAAATTCTCCAAGCCAGGCTTCAAAAACACATGAAACATGAGCTTCCAGATAGTCAAGCTGGTTTTAGAAAAGGCAGAGGAACCAGAGATCAAATTGCCAACATCCACTGGACCATGGAAAAAGCGAGAGAGTTCCAGAAAAACATCTATTTCTGCTTTATTGACTGTGCCAAAGCCTTTGACTATGTGGATCACAATAAACTGGAAAATTCTGAAAGAGATGAGAATACCAGACCAGCTGACCTGCCTCTTGAGAAACCTGTATGCAGGTCAGGAAGCAACAGTTAGAACTGGACATGGAACAACTGGTTCCAAATACGAAAAGGAGTACATCAAGGCTGTATATTGTCACCCTGCTCATTTAACTTATATGCAGAGTACATCATGAGAAATGCTGGGCTGGAAGAAGCACAAGCTGGAATCAAGATTGCCGGGAGAAGTATCAATAACCTCAGATATGCAGATGACACCACCCTTATGGCAGAAAGTGAAGAGGAACGAAAAAGCCTCTTGATGAAAGTGAAAGAGGAGAGTGAAAAAGTTGGCTTAAAGCTCAACATTCAGAAAACGAAGATCATGGCATCTGGTCCCATCACTTCATGGGAAATAGATGGGGAAACAGTGGAAACAGTGTCAGACTTTATTATTTTGGGCTCCAAAATCACTGCAGATGGTGACTGCAGCCATGAAATTAAAAGACGCTTACTCCTTGGAAGGAAAGTTATGACCAACCTAGATAGCATATTCAAAAGCAGAGACATTACTTTGCCAACAAAGGTCCATCTAGTCAAGGCTATGGTTTTTCCAGTGGTCATGTATGGATGTGAGGGCCGGCCTGTGAAGAAAGCTGAGTGCCAAAGAATTGATGCTTTTGAACTGTGGTGTTGGAGAAGACTCTTGAGAGTCCCTTGGACTGCAAGGAGATCCAACCACTCCATCCTAAAGGAGATCAGTCCTAGACGTTCACTGGAAGGAATGATGCTGAAGCTGAAACTCCAGTACTTCGGCCACCTCATGCGAAGAGTTGACTCATTGGAAAAGACCCTGATGGTGGGAGAGGATGGGGGCAGGAGCAGAAGAGGACGACAGAGGATGAGATGGCTAGATGGCATCACCGACTCGATGGACATGAATTTGGGTGAACTCCGGGAGTTGGTAATGGACAGGGAGGCCTGGCGTACTGCGATTCACGGGGTCGCAAAGATTTGACACGACTGAGCGACTGAACTGAACATAAATACAGGGTATTAAAAATACAGTTTTCATTGTACCCTCCAGAAAACCATCAACTCACCAAACACAAAGCTTAGATATTTGTGTGATTATGCATTTATTCTTCCACCAGTTATGCTAATTCAACTTGTTATCACCGGAAACAATTTTAAGTCTCGGTTGGTATTTCAGTTTAAGCACTCTGTGTCTTATCAAAGCCTGAAAGACCAAGACACCATCAGGATTCCAGAACTCAGTTTAGAACTTTTGAAATTAACATTTTTCTTAAGATCTTTTTATACCCAGTATTTAAAACAGTCTCATTCATATGCTGGCAAACTATCCCAAATCAGACAGTTCAAAACAGTGCTTCTTTAGAAAGTTAGATTACAGTTGTCATGATTAAAGAGAATAAATCCAAAGGGATTTAGCCATCATAATATCAATAACTAGGAGTCAAAGTCATGGTACAGCCCCAAAAGATTAGAAAATTAAAGTCTGGAACTCATTTGACTAGAGAAACAAGGCAGAATTCTAAAGGCAGGAGGATTCTGAATACTACATAATAATACAACACCAGTTTCAAATGAGCAAAACATCTAAATGATCCCGTCAAAGTAAAACGTATCTACTATGCCATTGATACTTGCTTACAGAAAGTCCTGAGAAACATTTAAAAACTTGATTCTGCAGTGGTAAGACTATCATATTTTCACTGTCAGAAATTAAGAGATATTTATTTATATTCATAAAATTCTCCAAGCTAGGCTTCAAAAATACATGAATGAGAACTTCCAGATGTTCAAGCTAGATGTAGAAAAGGCAGAGGAACCAGAGATCAAACTGCCAACATCATGAAGAAAGCAAGAGTTCCAGAAAAACATCTGCTTCAGTGACTATGCTAAAGCCTTTGATTATGTGGATCACAATAAACTGTGGAAAATTCTTAAGGGGATGGGAATTACCTTACCTGCCTCCTGAGAAGCCTGTATGCGGATCAAGAAGCAACAAGACATGCAACAACAGACTGGTTTCAAATTGGGAAAGGAGTACATCAAGGCTGTGTATTGTCATCCTGGTTATTTAACTTATATGTAGAGTACATCATGGGAAATTCCAGGCTGGCTGAAGCACAAGCTGGAATCAAGACTGCCGGAAGAAATATTAATAACCTCAAATATGCAGATGATACCACCTTTATGACAGAAAACGAAGAAAAACTAAAGAGCCTCTAGATGAAATTGAAAGAGAATGAAAAAGCTGTCTTAAAACTCAACATTCAGAAAACTAAGATCATGGCATCCAGTCCCATCACTTTATGGCAAACGGGGAAACAATGGAAACAATGACAGACTTTATTTCTGGGGGCTTCAAAATCACATCACTGCAGATGGTGACTGCTGTCATGAAATGAAAAGACATTTGCTCCTTGGAAGAAAAGCTATGACCAACTTAGACAGCATATTCAAAAATAGAGACATTACTTTACCAACAAAAGTCCATACAGTCAAAGCTATGGTTTTTCCAGTAGTCATGTATGAATGTGAGAGTTGGATTATAAAGAAGGCTAACTGCTGAACAATTGATGCTTTTGAACTGTGGTATTGGAGAAGACTTTTGAGAGTCTTCTGAACTGCAAGGAGATCCAACTAGCCAATACTAAAAGAAATCAATCCTGAACATTCACTGGAAGGACTGATGCTGAAGCTCCAATACTTTCACCACCTAATGCAAAGAGCTGACTCATTAGAAAAGACCTTGATGCTGGGAAAGATTGAAGGCAGGAGGAGAAGGGGACGACAGAGGATGAGATGGTTGGATGGCATCACTGACTCGATGGACATGAGTGAGTAAGCTCCAGGAGTTGGTGATGGACAGGGAAGCCTGGCATGCTATAGTACATGGGGTGGCAAAGAATCAGACAACTGAGCAACTGAAGTGAACTGATATAAAATATGTATTTTCTAGAAGACTAAGTGGTTGAAAAGTCAGAGAATCAACTTAATGCCACATTACTGCAAATTATTAAAATTTGTGAAAATTTCTCCCCAAATTACTATCAATAAGAATACGCTCAGGATATAACTGGTTAATTATATAATTAATTATATGCACTATAATTATATAGTGCATGATAAACTTTATCGTAAGAACACAATCACATTTGATAAAACAATGATACTAGCAGAGAAGTTACCAGAAGTGACTGAAAATAAGTTACCTGCAGTATCCCTTTTCTTGACTTATTAACTTGGCAATTTTCATCAGTTTTTATTATGGCACAAACTAAGTAAAAAACCCAAACTACAAAAAACAGAATCTTGTATTATAGTATATATTTTATTCTTTCAAGTAACAATACGTATACCTATATGTTTTATTTCAGATAATTTTATGTAATTGAGGCAAATTTTTTAAAAATGTCATACAACTCACATGGTATATTAACAAAGCCAATTTGTCCTACAGTGCTGATGAAGATTAAATAAGCAATTTAATAGAAATAAAATAGTACTTGAGAAATCACAAAAGAAACTAAGATAAATACTAAATATACTTTGATAGTATATTTTCATTCTCATACAGATGTATTTATACATATATATATCTCAGAGTGAATTTTATGGTCTCTATTTTTTCCATTATATATAGCTTTATAATTTATAAAAATAAAATCCACACTAGGACTATCATATTCAAAATCATTAGTACTCATTAATTAAGACTGTAGTACCAAAAAAGGGACAGTGCATTTCTAAGCCATAGAAAGTCTTGAATAAATACAAACCCTGATAAAAAGAATGCAGCATGCCAGAGATCTCTGAAGACAGCGCCAACACTGTAAGAGGTGCTTGTACCGTGGCTCTGAACTGCTCCCTCCTGTGTGTTATCTGTGGTACTAGAACCATCTCCTTCCCTATGTACTTCCAAATGGGCTGCTTTTCTTAATTTCCTTCATTAGAAGAGATTAACAGTGGAAGGTAACTTTAAAATTTAATAACCACTTTCTCGACAGTACATTTAAAAATTTGGAAAACATAAACACAGGAACTTGAATACACAGTAAAACTCAGGCTGATGCATAAAAGTTATGCCAAATATTAAGTACATATTCAAGACCAGTTTCTATAAATGTTAAGTTATTGTTTCTTGCTCATACTGACAAGTCAGTGGACACTAGGTTGTAAGGATAGCACTAGGCAGATTATTTACAGAAGTACCCCTTCCCTATTGGAATGCCACTTATTTGCAGATGAAGAAGAAAATTTAAATTGGAGAGATTTATAATCTATCTGTTCAGCAGTGCTACTTATCTAATTAGGTATTATTTATTTTTTAAATAAACAGCTTAAATCAATATTCCAAAACAGCAAATGTCACAATCTCTTAGCAACAATATTCAAAAGAGAAATTGTTCCCAAAGACCCTTAAAACAGAACTTCATTGTGCTAAGTGGCCAGGAAGACTTGCTATGCTTACTTCATCAAAGGGCAATATTAAACAGCTTCAAATGACATATAATAAATGGAATTTAGCTAAAAAATTTCCTTGACTTTGTTTTTGCCAAAGCATCTTTTAAGCACAAGGTTCTGTAACAGTGGAAATTATTAGCAATTCCAACTAACATATATTCCCTACAGTGATATCACATGCCTCAGCAATGAGCTTCAAGAAAGAAACCAAAAACGAACAGGTATGGGGTCTCAAAATGGCTCTGGAGCAAATAAAAGAAACTAAATTATTCAATAGCTGATTCTGACTGAAGCTCACTGTTTCAAGATAACATTTCATTCAAGTCAAGAACAATACTGGATTCCAATTACAGAAATCTACAAAAAGATCACTTTTAAACAGACAGTACCTTCTTCTTTTACCCCCTGTGCTTAGGGGAGGTTTGGGTGTTCTTGTTGAAACAATCTGGCAGTGCACAGTTCCTAGGAGCAGCATCAGCCATATTGGCTCAGTCACTTCCGTCAGAGGTATGCTATGTGGGCTAGAAGCGGAACAGAATAATACTATTGCGGCAACTACAAAAAGGGAAAGAAAAGACATTTAATTATAGATCTGATAGTCATGTCCTCAAAACTTTAAAAAAAAACTTTAAAAACTGTTCTAACATTGTTCTTTGCTAGATTATTTTTCTAAATTTAAATGAGTATAAAAGTTACTTCAGACAAGCTCTTCAAGACTTCTTTGCCCCTGGCTAATCATGCCATTCAGAAATAAACTCTTGGAACTAAGTAACAGCCAACGTGGCCTCTAAAGTCACACCTTAGCACTGCAATGAAAACTAGATACATATAAATCTAAAGGCATTCATTCCTGGTAAGATGACAGACACACCCTCCTTAAAGCAAAAGGGGGACATATAAAGAAATAATTAAAACCCCTGTAATGAACTGAATTGTGCCCTCCACCCTCATTCCGTATGTTAAAGTCCTGACCCCCAACATGATCATCTTAACAGATAGGGTCTATATGATGTAATGAAGGCTGAATAAAATCATAAGGGTAGGACCTTAATCCAAAAGGACCAGTGCTCCTATAAGAGCTAGAGGTACCAGAAATCTCTTTCAGCTCATGCACAGAATAAAGGCCATGTGAGGATACTGCAAGAAGGTAGCCATCTACAAGACAGGAAAAGAAACCTCTGACAGACACCAATCCTAACCGCACCTTGATCTTAGACTTCCAGCTGCCATAACCATGAGAATACAAATGTCTGTTGTTTAAGCCACTCAGTCTGTAGTATTTTATTATAGCAGCCTGAGCAGACTAACAGAATATCTATGACACATAAAAAAAGACATGTCAACTGGAGAGGTATGAAGGAATTCTAACACCTAATTCTCAAAAGTTAACTAACTCATAGATTAAGTAGTGGACTAAGTAAATAAAAGGGGAAAGGGCTACACAGGCAAACAGAGTTACCTCCAAAACATACAGGTTACCAAAAAAGGCACAGAATGTTTAAGAAACAGCACAGAACCAGTTTAGTTTGGTTAAAGTTGAGAAATTTAAGAGACTGACTGAAAAACTGGCTCTTTATCTTGAAAGCAAAGATAATTAAGATTTAGAACTTGAGTGGCTGGTTTAGATTTGTAATGTAAAAGGTAAATGTGTGTGTGTGTATGTTTAGTCACTAAGTCGTGTCTGACTCTTTTGTAACCCCATGGACTGTAGTCCCCAGGCTCCTCTGTCCATGGGACTTCCCAGGCAAGAATACTGGAGTGGATTGCCATTTCTTTCTCCAGGGGATCTTCCTGACCCAGAGATCAAATCCATGTCCCCTGAAAGGCAGGTGGATTCTTTATCACCAAGCCACCAGGGAAGCCCAAAAGGTAAATGGACAGAAAGTAAAAGACACAAGAGCTCTTGGCAGTCAGTGATCCAGGAGAGAAATGACATAAGCAATAAGTAGGATGAAGCTGAAAATACATAGTTGAGATATTTAAAAGGCATGTGACTGAAGTGAAAAACTGTAGCTATGTAAAACCCAGTCTGACTACACACAATTCTTTCTACTCTTCAGGACAAGAAGGTGGGAGAATGAGGACATAATTCAGAGCACTATACTCTGCTCAGTATGCAAAGAGGCAGAAGCACAGGGGTTTCTAAAGGCACTCAGATTGCTGAGGGTTTGTCTTATCATGGCTTTGTCACTGACTGTGTGACTTGAAACAGGTTAAGGCACTTTTTAAACTAAGCTTTACCACGGAAGACGTCAGTGGCCATCACTTATAAACACTAATAACGTTAAACTTTGGTTTGGAACTGAAAAATATCTGGTTTTCATGCTTAATCTAAGCTATGCTCCCTATTTAATTTAGGCAAGCCAATATGTGAATTTCAGCCACAATATACGACCTTCTAATTACACTGGAAACTTGTTTGTCCTCAAATACAATAAAGCAATAATATCAAAAAAGTACAAGGCACAGTAGTTACAATGAATGGTACTGAGTAATTATTACTCTAATAAGCAACTGCAATTTCTGACCACTTTAGAATAAAGTGTTCTCCTCTAGGTAAACTAGAAAACATTGCAGGATAACTTCAAGTTCACTCCCTCTTAAGTATATAAGATATATATATACATACGCTAAGTCGCTTCAGTCGTGCCCGACTCTGTGCGATCCCATAGACGGCAGCCCACCAGGCTCCCCCATTCCTGGGATTCTCCAGGCAATAACACTGGAGTGGGTTGCCATTTCCTTCTCCAATGCATGAAAGTGAAAAGTGAAAGTGAAGTCGCTCAGTTGTGTCCAACTCTTGGCGACCCCATGGACTGCAGCCTACCAGGCTCCTCCATCCATGGGATTTTCCAGGCAAGAGTACTGGAGTGGGGTGCCATTGCCTTCTCCATACACAAGCTTAAATAACCTAAATAAGTCTTTTGTTTTTATTGTTTTCATTTATTTAAAAGATATCTTTTAATTAGTGTTTTTTGATAGAAAGAAAGTGAAAGTCACTCGGTCATGTCCAACTCTTTGCGACCCCATGGACTGTACAATCCATGGAGTTCTCCAGGCCAGAATACTGGAGTGGGTAGGCTTTCCCTTCTTCAGGGGATCTTCCCAACCCAGGGATCAAACCCAAGTCTCCCACATTGCAAGCGGATTCTTTACCAGCTGAGCCATGAGGGAAGCCCCTTAGGAATACAATTGTGTTTAAAAATATATATATAAGATACTAAAAACATTAACAAGGTATCAACCAAATTAAAATTTTTGCTTTGTCAGAGTGATAAGAAATGTGAGCAATTTCTTCTTTTAGGCTGTAAATGCTCTAGAGTGTTGTGCGTTTTGCACTGTATACTGCTGCTGTGACTGTGCACTGGAACACTGCTGTGCTGGGATGCAACATTACAGAGCTGCGAAGCATGTGGTGCTGAAGTCAGACTGCTTAGACTTGAACCTGGACCGCCACACTTGCTGAGTATGTAACTTTGGACCTGCAGGTCCTTCAGGTCCCATTGTCTATAGGCTAGGCATACTAATAGTACCCATGCTTCACTGGATGGTTGTATTAAATGAGCATCTGTAACAAGCTCTTAGACATGGTACACAGAATTTTAACCCAGAATGAGAACAGTCTCAGAAAACAGTGGTTAAGGGAAAAAAAAGAATACTGCTGAGAAAGGAAGAATGAACCCTAAGGCTTCATAAAAAAAGACTCGTGTGTCCATATATGTAGGGGTACATTTGGAAGAGATTCTGTAATTTTTAAAAATCCTCTCAATTTGTATTTTTCTTTAGCAATCCACACATTCAAATTATCATAAAATTATTTTGGAAAATAACTACTTTGCTTTCTTAAACATTTTTAATCCCAAACTATTTGTGTCTTATTAAATGAAGCATCACAATAAATTTTTTTCCATACTCAATAGCAGTATATTTTAAAAATAACAAAGCCTTAGTAATCCTAACCAAAAAAAAAAAAAAAAAAATGCTGAAAGTTAAAAGCAAAATGCATTTCCTTCATTTAGTTGTACCTTGAAGAAGATAAAGGACTAGAAGCCAGAAAAAGATGACTTTTGATGTTACTTGTAACCACCACCGGAAGAAAAAGGGAAAAAATACAACTCGAACAATTCCCTTTCTAGTTAAAGAAGTCCACGGACTTTCGGGTTTTGCCTTAGCAAATGCAGACCCTAAGAAAAGTAATGCAAAATGAAAGACAACATTTATTATTTCTTAATTTCCTTAAAGAAAAAAATTTAAACATCTGAAGAACAATACAACATATTATTTCTTTTGTACTATGGGTGTCAACTGTCCAATTGTGGGTAGTAAACATTTTTAAAAAAATCACATATGCCTTTATATTGACTCAGGTACTTTGAAAAGAACTATTTTTAACTGAAATAACAGCAAAATTTCTCCTACATATTTTATAAATACAAGACAATTTTCAAATGTCAGTTTCAGTTAGGAATTAAAAATACCACTTTAACGTTTATAACAAGCTTCATAGTCTGCTAAGCAAATATGAGCTGCTTTTCTGTTACACTTATTAATTGGAATGATTTTTAGTGAGAGAAAAGACTAGTCAATGGTATTTAAAGGTCTCCACGCTCTCTTTTTTAATACTACTTCTATCTTCATTTAGCCTCACATTGCTTTTATTCCTGCAAACATATACATCTAACCCATTTTGAACTCTGTTGCTTCGAGAACAGTTTCTAATTTCATTAAATATTTGGTTATTCAAGACTCACCTCTTACAAGATCAACATCTATGAGGTCTGGTTTCACATGGGCTGTTTTCTTTGGTTTATTCCTTAACCCCTATAACATATTAAAAGTAGTATTGATAAGAGAGTAGATCTTTAAAGTTCTTATCACAAGAAAAAAAATATGTAAGTATGTATGGGGATAATTATTTAAACTAGACTTAAGTATGGGATCATTTCTCAATATATAAAAATATCGAATTACTATGTTTTACACCTGAAACTAATATGTTATATGTCGATTTTAACTCAGCAAAAAAGTAGTATTGAAATTCAACACATGTACATTTTTAATACCCAAAATCAATGCCTACAGATTTCGATTAAGAAGAAAAACTTTAATAGACAAAAACTAACACATATATTTGTGACAAACGGAACACAACAGTAGTGTAATAAATTTTATTATTTCCAAAAGAATAACTTTAGGGATGTATGTAACACATGGGGTCTGTTTATTACTAAAAGCGTAATTTTAAAACAAAGACTATCACCACCAATTTAGATGTACAGCCTGAGATGGTCCAGGAGACCGAGGTGGCCCTTGTTTTGCACAGGAAAGTGCTGAAGCTGCCTGGGAGAACAGTGGCCCTAAAGGGCCTTTAAGGTGTGATGCTGGAGGCAATGCTGAAGGAAGCAGTGGTCACAGAGCTGAGGACAGACAGCAATGCAGACTTCTTAGCAGATGCCAACATGTAGGGTGAGACCAGAGAGGACGATGCACATCTCAGGGTTGCTACTGTCTTCACATGCCAACCACTAACCAGACCACAATGCCACCTTATCACCTCATAACTTAGATGCCATGCCCCAGAGGAGGAGGAAGGAGAAAGCAGAAATCATGAAATCAATTAGTTTCAACTTGGAATTATTGAACTAAGATTAAGTTTCTGCATCAGTGTACTGAGTTAGAGTAGGAGTAGAGATCAAAATTGATGAAAAAAAAAACTATCAAAAAATAAATTATGCTTTATAACTTAAGACTAGGATGTTAAGAATTAGAGGAGCCCAGGCTAAACTCCTTGGAATCCAAGTGCTGAGAGATGACCTAGTGTTTCAAAGATTTGTTTATTGTTCCTTCAATTAACCAAGTACCTATAAAGTAAATCCTTTGTTTAGTCCTAATCTAAGTAATAATGACCCCTTAAAATAAAAATTTAATCAAGTAACATTTTTATCTGAAACAGAGAATAGGACATTTGAGCTCAAAATTAACTGAGATGTTTAAACCAAAAATGTACCCTGAAATCAAGATGCAATTAACCTCAGAACTCCTTCAAATAGTCTGTCCGTGTGAAGATGCAAACTACCCACAGATACAAAAACAAAAGAAAGAAAGGGTCAGAGTTGAAGACACAGCCATGATCATCTTACATGTAGTCAATACTGGTATTCATAGAGTCCATACCTGCAAGCTCACCTATATGGTAAAATTAATTTGTCCCTAAAATCAATATTTGCTGTGATCTTGCGGTCATTTGCAGACATACACAGTGAGAGTGGCAAACAATTTGAGTCACTCAATGTTCACATTCCCATCTGAGATCAAACAAGGCATCACTCTGCCTTCTTGTTTAGCTCTCTTGTTTCAGTTCCTTTTCACAATCTATTCAGCGTCAAATCTTGTGCTTTCTGTTGGTAATGTTGTGTTGAAATGGTCACTGAGATAGTGCTGACAGGTGATCTAGTGTCCCTAAGTGCATGAAGGCTGTGATGTGGCTCACTGAGAAAATGTGTTAGATAAGCTCTGTTCAGGCATGAGATGTTTCCTGCTAGTTCAGTGTTAATGAATCAACACCATATATTAAATAAGATGTCATTTAAACGAGGTTTTATATTGATTAGCTGACAACTGTTGTGACTAGGGGCTTGCAGGAACTTAATTCTATATTCCTCCTAAGAACAACAGTCAGTATTCACTAAATCAGCATTCACGGTGAGCTGAAAGAACATTAACTACTGCACATCACAAAAAACAACTATCTGTATGTCATTTCCCACTTTCATGTCATGACAGTGTCATTCATAGGCTGTAAATCACTCCCAATATTTTGCAAATTGGAAAGGTAAACTAGTAAAACATATTTAAACAAAAAATTCACTGATCAAACACTATTTAAATTTGGCATGAAGTTTATTATGCTATTTTACCTTCATTAGTGCCAATAAATTTGAAAACAATAACATATTTTCTTTTACTTATATCTTTCATAAACTGCTTTTCTAGCACTTTGAAAATAACCTTACTGCTAATGTTTATAACAAATCTGAAGCCTAATTTACTGCTGTATACCTAAACTTTACCTCAAGACTGTTTTAAGAACTTCAAGTCCTTATAAGAGAAATAGTAAAGTATTTTGATTTATGCAATTATGTTGTTTTCAACATGCTTATTCTACTTGGCCTTTTAAATGTGATTAATTTCTTATTTTATATTTTATTAAAACATTTTGAACTATCATACACTGTAAAGTCATAGCATAATTTTGAGCTACAAAGTGAAATCATAGCATTGTAAAGTCACAGCACAGTTGACAATACCCTTCAAGGTAGCCTATCAGTATTTAAAGGGTTTAAAAAAAAGGATATAGAAAATTATTATTGATAAATCTTCTAACATTAGTGACTTTATTCACAAAAACAAAAGATATTAGTACCAAGGTCATTTATAACATGTGATTCTAATTAAGTAGATATTTTAAGTCGGACAACTTTAAATTGGTTTTGAGTAAACTACACTTACACAAAACAGCATAGCTTTCAGTACTAAAAAAAAATTATGAGCCTTCAAGAAGTTTAAGTGAACAAACAAAAAATGAAAACTGACTTAGTTTTAGCAAGATTTTTTAAACTACTGGTTTAACTAGAAAGTAGAAATAAGTACTATGAATACAATTGCCAAGAATTCAAATAATATATTCTTTATTGAATATATATTATTGAAATATATACTAACCACAGTTTTACTTTCTGGAAATCCTATTTAGTTTCGCCCATCCCTTTAATGACTTGAAACAACAGAGTTTGTTTTGTTGAAACTTTACAACGCTAGTGGGTACTAAAACAGGGAAATTCCATATTTACTTTTAAATTTGGGTCAAGGGGAACAGAAAACTATAGTTTTCAGTTATAATTTCTAAAATGTTTAAGAAAAAAATAACTTGCAATTTACAAGAGACTTTACACTTTAGCAATATCAGCTAGGGTCTTTATATAAAAACAATTTTCAAGAAATATATTTTCATGGTTTCCTTTAATTGTTGCTCACTGCTTTGACAGATAATAAAAGAACTAATTATATAAAAGGACAAAGTCAATACATTTGTAATGGTATTCTCTAAACACAACAGGTACAGTGTTTTTGTTTTTTTAATCAAGTATCAACATTAATACACCAGTTACACAACTTCTCTACCTTCCATAGAATAAATAACAAAATTATTTTACACTATAAATAGCTTGCTTTCAATAGAACGTTTAATAAGAATGGAATGTGCTTTGAGGCTTGTCAACAAATTGAGCCTTTTAATGCAAAATAACAAAAGTAAGTTTTAATTCTTCAGTTACTATTTCAAAGTATTATCTTTAAAAGGAAGACATATTTCAGAAACAAGTCATAAGTCTTAGCCTTCCCTAAGTTCATCCTGCCAGCACACCAAGTACCAACTGATATAATCCTCCCTTACTTTAGCTTCTATTTAGGCATTAAAATAGATCTATTAAAAATGAGGAGATTACATAAGTAAAACAGTAATTTGTCATGAGCACTTAAAGCTAAAAAACTGCACATAGACAGACAGACAGATTTGGGGAGGGGAGTTAATTTCAAAAACATCCAAGTGTGCCAACCGGTAACACAATTTCTTAAGGTAGTTAACATTTCCTGCCCAACAAGTTAAAGACTGTCAAAGAGCATTTTAAAGCATCTTAGTAGACCTCTCTGCTAATATTTTTTACTATCCCACCTCTTTGTGACATTCTCAGACTATTGTTTCGTGATCTCTCATTTCTCTTTCCTCCTTCACTTACATCTCTCTTTTTTTTTTTAATAAACCTATCTGTTAAATCTTGTTTCCCAATGTTTTGTTCTCAGCTTTTTTCTCTCATCATTCAATGTAAAAATCCACTGAGTCCTATGGCCGTATCTGTATAATGTGTACCATATATAATCTACATAACACCCAGGCACACAACTTAGCGACTGAACAACAAAAAACCACCCACTCATAGGTAGCTCAGCTGGCAATGCAGGAGACCCCGGTTTGATTCCTGGGCTGGGAAGATCCGCTGGAGAAGGGATAGAATACCCACTCCAGTATTCTTGGGCTTCCCTGGTGGTTCAGCTGGTAAAGAATCAATCTGAAATGCAGGAAACATGGGTTTGATCCCTGGGTTGGGAAGATACTCTGCAGAAGGGAAAGGCTACCCACTCCAGTATTCTGGCCTGAAGAATTCCAAGGACCATTCCATGGGGTCACAAAGGGTCAGACACAACTAAGACACTTTCACTTTCATACATATACACGTGGAGAATCTGCCTGCAATGTGAGAGATCCGGTTTGATCCCTGGGTCGGAAAGATTCCCTGAAGAAGGATATGGCAACTCACTCCAGTATTCTGGCCTGGAGAATTCTATGAACAGATGACTTAGGTGGGCTACAGTCCATGAGGTCACAAAGAGTTGGACACAACTGAACGACTTAACACACAGGTACATACATATACATATATACAGACATACATACTTTATATACTGAGGACTCCTCAATCTCTCTGCCAAGTACCCTGAATACTTCTAAAACAGAATTATGTATCTGCTCCTCTTCTAATATTTCCCACCATACTTAGTGCTGCCTTAGTGAAGTTGTTGAAATAGAAATCTAACCAGATAACCTTTTCTGCTTAAAATTCTTTCATGTCTCTTCCGTTGTTTTCTAGATTATGTCTAGACTCTTGGATAAAGCAGTTAAGCCTCTTCAAGATCTGACTTCATTTTCCTTTCTTGTTTTTCTCCACATCACTCTAATTGCCTTCTTCCATCCAACCTATTACCCATCAAGTTCCTTGAGGATTCCTCAGTCAGTCATGCTCCTTCCATCCTGTTTATTTTCATAAGCTCTTCATTCTGTCTGGAATGTTTTCCTCATTCTCACTAATGTGTGTCAAACTCAACTCATGAGTCACTTCGTCTGTGAATCTTTCCTAACCTCACTAGCAGTGCTTCTCAAATTTGTACCCTAACAGAGAACTATACATCCCTCTCTCAACTGAATCTATCTCGTTTGTGTCATGTATCTCGTCTACATAATTATGGTATACTTTATCTTTTTTGTCCCCATGATTTAATCCTATATTCAAGACATAGCAAGTGCTCACTGCAACTTTGTTGACTGTATTAACTCTTCATGACAACAGTTCAAAGATTAAAACTGACAAATGGTAGAGTCTTGCTCTTTATTCTAGATGACTAAGTTTGTCTAAACACTAGATTTTTTTTTGACAGATTTTTAAGCAAATATAGACACGGGTTTTCAATTTAATGTAAACTTTTTGTACAAAATATAAAGCAACTAAAGTATCATTCTCTGGGCCAATATTAAGTTTAGCTCGTGCAGGAAAACACTGATTAGTATCATCTATGCAAATGAAAAATATAAATCTTATTACTGAAAAGGTGTGACTGCTGAGAAACAAAACAAATTTAGTTAAAAAATAGTTTTCATGCTAGCAAGGTAGCCTATGAGGATATCTTATCACTGTAAATGATTACATGTTCAAGAAGAAATTGCGAACTATAGAAACATTTTAATTAATGTTTTATTTTCCTAAATTCTTTCCAAAAATGACCAACTTTTCAGCGACTCTGTTTGCGTCCAAGTCATTGTTAGTAGCACCAAAAAGCAGATCTCGATTAAGCAGAGCAACGTTTGCACAGTATCACTCAGGCGGGAAAAATCCTGAAACACTTACCAGTTTAATAAACTGTACAGAGCAATGACAGCATCAAAAGGGAGGAAAAGTAAACTAGAAGTATAAGGTGACAAGTGAAAGGGGAAAAAAGCTGACAAAAAATAATCATTAGAAATTAAATTAAAACAAAACAGAAAGATGCTAAAGATCCCAAAAAGAAAAATCAGAGGTGAAGACACATGAATATACCATCATAAAAGACTTTACTTTGTTATATAAAAGTGTGGACAGAATGAGTACTATTAATTTGTACCTTAAAAGGTCTGCAGAAAGATATTAAATTAACTATGGTTAATAATTTATAGAATATACAAAATAAACTCGTTACCTTGATTTCTCTTTGTTCAACAGATTTTTCCCATATTTGTTGATCATATGCTCCAATCTATAAAAATAAAATAAAAACAGTACTACATTAAATGATCATTATTGGAGCCCATCCAACAAGTACAACTCTGTTGAATTACAAGCAACAAGTTGTCCATTCAACACAGATTAGACCCAGCTCTGTCTCATACTTCTGTACCAGTGCTGTATGGCAGTGGTTCTCAAAGAAAGCTTGTAGGACCAGCAGTTTTAGCACCATCTCAAAACTTGATAGAAATGCCAACTGTCTTCACCTCAGAATTACTGAATCAGAAATACGGATTTCATACTCAACAATCTGTTTTTAAAATCCCTCTAGATGATTTTGATACACTACTAAAGTTTATAAGCCTAGGGCAATGACCCTAGGGAATCTTTTATTTTAAACTAACATAACTGGTAAAGCCCTGGTATATTCAAGAAAAAACTCCCAAGTGACACACTCTTTATGGAGTTATTTTTAAAGAAAAAATATCAATATTATACAGAAGTAAAAATTGATAAGCAGGTAGACCACAATTAGATTAAGGTTTAAGTTGAAAAATAAAGTCAGAAAAGCAACTGAAGACACAGAGAAAGCATCAAGAAGTAGAATTCCTTGTAGCTTGTGCCTATTACTCTTACATGCTGGAAAGTTCTCTGAATATACCTTTATTTGGGCAGGATGAACAAACCATTCTTACTGTTCCTAACCAAGTTCTTTTCTCTTGCCTCCTATTATCTCCAATTTCCACTCAATTTCCTATATTCAAGAGGACACTGAAATGGGTCAACAGCCTATAGTTTAATAAGAGTTTTCATTATGAGCATTAATTGAAAATTAGAATTCTGAGAAATTAAAATTACTTCAGATAATTACAATTTAGAGACTGGAGACAGTGACCAGAGACAGGCAAAGACATGAGTAAATTCAAGAAAGTATTTTCTGACTCACAAGATCTTTCTACCCACAAGTCCTCTTTTCTACCCATTCTTTTTAAAATCTCATTTCAAGAAACAACAAATTGATAAGCTGATAATATTTTAAAGATAGACATAAAGGAGGTTAAAAAAATATTAAATCATTTTTTAAAGGTGTGACTTTTACAAAGCCTTTTTAAAGATGTACATGCTTTTACACATTTTCTAGCAGAGAGAAAGAAATGCCCAGACATCCAGTCAGTACCTGGGGCTGTTCTGTAAGTACCCTTCATTTCTGTTATTCTCTCTTACATGTTAATCTTATTTATTCTAATTTCTCTGTTCCTTGAAATACTGTTCTTTTTCATCACTTTCCTGTGACTTGTTTCTTATTTTAAAAACCACTTTATGATATACTAATACCCTGCAAATTAAAGTCCTTTAACATGTAGACCAAGTCACACATACTTAACCGAAACTGCCATCAGTCTCTATAAAGCATGATTATTAGGTCCTAGGTAAGCAATAACCGAATGGCTAGTCCTAATGGTAGTGCTGAACTGAGATGACTAGCTTCCCCTTACTCTCTTAAATTCTGAATTCAATCAATCATCTTTCTTAAAATTATAAAGGTGAGTATCAGAATATAGATTCCATAGGAGTAATTCTGCTCTAACATGATAATTCAGAATGACTGGGCTAATTCAATCAACATTTGTCTTTTTTAAATATGTAACTATTTCAGTGCACTGCATCCTCTTCAGTGAAACAATAACCAAAACCAATAAATAGTAGGTTTTGTTGTTATTGTTTAGTAGCTAGTGAGTAAGTGCTGAAAGTCGTTCAGTAGTGTCTGACTCTTTGCAACCCCATGGATTGTATGCAGCCTGTCAGGCTCCTCTATCCATGGAGCTCTCCAGGCAAGAATACTGGAGTGGGTAGCCGTTCCCTTTTTCAGGGGATCTTCCCAACCCAAGGATCAAACCCAGGTCACCCACACTGCAGGCGGATTCTTTACCATCTGAGCCACCAGGGAAACCCTAGTAGCTAAGTCACATAAAACTCTTTTGTACTATATACCATGACCCACCAGGCTCCTCTGCCCATGGGATTTCCCAGACACAGGTACCAATATGTTTAATAATTATTCTGGCAGTATTTTGTTTACAGGTACAAAACAATGCACTAGGCTCTCTTTAAAAAGAACTGTGGTGGTTTTTGTTTTCTGTTTTTTAAAGTAATTAATTTATTGGCTGTGCCATGCAGCATAAGAGATCTTAGTTCCCTGACTAGGGATGGATGTTAGTTCCCTGCAATGGACGCATGGAGTCTGACCATGCTTAACTTGATCACGAGGGGATCCAAGTGTTTTTATTTCAAGATGACTCGAGAATATGGGCATGGGAATATATACCCCACGGTTCTAAAGTCAGGGAAAATAATGCATGTACAACAGACCAACTCAAAAAAGCATGCCAGTACAACCACAGTATGCTACTAAACAGCTTCATATTTTAAAGGCGTAGAAAGTCTAATAAACCTTGCAGAAGCAGTGGTTAAAAGTGGAAAAGTTTTTTGAAGGCTGAAATTCTTGCAAACAGCAGAATGGTGATGTAGAATATTGCTATAAAAATATAAAAAAGAAAATGATGGCTTGTTTTACTGGGTAATCAACTTTTCTTCAAAGATTTCATGGATGAGAGGAGGCACAACTTTTGCTATAACAGAACACCTTGTGGGATCTTTTTTGTTGTTTTAAACCAGGTTTAAGTGTCATTTTCAATTACAAGCATTTAAATTTCTCTAAAGTGGAAACATCAGTTCTCTTTTGTTTAGTTTTCATTTTGTTTTGAAAATAATACCAGAGCAGACCCTTTAGTTACATAAACAGACTGCCTCATTTATTGAAGAAAACTACGAGATAGGAGCCTTTAAAGCTAACCACAGGTGTTTCAGGAAATGCTCAGGGTTCTGCTTAGTAATATATAACGCCATTAACAAACTACCCTTACATATGAATTCAGGCTTAATTGTCTCTGAAAACTGCATCCTGGGATATGAGTATAGGACCTCAGAAGCATCATGAAACCAGGGTGGTGGCAGGGCACTAGAAGGGACAAGAAAGGAATTCAGAAGGGAAGACTCCTTTCTGACCTAAAGCCTCACTTTATTCCACCCTGAAATCTGGCAAGATAGAAGATTGGAACACATGCGGCTGGGGTCAAGCTTTTCCCTTGAAAGAAACATAATCTACGGTCAATCGTAACAGACCAAAAAGAGAAGTGAAACAAACTGAAGAGAAGAACGAACTTCTCAAGACTTAAGGTCATAGATCAAGAATAATTTGCAGAGCTGTGTACAAAAAAAAAAAAAAAAAAAAACTTGACAAGTTTTCCAAAGGTTACATGCTATTTCTAACTCATACATACTACACAGACTTGACTAAATCACCTAACCTTGATAGCTGTTTCTCTTGTGTATTTATTTCTTCTACAAAAAATTAAATGTCAAGGTCAAGTTCCAATACAGTTCTGTGAAAAATCAGGAAGACAATAACTACATTACATTTTAATACCATACAAAATATTAACAGAAGTTCAGTAGTAACACATGTCTAACAGAGACGGCATTTTAATCAGATAATATGTTAACTGAGAAATATGTAATATTTTGGCCACTTTCAAATTTTAGCTACCTCCTAACTGCCTAACTGCTCTCCCCTGACCTACAAGATGCCTCCACTGTTTGGGTGTTTAGAAAAGCACCTAACATTCAGTAGGAACAAAAGGATATATAGGCAAATAATGTTTTACTGGTGGACAAATACCTACATAATTAATGTATGAGTAGTTCCATGATTTTGACCATATTCTCCATGTGATGTTGTGCTTTAAGGAGGGAAAAACATTGCTTCTATTGTATTATAAGAGAGGACACAAATTCTGATTAACATTTGATGTGCAGCCAACAGTTTTATACATGTTAAGAAAGTAACATTCATTCTCTGGTGCCTGGCTACAAAAAGCAAATTTTATTAATGCTCTGATTATTACTCCCACAGATGCCCCGAACACCTTAAGCCTCTGCTGCTGCTGCTAAGTCACTTCAGTCGTGTCCGACTCTGTGCGACCCCATAGACGGCAGCCCACCAGGCTCCCCCATTCCTGGGATTCTCCAGGCAAGAACACTGGAGTGGGTTGCCATTTCCTTCTCCAATGCATGAAAGTGAAAAGTGAAAGTAAAGTCGCTCAGTCATGTCCGACTCTTGGCGACCATATGGACTGCAGCCCACCAGGCTCCTCCATCCATGGGATTTTCCAGGCAAGAGTACTGGAGTGGGGTGCCATCGCCTTCTCTGCCTTAAGACTCTAGTGTAATCTTATCCAACCAGAGCTAATCAGCAGTCAGCCTTTTTCACCAGGTCCCAGAAGACCAAACATTTTGCCCTCTATAGATGCATTCTGTATCTTCAACAAGAGGTCTTTTAATCTTATATGGATCATTTACAATACTCCCCATAATGACAGCAAGCATAATTCTAAATTTTCTCCTCACAGGCTTTAATTCCTACTCAGAACATAACACTCCTGGAAGCACTTTTAATCAATTATTTCAACTGCATCTAAGCCATATGATGCAAATGTTAAGATTGGTTTAAAAAAACAATTAAAAAATAAAGAAAATATTCGAGGGACCAGTGTCCTGAAAGTGGTTAAAAAAATAATTTTAAGGAAAAAAGGAGAAAAGAAATTGAGATATTATAATTTAGTAGTATCAAGCACACTAAAATTGAACTAACTGCTTTATGACATTCTGAAGACCTACTTATAAAAGGCAAATGGATGGAGCTAATTAACTACATTAAACATGTATATAAATATATAGAGAGAGCAGATATTTCAAAAAGATATATTAAAACCATTAATAGTATCTCTGGAAAGTACAGAAAAGAACAGCACTTTTACTTTCTGCTTTATATTCACTGATACTGTATCACTTTTTCTCCCTACAATGGATATGTGCTATTTTTATAAAGCAGGAGTCTAACACAGGTCTAGTGAACCACAAAGTAATTTGAATTGGTTATCTAAGAAACTAATACGTTTCTGTCAATGAATATTATCTTTGCAAGGAATCATCTACCTCTTCTTGTAATCATTCTAGTTTTTATTTTTCTATATACTGAGACAAAATAGGGAAGAGAAATAGAGGGGTGGGACAAGGAGAGGGAGAGGTGGGAGGGACAGTCAGGGATGGAGGGGAATGAGAGGAAAGAATTGGTAGGTAAAGAAAAAGACTGTCTTTGTCCAGGTGTCTGTCATTTGGCTCTGGCTTCTCCGGAAAAGAAATTATAATGAAAATGAAGGTATCGAGAATACAAATACTAAAAACTAGGTAATTAAATGGTGAAGTGGGAAATATGTACCAGTTATGATTCCAGAAAAGAAATACCTCTGAAAAACAATTTGAAAAGCTACTCTTGGGTGATCTGATTACTACTTAGGTCATCACATTCACAAGAACAGTGGATCAGATATCAGGAGGCTAAAGAGAAGGTGTTGTTTCAAAAATGTAGTTACCAACAGTTAATTACATGAAGTGCTTAAATAAAAGATTGAGAGTTCACAAATAAATATAAGCAGGGCAAATGGAGGCCCAGATTTGCACACATACTTTAAACACTCAGCTCTTTCATTAATGAATGGGCATTCCATAATACTATGTTAGAGCCTTAATTTTTCCTACTACTTTCATGCTCAGTTTCATTTTTTTGCAATCTCATTTCAGAAACTCTGGAAAGTAGGCTATTAATTCTCACAAACACCAAATTAGGTTTAAAAAGGTGGGACTTCTTGGTGGTCCAGTGGCTCTGCCTCTATGCTCCCAAAGCAAAGGGCCTGGGTTCAGGCCCTGGTCGAGGAACTGGATCCCAAATGCTACAACTAAAAGATTCCACATGCCACAATAAAAAAAATAATAATAATAATAAGTAAATATTTTAAAAGGTAACACAGAGCCCAATCCTCTCCAAGCTTGGCCTCATTCAACAAACATCAAAGGCCAATCACGTGCCAGGACAAATGAAGCCTGCCTTTGTCAGCAAGAGTGTCTGTTAAAGGCACAAGACGAGAGGCTAAAGAATCTCGAGATAACTGATTTCCAGTACAACTCACGATAATTAGTTTTTGAGTCTTTTTATAAAAATGAAAGTTATCAATCAGAATATATCCTTTGTTATATTTATAAGTTTTGGTTTCTTAATCCTATGTTCCTGCACTGACTTAGTTGATCAGCTCTTAATGTTTGCTGACAGGAGTTAGAACAGACCCTGGACTCTGCAAGAGAACTGGCTTTTCATCCTGCCTCCACCATGACTAGTCTTATGGTCCTTGGCAAGTTTCTCGACCTCTGAGATTCTTTAAAATGGGGGAAACGGAACATATTTCACAGAACTGGAATATAAAATGATTGTGTCTGGTATACTGTCAGTGCTCTGTGAAGGTTAGTTCTTTCCTTTCTTGGCAAATCTCAATCTCTCCAGGCCTCAAATACCTCATTTTTAAATTGATGAAGTTAATTATATTTAAATTAAATCAGGACAACTTTTTTAAAGTTTTAATTGGAGGACAACTGCTTTACAATGTTGTGTTGGTTTCTGCCATACAACAACGTAAGACAGCTGTAAGTATACACATATTCCCTCCCTCTGGAGCCTTCCTCCCACTCTCCCCCAACAACTCACCCCTCTAGGTTGTATGACAACATTTAGATTCACTAATGATAATTTGGATGACCAGAGATAGTTTTTTTTATGTACCAGTATGGGAAGAGAAAAGACTCAGTGCTACTATGGAAAAAAGTAGAAATAAAAGGATAGCTGGAAATGTCGAGGCAGAAGGTACTATGAAAAAAAGCAAATGACGGTGTAAAGTTAAGTATCCTTTCCTTAATAACCAAGAAAAAATTTTTCTAGAATTACATACAGTTTATTAGTGAAACCAGAATTGTCAACACCCAAAATCTCATTTACCCAGACAACTAAACTACATGGCTTCCACTCTCACAATGATCTGTCTACAAGGATGGTAAGAAACATGAGACGGAGGGGTGCAGTGAGCAAACCAACAGAAGTGAAGTTACTGAACCAAACAGTAGATCTCAGAATACTGATCACCAGTGAAAGAAAATTTACATCTATAATAAAAAAAATTATGTTGTCATGGTAGACATTCTGAAATCATATGGTACTTCTGTTCATATAACTAAAAAATCCTAAAGAAACAATTAGGATCATTTAAAATCATTAGGATTATTAGCTTCCAGATAAATCTCTCCCCAGAATTAGTGGAAACTAATTCTTTTGACCTTTTTAAACTTTAAAATTTAATTTTATAACCATTTTTAATTGAAGTATAGTTAATTTGCAATCTTGTGTTACTTTCAGGTAAACAAAAAAGTGATCCAGTTAGTATATAGTATGTATATACACACACACATATTCTTTTAAAAGTTCTTTTCCATTATATGTTATCACAAGATATTGAATATAATTCCCTGCGCTATACAGTAAGTCCTCGTTGTTTGTCTATTTTATGTAGAGTAGCATGTATATGGCAGCCCACTAGGCTCCTGTCCCTGGGATTCTCCAGGCAAGAACACTGGAGTGGGTTGCCATTTCCTTCTCCAATGCATGAAAGTGAAAAGTGAAAGTGAAGTCACTCAGTCGTGTCCGACTCTTAGCGACCCCATGGACTGCAGCCTACCAGGTTCCTCCGTCCATGGGATTTCCCAGGCAAGAGTACTGGAGTGGAGTGCCATTGCCTTCTCCTCCTAACCTGCTATGTATCTTCAATAGCAAATTCCCATTACGTCTCCAATTATATGCTCTCTTATCCTATTCTCTTGCTTTTTCACAATGTCTTATTTTAATCAACATATTGTCCAATGTTTCTGATTGTCCATTACATACATACAGACACACTCCTATAATTGTCAGTCACTCAGGTAACTTTAATGATGAGGATCAAATGAAGAAGTTAAATCATTTCATTACACAATATAAACTATGAGTGATGATAATGTCAGAAAAAAATGTGTGGCATAAAGACATGGCATGAGTCAGCAACTCCTTTGAATGTGTAACAACTACCAAATTACGAACTTTTTAACTCTTCTGAATCAGTTTTAGAACTCTAAAATCATATGAGACGCCAAGTCATAGTGTTAAAGTGTCAGCAGCTCAGTCATGTCTGACTCTTTGAGACCCCACAGACTGGAGCCTGCCAGCTCCTCTGTACATGGGATTCTCCAGGCAAGAATAATGGAGTGAGTATCCCTTTTCCTTCACCGGGGGATCTTCCCAACCCACGGACTGAACCCGGGTCTCCCACACTGCAGGCAGATTCTTTACTGTCTGAGCCACGAGGGAAGCCCAAGCCAAATCATGGAAGCCTTTTAACCCAATAATTAAAATACTGCCCTATAATTCTATTTTTGGGGGCAAGAGAAGAACCTAAAATGGGTAAGCATTCAAAGTTAGGATAGGATTTCTCCCACTCTCTGAAAGTAGAGCATTCCTATGAAACTGTTTATAGGCCAAAATGGCTTAAAATGAAAAATGAAGACTCAATTATCTTAGGACACATCTTGCTAATAGAGGCACAAAATAAATCGAGATAAAGCACAGATGCTCACAGGCACAGTTCAAAGCAGTGGCAGCTGGGATGCTTCACGTTGTTCCTGGGGAAGGAGTTTGGCGGTGCATTCTTGCTGCTTGGGGTGTGTGCGGCCCCTTGAACAGCTCACTCACTGCAAAACAAACGCTGGATGCTATTTTCACTTTTCTCCTTTTTTCATAAAAGTGAAAATACTCTGGATTTTTTGGGGAGGGTGGATAGCAACAAACCCAATGTAGGCCTTTTATAAAAGCAAGTGGTGTACACCACACTTTCAACAAGTTGGGGATACCTGTATCCTAATTGGGGAAAGAAGTTTAAATCATAGAATAAATAGGAATAATCATAAGCAAAGAGGTTTCCTGGCAATCTCTGCTTCAACTGTCATTTATTTCTTTTGCTATCAATTACTACCAGAATCATATTATACCAAAAGTCTTACTACAGAAAGCAAAGCTGCTTAAGTAGAAGGCAAAGTAAAAAATAAAACTTCCTTTTTTTTAAAAAGTCTTTTTAGATGGAGAATAGAACTTTAAAGGAAGAAAACAGATTTATGAAATTTAACCCACTTTAAATTATAACATATCTACCCGGCCTCTGGCATTTGGATTAAAACATCAAAGTTTGAAAACACATCCTCATCTACAGATATTAAAATCTGGCTAATTAGCAAAGATTCCAGTCATTATTAATAATAACAGCTAAGGCCATTTCACATCTTCCCACAGATTCTGCTACGTTATACATCATCTAAAACTACTCCCTTACCTGGATTAACCCTAAGAATAGTGTATTACAGGCCACATACATATTATCAAATCATGAATCATGACCAAGTTTCTATTGCCTAAGAAAAGCCAGTTAATGATATAGTAAAAACACTGATTCAAGTTTAGAAAAAAAGTCTTGAAGGGTATTCTTTAATTCAATAAAGAGAGATGATCGTGGTAGAATGTGCTTCTAAGACATTATAAATCCAAAGAAAAAATACTCAGAGTTCATTATAATTCACATGAAGTAATGAAGGCAGGACTTCAGAATGAAGTAAGGACTATCATCTTACACATCACTGAGAGTTGGTCTGAAAATGAGCAGTATTTGTGAGACAAAAGGTATAACACGAAACTTACTGGATATGGGGGCATGGGAAAGAGGTAACATGACAATTTCTGGCTTAAGTATCTTGAACTGTATAGGTATCACTAACCACGGCATGGAATTAAAAAAAAAAAAAAAAAAACCCACAGGTTTGAGAAAAGCTGTTGGAGCTCTAGGACAGCTAGGAATTATGTCTGAGATCAGAGAGTTGAAAAGGTAAAAAAAAAAAAAATTGGAACTCAGAAGCTTAAACTAGGTGTTTTGACATTATGTGGTCAATTTGATAATCCAGAGGAATAGAATAACTTAGTGAGATCAAGAACAAAATATTTTTTTTTTTTAAGAACAAAATATTAAGAAGGGTAAATATTCAACTGGAGAGGAGAAGTATCAAAGTAAAGTTATTAAGAAGGACAAATATTCAACTGGAGGGAAGAATTATAGAAATCAAGTAAGGAGACTTAGAAAAATTAGGTAGGAAGAGATTGTATAATATATTTATATATGATAATTAAAGCATTATATTTATATATATAAAGGGAGTATAATATACATATTAATATACTATAATAAATGGCAACCAGGAGTTTTAAGAAAGAAGGTAAAGACAGCTAAAAATATTGAAACATTTTGAAGTTATTAGATAAACATATTCACGTCAAATAATCTTGATCACATTTAAACAGAGGCCAAGTCATTAGCTGAAATATGGAAGCTGGCAGTTTAGGAAATGAGGAACGATGAAGGTAAGAAATAACCAGTCGGGGAGACAATACAGAATCAACCAGAATGAGTTAAATTAGGGACACCAGGAAGAGCAAATGCAGATGAGTTGGTATTAGAAACAGTCAGCTGGGAATCAGCTGAGTTACATGTTTGTATTTTCTCTTTCACCACCAAATCTCAGGATCAGGAGAGAAGAATTAAATATACAAACAAACACACACCCTGCCACCAAATATCTACAACATACTAGGCATAATGCTATGCTGTTGGCAAGGCCCTTCGTTAAGTCTTCAAACTGCATAACCTCCTTTCTCTTTCTTCTGCTTCTCCCAAACAATTCAGGAGTACAGCCATTAGATGGGTCAGAGTTCCCGGGGCCGGGGGCGGGGTGGCACATGCAAAGCAGGGTGTCAGAGACTCTGACACACAGGGGTAACCATGGTGGGTTATCAACCAAAGAGGGGTATAGAAGGGGACCTTGTGGGAAGGGTAAGGAGAGGACCACATGTGAGAGTGACCCAGCCTTGCAGGGTAAAGAGATCAACTACTTGGAGAATATGCTGATGTGGGGTATCAGAGCCCAAGAAACATAAAGAAGGTCTAGAATAAAGAGCTTGAACGGGATTAAGAGGGTATCCATACACAATATGGTATGACTAGAGACTGGTTACATTTATAAGGACTAATATCTCAAAAGCTTGAAAATGTTCCTCTGTTGACTCAAAAATCTCTATAAAGCTATTAAAGTAAAAGAGATAATTAGTTCAATAACATGAACGCTATATATAAGTAGAGGCGTTTCATTAATAAATTATGGCATATTTAGTCAAGAGCCTATTATACTCTTTAAAATTATGCTTTAAAAGGATATTTAGTGATGTGAAACAGTAATATTTTTGCATGAAAACAGGATATAAAAACTAAATACAATATAATCCTAATTTTGTTGTGGTAAATTCACAATGTTAATAGTAGGGTAATTGTGTGACCTTATTATACTTACCTGCCTTTTCCACTTTTTGTAATGGAGACATATATTACTTTTAAACTATGACTAAAACATTAAAAAATCAAGAGGAAATAGAAGCTCATATTATCTGAATAGCATCAAGTATTGGGTTCCCCGTGTTCTGACAGTAAAGAATCCGTCTGCAATGAGGGAGACCTGGGTTCAATCCCTGGGTTGGGAAGATCCCCTGGAGGAGGGCATGGCAATACACTCCAATATTCTTGCCTGGAGAATCCCCATGGACAGAGGAGCCTGGCAGGCTACAGTCCATGGGGTTGCAAAGAGTCAGACACGACTCAGTGACACAACACAGCATCGAATATTTAGGTACTGGGCTGCTGCTGCTACTGCTAAGTCACTTCAGTCGTGTCCGACTCTGTGCGACCCCATAGACGGCAGCCCACCAGGCTCCCCCATCCTTGGGATTCTCCACGCAAAACACTGGAGTGTGTTGCCATTTCCTTCTCCAATGCATGAAAGTGAAAAGTGAAAGTGAAGTTGCTCAGTCGTGTCCGACTCTTTGCGACCTCATGGACTGCAGCCCACCAGGCTCCTCCATCCATGGGATTTTCCAGGCAAGAGTACTGGAGTGGGGTGCCATTGCCTTCTCCGTAGGTACTGGGCTAGATGGTTTTGAATACATTTTCTCATGGGAAAGTACTGTCAAGAAAAGTAACTGCCATTTTAAAAAATCAATTTAAGTCTCATTATGAAAATAAATAAGGCTTTTTCTATGAGTTATATAACAGAAATTTTCAGCTGAGAAGTTATGCCGTAATAACAAAACTGTCAGAAATTCTAGTACTGTGAAAGGGCAGATAGATATCCACATCCTAGAATAACAAGGGAAAAAAGGAGTTAAAGAGGCAAAATGCTAAAATACTCAAAAGCCCAAGAAAACAACATTTCACAGAGGACTCCTGTGGTAGAAGTGTAACTTAAATTGCATTAGGTGGTGATGGAAGGAATTAACTGGTTCACACAGGAAAGGGAGGGAACAGAAGGAAGGGAGCCTGGCAAACAGCTCCATGGTAGAACTGGGAGAACTCCAAGTTCTGGAAGAAGCCAAGGAGAAAAGGCCATCATCAGTTCTTTGGCCTCTGGAGCCACCAGTGGGGGCTGGACATACAGGAGAAAGCAGCAGCCGTGGACTGTCTCTTCTGAATCCTCTCCTGGTGTCCCCTTGGATCCTCAAGAGAGTAAAAGTCTACCCTCAGAGCAAATGAGAGCTAGTGATGTAGTGTTGTATCAGGAACCCTAACGAGATTAAAAGTTCACCCTCAGAGCTGAGAGCTAGTGATACAGTGTGGTATCAGGGATCCTCAAGAGATTAAAAATCTACCCTCAGAACTAACGAGATCTAGTGACGCAGTGTAATATCAGGGGTCCTCAACAGCCCCTGAATGCCAAGTTTCCAACTGTAATATGGAGTTGTAATCTGTAACTTAAAGCTTAAAAAGTATATAGTTGATTTAATGCCTTTAATACTTAAGTAAAATCATTCAATCACTAAAAATAAAGGACTGAAGTCCTACTACACTCTGAGGAGGACTTGAAAGGACCTGGTCTGTGTAATTTGATCCTGCACAGGCCCCTCCTCCAGTGATTTCAGGGGAGACAGCTGACTCAAACTGAACCAATCAGATTCTCCCTACATTTCAATGTCAGGTAAACAGGAGAAACAGAAGAATGGCAAACAGAGGGAAATAAAATTAATACCACAGAGCCCTACAGAGAAGTTTCTAGAAATTCTGCTGCTACGGGGCCTAACATAGTCCTGGTTTGTCTTTCCATCCCAGCTCTTGGCTGTCCGCTGTTGGCACAGTTTATATGTGTAGTGAAAGTAGAAGCAGAACACAGTGGTGTATTTTCCGGGTCCAACTTTAATGAGAACGTTGCTGTTAATGCAAACCAACACCGCTCTGCATAATTTACGAAGACTGTTTATTTTCCAATGTGCTAGTACATGGCAGTGTATTCTCAGTGGATTTATTAATCAAGACACTATCCAATTAAAAACTTTCTCCAAGAAGTCATCTTGGCAAAGATAATTTTACTTCTACGTTTTCACTTAACCTAACTTTGCACAGTAAATTGTGAAAAGACCCTGCTAGTGAGAAAAAAGGGAGCATTGGTTGTTATTATTAATCATAGGAAAATAATTCAAATATGCCTTACTTAATCAATCAGAGGGTCAAAAACACATTACCAAGGGTAAATACTAAAGTTCTGTTTAACATATCTATAACATCAATTCCCAGGTGTTAAAGTTTTTACAACCAAGTCTATAAAATTTGACATCATGCAATTAATACTCAAAACTTTCAGTAAATGTTATTTCAACAATGAGAATGGAAATTATTAATAGTTTAAATAAATTATTAAACTATTTTAAAAAGCTTTTAAAAATCTATTCATTACTTAAAATAAAGTTTTAAAAATTAAGGGTTCACTTCTTTAGTTTCTAAATCATCCAAACACAGCAAAAGACCAAATATAAACTTTACTTTGTCTTCATTTTACCATTTCCACTGCTGCACATAGTTTATATATCAAGCTTAAGAAAGAAAACCTCCCCCCAAAAAACAAACTTCATCTCACCAAGTCCATGACAAGATATTCACCAACAACACAGATTATAATTCTCCTAGCCAAACATGCATTTATAAAAATTAACATTTCAATAACAAGTTGACCCAAACCAAGCTAGTCAGAATATGTACAAGACTTCCAATAGACTAAATACATTTAAGCTAAAATAACAGTTATATGAATAAACATAACTGCTGTTCTAGTTGCTGAGCACTTGTTGTTTTGTCATAGATTACAGTCCTGGCAGGAAACAAGACACACACCACTCACAACCACCTGAGAGCCCATAGCCAAGAAAATGGAAAATGAAAGAAGAAACAGGCCAGATTTGGATACAAAGTTGGGAGTTGAACAGCTATCAGTTAAGGAGTGCAGATTATGAAGCCTACTACAACTTGGTTCAAATTTTGGCTTATCATGCCTTCTTTATGTGACTTTGAAGAAACCAATAGACTTCTCTGAATCTTAAGTTTCTTCAGCTATAAATTCTGGATAATGGCAGTAATGTCTATTTCACAAAATT
The DNA here is from genome assembly GCF_002263795.3 of Bos taurus. NCBI lineage: Eukaryota > Metazoa > Chordata > Mammalia > Artiodactyla > Bovidae > Bos > Bos taurus. Next base: position 43,385,138 of record NC_037331.1, read on the forward strand.
GCTGTGATAATTAAATGCAAGTACAGTACTTAGGACAGTATTGTAGCACATAGTAAGTACTCAATAAATGCTACCTGTTATTATTATTCAATGAGTTCAACAATCATGACATAGGAAGCCCTGGGCCAACTACTTTACTTATACAGTATTATATAATCCTCATATTTTAAAGAAAATTGGACATAGGAAATTCAATAATTTGTCCAAAGTCACAACATAGCAAATGACGGAACCAGATTCAAACATAGGCTCTATTTTTTGTGTTTTTTTGTTTGTTTATTCCTGGTTGACTTTCAAGTTATTAAGACAGGGTATCTGTATGTGCTACAAATTCAAATTGTGTCAAAATGAGAGAGAATGTTTATTTTAAAACCTCTCAGACACTGTGCTAGAACTTTCTCAAAACACATTCAGACTTATGGTTACCAGTGGGAATGGGGGCTGGAAGAGGGATGAATTGGGGCTTTGGGGTTAGTATGTGCAAACTATTACACATAATAGATGAACAACAAGGTCCTACTATAAATCACAAGGAATCATTCAATAATCTGGTATAAACTATAATGAAAAAGAATGTAAAATAGAATGTATGTATGTGTATAACTGAGTCACTTAGCTGTACAGCAAAAATTAACACAACACAGTAAATCAACTATACTTCAATAAAAAAAATAAAATTAAAAAAAGTCAACCTTTTCACTCCATTTTGAAGATGAGGAACTTGAGTCTCAAAAAGTTTGAAACAACTTGCTCGTGGTCAGAGAGCTTATAGGATACAGAATTTGGATCTCATCTACAAACACTGATACCCACAGGCTGACTTTCCACTACACAGTGCTATCTTCCTAAGATAAATCTTCATTTTCTTTTCTCAAAATAACAGCAATCTGTGGAAACTGCTATCTCTTAGTAGCTGAAACCACTTCAAATTACTTGTTTAGGTAAGAATTAGGTAACCATACCAACTACTTCAGATATATCAATTCTTTGATTTGCCAAGACTTGTTTTTAATCAATTACATTCCCAAGAATAACTATCACTTTTCCTTTGCATTCATGATTGGAGTATTATTACTTACTTTGCATATAAGAGGATTAACACCAACCAGGAAGAGAAAAGATTCCACACCAAAGCACTTCATGTACATTGAGGAGACAAATTAACTATTTATTAAAACATAAATGCATATACTTTCCTCTAAACTGTATTGTTTAATTACTTTAGACGAGTTTTTTAATAAAAGTTTTTTTTTTCTTTTTAATCAAAAGTAAATTCCCTGAACAGGGTTTCATTGGTCTAGTACTGAATAAAACCAAAAAAGCACATGAATAGGATAATTCTATGGATGGTTTACTGCATCAGACTGTAGATTACAATTATAATACCAAACTAATAAAAGGAACAACAATACAAATTAAGTCCCCAAGAGATAGCACTTCATATCCACCAGAATGTCTGTAATTAAAAAGACATCAGGCAACTTCCCTGGTGGTCCAGAGGTTAAGACTCTGCACTTCCACTGCAGGGAGCACAGGACAGATCCCAGGTGGGAAACTAAGATGCCGCAGGCAGCATGGCCAAAAAAAAAAGAAAAGGCAATAATGCTGGCAGATGCTGGCAAGGATGGGGAGAAACTAAAATCCTCATACAAAGCTTGTGGGAATGTAAAATGAAGAAGCCACTTTGAAAACAGTTTGACAGTTTTGACCTGGTAATTCCACTCCTAGTTATTATTCTAAGAAAAATGAAAACGTATGTCCATATGAAGATGCGTATGTGAATGTTTATACCTGCACCATTCATAACAGTCAAAAAGTGTAAACAACCCAGATGTTCACCAATGGTGAATAAACAAAACATGGCACAGCTATACAATAGTATTCTCAGTTCAGTTCAGTTCAGTTCAGTTGCTCAGTCGTGTCTGACTCTCTGCGACCCCATGAACTTCAGCACACCAGGCCTCCCTGTCCATCACCAACTCCCGGAGTTCACTCAAACTCATGTCCATCGAGTCGGTGATGCTATCTAACCATCTCATCCTCTGTCGTGCCCTTTTCCTCCTGCCCCTAATCCCTCCCAGCATCAGAGTATTTTCTAGTGAGTCAACTCTTCACATGAGGTGGCCAAAGTACTGGAGTTTCAGCTTTAGCATCATTCCTTCCAAAGAAATCCCAGGGCTGATCTCCTTCAGAATGGACTGGTTGGATCTCCTTGCAGTCCAAGGGACTCTCAAGAGTCTTCTCCAACATCACAGTTCAAAAGCATCAATGGTATTATACTCAGCAATAAAAAGGAATGGAGTACTCACATATGCTAGAACAGGAGTGAAACTCATAAATAGCACGTTAAGAAAAGAAGTCAGATACAAAAGACCACTCTTCCATCATTCTGTTTACATGAAATGTACAGAAAAGACAAATCTATGATACAAAAAGTAGATCAGTGGTTGTGTGCCAGTGGGGGTGGAAATGAGGAGTGACTACAAATGTTGTTGTTCAGTCACTAAGTCCTGCCTCACTCTTTCCAACTCCATGGACAGCAGCATGTCAGTCTTCCCTGTCTACAAATAAGCAATACATTTTTGGGGTTAATGATCAAAATGTTCTGAAATTAGATTGCAGTGATGGCTGTACACTTAAAACAAATGAGTTTTATTGCATTGAAGCCCCATGTCAATAAAAGCTGTTTTGTAAAAAGGAATAGCTATGTTTCTGCAAAATTTCTTTAACTAAAATAACATAACAACATTTAAAGGGAAAAGACATATAAATAGATATAGATATATAGGTAGATATGTCTATAATTAAAAAGACATCGGGCAACTTCCCTGGTAGTCTAGGGATTAAGATTCTGCACTTCCATTGCAGGGAATTTTAGGACTGCTCTGTAAATATGTATAAGAAACTTGTCTGCAATTATTAAATACGTAATTTTTGCTTGGATAATCAGATAATTGCTATGAAAGTAAATAATAATGAGTTTTTGTTTTCCTTAAGCAGGGCTTTAGAGACAGAAGATCTGGACAAGCCAAGTTCTGCCATTTACTCAGTGAGTAGAGCACTCAGTGAGTAGAGCAAAAATGAAAAAACCTCTGAACTTGCTTCTTCAGTGACATTTTTGAAATTGGACAGTGCAGCACTTAATATATATCAGGCATTTAAGTTTTATTTTAATGCCAACTATGTCTAGCATTACACAAAAATATCATATACAACTGGAGAAAATCTGCTGTAATTGGATTTCATCAAAATGCCCTCTCTAGAATTTTTGGATCAACACTGAGTTATTTACTCCATGACATAGTATTTTAAACATAATAGAAAGCTGAGTTAGTTTCTGATTTTGACATCTATGGCACTATGGTATGAACTTGTAAATAGGGATGACAAGTTAAACATTCATATTAACAGCAATTTAAGCTATGAAGAAATTCAATGGTCATATTTAACTTAGACAATAAGCAATTCTTAAACTGAAGTATTTATAGGAAAATCTAGCTTTTGCAGCTTTCAATTTTTGATTTGTTCAACCTATCAAAAATATATCAGAATATTTCCTTAAGCATCACAGGTAAAAAAAAAATTTCAGTTAAAAGTCAATTTCTCAAAGAACAAAAGCATCAGGAAATGGACTCACACACTGAGAAACAAAGCAAATCTGAGTAACTGTATCTGAGCATTCTTCCACGTACTCTAAGAATTTCTCAGCTTCTTATTTCTCAATGGTTGGTACTCCTGTGTAGTCATTTTTTTAAATTAATTATTTAATTTATTTTATTATTTTTGTCTCCACTTGGTGTCTATTGCTGTGCAGGCTTTCTCTAGTTACAGTGAGCGGGGGATACAGTTGTGAGGCAGAAGAATGCATGCATTCTCTTTGCAGTGGCCTCTACATACATACAGTGGCATGAGCTCTAGGGCTTGCAGGCTTCATAGCTGTGGCGCACGGGCTCAGTAGCCATGATTCCCAGGCTGTAGAGCACAGGATCAGTAGTTGTGGCCCATGGACTTAGCTGCTCTGTGGCATGTGAGATCTTCCCTGACCATGAATAGAACCCATGTCTTCTGCACTGGCAGGTGGATTCTTTACCACTGAGACACCAGGGAAGCCCCTGTGTAGTCATTTCTGCTTAAGGGCAAATGAAGATCCCCTCTTTCATAGACAATTCTAATAAACAGCCAAGTAAATGAAAAAGGAACCTTGTGCTACATAGACGTTAACCTAGGATACTGTACATTTTCATCTGATACTTTTTAACATCTAACGCTATTAGACTGCAGCTTGTTGACAACAGTATTTGCTTTACTCTGTCTCCAATTTGCTTTCAGGAAAAGAGTCCTTCTATACATAGACATGGAAGAAATTTCTAAAAAAACAAACAAACAAAAAAGAATCTAGTTCTATTTAAGACCAATTTAAGATATAGCCTTGTTTACAAAGGAAATTAAATCAGAAAATTTCTACTCACTGTAAAATTATTCACTTTATTTTTAAAGCAGGGGACACAGAATTAAAATCCTAGACTTAAACTTCAGCCTTATCAGTTACTAACTAATGACTTCACTCAAATTACTTCAACCTCCTGATGTTTTCTCATTTATTGCAGTAGACAGACATTTCTGAAGAAATACCCTTTTTTTTTTTTTAAAAGAAATCTCTCCCCCAATCCTTCCATTCAGGAAATCATGTAATAATAGCATCAGTATCAGTTTTGTCTGAAAAACAGAAAACTTGAAAGTAAAAGTAGAGAAAGTACTGGTGTTGAGTCATGTTCATTGAAAATAACCTTTATATCACCCAAGATGTCAATAAGAGGTGGTCTGTCTTTAAAATTTGTTATTTACCAACTGCCAGACACAATTTCCACAAACTAATTTAATGAATCCTCACAATTCTATGAAGTAGATACTACTGCTATACCTATTTTATAGTTACAAAAACTTAAGTTGTACAAAATTTAACAGTAAGTAGCGGAATATAGGAATTCAAATCCAGATGGACTGGCTCTACAATTGAGGTCTTACCCACCAGTAATTTCATTCACATCCTTACACAAACCACCTTATGTTCTTCTGCCTTGGCTCTGATCACTAAGAGGTATCTGAGAAGGGTAGTATTTAACCCCTAATCATTGTCAGAAGCTCTACTGACTCTCCATGGCTGCCTTGCCAGCTGGGAAGCTGTCAGACCTATTAAGAGAGCAAATGAAAATACACAAAACTCCTCCGGAAGTACAGTTTACTCAGTTCTAAAAATATGCAAAAAATTTAATATTATTAGTAACCACAGGATAACCATAAGGATTAAATGTGCTAAATCATATTGAGCTAACAACAGTAACAGACACATAAGAGCTCAATAAATGTTAGCTATTATGTCATTTTGATAAATTACCTAATGCTTCCCTTTCCTTAATAACACAGCATGAGACAAGGAAGCAAGGTATATATGCCTTTTTTGCATTCTTTTAATGTTTATCACAGGATATACTCTGGTTTATTACTCGAAAACAAAACCCTGACTAAATGATGCATACGTATTATGAATCAAGACTACAGCACCTTCCTTGTTTACATATTTCCAATAGTTAACTATAAATAGCATGAAAAGCTGTATCATATTTATAAAGCAATTAAAATGCCAAGAGTATTAAAATATCTAGGTTATTTAAGTACCTTTGTATTTTAGAAAATAACTAACATATTACTGCCACTAATTCAATCATTTGAAATTAAAAATGAGATGATGAAATAGATCTAAGTTATTCAAAATCAAACACATTGAAGTGTTTAGCTTTCTTCCCCTTACCTACATAAGATACAATTAATGTGGAGAAGAAGTTAAGATAAATTGCTCCTGGGTGCTTAGTTCAGATTCCTCAGAATTAGAATTTAAGGGACCTGGGCCACTATTGTTATTAGTTAAGAAAAGGTTTGCTTTAATTCACGAATCCAGGTGGCTACAAAATTGCTACCAAGAGTGACTACAGGAATGCCTTTAGAAAACAGACTGTTTCATCTTCCCTATGTAGAATTCGGAGAAGGCAATGGCACCCAACTCCAGTACTCTTGCCTGGAAAATCCCATGGATGGAGGAGCCTGGAAGGCTGCAGTCCATAGGGTTGCGAGGAGTCGGACACGACTGAGCGACTTCACTTTCATTTTTCACTTTCATGCATTGGAGAAGGAAATGGCAACCCACTCCAGTGTTCTTGCCTGGAGAATCCCAGGGACGGGGGAGCCTGGTGGGCTGCCGTCTATGGGGTCGCACAGAGTTGGACACAACTGAAGCGACTTAGCAGTAGCAGTATGTAGAAATAGGAAAAACTTCGCAGAGGAAGGAATGAACTGTTTATCTAGATAGTAAGATTATGCTAAATTACTAATCTTTGTCAAGTGCTTTGTAAAGAATTTGTAATCTTAGGCTGTACATGGGCTTCCCTGATAGCTCAGTAGGTAAAGAATCCTCCTGCAGCAATGCAGGGGACCCCGGTTCAGTTCCTGGTTTGGGAAGATCCTCTGGAGAAGGGAAAGGCTACCCACTCCAGGATTCTTGGGCTTCCCTTCTGGCTTAGCTGGTAAAGAATCGGCCTGCAAAGCAGGAGACCTGGGTTCAATCCCTGGATTGGGAAGATCCGCTGGAGAAGAGAAAGGCTATACCCACTCCAGTATACCAGGCTGTACATACTAGTGCTATATATATTCTTACACTGATGAGACAACAGAGGCTGTCAGAGAGTTCTGCATCTAGGGTTTCAGGGAAGAAATTCAAGTCCTGACTTACAACAACATGCCTTTTCCACTGCACTGCACTCTTTTATATAACTTGGCCAGCATTTTCCTCAGTATGTTACACAGATATTTGGGGGGTGGGGGAGAGGGAATTAAACAAACTGAAAAATTAAACATGTTTCTTCTGTTTGTCTTATAGGCAGTAACACTACACATAAACTATGAAATCCTATAATAAAGTTGTTAACCTCTGTTTAACTCAGTATTTCCCAAACTTATTTGACCATAAAAATACCTCTATTCTAATAACACCTATTAACATCATAGAGAAAACACTTAGGGAATGTTCAGTTCAATTCAATCGCTCAGTCGTGTCCGACTCTTTGCGACCCCGTGAATCGTAGCATGCCAGGCCTCCCTGACCATCACCAACTCCCAGAATTTACTCAAACTCATGTCCATCAAGTTGGTGATGCCATCCAGCCATCTCATCCTCTGTCACCCCCTTCTCCTCCTGCCCCCAGTCCCTCCCAGCATCAGAGTCTTTTCCAATGAGTCAACTCTTCGCATGAGGTAGCCAAAGTACTGGAGTTTCAGCTTTAGCATCAGTCCTTTCAAAGAACACCCAGGACTCATCTCCTGTAGAATGGACTGGCTGGATCTCCTTGCAGTCCAAGGGACTCTCAAGAGTCTTCTCCAACACCACAGTTCAAAGGCATCAATTCTTTGGCGCTCAGCTTTCTTCACACTCCAACTCTCACATCCATACATGACCACTGGAAAAACCATAGCCTTGACTAGATGGACCTTTGTTGGCAAAGTAATGTCTCTGCTTTTGAATATGCTATCTAGGTTGGTCATAACTTTCCTTCCAAGGAGCAAGCATCTTTTAATTTCATGGCTGCAGTCACCATCTGCAGTGACTTTGGAGCCCAGAAAAATAAAATCAGCCACTGTTTCCACTGTTTCCCTATCTATTTCCCATGAAGTGATGAGACCAGATGCCATGATCTTCGTTTTCTGAATGTTGAGCTTTAAGCCAACTTTTTCACTCTCCTCTTTCACTTTCAACAAGAGGCTTTTTAGTTCCTCTTCACTTTCTGCCATAAGGGTGGTATCATCTGCATATCTGCGGTGATTGATATTTCTCCCAACAATCTTGATTCCCAGCTTGTGCTTCTTCCAGCCCAGTGTTTCTCATGATGTACTCCACATATAATAAGCAGGGTGACAATATACAGCCTTGACGTACTCCTTTTCTTATCTGGAACCAGTCTGTTGTTTCATGTCCAGTTCTAACTGCTGCTTCCTGACCTGCATATAGGTTTCTCAAGAGGCAGGTCAGGTGGTCTGGTATTACCATCTCTTTCAGAATTTTCCATAGTTTATTGTGATCCACACAGTCAAACACTTCGGCATAATCAATTAAGCAGAAGTAGATGTTTTTCTGGAACTCTCTTGCTTTTTCAATGATCCAGCAGATGTTGGCAATTTGATCTCTGATTCCTCTGCCTTTTCTAAAACCAGCTTGAATATCTGGAAGTTCACAGTTCATGTATTGCTGACACCTGGCTTGGAGAATTTTGAGCATTACTATACTAGTGTGTGAGATGAGTGCAATTGTGCGGTAGTTTGAGCATTCTTTGGCATTGCCTTTCTTTGGGATTGGAATGAAAACTGACCTTTTCCAGTCCTGTGGCACTGCCGAGTTTTCCAAATTTGCTGACATGTTGAGTGCAACACTTTCACAGCATCATCTTTTTGGTTTTGAAATAGCTCAACTGGGATTCCATCACCTCCACTAGCTTTGTTCGTAGTGATGCTTTCTATCTTTTTTTTTTAAATTTTATTTTATTTTTAAACTTTACAATATTGTATTAGTTTTGCCAAATATCAAAATGAATCTGCCACAGGTATACATGTGTTCCCCCACAGTGATGCTTTCTAAGGCCCACCTGACTTCACATTCCAGGATGTCTGGCTCTAGGTCAGTGATCACACCATCGTGATTATCTGGGTTGTGAAGATCTTTTTTGTACAATTTTTTTCTGTATTCTTGCCACCTCTTAAAATCTTCTGCTTCTATTAGGTCCATACCATTTCTGTCCTTTATTGCTACTATAAGCTGAAGCATTATGTTTAATACTTAATGTAACAGATATTCAGCATACAGAGACTATTTCATATTTACTACTAAATTACATCAAATTACTCAAAATAAGTGTCTGCCTTGGTATATGGCACATCATTGGCACTCAATATAATAAAGAACTACACAAACCAAAAGTTTAATTTAAGTATTGTCTTCTGAAAGTACTGTTATCAAAGCAGAAAAATTACCAAGCTCTAAATAAAAAAGTAAAGCATTGAAATAAATAATAGAGTTACAAAGATAACAATTCCTTCCCTTATGGATTATCAGGGGGAATTAATTATAATGCAAGTCAATCTGTGGTAAGTGCTAGAATAACAAAATACCACTGTAACACAGAGTTAGAAAAATAACTGAATTTATACAAACACTACTAGTCATGCAGGCAGGAGGAGAAGAGAACGACAGAGGATGAGATGGTTGGATGGCATCACCGACTCGATGGACATGAGTTTGAGTAAGCTCCAGCAGCTGGTGATGGACAGGGAAGCCTGGCATGCAACAGTCCATGGGGTCACAAAGAGTCGGACACGACTGAGTGATTCAACTAACTGACTGACTAGTCATGCCAAAGAGACTCAAAAGCCAACCTGAATAATCTCCTATTGGCAACACAACAATCTGAGCATCAAAAACTGCAACAGGGTGAAACATTATCAAGTATCTTTAAAGCCAAGAGTTCACAATGAAAATTAAAAACAAAGAATGGTGTTGACTTCTGAAAGTGGTAAGTAACTATCACATTAGTTTGTAAAGTTGTTTAAAAAAAAAAAAAACAAGAAAGAATTAAGAAAATAAAAATCTCCATATTCTTGCCTTACAGATAGCATGCATAAATTTCCTATATGAGCACTGGCAAGGAACACATAATCCAGTCTCCATGGGATTATGAAAGATGTCCTTCAGGGGAAGATACTAGTTTTACCTATTAAGGATCAACTGAGTTAGTTTACAAGGCAGGGGCAGAGTAACAACGAAGTGGGCACCTCAAGCAGTAAGGTGAAAAACAGTATGGGGAGATGTCAAAGTTTTACTTGTTGGAGAAGTGGAATTAATTCAGTGAGAGCTGAAGGCTGGAAGAGGTTACAAAGGTAACTGAATTTTTTTTTTTAAATCCTTATGGTTTTTGAAGAAATGTGAGTTTATACGATATGTGAGAAGTCTTTGAAGAGTGTTATTAAATATATAAGTCCAAATTTTCATTTAAGATAAATCACTCTGGTGTCTCTAAGGAAGAAATATTTAACTGGAACAAGAATTAAGAAACAATGAAAACAGGAAGATTACAGCAAATCTGAGAACTATTTAGAAAATACAAGTAGTAACAGAATGGGGACCAAAAGAACAAATTTACATGAGTTTCCATAGTGCGTCTAGGGTTTTCTTGTAGCACTTACATAATCGTTTTCTGTTTGTACTTTGGTTCTCCCATGATGCAGAGCTGCTGTAGGGTAGTACTCAGTGCCTAATACAATAGCAGGCCCCTCATAAATGCTATTTAAATCCAGACAGGTACAAATTCTAACAGGACATTATTTTTGGAGAGAGGGAAAAGTCTTGATTTTTTTTTTAAAGGCTTTAATTATGAAAGTCAAACTGTACTGATAAAACTTAAATGTACTGAGTTTTCCCTGTATGAAGTCAATGTAATGAGGCTTCACTAACAATTTCTCCTAGTTTTCTACCAGTAAATAAAAATGAACCACGTAAAGTGCTGTGGCCACAAACCAGTAATTAAAAATTACTTTTTAATTAAAACATCCTTCTGTCTACCATTTTGATATTGGAAAAATAATACCTCATTCTCTGATTCCCCAAAACTCTATTAAAGAATTAAATTTTAATAAGGCTACCTTTGGCTTTCTAGGTGGTGCTAGTGGTAAAGAACCTGCTTGCCAGTACAAGAGATGGAAGGGACATAGTTCAATCCCTGGGTGGAAAGATCCCCTGAAGGAGGAAAAAGTAACCCACTCCAGTATCCTTGCCTGGAGAATTCCATGGACAGAGGAGCCTGGCAAGATACAGTCCACGGGGTCACACAGAATCAGACACTGAGGGCTACCTTACTTTCCTTTATATACTGTCTTTTACTTGTTTACAGTTATGCACCAACCCACTTCTTCACTAGATAAACCAGATAAACTAGATAAATAAACTAGATAAATCAGAACTCTCTATCTGTAATTTTAATCCCACCATAGGGGGAGAAGGGAAAAGACACCAAACACAAAAAGCAAACTAAAGCAACATTTCATTTTAAATGACCAAGTGTATCTTAAGGATGTTAATTTGGGGCAAAAATTCAAATAGGAAATTTTTAGGCAATACACCCTCTCCAGCTTTTTATTCTTGTGAATCAGTCCTTGGTATTGAATTAACGGTCTTCTTTTGAATAAACTCCTTGTGCCATTTGGCAAATGGCAATTTAGTTTGTAAGTTACCCTGTTAAATACCATTTATAAATGTCATTCTTTGTGAACTATAAACACAGAGCAGGTTAACATCAGTGTTTTAGATATTACAGGCCTTGTAAAAGCTGGTACATTTGCCTAATTTTAGGCTGTCAATGGCAACTTACCAACTTATTTCACCACTCTGTCTGTTACCATGGTTAAAGATAAACTGACTACAAGATATTTGGAATATAATTGGCAAACTTATACCCTTGACTAACATTTCTATTTTAAATCTATTCATCAGCAAATGAAAAAGATTAGAGACTAGTTTTCTAGTATGTCATAAAATATTAATATTTTTCTTCCCAACTCCCTACAGGTATAAGGTTTAATCAGTGAAAAACTTCAACTCTCTTCAAATAACATTGTCTCCTAGATCTCTTCATAATCTGTGTAAACAACTACTTTAATTTTTAGGCACTGTATCTCCAGCAACTGCTCTAGGCAAATGAATATTTCCTTTTAAAGGAATAAATATTTCACCTACCCCCCACAAAAGACTGATGAGCAAATAAGAGAACTGCAGTATTTCAAAGAAGTTATGTACTTTGTAGATATTCCTAGTTCTGGCATACCAGAATATTTGCAAAACAAAACCAAAAACCTTCTATCGCCAAATACTCAACTTCTAAACAGGACAAACATAAAATATTAAGCAATTGCGTGTTTATGTATTCATAATATCTGAACACAGGGAAAGATACTTCAAAAACTTTAATAATAATAATTTTCTATTAATACTGTTTTTGTTAACTTAGTACTTTAATACTAAGGAGGACTGAATATGGATCCCCTTGGAGTGTGTAAACATTACCATGTAGCAGCCCAGAAGGACTTTGCTAGGAAATCCTACAAGGTTTTGTTTTGTTTTGTTTTGTTTCCATTTGCTTCATCCATGGGAGCTGACTCTACTATTTCAATTAAGTACAGGTAAAGCTTGCTCAAAAAGTGAAATTCAATAATTCATAGTATGGTTGACAGCTCTCTAGACTAGGTAAAGACAAACACATAAATAAAAGCAAGACCTTATTGAGTTCTCTTATCTCTCAGTGTCTCAGTTTCCTCATCAGTGAAATAAAGATACTAAAAAGGTTAATTTCTAAGGTACCTTTTTCCCTCTCTACATTTCTGATTCCTTAGAAACAAGGTTCTAACACAAGGCAACCTCAAAGAGTGACAGCCTCAGGCCAAAAAAAAAAAAAAACAGAAAGAAGAGTTTCTGAGTCACTGAAAAAGCTGGCGGCAGAATCAGCTCACTGGAGTACTTGAATTTTTACCCAAAGAGAAACTTCCTTGAATCTTCCCTCACGTTTTGCTTCAGACACGTCCTCCTTCAGTATCCACAGGGGATTCGTTCCAGTTCCTTACAAAAAGGGCATAATATTTGCATTTAACCTATGTACATCCTCTCGTTTACTTTAAATCATCTCTAGATTACTTACAATAACTAATACAATGTAAAATGCTATGTAAGTAGTTGCTGGTGCTTGGGAAAATCACATTTTGCTTTTTGGAACTTTATGAATATTTTTTGTTCCTGAACATCTTTGACCTGAGTTTGGCTTAACTTGTGGATACACTACCTGGGGATATGGAGAGCCCTGTGCAATGAATTTACCTACAATTTTACTAACTGATTAAACAAATGAGGATAAGGCCAAAGAAGTGAAAATTCATGAGAAAAGAGCACACGTAAACGACAATGTATTATAGACCAAATCACAATGAACACAATTAAACCACAATTAGCAACAACCACAATTCAGGAAAATATTAAAAAGTGATCATGTCTATACCATTTGCAGTAAAAGAATTTTTGGAAAAAGTCAATTTTTTAAAAACAAGTTTGGCTATTTGAAGAAATGTATCAGAATATGTATCAAAGAGTATGGTTCGTTTTTCACAGTTACTATGTAAAATTAGGCTATTAAATTTAAGAAATTATCCTACTCCATCCACTTTTTAATGCATCATTTGTTTTGTTCCTTCCTAAAATACCTCTCCTTAATCATGAAAAAAAGTATTTCAAATTATCTCAGATAAAGAATGACATTTTACAAGAAAAAAAAAAAGAAGCTATTTGTTCTAGAAATTAAAGCAAAGAGCAAAGGAGAGAGCAACTAAACGCAATAAATACAGAGCTATCAAAAATACAAAAGAAAATTGCCCCCTTCTTTTGATGATGTCTATTTTAACAGATATAGAAATGTCCAATTTTTAAAACTATTAACCAAAACCTTTAAGTATCCAAATTTTTATTAATAACAATAATTAATAACAATAATTCCATTATTCTCAAGAGGGAACAGAAGAGGAAGTACAGAAAGAGTGAAGAAGCCAATGTGAAGCTGAAGGCATGGACTGGAATGATGCATCTACAAGCCAAAGAACACCAAGGACTGTGTTTGCATAGAAGCTACATGACAGGCATGGACAGTTTCTCTCCAAGAGCCTCCCAAAAGAAGGAACCAACCATAGTGATGCTGATTTTGAACTGCTGGCAACCTGAACCATGGAGAAAATACAACTCTGTGGTTTTAAGCCATCCAGTTTGTGGTCAATTATGAAAGTCCTAGAAATCTTATACAACTTCTTACAGTATCTTGATATAGCCACCAAGTTAATCCATTTCATCATCACAGTAAATCAAACCATGAAAATATATAATATGGAAGCACTCTGAAAAACAGATGCTACTTAAATACGTGGCAGTGCTAAGCACCTTCATTATCATCATCATTCAATCATTAATGTTAAATCAATACCTATGTATATTAATTCTATTTTTTTAAAAAAAGGTGACACCCTTTCAAACACTCTCACAAAAGAAATTACCTTTAAAAAGCCCTGAATATCCATGTAAAGTGCAGACAGTAAACCATGTTCCTACAGGGGTCAGACAGGTGATATAAAGGAGAGGTGAGGCAGGTCCAAGTACACATATATTCACCATGAGGACTGTAGCAAACTGGACAGCATATTCCCCAAGTTCATATTTTTATCTGAAATATTCTGCTCTTTCATGTTGACTTGATTTTTAAAAATTTATCCAACTAAGTCAAAAACATCTGCAAGTCCTGCATGGCCTTGATTCTCCAGGTTTCTCCCTTCAATGTAAACAAAGCACTGAGCCCAGTGTTTGACACCCAGTAAATCCACAAGAAGCACTAGGTGTTGTTTTAATAACGGTTTATTATCACCGCTGACCTTTGAGTACTTCCAGCAGAAAGGCAGAGGCAGAAGCCAGACTGCAGCAACTCGAGGACCAATGGCTAAAGAGGTAATAAAGACAATGTACTGCAAGGAGATCAAACCAGTAAACCTTAAAGGAAATCAGTCCTGAATATTCATTGGAAGCACTGACGCTGAAGCTGAAACTCCAATACTTCGGCCACTTGATGTGAAGAACTGACTCACTGGAAAAGACCCTGATGCTGGGAAAGACTGAAGGCAGGAGGAGGTGAAGGGGACAAAAGAGGATGAGATGGTTGGATGGCCTCACCGACTCGATGGATGTGAGTTTGAGTAAGCTCTGGGAGTTGCTGATGGACAGGGCGGCCTGGCCTGCTGCAGTCCATGGGGTCACAAAGAGTCAGACACAACTGAGTGACTGAACTGAACTGAAAGACAATGGCATAGTCCTTTCTAACTGGAAGCCAAGGAACAGTAAGAGGGATGAGCAAGGACAGAAGCTGGAAGGGGAGTTGGGGAACATAAAACATTCTTTATTAAGGTTTCAGTTCAGTTCAGTCGCTCAGTCATGTCCAACTCTTTGCGACCCCATGAATCGCGGCATGCCAGGCCTCCCTGTCCATCACCAACTCCCAGAGTTCACCCAAACCCATGTCCATCAAGTCGGTGATGCCATTCAACAATCTCATTCTCTGTCATCCCCTTCTTCTCCCGCCCTCAATCTTTCCCAGCCTCAGGGTCTTTTCAAATGAGTCTGCTCTTCACATCAGGTGGCCAAAGTATCGGAATTTCAGCTTCAACATCAGTCTTTCCAATGAACACCCAGGACTGGTCTCCTTTAGGATGGACTGGGTGGATCTCCTTGCAGTCCAAGGGACTCTCAAGAGTCTTCTCCAACACCACAGATCAAAAGCATCAATTCTTCGGTGCTCAGCTTTCTTTTAAGGTTTATCTACAGATTAAATGAAGCTTTTTTTTTTAAGTTTTTTTAAAAAGTTCACACTCAACAGATGAATTTTATAAAAGTTTCTTCAGTGTGTTTTTCAAAGCAACCTTAGTACAGGAGAAAAGAGCGGCCTGAAAGCAGACTTGAGTTTTGGTTTTATCATTAATTCATGACTATGATCAAGTTATTAGATCTACAGGCATCAGGTTTCTTATCAGTGAAGCAAAAAGTTTAACAGGAACCAGATGATCTCTAAAGTCAAACTATTTTGACGACTGCATAGTTTCTTCTTCCTTGTAAATGAAATTCAAACTCAAACTATTTACCTTAGAAGCACCCAAACTGGAGAGACTGTGAGAGTGGAAAATTTCAAGAACTTCATGACCAAAATAGGGGAGAAAATTCCTAAGTGAAAAGGTAAATATTTCAGTAACTAAACTAACCAATCTATTTCTGCTAGGAAAAATCTTTATTTTTGGCAAGAAAGTGACTTTGAAAAGGAAATGGTGGAAAAAATGAGCAGTGACTGAAGCAAAGAAAGTTGAGGTTTATAAATTACACTTCATCATGTCTCTGTTGTATGAGTGTTAAATATCAACTAAATACCCACTGTTCTAATACTGGGTATCAGAAGACTGATATTTCAGGTTTTTTATTTACAAATAAGAATCTTTTTAGCCTCATGAGAATTTTTAGAATCCATGAAATAAAGCACTCTGAAATAAGTTAGTGGAACTTCCTCTGATCAGTGCATAGAACATGAAGCAATAATAACAGAAATAACTCTCATTCATTGAAGGCCTACCTGTGAAGAGCACTTTGCTAACACTTCACATATGTCATCAATTAATCCTCAAGTAAATATAAAGGATATGACTGAAGCAACTTAGCATGCAAGCATAAAGGACAATGTTTATATATATCATGAAAGTGAAATTCAGAGACGACACTTATCCAGAACCATACATGCTTTCAAGAAAAAGGATTCAAAATCTTTTGCCAACCCCCAAACCTGTGTTCTGGTTACCATGAAGACATACTGCCTCATACACTGGTCAAAAGGGTCAGGCTGTGACTAAAAGGGAGCCTGAAGGTTTTGTAAAGCTAGTAACATTCTCTTTCTTGATCTGAGTCCTATTTTGTAAACAGCAAACAAAGTCCTGAACACAAGGAGTTGCTCAGTTTGTAAATATAGATATAAATTTATAATATATATAATAAATTATAATCTGTGTGGTTCTGAGTATGTATCATACCTCAATAAAATTTATATATTCTCTATACATTAGTTGGGACTCTTTTACAAGTAACAGTCTAATTTGAACTAGCTTCAACAAAAAGGGGAAACATCAGCTAAACAATTCAAGGGTCAGGGCTGAAGCTAACCTCAGGGTGGAGTGAACTGACCACTGTATAGCATAGTTTCTTCTTTGTAAATAAAATTCAAACTCAAATCATTTTTAAGAGAGATACTGCATATGAACAATTCATCAACCAGTAATAAAAACCTTTTTAAAAACTGTATTTAAAGTTGATTTACTGCTTCACAACCCTTTCAGGCACATAGAGGAAGCATTAATCTCCTCAGATGAAAAGAAATTGAGGCTCACACAGATTAGATAACACACTCAATATTACAAGCTAACCAATGTCACAAAATCAAATACAAATGCTCTTTTAATCACATCATACTATAAGGCACAGCAGTTTAAAAATCACATTGAAGATTTAATGATTCCTGTAAGAATATGGTTCAAGAAAAAAAAAAAAAAAAGAGAGAAAATGTGATAAATCCATTGGTCTGAGGCTCAGGACTTCTATTTTGGTAGATGTTAATCTTGTATCTACTGCCATAACCATTCAAAGGGAAAAAAAAAAAAAAGACTATACAGGAAACTACATATCATCAGAAAGCATTTCTTGGTTAATTATTTAGCATGCCTTCAGCTGCAAGGAAATTAAACTTCAAGTAGCTGAAAAAAATGAGGGGATAGTATCTCATACAATAAGAAGTTTCAAAGTAAGATATTTCCAGAGTTAGTTAATTCCATGGCTCAAAAAAATCCTGAAATATTCAGGTTCTTTCCATCTTTCAACTCTGCCTGTTGTTCCCCTCTGGGGAGCAAGTTTGCTTACCACAGCTTCAGGCAGCAGAGATTCTCCCAAAGCATCCAGAGACAGGTAGCAGACCCTGTATCTCATTCCATTCATTTATGTTAAATTATATATATATATATATATATAAAACCTAGAAAATGCCTGGTACATAACAAATGTTATATAGCTTTTGCTATTATTATTGTTGGGTCTCTTTTTAAGTGATGGAAGATTTCCCCAGAAGTTTTCATATCTCATCAGCCAGAAATGGAATATGTGCCTCTTTCTAAGCCAATCACTGGCAACAGAAATAGACTTCCAGACTGGCTTAGACTGATCAGGATTCATGCCCTCTGAGACTAGATACATGCTCCCAGGCCACACTGCTCTATAATGAATTCCCTAACAAAATAGAGGTTCTTCCAACAGGGAAAAAGGTTGGGAATAGTTTTGGTAGGAAACCCACTGTATTCCAGTCCTCCACACATCCTCCTCAAGGAGCTAAAAGGAGTGTGGAGGCCCCTCTGGGCGTATTTCTACAGCAAGGAAAGTTTTTTGCATGTACGTGCCAGGAAGAAACATGTTAGCTCAAGGAAAGTAGGAAAGAAAGAGACAGATAAGACACCTCTGATGAAGCTCTGGTCTTAGAATTCAGTCAACCCTGAGATGCATTTCACCACTTTTCATGGTTTAGCTTGAAAGACAAAAAATGTCCCTTGTTTTGCTAAAGATAGGCTGAGTTGGATTTGTCTTACTGCAAATAATAGCACAGGTTTTTGGAAATGAAAGTTGAGACTTAATACTTCTCAACCATCTGTGTGACCCGGGCAAGTTATTGCTCTGAAATGCCTTACATATGTCCTTAGTACACACAGATATACACAAACACACAAGTATACACAACTGAACTTTACTAAAATGGTAGAGAATTTAACGTTCCCAACTATCAATAGTTGACAGTAGTTATCAATCAAGTTCATGATACTAAGGCCAGTTTCTCATTTAAACTACTAAATAAATTCCACTGTGGGCTCATATTTAAAAGCTATTAAACATAATTCATTCCAATTTTCTTGCTGGCTACTGACTCCATAAAAGCAATGACCAAGATGTATATAGTTCTTCCTCAGTTCTATAAAGTAAGTTCACTATCTTACTATTTCTATACAGTGTCACTAGTGCCTCCTTCAAATCTGGAGTTTTATCTGGGCCACTCTGCTTTTATATATTCATTTCCTGAAAACATAACCTCATTCTCTCATAATATGATCTACATATTTACAATAGAACTCTACAGGTTGTATTTTTTTTAAAAGAAATACTTAGTGTGTCAATTATCTTTTACCTCCTATAACTTAAGCCCCTATTTAGGATGCCTTCTGAAAGATAAATAATCCCGTCTTCTCAGGAACAAGAAAGGAGAAATGCGAAAGAAAAGCAGTATATTATTAAAAAAAAAAAAAGTTCAAAAGCCCAATATTAATCAAAAACTATTCTGGTTTCTTCTATTACCATTCTTGAGGGTTAAATGAGTCTTCCAAATTAACATTGAAAATCACTTTGCTTCAACAGGAACTTTCAAATTCATGACTATAGATGGCTATAACAGTACAAAATGAAGTTTAGAATTAGATACTAGTGAACTTTTAAAATCTCAAAATAAACCATGCAATTTATTAAAAGTTTTTTTAACAAGATATTTACCTAGATCATCAACACACATTGAATACTTAAAACCAATTTATGTATACTTATTTTTCTCCTGGAAATTTCCCATCTGATATTAGAATTTATGTCCACAGCAGTCCATAAATCAAGTAATGGTCTTTGGGGGTAGCTCATTTTCATTACTCAAAACAAAATTACGAAAATGTCACCATTCTCCAGTAAAAAAGGTGACTCTGAAGTGAGTTACAAGCAAAGAAATATTCAAGAAAATGAAGTTGAAATTTCTTGGTTTTTATTTATAGTGATACCTCCTAGTATATAACATGAATAACTACTGAATGACAGACACAAAATCAAAGAATGCTAAAATATTAAAACATTTAAATCACCTAACCCAGAACTTCTTCATTTGGGGCTTGACTCAGATGTAAAATTTTGTTTGTTCCCTACATACAGTTTTCTGGAAATAAGAACCTGGAAACTGGAAATTTCATCACAATTTCAAAAAGATACATGACTGAAAAGAGGTTGTGAATCATTATCTAATTAATTCAGAGAAATGAGATTCAAAAAATCAAATTATCTGCCTTAGTCAAATAATCAGGAATATCAAGCTTCAGTACTCAAGCCTTCTTTTTTCACTGAAACATGAACACCTCTGAAAGGACTTCTTTTTACTAGGATATATTTAAGAGGAAAATAAATCTGTATGATCTAAGAGCAGTGAAAGGAACTCTCAGGCTGATGATAAAAGAAAATACCAAGATGGCAGGTGACAGGCATGACTTGAGAACAATCCACCGAAGAATGCAGCAGGTGGACAGAGGGTTCTAAGAAGGTCATTCCCAAGAAGGAAAAAAGAAATTGGTAGAATACCTGAATGTGATTGACTATAACAAAAGTTTGTCAGCTCTGTCAGAGACTTTCAAGATCCAGAAAAACCAAGCAAAAAATATAAACTGTCCAACTGAAAGGAAATATTATCACAGTATATTACATTGTAGATGATTTCTTACTGATTTTTGACTGTATAATTAGGATTTCATTTTTTTATGATTTCTTTCCACTAACCCACCTCCATCCTCCCAATGACTAAAAATTCTGGTTAAATAAGTATTCAGGGCATAGGAATTTAAAACAACTACCTCTGGGAACAGAACTCAGAGGTTGGATAAGGATAGGTAAGGGTACTTACAGGTGCTATTTTTTTTTTTTTAATAAGCCTTGAAAGATTAAGTAATCTTTCAAAGTATTCCTATGTATTCTTCAAGAAAATTAAATTTAAAAGCAAAATAAAACAATCAAGCAAATCAAATCTGGTTAATGGTTCTGGTGATTATGATGTGATTACATTTGCTAGATATAATTTGTTATATCTGTTAGGGTTGCTCTGGAGAATTTTTTGATTGCACATATCCAAAGCTTTTGGAGAAGGAAATGGCAATCCATTTTCCAGTGTTCTTGCCTGGAGAGTTCCATTGAACAGAGGAGCCTGGTGGGCTGTGGTCCATGGGGTCGCAAAGAGTCGGACACAACTGAGCGACTAACACACATCCAACGCTGTTAGACCCTCAGATAAGAAGGATGCTACTGTGCTTACTGAATGTGAATATAATATTTTAAACTCTCTGATCTTAAAAGAGGTCAGTTAAACTAATACATTCTATAAATGATCTTTAGTGAAGTTTGAAATGTTTGCACATAAAAAGTCGGATAAAATTTTTGATAAGCATTTCTCTCATAAGTAGAAATTAACAGAAAAGCTTTCAAAGATCTATCTGCAAAAACAATTAGTTTTATTTAATTCAGCTTTCTTTAAGTATATTGGAAATTTAGAAGTAACTTTAACACTAAAATAGAAACATAAAAGACTGAATAGTGTGATCAACACCAATACTTCAACTCACTACTTCATAAGAAAAATGTGATACTGAATTATCTGTGGTATGTTCTACCCAGAAAGAAATAACATATTCAAAGACAGACTGTATTCTTAGGTTTGTCTAGAAAGTGTGCTAATTACCATTTATTTACTACTAAATTTTAAAATTGCCTGATTTTCCCATACAAAGGAAAAGCTTTAAATACCTAATTATCCTTTGTTAATAGGGACCTAATGAATAAGGCATAAAAATGTTTTAAATGTGAAAACAAACATAATTCACTACAGAAGTTAAAAATCTAAGATACCACATATAACAACAATACATTTTAAAGAGTATAAACAACACTCTTCAGGAGTAAACAGGAGTATCTTCAAAAAAAAAAAAAGGTACTGGAACTTATACTTTATAAAGGAAACATTAAATTGGTAAAGCTTATTTTGAAACACATAGGATGACAGAGCTAGTTAAGTAGTTATGGCAACTATTCCTAAAATGTCAAAATAAACATTTTAGTATTTCAGTTTGGAAAATACAGTCTCCAAAGGTTTATTTTACTGAAAAGATTCAGCTGTTGAATTGTAGCTTACAAGAAAGAGATTAAAACTATAGTTACCCCTGTAAAATAGTTATAAAATTATAACAGCTCTGTTAACCTACCTCTTCTCAAAAGAAATTAATGCAAGAAAAAATGTAATGCTTTCATAAAATGTGAACTGGAATCCTGGAAATGTGGTTTATAACTGAAAATAATCTAGATACTCTGACAATGTGGAGTAAAAACTAGAGAAAAATATTTTTAGTCATCACCTTTCTTATTTTAGGTAATATCTGACACAAATTCATCAAATTTTAAAAATATGCATTTTAAAATAAAAATATTTAAAAAGTAAAAGCTCTGGTTGTCAACTTACCTTCTTTTGATACCACACAATAGCATCTGTGACTTTGGACGCCATTTATCCCACTGAAATCACACATTCGTCATTTTAGGCTGTGCAAGAGAGAGAAAAACAAAGGACTTCTTGACTTCCACCTTCTAAAAGGAGACTGAACAACATGCATACATAGCACTCTGGTTACTTGCAGAGCAAGGGGTGTATGACTATACTTAAATTACACCCTTCCTCATTACTATTTTAGCAACAGGTTCTCTTAGGTAAACAAAAAATCAGTTGCCATAATAAAAGAAGGATCTTTCTACATGAATAGAACATTTAAAATTTCTTATAAAATAGTTGATTTTTTAAATAAGTCATTAAATAAATTTCAGAATTTTGCAGGTATACAAGAAATTTTTCATTTATAAATTCACATATGATAGGAATCAATCCATTCACTCAGTAACAAACCAGTTAGTTGTGTTTTAGCTTCTATCTAGGAACTAGCATCAATTACTGCTGCTAATGGATAGCTTGACAGAGATGCCAAAATTTATAATCACATTTAATTTTCCCTGATACTTGGTAACACAAAGTTGAACTGAGATCAAATAGCTGGAGAAACCTAATCAATGTATGTTAAACACTAAGTGAATATTAGAGTTAATTACACAGGAATAACTAATATTAAGGACTTTTCAGGTATCAGTTTGCTAGTATTTAAAAATTCATCACAGACAATTTTATAAGCATCTTCTGGATACTAAACTTAATGGTTCCTTACCCCTAGAGAAAATTAATTCCAGACTGATTCCAGTAACCTCTGAAATAGTTTTCTAGTTTTTAATACCACACTGGCACAGGAGGGTACCTCTGGCAGGTGTTAAGGATGAGCCTAAACAGGTTCAAATGCAGATACTGACCCCAGATTTCATTTTTCAAATTGGGATCATCCACGGCCAAACAGGATCTCAAGGAAATTCTGAGAGTCTAGAGCACCCTCCTCAGCCAATCCTGGCACATGCAGATTTGCAAGGGCCAAGTTCACCCAGAGGAAACAAAATACCAGAGGTTTTTATACTCCATTTTTAGGAGCGCATAATGATTCAAATATAATGACAATAATTACCGGCAAGTTCAAATAGATCAACTTGTAAAATTTAAGGCAGAATTTACTTACTGCCTGTATTTTTTTTAAACTTTTACTGAAATATAGTTGATTTACGACGTTGTGATCGCCTATATTTATGATAGTGTTAGAGACCAAATTACTTATTACCTTTCCTAAGATACTGATTGTAACTTTAATTGATCAAATTCAAGTAAACCATGTTGTGAAAACCTCATAAATTCCCACATATCATGAAAAGAGGAGCAGAGAGTCAAAAGACAAGGATTCAAATGGCTCCACGAGCTAATATGTAATATTGAAGAGGTCATTCACCTCTATGACCTAGTTTCTTATATTTATAAAATAGGAACAACTGTACCTATCTATCCTCTATAAGATTCTTGTGACTAATAAATACTACAGTAACATAAAATGCTTTCCAATGTCTAATACATATAGATGCTCAATTATAATTATATTATTAATTTTATATTTTAAAGTTCCCCAATTCAGTAACTAGGGAGTATCAATAGTTCATTTTTTTTAAACATGGCAATCAGTTTAAAGAAGGAAAACAAAGTTCAATCACTTTCTATTGACATTTAAAAGAAAATTCTTGCCTGGGAAATCCCATGGACAGAGAAGTCTGGCAGGCTATAAGTCCATGGGGTTCCAAAACAGTCAGACACAACTGAGCAACTAAGCACCACCACCACCTAATTATCTTAAGAGTGCAATGTCAATTCTCAACTATATACACACCAATTATTTAGAGACTTCAAAGTCCACATCCTCTGAACTTCCTCAGTCAAGTGTGACTACCTTCATTTCTCTTACCAAGGTTTTGGGAGGAACCTTGTCCTTACTAACTTAAAAATCTCCCTTTTGTTTTTTCCTGGAGGCCTCTGGGAATATTTCATTAATTGTAACCACATTTTGTCCTAGAGGTTTTCCCTTGATTCTGTCAGTGGACTATTCATTAACATTACACAGTCATTGTAACTGTTAAGACATGTGTATGTCCAAACTGGTTTAACTCTCCTTTTCCCCGGCTTCTGTCCCCACCTTACCAAATGCAAATTACAAAAAATTCTACAAAAAGTATGACAATATCAATTTTTCACTTTACTGTCCTTTAATCTCACCCAATCTTTACTGATGAAAATTCCACATTATCTACCAAAGTAAAAATCCTTTTTCCTAATGTCCCAAGGTGTAAATAACAGGCATTTCATATACAAAATGTGAAAGAATTTTTTATTCAATCTACTAAATATGAGATATTTAATACATTTGAAGAATATTTAAATTATCACATAATAATAGTTTTTTTTTTTTTTTTTTTTTTAAAGAAAAATGCTTCAATGCAAGTTAGGAAAACAGTACCTGGTTCAAATAAAATTTTGTGAAAAGCATTTTTTAATATGCTTTGGTTTATACCACACTATCCTTGGAAATAAATTTCAAAAATCAACTATAACATTTCACTAGGTATATAAAATGTTCTAAATATTTTAATTATATTCATATGGACCTACAGAAATAAACTTTCAATTTTGTTTAAAAAAAAACAAACGAAACACAACCCTTCTTCATGTAAAGGTAAGTTTTGCTCCGCAAACTCATTTAACAGTTTCTCCACTGTGTCAACAACCTTTCAGTGACACTGAGTGGCTCATATCTATTTTTAAAACAGGTTTTACAGCATGCTAAGATGCATTCCTGAATCAGACATCTGACAAAGCATAAAGACACATTTAAATCAACAAACGATTTCATTAATAATGAAGATTGTTTATAAAGCTTTTCCAACTACTTGATTCTGACTGTCCAGGAAGAGATCTCTTTTATCATGATAGTTCATGATAAATAACTTTATATGCTAAATTACAACACTAAGTTTAATTTACAGAAAAAAAGTAGAACATTATACTTATTGAGTACCTTAAACACAGGATTCTAAGAGGATTTTAATTTCTGATCAAATGACCTGATAGAAGTAATGTATTAAGATATAAAAATAATCCAATTGTGAAAATAGAGCTAACCATAGGCATAACATTCAAATATTGCCACAGGCAGTTACCCTGAGCTAATTCTCTCCTTGAAGCTGCTTTAGTCACCATACCTTGTCAAAGCATCTTTACTGTCAAAGCATCTTTAGTATCTCAAAGTTATGACCAACCTAGACAGCTTATTAAAAATCGGAGACATTACTTTGCCAACAAAGGTCCGTCTAGTCAAAGCTATGGTTTTTCCAGTAGTCATGTATGGATGTGAGAGTAGGACTATAAAGAAAGCTGAGAGCCGAAGGATTGATGCTTTTGCACTGTGGTGTTGGAGAAGACTCTTGAGAGTTCCTTGGACTGCAAGGAGATCCAACCAGTCCATCCTAAAGGAAATCACTCCTGAATATTCATTGGAAGGACTGATGCTAAAGCTGCAACTCCAATCCTTTGGCCACCTGATGCGAAGAACTGACTCATCTGAAAAGACCCTGATGCTGGGAAAGACTGAAGGCGGGAGGAGAAGGGGACAAGAGAGGATGAGATGATTGGATGGCATCACTGAATCAATGGCCATGAGTTTGGGTGGACTCTAGGAGTCGGTGATGGACAGGGAGGTCTGGCGTGCTGCAGCCCATGGGGTCGCAGAGTCAGGTACAACTGTGCGACTCAACTGAACCGATGTAAAAGTCTACACAAATGCTTTAATAATGTAATCCTTTACTAACACACCACAAAATATTAATATTATCTAAATCAATGATACATATTTGGGTCCTCGTTGTTATGCTATTCAACAACCTAGCATCACTCCCCACGGCACTTAGAACTGCATTTAGACCCTCTAAAATCTCACACTACCCTACTTACCCAGCATTACTGCTCACCATCTTCTCACACATCTGTTTCAATCGTACCATACTTCCTCCACTTTCTACCTCTCTGCCAAAATTAACACTTCTTCTCTTTCCAAACAAAGATTTCAAGAAGGCCTTCTAAATTCCTCTTCCTCTAAAAGTTTCTCCCAAATTCCTCCATTTTAAATATTTCTCATCCTGTTCTGTATTCCCGTCACACTTAATATGTTCTGTTTGTACAGACTTTTGTATACTTGTCTGTACACGCCTCTACCACTATCTGCAGTTTTGGCCTTTTTAAATATTTATTTATTAGTCTATGCCTGGTCTTAGTTGTGGCATGCAGGATCTTTAGTAGTGGCATGTGGGATTTAGTTCCCTGACCAGGGATCAAACCCAGGCCCCTTGCTTTGGGAACATGGAGTCTTAGCCACTGGACCACCAGGGAAGTCCCTGTGTGGTCCAATGTGTTTATTACCTCTGAACTCTCCCATACCTTTTTATATATAATAAACACAAATGTTTACAAATCAGAATAAACAGATGCCAACCAAAGTACCATCACAGATGAATGAATTTAAGGGCCTATTGACTTAAGAAAAAGAAAAAAAAAGGGAACAACATAAGAGTTGTCAGTTAAGTTTTATTTGGGTAAAATGAGGACTACAACCTGAAAGACAGCCTTTCAGGTAGCTCTGAAGAGGCAGGGGCAAGGTTGGCATGTATGCGACTTTAGTGAAGGGGGATATGAGTAGTCAGTCACACATTTTGGCAGAAGATTGCTGCTGGTCACAAGAAGGCTGTTGCTAGTCACAAGGAGCAGATGTCTCCATTAATGATTTTTTCCAGATGTGAGAATATACAAGAAACTGGGCTCATAAAATCTTCTCCAAGTATCTAACTATCTGAAGGCCTGTACTGCCAGTTTTTCCAAGAGCACAGAGTGCCTCATTCCAGATTCCCGCCCTGAATTCCTCTCAGGGTGTGTTGAAGGTCAGTGGCTAACAACTTCATTCTTGTAGTGTCAGACGCGAGGGACAATTTTTAGTAGACAGGCCAAAATTAAAAACTCTACCTGTCAAATTCCTGCACTACCTCAACATGCATATAAACAAAGAAACACTTTTCCTAATAGTAAAAGGTACAAAACTATAGTGAAGTATAATTAATACAGTTGGTTTATTAGCTGACATTTCAACCAACAAATATATAATGATTTGCAAACCTATGAAGTACAATGCTATAGTTAAATATAACTCAGCTGCATCCTCCAAGGCTAAAATAAGTAATTTTTAGACTTCAGAAACTAGGAACAAGGCAGTTTTCTCTTTAAAAAAACAAACACTAATGCACAAACCAAATTTTTTCATACTGATACTGAACTTAGGAAAAAGTGAAATTCTGGGAGAAGGAATGTGGTATGGACAGAAGGAAAACTTCTACTAGTTTCAGGGTGGCTGTGTTCTAATCATATGACCTACAGATTGCTCCAGTTTCTTGAAAGCTTACAAAATAATTCATCTGGAACAGTCTTTATTTCATGGAAATGTTGTGAAGAATAAACATCACAAACTATATGTTTAAAATTGTTTTCAATCTTAGGATAGGAAAAACAAATGCAAAAAGAGGTCTAAAAGGTACACACTTTCTGTTATGCTGCTGCTGCTGCTAAGTCGCGTCCGACTCTTTGCGACCCCATAGACGGCAGCCCACCAGGCCCCGCCGTCCCTGGGATTCTCCAGGCAAGAACGCTGGAGTGGGTTGCCATTTCCTTCTCCAATGCATGAAAGTGAAAAGGGAAAGTGAAGTCGCTCAGTCATGTCTGACTCTTAGCGACCCCATGGACTGCAGCCTACCAGGCTCTTCCATTCATGGGATTTTCCAGGCAAGAGTACTGGAGTTGGGTGCCACTGCCTTCTCCGACTTTCTGTTACACCAGTTCATAAAAGGAGTATTTGGCATTTTTATTTTCCTTCATGGAAACACCACATAGTCCACGTATTGGGGGCTAGCGGATAACACCTAAGTTAAGAAAAATTACAATCTTTTCCAGCAAATCTGGAAGACCCAACAGTGGCCACAGGACAGGAAAAAGTCAATCTTCATCCCAGTTCCCAAGAAGGGCAGTACCAAAGAATGCTCAAACCATCAGTTGCACTCATCTCCCACGCTAATAAAGTCATGCTTAAAATCTTGCATGCTAGGCTTCAGCATTACAAGAACCAATAACTTCCAAACGACCAAGTTGGGTTTAGAAAAGGCAGAGGAACCAGAGATCAAATCAAATTGCCAACATTCACTAAATCATAGAGAAAGCAAGGGAATTTCAGAAAACCATCTACCTCTGTTTCATCAATTACACTAAAGCCTTTGACTGTGTTAATCTTAACAAACTGCAGAAAGCTCTTAAAGAGATGGGAATACCAGACCACCTTACCTAACTCTAAGAAACCTGTATGTGGGTCAAGGAGCAACAGTTAGAACCCTGTATGGAACAACTAACTGGTTCAGGATTGAGAAAGGAATACGACAGGGTTGTCTGCCTGTCACCCTGTTTATTTAACTTACACGCTGAGTACATCTTGAGAAAGGTCAGTTTGGATGAGTTACAAGCTGGAATCAAAATAGGTGGGAGAAACAACAACCACCTCAGATATGGGGATGATACCATTCTAGGTAAAAAGCAAAGAGGAACTAAAGAACCTCTTGGTGAGGGTGAAGGAGGAGAGTGGAAAAGCTGGCTTAAAACTCAACATTCAACAAACTAAGATCATAGCATCCACCCCATTACTTCATGGCAAACAGAAAACGAAAAGGCAGAAGCAGTGACAGATTTCCTATTCTTAGGCTTCAAAATCACTGCAGATGGTGATTCATGAAATCAGAAGACAATTGCTTCTTGGTAGTAAAGCTATGACAAACCTAGACAGTGTGTTGAAAAGCAAAGACACCACTTTGCTGACAAAAGTCCATATAGTCAAAAAAAAAAAAAAAGTCCATATAGTCAAGGCTATGGTCTTTCCAGTGGCCACATATAGTTGTGAGACCTGGACCATAAAGAAGGAAGGCAGAGCGCCAAAGAATTGATGCCTTCAAACTGTGGTGCTGGAGAAGACTCCTGAGAGTTCCTTGGATAGCAAGGAGATCAAATCAGTCAATCTTAAAGGAAATCAACCCTGAATACTCACTGGAAGGACTGATGCTGATGCTGAAGCTGAAACTCCAGTATTTTGGTCACCTGATGTGAACAGCCAACTCATTGGAAAAGTCCCTGATGCTGGGAAAGACTGAGGGCAGAAGGAGAAGAGGACCTCCAAGGATGAGATGGCTGGATGGCATCACTGATGCAATGAACGTGAACTTGGGGCAAACTCTGGGAGATGGTGAGTGACAGGCAGGCCTGGCATGCTGCAGTTCTTGAGGTCACAAAAAGTCAGACAAAAGTGGGCTACTGAACAACAACTTCTCTCTAAATCTGTATTTACAAAAATATGTTGCACTATTGTGAAATCTAAGAGAATCCCTAAAGATATAATCTTAATACCCAGAATACTCTCTGTAGAACTTTCTGATGTGTACAACCAACCCACCCTGTATGTCCTTTAAAGTAGCTTCTTAACTTTAGCACATACCTATGAAATCTCTACTGATAGCATTCCTTTGGGCTTTCTTTTTTTTTAAATACTTAGGAGGTCCTTTGAATACTCTTTTATATTTTTATCCAGTGTACTGGGTAAGTGATTCTCATTTTTAACTGTTGTGCCACTTGGAGAAGTCAACAATGAAATACGATCTAAACAGTTTAACTTCCTCATTTACTCACAAGAAATTTTTTTTACATCAACTGTTCAGACTCCACTCAAATATGAATATGCTATTAGAGGTGTCTACTAAAAATATTAACTAAGTTAGTGTTCCAGGTACTCCATTATCAAAATGATAATGCATGAAATGATAATCCAATGTTTTAAGGATTTAATAGAACTTAAAAAAGTATTTAGAGATCAAAAATTACTCACTAAAAATACCATGAATAAAATATGAAAAACACTACTTGAGAGATGTTTCAGCCAGAATCTGACTGACTAAACACTAATATTGCACTGTTGCAGGAACTAAGGACATAAGAGTAAACAAAAACCAAGGTCCCTGCCATGAAACAAATTACCACGCAAAGAGAGAAGATAAATTAACAGCAGGACAAGATAAATTAACATCAAGATAATTTTGTGTTGAGGCGGTACTACGAAGGAAATAAGCAGGGAGATATAGTTGGGATGGAGTGCAGCACTTTTGGAAAAGATGGCTAAAGAAGTCCCCTCTGAGATGACATGTTAATTGAGATCTGAAGGATGAGGACAGCCAGGCTAAGAACCAAGGGAGACATCCTGAGCAGAGGGAACAGTAGGAAGCACAAAGACCCTGAGCTAAGAATGAGCTTAGAATTTTTAAGAAGCAGAAAGGAGGCCTGTGTGACACAAGTATAATGGACACAGATGACAGTGGCTCTGTGAAACATGAAAGGGAGATAAGAGCCTTTTCACAGGGTCTCAGATATCACAGCAAATAACTTTATTATAAAGACAGGAAGCCACTGAAGTGATTTCAGCAAAGCAGTGATAATCTAACTTGCAAAGACCACTCTGAGAGCTGTGAAGAGAAAGGACTGGACTGAAGAACTCAGAGTGTAAACAGCAAGGCTAGTTAAGAAAGTCAATCTCACACAGAAGCTGACAGTATGCTGGGCTCAGAGGGAAGCAGCAGAGATGGCAATTGGTATGCAGTTTTTAATTTTATTTACAGGTAAAATCAACAAGATCTCGGAACGGACTAGTTTGGGGCAGAATGGAGGAGAGGATAGGGAGAGAAATCTAAATTTTTGGTGTGAACCATTTTTCTGAGATGGACTTCCATTTAAAAAAAAAAAAAAGGTTTATGAGAATAATACAAAAAATTTGATTCAGGCTTGTTAAGGGGACATTACCTACTAGACAGAAAAATAAAGATGTCCAATAAGGAGTTGGATCCTTGAGTCTGAGCTTAAGATAAAGATGAGGGATAGAAATATGGGTATAAAAGTCACGAATACACAGCCAACATTTAAAATTAGTGTGTAGGGGGGCAGGTCTTCACTGGTGGCTCAGTGGTAAAGAATCCACCTGCCAATACAAGAGACATGGGTTCGATCCCTAGTCCAGGAAGATCCCACATGCCTGAAGGCAACTAAGCCCATGTTCCACAAACTACTGAGCAGAGGTGCCCTAGAGCCTGGGCTCCACAGGAAGAGAAGCGACTGCAACGAGAACCATGCACCACAACTGGAGAGTAGCCCTGCTCACCCCAACAGGAGGAAGGCCCATGCAGCAGCAAAGACCCAGTGCAACCAAAAGTAAAGTGGCAATAAAAAAGAATGCAAAAAATAAAAAGATCCACCTGATGAAAAAACATCCCACCTTGCCAAAGCACTTACACCAGTTTGACTGTGGTGGCTAAAAGACATTTAAGGGGAGCTTTTCAACATTAAGGCAGTGTGATACCATGCTTGATTTTCTTTTTCTTTTGGGCCAGGGAATGAAGAACAGTGCTCTATCACCTCCTTTTTCACATTTTTCATTTTCCGTTTTTTTTTTTTTTTCTGTTGAAGATTAACACTAATTATCATGTCTGACAAATATGTGTGTATGATTTAAGTACTTTGTACATTTTACAGGATGATGGTGACTTAATGAGTGTTTAGGTAGAGCACTCTTTCCTTCTCTTTCCACATTTTAGCTCCATGTATTTCCACATTCTCTCTCATTCTCGTTTTCTCAGTGTGTACTTTTCATACCTTAATATGCCCTCTAACCGTAGCACTACATGTTTTAATCATTGGCAGTGATTAAAATAAGCATAGGTGAAAAGTCTTTGATTATTGTGTAGAAGATGGCTATGAATCATGAAAAGGATTAGAAAGTTTAATAGTGTAGTGTACAGCTTGTGGTTAATTTTTTAAATCTCAATTTAAAACATTACTGGATTTTTTAAAATTACAGTCCTCTGACACCTGGATTGATTGGTGTTTCATCTCCTGTCATCCTTTGGTTTTCTTTGCCCACTGATTTCACAAAGATATAGACAGCAGGTAGTAAGTCCCTAGGAAAGTTTATTGATGAAACACTACTGCAAATAACAGTTGTCTCTGAAATATTTCATAGACTGATTAGAAAAACAGATATTTAATAAAAGAAATTATACACTTGTTGGTAAAAAAAAAAAAAAAAAAAGAAGCTTTAGCAATATTGGGGGGGAAAAAAAACTCAGATGTAGGCTACACAGGTTTAGGTCAAAACTAAACAAAATTTAACACCTGTGCCTTTCAGAGATGATGTCAATAAAATCATGTGACTGCCATATCAACTAAGAAGATTATAATTAGAGAAGGAAAGGGTTCAGCCTCAAGTCTACTACTATTCAGAGAAGCAAAAAAAGAGGGGCCAAGAGAGGAGGGTCTTTTACATAAGAGTAGGCTGCTAAGAGATCACTGGATTAAACAAACAGAAGTTAGAATTAATTGGTAGGAGCAATTCAAATGGAGTGGAAGAGAGAAGTCAAGGTCAAATGAGAAGAAATGGTTGATAAAGAAGAGAATGTTTAAAAAAAATAAAAATCACCAGCGACTGCTAGTTGACTCTCATTATTCTACCTTCCTCTTCCTTTTGCAAAATTCTGCTGAGCACATTGTTGCCCAAGATAAAGACCTTTCCTAAGCCAGGTGTGGCTATGACTATGTTCTGGTCCAGACACAAGAGGTGTTAGGTACAACTTCCAAGTTAAGCCCCTTAAAGAAAGCTCAGTTGGAGAAAGCCCTTTGTTCTTTTCCCCCTTTCTATTTCCTGCTTCTTGGAATGCTGTTCTCATGGCCAAAGTTACATCAGGCACCATGGATAGTGACCTTGAGACAGAAAGTAGGTATATTCATAGACAGGAAGGAACCTAAGTTGCCTGGTGAAACCACCATACCAATTCTGGACTGCCTACCTCCAAACTTTTTGTATCCAAGATTATAAATCCTTACAGCTTTAGCAACTGTTACTAGCAGCCAAACCAAATCTAATACTTTTGTATATAATAGTTTTGATAACACAATATTTTTTTTTTTTTTGGCCATCAAAACTTCATAAATGTTGTTGGCTTGTCTTTTGGAACTGTATGTATATAACTGAGAAGTTTGCAGTCAGCTAGATACCTGCCTCCCACTTGCCCATGTTAGTCAGATTTTCATTTTGGCCAGGATTCCAAAATAATTCTCTTCTTATTTCTGAAGTTAAGAACTACCAGGGTGTAGTCAGTTTTTCATCGTTTCATGAAATTTTTCCTGCTGTTTAGAGTCTTTCAGCCTGCAAGTGTTACTTTTAATCTCATACTTTTTTTTTTCCTTTTTTTTCCTTAAATCTTTTTCTGTTCCGTTTGTTGGAGTTTCTATTTTGGGAATACAAGTTATGCTAATGTAGGATAGTCATATTGTTTTTTTCATGGTCTTTTTTTTTCCTGTTGTGTATTTGTAGAGTTGCCATGTCATTAAAAATAAAATCTTGATTATGTTTAACATGGGGAGTGCTACACTGAAGCTCATCCAATAGGTTCTCTCTGACAATTTCAACATCCTTCTTACCAGAACCACTTTTATTTCTGTACATACATGTGCCTGCACACAGTACACACAAACTTCAGTTTGAGAACTGGATAGTACTGTTTTAATCTTTTTTTCTATAATCCATCAATGGTCAGGAAAAGTCTGAACTAGAACAGCCACTGCTGAAAAGTCATTTAGTATCCTCTACGTATCCTCTACCAGGATCCATGTCCCCATCAGGGGACTATCCTATCTCTCTTCTTGGGTTTTGGTTCTTCTCCTTAACCAGAGTACATTTCAGAAAGTCAATGGTCCTTGACAGTGTGAGGCTCAGAAATAGTATGTGAGGGTCTTAAGGGATTTTTTGTTGACTTTTTGCTCCCTACTCATCCCTTAGATCTGCCTCCCTGAAGAGAATTAGTGAGAATACTTCATGTTTTATAGACCTCATCTTTCCTTAGTCTGGCTTCTTGGATATGGGGCTGGAATTATAAATCTTGACAGATACATCTAGTATTTTCTCCTTCTTTTCTGGTCTCTACTGAAGTATTTGGCATAAGGTTGCACATACCTCTTTTTCCAGATTCTATTCCATTTTTTTTGCCCTCTCTTCTCCCCCTACCCACTTTTTCCTATTTTCATTTGGTTTCAGTGAAGTAAAATTATGTGATTCTATAGTCAAAGCTATAGTTTTTCCAGTAGTCAGGTATGGATATGAGAGTTGGACCATACAGAAAGCTGAGCACAGAAGAATTTATGCTTTTGAACTGTGGTGTTGGAGAAGACTCTTGATAATCCCTTGTTCAGCAAGGAGATCAAATCAGTCCATCCTAAAGGAAATCAGTCCTGAATATTCACTGGAAGGACTGATGCTGAAGCTTAAGCTCCAGTATGTGGCCACCTGATGCGAAGACCTGACTCAATGGAAAAGACCCTGATGCTGGGAAAGCCTGAAGGCAGGAGGAGAAGGGGACAACAGAGGACAAGATGGTTGGATGGCATCACCAACTCAAAGGACGTGGGTTTGAGCAAGCTCCAGGAGTTGGTGATGGACAGGGAAGCCTGGTGTGCTGCAGGCCATGGGGTCCCAAAGAGTCAGACACAACTGAGCAACTGAACTGAACTGACTGAACTTCATTTTTATTCACAAATCCCTAAATTTACTTTTTAGTACTTATTTTTTTACGTACTAATGACAATCTTCTAAGTTAATGACTCAACTGAAAAGCAAAATTTAAATATTCTAAAATAGGATGCTAAACTAACAACAGCTGCAATTTTACTTCTGTTATTTCTAACAGAGGGAAGTAAAGGGAAGACATTCAGTTTCAATTCTTTTCATAAAATCAAGATACTAAACAGAAAATACAGGACCAAGCTTAAGCTTTTCTGTGAATCTGCGACAACTACCTCCAGGGAAAAACAAAGCTAAAATGCCTTTTCCCTCCTAATCTACTATTCATTTACTATCTACTTCTCTCAATACTCGGAAAAGGCAATGGCACCCCACTCCAGTACTCTTGCCTGGAGAATCCCATGGACAGAGGAGCCTGGTAGGCTGCAGTCCATGGGGTCACTAAGAGTCGGACATGACTGAATGACTTCACTTTCACCTTTCACTTTCATGCATTGGAGAAGGAAATGGCAACCCACTTCAGTGTTCTTGCCTGTAGAATCCCAGGGACAGGGGAGCCTGGTGGGCTGCCGTCTATGGGGTCGCACAGAGTTGGACACGACTGAAGCGACTTAGCAGCAGCAGCCACTCAGTACTTAAGCAAGGAACCCTAGAATCTTTGTCTCCTTCCCTTTCCCACCACCACCAATTCTATTCCTGGCACAGGGGAACCATTCGATAAATATAAAGGAATAAATTAATATAGTCTATCTGTCACATGGGCAAAACATCTCTTATATAACCTGCCCCTGGCCCCACTACCACATGCCTAGTGCAAGCTCTAT
Organism: Bos taurus; assembly: GCF_002263795.3. Taxonomy (NCBI): domain Eukaryota; kingdom Metazoa; phylum Chordata; class Mammalia; order Artiodactyla; family Bovidae; genus Bos; species Bos taurus. The sequence goes on from NC_037331.1 coordinate 43,420,693, forward strand.
CATCTGTCACCAGGACTACTCTAACAGTCTCTTATTACTTCTTCACTTTCACCATTTATCTATCTAAAATACTGACTTTATGTTTCTCTTCTTCTTAAAAAATCTCTATTAATTTCTTATTACCTAACAAAAGAGTTGTATCAGCATAGTATACAAAAGACTCTTCCTTTACAACCTGATCACAAATTCATTGTTTTTATAACCAGCAGCATCCATCATCTCTACCTTCTTCCACACACTACCCACTCCAATCTGCCATCCAAACATACCTTACAGTCAAGCCATATGGATTATCAAATATATTTTTATGCTTGCCTTCTAGTCCTGGTGGTAATTTCTCATTCTAAAATGACTTTTTCCTTGTTTTGACCTATTTGACAAGTTACTTTGGAACTCTTCTAGGACCAGATCATCACAGGAAATTAAATGATGAATATATAAACAAAGGAGAATATATAAACAATGATGTTCCAATGACTTAATGAAGAACAACTTAAGATTTAAGTATTTGAAACTACCAGGGGAAAGAATGATGGGAACTTCTTGGGGTTCCAGTGGTTAAGACTCCATGCTTCCAGTGCAGAGGACGTGAGTCTGATTCCTAGTCTGTGAACTAGGATTCCACATGCCACCCAGCACAGCCAAAAAAAAGCCAAAAAAAAAAAACCAAAAGAAACAAAAAGAGTGGACGAAACAGAAGCATCTAACAACTTCACTCCCTTATAATAAGTAACTGAAACTACAGCAAAAGCATACATATGTAAGGAATGAACTCGGAATTAGTTTTAAGAAAGTAGATGCAGAATTAATGGTGAAGTAGTGGTAAGAATCAAACTGTGTCCCCTGGGTTTTCTCGCCCCATAGTTAAAGTGGCCAATTTAAAATTAGGACATGTGGCTTAAAATACAGCAGGTAACTTCTTATGGGACAAGTGAACTATATTTTTAAAATGAAACTATGGTTGGTGATCAAACTTCATTATTTCATATAATAATAATACCATCATTAATATGTCCAGATAATCAATTCAAGGTTAATGAAAATGAAATTTGGGGGTTTTGCTTCGTATTACTACTAACTACCATGCCAAGTGACCCAAACTGCCTGAAATTCAGGAATGCAGCACAGTTTAATAGCCACTACACTCATAACATTATTGTGTCTGAGGGAGTTTTCTTTTTTTTTTTTTTTATTCTTCCAATTTTATTTTATTTTTAAACTTTACATAATTGTATTAGTTTTGCCAAATATCAAAATGAATGGAGTTTTCTACAAATCAGGAAACCAACACTTCAATTTCTAGCCCATCCAAGTCCATACCACAGAGGAAAGTAGTTTCTAACATACTACAACTACCGTTTAACCAGAACCAACAGCTCAACTATGTATAACTCATTCTTTTCCTTGGTCTCTAATCTCTCCAGCTATACAGTACAATGCCTTTTTATATAAAGGATTTGAGCACCAGTGAATCTTGGTATCCCTAGTAGGGAGTCTTGGAACCAATCCTTGCGAGTACCAACGGATGACTGTATACACAGAAGGTATGTACTCAACAAAAGGAAATATTCCATTTCTGTTCTTCCCTTCACAGCAAAATTTTGCTATCTCCTCCAATCGTTGCACTTCCTCTCTTCAATCCAAGCATATCTTTGCTGCCCACACTCCAATGAAAGTTCTCTTTAAGGACACCAATGAATTCAGGTTGCCAAATCCAATGGTCAAGTCTCAGTTCCTCATCTAATCAGCAGTACACAACACAGCTGACTATGTTCCATCCACTCAGAACAATCGTCACTTACCCTCAAGAAAACCACTCGCTTGGGTTTGCCCCTAACTTTCTGGCTACTCCTCAGTTTCTTTGCTGACTCCCATCTTCTCCCTTATCTCATTCCTTGACATCTGTCTTCTTCACTCAGTCCCTTGGTAATCACTCAAAATATCTTGGTTTAAATACCATGTGTATGTAATGACTACTATGTATGAAGATTACATCTCTAGTCTCAGTTCAGTTCAGTCGCTCAGTCGTGTCCAACTCTTTGCAACCCCAGGAATCTCAGCATGCCAGGCCTCCCTGTCCATCACCAACTCCCAGAATTTACTCAAACTCATGTCCATTGAGTCAGTGATGCCATCCAGCCATCTCATCCTCTGTCATCCCCTTCTCCTCCTGCCTCTAATCTCTTCCAGCATCAGGGTCTTTTCCAATGAGTCAACTCTTCGCATGAGGTGGCCAAAGTACTGGAGTTTCAGCTTTAGCATCAGTCCTTCCAATGAACACCCAGGACTGATCTCCTTTAGAATGGACTGGTTGGACCTCCTTGCAGTCCAAGGGACTCTCAGGAGTCTTCTCCAACACCACAGTTCCAAAGCATCAATTCTTCGGTGTTCAGCTTTGTTCACAGTCCAACTCTCACATCCATACATGACTACTGGAAAAACCATAGCCTTGACTAGACGGACCTTTGTTGGCAAAGTAATGTCTCTGCTTTTGAATATTCTATCTAGGTTGGTTCTAACTTTCCTTCCAAGCAGTAAGTGTCTTTTAATTTCATGGCTGCAATCACCATCTGCAGTGATTTTGAAGCCCAAAAAATAAAGTCTGACACTGTTTCCACTGTTTCCCCATCTATTTCCCATGAAGTGATGGAACCAGATGTCATGATCTTAGTTTTCTGAATGTTGAGCTTTAAGCCAACATTTTCACTCTCCTCTTTGACTTTCATCAAGAGACTCTTTAGTTCCTCTTCACTTTCTGCCATAAGGGTGGTGTCATCTGCATATCTGAGGTTATTGATATTTCTCCCGGCAATCTTGATTCCAGCTTGTGCTTCTTCCAGCCCAGTGTTTCTCACGATGTACTCTGCATAGAAGTTAAATAAGCAGGGTGACAATACACAGCCTTGACGTACTCCTTTTTCTATTTGGAACCAGTCTGTTGTTCCATGTCCAGTTCTAACTGATGCTTCCTGACCTGTATATAGCATATACAGCATATAGCATAAAGCATCTATTTCTGCTTTATTGACTACGCCAAAGCCTTTGACTGTGTGGATCACAATAAACTGGGGAAAATTCTGAAAGAGATGGGAATACCAGACCACCTGACCTGCTTCTCTAGTCTCAACTATCCCCTAAATCCACTAGATAAGAAAAAGTCAAACAAGTTTCCTTACTTGAGGACTTCCCAGAGCCTGCTATGTTGCTGTGCATTATAAACGTATAAGAGAAAACTATAATCATGTTGTTTCTTACACAGCAGAACCTTTTCCTCATGAGGCACCTCATAACACATACAATTAACTAAATATGGCCAACACAATTAACTAACAAGCCACTAAATATGGCATGCTTAGACATCTTTCAAGTACTTCCAACTTCTCATGGTACAAATTAATTATATGAAAATGGGCAAACTTTTCTACCAGTTGAAAAGACAATAACTTAGTTTGAGGATTTTTCAAGGCAATTCACTCTATTAGAAGAGAGTTTGCATCAAAAATTTTCTTATGCAAAGATAAGTTGGTTGTCTTTCTTAAATTACACTTACCTGTATTATACTCTACATGAGCACAGAATAAATTTACCATATCTTCTGCCTTCAAATCAAATAATATAGCAAGTACATGCTGCTGTTAATCTTTCCTTTCTCTAGATTAAATACATCTGCCTCCTTCAACTGTTCTTCACATAACATGCCTTTCAAACCTCTCTCCATCCAGTCATCTTCCTTATCAGATAAGATCTAAATTCCTGGAATCTAGTTGGCCAACAAAACAATCTATTTGTCTGAAGAATGCAAACAACTGTGGATTTATAATGAACATGATCACTTAGTAATACAACCTAAGAGTATACTCACTTTTTAAATTTTCAGCAGCCATGACACTGGTTAACTCAATAATAGTTTCTAAAAGTAAAGCTATGTATCACATACATCCACACACATACATACTCATACATAATCAATACATTTAGCTATATCCACTAAGAGGGCTTAGATGCAACAATTTCTCAGTAGCAATAAGCACATTTAACAAGTAAATCGGAGAAGGCAATGGCACCCCACTCCAGTACTCTTGCCTGGAAAATCCCATGGATAGAGGAGCCTGGTGGGCTGCAGTCCATGGGGTCACTAAGAGTCGGACATGACTCTTTCACTTCTCACTTTCATGCATTGGAGAAGGAAATGGCACCCCACTCCAGTGTTCTTGCCTGGAGAATCCCAGGGACAGGGGAGCCTGGTGGGCTGCCGTCTATGGGGTTGCACAGAGTCGGACATGACTGAAGCAACTTAGCAACAGCAGCAACAAGTAAATTTTTAAATAGTATTCTGGAGAAGGAAATGGCAACCCACTCCAGTACTCTTGTCTGAAAAATCCCATGCATGAAGGAGCCTGGCAGGCTACAGTTCATGGGGTTGCAAAGAGTCAGACACAACTGAGCGATTTTGCTTTCACTTTTTTTTTTTCCTACTACAGTAAAGAAATCAAGGCTCCTTAGAGAAATGTCTAATTTCAGGGCTGGTATAGAGACATGACAAGGTGGTCCTAGAACATCTTGTTGAGTAAGAAATTAAAGTGCTCAACTTGCAATGCTTCCCACTCTAAAGCCTCCCCCTGCTGCACTGGCCCCTGTGGGCATGCCCATGGAAGCCAGTGCCCCAGCTGGCCCCTCAGACATGTGTACTCCAGGCCAGCTTCAAGAGCAGATGCTGGGGTAACAAGATGGGGCTGACACAGTGGGTCCAGGGACCTACCTAGAGGTCTTGGAGGCCCTCCTGGGGAGGAGAAGGTTGGATGTAGCTCACATTGACAATGGAAACACCAGGAAGTTTTTTAATTTTTTTAATTTTCTTAAAAATTAAAATAAATTTTTTTATATTTTTGTTCTTGTGCTTTTTTATCTTGTTTCATTTTGTTTTTATTTTACCTAATAAACTTTAGTTTTCTAATTTTACTTTTTATCCTTTCTTCTTGTTCTGCTGTTTTTGTTTGTTGTTTTTTTTTTTTCTTTCATGCCACACCATGTGGCTTGCAGATTCTTGGTTCATGGGCCAGGGTCAAGTCTGAGACTTTGTGGTGGGAGCACTGAGATCAAGCTGCTGGACTAACAGAGAACTTCAGGGCTCAGGGACTATTAACTGGCTTCAGGTAATATTAACTGATGTGAACTTTCACAGAGGTCCTCTTCTCAGCACCACGACCTGGCTCCACCCAACTGCCAGCAAACTCCAGTCCACTCAACTCCAGTGCTGGACGCCACAGGCCAAACAACCAGTAAGACAGGAACACAGCCTCACGTATCAACAAAAATGACATAACAGAAAATTTGTGGCAGATGAAGAAGCCAAGCAAAAACCTACAAGACCAAACAAATGAAAAAAGAAATAGGTAATCTACCTGAAAAAAACTCAGAGAGAAATGATAGTAAAGATGATTCAAAATCTCACAAACAGAACAGAGGTATGGATCCAAAAAATACAAGAAATGTTTAACAAGGACTTAGAAGAACTGAAGAACAGTCATAAGAAGCACAATAACTGAAATGAAATATAAGAATCAATAGCAGAATAACTGAGGCAGAAGAACAAATAAGTGAACTGGAAGATACAATGGTGGAAATAACTGCCAAGGAGTAGAATAAAGACAAAAAGAATGAAAAGAAATGAGGACAGTCTCAGAGACCTCAGGTACAACATTAAACGCACCAACATCCAAATTATAGGGATCGCAGAAGAAGAGAAACAGAAAGTGGCTGAAAAAATTAGAAGAGATAACCGTCAAGAACTTTCCTAACATGGAAAAGAAAACAGCCACCCAGGTCCGAGAAGCACAGAGTCTCACATAGGACAAACTCAAGGAGAAACACACCAAGACACATATTAATCAAAATAACCAAAGTTAAATTCAAAGAAAAATATTAAAAACAGGAAGAGAAAAACAACAAATAATATACCAGGAAAACCCAAATAAGGTTATCAGCTGATCTTTCAACAGAAACTCTGCAGGCCAAAAGAGAGTGACAGGATATATTTAAAATGATGAAAGGGAAAAGCCTACAACAACGATAACTCTACTCAGCAATGATCTCATTCAGGTTTAATGGAGAAATCAAAAGCTTTACAGGTAGACAAAGCTAAGAATTCAGGACCACCAAATCAGCCTTACAACAAATTTTAAAGGAGCTTCTCTAAGAGGGAAACAAGAGAAGAAAAAGACCTATAGAAAAAAACCCAAAATGACTAAGAAAATGTTAACATATTGATAATAACCTTGAACATAAATGGATTAAATGCTGCCAAAGACACAGACTGGCTGAATGGATACAAAAACAAGACCCGTATATATTATCTACAAGATACCCACTTGAGACCTATTGACACACACAGGCTGAAAGTAAGGGAGCAGGAAAAGATATTCCATGCAAATGCAAATTAAAAGAAAGCCAGAGTATGGATACTTATATCAGACAAAACAGACTTTAAAACAAAGACTGTTACAAGAGACAAAAAAAAATACTATATGAATACTATATGATGATTAAGGGATCAATCCAAGAAGAAGATACAACAACTATAAATATTTATGCACCCAACAAAGAAAAACCTCAATGCATAAAGCAAACATTAACAGACATAAAAGGGAAATCAACAGTAACACAATAACAGTGGGAGATTCTAATACCCCACTTATACCAATAGACAGATCATCCAGATAGAAAATAAGGAAACACAAGCTTTAAATCACACATTAGACCAGATAGACTTAATTGATATTTATAGGACATTCTATCCAAAAGCAGCAGAATACACATTCTTCTCAAGTGCATATGGAACATTCTCCAGAATAAATCACATCATGGATCACAAATCAAGCCCTGTTAAACTGAAGAAAACTGAAATTGTTTCAAGGATCTTTTTTTGACCACAATGCTATGAGATTAGAAATCAACTACAGGAAAAAAAAAAAAAACTACAAAAAACACAAACACATGAAGGCTAAACAATAAGCTTATAACCACAAGATCACTAGAGAAATCAAAGAAAATATCAGAGAGTATATAGATGCAAATGACTATGAAAACACGATGACCCAAATCCTATGGGAGGCAGCAACAGCGGTTCTTAGAGGGAAAGTCACAGGCATACAATCCTACCTCAAGAAACATGAAAATTTCAAACCTTTTCAAACCTTTACAAATTTCAAAACTTTACAAGCTGCTTTAAAGCAACCAAAGAACGAAGAACAAACAAAACTCAAAGTTAGTAGAAGGAAAGAAATCATAAAAATCAGCAGAAATAAATGAAACAGAAATTAAAAAAACAATACCAAAGAGCAATGAAACTAAAAGTTGGTTCTTTGAGAGACAAAATTGATAAATTTTTAGAGTCAGATTCCTCAATTTAAAAAAAAAAGGGGGAGAGGATACAAATCAACATAATTAGAAATGAAAAAGGAAAAATCACAACTGATACAGCAGAAATTCAAAGGATCATAAGAGACTACTATAAGCAACTATATGCTAATAAAATGGATAATTTGGAAGAAATGGACAAATTCTTAGAAAGGTACAATCTTCTAAAACTGAACAAGGAAGAAATAGAAAGTATGAACAGACCAATTGTAAGTAATGAAATTGAAACTTCCAACAAACAGAAGTCAAGGAGCAGAGGGCTTCACGGGTAAATTCTAGCGAACACTTAGCAAAGTGCTAACACCTACCCTTCTCAAACTGTTCCAAAAAAACTGCAGAGGAAGGATCACTCCCAAGATCAATCTGTGAGGCCACCATCACTCGATAGCAAAATCAGACAAAGGATGCCACAAAAAAAAAAATTAAAGACTAGTATTACTGATGAACACAGATACAGAAATCTTCAACAAAATACTAGCAAACAGAATCCAATAACACATTAAAAGGATCATACACCATGATCCAACTGTGATTTATTCCAAGGATGAAAGTTTTCTTCCATATAGGCAAATTAATCTACATGATACTCCGTATTAACAAATTGAAGAATAAAAACCATATGATCTCAACAGATGCAGAAAAAGTCTTTTTTATAAAATATGTATTTTTTTATTGAAGTATAGTTGACTGACAATGTTTCAGGTGCACAGCAGGTGATTCAGTTATACAAATACACGTACTTTATTTTTGAAATTAATTTTCACTATAGTTCCCTATGCTATGCAGTAAACCTTTGTTGCTTGTGCACATCTATTTTTAAATTAGAAATGTAGCATTCTATTCATACTAAGTCAAAAAGTAGAATCAAAATGTCCTAATTTGTTTATTTAGGCAAAAATTCCTGTTTTCTAAAATATATAATTATACATATTTTTATATATGTATACAAAAGCTTTTCCACACTTGATAAAGGTTTGAGAAAGAACATCCAAAAAAAAAAAAGAAGAGATGGAGAAACTAGAGAACATAAACTAAATAAAATGGGAGCACTGAAAATGAAATAGAAAAAAGTGAGACAAACTAGATAGAAATAAAAGATCATCATACAGTCCAGCTGTTTTTAAACATGACTGCTGGTTAGAAACCTAGCTGGAGTATATCAAGATAATTCTGATATGCATCTGGATTTTAAAAAGTGATTACAGGTCTTTCTATTAGATCTTGGTTTTGGTGATACAGAGTACTATTATTTTTCTGTTAACAATGGTATTGAGTAATAGTTACTTAATCACAATAGTAAAAGATGTTTATCAGTTTTCACAATCAATAGCCAGACAAAAAAAAAAAAGATAGTTACAAGTGCAAGCCATAATGGCAACATGATTAACCAAGCCTCTTGATGAAAGTGAAAGTGGAGAGTGAAAAAGTTGGCTTAAAGCTCAACATTCAGAAAACGAAGATCATGGCATCCGGCCCATCACTTCATGGGAAATAGTGGAAACAGTGGCTGACTTTATTTTTCTGGGCTCCAAAGTCACTGCAGATGGTGACTGCAGCCATGAAATTAAAAGACGCTTACTCCTTGGAAGGAAAGTTATGACCAACCTAGATAGCATATTCAAAAGCAGAGACATTACTTTGCCAACAAAGGTCCGTTTAGTCAAGGCTATGGTTTTTCCTGTGGTCTTGTATGGATGTGAGTTGGACTGTGAAGAAGGCTGAGCGCCGAAGAATTGATGCTTTTGAACTGTGGTGTTGGAGAAGACTCTTGAGAGTCCCTTGGACTGCAAGGAGATCCAACAAGTCCATTCTGAAGGAGATCAGCCCTGGGATTTCTTTGGAAGGAATGATGCTAAAGCTGAAACTCCAGTACTTTGGCCACCTCATGCGAAGAGTTGACTTACTGGAAAAGACTCTGGTGCTGGGAGGGATTGGGGGCAGGAGGAGAAGGGGACGACAGAGGATGAGATGGCTGGATGGCATCACTGACTCGATGGACCTGAGTCTGAGTGAACTCTGGGAGTTGGTGATGGACAGGGAGGCCTGGCGTGCTGCGATTCATGGGGTCGCAAAGAGTCGGACACGACTGAGCGACTGATCTGATCTGATCTGATTAAAAAATCACATACAACTTGGGGGAGGGGGTCGAGCAGAGTGGTGTGCAAGTGGAAGTGCACACGTGCACACGTTTCATCCACCCAGCCAGTCTATGTCTTTTGGTTGGTGCATTTAATCCATTTACATTTAAGAGAATTATTGATATGTATGATCCTATTACCATTCTCTTAACTGTTTTGGGTTTATTTTCTTTAGTAGGGCTTTTCCTTCTCTTGTTTTCTGTCTAGAGAATTTCCTTTAGCATTTTTTGTAAAGCTAAGGTTTGGTGATGCTGAATTCTCTTAACTTTTGCTTGTTTGGAAAACTTTTGTTTTCTCCATCAAATCTTAAGGAGCCTCTTGCTGGGTAGAGTATTCTTGGCTGGTATTCTTAGTATTCTACGTTATTTCCTTTCACCACTTTAAATATATCACCCCATTCCTCTCTGACTTGCAGAGTTTCTGTTGAGAAATCAGCTGACAGCCTGATGGGAGTTCCTTTGTATATTATTTGTCATTTTTCCCTGTTGCTTTTAATATTTTATCTCCGTCTTTAGTTTTTGTCAGTTTGATTACCATGTGTCTCAGTGTGTTTCTCCTTGGGTTCATCCTTCCTGGGACTCTCTGTGCTTCCTGAACTTGGGTGACTATTTCCTTTTCCATGTTCAGGAAGTTTTCCGCTATTATCTCTTCAAATGTTTTCTCAGGTCCTTTCTCTCTCTTTTCTCCTTCTGGGACCCCTACAACGCGAATGTTGGTATGTTTAATGTTGTCCCAAAGGTCTCTTAGGCTGTCTTCATTTCTCTTAATTCTTTTCTCTATATTCTGTTCTGCAGAAGTGACTTCCACCATTCTGTCCTCCAGGTCACTTATCTGTTCCTAGAAAAAACTTTTGACAAAAACCAATAACTATTTACAAAAAAAAAATAAATCTCCAGAAAGTGGACACAGAGGGAACCTACCTCAACATAACAAAGGCCATATGTGACAAATTCACAGCACACATCATTCTCAATGGTGAAAAACTGAAAGCATTTCCTCTAAGATCAGGAACAAGGCAAGGATGTCCACTCTCACTATTATTATTCAACATAGTTATAGAAGCCCTAGCCACAGCACTCAGAGAAGGAAAAGAAATAAAATGAATGAATCCAAATTGGAAAAGAAGAAGTGAAAACTGTCACTGCAGATGACATGATATGATACATAGAAAATCCTAAATATTCTAACAGAAAACTACTAGAACTCAACAGAGAATCTAGTAAAGTTGCAGGATACAAAATTAAGGCACAAAAATCTCTTGTATTCCTATACACTAACAATGATAAGTCAGTAACAGAAAGTAAGGAAACAATCCCATTCACTACTGCAACAAAAATAAAATACTTAGGAATAAGCCTACCTAAGGAGACAAAAGATCTCTATGCAGAAAACTGTAAGATACAGACTAAAGAAGTCAAAGGCATCACAGAGAAATATATCATGTTCTTGGACTGCAAGAATCAGTACTGTGAAAATGACTATAGCCCCAAAAGCAATCTACAGATTCAATGCAATCCTTATCAAATTACCAATGGCATTTTTCACAGAACAAAAATTTTTACAACTGTATGAAACACAAAAGACCTCAAATAACCAAAGCAATCCTAAGAAAGAAAAACAGAGCTGGAGGAATCAGGCTCCCTAACTTCAGACTATTCCACAAAGCTACAGTAATTAAGACAGTATGGTACTGGTACAAAAACAGAAATATATATCAACGGAACAGGAGAAAAAGCCCAGAGATAAACACACCTATAGTCACCTAATATGACAAAGGAGACAAGAATGTACAGTGTAGAAAAGATACCTTTTCAATAACTGGTGCTGGGAAAACTGGACAGCTATAGGTAAAAAGATAAAATTAGAACACTCCCTAACACAAAAATAAACTCAAAATGGATTAAAGATCTAAATGTAAGGCCAGATACTATAAACCTATTAGAGGAAAACATAGGCAGAAGACTGACATAAATCACAGCAAAATGATTTTTTTTAGACCTATGTACTAGAGTAATGAAAAAAAAAGGGGGGGGGGGTACCTAATTAAACTTAGAAGCTTTTGCACAGCAAAGCAAACTATAAACAAGATGAAAAGACAACCCTGAGAATGGGAGAAAATAACTGCAAACAAAGCAGTTGACAAAGGGTTAATCTCCAAAATATACAGGTAGCTCATACAGTTCAATATCAGAAAAATGACCCAATTAAGAAGTGGGCAGAAGACCTAAACAGACATTTCTCCAAAGATGACATACACATGACCAATAAACCCATGAAAAGATGCTCAACACTCCTCATTATTAGAGAAGAGCAAATCAAAACTACAATGAGGTATCCCCTCACACCAGGCAGAATGACCATCACCAAAAAAATCTACAAAGAAATGCTGGAGAGGGTGTAGAGAAAAGAGAACTCTCTAACACTGTTGGTGGGAACGATACAGTCACTATGGAGAACAGTAAGGAGGTTCCTTAAACTAAAAGCAGAACTACCATATGATCCAGCAATCCTACTCCTGGGCATATACCAGGAGAAAACCGTAATTCCAAAAGACACATGCACCCCAATATTCAGAGTGGCACTATTTACAACACCCAGGACATGGAAGCAACCAAATGCCCATCAACAGAGGAATGGATAAAGAAGATGTGGTACACATGTAACAATGGAATATTAGTCATAAAAATGAATGAAATTGTGCCATTCACACAGACGTAGATGGACCTAGAGACTGTCATATAGAATGAAGTCTGTCAGAAAGAGGAAAATAAATATTGTATATAACTCACTTATGTGGAATCTATAAAAAAAAATAGTACAGACGAACTTGTTTGCAAAGCAGAAATTGAGACACAGACACAGAGAACAAATGTATGGACACAAAGTTGGGGGGTAGGGGATTGGGATTGACATCAAACTACTGTGTATAAAATAATAGATAATTAACGAGAACCTACTGTATAGCACTACAGAAGGAAATGGCAACCCACTCCAGTACTCTTGCCTGGAATATTCCATGGACAGAGGAGCTTAGCAGTCCATGGGGTTACAAAGAGTCAGACACAACTGAGCGACTTCACTTTCTTTCTTTCACTGTATAGCACAAGGGGAAAATGAAGATACAATCTGTTTGCAAGATGAATATTAACTTTAAAAACACATTATAGAGTAGGTGCAAACAAATACTACTTGATTTCACTTACACAAGGTACCTAGAACAGTCAAATTCATAAAGTCAGAAAGTACACTGGTAGATGCCAGGCGCCAGGCTTAGGGGTCAGAATGGGGAATGAGGACTTAGTGTTTAATGAAGACAGTGTTTCAGTTTAAGAAAGTGGAAAACTCAGTAGACGGATGATGTTGAGAGCTGCACAACAATGTGAATGTACTTAGTGCCACTGAAATGTTAAATATGGTTAAAACAGTATATTTTATACTATGTGACTTTTACCACAATAAAAAACATTTAAAAAATTAAAGTGATCAAATAATAACAGGGACACTGTCAAAAGAATAAAACAAGAAACAACAAGTCTATACTAGTATGAATGAATGGGCAAATAAATAAGAGAATGAAGTTTTTTCTGTGGCAGAAAGTCAGCCTATAAACACAGAAGAAATCAGTGAACTGGGGAAAAAGAAAATCACCAATTTTCAACCATCTTTTCTGCCCCCAATTTTAATGAGATATAATTGCCCTAACATTGCATAAGCTTAAGCTCCACAACATAATGGTATGATACATGTATACAGAGCAAAATGATTAGCACAGGAAGTTAACCATCACCTCACAGAGGTACATATTTTTTTCCCTTGTGACAAGAACTTTTATGAAACTATCCTGATAACTTATTCGTACAAGAATCATCAATAGATATTAAAGCCAATGGGGAAGTTAAGGCAATGGCACACCACTCCAGTACTCTGGAAAATCCTATGGACGGAGGAGCCTGGTAGGCTGCAGTCCATGGGGTCACTAAGAGTCAGACATGACTGAGCAACTTCACTTTCACTTTTCACTTTCATGCATTGGAGAAAGAAATGGCAACCCACTCCAGTGTTCGTGCGAGGAGAATCCCAGGGACGGTGGGGCCTGGTGGGCTGCCGTCTATGGGGTCGCACAGAGTCGGACACAATCGAAGCGACTCAGCAGCAGCAGCAGCAGGATATTTACATAATCAAAGGATCTCTCCACAAGGTACTTATTAGTTGCAAAGAGTAAAATAATTACTTGACCTTGGAGAAACCTGGCAGATATCATCAGAACTAAATGATAAAAATTATCATCATCAGTAATAGGAGAAATTGCAACATTTGCTTCTTGATATAATGTACAGGGAAGCAGTGGAAACAGGGTCAGACTTTCTTTTTTTGGGCTCCAAAATCACTGCAGATGGTGACTGCAGCCATGAAATTAAAAGACGCTTACTCCTTGGAAAGAAAGTTAGGACCAACCTAGATAGCATATTCAAAAGCAGAGACATTACTTTGCCAACAAAGGTCCATCTAGTCAAGGCTATGGTTTTTCCAGTGGTCATGTATGGATGTGAGAGTTGGAGTGTGAAGAAAGCTGAGGGCAGAAGAATTGATGCTTTTGAACTGTGGTGTTAGAGAAGACTCTTGAGAGTCCCTTGGACTGCAAGGAGATCCAACCAGTCCATTCTAAAGGAGATCAGCCCTGGGTGTCCTTTGGAAGGAATGATGCCAAAGCTGAAACTCCAGTACTTTGGCCACCTCATGCGAAGAGTTGACTCATTGGAAAAGACCCTGATGCTGGGAGGGATTAGGGGCAGGAGGAGAAGGGGACGACAGAGGATGAGATGGCTGGATGGCATCACTGACTCGATGGACATGAGTCTGAGTGAACTCCAGGAGTTGGTGATGGACAGGGAGGCCTGGCGTGCTGCGGTTCATGGGGTCGCAAAGAGTCGGACACGACTGAGTGACTGAACTGAACTGATAATGTACAGAAAAGAACACAACATTAAATCTTTGATATTCCTGTCAAAAGTATATAACCTGACTCTAATCTTGAGAGAAAATCGACCAAACTAAAACTGAAGGACATTCAACAAAATGAATGGCCTCAAAGCTTTAGAAAAATGTCAGTATCATGAAACATAAAACATAGGCTCTAGAATTGTTCCAACTTAAATTAGAGAGACATGACAATTAAAGGCAGGATGTGAACCTGCACTTTCTTTTGCCAAAATGGACAGTATTATGAGAGTTGGTGAGATGTGAATAATATCTACAGATTATAGTATTATACCAAAGTTAATTTCCTGACTTTTTTTTCCTTAAATCATTGTACAATGTTTATGGAGGAATGTCCTTGTTTTCAGGAAATAAAACTCAAGTTCATAGAGACAGAGGAATATCCAGACTCAATGAGAGGGCAATGTCCCAGAATAATGCTAAAATTAGCCTTGTATTAAAGGATGCTCAGGATTCATCCAACAAAGCTTAAAAAGCATGCTTTGAAGAACTGTTTTCAAGTAACTTAACTGTGTCCCAAAACAAATCTCAAAATATTGAAAAGAATACAAAAAAAAAGAAAAAAAAAGATAGCTCCAAACAACAAAATTCACAATGTCTGGCATCCAACAAAAATTAGCAGGAACACAAACAAAAAGGAAAATATAACCCATATAAGGAGAAAAATCAGTTATAAGAAATGGATCTAGAAATGACAGAAGTGATAATGACTAAAACAGCTATTGTACACAAAATACGGTATGTATATATATATGTTGCATGTATACATATACAGACACACACACACACAGAAAGAAATGCATGTTCATGGATTAGAGACTTAATATGTCCATACCCAAAATAATCTATAGATTCAATGCAATCTCTATCAAAATTTCAAAGGCATTTTTTTCCAGAAATAGAAAAATCCATCCTGAAATTCACATAGAATCTTGAGGGATCCCAGGTGCCCAAAATAATTCTGTAAAAACAAAAATTGGAGGAGTCACACTTTCTGATTTCAAAACATACTACAAAGCTACAGTGTACTACTGGCATAAAGACAAACAAACTACTGGAACAGAACAGAGCTCAGAGATAAACTCTTGTATATGTGGTCAAATAATCTTTGATAAAAATGCTAAGATCATTTAATGGGGAAAGGACAGCCTCTTCAACAGCGTGTATGCAGAAAAATGGATATACACACGCAAATGAATGAAGGTGGGCCCTTAATTAACACCACATACAAAAATTAACTCAAAGTGGATTAAAGACCTAAAAATAAAACCTAAAGCTATAAAACTCCTAGAAGAAAATTTATGGTTAAACTTCATGACACTGTACTTGGCAGTGATTTACTTGGTTGTGACACCTAAGGCACAACCTAAGACAGTAAAAGTAAAAATACACAAATGAGACTATATAAAACTTAAAAGTTTTGTGCATCAATGCATATAATCAATAGAGTGAAAGGCAACTTATGGATGAACGAGAATATTTGCAAACTATATACATGATAGTGGGTTAATATCCAGAATATATAAAAAACTACAACTTAAGAGCAAAAAATCAAATATCTCAATTTACAAATGGTGAAGGACTTGAATAGACATTTCTCCAATGATACAGAAATAGCCACCAAGCATATGAAAAGATGCTCAACATCACCAATCATTCGGTTCAGTTCAGTCACTCAGTCGTGTCCGACTCTTTTCAACCCCATGAATCGCAGCACGCCAGGCCTCCCTGTCCATCACCAACTCCCGGAGTTCACTCAGACTCATGTCCATCGAGTCAGTGATGCCATCCAGCCATCTCATCCTCTGTCGTCCCCTTCTCCTCCTGCCCCCAATCCCTCCCAGCATCAGGGTCTTTTCCAATGAGTCAACTCTTCGCATCATTAGGTAAATGTAAATTAAAACCATAATGAGATATCACTTTTATATCCATTATGATACCTAGTATCAGCAAAATAGAAAATAACAAGTGTTGACAAAGATGTGAAAAAGTCGGAAACCATGTACACTATTGGTACAATGCTGAAGTGGCACAATCACTACAGAAAATAGTATGGAGATTCCTCAAAAAATTTGAAAATAGAACTACCAAATGATCCAGCAATTTTGCTTTTGGAAAGTAAAAGTGTTAGTTGCTCTGTCATGCCTGACTCTTTGCAACCCCATGGACTGCAACTCACCAGGCTCCTTTACCCATGGGATTTTCCAGGCAAGGACATTGGAACGGTTTGCCATTTCCTTCTCCAGGGATCTTCCCAACCCAGGGATGGAACCTGAGTCTTCTACACTACAGGCAGATTCTTTACCGACTGAGCTTTGCTTTTGGGGATATATCCGAAAGAAGCATGGTCTTGAAGACATATTCACATACCCATGTTTACAGCAGTAATATTCATAACAGCCAAGCAATGAAAATAACCCACATGGCCACCAATGGATGAATGAATAAAGAAAATTATACAATAGAATATTATTTAGCCTTAAAGGAAATCCTGCCACACATCACAACATGGATGAATCTTGAGGACATTAAACTAAGTGAAATAGTGAAAGTGAAGTCGCTCAGTCGTGTCCGACTCTGCGACCCTGTGGACTGTAGCTCACCAACCTCCTTCGTCCATGGGATTCTCCAGGCAAGTATACTGGAGTGGGTTGCCATTTCCTTCTCCAAGTGAAATAAGCCAGACACGAAAAGACCAATGCCGTGTTACCCCATTAATTTGAGGTACCTAGCATAGCCAAGTTCATAGAGACAGAAAACAGAATGGCTTCCTGGGACTGGAGGAAAGAGTAAATAGTAGTGTTTTTAAGTTGTTTAATGGTTACAGAGTTTCATATTTGCAAGATGAGAAGTTCTGAAAAGCTGTTTCAAGACAACATTAATGTAATTAACACTACCAAACTGTATATTGACTGAGATGGTAAATTTTATGTACTTTTTAATTACAATAAAAAAAAAAAAAAACCTCAGTATAAACTCCATGTATACAGTTGACCCTCAAAAAACATAGTTTGAATTGTGTAGTTTCTCTTAAACACAATTTAAAAAAATTACATTACTACATGATCTGTGATTGGTTAAATCTGCACATGCAGAACCATGACATGGAGTGTTATAAAGTTATACAAAGATTTTTGATTGTGTGAACAGTCACCATCACTAACCCCCACATCGTGCAAGGATCGATTTTATTCAAGAAAGGAGAAGAAAGCCTGAACATATAAAGGAGAAACATTTAAGATACAGACAAGATTCAAATCAAACTTCTAGAAATGAAAATGCCTATTGAGAAAAATACCGTGGGGCTTCAGTGGTGCTTTACTGCTCTACTGGCCGACACAGGAGACTCAGGTTCAGTCCCTGGTCCAGGAAGATCCCAAATGCTATGAAGCAAGTAAGTCTGTGCTCCACAAATATTCAGCCTGTGCTCCAGAGCCTGGGAGCCGCAACTACTGAGGCCCCAAGTCCTAGAACCCATGCTGCACAACCGGTGACGCCACCACAATGAGAAGCCCACACACCCCAAATAAAGAGGAGCTGCTGCTTGCTGCGACCAGAGAAAAGCCCAAGCACAGCAACAAAGACCCAGTGCGGCCAAAAGTTAAAAAAAGTTTAAAAAGAAAATTTGCTGAATGAGATAATAGCAAATCAGAAAGTGAAAAGATTAGTAATCTTGAGGACAGAGCAAGAGACACTGTCCAAGTTGAAACAAGGAGAGAAAAAAAAAGGGGGGAAGAAAGCATCAGTTAGCCGTGGGACATTATCAAGAAGCATAATATATGAATAACTAGTACCAGAATGGGGAGAAGGCAATGGCACCCCACTCCAGTACGCTTGCTTGGAAAATCCCATGGACGGAGGAGCCTGGCAGGCTGCCGTCTATGGGGTCGCACAGAGTCGGACATGACTGAAGTGACTTAGCAGCAGCAGTACCAAAATGAGAAGAATGAAGAAACAAAAAAAAAAATATATCTGAAGAAATAATGGACAAATTTCTTCTACATTTGATAAAAACAGTAAAGCTTCAAACCAAGAAGTTCAACAAACCCCAAACCTAAGAAACATAAAGTACCTAGGTACATCTTACTACAAGTGCTTAAAACAAATGATAAAGAGATCTTAAAAGCAGCCAGAGGAAAAAAACAATTTCAGTATAGTGAAATAAGGATAACAGATTTCACATTGGAAAAATGCAATGAGATGACAGTGGTGCAATATTGTTATACTCCTGGGGAAAGAAACAGGAAAAAAAAAAAAAAAAGGTTTTGATCTAAATTTCTATACCTGGCAAAAATATATTTTAAAGTATTTTTTCAGACATACAAAAGCTGAAAAAAATTTCATCAGTGATATAGCATTACAACCATTACAATAAATACTAAAGTAAGTACTTCAGGAAAAAGGAAAATACCAGATGGAAAAAGAATTCCAAAGGAAAGAAGGGCCCTAAAAATGGTAAACATGTGGGTAAATGTAAGAGATTTAAAAAAAAAAAAAAGTTCACTGTACTTAATTGGTCAGTCATGTCCAACTCTTTGTGACCCCATGGACTGCAGCCCGCCAGGCTCCTCTGTCCGTGGGGATTCTCCAGGCAAGAATACTGGAGTGGGTTCCCATGCCCTCTTCCAGGGGATCTTCAAACCCACGGATCAAATCCTGGTCTCCAGCATTGCAGGTGGATTATTTACCATCTGAGCCACCAATCCCCTTAAAAGACAACTGACCACGTAAAGCTGAAAAAGTAGAAATACACTGTGGAATTTTAAACACATGTAAAACCAAAATGTATGACAATAGCACACAAGCTGAAAAGAGAAAATCCAAGTGTACCGTTACAAGGCGCTTACATGAAATGAAGAGTGGCGTTTTACTCAAAGTAGATGTGATAAGCTAAAGATATATATAGCCACTACAAACAAGCAGCAAAAATTTTTTTAAAGCTACAGATAATTAATTCTCCAATAAAGTATTTATTGAGTATCATAAAAATACTCAAATACAAAAGAAGGTAAAGAAAAAGAACAAAGAACAGATGTAACAAATAAGAAACACGTTACCAAGAAGGAAGATTTAAACCCAACAAAATAATCACATTAAATGTAAATGGTCTAAATTAACAGCAGAGATTAGAAAGCTGGATTTGAAAGAAAGAAAAGAAAAAGCAAGGTCCAACTATATCCCATGTACCATAAATCCAGCTTAAATACAAATAGGTAAAAAGTTTTCAAATGGAAAAAGAGAAATAACACTAACACTACTCAAAACAAAGCTAGAGTGGCAATACAAACAAAGTAGACTTCAGAGAAAAGCATATTACCAAAGGTCCATTTCACAATGACAAAAAGATTCATCAAAAGATAACAATCGTAAATATGCATGCATCGAGTAACAGAACTTCAAACTACCAATATATGAAGCCAAACTGATCAAACTACAAGGAGAAATTGGCAAGGCCACAATTATAGTCAGAGATTTCAACACCCTTCTCTCAAAAATGAAGAGAACAAGCAGACATAAAATATGTAAGGATACAAAAGGCTTGAAAATTTTGTCAGTCAACTTGATCTGATTAGTATTTACAGAACACTCCACCCAACATTCTTTTCAAGCACACATGAATCATTTACCAAGAGAGATGATACTCTCATAAAACAAGTCTCAATAAATTTAAAATGACTCAAATCATGCCATGTACGTTCTCTGACCACAGTGAAATTAAATCAGAAGTCAACCTCTGAAAAATACCTCAATATTGGGAAATTTGTGTACATACCTTTAAATAACCAACAGATTCAATGAAGAAACCACAAACAAAATCAACAAGGATTTCTGAATTGAACAAAAATGAAAACACGAATATAAACATTTGTGAGATGCACTCCAATCACTATTTAGAGGGAAATTTTATAGCATTAAACATTTGTATTAGAAGACAATAACAGAATAAGTTTACATTTTAAGATTCTAACAAATCAAAAGCAAATAAAATACAAAGTAAACAACAAAATGGAAATAAGAACAGAAATCACTGAAACTGAAAACACAAAATCAATTAAAAAAAAAAAAATCTGGCTCTTTGAGAATATCAACAAAACAAATTTGTAGCCAGACTGAACAGGAAAAAAAGTGAGAAAATACACAAATTAACAGTCAGGAATGAGAAAGAAAACATTACTACAGATCTTAGAGATATAAAAAATATAATAAATGAATATTATGAACATGTATGCCCCTGAATTTAACAATTTAAATTAACAAGTTCCTTGAAAGATACAAACAACTGATGCTTACTCAAAAAGAAATAAATAAAAGAAATAAAAAGAAATAATCAATTAAATAAACAGAATTTAAAGGTAAAATCTTTCCCATAAAGAAAACTCCAGGTTTAAGTATGCTAGCCACTTAAATTCATCTTAAGTTTAACATATCAATACATGGAGAGATCAGGTATTTATTAACTATCATGTACAAGCATTACAGATAGAAATTAGATATGGTTATGTTAGTATTTCAGTAAAATCATTCTGGAAGGAAGCTGTGTAGAGAATTGGTTAATATGAGGCCAAATTAAAATCAGAGAGACCTGGGACTTCCTTGGTGGTTCAGTGGTTAAGACTCTGCACTTCTGCAGGGGGCCCAGGTTTGATCTCTGGTCAGGGAACTAAGATCCTGAATGCCTCAAGGTCAAAAAAAAAAAAAAAAAAAGGTAAAGAGACTAGAGACAATAATGAAATGATGAGGACATGAAGTAAGTCAGTGGCAATGAGCATTTTTATTAACTCAGAGTAGGTGTTGGGATAGGGCATTAATAAAATAGATAACTAGTAGAGAGAATAAGCAGATGCAGTGACTGACTGGACATGAAAGGTATGGGGAATAACAGAGTAAGGATATTCCATGATTCCCGGCCTGAACATTAGAAAAGCCATTGACTAGAATAGACAATACAAGAGGAGAAAAGATGATATGTTTATTCTTCAACATATGGCACATTTACGACAGCAAACTCACTCACATACAGCCAGACATCTTGGGAGTATGAAGTCAAGTGGGCCTTAGGAAGCATCACTACAAACAAAGATAGTGGAGGTGATGGGATTCCAGTTAAGCTATTTCAAATCCTAAAAGATGATGCTCTTAAAGCACTGCACTCAATATACCAGCAAATTTGGAAAACTGAGCAGTGGCCACAGGACTGGAAAAGGTTAGTTTTCATTCCAATCCCAAAGAAGGGCAATGCCAAAGAATGTACAGACTACCACACAATTGCATTCATTTCACATGCTAGCAAAGTAACACGCAGAATTCTCCAAGCTAGGCTTCAACAGTACACGAACCAAAAACTTCCAGGTGTTCAAGCTGAATTAGAAAAGGCCGAGGAACCAGAGATTAAATTGCCAACATCCACTGCATCACAGAAAAAGCAAGCGAATTCCAGAAGAATATTTACTTCTGCTTCACTGACTACGCTAAAGCTTTTGACTGTGTGGAAGACAACAAATTGGAAAATTCTTAAAGAGAGGGGAATACCACACCACCTTACCTGTCTCCTAAGAAACCTACATGCAAGTCAAGAAGCAAAAGAACTGGACATGGAACAACAGACTGATTCCAAATCGGGAAAGGAGTACGTCAAGGCTGAATACTGTCACCCTGCTTATTTAACTTATTCGAAGTGTATATCATGTGAAATGCCAGGCTGGATGAAGCACAAGCAAGAATCAAGATTGCTGGGAGAAATATCAATAACCTCAGATATGCAGATGACACCACCCATATAGCAGAGAGTGAAGAGAAACTAAAGAGCCTCTTGATGAAGGTGAAAGAGGAGAGTGAAAAAGCTGGCTTAAAGCTCAACATTCAAAAAACAAAGAGATCACAGCATCCAGTCCCATCACGAATAGGCAGGCACACAATGGAAACAGTGACAGAGTGATTTTCTTGGGCTCCAAAATCACTGCAGATGGCGACTGCAATCGCCATCTGAAATTAAAAGACTCTAATTCTTTGGAAGGAAAGCTATGATCAACTTAGACAGCATGTTAAAAAGCAGAGACATTACTTTGCTGACAAAGGTCCATCTAGTCAAAGCTATGGTTTTTCCAGTACTCACATATGGATGTGAGAGTTGAACCATAAAGAAGGCTGAGCGTCACAGAATTGAGGCTTTTCAACTGTGGTGCTGGAGAAGACTCTTGAGGGTCCCTTGGACTGCAAGGAGATCAAACTAGTCAATGCTCAAGGAAATCAGTCTTGAATATTCACTGGAAGGACTGATGTTGAAGCTCCAATACTTGGGCCCCCTGATGCAAAGAACTGACTCATTTGAAAAGACCCTGATGTGGGAGAGATTGAAGGCAGGAGGAGAAGGGGACAACAGAGGACGAGATGGTTGGATGGCATCATCGGAGATTGAAGGCAGGAGGAGAAGGGGACAACAGAGGACGAGATGGTTGGATGGCATCATCGACTCAATGGACATGAGCTAGAGCAAGCTCTGGGAGATGGTGAAGGACAGGGAAGCCTAGTGTGCTGCAGTTCACTGGGTGGCAAAGAGTCAGACATGACTAAATGACAACCATGGTACATGTAAACTTTCAGAGGCCAAAAGGTAGACTCTTGTGTGTGTGTGTGTGTGTGTGCACTCAATTGCTCAGTCGTGTCCAATTCTTTGTGATCCCATGCATTGTAGCCCTCCAGGCTCCTCTATCCACGGGATTCTCTAGGCAAGAACACTAAAGTGGGTTGACACTTTCTCCTCCAGGTGATCTTCCCAACTCAGGGATCAAACCCATGTGTCCTGCAGTTTCTGCATTAGTGAGTGGATTCTTACTGAGACACCTGGGAAGCCGAGCCTATTTATTTGCTCCATCTGGTTTAATGAGTCTGACCTACTTTCTTCAGAAAAAGATTGGGGAATGTGAAGCTCTCCTCCTACCTTTTCCCTTTTTTGTTGTATGTGGCTGTAATGATTCAATTCTTTACTGAATTCTGCTTATTACCTATGTAACATCCTTTGCCTCCTTTTAAAGTTTTCACTATTTGTCATTTTCTGGCTTTCCTGACTCTACTTGAGAATTGTTATTTTTTTACATTTTTAATATTTATATTATTTTATTTGGCTGTGCTAACTCTTCATTGCACCATGCGGGATCTTTACTTGGGCATGTGGGATCTACTTCCCTGACCAGAGATTGAACTTGAGCCCCTTACTTCGGGATTTCAGAGTCCTAGCCATTGGACCACAAGGGAAATCCCAAGAATTGTTCTTTTATTTTCTTAAGTACATCCTTTTCAACTTGGTTGAACTGCAGCAACTTTTTTTTTGGCCAGTCTTATAAGCCAGCCCATGTATCAAGTGTTTCACATGTATCAGTTCATCTCATTTTCAAAATTTTGCAAAGTATCTGCATTTTATGATTAAATAAAACTAAAACTGTGAAGAAAGTTGAGCACCAAAGAATTGATGCTTTTGAACTGTGGTGTTGGAGAAGACTCTTGAGAGTCCCTTGGACTGCAAGGAGATCCAACAAGTCCATTCTGAAGGAGATCAGCCCTGGGATTTCTTTGGAAGGAATGATGCTAAAGCTGAAACTCCAGTACTTTGGCCACCTCATGTGAAGAGTTGACTCATTGGAAAAGACCCTGATGCTGGGAGGGACTGGGGGCAGGAGGAGAAGGGGACGACGGAGGATGAGATGGCTGGATGGCATCACCGACTCGATGGACGTGAGTCTGAGTGAACTCCGGGAGTTGGTGATGGACAGGGAGGCCTGGCGTGCTGCGATTCATAGGATTGCAAAGAGTCAGACACGACTGAGCAACTCAACTGAACTGAACTGAAACCTGAAAAAGATTGCATAGTGAGCCGAAAATTAAGACAACTGGTGGACTGCAGAATTGAAATTTGAACCTAGATCTGTAGAGCACCAAAACTTGTGACACATAACTTTCATAAGCTTTCTGCTACCTTTAAGAGGCCTCTTGCTGCATGTTTGACCAAGGTGATTTCATTCATGAACAAGTGTGCCTACTGCATGTCTTCAAAATTTCTGTAGATACACTTTTAATAGCCCCTTTCCCTACTGCTTCTAAAACTGGAAAGCTGCATACAGTGCACTTTTTCTCCTTTACTTCCTCTCATTAAATGTCAAATTTAATCATGTTATGATTATTATCAGGTAGTGGTTCAGCCACAGCCATTTCCTGCCCCAGTTTCTGTTCAAAATGAAGTCCAACATATTTTCTTTCCTAGTCTTCTAAAATTACCTGTTTAAGGAAGCCATTTTTTTCATCTGAAAGCTCACCTCTATTATTTTGTGTCATTTACGCATCCACATGACACTTAACAAGTTGGACTAAAAAGGCAGCTTTCCCAAACATCATTTGACTAAGTATTTTCAACTTAGTCATATGATTTTGGTTATCAAGTGATCCACATTTATAAATTCAATGTGAGTATTTATGGTTCTGTGCTGTCCTGAGGAGAAGACATAAGCATGGGAATTTTTCTCAGGTTTTCAAGGACAGTCTCAATTTAAAACATTCTGTTAGACTGTCACATCTCAAGTTTTGGGTCAGAAAAGATGGTAACATATATGCCAAGGGTAATGTGCAATATTGACTCTACATGGCAACGGGGTAGGTCAGGTTAAGGAAAGGCAATCACTTAATTAAGACTATTTTACTTTAATTTCTTTGGTGGCACTCCACATCCTACAGAATCTTAGTTCCCAACTAGGGATACAACACGCACCTCCTGCACTGGAAGTGTACCACTGGACATCCAGGGAATTCTCAAGATTATTTTTCTTTTTAAAATAATCCCAAAATACTTCCCTTGAATTAGGCACAGCTGCCTTAGTCTTCTTTTACTGGTTAGGATGAAATATCATAATGAAATAATGAAATAGTTGCTTGCCTGAACACATTTGGAAATCAGTTTTAGTAAGTATTAAAAAGTAAATATTAAATAAAAAAGTAACAATTCACACTCTTGAGATATTCTTATAAACTATATAATTTCTAACTACTAAAATTGCCCAGCCACATTTCTACACAATTATCATTTACATTTGGCCTTTGCAAATACTTTGTATACAGAGCCACAATTACTTGCCATTCCCATAACAATCCATATTCCCGTTCTGAGACCCTGACTCTGGTTCTGTGTGTTCTATCTGTGTTGATGCCCTTCCTCCCCACTAATAAAAGTTATCAGTCACCCTGTAAGGCTCCAGAGATAAAGTTACCAGTCACCCTGGTAAACCTCCAACCCATCTCAACTCTTCAATTTATTTGTTTCTTATTCTTCATTCAGGACTTTATTCATCCACATACCAATAAGCCAGTACTTTACATATTTTGCTTAATATTAATACTCCCCTTTGAAGTATTATTCTCTCCACTTAACAGATAAGGAAACTAAACATGAATGAAATTTGATATCATGTTCCAGGTCACAAAGCAAAACAGGAATTCAAATGCTGGTCTGAACTTTAACTCAATTCTCCTTCCATGAAACCACGGACTTTATGGCACTCTCTTATAGTACAATATACACTGTATTGTAGTACCATTATTTGTTCACATCTCTCTCTCTCACTAAAGGGATGTTCCTCAAAGACAGGGAAGGACTCCACCCTTACATTCCAGCAATAGTCAACAGTGCTTATTGTACAGTAATCGCAAAGTGTTACCAAATATTAAGTTTATTCTGCAGCATTATTTTCCACTGATCAGTCGCCTTCAACCAAATCTGTATGAAGCCATTTTTAGGCTTTGTAATTAGACTGCTTAGATGTGAATTCCACCTCTAAACTTATCTGATAAATCTTGAACACATGTGTTAACTACGTTAACTCATAGGAGGACAGTAATCACTGTAGCCACCTCTTTTAGGATTATAACAATTAAATGAGGCAACACAGAGGCAAATGAACTATTTTTTTGATCCTCATTTTTTTCTACATGCTACCCTAAATTTTCTTCAGCTCAGTCTAGGGAATCCTTTTTCATTATAAATTCTTGAAATGTTGGTATTACTCAAGTCATAAAGAAATAATAATTCCATTTGCAGCAACATGGATGGACCTACAGACCATCATACTGAGTGAAGTCAGACAGAGAAAAACAAATACCACATGATATCACTTATACGTGGAATATTTAAAAAGGGTACAAATGAGCTTATCAACGGAACAGAAATAGTTACAGATGTAGAAGACACCTTATGGTTATTGGGTGTAAAGGGGAGGGATAAATTAGAAAATTGAGACTGACATATAGACACTACTACATATAAAATAGGTAATAAGGATTTACTGAACAGCACAGGAAACTCTACTCAATACTTATAATAGCCTACACAGGAAAAGCGTCTAAAAAAGAGTGGATATATGTAAAACTGATTCACTTTGCTGTACACCTGAAACTAACAACATTGTAAATCAACTATATCCAATAAAAACTTAAAAAAAAAAAATTCCTTGCAATTTTGAATGAAATGGACTAGCCAAAAAGGTTCATGGCTTAAAAATTGGTCAGGTCACTTAACTTGACTTTTATAGCCAACTGGCCAGTGCCAGTTTGGATTCAAAAAAAAGTTTATTCTTGGAAGCTTGACCATGCAAGAGTGTCCCCATTGTATACTTTATTTGCTCACCTCATTTTCAAGCCCTACCAGAAACTTTGAAAATTAGAACACAGACACTTTCTACTTTATTACCACCTAACTTAATACTGCCACCTCATGCGAAGAGTTGACTCATTGGAAAAGACCCTGATGCTGGGAGGGATTGGGGGCAGAAGGAGAAGGGGACGACAGAGTATGAGATGGCTGGATGGTATCACTGACTCGATGGACCTGAGTCTGGGTGAACTCAGGGAGTTGGTGATGGACAGGGAGGCCTGGCGTGCTTCGATTCATGGGGTCGCAAAGAGTCGGACACAACTGAGCGACTGAACTGAACTGAACTTAATACTACCTAGGATGCACACAGACAACTAAATTGTGAGGGAGGCATGTTATTTTCCCAACAAGAAAACGCTCCTGGAACCACCTGTGTTCTGGCCTCAGACATAACTCATTCTCCCCACACCTGCAAGATTTCTCTGGAATCTAGAGGATAAGTCACCGCACCGGACAGGGACTATCCACTGCCATCCCTTAAACTTAGCAGCTGTTACTCCAAAAAGGTAGGATTTTATATTGTTATGCTATTTTTATGGATCTTTAGGCTAAAGTGTGTAATTTCCAAATTTTTAGAATTTCCCCCTTAAAGCTTTTAAAAGCTATCAGTTTGGGGGAAAAAAAGTTTTTAAAAATACATAACCTCTTGAAATAAGAGCAAATACTAAAGCTACAGCCACAATCTCAAAGGGGGCGGGGGGGACAAATTTTCAAAAGTCTAGTTGGCTAAAGCTAAACAAAAATTATAAAATCAAAGTACCACAAATACCAGACTAATATCAAAGTAAGCAGGATATACTATTAACAAACTAAGCAAGTGTAAATGACAAAACACTTAATACAGTCACACGAATTTTTAAATTACTTGGTACATGTCAACAGATACTGAGATTAAGAAATTGTCCCAGATTCTGTAGTTCCCTACTCAGTACATGTTGTTTGTTATAAAGCAGGTCCTTTTTTGAGGGGGAGGGGGACCACACTAAAAATTAAAAGGGTATCAGATTACCGACAGAATACTCTCCAAAGTTCTAAAAGGAGACACTGCATTAGAAAGCCATGACCTGAAGGAACAATACCAAAACACTGGCTGTCAATATGAGACAGAATAAAATAAGAAAATGTGAAGCACGCCGATGGACCGCGGCATTGTTTCCAGACAAGAAATACCCCTTTAAGGCCCACGCCAAGGATTTCAGCACCCGCTCCGCAGTCAGTCCTGGAATCAGAAAACTGTTGCCCTCTCAGTGAGGGCAGGGCAGCGACCCCCGCCAGCCGGCTTTCAGCGCGCACAGAGTCGCCCCCTTCTTCCGAGCTCGCTCCTCCGGCCGCTAGCTGGCCGCTCCCCTCTGGCCGGGACTCGGCCACCCGCTGGCCGCACACGCCCTCGGACCCGACGCGCCCCCAACAGAACGCCACGGGAAGGAAGCGAAGGAGAGGGGCCTTGAGAAGGGGCGGGAGGGGCGGGAGGGGCGAGAGGCGGCGCTGCGATTCGGGCCGTCACCATCCAAGCTCGAGAACTATCCGGGTTCAGGAGGAGGAAAACTGAGCCTCCGCCGCCGGCCAAATGATAGGATCCCGGAGCGCAGGTGCCGGCGGCTGCCCGACGAAGTCACGGCCGGGAGGACGATGCGTTGACCCCGGAGCCCCCCACCTCCATCCCACTCGCCGCTCTCCTCCCTCATCCACCTTCATCTTCGGCTTATGTCAGAACCCAACGACCTCCACACGGCCCGCCCGAGCGTGGAGGTGATGCCGGCTCTTACCTTAGGAAAGGGCGCGGCGCCGCGCCGCTAGAGGCGGCTAGGGTGCGCGCGGGAGACACCGAGGCGAGCGCCACCGCCGCCGCGGGAGCCTGAGGAGTCACAACGAAGCTGCCCGCGGGCGCGCCGCCTCCAGATCCGCCGCCCCACCCCCTCTCCCGCAGGATTTTGCGCCGGAGCCTGCAGTCTCCGGGTTCTGACTGGTAGAGCCAGAGGAGGGGCGGGGCGCCCCGCGGGGGCGGGGCTGAGCGCTGCAAAGTCTAATTGGCATCTATAGGCCCAATGGGACCACGGACGCTCCC